>NW_024543071.1:48723866-49960232 GCF_018167655.1 Microtus oregoni | reverse complement strand
AGCTAGAGCAGTAAGACAACAAAAGGAGATCAAGGGGATACAAATTGGAAAGGAAAAAGTAAAGCTTTGACTATTTGCTGATGATATGATAAGTATACAAAGTGATTCCAAAAATTCTACTAGGGAACTCCTACAGCTGATAAACACCTTCAGTAATGTGGCAGGAAACAAGATTAACGCAAACAAAAAAATTAGTAGCCCTCCTATATACAGATGATAAATGGGCTGAGAAAGAAATTGGAGAAATATCAGCCTTCACAATAGCCATAAACAACATAAACTATCTTGGAGTAACTCTAACCAAACAATTGAAAGACCTGTATGACAAGAACTTTAAGACCCTGAAGAATGAAATTGGAGAGGATATCAGAAAATGGAAAGATATCCCATGCTCATGGAAAGGTAGGATTAACATACTAAAAATAGTAATCTTACCAAAAGCAATCTACAGATTCAATGCAACACCCATCAAAATCTCAGGACAATTCTTCACAGACCTCCAAAGAACAATACTCAACTTCATATGGAAAAATAAAAAACCAAGAATCGCCAAAACAACCCTCCTTGTAATATAAAGGAACATCTGAAGGCAGCACCATACCTAACTTCAAACTCTATTATATAGCTACAGTAATGAAAACAGCTTGGTATTGGCATAAAAACAGACAGGTGAATCAATGGAATTGAATCGAAGACGGATATTAACCCACACACCTATGAACACCTGATATTTGACAAAGAAGCTAAAAATATAAAATAGAAAAAGGTAAGCATCTTCAACAAATGATGCTGGTATAACTGGATTTCGACATGTGTAAGAATGCAAGTAGATCCATGTCTGTTGCCATGAACAAAACTCATGTCCAAATGGATCAAAGACTTCAACATAAATCCAACCACAACACTGAACCTCATAGAAGAGAAAGTGGGAAGTCCCCTTAAATGCGATGGCATAGGGAACCACTTCCTAATATAACACGAGTAACACAGGGAGCAACAGTTAATAAATGGAACCTCCTGAAATTGAGAAGCTTCTGTAAAGCAAAGGACACAGTCAATAAGACAAACAGCAGCCTTCAGATTAAGAAAAGATCTTCACCAATCCCACATTGGACAGAGGACTGATTTCCAAAATATACAAAGAATTCAAGAAACTAGACATCAAAATACCAAATAATCCAATTTAAAAATGGGGTACAGCCGGGCGGTGGTGGTGCACGCCTTTAATCCCAGCACTCGGGAGGCAGAGGCAGGCGGATCTCTGTAAGTTCGAGGCCAGCCTGGTCTACAGAGCTAGTTCCAGGACAGGAACCAAAAAGCTACGGAGAAACCCTGTCTTGAAAATCTAAAAAAAAAAAAAAAAAAAAAAAAAAAAAAACAACAACAACAACAAAAAAAAAACGGGGTACAGCTCTAAACAGAGAATTCTCAACAAAAGAATCTCAAATGCCTGAAAGGCATGTAAGGAACTGCTCAACATCCTTAGCCATCAGAGAAATGCAAATCAAAACAACTCTGAGATACTATCTTACACTGATCAGAATGGCTAAGATCAAAAATACTGATGACATTTTATGCTGGAGAGGATGTGGAATAAGGGGAGCACTCCTCCATTGCTGGTGGGAGTGCAAACTTTTACTGCTTTTGTGGAAATAGTATGGCAATTTCTCAGAATATTAGGGATAAATCTAACTCAAAATCCAGCAATACCTTACCCTCTCTGAGGAGCAGAGGGGCAGATGGAGGTGGGGTGGGAGGAAGGTGGGTATAGCAAGAGGAAGGTGGGGATAGCCAGAGGAAGGGAGAAAGGGGGAACTGGAATTATTATGTAAAATAGATAAATAAATAAATCTTTCTTCTTTAAAAAAAGAAGAAATCATCTCATAATAAAATGCCCAGTGGAATGGGATAGTTCCAAAAGATTATTGTACTTCATTGAGGGCAGTGGGGATCTCCCCAAGTCCATTCACACCATGCCAGACACCAGAGAAAAATGGCAGCTCCAAACATGCAAAGACACATCACTAGCAAGAAACATTCTGGGGCCAAGGCTGGTAGGGCCTTGCCTGAGATTCACCCAGTAGGGTTTTGTTTCCTGGTGGGCTGATCTCCTGATGTCAATTGCCATTTGCTGCTCCTCTGACATGGGGACACTAGCAATTCTGTGCACTTATTAGAAAAAATATCTGGTGACTAGAGATAAAGATGATCTTTCTAGTAAGCACCTCGTTAGCACAAAGGCAGAGATCTACCCCTGAGTGTATTTCCCTTTGCAGGCAACTGGGAAGTTCTCAGGAGCTGTGTGTCGGGAGCAGGGGAATGTGCAGAGTGAAGGAGAGGGGTGTTTCTTCTGAGAAAGTCTTGAGGAAAGAGGCCAGCTGGGGATGCCCAGAGAACAAAGCAAACAGGGAGGGTGAAAATTGCTCTCTGCATACAAAACTAGAAAATTTAGGAGCTCAATTCCATAAATCAAATTCCATAAATCAAAATCTATATATTTTCCTCTTTTGTTGGCGTATAAACAATTTCCACCAGCACAAGCAACAACGGTAAAACATATCACTTGTTTACTCTTGCACACATGTGTGTTTTTGGTTTCAGTACTCTTTGTTTAGATATTTCTTAATTGAAACTCCTTTTGAAAGACTTGGATAAATCCAGACTCCTCTAGTAGAAAAAATAGAGCCAAAAATCTAAGCAGGGAGAGAAGAACCAAAAATATAGGTTAGCCGGTTCAGTGACTCTGTTTCAGGAACCAGCTGAAGATAAAGTTAGATTGTAATCTTAAAAATAATCTTAAAAAACAGGGAGTTACCCCCCCTTGTGATTATCACTGGTATTTTCAGAATTTTTCAATGATCACTGGTATTTTTGGAATTTTCCAATGATGCTTCCCCCCCCCCCCCCCGCCCCATCCCCTTTGGATTACTGGGTTGCGGTTTCTTCCCTTAAATACCCTTTCTCCCAGCTACTCAGAGTCAAATTACTCAGGTCTACTCCTGCGTGGGAAATGAGTTTCGGCTCCAGTGCACTGGCTCCTGTCCTGTCAATAAACCTCATGTGATTGTAGCAAGGACGGTCTCTCGTGAGTTCCTGGGGGGTTGTGTTATCCTGAGACTTGAGTGAGAGTCTCTCTGCTCCGGAAGTCTTTCATTTTGCAATTAGAAAAAGGACTAAATTATGTTTTATGTGGATGTGTGTGTGTGCCTGTGAGTTTATATACACCACACGTGTGCAGGTGTCTGTTGAGGCTAGAAGACACCAGATTCCCTAGAACAGGAGTTAGAGACAGCTGTGAGCTGCCTGATATG
Source organism: Microtus oregoni (assembly GCF_018167655.1). Lineage (NCBI taxonomy): Eukaryota > Metazoa > Chordata > Mammalia > Rodentia > Cricetidae > Microtus > Microtus oregoni. The sequence continues at coordinate 49,956,921 of NW_024543071.1, read as the reverse complement.
GGTTCTGGGAAGCAAACCCAGGTCATCTGGAGAAGCAGTACATGCTTTTAACATCTGAGCCAGCTCTCCAGTCCACCCTTTTCATTTTTTAAGGAAGAAACTCACCATTTTTGTCAGGATCCACCTTCTGGGGGTGACTTCTGCCAGGATTCTAGCTGTGGTGGGTTCGTGCATTCCAGGGTCGGAGTGGGAGGGTTAGAAATGTTAGGTAAGAAGGACACACAGAGACATTGGATGGTACCGGAAAGGCAACTCAGTGCCTCCAGCGTAGTGAGTTCACCTGCGTTTATTTTTCATACACTTTTATACCCCAATACAAAAAGGGGAAGAAGGCAGAAGACTGTTTTAACATGACACAAAGGACAACCAGAACAGTCATTTGCTCCAATACTTAGGACTTCAAGTCTTTAATTCTTGAGAAAAGTATTTGATGTTTGGGCAGTGAACCCACCCTAGATCAAATATCTTGCAGGCAGCCACTCCCTAGGTCAAGCCTCCTATTTCAAAGGGAGGAGCAGAAGCATGCTTGAATTCTCTGAACTTTGGTCAGGGTGGAGCAGATCTACCTCTACGGGGCCAAACAACCAAAACAACAAGTAACCAGGTTAGGACATCATGTTTTGTAGCCACACCTGTCAACAACTTTGAAAAAGCTGAAACGAAATTTCTGACCTCCTGACGATGTGGAACAGGTTCACATTTTTGGGTTCCCACATGTTTAGCAATCAGTACTGGGCTCTCAAAAAACATTACCAGGAACATATAGTTATCCTCTTGGCTAAGGGAAGTAGACAAAATTACCGGGGAGAAAATTGGAATCTTGGGGGTGGGGTGGGATGTGGGTAAGGGGAGATGGGGAGAGAAAAGTTAGAAGGGAAGGAGGGGGGGCCTTGGGGAAACAGGAGGATTGGGATAAAGGAAGGTTGGACAGGGGAGCACGGAACCACAATTCTTAGTTAAGGGAGCCACTGTAGGGTTGGCAAGAGACTTGAACCTAGAGTGGCTCCCAGGAGCCCAAGGCAATGTCCCCAGTTAGTTCCTTGGGCAGCTGAGGATAGGGAACCTGAAATGACCCTATCCTATATTAATACTGACGAATATCTTGCATATCACCATAGAACCTTCATCTGGTGATGGATGGAGATAGAGACAGAGACCCACACTGGAGCACTGGACTGAGCTCCCAAGGTCCCAATGAGGAGCAGAAGGAGGGAGAACATGAGCAAAGAAGTCGGGACCACGAGGGGAGCACCCACCCACTGAGACAGTGGAGCTGATCTACTGGGAGCTCACCAAGGCCAGCTGGACTGTGACTGAAAAAGCATGGGATAAAACTGGACTCTCTGAACATGGCGAACAATGAGGGCTGATGAGACGCAAAGGACAATGGCACGGGGTTTTGATCCTGCTTAATGTGCTGGCTTTGTGGGAGCATAGCCAGTTTGGATGTTCACCTTCCTAGATATGGACGGAGGGGGGAGGACCTAGGACTTACCACAGGGCAGAAAACCCTGACTGCTCTTTGGACTGGAGAGGGAGGGGGAAAGGAGTGGGGGGAGGGGGAGAAGGGTGGGAGGAGGGGGAGAAGGGTGGGAGGAGGGGGAGGGAAATGGGAGGCTGGGAGGAGGTGGAAACTTGTTTTTTTTTTTTCTCCTTTTCTCAATAAAAAAAAAAAATTAAAAAAAAAAGAGCCAAAAAAAAAAAAAACATTACCAGGCTTTTCATGCTCTGAAATGTCCTGCCCGTAGATGAGATCGTGTCTCATTGTCTGAGACAGTAGGTTCCCTGCACTGCTCTGGGCTAACCTTAGCGAATCCTTATCAGTGTCTTCCACCCAGTGTCCTGGCACAGCTGAGCACTGAAGGAGATTACTGAAGCACTATCAAGAGATGAGCCAAAGTCCATTCTGAGTCCAGCTGTTGCGGGGACTGAGCTGCCCCCTACTGAGTTCAGCCTGTTTGTCCTTGCCATGGAGGGGTTTCAGAGTTCAGATTGCTAACTCTACACTGCACTTTTATTTCCTAAAGATTTTTACATAATGTATATGTGTGCTTCTGTCGTTCTGTGTACATTTGTGCTTTTATTCATGGAAGCCAGAGGCATTGGATCCCCTGGGACTAGAGTTACAGGTGGCTGTGAGCTGCCCAACATGGATGTTGGGAACTAAGCTAGAATTCTCTGCAAGATTAGGAACCTCTTTTGACCACTGAACCATCATCTCTTCAGCCTTAGACAACACTTTTAATCATTTCGTATTACTTTTTTCTTTGAGATAGGGTCTTTCTCTGTAACCCTGCCTGCTCTGGAACACTCTGTAGACCAGGCTGGCTTTGAACTCACAGAGATCCACCTGCCTCTCCCACTATGACTGGCTTCTCTACACTTTTACTGGAGCACAAATGTGTTGAAGGAAATAGGAGAGAGCCAGGATTACAGAGCTGGGGCGGGGGAGGTTCCTCCCTTAGCTGAGTTTGAATATCCCATAGTTTACTACTATATGGAAATCCCCAAGCAGCTCTGCTACACCAGCACAGTGGTGAGCCTGACCCTGCAGGACTGGTACCTACACAGGCATCCTGGATCTCAAAGACCAGTCCAGCAGAGAATGTGGACTTTTCCACAGCAAGTGCCTTCTAAGGACAAACTCTGGAGTTAGGCATGCCTAAGGCATTTATAGAAGGGCACTGTCTGTGTGTTGCCGATGCTAACATGGAAAATTCCAGAGGATTTAATGCCTCCATCTGAAGGCAAGGTAGTATCTACCAGCTGCTATTCCTTTTGGGTCAACTTTTGAGTATTGATTTCAACTTCCTTCATACTGTTAGGCTATGTCTGGAAGATGAGTGAAGTGTGCTTCCCCATGTGTCTATGAGGCTTTACTAAGTGTGGAAGACCTCACCTGAATGCAGGCACCATGGTCTGATAGGCTGGGAGTCATAGAGGAAAAAGAAAACAGCAAGTGAGCTAGTGCGGGCGTATCCCACCCCACCCCATCTCACCCCTGGCTTCCGGGTCATGATGAGAGCAGCTGTCCCAAGTGCTCTCCACCATGATGAGTGGAAAACCCTAAAACTGTAGGCAGCGAAAATTCTTCTCTCCTTAAATTGTTTCTTAAATTGTCGCAGCAATGAAAGTCTAACACATGCATGATTTGGTGGTTTGAATGAGAATGTCCCCCATAGTCCAGATGCTTGAGGGTGGTGCTGTTTGGGGAGACTTGGGAGGTGTGGCCTTGTTGGAGGAAGCATGTCACTGGTGGGACGGTTTGGGAGTTTAAAGACTCCTGCCATTTTGAATTTGCTCTCTCTGCTTCCTGCTTGCATAGGTCAAGATGTGAGCTCTCATCTTGCTACTCAGCCATCATGCCTGCTCTTTCCTGCCATGACAAATTCCGAGAACCATAAGCCCAAATTAACCGTGTCTTTTAGAAGTCTCTTTGGTCTCAGTGTTTATCACTGCAACAGAAAGTCACCAATACATATGAATAAGTAAAATGACAGGCCAATTTAATTTATGAACATAATACAAAATAATACAAAGTAGTGAATAAATGCACGATGTATTTATTAAGATGTATTCATCTGCACCAAATAAATCTTACTCCAAGGTAAGGTAGTATATTAGATTTTTCTCAATATAGTTTATTTCTTTAGTAGATTAAATAAGTAAATATGATTATATCAATAATTGCTGCTGAGGTACTAGTGCAAATTATGAAATATATATGTGGGAACTGACAAGTTTATTTAAAAAATTTTTCTTTTCTTTGGTGGATTTTTGAGACAGGCTTCTCTGTGTATCCCTGGCTACCTGGAACTCATTCTGTAAAGCAGGCTGGCCTCGAACTCAGAGATCTGCCTGCCTCGGCCTCCTGAGTGCTAGGATTAAAGGTGTGCACTACTGCCACCACCTGGCTAATTTTTATTTGTTTACGTGGGTGTTTTGCCTGTGTATGTCTGTGTCACATTCATGTAGTGCCTGTGAAGGCCAGAAGAGGGCATCAGATCTTCTGGAACTGGAGGTACTGATGGGTATGGGTGGCCATGTGGAGGCTGGGAATTGTACCAGGGTTCTCTGGAGGAGCAGCAAGTGCTCTTAATTGCTGAACCATCTTTCAAGTCCTTAACAAGTTTATTTAAAAAGATTATTGTGGTATCTAATAATACCTAAATCTAAAAATATTGTGGTATCTGAGAAAAGTTGAGAAAAAGTTTTAAGGAGAATAAAGAATTTCTCTACATAGTTTTTGGGTTGGCTTTAAAGGTATAAGAAGACCATCAAGGTATGTAAGAGCAGACACAGGCTTTGCTCCTGGCTAAGTGGCCTGTCTCTCTTTTTGGCCCATATTCTTCCCAGAATCCGGAGCCTTGGTGTCTAGGGGTTGCCTCTCAGCCATCCTCTTCTCTGACATGTACTTTTCCTGGATTATAATAAAGGCATATTGGTAGTAAAAGTCACCCCCCCCCATATTTATTGAGGTTTTTTTTTTCATGATAGATGTATGATCGTTCTTGGTGAATGGATGAGGGAAGAAAATGACTCTCTGCTTAGAGTATAAAGTTATAAAATAGCGAATCCTCCATCAGCATCTTCCACCCAGTGACCTGTCACAGCCACGGGCATGTGGATGGTATCACAGAAACATTTCCAAGTGGTATAATCCGAAGTCCATTGTAAGGTGAGCCCAGATTCTACTTCCAGGAATAGAACAAATCAAACCATCTATAGTCTTCCTTATTTCATTCTGCTAAGCCATGTATCATTTTATGACAGGGAGAAATTCTGAGAAACTCATTTTTCAACCATTTTGCCACTGCGTGAACATTATACAAACATAGACAGCATAGCCGCTGACCCACCTAGATACTTTTTATAATTTTATCACTGTTGTTTACAAGGCTAGGTGACTAAAACGTGACCCCGTTATCACTGTGTTTTTCTGGGATGTGGCTATTTTCCTTTAGCCAAGACCATGCAAGCAACTGTGGTGGTTGTTACTTTGGGCAAAGCTTCACAAACTATTGAGCAATTGTAGATAAAATCTGAGTGGAAATGGAAATGTGAGGATAGATGGGATGTGTTGACCATAGGCCTGGGCCTATGTGGATAGATGGGATGTGTTGATCATAGGCCTGGGCCTATGAGGATAGATGGGATGTGTTGATCATAGGCCTGGGCCTGTGAGGATAGATGGGATGTGTTGATCATAGGCCTGGGCCTGTGAGGATAGATGGGATGTGTTGATCATAGGCCTGGGCCTGTGAGGATAGATGGGATGTGTTGATCATAGGCCTGGGCCTGTGAGGATAGATGGGATGTGTTGATCATAGGCCTGGGCCTATGTGGATAGATGGGATGTGTTGATCATAGGCCTGGGCCTATGTGGATAGATGGATGTGTTGATCATAGGCCTGGGCCTATGTGGATAGATGGATGTGTTGACCATAGGCCTGGGCCTATGTGGATAGATGGATGTGTTGACCATAGGCCTGGGCCTGTGAGGATAGATGGATGTGTTGACCATAGGCCTGGGCCTGTGAGGATAGATGGATGTGTTGACCATAGGCCTGGGCCTGTGAGGATAGATGGGATGTGTTGATCATAGGCCTGGGCCTATGAGGATAGATGGGATGTGTTGACCATAGGCCTGGGCCTGTGAGGATAGATGGGATGTGTTGATCATAGGCCTGGAGCTTTCTTTTCACACTCTATTCGCCTCCTCAGAGGCTGGGCCTGGATAGAGTTTCAGCCCCATGGCCCTATGGAGTGGTGGAAGGAGGACCAAGGTAGAGTTTGAATGCTGAAGATGAGTGCAGGGACACAACACTGACCTGGATCCTTGCTTTCAGAATTGATTAAAATGCAATAAATGTGTGGATGTCTTTGTGAGGTTATAAAGTTTGTTCCCCTTGAGTACAGTCTAGGAAAACAGAGCTACCAAGCTCCTGGTGGAAGAGGCACAGAGCTGTAAGCCTTCCCTAGTCGTGGGGCCCTGATGCCCTTGTAGAGGTAATCTTGTGACCTGATGTGAATAGGCCTGACGTGGCGATGACAGGTCAAGGGTCCAGTGAGGATGGCAGAATGAGGCTGTACTGTGGAGCCCTGGCTGCAGCTGCCCTTCCTCTTCTTTGATTGGGGTGCCCTTGGAGTCCTCCTTAGTAGTGGACGCAGTAGAGATGGACACTCCCACTGATCCTGAGCTCCCGCAGCTGCTCCAGGGCTTTCTGGTCCAGGCTGGTGGCCCCCAGCCCTTGCCCATTGAGTGCCAGCTTCAGCCCTCCCTCCTGGCACAGAAGCAGTACCTGGTAAGAAGAACCTGATTGGGTGGTGGGCTTCCAGACAAACCCTCCCTGGTGTACCACCAGAGAAATCCTCCTCTAATGAGGGGACACAGTGACCAGAGACAGTCAGGCCCGGGGGTTAAAGTTCACCATCTGCAATGTTGCTTTCCACTGGGAAATGTTCTCAATCCTGGTTACACACTGGAGCCCTAAAGGGAGCTCGAGATCAGGTCTCATGCAGCTCAGGCTGGCCTCAAGCTTTCTATGTAGCTGAGACTAGCCTTGAGCTCCTGCTCCTTCTGCCTCTACTTTCCAAGGCCTGGCATTACAGGTGTGCTCTATCTTAGGGCAGCTTTTCAAGACAGCAGATGCTTGGCCCCACCTGCATTCATTATGCCTGTGTTTCTGGGCCCAGTGTCTCTGGCATCAGTATAGAGTACTGAAGGCCAATGTCTGGACAGTCTCTCTGTGGGACTGGCTCTGCCTACCTAGCTCCAGGGTATTGGTCTGCTCATCCATACCCAGATGTAGCCCATAGTCTTCCAGATCACTATGGGAATGGGCTCCAGAAGAGATGTGACAGCTCAGACCTACCTCGAAGAATCGCTGGGGGTAAAAGAGGAAGGGGGCTGAGATCAGCTTCTTTCGTCCCCAGGAGGAGACCCAGGCCAGTGTTCTGTCTGTGAAGGAAACTCTGAGTGTCACAGGAACATGGGTGGCCCCATCCCTCAGGCTCAGGGTGAAACTACAGGAAGCAGGAGGAGAAGTGGATCAGTCTCTGTTGCCTTCAGGCTGTTGTATCTCTGAAGCAGAGGTTGGAGGCAGAGAACCACTGGAAGATTGGCTAGCTTCCGAGAATTAAGTTTCTGTGTCAGGCTGTGGGAGGGACACTTGGATACACAACAGCACAGAGGCATAGATAGCGCATGGATATCACACTTGAATCCCTGGCTGGAAGCCTATGGGGGCAGAGCTGGAGCCTCCATTCATTGCTCTGCAAGTGGGGAGAGCTGTGGTCACAGCAGCAGCTAACATTTACTGCTGTCAGGATGGGGCCTAACACATTGGCAAAGAGATTAGCAGTAAGGACCAGGCTGCAGGGGTTATGCTTTGTAGCTTCAGAGCTGCAGCCTGGACAAGTCTCTTAATCTCCGTGTGTTTCCTCGTCTGTAAATTAGGGAGGACAAGAGTGCTGTTCTCGTCTTGGGCTGTTGGAATTAAGTGAAAAAACATGTAAGTTGCTTGTGCAGAACAGCAGATGAGTATGAAAATGGTACTTTGCTTAGAGAGTTATTACAGAATACAGCACCTGTATCTTTTTAATTATTTGTGTTTGCTTGTGTGTATGTGTGTGTGTGTGTGTGTGTGTGTGTGTGTGTGTACACATGCCAGGACTAGAGGAGGGTGTCAGGTGTCCTCTATTTTTTTCTGCTATTTCTTTGAAATAGGCTCCCTCGCTGAGCTTCTCAGTGAGGCTAGAGGCCAGCAGGCCCCGGTGTTCTTCCTGTCTCTGTCTCCATGGGTGCTGGGGGTTATGAGTGTACCTGGCTTGTTCCATGGGTGCTGATGTCTGAACTCCAGCCCTCGACTTGTATTGGGAGAGTTCCTAGATACTAAGTCATCTCTCCTGCTCCAGAGTTTTAATGGGCATCTAGAGGGAATCTCTTACCAAGTCTAGGGCTCTGTTGAATGTGGTCAGGGTGACACTGGGGGACACTGAAGCCTCTGGTCTAAATGGATCAAAGCTACAGGTCGGGGTTTGAGTATCCACTGGAGGAGAAGCCAGGAAACATCCATTTTCTAGCCGCCTCTAGGTTCTGGCTCCCAAACACTTCCTTTCTAGGGTAACTTGTTTCCTAAACCAAGCATTGTGAAAAAGTAGGAGGCCATATCTCCTATCTGGGTCTCAACTGCAAAGGTTCCTTTCTGGGGCTTGTGATGTGAAGCTAGTTCACTCCACAGGGATGCACCACCCATGACTGGGGCTACCGTTCCCAGCCCCAACCCTGGTCATAATCTTTACAACCTGGGCTAACCTACTTCTCTTTGCTCTGCTGTAATAAGGGGCTAAATGGTGATGCTGGAAACTTAACCATAGGGTCCGCCCCTCCCTCCCTTTCTCCCTCCTTCCCTCCCTCCCTCCTTCCTTCTTTCTCTCCTTCCCTCCCTCCTTTTCTCCCTCTCTCCCTCCCTTCCTTCCTTTTTTAGAAATTAAATACTTACTCTTTTGGCTCTTGCAAGACCAGTCCTCGAACTACGATGACTTGCCCAGGCCAGAGACCCCGAGGAAGAGTGCGTGAGCAGGGCACCTCCTGACAGAGATGGAAAATGACTGAGATGGTGATCATAGGGGTGTCAGGGTCCCTCACCAGCAGGCTACCTTCAGGGACCCAGGGACACCAGGGTAGGTGAGTTTCTCCAGAGTCTTGCAGCTAGGAGACTCAGTCCTGCCCATATAGTAAGCACCTCCAGGTTGTGCTCAGTGTCCTGGTGCCTTCTACAGATGTGCTCTGAACCATATACAGCAGGCATGCGGTAGTTTGTCACTCTGTCACCTATGAGCAACTGGAGGTCTGGGACTGGATGGATGCTATAGCCTAGTGCTTGGCACTGAGCCAGTCACAGGGAAGTATTAAATACCCATTTGCAGAGTAAGTGAAGAGGGTAAGATGAACCTGGAGTTCAGCCTAGAGCTGCCTCACCCTCCCACTGATGTGGTGTTCTACAGAGAAACGGAGTCCGGGAAGTCAGGGAGCTGAAATGGGACTACACTCCAGGAGAAACCTAGAACAGGGCCACTTACCAGTCTGGGGCTATACAGCAGGAAGGGCTGAAGGAGAGAGAAAGAGGCAGGGGAGGCTGTTAGCATTTGTCTGGGCAAAGAGGTCTTCCTACTTTGCTTGCACTGGGGGGACACAGAGTTTGTGCCTCTCCTAGCAGCAGGTGAGTGACTGGGCTCCCAGTGGGGGATCCTTTGAATCTTAAGATACCCTCTCTGAGTGGTGGAAGAGGTGGAAGGAGGGTGGAGCTGCCATCCCACATCTCTAGCAAGGTCATGGCTCTCATCTCCCTCTTTTGTCCTGTGAGCCAACCTCAGTCATCTTGCAGGGTTGATCTGAGGAGCTAAAACTCCATAGAAAGTATTTTCCAATGGGCATCATGGGCCTCTGCAGGTAGCTAGATACCTTGGAGATAGGAGAGGAGAAGCAAATCCGGGCTTTCCAGGGACTGAAGGGAGCCAGGCATATTGCCGGTGTCCACAGCAGTGAGGGAAGGGTCAGTTGGGCCTTGTGCGACCATGTGCTGGAAGGACAGAGGCCAGCTGGCATCTAAGCATGACTGTCCAGCCTTGCTCCCCAAACTCAGATATCTGTGCTGGGGAGCCATCAAGCCTAACGACTGACTTCCTTCCCCGGACACATGTGGGGAAAGGAAACTCCTACAAATTGTCCTCTGACCTCCACACACACATGGTTTCCTCATCATACACACATGGACACATGTATTTACATAAACAAAATAAATAAATATAATAAAAAAAAACAGAAGAAACTCACATATCCAACTGGATACTCTCTGCTGCCTTCCACAAATGGCTGTTAAGAAAGAAAAAAGAGCCACAAGCCTTTGGGACCACTGTAAGCCCCTGTCTGCATCTCATGCCTTTTAAAGCTGCTGTGTTGAATATTTCTATTCCTGGCCCCACCTCAGGTTTACTGAACCAACCCGGGGCTGTTTTTGGCCTGAGGTTTGAACCTAGGGCCTTGTGTTTGCCAGGGCAGTGCTCTACCACTGAGCCACACATTTAGCTGTATTTTGAATAAGTTAATTGGGTAGACAGGGTCTATCTTTCAAACTGCAGCTTGCATGGACCCTGACGTGCCGAATCCTTTGACCCCTCAGTGACAAGCAGATTCCACCAACAGGAAAAATTCTTGTCTATGGCTCCAGGGCTTCCTTACTGAAGTCACTTTCTCTTCTTCCCACCCATTCATTTCTGACACCTTATGCACTTGTCTCTCTCAGTTATCTGGGGCATGTAAGCTCTCCCTCTGTCTCTCAGTCTGGGGTCAGTGAGCGAGCCCCAGACCTGTCCAGATCAGGGGAAGTCAGAAGCCACCACTGACCCACTCTTGGCTCCAAGAAAACTTACATTGATGTTCAAGAATCCAACAGCCTTCACCAAAATGTCACCATATATGCCCAGGGTGTCCACACGTGACAGTGGGAGCCGGTAGCGGTAGTGAAGAAAATGCTGTCCATTAACACTCACCTGGCGAAGCAGACAGAGCCCAGCTGAAGAGCGGCCCACTATTCACTGTTTGCATAATCTCTCCCAGGCCCTAGCAAGCCTCCCTAGACTCTACTGGCTTTTTTCCAAACTCTGCAAGACAGGTGCACTGTACAGATGAACTTCTGTTATCTGCCCAAGGTTGTAGAGCTGTAGGTGGCAGAGTCGATCCAGAGCACTGTCCACGCGCTGATGGAGCTCTCCCTTCCTAGCCAGAGCACTGTCCACGCGCTGACAGAGCTCTCCCTTCCTAGCCAGAGCACTGTCCACGCGCTGATGGAGCTCTCCCTTCCTAGCCAGAGCACTGCCCACGCACTGATGGAGCTCTCCCTTCCTAGCCAGAGCACTGCCCACGCGCTGATGGAGCTCTCCCTTCCTAGCCAGAGCACTGTCCACGCGCTGACAGAGCTCTCCCTTCCTAGCCAGAGCACTGCCCACGCGCTCTGAAAGAGCTCTCCCTTCCTAGCCAGAGCACTGTCCACGCGCTCTGACAGAGCTCTCCCTTCTCAGCCAGTGTGAGTTGTCATCATTATCATTGCCCCTGCCTGCTGGAGACCTGCTTTGGCAGGGTTCAGGTAGCAAAGAGGAAATATGGATCCCGGGGGTTGGGGTTGGGGTTGGGATTTGGGGATGGGGAGATGGACAAAATCTGAGGGTGAATCAGGATGGCTGCCATCGAGTTTATTGAAAACGGTTACATCTTTTGTGCTTAATTTAGCCACAGGCAAGAGTGAACTCAGGCTCACTGATTCAGGGGCAAAAGCGGCCGTTAGCTTCGTTACACCTTTTTCCTGAGACAAAGGTATTGAGTTCAGCAAGTATTTAAATGCCTACTGTGCTCAAAGGGTCAGTAACTCCACCAGTAGCCTCTTACACCAATGGGGCCGGCAAGTTGCTCCCGCTAGAGATAAGAATGACCGCTTTTAGCAAGTAGGAACTTTCCTCAAGTCCCTGAAGGAATGGAGGCCTTTAACCAAATGCATGACTTTGGGAAAAGGACTTTTTCTGGGGCCCAGACACTCCACTACAATTTAAGAGCAATTTTCACTCCTCTAGGTGTTGTTATTTCTATTACATCCGGGGTCCCACGGCCATCATCATTCAGGCAGAATGCTTAGTCACCCAGGCATTAGCATTTCTGGGTCCCATGGCTTCACATGCGCCATCAACGTTCATGCAAACTACTTAGTTACCCTAGGGCCTTATGCCCTAGGTAATCTATGGGCAGAGTGGTCACCGTAATCTCTGTGTGATGTGGCTACGTGAACCCCTATGCGCATACACTAAACAGCCTTTAACAAACAGACACGCCCACTCCACACTCTCCCACCACCCACTTTTTCCCTCTCCCTTCTCTTTGTTAATAAAACTCTTAAAGTGGGTTTCATCATATATCTTGTGATCTGTTCTCATGCACGGTAATATCACTAGGGGCAGGATGCAGCATTTGTGCCGAGCTGTCCCCTAATTGCTTCCCTTGTGTCTTGGTCTTACAATATGGGCCTGTTCCCCTCATACGCTCCTGGGAGAGAAGATCAAGATGTCTTTCTCTTTCCCCTTATTCCACTTTGATTTCTCTGTACTTATTAAATGAACTCTTGCCCTTAATGGCCTCAGGCCCTGGATCTGAACTGTAGGCATTTCATCCTTGGCGTCAAGTGTGTCCGTAGTAAATCTCCAACTTTCCTATTCTTGGTGTAATCACGAGGGCACAACAGGATTCCTGTGCGCAGAATCATCCGGCTATATGGTTCCACAGTGGAGGGAAGTTTTTCCTAGGAATTATTTTGCTTAAAGAGGCTGCTGTTTTACACATTTTCATCCTTCAAAGCCCGCATGGAATTTCCCAAAGGAAAAGACATAAGGGAACGCCCATAACACGTAGCGAGAATGAAAGTTAAGAGGTGCTGGAGAATTGCCTACAATGTTGAAATGCTGGAACTTTGTCAACAGCAATGGTCGCCATGCAGTTCAGGGCAACCTCCACCACCGTTATCACTGCCGTTATCCTTCTCCTCCTATCTACAGGAAGGAAACCAAGGCTCAGGAAGTTGGGGATAATTTGTATGCAGTAGGACTTCCCTCTACAGCAGCCTTGTCCTGTGGAGCCTTCGGAAGGTCTCATTATCTGTCTACTAAGCTCATATTGGAGGTCAAAGTCTGGGCATTAAGTACTCCTCCTGTCTCCTGCTGCCTCAGCTGTAAGGGGATTGTGATAGTATCCACCTCAGACCTTGTGGGGAGGACTTAATGGGCACATTCTCGTAAAGGGTTTAGGACAGTGCCTGGCACCCAGCAGAAGCCCTCCAAGTGCTTGCCCTGACCGTGAAGTGGATTCCTCTGTCAGCTAGACCCAGGGGCCTTAGTGCTTTCTTACTGCTGTGTGGGCCCAGAGCAGCCTTAGCCCCCTCTCCACAGCGCTGTTTATCACAGGGCTACGGAAAGTTGGACAAGAGAAGGAATGGTGTAGGGTGCCAGGCCTGGGCTGCTTGATACGTCTCCTTTATACTCACCTTCACCTCTTCGTTCTCAAAGAGAAAGAGGACGAGGAAGCTAGCACCTCTCTGCAGGGTGACACCAGGCCACCGGACCTCTTTCTGCCAGACTCCACCTTGGAGGGTGTTGCAGATGACATGGGGTTTGACAGTGTAGAAGCGAGGGTTGAAGTGGAAGGCAATATCTGGCCGAGGGTGCAGGCTGCACCCACACTGGAAGTCCACCTGAAACCTGGTGGCGGCGTTGTGTGACTTTTGAGACGCCCTTCTGATCAGAGACCCACAGACATTCTGAAGATAGAGAGGAACCCCAGGTTGATGCCCCTGAATCTGGGCTCTACCAAGTCCTAGACAGTCCCTCTTACCTTCGTGCATGTAGAGGGACCACACCCTGCAGCAAGATCATCTTGCCCGCATACAGGCCACCGAAAATTGTTGTGGTATAGGGAACCACCTGAACAGGGAAGAGAAACGGGGTGAGCCGACTTAGAGGCGGAACCAGGGACTCCTGTGTGTAGGGGTGGGTGTGGTGGAGAGGAAAGACCAGGAAACTTAGCTTCCCCACTATGAAGTTAATCTCGACTCTTAGCTTGATGAAATTTACAGATACTGCAGAAACACACTCTGGGGAACATTTGTGAGGGGTTTTCTAGGTAAGGATAATTGAAGTGGGAAGACCCACCCTAAATGGGGACAATACCTTTTCGTAGGCTGCTCCTAGACCAAATAAAAAGGCAAAGGCCAGTGGTGTTCAAGCCTCCATGGCCTTCAATTCTTGACACTTGAGTTATGAGAGTGGTACCTCCTACCACCTTCCCTGCATGTGGACACATCTCCTATGGCTGGGGGCCAGAACAAACCTTTCCTGCCTTAAATTGCTTCTGCTAAGTTTTTTTTTTTTCTTCACAGCAATAAGACAAAGTAACTAATAAGCCCTCAAGAGAAAGTGTCCTTGTGGGGAAGACCAGTTTTCTCTCTGATATTCCAGGGTAAGTTACTTCCTTCATGGCTCTAACAAGATCCCTAACAAGAGCAGCTGAAGGAAGGGAGGGTTTCTTCTGCCTCACAGTTCCAGGGGACAGTCCATCATGGCAGGAAGTCATGGCAATAGGAGTGTGAAGCAGCTGGTCACATTGTATCCAGTCAGGATTCAGGCCACCATGAAAGCTGCTGCTTATCCTGATGCACACTTTTTATTTAGACCAGGATTCAGCCCCCAGAATGGTGCCACCCCACACTGAGGGTGACTCTCATTACCTTGATTAATGGAGTCTAGATAATACCTCACAGGCTTGTCTAGAGATTTGTTTCCATGGCAATTCTAAATCCCATCAAGTGGTTAGTCCAATGAACCATCACAGGTCTTCTCAAAGCTCTCCTGTCTTGGGCAGAGATGTTAAAACCACAATGCCCGGGGTGGGGGGGAGCCTGATATAGCTTCACCGCCCTGTTAGAGCACCAACAGGCTACTGTGACCCCACTGAGGAGTTCACCCACTGGATGCCACCCGGGCAGGAAACGTCTGAGGACTGGTGAGTGTCCAGAGTTTAGGAGCTGAGAGGAGGAAAGAATGGAGAAGTTGGGAGCAAGCTGACCCTGCTGTGAACTCTCGGAGATACCCAGCAGTGGTCAGTCACCCCCAGGGCCCATCTTTTCTCACACAGAGGGTGCCTGGCTGCAGTGGCATTTCATTTGTATTTTAATAAATAAAGCTTGCCTGAGGATCAGAAAAGTAAAACAGCCACACTGGCCAGACATACAGACCAGGCAGCAATGACACACACCTTTAATTCCAGTAGCCACACATAGAAACCAGGTGGTAGTGGTGCACGTCCTTAATCCCAGAACTAGAGAGGATGATAAAATGGGAGGAGACAGCTCTCAGGCTCAGTCTCATTCTGAGGCTTCCTGGAGGCAAGATCAACATTTTGGACTGAGGTCGAGGTAAGAACCAGTGGCTGGCTGTTTTGCTTTTCTGGTCTTCAGGTTGAACCCCAATTTCTGCCTCTGAGTTTCTATTAATCGTGCTACACCTGACCTTCCTAAAGTACGCATACACTTTTCACCTCGTTTTCTGGGCCTGTTCCCTCTCACCCTTTTTTCTCTCTCTCCATCTGGACACCGTTTTGCTTTTCCTCTCCCGAGTTCTCAGAGCACTTAGCTCACCATACTAGCTTGGCCCTCGGCTCCCTAGTATAGAGGCACTGGCTAGATGTTTTCCCATTAAGACCATAGCCCCTTATAACTGGAGCCTCATTGCCTTTCCCTTCAACAGACTCAGCAACTATCTGAGCACTGTGGGAGCTCTGCAAAAGGCTTGCCAACAGGCCAGCAGGTGAACCCCGTGGCAGGGTCACAGCGTCAGCCTTCATGTATTTCTTGTCAACACCCAGTGGTAATCAGAGAACCCAGACCACCCCAGGGAGGCCCTCCAGGGGGTGGTTCTTAGCCTGTGAAGAGGCGATGGGCGCCCAGGAGATTTCCGGTACTTCAGCCCATTACGCAGGCGCCTGGGGAGACGCCAGAGGCCAGGCTCTCCACATGGCATGGTACCCACAGCTTTGCAGGACCCAGCAGCACAGTGGCTTCCAGTTCCCAGGCTCTTGGCAGAATGCGTTAATTAACTGAGTGATGGAGTCCTCTAGGGACAAGACGACCAAGCCGGGCAAGGTAAAAACCCGTGCTCATTAGTGGCGGTGTCTGCTGGGAGCTGGGCCTTCTGTAGAGCATTGCTGGGCTGCAGTCTCCTGGGCACTGAACGGGAGGAAGGAGAGAGGGATTTCCACTTCTCCTGATTGGGAGCGGTCCCAGGCCCTTCCTTCCAGCTCGGAGAAGCAGCTACCCTTAGTCGTTAGCGTCTCTCTCAACAATCCCACCTCCATTCTTCTGGCCACCCCGCTCAGAAGAGACAAACTGAAGAGGCAAAGACCCTGGGAGCCCAGTCACTCCCATGCAAGCTGGAATTCAGCTGATTCCTCAACTGAGTTAAGACTACTCACCGGGTGGAAGACCGGCGGCTGCAGGATGAAGCTGTCAGGAATCGGGTCCAGGTGTTCAGCCGCGGACATGGGAGCAGGCGGCGCAACTCCAACTCAACAGCCAATCCTGATTCCAGCAGCGCCGTCCCCCACCGAATCTTTTCCAGGCAGGGTCTTCAGCCTCTGCAACAGCTGTTCAAGCTGTTAGTTCCCTATGGAGTCCTAATGCTTTTTGGAGCAGACCTGGGAAGGTCAGTGGTCCACTCTAGGACCCATACCAGCCCCCGCTCCGCCCCCAGCCGTGGTACACAGCAGCAGCTTTGAATGCTGCTAGCAGAAACGCCGTGTCTTGGGGCTGGTAGCTGGCTTTCAGTCCCGGGCCGGTTAACTAACCCATCTGTGTCTGAAGCACTCCGCCATCTCAAAGGGAAGCCTGGGGTTGGCTCCTTTCAGCGAGGGCCTTTCACCTGGGCCTTCAGCGGGTCAGAGGAAGGGATGGTGGTGGTACACGTGTGCAGGTTCCTCGAGAGGCCCCGCCCCCAGCTTCCTGGCTCCTCCTGCCCTCATTCCCTTGCCTCTTTCCCTACTCCCTTTTCTCCCAGTTGTACAGTCCCTTGAGACCATTTCAGCGTTAGCTGCAAATGCCAGGGACTAGCTGGGGTCACAAGAAAGTGGGGCGGAGTAAAGGGAAAGGAGGGTTCACTTGGGCTCAGACAGAGCAGCCTGGGCTGGTGGGAACACAGCCTCTGCTCTTGGGTGTTGTATCTTCCCATTTCTTCTCTCTGAACAGTCAGTTCACCTGTGGGTCAAGAGGGTGACCATGGCTGGGTGTTGAGTTTGAGCCTGGGCCTAGAGAGCTGTGTTTTAGGAGAGGCCTCCAGGCCTGGTACAGATTCCAGTAAAGCTTCTCCTTTAAAAATAGCATAACTTCTCAACTTTAGCCTAACTTGTCTTTAGTCTAGTTAGTCTAACCGCGGGGTCAGACTTGACAGCAGGGAATTCCTGGCAGGACCAGGGGAGACAGAATGCCAAGTGAGCCGGGTGCAGAATAGGAAAATCGTTCCTGGGACAGAGGAGAGCAAGTGAGGGGCCTGGGCTGAGGGATCTGGCTGGGCTACTTCACCTGATCTCCTCAGCTAGACATTTGCCAGAGAGGTGAATTGTGGGGCCTCCACCCCAGGCCTACTGAAGAGGGCATTTTAGGGGTGAAGTTCAAGAACTGGCCCTGAGTGTCTGAGAAACCCCGACTTAGCTTGTAACGGAGAGCACAAGCCAGGGAGTTTGTCTAGCTCCTGCTGGGTAGGTGGAGCAGCCGAGCCAAAGGCACTTCTGTGGGAAATCCAGTCCCTGCCATGTTCAGGATAAATAAATGCTATGTACAGTGGGGAGGAGAAACTCCAGGTGGAGAGACCAGTTGAGCCAGGGTACAACGCCCTGCTCTGTAGTCAGCTCTGGGTCCCCAGGGCCAGTGGCGCCCTTCCCCCCACTCCACACTCGGTTCGGCTAGGAAATGAGGGAGGCTGTACTCATTCACTTGGGTTGCCACAACAGAACACAACAGACTGGGGTGGGGTTGTAGACGACAGAATTCTGTTTTGTCTCTTCTGGAGGTTGGAGTTGAAGATCAGGTGTTGACAGGTTGGGTTTCTCCTGGGGTCTCTATCCTGGGGTGGCACCCGGCTTCTTCTTGTTCTCAAACAGTTGGTTGTCTCTGCTCTCTGGAGCTGGGTTCTACTTTCCCTTTTATGCGAGGCTGCAATCATATTGGACTAGGGTACACCAACAAGACCTCATTTTTATCTTAATTATTCCTTCAAAGGCTGTGTCTATAAACACAGTCACATTTCTGAGGTTCTGGGGGTCAGGATTCAGCATACAGTTTTTAGAGGTCACAACTGGGCCTGAATTAGAGCAGTGGTCTGTGCTCTCCTCCTCAAACTCCAAGGTCCAGTGGTGAGGGGTGTGGCCAATGAGGGCCTTCTGGGGCAGTAAAGGAAGAAGGGTGGCATGAAGTCTCTCTCTCTAGGTCACCTAGGATTTGAACATCTGGGAGGGACCTGGGCAAGCTCCCCAAGAATCCATTCTCCAGAATAAGAAAGGGGTCCTTAGTCAGTTCACAGCACCTGGGAACTAGATGGGATAATCAGAGGGTGTGAGCAGTAGGAGGAAAACTAGTCAGGAAGAGGGGACAGATCTTGGCAGCTGGCCCCTCCCCCATTTAACCTAGCTGGAATTATTTCTGTGTATTTGGGAATTGGGGGTCCAGCTTCATTTTTCTCAACATGAAATGAACATTCTTTCCTTTCCCAGTGATGAACAAGTCCCCTGTGTCTTGTGTTGGGTTCATCCCATTGCTCTTGTGGTATTCATTTATTTATTATTTTTATTTATGTTTAGTGTATGCCTGTATATGCCATTTGAGCGCAAATGCCCACAACGGCATCAGATCCCCTGTAGCTGGCACACTGGCAGTTGTGAGCTGCCCAGTGAGGGCAGTGTGGGTTTCTATGATTCTGCTTCATTCCCCGTTCCTAGACTGTTCCCATTAACTCCTGTTACGATCTATTTATTAAAATTTCTCCTAGACCCTTGTGGTTAAAATCATTCTCTTCAGAACACAAATAATTTGTAATATTGTTATGAATGTCTGTGACTCTTTCAGGCTAGTCACAAGGTGCACTGGAAAGGCAACATCCTGTTCTTGAGAAGCCTGAATTCATGGTCACACTTGAAACATCAAAGGCTTTAGGGGCTGAATCGGGTCCAGTGTTTATTTTTAACAACATCCTCCCTGGCTCACCCAGAGGAAAACCAGGGTGAAGTTTCCTTGAAGTAATAACTATTTTATCCCACAGCTCTGAGAAAGTAAAGCTAGAAGCAGCCAGCAATATGGTTTGTATAAAGAGAGCGAGAAGAGCAGGTAGCATGTTTGTTCCTGGGGTCATGCCCAAAGTTATGCCGTGAACTATCCATCGGCCTTGCTAAAAATGGGTCAGATTCTCCAGGGCCTTGTCACAAGGACAACTTGTGTGTGCTGTTCTCAGGTCTTGTCCCCCGAAGAAGTCACACGGCTCCTGACATTAATCACTGATGAAAATGTAAACCAATAAGACCTCTAACATATTCCTGGTAGAAGTGAAATTGGTATTGTCAGTTAGAAAAAGGTAGTTTTTTTTAAAGCTTATATTTCATATGTATCCTTGGGTATCAAGCCTTAATAACTCTCTTGCATGTATATACCAAGACACAATTCGGGTTCCTTTCCAATTGCTTCAGTTAAGGAGAAAGGCAAACAATCACAGCTATCCACCCAACTTTATCACCGGATCAATAAATCAAGGTATGAAGACACAGCGGACTATTTTACAGTCTCTACAGTAATATGAATGTGTGTACGTGTCTCTGTGATCACAATGGCCAGCAGAGTAACAGTCCTTGGGAGGCCAGAAGGGAGTTCAATGCAGCATGACTAAGTAGCTAGTGTTGCTTCAACTTTGTAAGTCTGACTCCAAATAATTTATTTTTGGCATATTTAAGCACAGTACAATTTGGTAAAACTTTCCTGGTGATAATAACTCAATCCCGTGTGCACAATAAAGCACAAAGTAAGCTAAACAAAGATTGGGCATGACTACACAGAAACTCCTTGTGAAGTACATGTGACCCCCTGGTGGGTGCTATAGATTGACTGGAAAAACAAGTTCACAATAAGGATCCAGTACGGCCTCAGTCACGGTGCAAAAACCACCAGGCTATTAACCATGGCGGATAACAGGTTATCTCAATCTCCTCCTTTGAAGGAACAACCCTGTGTGTGTCATATTAATGGTTCCCTAGTATCTATCTGTCAGCACAAGGACCTCCTTGCCTCCGACGTGTGAGTAAGTCATAGAAACAGCCCTGGGAGAAGGAAGTCGCCAAAGAGAACACAGAGCGTGATAGCAGCATTTGTGTCTCTCCTTTTGCTAAATATACCAGTTGCTTTTTTTTTTCCGTGCTGTGATAAAAACCATGACCATGGCAGTTTATAGAAAGGAGAGTTTATTCAGGTTTATGTTCCAGAGAGATATAAGTTCATGAGGATGAGGATGTGTCTTAGGGTTTCTGCTATTGTGAAGAGACACATGTCCACTGCAACTCTTATAAGGAAACTATTTAACAGTGGTGGCTTGCTTACAGTCTCAGAGGTTCAGTCCTGCATCACCATGGTCAGGAGCATGGTGGCAGACATGGTACTGGCTACATCTTGATCAGAAGGCAACAGGAGTGGACCGAGCGTCACACTGAAGGAAGCCAAAGAAGACCTCCAAGCCTGACTCCACAGTGACACACTTCCTCCAACAAGACCACACCTACTCCAACAAAGTTATACTTCCTAATAGTGCCATCCCCTACAAACTTATGGGGGCCAATCATATTAAACTACCCCAAGAAGCATGGCAGCAAGCGGCAGGCATGGTGTCAGGATCGGCAAGCTGCGAGCTCATCCCTCAACCATGAGCACAGAGCAGAACGGAAGTAGTACATGGCTTTTTTCTCCAAAAGCCCACCACCTCCAGCAAAGCCACACCTCCTAAACCTTTCTATATTATCAGGGTTCTCTATGGGAACAGAACTGATAGAATGAATATATATATTATTAATATATAATATTATAAAATTATATATCATGGATAGTCCAACAATGGCTGTCTCATGAGGGAAAGGCTAAGAATTCAGCAGGCAGTTAGTCCTCCAGACTATGTTTCTGGGTCCTGATCTGGTGCTGGAGCCTGGAAGGCGTCCTAGAGGGCTGCTGGTTCTTAGTCTATGCTGGACCAAAGAAGCAGGCTCTAACACTGCTGAGGGGATGCCTGGCAGCAGGCTAGATAAACTTGCAGACAGTGAGGGCAAGTCTCAGAAAGCAGGATTTCTTCTGGGGTCTTTCATGTGAGCTGCTAGCAGAAGGTCTGGCTCAGAGTTAGGGAGGGTCTTCCATCTCAAATAACCTCACAGGCATGCTCCGCTGCTTGGGTTTTTAGCTGATTCCAGATGTAGTCAAGTTGACAATCAAAATTAGCTATCACACACCCCAAGCAAGACCATGGACTGGGAACTAAGTGTTCAAAGATCTGACCCTATGGGCTATTCACTCAAGTCATTATGGCATGCCATAATAAAGACCCCTGTAGATAACAGAAATGTCTCAAAATTCACTAACCTAGGAGGTTCAGGACCTGCTCTAGCAGGTTCAGTGTCTGGTGAGACCCTGTTTTCAGAGTCATAGATGGCAATTGGGGAGGGGCTTCTAGCTCTCCAGGGGTCTCTTTTAAAGACACAGGTCCCACTCATGAGGAGTTTGCTGACAGGGTCTATGTTCTTCTCAAAATCTTTCACCTAGTCCATTTACTTAGGGGTTAGGATTTCAGTATATGGATTTTTAGAGAACACAGATATCCAGGCCAGTCATCATTCTAAAAATAAAGCTTCAAGCATGAAAACAAAACAAGGTATTAGGGATGCAAAAGGATGTGGGAAAAAAACTAGTTAAAGGATAAGGAGAAATCAGTGGATGAGTGGATAAAGAAAACATAGTTTTATTAAACTACAAAGAACGACTTTTCACTGTTTGCAGGAAAATGGAAGTGTAAGATACAACGTGATGGGGCTGGAGAGATGGCTCAGTGGTTAACAGAGCATTGCCTGCTCTTCCAAAGGTCCTGAGTTCAATTCCCAGCAACCACATGGTGGCTCACAACCATCTGTAATGAGGTCTGGTGCCCTCTTCTGGCTTTCAGGCATACACACAGACAGAACATTGTATACATAATAAATAAATAAATAAATAAATAAATAAATATTTTTAAAAAAGATACAGCATGAGAGGGGCCCAAACCGTGGTGGGTGACAAAGAACGCCATGCAGAGAGAGCTTGAGTATGAAGTTTTATTAAAAGGGAGGGAAGAGAAAATGAGAAAGGGGAGAGAGACAGAGAGAGGAGAGCTAGAGAGGAGAGGGGAGAGGAGAGGCTGAGGCTGGCTTCGGGTGGGGGGTGGGGGAGAGCAGGAGCTTGTCTCTCTTTCTCTTTCTTTAATTTATTAGATTTTTTTTTTAAAAAAAATACCAATCCAAATTCCCACTCCTTCCCCTCCTCCCATTCCCTCCACACACCCTCCCACCCCACCCCCATCTAATCCTAAGAGAGGGGTAAGGCATTTTGCTCTGGGGAAGGTCCAAGGTCCTCTCTACTACATCTAGGCTGAGAAAGGTGTACATCCAAAGAGAACAGGATCCCAAAAAGCCAGTACACGCAATAGAGATAAATCCCAGTGCCACTGCCAGTGGCCCCTCAGTCTGCCCCAGCTGTCAACCACATTCAGAGGGACTAGTTTGGTCCTATGCTTGTTTCTTCCCAGTTCATCTGGAGTTGGTGAGCTCCCATTAGCTCATGTAAACTGTTTCAGTGGATGAACTCTTCATGGTCATATATAGACCCACCTGGAAACTGGAAACAGACAAGATCGCCTGACAAAATTGGGAGCATGGTGGGGGGGAGGTAAAAGGAAGGGTAGAAGGGAAAGAGGAGGGGGAGAAGGGGAGGGTTGAGGAGAACTTGAAGGAATGGGATAGTCGAGATAGAGGAAGGACAGATATGAGAGCAAGGAAAGAGATATCTTGATTGAGGGAGCCATTATGGGGTTAGCAAGAAACCTGGCTCTAGAGAAATTCCCAGGAATCTACAAGGATGACCTCAGTTAAGACCCTAAGCAATAGAGGAGAGGGTGCCCAAACTGGCCTTGCCCTGTAGTCAGACTGATGATTATCTTAAATATCACCATAGAACCTTTGTCCAACAACAGATGGAAAGAGACCACATCGGAGCACTGGACTGAGCTCCCAAGGTCCAGTTGAAGAGTAGAAGGAGTGAGAATCTGAGCAAAAAGGAGCTTGTCTCTTAAAGGAACCTCTGCACTGCACACAGTGGAACTGCTTGCCATAAGATGAGAGGTGACTGTGCCCAAGGGGCAGGGCCAAGGTGTGTCTGGATACTAACAGGAAGAAACTGGTGATCCTTTTAAGCCAAATAAGCCAGACTCAGAAAGACAAGTATCATGCATGTTCTATGTGCGGACTTTAGGAATAATAAGGACATGAATGAAAAAGGGGGCCTATGAAGGATGTGGAAATTAAGGCGAGGTGATAGTGAGGGAAGCATAGTTTAAAGCTGAGTTGACCAAAGCACATCAAACACATGTTTGCACACGTTTTTTTTTTTTTTTTTTTTTTTTTTTCTAGACAGGGTTTCTCTGTACCTTTGGAGCCTGTCCTGGAACTAGCTCTTGTAGACCAGGCTGGACTCAAACTCACAGAGATCCTCCTGCCTCCACCTCCCTAGTGCTGGGATTAAAGGCGTGTGCTACCACCACCTGGCTAACACATGGTTTAATAGAGGGAAAGGCCCAGTGGGTAGAGTCACCGAGGCTGAAAAAAAAGGATCGTTTGAGCCCAGGAGCCCTGACTGCTTAAAAGAGCAAGGTCTCATGGTAAAAAACTAAACAAAAACAGAAAGCAAGGGCACCTTAGATACAAAACTCAGGATGGAGGGGCCGAGAAGTGGAAAGCAGGGGATGTAAGTGGAGCTTGTATATTGGGTGTGTTAGTTCTGAGGTCTGTCTGTCTATCTATCTATCTATCTATCTATCTATCTATCTATCTATCTATCTATTTTAGAGACAGGATTTCTTTGTATATAACTCTGACTTCCTGGAACTCACTTTGTAGACAAGGCTGGCCTTGAACTCACCGAGATCCGTCAGCCTCTGTCTCCTGGGGATTAAAGGTGTGCGCCACCCGGTACTATTTAGCTTTCATTTTTAAAAGGTTTATTTGATGTATATACCTGTTTGTGGCTGCACATTTGTGTACCATGTGCCTGCATGCCTGGTGCTGGCAAAGGCCAGAAGAAGGTGTCAGATCCCTAGGAACTGGAGTTATAGACTGTTGTGAGCCACCTCGTGAGTGCTGGGAACTGAACTCGGATCCTCTGCAGGAGCAATAGGTTCTCTTAACCCAAGCCATCAGTCCAGCTCCCATATTTAGCGTTTGTGTCTCACTCTAGCGCAGGCTTGCCTGGATCTCACCGAGTAGTGAAACTGAAGCATGCTTCCCAGGCTTCATAATCTGGTCTCAAAGCCTTCGGTGTGGCTGGTTAGTAACTGTGGACTTCTCCAGCGGTCTCAGGTGCTACCTCTGACTCTGCGACCTCACGGCTCTGCGTGACCCACGAATGACCCAGCTCCAGTGTGCAGCGCCTGCCTTTCCTCAGGGTGTGGCTCCTTCCTTCCAGCCAGTGACCACGGATGAGTTTACTGCACAGGCGCAGCGTCTGCACCCACCCTCGCGCGCGTCCCCGTTCCGCGCGTCCCGCCCCGCGCGCCCTCACCGCCGTTTGCCGGGCTCCCCCTGGCGGCGCCGCACCACCTCGTCACCCCTGGTTCTAGCCCCGCCGGACCAGGCGCCCATGATCCCGGAGCTCCGCGGACCCCGGGCCGCGTCATCTGCGAGCTCTCCAGGCGCTTGGTCCCCGCTGGCCACAGCGGGATGGGCCTGAGTCCGACCGCCGGCGGGGAGTACGGGATCCGCCTCTCCAGGGTCCCATGGCCGCGCCCCAAGTCCATCCTGAGAACCTCCAGTGCCGGCTCAAGTGACACCCAATCTGCAACTGGACAGTTAGCCGTACCCCACTCAGGTCTGCCCCGAAAATGGGGTCTTTCCCTCGAAGCCTTTCTGGGTGGTTCTTGCCCCAGCGAGTTGCCCCCTGTCAGAAATGGTTTGGCAGTTATCTTGCCTCTAGACAGCCCGCACCCTTTGTCCCCTCCAAGTTTTATGGAGGGCAAAGCAGGAGCCGGGCACAGTTCTAATTCTTTTTTTACTGTATTTTTTGGAGACAAGGTCTTTCTTGCTATGCAGCCCTGGATGGCCTGGAATTCAGGCTGGCCTGGAACTCACAGTGATGTGCCTACCTGGGACTGCAGAGTGTTGGGATTAGAGGCATTCACCACCACACCTGGCTTTAGGCACCATTCTAAAGCAAAACACCCAGTCCACTTTTGGCTTGAGTTGGTCTTTCATGGGGTTCACTTCTTCCCGCACAGAAGGCAGTTGTGTATTAAATCACACCCCTTCCCTCCTGAATTAGAGTCAGCGAGATCTCAAGCACTATTGGTCCAGCTCCTGCCGAAGCGGCTCAGGCAAAGCTTCAAGTTAGAACAGGCCAGAAGCTGGCCGTGCGGGTAAGATTTTTTTTTTTTTTTTTTTTTTGAGACGTTGGTTTTAGATGTTAGTTCTGTAGAACAAATACTCCCCCAGGTGGTTTCTGCTTGAATCAGCCTATAAAAAACCAACGAGTAGCGCCGGGTAAAATTGAACTAGGTTGCAGACCTGATGATGGCTGTTGTCATACCGTGTTGAAGTTTTATCCACAAGGCCACTCTGCAGACTCTTGGAACTTGAGTGGGTTTGTAGGTGCACAAACGAACGAAAAATTCAGGAGGCTTGTGCTAGGGCATTAGGTTGGGGTGAGAAGAGGAGGTGTGAGACTTTTTACACTGTATCCTAATCTCTTACTGTCTTTCCTTCTATGAAAATCGGTGTGCAAGTATCACTTGCTGATAAACGTTTGAATGAACAAGCTGATCGGAGGGGAGGGAGAATGAAGAATTTATCTGGGAATAAGTGCAAAGTACAGTGCACAAGGTGGAAACCGAGAGTGTGTTCCAAGGGCACGGGCTAGCAGCATGCAGAGCTGAAAAGAGGAGAATGGAAATTGCTGAGAATTGATCGTCTTTGGCCTCAGATTTAATAAGTAATAGCGGTGTTTAGGGACCAGCAGGAAGGGTGGGTAGGGCCAGTCCAGACTGAACCATTGCTGGGCTGGTGTCCCTGAGAAGCTCTCTTTGTGGAATTTCTCAGGATAGCTCATGCCAGCAGTTCATGGCAGCACTCCCTCCTGCTACATTTTGTCTGAATTTGAGACCAGGGACGCTGAGGGTGACACCTCTCACCTACACATTCAGTCTCTAACAACTGTCAGAAAAGCAGCGGTTGTACTGCACGAAAGCAAATGTCTTCAGGGAGTCAAGTTTGCAGGTGCGTGAGGGATGTCTCTTTCAGTGACAAAGCTGGAATGTGTCTTAAAAGCACAGATCTGAAGTGATTGGTCACACAGACTTTCCAACGGCTGTGGAATAACGTTGTTGACGATGTGATTGCAAAATCGTTTCTAGAGAGAAGTCGGTAATTAACGTGGAGATCACACCCAGCAAGAAGAGAACAGAGTTGGTTCCAAAGCCCAAGTTGGAGATCGAAGGCAAGCTGAAACATCCAGCAGCCGAGGTGTGTATCCCAAGAACTGACGGCATGAGTGTTTTACTCTCTTGGTGACTGCGTATTGTAATTTACTCTAGCTGTGTCTAATAAATATCTACACTGACTTGGCATATTGTTATGCATGTTCAAATAGCTTTCCTGAGGTATATTTAGCCATATTTAATTTCTAGATGTTTAAAATATGCAGCTAGACACTTCTTGATATTGTTAGAGCTGAAAAGAAAAGAGAAAAAAATGACAGTTCCGGGGAAGGAGCCGATATGAGATTATTCCTCAGAAGACCTTTATTAGGAGAGGGAGTTTCACAGCACGGGAGGGGGCAGCATCGGGCCTTGTAGTGGGAGAGCCTCAGAGGAGACTGAGTGTCTTAGCAGCATGGTGGGGCCTTGGAGGCAGAGGGAGTGTTAGCTCTTAGCTCTTCAAATTCTGAGACCAATGGGGGCTTTCTGATAGGTTTTAGAAGTATGTGTGTGTGCTTGTAGCGGGCAGGCTTCATATCATTTGATCTGTCCTGGCCTTGTCACTGTACCCAAGGGCATGGTGGCAGGCATCAGGTAAAAGCATGGCTTTATTCTGCAGCTCCAGAGGATGGGGTTGGTGGAGGGCTTCAAGGCCACAGAGCGGCATGCTTTCTTATCAACTCTGTATCAGAAAGGGAGAGTTGGAGGGGGAGCATGGTCTGGCAGAGAGAGAGAGAAAGGAAGGAAAGAGAGAGAGAGAGAGTGAAGGAAGGAGAGAGCAAGAAAAAAGAGGAGAGAGATAGAAGGAGGGAGAGAGAGTAAAAAGAGAAGCAGAGAGGGAGAAAATGGGGGTGGAGAGAGAGAGAGAGAGAGAGAGAGAGAGAGAGAGAACTCACATGCACCAGCAAGGGAGTCTGTGATCTCACAAATACATGTATACAGTGTGAAGCTCTTGTCACAATTGAGACAGCATGTCCATCAAACATGATTTAAAAAAAAATGCCCGTTTGTAATCCCTTCCCGTCACCAGCATGCCTCTATCTCCGAGCAGCAGCCAGTTTGCCTTCTGCCAGCTATAGATGAGTCTGCATTTTCTAGAGACTTGGCAATACGGTCATAGTGCATATACTTAATTTTAAACATTTTATTACATGTATGTATGTATGTATTAATTTATTGTGTGTGGGGATACGGACTTCTGTGGGGGCCAGAGGACAACTTGAAGAAGCTGGTTCTGTCCTTCTGCCATGTGGATTCCAGATCAAACTCAGCTTGTCAGGCTTTGTGGCGCCGTCCTTTACCCACTGAGTGATTTTTCTAGTTCTCTAGCAGTGGTTAGTGAGATGTTCAGGGTCTGCTGGAGACTCCAGCTGTAACAGTTACTACTGGCTTTCACAATGACCTTGTAATCTTGTTCACTTAAATGATCCCTTTAGCAGAAGAGTAATCCTAATAACCACAGGTTTTACTTTCTCATTACATAACAGAAAGTGTCTGTTGAGTCTGTAGATCAGTTTTTTTTTTTTTTTTTTTTTTTTTTGATTTTTCGAGACAGGGTTTCTCTGTAGCTTTGGAGCCTGTCCTGGCACTAGCTCTTCTAGACCAGGCTGGCCTCGAACTCACAGAGATCCACCTGCCTCTGCCTCCCAAGTGCTGGGATTAAAGGCGTGCGCCACCACCGCCCGGCTTGTAGATCAGTTATTTAGGGCTATAGAAATGTCAGCCAATCTTTCATTTTCACAGGACTAATGCCTGTGTCTTTAGTGTTACAACCAAAGAGAATTCCAGGCTCTCCTTAAAGGTTCTTCTCAGAGGGCACTGAAAACAGTTCTGTCAGGTGCTTCCAAGGACTGAAGTATAGAGAACGGGATGAGTTGGTAATCGTTATGAATCTTCTTCATGCCTTCGTATTGCACAAGACAAACGTTCTCAGCTGAGCACTTAACATCAGCTTTGTTTTTCAGTAAGTTTTATGGGACAGAAAGTTGGTGCCGCCTCTGTAGCTGCAGGGTAGTCATTGCTTTTAAACTTACAATTCCCCTGGAAAAGTTACCAGGACGTGTACTTTGTTTTTTTTTTTTTTTTTTTTTTTTTTTTTTTTTTTACTTTTATCTGCATTTATTTCATGTTGAATTTATTCCCGTGCCATAAGTTTTTGTTTCTTCAGTTTCTTCTGGGATATCTTTTTCTTCTGTGCAACCTCCTCTTCTGGCTTTGGAACAATCTGTTCCTTTTCAGTGAGGATCATCTCGATGTGGCAGGGGGAGCTCATGTATGGGTTGATCCGGCCATGAGCTCTGTAAGTTCGTCGGCGCATCTTAGGTGCTTTGTTCACCTGGATGTGCTCAATGACCAGAGAGTCCACATCTAAACCCTTCAGTTCAGCATTGCTCTCTGCATTCTTCAGCATGTGCAGCAAAAATTCTGCACTCTTTTTTGGCCACCGACCCTGTGTCCAGCCCCACTGTTTGGCCTGGGCGCACCTACCAACTCCACCATTGTACCGTCGGAATGGCACACACTGCTTCTTCAAAGTGACATCTTTCAGATACTTGGTGGCTTTTCGGATATGCATACCCTTGATGGCCTGGGCCGTTTCACGGGTGTTCTTAAAGTGAACCCGAAGGTTTGATCCTCTCGATTTGCATGATTTTGTAGGGTTTTCTGGGTCAAGAGAGTAGCGAACCATCTTCACGGGTCACCTCTGGCCGCTTACAGGAAGAGCCAGGACGTGTACTTTGAAGGCGAGTTCCAGTATTTGAGGTGACGACAGGAACAAATGTCAGGACCTTGTAATTCCTTATGACCAGCAAACTGAGATCAGAGTAGAGGAAAGCTAGGCGGCACTGGGCAGCGTGGCAAGGAGTCCACGGCCTGGCTTCTCTGTCGTGCGTTGCCCAACAACAGAACAGGAAGGAAAACAAAGCCTACGACCACTACATAAGCTGTATGGCCATCAGCTCCGCACACAGGCCTTGTATGACGTTCACACACAGTTTCTCTCAGGTTCCTGTGTCTAGAGAGTTGTGACAGAGACTGCTGTGACTTATCACTTCAAACCCCGTTTTCATCTGACCATGAGTCTGTGTCCCCAAGGTGTCTTTGATGGGATGCTTGTCACCTGTTCCCAGTGTCACTTAACCCTTCCAGGTCATTGTGTCTCCATCCTTTCCCAGGTCACCCATCAATTAAATCTGAGTTCTGTGGCTTTTACCGTGCTGGCTTACCTATTGCTTATACAGCAGGGGTGAATTAATGCCCAGAGAGAAGAGGAAATAAATGCATCTCGGTGTCCTAGCATGTGAGGTACACCAGCTTCTTTGCTTTTTCTTTTTAAAAATTTATCTCTACTCTTTGAGAATTTAATACATGTATACAATGTCTTTTGGTAATACCCATTTTTTTTTTTTAAAGCACTGAATCCAGTTAGTACTACTGGTCTGTGCACATGTATAGATCCATCCACTGAAGCATGGGCAACCTGCTGGGGGCCACACTCCTGACTGATGCTTGCTGGGGGGAAGGCTAACCAGCTCTTTTCCCAAAATGAAGTCTTGAGATTTGCTGGATGTAGATGTAGTCCCGCCTCTACCCCGATCTTTTCATTTCCTGTTTCCGTGTATCTGCTCCCTGTTTATCCCCTGCTCACTCTGTGTTACTGTTTCCTTATATCTGCTCCCTGTTTATCCCCTGCTCACTCTGTGTTACTGTTTCCGTGTATCTATCTGCTCCCTGTTTATCCCCTGCTCACTCTGTGTTACTGTTTCCGTGTATCTGCTCCCTGTTTATCCCCTGCTCACTCTGTGCAGTTCTCTGTAGAGTCCTCCAGCGAACCTAAGTTTTTTGTTTCCTTAGGGCTTTTGTCATAGATTTCCAGGACTGTCCCTCTCTGCTCTTGTAAACATAGCGTACCTGTGCTCCTAGAGTAAAGATGTGTGCATCCCCCCAACATTCACACATTGAAGTCCTAATCCTCAGTGTGGTTGTTAAAGAGGGTTAAGGTTAAATGAGGTCATGGGGTAAGGTTCTGAGCTGCCATAATTGGTGGGTTTTTTTTTTTTTTTTGAGAAATCCCAGGGAGCCTTCTTTCTCTTTACCCTCACCCCCATCCTCTGTGAGAGCGCACATAAGGAAAGTCACATGGGCACAGGTGAAGTGGTAGCCACCGTAAGCTGAGAAAGGGATCTCAGAATGACACCTGCCTTGCTGCACCTTGAGTGTGGACTCATGGTCTGGAGAACTCTGAAGAAGTTAACATGTGCTAAGGCATTCTGCCAGTGGAGTTGGGTCATGTCAGCTTGAGCAGACAAATGCAAAGCACACACACAGCTCTTTCCTTGAGATAGACCCTCGTCGCTCCGTCTGGAGTCAGGGCACTGGCCTAGCCCAGTGAGCTCCCCAGAACGTCACCCTTCCACATTGTCCCCACACTCCCGGGCCTAGCTTGATGAGTGTACCTTGCACAGCAGCCCAGGCTGCTCCAGCCAAAGCTTTCTTGGTTACGACTGAGTTAGAATCACTTCTGTCCCTCCAATCAAAACTCAGCGCTGAGTGTCTGAAGGACTGACCTACCAACATCTCATACTTGATCTGAAATCAACTGAACTCCCACCCAACAGAGGCAGGCTTGACTCTTATCAGACACACAACTAACAAAAGAAGCCCACAAGTCCAGGTCACATGAGAAACAGTATGAAAGGCCAAGACAATGTGCCCTCTCCTGCCCACATCCTCTACTCCTGTAGAAATGCACCCCCCCCCCCCAGTGAGAATTACTGAGATGAACCCCAGGGCACAGAATTTAAAAGAGCAGTCAGGAGCGTGATCAAAGAAGTCAAGGAGTTTAAAGAAGACACCAACACCTCTGTGAACTTGAAGATCATAGCATTAAACTCCCGAGTAATGCCCAGGAAAAAAAAATACACAAACTCATGACTGAATGAAACAAAGACAACTCAGGATCTAAAAAGCGAATTCATAAAGAGAGAAACATACCAAAGAGAACTCAAGCTGAAATGAAGATTTGATGGAAAAGCTGAAGGCCCTACCCCCTCTCGCTGTGCTTTTGATTTCAAACCCTCCTGCTAGCATGTCCAGGACCCCTTGGCTGGTGACTGACTTTCTCTGTTGTCTTCATCTCTCTGCCAGAGCCTCACAGCCAGATCTTTTATACATGCTGCTGTCTTTCCTTCTGGGAAAGGCCCTCTTGAGTCCCTTGCCTTGTCTGCCCACCACTCTGTCTCTGGTTCCTTACTTTCCATCTCCTGTATAAGAAAGGTCTTCACCTTCACCCACCTGCTGAAGTGATCTTCCAGATTGTCCCACAACTTTCTTCTTCTTGCCTTTGAGATCTCAATCCGCATCTTGTAGAAGATTGCTCCTGACTGAACATGTGACCCAGAATAGCTCGCTGGTCACTGTCTGCTGTATCACTCTGTCAGTGGGATTGCAAAAGCTTTTTATGATTGCTATTACGTAAACACCGAGGAGGATTCATCATAGGAGCTGGGCGGCTCTGCACTCTTTGACGTATATGTGTGTGCTATTCGTGCTTGCTTGTGTACACAGGAACACCGTCTTGCTCCAAGGACGGTGTCACTGCCGGCACTATACAGAAGTTCCTGTTCATGCTTTTTCCTACCAGGTTACTAACAGGAGGGCAGCCTATACACACAGGTATGTGGGCAAGGGTGACTTGTGTCCCAGCTGGGGTAGAACAAGGAGGTACAAGATTTCATCGTAGACCTCAGAATAAAAGAAATGCAGAGTTTAGAAGTTGTTTGTTTCTAGCATTTTCCCCCATTTAATATTTTGGGACCACAGTGGATGGCTATAGATAGTTGAAACCGCAGAAGGTAACGTGAGGACAAGAGAGGACTTCTCATATGCAAATTCCTTTGTGTCCCGTCAATGCTTCAGCCTCCAGGTTTTATTACTGAGGTGTCAACTTGGTTAGGGGGAGGGTGTGGAGCATCTTCCCATCATTCCCATAAATACACATGCACAAGTTTGGCCTCAGAGGGAATAAGAGGTTTTTCTGGAGTCAAGTATGTGATATCCTGGTATGGAAACACAGACTCAGGTTCCTCAAACACTGTGTTCTACTGAAGGAGGAAGAGCTTACATGAGGTTTTATTATTTGCCAAACAAAGAAAAGAATACATTTCCCAGATAGTGGTAGGGCCCTTGGGCAAGCAGTTACAGCAAAGCTGGGAACACTCTCCAACAGGTTTCAGATGCTATCTGGTGACAGTCTCAGCATTTGGATTGGGGAAGGCTAGTGTTCTATTAAGAGTACATCGTGAGATTTTGATAAAAGGATGTTCGGTCAGACACAGCGCTGGGCAGTGGATAGCTTTCAAAGGAACTGAAAATATCCCGAGATAATTTGACTCTAATTTACATTCTAAGGCCCCATAACCATGAAGTTTCCTCATTTGGCTTTACAGAATCCTTAACACAGATGCAACTTCCCTCCTCTCTCCCACACTCCCGCCCACATCCTCCATCTCTCTGTCTGTCTCTTTTGGAAGCTTCCTCTCACAGTCCTAAGTGATGATTTTCTTCTCTCAGGCACCCATAGCTGCTCTGGTGTCTGGTCACAGACCACTGAAGAGTCGGCGTGCCTTGCATTTGGCTCCTCTACAGTCGAAAGTGACACTCCTACTTTGTGGTCTGGCTCTCACCACCTGCCCCAGGCAGGGACAAACTTTCCACCTACATCCTTGCTCTATGCCTACTTGATTTATGGTGCTTTCAGGGTCTGGGCACCATACAGATGACTGATTTTTCTCTTTGGGTGCCTGTTTCTGGGAGAAGGGCCAGATCTGGGCTGCATCCTATAAAGGAAATAAACAGCAGATGGCTGAAGGGGCTTGAAAGTACAGTGGATTCCTGAGAGGGGTGGAGTCAAAGTCAGGGTAAGAAACTGAACACTGGAGTGTTGGTTGGTGTTGGAGGCTGCTGGAAGGTAGATGTGAGTTCCTGCTTTTCACAAAAAACTGGGGAATGAGAGAATACAGAGAGGGGATGATGGGACCTTGCATTCAGCGTGAATAACTCCAGATGACTCTCAAGTCTGTGTGAATGCCATTTAGTTTTCTACTTTGCTAGACTGTCCAGCGACAAATATGCAAATGAAAGCATCTCCCCCAAGCTCAAGCAAACTTCTTATTGGTTGATGGGCATGAGGGCTTCCTTGCCTGTATCTTATGTGTGCCACACGCATGCAGTGCCTGTCTAGGCCAGAGGAGTATGTTAGACACCGTGAACTGGAGCTGCAGGTAGTTGTAAGCTGCCACGGGAATGCTGGGAACCAAGCCTGGGTCTTCTGGAAGGATAGGGAGTGCGCTGAACCACCAAACTGTGCTCTTGACATCTGGGCATCTGTTCCAGGAAAGGTCTTTTGGGATCCTTACTGCTTGCTGCCATGGTATTATGTCACCAATGCAAATGCAACAGTCTGGTTGCCTGGAAAGTTGTGGTGTTTTTGTCGGCAGGGAAGTGGGTTCCTAGAGAGAGCATCTGTGGCACCCACTGGCTCAATAGTCTGGATAAAGGAGAGGGGAAGTGTCATTGGGCGGGACTCTCAGATCCTCAGGTCTGCTTGGGTATAGTGATACTGAGCCGGTGGGTGGTTCAGAGGTGATACCATAGCTTACCTGGGGAGGTGCTGTGGACAGACTCAGAAAAACCTGCCCCACACCACCGTCATCAGCCTCCTACCTGATCAGGGCCAGAGACAGCAGAGGTTGATTGTGTTGGCCTCCCATGCCTGTCTTTATGTATGTGCTCGTTCCTCATCTGTTGGTGACATGGTGGCCTCTTCCCTCTGTTCTCCTTTTGTTACTCCCTCCTCTCCCATCCCCTTCTTCCACTTCTTCCCCTTCTCCTTCCTCTTTCCTGTACAGTGCCAAGACTTAGATTTAATGGCCTTTAGGCTGTGTTATCAATGAAAATGGGCTCAAAGTGTCTTCTGTATTACACACACACACACACACACACACACACACACACACACAAACACACGGGCATGGCCTTAGCTTAGTATATATATATATATGTCCACTCAAGTACATTGCATCCAATAAGTTCTCCTCTTATTTATGTGTAAAGCGAAAAATAGAAAATCCATGAGTTAAAATCTTGTATAGGATTAAAAGCAATTCAACTCTTCACCTGCATATGTATGTGAAAGTTTTGAACTTGTGTTGATTTTTTTTAAAGATGAATATACAAATATTAGAAATCTATACTCCTTACTTACATTTAAAAACACCGTAGACTGGGCTGGAAAGATGGCTCAGGGGTTGAGAACACTTGCTCTTATAGAGGACCCAGGTTCATTTTCCAGAGCCCATACTAGGTGACTCACAACTGCCTGTAACACTCTAGTTGCGGGAGACCCAGATCCCTCTTCTGGCCTCTCCACAACTCCGGATCATCTTGTACATGCTGTTCTCACAGCCCGTCACTCTTATTCACTCCTCATGCTCCTCACTTCATGCCCCCTTGCTCCCTTTGTATACCACACCCTCCTGAGCTTTAGGAAGGGCTTACATCTGCACATCTCTCTTTCTGTCCTAGAACCAAGGAAAATGAAATCCATTTATGTGTGCGGTTTATTATATTTTTTATTTTTGAGATTATAATATCATCGCATCATTTCCTCCTTCTCTTTCCTCCCTTAAGCTCTTCCATGTACTGCTCCTGCTCTTTCAAACTCATGGCCTCTTTTTCTTTAATTCTTGTTATAGAGATGTATAGATATTCATTCATAAATATATAAACACAATCTGCTTAGTCTGTATAATGTTACTGGTATGTACGTTTTCAGGGCTGACCATTTGGTACTGCATAGCGAATTCTCTTGGGTGCTCTTCCCTGGGGAAGATGTGTTCTCTCTGTCGCCACATTCCTCAGTTGCTGTAGTTCTTTGTCTGGGCTGAGGTTTCCGCATTAGTTTGTCTGTTGCTGCCCTCTTTGCTCAGGTACTGTTTAAGCAGCCGTGTTGGTGAGACTTTATGATTTGTAGATTTGTCTGTTGGGACAGGACTCTACAGCTCTACATTTCAATCAGTTGTGGTTTCCTTCTGTTGAAAAGATAACTTTCCTCAGTGAGGGATGAGAACACTTATCTGTGGGTATAATTATATTTAGAATGTGGTTAGTGATTATACTGGTTTAGCAAATTGGCAGTTGTAGGGTGCATTGAAGATTTGACTTGAAAGCCTCCTCCCTGAAAAGGATTGTTTTTTATGGTCCCAGAAGGCACCACACAAGCTTTTAAATGAGGGAAGCCACCAGCAGTCCTAATCAGCTGTGATGCCTATGAGCCATGGTAATGTGCATCATATGATAATCCTAGGGGTCTAATAGTGGCTGGCACACATACCTTAGAGGTAACTATCAACTCTTGTTGTAGGAAGAGGCAGCTTGTTTGTTCCCGGCTGCTCAGCCCCAAAATCACCACACAGAAACTGTATTAATTAAATCACTGCTTGGCCCATTAGCTCTAGCTTCTTATTGGTTAACTCTTACATCTTAATTTAACCCATTTCTAGTAATCTGTGAATTGCCACGTGGCTATCGCTAACTGGGTAAAGTTCCATCCGGCTCCAGTGGGGCTACACAACTTCTCTCTGGCTCTGCCTCCTTTATCCCAGCATTCAGTTTAGTTTTCCCTGCCTAGCTCTGCTCTACCCTATCACAGGTCCAAAACAACTTCGTTATTAACTAATGGTATTCACAGTATACAGAGGGGAATCCCACATCAAACTCTGTAATTGGACTTAAGGGGAGGTCATGGATCTTGAAATCCATTTTTATGGGATCTTTTTAAAAATTTTTCCCCTTTTATTAAAAATAGATTCTTTTCTCATATACTCTATTCTGATTACAATTTTCCTTCCCTCTGCTCCTCCCAGTTCCTTTCCACCTTCCCTCCCATCTGGATCCACTCCCTTTTGGTCTCTCATTAGAAAAGAACAGTCTTCTAAGGGATAATAACAAAATATAACAGAATAAAAT
Source organism: Microtus oregoni (assembly GCF_018167655.1). Taxonomy (NCBI): domain Eukaryota; kingdom Metazoa; phylum Chordata; class Mammalia; order Rodentia; family Cricetidae; genus Microtus; species Microtus oregoni. Next base: position 49,920,519 of record NW_024543071.1, on the reverse strand, counting down.
ATAGTAAGATAAAACAAATCCCCCAAACCTATCACATGGAAAGTTGGACAAGTCAAACCAACAAAAGGAAAACAACTGCAAGAGAAGGCACGGAAGCAGAGACCCATTTTTTCCCACACTCAGGAGGCCAATAAAAACACTAAACCGAAAGCAATAATACACACGCAGAGGAAGAACCTGTTCCGCATGCTGGAATGTGGAATGTTCCAGCCTTGATGCAGGGGAGGAGCTTGGTCCTGCCTCAGCTTGGTGTGCCATGCTTTGTAGATACCCATGGGAGGACTGCCTTTCTGAACACACACACACACACACACACACACACACACACACACACACACACACACACACACACGACCTGGTTGGTGCAGGCCTGTTTGTTGTTGGCCCTGTGCTGGCTGCTTCAGTCTCTGAGTTCATATGATCTTTGCTCAGCTGATTTAGAGGGCCTTGTTTTCCTGTTGTCTTCCATACCCTCTGGCTCTTACCTGCTTTCTAACTCTTTCACGAGGTTCCCTGAGCTCGGAGGGGAGGAATTTGATGGAGACCTTGAAATCCATTTTTAAGTTTACTACCGAGTCGGCTTTCTGGATTTGAAGCCTGGTTCGGGCCGCCCTCTAGTGGCCAGTCACTTGTCATAGCGTTTCCTCTTCAGTCAGAAAAGGAGAGCTGGCTCTGTTAGGAACTGTAGCACGATTAATAAAAACCCAGAGACAGATATTGGGGTTCAGCCTGAAGGTCAGAAAAGCAAGTCATCCAGCCACCCACTGGCTCTTTCCTCTACCACAGAATGAGACTGTGTCCTAGAGCTTTTTCCTTTCGTCTTATGTTCCTCTCTAGGGCTGGGATTAAAGGCCTGTACCACTACCTCCCACCTCCCACCGTGTCTCTGGCAAACTAGTGTGGCCACTGGGATTAAAGGTGTGTGTTACCACTGCCTGGTCTATAGGCCAGCTTTAGTTACTAAAATACAAATGAAATATCCTTTTAAGGAACTGACTGGCATAGACTGTCTGGGACTTGCTAGCTCTTTGTATTCTTTGGCTTCCGTTCCTTTGGTGAAGTATTGTGGTATAGCCCGTGTGCCTTGTGCTGGAAAAAGGAATTCTTCCAGTGAGTGGGGTTTGTGGGACAGATGCCCAGGTCTCGGCTCATCCTCTTCCTACAAAGCCAAAGCTTGGAGGAACTGCCCAGATGGTGTGTTAAAGGCCCTGAAAATCTGACTGAAAGCTTGCAACACACTGTGGGCATTTCTTTTTAATGAAAAAAGTCATTGATTTTATTTTATGTGTATGGTTGTTTTGCCTGCTTGTAAGTCTATGTACCTTCCTGGTATTTGAGGTCAGAAGAGGGCACTGGATCTCCTGAAACTGGAGTTATGGATGGTCGTGAGTATCTGTGTGGGTGCTGGGAGTTGAAGCTGGGTTCTCCGCAAGCACAAGTGCTCTTACTGCTGAGAATCTCTCCAGCCCTGTGAACAAAGTATATTTAATAAAAGATGTTATTTTTATGTATATGATTGTCTGCATGTGTGTCTATGCCCTCGTAAGTGCTTCATGCCCAGGGATGCCAGAAGAGGGAGCTGGAGTTATAGACAGTTGTGGGCCACCATGTGGATGCTGGGAACTGAACCTGGATCTTTGGAAGAGCACTGAGTGCTCTTAATTGCTGAGCCATCTCTCCAGCTCTCACACTGAGGAATATGAAAATTCAGGATGGACTCTGGATCTTGGACCCTCTGAAAGGACAATGAAGTCTGTTGTGCTTCAGAGTGCCCTGGCTGGCTGGGGTCACTAGAGGGTCTGTTGACCGTGGCAGCAGAGGGAGCACAATGTGGGCGATTCTGTTGCCAGTGGTGCTGCCGAAGGCAATGGTTATTTCAGTGGCACAGAAGCACGGCCCAGGGTTACAGTACTGACTGGGGTAAGCAGTAGCCAAACTAACCAACCAGAACTGTACTGTGAGGGATAGCTGAAGAGGACCTTGAGAAGGCCACATCTCAGCTGCCCTGGAAGGTGTGTGCAAGGCTGGCCACGCATTCGGGGGGACCCAGGACCCTGGTGAGTCTGTTGCTGCTGAGTAAACAGAGTACAGAAGGCAGAAGCTGACATAGACTTAAGCACTTCTGTAACTTTGAGTGAATTCTCCAAGTCATGCGGAGACACATCCAGAAGACAAAGCTTTTCTGGCTTAAGGTGTGGCCACAGCCATGGGTGGACCATTGGGTGATGCTGAGCTCAGAAGTCAGGCCTAACAGAAACAAGATGCTGGGGAGAAGAAGCCTTAAGTAGATACAGAAATGGTCTGTGTGGGTCACTAGACAATCAGTAACAGCCTATAGCCCTAGGTGAGGAGGAGAATCAGAATCCAGAAAAGGGAAAATGGGTGTCACTAAAAATCATCGTGTGAAGTGAAACAAGCCAGACTTAGAAAGATGAATCCTGTACCACATTTCATGTGCAAAACCTAGATTTAAAACTCTGTGTGAGTGTGTTTGTGTGTGCATGCACGCGCACGTGTAAGAGATCTTAAGAGGAGACGAGGACAATAAATACATGCATGAAAAAGCAGAAGTTGGGACTGACTTAGTGGAAGGAAGAGACCCAGCCTGGGGGCAGGAGAGGACTGGGCAAAAGGGACAAATGAGAATAGATGTATGAAGTGTCAGATACCCTGGAATCGGGGTTGCAGTTGGGAGTCACCTGATGTGGGTGCTGGGAACCAAATCCAGGTCCTCTGCTAGAGCAGATGGCTGAGCATCTTTCCAGCACCTCTGTCTGAATTCTTGTTCTGTTAAAGCAGTGGTTGAGAAACTTATATATTTGTGATAAGGAGCATGTTGAATTATTGTGGGTTGATAAATACCAGGCTAGCTGCAAGATAGACCAATTATATTTTCCTTTATTATATGGGGTGAACTCACGAAACAGGAATGAGAAGTCCAAGCTCAGCTGTGTAGCGTGGGAACCACAGAGAGAGACACAGAGAGTGAACCCTGGGTTGCCAGGTGCTTTTCTTCAGGTCCCAGAAAGCCACACCCTAACTTGGTCCCACCCCTTAAAGTTCATTGGCTGACAGAGATTTCCCATCACCTTTCCCTTTTGTCTAAATAAGAGAGTTCCAAACCCAACACAAAACTATATACATTAGGAACAGATATCAAGTATAAAATTAGGGTTACAGCCAACATAAACAATATTAAGCAAGGAACATATGCTAAATGTTTAATAAACATTCTATTCTAAAGAGTCTAAGTCTTGTAGGAAATGGCTTGGCTAAATCATAAGAGGAAGGTAACTAGGACTATTTAATCTCCAACCCCATTGAAGGCCTGGGAAGGGATATAGTATTACTTGAGTAAGCAGGAAGTGCAATCAAGCAGCTTTCAAAGTAAGCAATAGATGACAGAGACAACTGGCTACCTGAGCAATCACCCAAAGTCTCGTTTGCAATGTTGAAGCAACCAACTTTGGCTAGGGCCTAGTGTAACTGACAGACCATTTTCAGAGGCAGAAAAATTTTCAGAACCGTCTTACCCTGTCTTGGAAAGGTTTGGCAGTCCTTTTCCTTTGTCCTGCTTGTCCAGTCCGGACACCATGTACTTTGTCAGTGATTGATGCATGGGCAGTTCCCTGCCCAAAGGCCAATTGTGCCAAGAGGAAAACAGATTCCAAGTGGAGTGTCTTCGGTGCTCAATATTCTCTCGGGAATATTTCGGGGCTGAGCAGCTGGGAACAAACAGGCAGCCTCCTACAACAGGAGCTCTGTAATGCAAGGTGGACAGGAACATCTGGTAGCTCACACCTCTCTTGACTCTGACTAGGAACATCCGGGAGCTCACACCTCTCTTGACTCTGACTAGGAACATCCAGGAGTTCACACCTCTCTTGACTCTGACTTCCTATCTGGGCAGCAGTGAGCAAGCCCCTCTCCCAGGACCACTCCCTGATACACTTAGGGGATAGGGAGGCCGTCCAGGAAAAAGAGCTTAGGTTAGAAATCTTGTGTTGAAGTAGACATCAATCTGCTTACAGGGAAGGGCAGTTCAGGCACCCTCTCCACTATTGCTCAGATTCTTAGCTGCGCTCATCCTGATGGATTCCTGGGGATTTCCCGGGTGCCAAGTTTCTTGCTAACCCCATAATGGCTCCCTCTATCAAGATATCTCTTTCCTTGCTCCCCCTCTCTGTCCTTCCCCCAACTCGACCTTCCTGATCCCTCATATTCTCTCCTTTCCTCCTCCCCTTCTTTTTTCTGTTCCCCCTCCCCCCATGTTCCCAGTTTACTCAGGGGATCTTGTCTATTTCTCCTTTCTAGGGGGATCCATATATGTATCTCTTAGGGTCCCTGTTTCCTGGCTTCTCTGGGGTTGTGGACTGTAGGCTGGTTACCTGTCATCATAGAACCTTCATCCAATAACTCATGGAAGCAGATGCAGAGATCCATAGCTAAGCACTGGGCCAAGCTCCTAGAGTTCAGTCACAGAGAGCGAGGAGCGATATTATGAGCAAAGGTGTCAAGATCATGATGGGGAAACCCACAGAAACAGATGTCCCGAGCTCACTGACTCTGGACTGAAGGCTGGGGAGCCTGCTTGGGACTGAATTAGGCCCTCTGAATGTTTTGTGACAGTTGTGTGACTTGGGAAGTTTGTGGGGCCTCTGGTCGTGGAACCAACATTTATCCCTAGTGTTCAAACTGGCTTTTCAGAGCCCATTCCCTATGGAGGGATACCTTGCTCAGCCTAGATACAGAGAGGAGGGCCTTGGTCCTTCCTCAAGTGACTTTGTTGCCATAGGAGGCCTTACCCTCTCTGAGGAATGGATGGGAGTAGGGTAGGAAGAAGGTGGAGGGAGCGGGAGGAGGGGAGAGAGAGGAAACTGGGATTGATATGTAAAATAAAAAAGATTGTTTCTTTAAAAGAAATCTTATGTTTAAGAGCTTGTTACTGGAATAGAAAGGATAAAGGAATTTTGGTGATTGCAGGAAATCAATTACTGGGGAAGCTTACTGGGCACACATTGGGGTACATGTGTGTTATGTATACATGGAACCGCAGGTATTTGTGTAATGTCAGCAGGCACACATATGCTGCATGCATGTGTGCATATACGCACGCACACATGTACATACACACGCGCGTGCACACACACTCGTATTCACTCATCTGCCCAATTGCCCTTCACTTTCCTTTGCACATTTCCCCAGACACACCAGTGAACATCCTTAATATTTCTCTGCCTCCACTGTAATGAACTGTTCCAGACTGATCTGCATCCTTAATGCCCAGCACAACAATAGTTGGCATGGATTAAGTGACCAATACATATTTTTACTTCTATTATTAATTTTTTTGATATTCTGAGATGGTCTCTCTATGTAACCCCAGCTATCCTGGAATTTACTATGCCAGTACTTCTCAACTTTCCTAATGCTTCAAACCTTAATATAGAACCTCATGTTGTAGTGACCCCAACCATAAAATTATTTCTGTTGGTATTTCATAACTTTAATTTTGCTATGGTTATGAATTGCAATGTAAATATCTGATATGCAGAGGGTCTTAGGTAACCCCTGTGAAAGGATCGTTTGACCCCCAAAGGGTCACGACCCACAGGTTGATAACAACTGAACTCCATACACCAGGCTGGCCTTGAACTCACAGGGTTCCACCTGCCTTTGCCTTCTGAGTGCTGGGATTAAAGACATGTGCCACCACACCCAACTTGTATTATTTTTAATACAAGTTTATTTGCTGTGTGTTCATGTGTATGCGTGTGTATATGTTCATGTGCACGTGTGTGTGTGTCTGTATGCCACAGTGCTTATGTGAAGATCAGAGGACAAACGTGTGGGAGTTTGTTCTCTCCTTTCACTGTATGTGTTCTGGGGATTGAGATCGGGTCACGTGACTTGGGGACAAGTGCCTTAACTCGATGAGCCACCTCACTGGCCTCTAATAAATAATTTTTAATGACCTGGATGCTCCTCATGGTTTTTTTATTTTTGATACAGGGTTTCTTTGCATTGCCTTGGATGTCCTAGAACTAGCTCTAGACCTAGACCAGGCTGGCCCCAGACTCACAGAGATCCGCCTGCCTCTGCTTTCTGAATGCTGGGATGAAAGGCGTGTGCCACCACTGCTCCTTATATTTGTAATGTTGTACTTATGATTCATGGATATGTTCATTCTCTTCCCACATGCACCCACATTTATACACACTCCCAATCCCAGTTGGCCTCCAATGATTTCACATGCTCATACATACACTCACAATTCACACACATACACATACACCACTCCACCCCCTATAGTTGTACACTCACAATCCCAGTTGGCCTCCAATGATTTCACATGCTCATGCATACACTCACAATTTACACACACACACATACACCACTCCACCCCCTATAGTTGCACACTCACAGCTCACACGTATTCACCCTCACACCCACTCACACACATATAGATACCCAGACACACTCACACATATACACATTCACACACAAATACACACAGAAGCACATACAGACCTTGTCAGGTGAGCATTCTTTCTCCTCTGGGCCTCTTTGAGAGACAGTGCATCAGCAGGCAGGAGCCACACTGTAGGTTGAACTGGAGGAGTTTTAAGTATTATGAAACTGATGAAAGTTTTGTCTGTGAAGTGTGAGGACTATAGGGCCTCTCAGGACTGAGGGAACGTCCTCAGGGAAGGACACACTTTTGGGAGAGGTTCAGACTTTGTTGGAGAGTTGTGATTGTTGTATTAAGGCTGCTTGTTTGTTCCCGGCCGCTCAGCCCCGAAATAACCACACAGAAACTGTACTAATTAAATCACTGCTTGGCCCATTAGCTCTAGCTTCTTATTGGCTAAGTCTTACCTATTAATTTAACCCATCTTCATTATTTTATACTTGACCACGAGGCTCATGGCCTACTGGCAAGGTTTCAGCATGTCTGTCTCTGGCAACAGCTCCATTACTTCTCCTCTGACTCTGCCTTCCTTCTCTCAGCATTCAGTTTAGTTTTCCCCACCTAGCTCTGTTCTACCCTATCAGGCAAAGCCAGTTTCTTTATTAACCAATGGTATTCACAGTATACAGAGGGGAATCCCACACCATGTGATTGAAGTCATCTGATAACAGGTTCCCTGCTAGTGAGTCACCTAGGGGACTTGCAGAGGGAGTCAGACTGTCAGTAAGGGTGGCAGGCCTTTAGACACTGGTCATGACATCAGGCATGCTGCAGAGAGCTCTGGCCCAGGCCAGGACTGCAAGGTGGATGGTGCTGAGGACTCTGAGCCAAGGCAGAACTTTACGCACCCCAGTAGTGACCAGCATCCTGCCTGTCCACCCCTAACGCTGCACAAGGCTCCTTCCTCTTGCAGTAATTCTCCAGCACCCATTACTTTGAAAGCCTAATATGCTCGCTCCCAAGGAGAAGAGTTAGGAGTTACAGCATGTGCCACAGGGACTGCAGGGAATGCGTTGGTGCATTCAAAGCTGAGAGTCCACACACTGATCACCAACTCAGACAACCTGGTATCATGTCAGGGAAGGGGACATCTTGGTCTTCTGGTGAAGAGGGTTCAAGTTGGATTTCTGTCAAGCGATGGGCCACAGTGAGGTGACCTACATACAGGCTGAGCTGTGACTCTGGAGTTCCTTGGATACGTTCAGTTTATCTCTCTCTTTCTTCCTATCATAGGACAAACCAAGACCCAGACCCGGAGACCTCATTGAGATTTTTCGAATTGGCTATGAACATTGGGCCATCTACGTAGAAGATGATTGTGTGGTCCACCTGGCTCCCCCAAGTAAGAGTGGACACGCTATTGAGATACTGCTATGGACGTTAGCAAAATCAACAGAAGGCCAGTCAATCACCGTGGTACTCAGTTGTTGCCTTTTAGCACCAAGCATTCCTGGACATTTATTTATTAGTAAACACACGTGTCCAGCGGTAAGAATGACAGGGGTGTAGAGTGTCCCTAAAGTCCCTTCGACCTCTGTTTCTGATGTCAATCATTTAGCATCCTTCATCGTGTTTCTAAAGACACCACGGAGGGCAGAAGCTCCCATGTTGCTTGTTTCCTACTTTTCCTAACTGCCGCTTCCCGCTTCCTTGCCATCTTTTGTCACCTTCCTGCCTTTGTCTTCCTGCTGTTCCAGTGTGCTCTAGGCTGCCTTACCTAAATGTTCACCTGGTCCTTATTTCATGTCCTATGGTTTTGACTGGGCGTGGGGCTCATTAAAGTGAAGTGGAGATTTGGCGAGGGACCAGATGGTGAAAACAGGGGGAGATTGCAGAGGAATGTGAAATAACTTACAATTGAACGTGGTCTGGAACCATTGTTCACAGTAGCCGTCTTGCTCTTGCTGGCTCAAAATGGAATCACAGAAGGGCACTGCCAAGGTCTTTGATTTTCAGCTTTGATTCCTGTGAGCTTTCCCTTGGGCTCCAACCCTGACCTTGGCAGGACCTTCCTGCAGAGCAGGGTCCTTTTCTTCTTCTCTTTTCAACCCCATCCACTTCCTGTCTCCATTCTCTGTCTAGGAGCCTAATCAAAGAGGCGAGGGGAAGGATCTGGGAGGAGCCGAGGGAGGAGAAAGAAGATGATCCAAATACATTGTATGAAATCTTCAAAGGATAAGTAAAAACACTAAAGCATAGTATAAAAAAGCCATCTCCACCTTTTCCTGCAGCCTGTGTCCAGACACCCTGCTTGTATAGCTAAAGAGATGGTTAGCAGTGGCTCCCTCCCCCACTAGCTCCTTCTCTAAGGTAGATTCTGTCATCGCTGTGCCTGTTTATGCTGACAGTGGTCCCATAACGCTCCTTCTCTGAGGTAGATTCTGTCATCTCTGTGCCTGTTCATGCCGACAGTGGTCCCATAACGCTCCTTCTCTAAGGTAGATTCTGTCATCTCTGTGCCTGTTCATGCTGACAGTGGTCCCATAACGCTCCTTCTCTAAGGTAAATTCTGTCATCTCTGTGCCTGTTCATGCCGACAGTGATCCCATAACGCTCCTTCCTCTGTGGTCACTGCAGGGGCAAAATAGGGCTGTTAATAATTTGTGTGAAATCAGTAGATTTTCTTGGGACACATAGGAATAGAATAAGGGACTTTTTAATTTTTTTAAATTATTTTATTGTTTTTGCTCTTGGAAATCTTAGAGACACATGTATTGTGTGCAACCATCCAGGTGGCTCCAGTGGAGAAATAGCCTTTTAAAATGTTCTGTCCTTAATTGATACAATAATGGTAGATGTTTGTGAGATACAGTATGATTCAGAGTGCTTTGCGATGTGCAATGACCACACACAGGTGGTTAGCATATCCATCTCATCTAATGTTTTTTTCTTTGTATGTGTAAGTGCATATAATGGTCTCTGTGTGTATGCATGTTTTCTTGCACTCACATGTGGAGGCCTGAAATGTCATCATTGTAAATATAGGTAGAGTTTTTCTTTTGTCCTGATTGTCCGATCCCAAATAAACACATAGAAGCTTATATTAATTACAAAATGCTTGACCAATAGCTCAATCTTATTACAAACTAGCTCTTATATTTAAATTAACCCATTTCTATTAATCTATATATTTCCATGTGGCTCATGGCTTTACCTGTCCTCTAGTGTAGGCAGAAGTTGCTTGTTTGTTTCCTGGCTGTCCAGGCCTAAAATAATTACACAGAAACTGTATTAATTGCAACACTGCTTGGCCAATAGCTTATGTATATTTCTAGCTAACTCTTATATCTTAAATTAACCCATTTCTATTAATTAGTGTATTGCCATGTGGTTGTGGCCTAACGGTAATGTTCCGTCTGTCTCCTGAGGTGGCTACATGGCATCTTGTTGACTCCGCCTACTCTCTCTCTACATCTCTGTTTGGATTTTCTGCTTGGCTTTACTCCGTTAAGCCATTGGCCAAAAGCTACTCCTTTATTAATCAATGACAATAAAACATAATCACAGCGTACAGAGGGGAACCCACATTACTCTAACATCTTGCTTCTTGGGCAGCTCACTGGCATCTCTCTCAACTCTGCCCTCCTCATCCCAGTCCTCAGTTTGTCCACATAACTTTATCCTGCCTTGCTATAGGCCAAACAGCTTTATTATTAACCAGTGAGAGTAACACATATTCACAGCATAAGAAGGATTACCCTACAGCACACCATGCCAATAGACACCTTGATATCAGGTGTCTTTCTTGATCACTCTCTAGCTGGACCTTACAGCTTACCAATTTTGGATTCTTCATTTCTCCCTCCCAAGGATTGGGGTTACAGATGGCCTCCATTCTTGCCAGGCTTTCCCATGTATTCTGAGGATATGAACTTTTTCTCCATGCTTGTGGGCAAATGTTCTATCCACTAAGCAGCCCCCAGCCCTCTCATTTCTTTTTGATGAGAATACTGAAAATCATCTCTTGTAGGTGGTACTTAATGTCTACCCATATGGCCTCAGACAGGTTCCTGACCCTCTTGGAGTTTCTGTATTCTAAGCACTGAGTGTGAGAGAATGTAGCAGCTTTAAATGTTTTTTTTTTTTTTTTCCCCAAAGCTCCTGAGTCCCTCCTTGGTGGTAACAAACGCCACTGGCTCTGAGTGGATGGTGGTAGAGCAGGCACCAGAGATCCACATACGTGACTTCACTATTCCCTTGCAGAGGAAGGCATGTTATGGAACCACTGTTATCATGCACATGACAGAGCCTTACCCAGGGGTGACACAGAGGGTGGAGATTACTGACATCTGCTTGGGAAACAAGACTCAGCTTCTAAGAAAGGCTAGGCCAGTGCAGTCTAGTCCAGGGCTGTGTGATAAAGCATTTTCAGAGTTACTAACGAGATTCTTCTGTAGGTGAACAGAGCGTGTAACTCAGGACAGATGATTTCTTGGGTGGGGCCTGCCTCAGTTTCTGAGTTTCTGAGTACAGATCCCCAGCACTCATGAAAAATATGTGTTTGGCAGAGACAGGTGATTCCCAGAGCCCATTGGCCAGCCTGTCTAGCCAACAGGTGAGCTCTTGGAGAGCTGGAGAGTGATTAAGGAAGATAATTGGCCCTGACTTCTGGCCTCCACACAGGCATCCACACCAGCATACGTGTGCACACCCTCCCACCCACATGTGCATCCCCTCCAGTCATCCCCAAGAAAAGCATCTCTCAGGAAATTTGGTCCTCTATGGTACATTTAATCCAATTTCTTCTCCTCTGCCATGCTTTAAATTGGTGATTTGATTAAGAACTTCATGGGAAGTGGCTTACGAAAGGTCTTGCGTATCCCGACCCCTTACTCCTCGGGGCTTTCCTTTTGTCCTTGCTCCCCAGGTGAGGAGTTTGAGGTGGGCAGCATCACTTCTATCTTCAGCAACCGTGCTGTGGTGAAGTATAGCCGACTGGAGGACGTGCTGCATGGCTGCTCTTGGAAGATCAACAACAAGCTGGATGGGACATACCTGCCCCTCCCCGTGGACAAGATCATCCAGCGCACAAAAAACATGATCAACAAGATAGTGCAGTATAGCCTGATTGAGGGGAACTGTGAGCACTTTGTTAACGACCTTAGATACGGTGTGCCCAGGAGCCAACAGGTGCGTTCCGAGTGCCCCCAGTGGCTCCTCACTGTGCTTTGTTGGGCTTTGTTGGACCACCTTTGGTGCTAGGCATAGGTGTGCCATCTTCCAGCTCTTGTCTTATTACCTGCCTAGCTCAGACAGGCCAGTGATAACATACGACATACAACACATGTGAGAGAGCCCGGAAGCCCAAATATCTGTAACAATTTAAGCTGCTCTCACTAATAGTTGACCTTTACTATATGAGCAGAGGGAATGTGCAGATCCTTTTAGATATGTAAAATAATTAAAAAAAAAACCCCAAGGGTTAAAGGTGGGACATCATTTTCTGGTTTTTGCCTTGCCTGTGATTTTTATCTTCCCTGCACAGAGTGGGGTCAAATCTTCCTGTTATTTACCTCTTAGAGCATGCTCCCTTCTCTCTGTCTACTTTGTTTTCCTGCATCCTCCTCTCCACTCTGTATCCTTGACTTGCCTGGGCTCTGTTCTTGTGAGACTTTGTGCTAGAAGCTTGGTGGGCTGTAGTATGAAGGATCTCCCATCCCATGAGCAGATGCCTGCAAATACAGGGCACACTAAGAGGTCCTCTGAAGACCTGTGTGCCCAGGAGCCACAGGATTGAGCTAAGTGTGAATACCGATTCACATGCAGTTGTGCCCAGGTGAGTTTCCCTCCCTGGCTTTCAGAGTCCCTTTTTTGAATGAGGGCCTCAGTGGCTTCAGCCTCTCCTATGGAGAGACCCTTGCATCATGCACTCCTCTGGAGGCCGATCCTATGTCGAATGGCTCCTGGGGAAGAAAAAGGCCAGAGGGTCCATGGCCAGGGGAAAGGGAGCCTGCCTTGCCTTGGGTTCCTGTCTTCGGATGCCTCCTTTGCTGTCTCTGGAAACTTTAGGGATGTTGGAGATGCAGGATAGTATAGGTGGTCCCCTCCTAGAGGAAAAGACTCTAGGACAGCTGGGTCCTGAAGGAGATGGCAGGGGTAGGAGCAGAGGTGGGGGCCAGCCTGAGATTGGTACCCACTGTCCCATGAACCACTGTGCTTTTCAGGTGGAGCATGCCCTGGTGGAGGGAGCGAAGGCTGCAGGTGCTGTCATCTCTGCAGTGGTGGATAGCATAAGACCCAAGTCTATAACTGCTTGAAGCTGCTGCGGATTCCGAGCGCAGGAAGGGCCACTGACAGCGGCAGAGCAAACGTGCGCCTTTCTTCCCGTTCGCCTTCCTCGCTCAGTGGCCCTGTTTAAGAAGACTGTGAGTGTCTGGGAGACCCTCCGACATCTGTCCACTACAGCTGGTGTAGACCCTCACATGCTCAGCAGGGGAGGAACTGATAACGGGTTGTGAATCTTGTTATGTGCCAGGCACTGTTGGGGCTATTTCATGCACTTGTTTAATCTTATGCCCTTGTTTCTAAGACCAAGTTCATTCTGTGGCAGTGGGAAATCATCAGAAACATTCTGGAAACTCCTTTCGAACATTTTCAGAAATGAAGACCTCTCCCCAGGGGTTCTTTCTAGTGTCCTCAGATGTCTCTACCATCTTCTGCTTATCCCAGTCCTGGAATAAGTGTCAGAGCCATTGTGCCGTTTGGGGGAGGGAAAGGGACATCAAGGAAAGATATTGCCCAATATTTAGAGCCAACTGTGCCTTAATCTGACTGGAGAGGTGACTCAGTGGTTAAGTGCACTTGCTACTCCTGTAGAGGTCCTCAGTTTGGTTCCCAGCACCATGGTGATGGCTCACAACAGCTTCTAACTCTAACATTGTCCTCTGGCCTCTGTGTGCACCAGCACATACCCACACACAGACAAATTTATTCACATGCTTAAAAATTAAAAGAATTAATTATATATTATATATCATTTCTTTAACAACCTCAGCTACCTTCTCAGCACCATCCTGGACACTCTCCTGTCTGAACATGCCCTCTGTCAAACAAACTAGTCCATAATGTTTCAGTTCATCTTCACTAAGGTTCTCAGGATGTGGGCAGGATGAAGCCAGATCCTTGTCCCAAATATGACACAAATGGTCCTCAGCTCAGTTCCTGACAGAGTCCTTGGAGCCGGCATTTAATTAATTAATTAATTATAAATAATACCATTCAAAATTTCCACCTCCTCCCCTCCTCCCATTTCCCTTCCACTCCCCCACTCACCCTCCCTTCTCCCCCTCCAGTCCTAAGAGAGGGCAGGGTACCCTGCCCTGTGGGAAGTCCAAGGCCCTTCCACCTCCATCCAGGCCTAGGAAGGTGAGCATCCAACTAGACTAGGATCCCCAAAAGCCAGTACATGCAGTAGAATCAAATCCCAGTGCCATTATCATTGGCTTCTCAGTCAGCCCCCATTGTTAGTCACGTTCAGAGAGACCGGTTTGATCCCATGCTTTTTCAGTCCCAGTCCAGCCAGCCTTGGTGAGCTCCCATTAGATCAGTCACACAGTCTCAGTGGGTGGACCAACCCCTTGCGGTCCTGACTTCCTTGCTCATCTTCTCCCTCCTTCTGCTCTTCAACTGGACCTTGGGACTCAGTCCAGTGCTCTGATGTGGGTCTCTGTCTCTATCTCCATCCACTGCCAGATGAAGTTTCAATGGTGATATTCAAGATATCCATCAATGTGGCTATGGGACAAGGTCAGTTCAGGAACCCTCTCCCTTACTGCCCAAGGACCTAGCTGGGGACATCCCCATGGACACCTGGGAACCCCTCTAGAGCCAAATCTCTTGCCAACCCTAAAATGGCTCCTTTAATTAAGATATCTTCTTCTCGGCTCCCATATCCACCTTCCTCCATCTCAACCATCCCACTCCCCCAAGCTCTCCCCAATCCTCCCCTTCTCCCTTCTCTCTCCCCCTCCTCCCACCCCACCCCCATGCTCCCAACTTTTGCTGGAGCTAGGCATTTTTTTCTCAGCATTCTCCTCTTCTATGATCCCATCAGAACTGATCATTAAGCTCTGCTTCCAGCCTCTAAGGATTTTCTAACCCCAAATTCCAACTCCCATATTCTAGCTGTAAAACACTTCAAAAGATGGGAAGAACCACATGGCGGGGTTTATCACAGCAGGGAGCCCACTCTTGGTACCGATTTCTGTCTTAGAGTCTGTTCTTGTTGCTTTGCTAAAATACTCAGACAAGAACAACTCAACAAAAGCGATTGTGAACTTAATTATTTGACAGTCCCAGGTCCCTATCCTCCAGGGCAAGGAAGCACCTGTGAGGAACTTGAGGGAGCCGGGCACGTTATGTCTGCAGTCAGAATAGAAGAACAGTGAATGGGTGCACGGCTGCTGCTCAGTCCCCCTTCATTTGTCCAGCCCAGAGCTAGCCTGTAGAATGGTGCTGGCCTCATTCAGGATGGATCGTCCTGAACTCAGTGAAGAGCATCCCTTCCAGCCATGCTCAGAGACTCATCTCTAGGTGATTCTAGATTTTGTCAAGTTGTCAGTTGACCCTGACCATTCCTCACAATTTAAAAATCTTCAGTTTAAAGCATAACCAATGATACTATTAAAAACTTATAATTAATAATTGCCAGAAAAATTGAAATTTCCATTCTGACTGATTTCAGATGAATATTCGAAACATGTAAGTCCACTGATCTCCACTGTGTGAATGAAATAGTGATTTTGATGGAAGATCTGAAATTGTTCCTGTGGATTTTACTCTGTGGAGAGCTGAAGTCACCCAGAAAAGCTGGAGATGGTTTCTCCCATGGCTCTGGAAGTGCCTGGAAAATATGGAGGACTTGGACAGCATGCATCCGCAAGACGGAGCTCTCAGTGCGTTCCAGAGAGCTTTCTGGCTGCTTGCTCAGGGGCCTTTCTCCTGTTGGAAGGGAACAGACACAATGGAACACTTTGGTGTTTGTCCTCCATCCCTTTCTCAGCAACCCAAACTTGATACCTCAGGAGCCCGGGCTTGTTTCTTTCCCATCAGCCTGTGTCCTGTACATGGCCACCGTGGATACTTGTAGTCAGGCAAGCCCGTACTTCCGCGCATCATGACCAGCAAGAAGCCAGTCCCCATGCTTCCCTAACACCTGGAAGATCAGCTGGGCTCCCAGTAGTTCTCCTTTTAGTCTCTTACTCATGGTAGTATCTGTGTTGGGACTTCCTTTGAAACAGGAGCTAAGCACCAGGCCTCTGCAGGCACACCGCCTTTAGCTTTAAACACGGTCACGTTTTAGTGGACTCCTTAACAATGCTGAACTCTTGGACCACATTGATGTCTGATAAGCAAACAGGGATTTCGTCAATTTAAAAACAGCTCTCCTACCATAAAGTGTTTAGTGACTCTAATAAGTGAACTCGCCCACCTCTTGCTCACTGCTCTGGCTCTCTGGTGTGAACTCCACGGGCAAAGCACATCATCAATTATGTTCCCTCATCTATTAAAAAGAACACATTTTGAGAGTGTGCCAAATTCCACGTGCTAGCTACTTTTGTATTTGTCAGCCTATAAGCACCCGGGTGCCAGACCACTGACATTCTGAGTCGGGAGGATGAAGACACATGGGGCCATAGACCACTTTCTGGACAGCAGTCCCTTCTACTTCCAAGCTGTCTGTAAGGCCATGAGCTCTGGGATTCACACTTCACACCTTCAAGACGGGGAGGTGAGACTTTATTAAAGCTTTTTGTAAGAAACAAAAAAACTTGTAGCAGTTTTTGCATTGTAGACTAGAAATTGAAATCCCTGCTTTGACGAGACCTGTCATGTTGCCGCTCTGAGTGGGAATGTGTCCCCTGTTGGTGGTAGGAGGGCAAGGGAAGGGGGAGAGAGAAGGGGAGGCCTGAGGGAAAGTGACATGAATGGAAATGTTTCTAAGATCCAACATTGGAAGGTGAGGTGGGCCCAGTGGAGGGGCTGGTTCACCTGGCATGTCCCGTGACAAGTCACAGACGTGGGATACGCACTCGTGGTTAGGGAGGAGCAGTATCAGTGACGCATGAGTCAGCAGATGCTGCAATCTGAATGTTTTACCTGTTGATAGCCTGACTTCAGGATGTCGCAGAGCTATATAGTCATGGGGAGATGTGGGAGAATGGTAGTGAAGAACATGTCAGCCATGCATGTGTGCATGCGTGTGTGTGTGTGTGTGTGTGTGTGTGTGTGGAGGCCGGAGGAGGACTTTGAGTGTCCTACTTTATCACTTTGTCTTAAGAGTCTTGCTGAACCTGGAGCTGGGCTGGCAGCAAGCTGGCCTCAGAAAGTCGCCTGTCTCCACCGTTAGCATCCAGTGATGGGATTGTAGGTGCTTGAGCCCACACCCTACTTTTTATATGGGTGCTGGGGATTTGATCTCAGATCCTCATGCTAGGATGGCAAGCACTCTTCCCCACTGAGCCCTCTCCTTAGTCTCAGACCCAATCACCATGGGTCTAGCTAGGGGCACATGTCAGAGACTTCAGGGGAAGGGGCCAGAGAGGACCCTTTCGTGAACTAGGAACAGAGGCAGGCTGTCTCCTGTTCTCAGCTCAGAGTTATTTCTCTCACAACCACTCTTTGGCATCGTAAAGCTTTATTATCAGCCTGACTTGGGGAATAATGGAAAGAGTCAAGATCCATAGTTCATAGACACCAAGGAAGTTGTAGCCATGGAGAAAAGCCTCAAGGTGTTGGCAGAGACCGCTCCTTCGTTTCATGGCTGCCCAGACTCAAAATACAGACACAGAAACTGTATTAATTAAATCAGGGCTGTGGTGGTGGAAACGGGAATCCCAGAAGCTCACTTGCCAGCTAGTCAAGGCTAGCTAGTAAGCGTCCAGTCAACGAGAGACCCTGCTTCAAGGGAAGTGGATGGCTCCTGAAGATGACATCTGAGGCTGTCCTCTGGCCCTCATCCACACATGCACACATATGTGTGCACAACCCTTCCACACATGTATACTCATGCACTAAACATGAAAAATGTGTGGCTAACAATACATGACATTGTTGACCTGTCAATCTTTAAATATGGGAAGAAGTCAGAGTGGACCAGTCTTAGGACTCTTGGAGTTGCTCAGAAAACTTAACAAAATAGCTTAATCAACATGAGGAATTTACTGGCTTAAGTGACTGTCAAATCCTGGAAGACAGTATATCTTGGATTAGGGAATCATGGCATCAGCTTTAAAATAACACACCATGTTGGTGATTATGTGATCATTCTCTCTCTCTCTCTCTCTCTCTCTCTCTCTCTCTCTCTCTTTCTCTTTCCCACACCCACACCCACACGCTGGTTCTAAGTTCAGTGTGTAAATGCACATCTTCGTGTCTTTGGTGGGGTGAGTGGGTCTGTGCTGGATGACCGGGTACCTTCCATGATTGAAGTCCATTATTACTCCATCCTTTCTTCCTTAGCAAGGATGACTATAAATGAGACATTTTAGTAAGTTAATACCTGAACAATTTGACAGGATAATCGTTACAATCTGAAGGAAAGCACTCTCAGAAGTGAGAGAGGACATTGGCACAGTTAAGCCCAGGTCACAGGAACAAATCAGATCCACTTGGGGCAAACCAGGATGAGTGACAGCAGTGCAGAAGTAAAGGAATTAAGGGAGAGAATGTGTATGCACCCGAGAGAGACAGAGATAGACAGACAGAGACACATACACAGAGAATTTGGGGATGGAAAAGAGATAACATGTATCAGTTAATATTAAAAAAATCATCTTACTCCATATAATTAAGATATAGCAACACTACATAATTTCCCAGATCTTTTATTTGTCAATGACATGGGTTTTAATGTAGTTTAAAAAAATACTGTTTTAACATTCTGGGTATCACATTATGACTTATTTTTATTTTATATACATTGGTGTTTTGCCTGCATATATGTCACTGTGAGGGTATTGGACCTCCTGGAACTGGAGTTACAGATAGCTGTGAGCTGTTATGTAGGTGCTGGGAATTGAACCTGGGTCCTCTGGAAGAGCAGCAGTGCTCTCAACCACTAAGCCATCCCTCCAGCCTGGGTTCACTTTAAATTATGCTCTCTCTTTCAGAAAACTTCTAATTAGCTTTAATTATCTTAAATTTTAATTATTTATTGATTTTTACACTATTTTTAAATTTTTTATTGTTTTTTATTGAGCTATATATTTTTCTCTGCTCCCCTCCCTTTCTCTCCCTTCCCCTTCTACCCTCTCCCATGGTCCCCATGCTCCCAATTTACTCAAGAGATCTTGTCTTTCTCTACATTCCATGTAGTTTAGATCCATGTATGTTTCTCTTAGGGTTCTCGTTATTGTCTAGGTTCTCTGGGATTATCAATTGTAGGCTTTTTTTTCTTTATTTCTAAAAGCCACTTATGGTGTAGGAGGCTCTTCTGTTCATGTGTTGCTTTCATTGATTAATGAATAAAGAAACTGCTTTGGGCCTGATAGGGCAGAACTTAGGTAGGTGGAGAAGAAAGAACTGAATGCTGGGAGGAAGAAGGGCAGAGTCAGAGAGACCCCATGAATCTTCTGCCTCCAACGAACGCTGGTTAGAATCTTGCCAGTAAGCCTCAGTCATGTGGCGATACACAGATTGATGGAAATGGGTTAAACTAATATGTAAGAGTTAGCTAATAAGAAACTAGAGCTAGGGGCTGGAGAGAAGGTTTAGAGGTTAAAAACACTGCCTGTTCTTCCAGAGGACCTAAGTTCAATTCCCAGCAACACATGGTAGCTCACAACCATCTGTAATAAGATCTGGTGCCCTCTTTTGACTGTATGTACACAGAACACTGTATACATAATTGAATAAATCTTTAAAAAATAATAAAAAAAGAAGTTAGAGCTAATAGCCAAACAGTGTTTTAATTAATACAGTTTCTGTGTGGTATTTCGGGTGTAAGCTAGCCGGGTGGCTGGGACAAAACAAGCAGGTCCTCTTTCCTTGCCACACACTTATGAGTGAGTACATATATTTGTCTTTCTGGGTCGGGTTACCTCACTCAATATGATGTTTTCTAGATACATCCATTTACCCATGAATTTCAAGATGTAACATTTAAAATATCTCATTTATGTAATTAATTTATTTATAGTGCTAGAATAAAGTCCAGAGTCTCAGATGTACTGAACAAGCACTCCACTACTGATCTAAATACCTATACAGTAAGGCCAATAATAGACTTTAAATATTTTTTTTTTAAAGATTTATTTATTATATCTACAACATTGTGCCTCGATGTATGCCCGCATGCCAGAAGAGGGCGCCAGATCTCATTACAGATAATTGTGAGCCACCATGTGGTTGCTGGGAATTGAACTCAGGACCTCTGGAAGAGCAGCCAGTGCTCTTAACCTCTGAGCCATCTCTCCAGCCCGACTTTAAATAATTTTACATAACAAATATATTTATCCTAAAAAGTGCTCAAAGACTGAGACAAATCAATAGTTATACTTGTTACTTTAAAAAGGAATTATCATTTTTAAAATAAGGTGTCTCTTTTTAAAAATCATTTGATTTTTAACTAGAAGGAAAACTCCAACCCACAGAAGTTAGCTACATTCACAAAAACACAGACAATAGATGATCTCACAGCAGCAAATCCCAAAGAAAGGAAAAACTCACACAATAGTACCACCAACAATGAAAACTAAAATAACAGGAACTAGCAATCACTGTCCATTAATATTCCTTAATATAAATGGACTCAACTCACCTATAAAAAGACAGAGGCTTACAAATTGAGTATGAAAACAGAATCTATTCTTCTGCTGCATACAAGAAACACACCTCAACCTCAAAGACAGACATTGCCTCAGAGAAAAGAGTTGGGAAAAATTTTCTAATCAAATGGACCTAAGAAACAAGCTGGTATAGCTATCCTAATATCTAACAAAATAGACTTCAAACTAAGATCAATCAAAAGAGACAAAGAAGGACATTTCATATTAATCACAGGAAAAAATTTATCGAGAGGAAATCTCAATACTGAGCATCTGTGCCCCAAATACAAGGGCACCCGCATATGTAAAAGAAACACTACTAAAGCTTAAATTACACATTAAATCCCACACAATAATAGTGGGAGTCTTTAAAACTCCACTCTCAGCACTGGACAGGTCTGCCAGACAGAAACTTAACATCGAAATAAGAGAACTAAGAGATATTATGACTTAAATGGACTTAACAGACAGCTATAGAATATACTATCCAAACATAAAAGAATATACGTTCTTCTCGGCACCCCATGGAATCTTCTCAAAAAGTGACCACATACTAGGTAACAAAGCAAACCTCCACAGATACAAAAAATTGGAATAACTCCATGTATTTTATCAGATCACCATGGCTTAAAATTAGAATTCAACACTATTTTCAGAGAGCCCACAAACACATGGAAATTAAACAGTGTTCTCCTGAATCACCAATGTGTCAAGAAAGAATTAAAGAAAAAAAAAACTAAAGACTTCCTAAAATTCAACAAAAATGACTACACAACATACCCAAATTTATGGAACACAAAGTAGTGTTAAGAGAAAAGTTCATAGCACTAAATGCCTACATGAAGAAGCTGGAAAATCCCACCCTAATGAGTTAAGAGAGCACCTGAAAACTAGAAGAAAAAGAAGCAAACTAACCCAGGAGGAGTAGAAGACAGGAAATAATCAAATTGAGAGCTGAAATCAACAAAATAGAAATAAAGAAAATAATACAAATAACCAATGAGACCAAGAGTTGGTTCTTTGAGAAAATCAATAAAATAGACAAACCTTTATTCAAACTAATCAAAATGCAGAGAGGGAAAATCCAAATTAACAAAATCAGAAATGAAAAGGTAGATATAACAACAGACATGGAGGAAATCCAGAGGATCGTTAGGTCATGTGTCAAAAACCTGTACCCCACAAAATTAGAAAACTTAAAGGAAATCAGCAATTTTCTGGACTTACCAAAATTAAATTAAATCAAGACCAGATAATCTATAATTGACCTATAACTGCTAAAGAAATAGAAACAGTCATCAAAAATCTCCCATCTCATAAAAGCCAAGGACCAGATGGTTTTCAATGCAGGTTCTACAAGATTTTCAAAGAGCTAATACTAACACTCCTCAAATTGTCCCACACAATAGAAACAGAAGGAACATTGCCAAACTCTTTTTATGAGGCTACCATTACCCTGATACTCAAACCACATAAAGACATGACTAAGAAAGAGTTACAGACAAATCTCATGAACACTGATGCAAAAATACTAAATAAAATACTGGCAAACTGAATCCAAGAACACATCAGAAAAATTATCCACTCTGACCAAGTAGGCTTCATCCCTACTGGGATGAAGGGATAATTAAACATACTAAAATCTGTCACTGTAATCTACCATATAAACAAACTGAAAAAAAACCCCACATGATCTTTTGAGAAAGTCTTTGACAAAATACAACACTCCTTCATGATAAAGGTCTTAGAAAGAGTAGGGATACAAGGAATATACCTAAACATAATAAAGGCAGCACACAGCAAGTCAACAGCCAACATCAAACTAACTGGAGAAAAACTCAAAGTGATCCCACTGCAACCAGGAACAAGACAAGGTTGTCCACTCTCTCCATATCTACTCAATATAGTGCTTGAAGTTCTAGCTAGAATAATAAGACAACAAAAGGCGTTCAAGAGAATACAAATCAGAAAAGAAGTCAAACTCTCACTATTTGCTGATCATATGCTTGTTTACATAAGTGACCTCAAAAATTCTGCCAAGGAAGTTCTACCTTTAGTAATGTAATTACCTTTAGTAATGTAGCAGGGTACAAGATTAACTCAAAAAAATCAGTTGCCCTCCTTTACACAGTTGATAAATGGACTGAGAAAGAAATCAAAGAAGCATTATCCTTCACAATAGCCAGCCATACATAACCTAAAATATATCAGGGCAATTCTAACCAAACAAGTGGAAGACCTGTATGACAAGAACTTTAAGTCTTTGAAAAAATACAGTGAAGAAGACACCAGAAAGTGGAAAGATCTTCCATGCCCTTGGGGAGGCAGAGTTAACATAATAAAAATGGCAATCTTATCAAAAGCAATCTACAGATTCAATGCAATGCCCATCAAAATCCAAGCAAAATTCTTCACAGACCTTGAAAGAATGGTACTCAACTTCACATGGAAAATCAAAAAACCCAGGTTAGCCAAAACAATTCTGTACAATAAAGGAACTTGCGAAGGAATCACAATTTCTGACTTCAAACTTTAGTGAGAACAGCCTGGTATTGGCATAAAAACAGACAGGAGTACCAATGGAACTGAATCGAGGACCTGGATTTCAATCCACATACCTATAAACACCTGATTTTTGACAAAGAAGCAAAAAATATAAAATGGAAAAAAGAACATATTCAATAAATGGTGCTGGCATAACTGGATATCAACATTTAGAAGAATGAAAATAGATCCATATTAATCACAATGCACAAAACTCAAGTCCAAATGGATCAAAGACTTCAACATAAAACTAACCACACTGAACTTCATAGAAAAGAAAGTGGGGAGTACACTTGAATGCATTGACACAGGAGACCACTTCCTAAATATAACCCCAGTAGCACAGACACTGAGAGAATCAATTGATAAGTGGGACCTCCTGAAATTGAGAAGCTTCTGTAAAGCAAAGGACAGGTCAACAAGACAAAATGACAGCCTACAGAATGGGAAAAGATCTTCATTAACCCCACATCCCCACATCAAGCAGAAGGTTGATCTCCAAAATATACAAAGAACTCAACAAATTGATTATCAAAAGAACAAACAATCCAATAAAAATAATGGAGCATAGGCCTAAACAGAGAACTCTCAACAGAGGAAGCTAAAATGCTGAAAGACACTTAAGGAAATGTTCAACATCCTTAGTCATCAGAGAAATGCAAATCAAAACAACTCTGAGATTCCATCTTACACCTGTAAGAATGGCCAAGTAAAAAAACACTGATAACAATTTATGATGGAGAGGATGTGGGGTAAAGGAAACATTCCTCCATTGCTGGTGGGAGTACAGACTGGTACAGCTGCTTTGGAAATCAGTATGGCGATTTCTCAGAAAATTAGGCAACAACCTTCCTCAAGACCCAGCAACACTACTTTTGGGAATATACCCAAAGGATGCTCAATCATACCACATGTGCTCAACTATGTTTATAGCAGCATTATTTGTTATAGTCAGAACCTGAAACAACCTAAATGCCCCTCAACTAAAGAATAGATAAGGAAGATGTGCTACATTTACACAATGAAGTATTACATAGTGGAAAAAAATGAACATTT
This sequence comes from Microtus oregoni, assembly GCF_018167655.1. Taxonomy (NCBI): domain Eukaryota; kingdom Metazoa; phylum Chordata; class Mammalia; order Rodentia; family Cricetidae; genus Microtus; species Microtus oregoni. The sequence continues at coordinate 49,896,681 of NW_024543071.1, read as the reverse complement.
TGAAATTTGCGGGAAAATGGATGTATCTAGAAAACATCATATTGTGTGAGGTAACCCGGACCCAGAAAGACAAATACAATATATGCTTATTCATAAGTGACTTTTAGACATAAAGTATAGAAAAACCAGTCTACAATTCACATTCCCAGAGAACGCAGACAACAAAATGGACTCTAAGAGAGACATGCATGGGTCTAATCTACATGGAAAATATAAAAAGACAAGATCTCCTGAGTAAATTGGACGCTTGGGGACCATGGGAGAGGGCAGAAGGGGAGGGGGAGGAAGAGAGGGGAGTGGAGAAAAATACATAGCTCAATATAAGCAATAAAAATAATAATTGTAATAAAACTGTACCTTTTTGACTGTTTTAGAACACTTTGAGATTCACAATAAACTTGAGCCGAAAGCACAGTTGTCTTCATTTGCCCCTGGCTCTCATGCATGCACGTCTTTGTCATTACCAATATCCCCCAAAGCGTGGGCATCTGTTACAGTACACAGTACACGACATACACCACAGCTCACGCTTTCTATTTTTATTTTATTTATTTTATTTTTCTTTTAAAGCATTCTTTTCTCATTTTACATACCAATCCCAGTTCCCACTCCCTCCCCTCCTCCTGTTTCCCCCACTTTCCCTCCCCCCACACCCTATCCACTCTTCAGAGAGGGTAAGGATTCCCATGGGGAGTCAACAATGTCACATCACTGTGAGGCAGGACCAAGGCCCTCCCTGCTGTGTCTAGGCTGAGCAAAGTATCCCTCTGCAGAGAATGGGCTCCAGTGTTTCTCAGTTTTGGGCACCATTAGTCCTGTACTGACAGAAGGATGACTTCTCTCTTCCCTGTGTAATTCTGGTGAATAAAACAGGCCTTCATAGTTCAGCCTTTGTTCAACAAAATGGGGAGAAACTTAGAAACCTATTCTCTATAAGTAGTTAAACCGACAGAGCTAACTAGTTAGACTGAGAGTCTCTGTGTACGGGTGGCAAGTTAGACTTTCTCAAGGACAGAGATGCGAATGTCTGGTTTGTTTAATCGAAATCTTTTAGACATAGAGGGGCCTAAACCACTTGCAGCTTCTGTTGTCAGGTCCAGTTGCTAACTCACAGACTGGCGGAACTGTGGAGACTCCCTAAGCAATTAACACTCTGCAAGAACCTCTAACCTAAGTCTATGGCACAGAATCCCAGGCTCAGCTAACTGTTTATGTTTTAGTCCTGGAGTTTCTGTGAATAGCAGGAAAAAGCAATTAACCAATTAGCTAATTAACCAACCCTGGAGGGAAATGGCTTTACGCCAGTCTCTGTGGGAAAGGTTGCACAGACAGCCAGGGCTATGAAGGGTGGCCTGGCCTTACAGCCAAAGTTACAAGATCCCTCCTTGTGTTCTGAGATTACACGCAGGATAGAAAATGTATCTTTAGATTTGAGATGCTCCTCAATGCCCGTCTCTCTTGCCATGTCTGGCTAATAAAGACTTACTCCCTGCACAAATTCCTCAGCAACTTGTCTCTCTAGGCACTATGCTCCTGCCTCAGGTCACAGCCCGTACTCCGGGAACCTTGAAGCCAGGCATTGAGACTCCCCTCAGGTGTAGGGTTTGTAATCTTTTTAGTTAAAGAAGTTTGTTGTTGAAAACACACACACACACACACACACACACACACACACACACACACGAGGTGAACAAAGAGGCTAGCGAAAATTGAAACATGAAAATTAAAGCTAGAGAATTGGAACAGGAGAACAAGAGCTGGAAGTAAAGAACAGGACCCTGCAAATGGATGGAAATAGAAAACACTATCCTGAGTGAGGTAAGCCAGACCCAAAAAGAGGAACATGGGATGTATTCACTCATATTTGGTTTCTAGCCACAAATAAAGGACATTGAGCCTATAATTAGTGATCCTAGAGAAGCTAAATAAGAAGGTGAACCCAAAGAAAAACATATAGGCATCCTCCTGAATATTAGCCTTCATCAGGCGATGAAAGGAGACAGAGACAGAGACCCACACTGGAGCACCGGACTGAAATCTCAAGGTCCAAATCAGGAGCAGAAGGAGAGATAGCACGAGCAAGGAACTCAGGACCACGAGGGGTGCACCCACACACTGAGACAATGGGGATGTTCTATCGGGAACTCACCAAGGTCAGCTGGCCTGGGTCTGAAAAAACATGGGATAAAACCAGACTTGCTGAACATAGCGGACAATGAGGACTACTGAGAACTCAAGAATAATGGCACTGGGTTTTTGATCCTACTGCACGTACTGGCTTTGTGGGAGCCTAGGCAGTTTGGATGCTTACCTTACTAGACCTGGATGGAGGTGGGTGGTCCTTGGACTTACCACAGGGCAGGGAACCCTGATTGCTCTTTGGGCTGACGAGGGAGGGGGACTTAACTGGGGGAGGGGGAGGGAAATGGGAGGCGGTGGCGGGGAAGAGACAGAAATCTTTAATAACTAAATAAATTAATTAAAAAAATAAATTTCTTGCTGTGATTTATTATAGTTACTTTATATATGGTAAACTGCTATAATTTTAATTTAGTTCACTATTTATACATATGTTTTATAGGGAAAAATTTTGCTAACATTTAAGAACAATCCTGAATGACATTTTCTTTGTTTTTCTTCTTGATCAGAGGTCAGTTGTAGAAATTCTTTAAAATGGTATCACTTTGGTGACAGCATCCTTCTTTGCCTCTCTTGAGCTTTTCCTCCTGGAACAAATACAACAAACACCATAAACAAAAACAATGGGAAAGGGCACAGAGAAGAGGGATATCCCTGTGTTCTTTAGAGCAGCTTCATCCTTTGCCCATCAGTGTTGGGAAAAGCTATGGTTCTTCACAAAATATTGGAATAAATCTTGTGAATAGAAGACTGAACTCCCTGGGAACCTCTGTGAGGCAGCTCTGACTCCTCCTACTTTGGTTAGCATGGTATTCTCAGATGAGTTTTAGGAGAACACATGGGAATTGCATCAAAGTTTTTAAATCCCTCCCTCTTCTTTTTGTAATCTTTGTATTGACTATTCCATTTTTCTCTGACATGAACATTTTATTCCCAGTGGAACAAATATTTTCTGAATCTCATAGCAAACACAAGTGTCCTTCCCTCAGATACATTGGGTGGCAGATTCTTCAGTTTGAGTATAGACTGTAGGTTAAGTAGTGACTGTCATATCCTAAGTCCATAGAGACTTAGTTTTAGAAAGCTTACCAGCATTCACTGGTCTTTATATTTGTGTGTGACTGTGAAATATCTTCAAGGATATGTGCTTTATAATGGGGCAAAGTAGACAGAAAGTACATGAACTTGTCAAGATACGTGTTTCATAATGGGTCAGAGTAAAACAGAGGACACATGAACTTGTCCTATTTATCATTAATCTAGCACTGCCTGGTCAGAGTTGGTTCTTGTGATGCAGAGTTTCCAGGCACATATGAGATCCCTATAAAAAGGGATGCACAAAGGGACCCTATGCCAATGACCATATGTGAAAAAACCTAGTTGTCAGCTCGCCAGGGAGAGACTGATCCTGCATTCCCATTCATCTTCCTCATCACGGACCACGGACACACAAGTCCCCTAAGGGGAAGTAGAGGTGTTACTCACTCTTTTTCCACATCTTGGATGGAGTCAGGCAGAGGCTGATTCTTGGTCTCAGGAAGGAGAAGGGCAACAAGGCCACCGAGGATGGAGAGGACTCCATAGATGATCCAGGGCAAGTTGGCAGAGTACACCGTGAGAATCATAAACAGGGGAGACAGGGCTGCTCCAGCACTACCAGCAATTCCAACGACTCCCAGAGCAGTTGCCCTTGGGGTAGAAAGTGTAAATCAGAAATAATCTAGATACTCTACACACAGAATTTGTGGGTTTGCATCTCACATTAATTACCAGTCAATACACAGCATAATTGATTTAAGGATGATGGTAACTTATTCTTGACTTTCAAATTTCTGTTTCATTTGGTGTTATCTTTTTGTCAAGGCCAGAGTATTAAGATATTTGTCTACCATTTACAATAAAACATGCTATAGAAGATAAAAAGTACATGTTTTCTGTCATAGTTGTATACTACGCTTTTCATGTATGCATACATATGGGTGGTGAAGGCGTAAGTCACAAACAATGCCACACCAGTTTGGAATTATGATTAATAGGGTGGTATTTATTTAAAGGGGAAAAAAACTTACAGATCACTGTCCCAACCAACAGCCCTCTACGCAACCAGGAAGGGAGTCTAGTCGCTGGCGGAGCAGGAAGTGAAGAGAGAGAGAGGAGAGGGAAGTGGCCGCTTTTTTAAAGGGAGAGAGACCACGCCCCAATGGGCTGTTATCTCAGCAGCTATAGGCTGGAGGAGTGGGAGGACCTCCCGCAACAGGGTGGGGTCTGGGTATAGACTTTGAAACTAGAGAAAGTGATTGTAAGAGGGTAGGAGAAGGTCTTAGTGGAGAGAGGGAGTTATAGTAATGTATGTGACGTGAAAGGAAAGGGGTACTGAGGCATGGGTGGGAATGTAAGTGGGCACGGAGGGGCAGAGGAGTTAGATGGATAAAAACATAGATCTGAAAATTTTATATTGAAGCACAAATTTTTTATGCTAGTTAAAAGACATGCAGCTTAATAAAACAGACATTGAGTATAGGAGGTAGATCAGTGTGGAAGGAGTTAGCAAGAGTGGGCAGAGATAAGAGAAGGAAGATAATGGGGAGTGAGTGTCATCATACCTGCATGAAATCATAAAAATATAAAAATGCACGCAATGAAAAATAAAATATTAAAAAGTTGTATTTCTCTTGGTAGCTGCCTTTTTCTATGTGATTCCAAGTTGTACAGGAGATGCTGGTTAGTGTTACATTGTACTTGAATCTATCTGCCAAAAAGTAACCTTTGAGGACACTGTGGCCATTCCTGTTGTCATCACAATTGATTGCTTAACTACCCAGCAGTTTTTCTGTTTCTTGTTCTTAGTGAATGAACTGAGAAAAATCTGCTCTGCCCATGCTTGAGTCATACCTGATTACAGTGGGGACAAGCTCATTTGCATGCACAAGAGTACTTGTTACAGAGGCAGAAGAAATTGCTCCTCCAAATGTTGCCAAAACTGTACGCAGGGTCTACATTTCTGGATAGAGGAAGACCAGTGACAGTCAAGTGAGACACAGATAAATTGGAATGCACGAATCTGTAGCTCCCAACTCTAAATGGAATATAATTTTGTTGGAAGCTTGTCATAGATCTAAAATATAGTTGAGGGAGAGGTATAAATTGTCAGGAGCTACAAGCTATAAGATGACATATCCGCATATATTGATTTATAATGAAGAAAAGCTTCTGAAAAAATTAGATGTTGTATCTCTGATATTCGGATAAGAAACGGAGAGCAGCAGGGCGGTGGTGGTGCATAGGCCTTTAATCCCAGCTCTCGGGAGGCAGAGGCAGACAGAGAGTTTGAGGCCAGCCTGGTCTATGAAGCAAGTTCCAGGAAAGGCTCCAAAATACAGAGAAACACTGTGTTGAACAACAACAACAACAACAGAAGTAGAGAGCATGGCAGATGCAGAAAATCACATCCGCCCTTTCTTTCTTGGGTTTCAGCAATCCTTCATGCAGGATGCAGGACTGTCACGGAGAAAATTATGGAAAACTATCAACTCATTCAGAAACACACAGTATTTAAATCTATGACCTGTGTGCAATATTACAGAAGAGTGGAAAGACAGAAAGTCTACAGTGATGTGCAAGTTGGGGACTGGCTTGATTTGGAATAGTGTCTGAGTACTCATAAGTACTCTTGCTAGGAAAACCGTCAAAGTTGAAAAACCATTCATAGGGTCAATTGGCACTCAATTTAAAAAGTCTCATGAGGGTTTGATTCCCAGTACCCACATGGTATCTTACAACTATCTGTGTTTAGTTTCCAGTGGTTCTGATGCCCTCTTCTGGCCTCTGTGGACACCAGGCACATGAGGAGCATATACAGGCATGCAGGCAAAACACTCATACACATAAAATAAAATAACTAAATTTTGAAAAAGGCTCATGGAAGCTTTACATGTTGGAGTATTTCTCGAGGTAAGGCAGAAAACTGACATCACTGGTGACATTCAGGCATCAACACTGCTGTTTTGGAATTTTATGAAACATGCCATAGTCCTGGATTTCAGCAAAGTTTGGTGACCACCTGGTCATTTCCTTCTTACATACATTCATTTAACTCAATGAAGTGAATTTTAACAGTCTTGTGATTTAGTCCATTACTACTTCTTTGCCCTTCTTTTGAGCTTCAGTGCAAATGATATGCCTCTTTTCTAGAGACAACTCTCCGACCTAGGTTTGGGTTCATGGTGATATTATGTGAAAGTTAAGAGTAGACATACACCATTCAGGAAATAAATTGTCACTGAAACAAAAGTAATGAGATCCTGTGGGACAGACGAAGTTACAGTGTGCTTTGGTCAAAATTACATAATTTCTATGAAAATTAAAATTCACCAATGACTGATCCATTGTTGACCTAAACACATTTGGGTATATATGTATCAGATGCTTTTTCCATGCAACAAAGACAAATATATGAACCAAATTTTACTGAAATTTTAGCTGTTATCCCAATATCTTAATAGAATAATGTGTTCTAAAGGCCTGGACTGCCTACAGCAAATCTATAGAGTGCTTTCTCCCCAACTTCTTACAGGTAGGATATGACAAATCCTGAGAAAAGGATGAATGTATTTTCTTTGCTCATCCTGTGCTCTTTTCTCACCTTGAGGCAAAAACATGATGGTCAAAATGGAGATTCCCATCAGAGACATGAAAATCATTTGGGTTATTCTGCGGCCCATGTGGTTCGCTGAAAAATTCCCAAGCACATTGGCTGGGATGGATACTACACCATAGAGACACTGCAGTAGGAACACATTACTGCTTAGGTATTAGAAGTGGATAAGCAGACCCAAAACAGGGATCAATGACACAAATCTGTAGAGAACAAAGAAGAAAGTCACATCATAAGGTTTGGAGTGGTTGCTCAACACATTATAGTTATCTCAGGCAGCTCATTTTAGTTGCTAAATTATTGAGGCAGCTGTTTTCTGGAAACTTTGCATGTGGGAGATAATGTTGTGATCACAAAAACATTCTATGATGGAGGAAACATATCATCATTCTTCAACTTTTTAAGATGTTAGGGTATTCTTGGGATACAAGCTGGGTTCATTCAGGGTTTTAGAGTTTTCTTACATCTTGATCTGAATGAACGTTATAGCTTCATATCTGTAGATACCCATTAATGTGGATACAGTTATGTAGTTGAGCTTTGAAGTTTTATCTCCTTTGAAATGGGAACAAACCAATGAGGAAGCTTAGATTTCAAGTTTCTCCATGACTGGAATTCTCAGCAATGGTTTCTGATAATGAGTTTGTGACAGTGATTGGATAAACACTCCTCACAGCACAGTTGACTCTGTGTTAGTATAGTCCAAACCCTTTGGATTCCCTCAGCTGTAGAAGTTCCTCAACACTTATCTCCAAGTCTGTTAATAAGAAGATTAATGTCTACACTGTTTTTGAGACAGGGTCTCAATACATAGCCTTGGCTGGCCTTGAACTCTCTATATAGACCAGGCTGGCTTCAAACTCATAGAGATCCACCTATATCTGCCTCCTGAGTATGGAGTTAAAAGCGTGAGCCACCACCACATCATTTTCAGAGTATCTGTGTGACACCCACCTCACAAAGCACAGGAGACAGACCCGCTTACGTAGGTTGGGTGTACGGAACAAGTCCAACAGGGAATGTTTTGTCTGTGCTGCCTCCAGTTCATCTTTCATGGTGTTTCTCACAACCTTCAACAACATCAACAAACTGTTGTCATGAAATGATAAACATTGTGAGGCATGCTGGTAACCTACAGAAGATCAATACTTATTGTTCCTGTCTAGTGAACAATATATAGACATCAAAAAACAATGACAGGCATAGAAAGAAGTGGTGAGAAGTGTGAGCCCAGTAGTGAAAGGAAACTCAGGCATTTCTACAGGGAGAACATGTTAAGTAGGAGACTATAGTTGGATGTAGGTAACAGAAAGGGAGTTATAGCTTAGAGACACAGATTAGGGAGGAAAACAAGTGAAAAGTTATTTAGAATATGGTCCCACATTCCACATATAGCATATGATTTTGCATGGCATGGCATCTGGTACTTTAAAAGCTTTTTGAAAGAAAAATATAATTACATAATTTCACTCTTTCCTTTCCCCCCTCCATCCCATCCTATGCAACCTACCCTGCTCTGTCTCAAATATGTGGCTTCTATTTCTTTAATTACACACACACACACACACACACACACACACACACACACACACACACCTACCTAAATATATGAATACAATCTGCTCAGTCTTTATAATGTTATTTATGTATGTATGATTTCACAGATGACCGCTTGTCATTAGATAACCAATTTGGGCCACTTCCCAAGGAACTCTCTTGCTCACAGATTCCTGAGTTGCTGAAATTCTCTGTGGTTGAGGTTCCTTGGAATTTCCCCTTCCCATTAGTAGAAAGGTTGTAAAAGCAAGAGAAACAGAAAGTTTTCTGTGAGATTTTTGTCTTCTAGATATGTCAGAGAAACTACATGAAGTCTCATCAACGTGGCTGCTTTAACAAAATATGAACAAGGGCGACACCAGTAAGCATGCTAACACAAAAGGGGGAAATCCACTTGATTTTAATGACCGAACAAAATAGTCTCAGGCTGGGCACTGTTGCTTACTCCTTTAACCACGGAACTCGGGAGGCAGAGGCAGAAGGGTAAATAGTGTGTCTCTGACTAAACCCACACCTCAAACCCCTTCAAAAGAAAAAAAAATAGTCTCAGGAGAATTAATTCTTTGTAGGGAGTATATATTTTATTTTGGGTTCGTTATATTTTGAAGCATATCACAACACGCTGTACCTCAAGTAGCATGACTAAAATTAAGTTGGAGGATGATATTATAAGTTGTTTGTTGGAGGGATGTGGAAGAGTGTTGACACAGGTAAAGAGACACTAGAATGCTGTAAGCAGAACTCAATGGATGATGCTGGTGGAAGTTCTGGAGATTAGAATCCTGGTAAAAACGTGAATAGTGAAGGCCTGGCTCATGAGATTTTATAAGATTCCACTGAATATGATGAGTTCTTTTGTTCCTGCTGAGATGTGGGCCTTGCCTACCCCAAATCCAGATAGAATGATCTAGAAAATCATTCTGTGTGGTTCTCTGACTCTTGTGAACTTCCTAACCCCTACCATTAACTTGTCCTGTGCAGTTCTTCTGATCTCTGTGTAGTCTTTGTACCCCCATAAAATAGGCTCAAGCCCAGTAAGCAATCCCAACTAAGCACCAGCTCCGCTTTTGGCACTGTTCTCCTGAGCCATCTTCAAAAGTCAGCCTAACAACTCTTCTTGACATTTAAGCTGAAATATCCAAAACCAAAAGAACCTAACAGACATCTGAGGAGCTTTCCACTTAAACACCAATGACTATCTATTCTCCACAACAGCTCTTGGAGTCTTGTCCAAAATAGGCAACATGCTAGAGTCCAAAGTAAGCTGCAGCAAACATAGTAATATTGAAGTAATACCCTGTGTTCTAACTGACCACAATGGAATAAAGCTAAAAATCAGTAGCAAGAAACAGCACAGAAGACATACTAATTCATAGAGATTAAATAACACACCGTTGAATGACAAGTGAGTCACTGACGACATTAAGAAAGAAATAAAGGGTTCCTAGAATTGAACAAAAATGAACATAGAACTTACCAAATCTATGGGGCATCATAAAGACAGACTTGAGAAGAAAGTTTATAGCCTGAGATACCCATAATGTTTTTTTGATAAATCTCAGATAGAGTTTAAAGCCTTGGTAAAAAAAAAAAAAGAACAATACAAACCCCAAATTAATAGATGGGGAGAAGTAACTAATATCAGAGCAGAAATTAATGAATAATATTAAAATAATAGTACAAAGAATCAGTGAAGCTAAATGTTGGTTCTTTGAGAAGATAAATAAGACTGATGAGCTCCTAGTCATGTTAATGAAAAGAGTTAATTAAACAATTAATAAAGCTAGAGATAAAAAGGGAAACACTAAACAAATGCTAATAAAACGCAGAAAATCATAATGACATAACACAAAGCCAATATATTACCAAATTATAGAATCTAAAAAATGGGTGAAATTATAGATGAATATGGCCTACCAAAATTAAAATAAGATAAAATGAATAACTTAAACAGATATATAAACTTCAAGATTCACTTGGGTTCACTGTAGAATACCCAACATTCAAAGAAATCTAACACCAACATTGTTCAAATTATTCCACAAAATAGAAGAGAAAAGAAGGCTTACCATCTTTTTTATGAATCTAGTATGGCCCTGATGTCAAAACCTTATCAACAAAACAAAACGATTTTAATTCTGGCCAACAGAATTAAAAAAATTCATTATGTTATGCCACAAGGACATGTGCTCAACTATGTTCATAGCAGCATTGCTTGTCATAGCCAGAACCTGGAAACAACCTAAATGCTCCTCAACCGAAGAACAGATGAGGAAAATGTGGTACATTTACACAATGGAGTACTACACAGCAGAAAAAAAAGAACATCTTGAATTTTGCAGGAAAATGGGTGGAGCTAGAAAACATCATTTTGAGTGAGGTAACCCAGACCTAGAAAGACAATTATCATATGCACTCACTCAAGTGTTCAGACACATGAACATATAGTGGACATTTTTCCCTCATTCACTTGCTCACTTTATTTATTTATTATTTTAAAACAGTCTTCCCTCATTTTAAATATAAAACAAAGAAAACCAGCCCAAAAATCACAATCCCAGAGAACCTAGACAACAATGAGGACCCTAAGAGAGACATACATAGATCTAATCTACATGGGTAGCAGAAAAAGACAAGATCTCCTGAGTAAATTGGGAGCATGGGGACCTTGGAGGAGGGTTGAAAAGGAGGAGAGAGTCAGGGAGGGGAGCAGAGAAAAATGTGGAGCTCAATAAAAATCAATAAAAAAATAAAATAAAAATCATTATGATTAAGTTGGCTTCAGAGATTCAGGGAAGTTTCAACACAGATAAATTAATAAATGTGATTATGTAAATGGACTCAAGACAGAAATTACATAATTATCTTAAAAGATGCAGAAAAAATATTCAGCAAACTCCACTATCCCTTTAGGATCAAAGTCATGGAGAGGCTACGAATGGATGGACCATGTCTCAACACTGTAAAGGCCACACATCACAAACCTATGATGACTCTGTTGGTTTCTTTTCTGTCATTATGACAAATACCCTGCTAACTCAAGAGAGGTTTATTTTATATTACAGTTCCATTTTATATTACAGTGTGTCAGAGACCATCATGGTAAGGAAGACATGGCATAAGGCAGGGAAGACAAGGAGGCATGAGCAGGAAATTGGGGGAGCACACTGCACCTGCACACAGGAAACAAAGAGAGATCAGCAAGTGGGACCAATCAATAAAGTCTAAAGCCGGTGTCTTACTTCCCTCAGGAAAGTCCACCTAAATGTCCTATCCTTCATGAATATTGGTAACAGCTGGGGATCAAGTGTTCAGACACATGAACATATAGGGGACATTTTCCCCGCATTCACTTGTTCATTTAATTTATTTATTTTAAAACAGTCTTCCCTCATTTTAGATACCAATCTCAGATCCCACTCCCTCCTTCTCCTACTTCTCTGAGAGGGTAAGGTTTCCTACTGGAACTCAACAAAGTCTGGCACATCACTTTGAGGCAGGACCAAGGCCCTCCCCCCATATCTAGGCTGAACAAGGTACCCCTCTAAAGAAAATGGGTTTTAAAAAGCTAGTTCAAGCACTAGGGCTAAGTCCTGGTCCCACTGCCAGTAGCCCTAGAGACTACCCCAGCCACACAAACGTCACCCACATTCAGAGGGCCTAGCTTGTTTTGAAACCACAACATGGCCCTTGTCTCTATAAGCTCATGACAAAATACATTTGCTACTTCAAAAATCCGCCTAGCTTTTAACATTCCCAACATTCATCCAAAGTTTAGGGCTTCTTCTGTGACTCAAGGCGATCTCTTACTGTGACCCCTTGCAGAAACGAAAACATTACATATAAGCACAATAGCACACAGTATACATTCCCATTGCAAAAGATAAGAATGGGGGCATAGTGAGGAAATAATTGACCAAAGCAAGACCAAAAGCCAGCAGGAAAACATCAAATCCTATAACTCCATGTCCAATGTCTGGGACTTTAGTTTTAAAGGGGTTAGATGGTGCCATATCTCCAGCTGTATATTGTTTATAATAAATTTATATTAATTTCTATCTTAAGTTTGTTGGCAGTCTTCCCATCATTCAGATACAACATCTTTGCATCTATGTTTCAGTTTAGTTTCACCTCCACAAATTCATGCAATGACCTGTCAAAGTCACATTGCTGTGACTCCACCTCTGCCACACAATTGTCTGACTTTCTCTGTTATCCACAAATGTGGAGCAAAACACCATAGACTATTCTATCTTGCATCCTTAATATCTGCAAAGACACCGCTACATGGGTCATGCTGCCAAGTACTGTTACTAGCTAAGGATGGAGTCGAACCTTCTTGGACTGCAGTTGTTTCTGCTTCCATACGTTCATCCTGGGGAAATAGCTTACTAGGCAGTCGCATTGGGGAACAGAGAATCCTATCAACTGTGTTATCGGGTCAAGAATTGTGCTTTGTAATAAGTTTGAATTTTCGCAAGTGGGAGTCTGTATGTAGGGTTTCGACCTTAGGATATGTTTCCCCCTGTTCCAGATACAACAGGATGCTATTTAACAATTTCAGCTTCTCTTTTCAGAACATGCATGTGTTTCAAAGTTTAAATTTCTTGATTTCTTTGCTTCTTGACAAATTGCTCAACCTTTCTTTTGTTCCACTTCAGACTTGTATAATGCAGTAAAAACTAGGCATACAATAGTCTGGAATGGTCACCTGTTATAAAATTTTCTCCATCAAACATACTTATTCATATTTTTAAGTTTCACTTTATGCAAATTCTCAGGATATGGGCAGAATGAAGCCATCTCACGAAGGGCACCTATCCTCCTTCTGGATACAGTCCCTATTTACTTCTGAAACCTCGTGAGTCTCTCCAGTGTTCGTATGTGTTTCAGCTTTCTTGCTTTCCCAGGTCCCACCAGAATGCCTGTTGATCTCTTGGTACTATTTTCTGTAAGACTTACTTTTCCTGATGCTCTGATAAGATATTCTGACAAAAGAAACATAAGACACATAAAAGAAGGGTTTATCTTGGATCATAGTTTGAGAGTGTAGTCTTTTATGATGGGAAAATCATGGCAGCAGGAAATTGACGGGGTATCTGATCATACTGCATTTGCATATGTGATAGATTCCTCCTTTTAATGTAATTGAGGACCTAAACCAAAGAAATGTTGCTGTCAGTTTTTGGATGTTAGTTAACCTAATTAATTCAGTTAAGATAATCCCAAGATCAATTATTCCAAGAGGCTAACCTAATCAAATTTGTCAAACACAGGAATCTTTCAGAACTTATCTCGTAGGACAGTCTAGATATTTTCACATTTATAATTAATAGTAACAATCATACAGCTTCATTTACATTTCCCAACAGAGCTAATGCCAAGGACCTGTTACTAGGTACACTGTGTGCTTTGGTTGCAGGACATAGAGGAATTCAAGCTAGAAGAGATTTGGAAACTTCCTCCCTGCTGGCTAGCTTCCAAAGTGTCAGAAGCCTCTATGTGCCCTGCCCTGGAGAATTGTCATTGTAACTGTGCTCAGCTGTGGATGTTTGTGCTGACTGACCATTCATTGGCAAGTTGTAATCACAGCACATCAGTGATTTTACTGTTGTGTGGTAACCAGTATTTGAAGATTGCTGACAAGAAGGAATTTACATGGGCACTTTAACCCCTGTCAAAAGCCCACGACTGTCAATATCACAGACCTTCGTGGGCAAACTTCTATGGGTATTTTGCCAAATAGAGATGGTATCCCAACTGAAGCACCTTCCAGATATTTTTGTTAATTTCTGTAGATTAATGGTTTGGTCAGAAAAGCTCCTTTTCCTGCAGTTTGTGGCAGTCACTGCAGGGTCGTAACTGGTCAATGTGCTGAGAATACGCTACTGTTCATAATTTAGCCATACATGGGATATGTCTGTCTGTCTGTCTGTCTGTCTGTCTGTCTGTCTGTCATGAGTTCCAAAATTCAGGGAACACTGTGAAAGTGGGGAAGAGAGAAGGTAAAAGGCAATTGAAAGGGTAGAGTGATGTGTAGCATCGTCTTCTTGTCTTGACATGGCCAGTGAGTTTTAGCCACAAGGGAGTGGCCCATCAAATTCCATTATGGGGAGTAGAGGAGTAGAGAAGCCCTGCCTCTCCTTAAGGATTTACAGGAAGTTGGCTAATTAGGAAAGGCTCACAAATCCCTCGTGAGGATGTATCGGGAGTTCATCAGTTAATGGTTGCTGGGAGGAGACACATTTTCTTCAGTGGCATAGTCAGGTGTTAAGGTGCTCAAGCCATTGTAGTTAAATCATATCAATTCACAATGTTTCTGTAAGAAACTTAAATTAAAATTACTTGTTCAGAGAGAAAGATGAGAGAGAGAGAGAGAGAGAGAGAGAGAGAGAGAAGTAGAAGTAGGACTTATTGGGAAGAGGAAGGCCTCAGTGGAAATGTGAGGGGAAGAAAACAGAGTTGGCATGAAAATGATGAAAAGTGATAAAAATATACTACGTACATGTGAGAAGCTGTCACAATGAAAACTAATACAACATATGACCAATACATTGCAATAAAAAGTGAAAGAAAATGAAATCCCATAGAGAATTTCTAAAAATTGAATTTGCTCTGGTTTGCTTTTTGTTGCTGTAATAAACACCCTGATCAAAAGCAACTGGGAAGGAAAGGGTTTATTTCATCTTACAGCTTATGGTATACCAGGCAGCAAGTCAGGGGAGGAGCTTGAGGCTGCAACTTGAAAAAGAAAAGACGCCAGGTGATGGTGGCGCACGCCTTTAATCCCAGCACTCAGGAGGCAGAGGCAGGTGGATCTCTGTGATTTTGGGGCCAGCCTGGTCTACAAGAGCTAGTTCCAGAACAGGTTCCAAAGCTACAGAGAAACCTGGTCCTAAAAAAGAAAAACCAAAAGCCAAACCAAACCAGCCAAAAAAAAAAAAAAAAAAAAAAAAAAAAAAAAAAAGGCCATGAGGATTGCTACTTACTGGGTCACTCTCTTTGGTTCTCTCTGCTTGCTTTCTTATATAACACAGAACTGCCTGCTCAGGGGCGCCACCATGCACAGGGGTCTAGGCCCTCCCACATCAATCATTGATCAACTAATGCTTTCTGGTCGCAAAAGCAAGTTAACACTGCCTTCATTTCTAATCTATAAAATGGATACAGCATCATCATAACTGTCTTCTGTTTTAATTTGGGGGTGGGCAGGGCTTCTCTGTGTAGCCTTGGCGGTCCTGGACCTCATTTTGTAGACCAGGCTGGCCTTGAACGAAGAGTTTTGTCTACCTTGCCTCCTAAGGGCTAGGATTAAATAAATATGTGCACCACCACTGCCTGGCTACAGCAGCATCACAGTTGTGTTGGCCATGCTATGAGGATAAAGGATGTGGAAGAGCCTGAAAGAGGATTCTCCTTCTTTTCTGTATGGACTTTTCCCACTGTATCAACCTAAAAATAGTGAGTGGTCTTTCCTGACCGTTGAGCCTCCTCTGTTGATGGCATCATATCACTTCTTAATTCTTCTTTTTAGTGGAAAGCAAAGGAATCCAAAGAGCCAGTGAGAGAAGTGGGCCATTCTGCCTACAGCTTAAAACTGGAGAAGCCATGATTTTCCTTCATTGAACAGCTGTGAAGATAAACTTGCCTTACAAGCTTTTTATTAAAAATTTACCATAATTTTCAACATATTTTTTTGTTTGCAAAACCACTCATAGAAATACAAACTGTAACAGAGGCAATATGATCTTGAAATGTTTATTCTATTACTGCCTGGATAATTTAGACTTAGTAGCAGAGACAGACAGAAAGGCCAAGAACATTCTGGTAAGGGTTCATGATAATTTCTGCTTTTGGGTGTGTTTTTTCTCTAGTAAATAAAATAACAGTACATATATATACTGTTAATATACCATATCCATTACTTTTGAAATACTAACACTGAAAGTGTTTATTATTTTTAAGTAATATGAATACCCTGAAATGTCATGTATTTTCTCCAGTTATTAAACAAAGCACAGAACTAACAGGTAAATAGAACTTTCAAATAAAGAATGAGTACATGTCAGGAAATGCAGGTCTTTTACCATATGTATGTATGATTATGAGTTTATAAAACAACCTATCGCTTATCTTAGATTTAAGTTAGTTAAGCCTTCTCAGTTTTATCTGAAGAGCTGCGTGTCCTCATGCCACAGAAATACAAAGAGGAGTACACACTGTCTTTTGTAGACCAAGCACAAATGCATTCCCTATGTCCTGATTCCCTGTACATTGCCATCCCTGGACTCCATAACAGAAGAGGAAAGAAATCTCATACCTTGTGAGAATAAGGAAGAAGAACATTGGTACAGACATTGCCAGCTGGAGGTGGTGCCAGTTTCGGATAGCAAAAGCCAGGCCTCCCAATAATAGCTGTCCAATCCCCCCAGCACAAAATGCCAGTGCCATTACCAAAGCTTGGAATTTAGGGCTTGTCCATTCTAAAACTGAAAGAAAATAAAATGAAGTTTGACTTCTAAGAAATCTTGACAGGACATCCAGGTCAAACCCAGAGCTTGGTCAATGTCTATCAAAAGCGTTGACTTACTGAGCAAAACACCGTTTGTCCTCATGGATGAGGAGGACATCCCTGCCAGGAAGCGAACTGTGCAGTAGATGAGGAAGGTGGGAGCCACAGCTGCACAGGTTTCACTCATGGCCATCAGCAGTAAAGCACCCGTGAAAACAAACTTCCTCCCAAACCTGAGGAAAAGGAAGGATTTGATTAAGGGGACAGTAAGAGTCTGCATAAACAGTAAAGACAGGAAACACTTTGAAATGATAAACAATCAGGAAATTAAAAAGGACAGACATCCTTCAGAGCAAGACTTCTTTCTGACCTCTTTCTGTTTTAAGTGGACTCTTACTCTGTAGTACTTGCTGGCCTGGAATTACTATGATGCCAAGCCTAGCTTCACATTCTCAGAGATCTGCCTGCCTTCCAAGCACTGGGATTTAATGTGTGTACCTCCCCATATGCTCTTCCCAGTTTCTTTCTTTTCTTTCTTTTTCTTCTTTGTCTTTTCAAAGCAGGGTTTCTCTGTGTTGCCCTGACTGTCCTGGAGCTCTCTGTAGACCAGGCTGGCCTTGAGTTCCCAGAGATCCACCTGCCTCGGCCTTCCAAGTGCTGTGATTAAAGGTGTGCGTCACCACTGCCTTGCTCTTCTTGATTTCTTATCACTAGTTTTCCATATGAGTTAAGCCATATATGACAGACTACACATCTGGAATTTTAACACAAGTGTGTCATACTAAATTGTACACATAACATATCTATTAGCTATTAGCTATTTATTTAATCATGGTGTCAAACTATCTGACAGAAACTACTTAGGGGAAATATTTATTTGGGCTCACAACTTCTGAGGGTCATGAGAATCCATGGTTTCAGGAGCAGGTGACAGAGTTCCTCCCTTTGAGTCTAAACCAGTTAGAATTCACACAGAAACCGAAGTGGGTATCTCCTTCAACATTAACCTCAAAGCAACCCATTTCTGCCAATCAAGTCCCACATCCCAAAGTCTTATAACCTTCCAAGCTTGTCCTCCAGTTAGGGAACAAAGTATTCAAATACTTGAACTTATTATGAACTTTGGTGTCAAAAGATTTAATTTCAAATGAGTAAATCTGAAATAAGAGTCTGGGACATAAAAGGGAGTAGGGAAGAACCAGAACCTTCTGCAGGTCTGGGTGTGAGTCTGGGACCTCTGAGGGAGTAGATCAGAGCTAGCGACATTTGAAGGACCAACCCCAAGCCAGGGACCTCTGCAGGAGTGGATTCAGACCAGGGTTTACAGAAACAGGTATGAGCAGGCCTGAGTTAACAAACTCCACAGGAGCAAGTCTGAGCTAGTGACCCCGGGCCAGAAAGGACCTGAGGCAATAAATTCCACAGAAGTAGGAATAAGCCAGTGACCTAGGCTAGAGCAGGCCTGAGACAATGAACTCCACAGGAGTAGGACTGAGCTAGTGACTTGGGCCAGAGCATGCCTGAGGCAGTGAACTCCATAGGAGCAAGACTGAGCCAGCAACCTAGGCCAAAGCAGATCTGTGGCAGCGAATTCCAAAGGGGCCGGACCGAGTCAGTGACCTGGTCCTGAGTGGGCCTGGGACAGTGAAATCCATGAGAGCAGGAGTGGATCCAGACCAGGGTCATTTGCAGAAACAGGACTGGGCCAGCGGCATAGGTCAGAGCAGGCCTGAGGTGGTGAGCTCCATGGGAGCAGGACTGAGACAGCTACATAGGCCGGAGCAGGCCTGAGAAAGTGAGCTCCATTAGAGCAGGAGTGGATTCAGATCAGGGACATTTGTGGAATCAGGACTGAGCCAGTGACCTGGGCCAGAGCAGACCTGAGACAGCGAACTCCACAGGAGCAGGTACAGAGGAGCAAACGTTAACTGAGTGGGCCAGAGCCAGAGACTGCTGTGGGTCTGGGTGTAAAACTAGGACCTTTGAGGGAGTAGACCTGAGCCATGACCCCTGTGGGTCAGGACATGAATCTAAGACCTCTGAGGGAGTAGGCAGGAGCCAGAGATCTCTGCATGTTCAGCCATGAGTCTGGGACATCTGAGGGAGTAGGCCTGAGCCAGGTTCTCTGCAGGTCTGAGTGTACCTGAGTCTGGGACCTCCAAGGGAGTAGATCAGAGCCAGAGACCTTTACAGGACTAACCCCAGGCCTGGGACCTCTGCAGAAGTAGATCTAGACTGGAGACATTCACAGAAAGAGGTCTGAGCCAACAACCTAGGCTAGAGCAGGCTTGAGATAGCAAACTCCATGGGAGTGCAGCAAACCCCACTTTCTCTTCTATAAGGTTCAGGACGACTGGCTTTATTTTGAGGTCTTTGATCCATTTGGACATGAGTTTTGTGAATGGTGATAGATATGGGTCTATTTTCATTGTTTTACATGTTGATACCCAGTTATGCCAAAACCATTTGTTAAATATACTTTCTATTTTTCATTTGATAATTTTTGCTTCTTTGTCAAAAATCAGGTGTTAGAAGGTATGTGGATTAATATCCAGGTCTTCTATTCAGTTCCATTGGTCCTCTTGTCTGTTCTTATGCCAGTACCAGGCTGTTTCCAGTACTGTAGCTCTGTAGTAGAATTTGAAGTCAGGGATTGTGATGCCTCCAGAAGTTCTTTTGTTATACAGGATTGTTTTGGCTATCCTGGGTTTTTTGCTTTTCCATATGAAGTTGAGTACCATTCTTTCAAGGTCTGTGAAGAATTTTGCTTGGATTTTGATGGGCATTGCATTGAATCTGTAGATTGCTTTTGGTAAGATTGCCATTTTTACTATGTTAATTCTGCCTCCCCAAGGGCATGGAAGATCTTTCCACTTTCTGGTGTCTTCTTCATTTTCTTTCTTCAAATACTTAAAGTTCTTGTCATACAAGTCTTCCACTTGTTTGGTTAGAGTTACTCTGAGATATTTCATGTTATTTGTGGCTATTGTGAATTGTGTTATTTCTCTGAATTTTCTTCCCATCCCTTTTATCATCTGTGTACAGGAGGGCTACTGACTTTTTTGAGTTAATCTTGTATCCTGCTACATTACTGAAAATGTTTATGAGTTGTAGAAATTCCTTGGTAGAATTTTAGGGATTTCTTATGTAAACAATTTTATCATCAGCAAACAGTAAGAGTTCAACTTCTTCTTTTCCAATTTGTATCCCCTTGATCTCCTTTTGGTGTCTAATTGCTCTAGTTAGGACCCCAAGAACTATATTGAGTTGATATGGAGAGAGTGGACAACCTTGTCTTGATCCTGATTTCAGTGGAATCGCTGGGAATTTCTCTTCATTTAGTTTGATATTGGCTGTTAGCTTGCTGTATATTGCCTTTATTATGTTTAGGTATGTTCCTCTCCAAGACCTTTATCATGAAGGGATGCTGTATTTTGTCAAAAACTTTTTCAGTATCTAATGAGATGATCATGTGGTTTTTATTTTTCAGTTTGTTTAAATGGCGGGTTATGTTGACAGATTTTTCATATGTTGAACCATCCCTGCATCTCTGGGATGAAGCTGACTTGATCATGGTTGATGGTTCTGATGTGTTTTTGGATTTGTTTTGTCAGTGTTTTATTTAGTATTTTTGCATCAATGTTCATGAGTGAGATTGGTCTGTAATTCTCTTTCTTTGTAATGTCTTTCTGTGGTTTGGGTAATTGTTGCCTCATCAAAAGAGTTTGGCAATGTTCCTGCTATTTCTATTGTGTGGAATAATTCGAGGAGAATATAGTTCTTTGAAGGTTTTGTAGAATTCTGAGCTGAAACCATCTGGTCTTGGGCTTTTTTTGGTTGGGAGACTTTTGATGACTATTTCTATTTCTTTAGCAGTTATATGTCTGTTTAATTTGCTTATCTGGTCTTGATTTAATTTTGGTAAGTGATATTTATCCAAGAAAGTCCTTAAGTTTTCCAATTTTGTGAAGAACAGATTTTTGAAATATGACCTGATGATTCTCTGTATTTCCTCCATGTCTCTTGTTATATCCCCCTTTTCATTTCTGATTTTGTTAATTTGGATATTCTCTCTCTGCCTTTTGGTTAGTTTCAGTAAAATTTTGTCTGTTTTCTCAAAGAACCAACTCTTTGTCTCGTTGATTCTCTGTATTGTTTTCTTGTTTCTTTTTTTGTTGATTTCAGCTCTGAACTTTGATTATTTCCAGTCTTGTAGTTCTCTTAGGTGAGTTTGCTTCTTTTGTTGTAAAGTTCTCAAATTTTCTGTTAATACACTAGTGTGGGATTTTTCCAGATTCATTATGTAGGCATTTAGTACTATGAACTTTCCTATTAATACTGCTTTCATTGTGTCCCATAAACTTGGGTATGTTGTGTGGTCATTTTCATTGAATTTTAGGAAGTGGAATTATTAGAAAGTGTAGCTATGGTCTTGTTGGGGTAAGTGTGTCACTGTGGAGGCAGGCTTTGAGAGTTGATATATGCTCAAGCTATGCCTAGTATTCAGAACATTTCCTGTTTACAAATCAATATGTAAAACTCTCAGCTCCTTCTTCTGCACCATTTCTGTCGGCATGCTGCCATGTCCCATCACGTTGATAATGGACTGAACCCTTGACCTGTAAGCCACGCCATTAAATATTTTCTTTATATGAAAGAAAAGACACAATAGCTCCTATTTTTGGTGATAGATTGCCATTTGGAAGAACACTATTTGAAGATGAAACCAATCTTGCAGCCGGGCGATGGTGGCACATGCCTTTAATCCCAGCACTCGGGAGGCAGAGGCAGGCGGATCTCTGTGAGTTCGAGACCAGCCTGGTCTACAAAAGCTAGTTCCAGGACAGGCTCCAAAGCCACAGAGAAACCCTGTCTCGAAAAACAAAAAAAAAAAAAAAAAAAAAGAAAGAAACCAATCTTGCTCTAATAGTAGAGCTAGTTTGATATATAAACTTAAGATCTCCATGTTCTTTGAGGATGTGTGCCATCTATAGTTATAGGATAATGCCTATATTCACACACATTTCTGTTAAAAAAATAGAAAAAAATGAAAATATAGAGTAAATGCAACCATGTTTGAAAAATAGCCAATGTGAAAAGGGTAAAAACTTCAATGAAATATAGAAATAATGAGAATGAATTAAAGATAAAGACCTAGATGTGAACTAGTTCTTTGAATAGGTGAAATAATGTTGTCGATTAACATATCCTATTCAAGAAAGAGATGGTTGAAGAGGCTATATTCATATTGAACAGAAATATATTTTAGAAGAACTATTTATCCAAGTGCAGTAGTATCCACCTATAATTCCATAACTTGGTAAATTGAGGCACCCCGATCATGATTTAAATGCTACTCTAGCACACAAAGAATTTGAGGCCAGTGTGAATTATACAGAAAGACAATAGTAGGAGTTTTGTTTGCAGAAGTCTTATTTCTTATGCTACCAAGGCATAGGAATTCACACCAGTCCAGGCCATCAGTTCATATTTTGTTTTCAATCAGTCATAGTTTTTTTTTTTTAAATCAGAAGAGTGAGCAAGAACACAAAGTCTACTCATTAGTGGACAGCTAAATATGCCAAGTGACAACAATAAAGCTTTCCTCTAATATCTGAGTTTTTAAGTCTGAGTCTACTAGATATCTTCCCCTTGTTACTTTCTAGAATGGTCTGGGGTGTTCTCTTCCTTGGAAGAGGAGGAGGTGACTTAGAAGCTGTTTTTAACCCTCAATTCAGACTGATATATTAGATACAAAAAGTCACATGAATATTTATGAAGGTAGAAGTGCCCTTGGACTTGAAAAGTTTATTAGGGTAAAGTTGATTTGGGCATGCTCCCCAGAGACGGTCTCTGTGGGTGCCAGCCAAAGCCTGTTGGGAGCAGCTTTATTTTTCACAGAGTGCTGTCTTTCCTTTTGTCTATGTAGTGTTCTCTCTCATGCCCAGCTGCTTGCCTTTTGATTTATTTTGCCATATGTTCCTAAACTTTCTGTTTCGAACTTAATTTCTGCTTCAACCCTTATGGTGGAATATTAATTTGTGTTGCATTCACTTATACTGTGGAATAATTGTTTAATGATACAAAGATGTGTTGCATTCTTTTATATTGAATTTATTTAATTCTGTGAAGCTGTGTTACTTTGAATGCCAAAAACGCTTGATTGATTTAATAAAGAATTGAACAGCCTATAACCACCCAGAGAGGAATAGGTGTAGATCCCAGGCAGAGAGAATAAATAGAAGGAATGAATGAGAAGAAAGAGGAGCAAGAAAAGGAGAAGGAGAGAAGATGCCAGGATCTAGGCACACAGTCACAAGGCCAGACATGAAATAAGAAGGAAAGAAAAGATATACAGAAATAGAGAATGGTAAAATACCAGAATCAAAAGAAGTTGGGATAATTTAAGTTAAAAAAGCTAGCTAGAAATAACCCAAGCTAAGGCTAGGTATTCATAAGAAAGAATAATTCTCCATGTGGTTATTTGGGAGCTGGATAGCAGGCTTCCCAAGAGCAAAGAGTAAAAAAAAAAAGAAAACCAAGAATAAACGCTAATAATCCTAATGCTTGGTAGAGGCAAGAGGATTGTGATTTCAACACTACCTTGAGATACACGTAGAACCAACATATGCTACATAGTGCTACATAATGAGACCCTGTCTTTAAAAAGGAAATAATAAATATATAAAGTAATTAAGTAATTAATACTTTAATGGGTGTTCATTGATATATGGAAGGACATATTATGCTAAAATATCAATTTTAAACTTATATAAATATAATATTTTCAACACACAGAAAATGAAAACAAAAAATAAAGGAAAAGTGGGTCACAGAGTGACAGATTTTACCATCACTACCTCAGTAATCAAAACAGTAGGTAGTGAGTAACCACAAGATCCAAGGTGTAAGGATGGATCCTTCCTATCAACATTAGCTTATTGGTATAGACACCATCCTGTTCCCATGAAAGGGAGAGGACACATTTGCTGTGATCTGAATGTGTTCCTCCAGGATTTACACTTTGAAACTTATGGGCCAGAATGATAGTACTAAGAAATTGGATCTTTGAGACTCCAATTATTTATGAGGGTGGTACCTTCATATATGGGATTGGTGACCTTATGATAAAGGAACAAAGGAACTGTATGCACTGTGTACTGTGTGAGGGTCCCATGTTGGCTTCTTATACTGTGTGAGAATGTAGCCACTTATCTGTCAGAAATAGGTTTCTATTAAAAAGACATGTTTTCAGGTACAGAATCCAAATTCTTATACCACAAATTGTGACGACTATTGTTGTAGACGGATTACTTTGCATGGCTGGAAGTGTGATTTTTAGAAATCTGTTTTGGGACTACTTAGCTTTTCCACCCCACCCTCTCAGCCTTTCCTCTCAGTCTATCTCTATTCTCTTCTGTCATCCACCAACCCTCAGAAATACTCTCTATCAGGGACCCCACAGCTGCCATACTTGCCTAGCTTCCATAGAGGGCTACTGCAACCAAAGAACAAAAAGCCACCCAACAAAGACAAGACCGAATGTCTACACTAGGAATTTAATATAGAGGGGGAGGGAAATGGGAAGCGGTTGTGGGGAGGAGGCAGAAATCCTTAATAAATAAATAAATTAAAAAAAATAAAATTAGGACAAACTAAAATAAAAAAATATAGAGACCCACAACTGGACATTGTGCTAAGAGTGAAAGACTTTGGAGCACTCAATCATAAATGGAATATTGCCATCAGACTCCCACCCTCTGGGGTCAGGGAACTATGTGAAAAAGGTGGAAAGACTTAAGATCCAGAGGGGAAGGATGTCTCCAAGGAAGCAAATTGTTTTCTAAACACAAAAGGATGGATGCACACATGAACTCAGAGACTGTGGCAGCATGCACAGCACATGGACAGACTCACACTGACGAGATCTCAGCACTGAGAAGGGGAAGTGTACACAGGCTCCCAGTTCTAATCAAGAAGCTCTCTGAAATATAAACTCACTGGAGAACAAAAAGTAAGTTTTTGTTAATGGGGTCTCATTGGGTGGATTAGAAACACTTCAGAGTAGGTCTCAGGCCCAGGAGTAGTTGACCAATACAAAATTAACTCAATGGTATCTTTGCAGACTTATGATCTTATTTTGCTTTGTTTGGGCATTTGTTGGGGTCTCATTGGTCTTTTCCTTGTTTCTTTTTTGATTTCCATTTTCCTGCTTTTTGAGTTTTGTTTGTATACATGTTTCTTGTTTTTTATTTTTGTATTATTTGTTTTAAATAGAGAGAGACAGAGAGAGAGACAGAGACAGAGAGAGATAACTTAAAGTTGGATTGGTAGGGAGCATCTGGTAGGGATGGGGGGACAAACCTGATAAAAATATTGCATGAAAAAAATTTCTTTTCAATTAAAAAATAAGAATTCCCTGTGGCAGAAACAAAAACGGGAACAACAGGCATGGATTCTCAGCACATGCATTGTATATTTCCCTGTGGGCCACCTGAATCAAAGGATATTCCTGTGTCATGCTTGAGCAATTAAAGCATAATTCATATTCTGTTGTCATCATGACTATTTAGGGCAATGTCTGAGAAGTATGGGGCCTAGTGACCCAGACCAAGAGTGACAATGGTGTTTTCCACTAAATATTTCATATAAAT
Organism: Microtus oregoni; assembly: GCF_018167655.1. Classification (NCBI taxonomy): domain Eukaryota; kingdom Metazoa; phylum Chordata; class Mammalia; order Rodentia; family Cricetidae; genus Microtus; species Microtus oregoni. Next base: position 49,871,165 of record NW_024543071.1, on the reverse strand, counting down.
ATTCAAATAGGGTGAATTCTATATGGTGAAGCCAATTTGTCTCATTCTCATAGTTAACTCTTTATCTTTCTAACTCATATTGCTTTGCCTCTTCTCTAAACCATATCTTGCATAGCTACTTTTGTGTCCACACAGTACATGGACTTTTAATGTTTAACATTTCCATTTGTGTTCAGTGATCTCTAGACTCAAAGGTACACATAGAGAAATATAATCTACAATGACTACTTCTTAATGAATGAACAACTCACAGATGATACAAATACCCACAAGCAGAGAGAGCTAGCTGCAGAGCTCAGCGACTCACCGGTCTGATAAACGGCCACCTATGATATGTCCTGTAAAAAGGCCCATCATGAATAAAAATTTAGCCACTAAATTCAGTGCCTGAGATCCACATACCAGGTCCCACTGAAAGAGAAGAAAAGCAGCATGATAACCTGTCATGTAATTTGTTCAGATTCTTCAACATGAGCTTCTGGTACCTGCCCCATCTTCCCCTCCAGCTCCCATTTCATCATCACCTGACTTCCACCATCTAGTGTCAGCATAAACAAACCTATTTCTGGGAATCGTCCTGCAATTCTGTTATATTAATGACTTGTAACTTGAGCTAAGAAGTTCTCAAATGGCGAGGCAATGATGGAACATGCCTTTGATTCCAACATTTGGGAGGCAGAGGCAGGCAGATCTCTGAGTTTGACCCCAGCTTGGTATGTAGAGTGAGTTTCAAGACAGTCAGCGCTACACAGAGAAACCCTGTCTTGAATCCCTCCCTCCCATAAAAGAGTTTCTCAAATATGGAAATATCATGCAGTGAGTTTAGACAAAGAATTGCTGGGTCTTGTGTGTCAGTGCACAGTCTCTCATCTGACTACTTCAAGTGTGGAGACTGTCACCGACTTCACTTGTCTATCTATCTATTGGTGATGAACATTTGGGAAGTGTGCTAGCCATTAGCCATACTTTAATCCATAAAGAATGTAACATAAGTCTTTTTTTGGGGGGGGGTAGTGTTAGGGTTTGAATCCTTGACCTCACACATGCTACACAATCACTATAGCATTGAGCCACATTCCAGGTCAGCCTCTGTAGTTTTGTGTGGTCTTCAAGATATCTTAAGTTTGAAATTAAAGATAATGATTACCGACTTGTTATGCTTATGAGGTTTCACGTGAAGTATTTGCTTAACCTGACTTGACATAAAAATTACTTCTTAAACAACGGCCATCACTATAATAAAAGGACAAGGAGAATAAATTATTACCATTTTCAAAGCCACCTCTAGATGCATTAAATATGTTTTATAATAAATAGAGAAATTATTACAATGACTAAAAATTAAGGCTATTCTCAAAATGTGTATTTTTAAGGCTTTTAATAAAGTTCTATCATGAAAAGGGACTGACTGACCTGGGTCACAGTGGTGGAGAGGAAGGTGCTTTGGTCATACACCCAACCATCCACACAGGGCTCTGTGTCTGGCTCTGTCATACTGGAGAAGCTGCCATTTGGATGAAGGAGATGCCATTGTAGTTGGACAAAGTGACGGCACTTTTCTGGCCTCAGATTGGAGTCCAGGGGAATTGAGATCCTCAGGAGGTCATCTTGACTCAGGATCCCACTATCATTGACAGAGACAGTGCCATTGTCAAGAATGGGGACCCAGCAGCGATGACTAGGAATGGCTGCAGTAAAGTTCTCCAAAAGAGAGTGGGGAAGCACCATGCCAATGCAGATCAGAAGGAAAGCCATCTGAAAGATCTGGAACCTCCCTAGGCTGCCAATGTGAATAAGAAGGTCCTGAAAGGCCATCTAGGCTGAATCCCTATCTCCAGTGGGAGGCAAAAATGAATATATTTAGGTTTCTAAAACTTCTTTTTCACTAAGACACACTAAAAGGGTTTATTCCAAGCTCTTTTTCATGTGCCCCTCTTCTGAGTCAGGGTTAGGTAGGGAGCTGATTGCTTTGGAGCCACCAAGAGAAACAGTCGGATGATTTGCTTTCTGTAATGGAATCTGTTAATGATCTGCTTTGTGAGAAATTTTGTCAGTGCACTGCCCCATGTCTGCTCTGGACATTGATCTTCAAAGTTTCTGAGAATAGTCAAGTTAACTTATTATTTCAGGCAATCATTTATAGAATTTGCAATCTCCCGGAATTGAAGTAAAGTGGTTTTCATTTTTCTGCTTCATGGAAGTTAGTATTTTGCTTAGTATTGAATTTGTGTGAAAGAGTTAATGAAAACCATCAGAACTTGGAAGTAAAATGTGGTTGTCCGTGTTTTTACCACATCCAGGGTCTGTGTTGATGTTGTAGCTCCTGTTACCACGGGGGGTGTGTGAATGCAGGGAGTCTGGTTAGCCATCTGAGTCCATGGCATATGAGAGCTGACCCTCCCTCACCTGAAGAGACTGTCCCAGAATTCCAGACTGAAAAGCTCAGCTACTATCAAGATCCACATCCTGGGCCTTAGGTTTGCAAACCCTAGCATCTCTCACTTCTATGACCTTCTGGAGCATATGAAGGAGTGGTCCTGCAGAATCATAGCCACAGGATCTTCATAATTTGGGGGCAACAAAAGGAGGAGTTTTGGTGAGGGTCCAGTGATGATGGTGTGCCAGAGCCTTGATCAAGACCAATGACTCATTGCAATGAACGTTTGTGGGTGGGGCTGACTGGACAACAAGGTGGGGCTGACTGGACAAATCCTGTGAGTCTCAGGATTTCTATTGCTGTGAAGAGATACCATGACCAAGGCAACTCTTATAAAAGGAAACATTTAATTGGGGAGAGCTTACATTTTCAGAGGTTTAATCCATTAAAATCATGATGTGACATGGTGGCATGTAGGAAGAGCTGGTGTTGCAGGAGCTGTTACATCTTGATATGCAGGGAGAAGGAAGCCGACTGAGACATTGGACAATACCTTGAGCACATATGAGACTTCAAAGCTTGCCTCCACAGTGACGTACTTCCTCCAACAAGATTATATCTACACCAACAGGGCCACACCTCCTAATAGTGCCATTCCCTTTGGGGGGGGGCATTCCTTTCAAGCTACCACATTGTATGACACACCACAGTTCCAAATGACACTAGGATGGATGAAAAAGTGTTAGAGAGAAAGATGGAGGGGTGTGGTAATTATTGTTTTTAATTAATTTTGGGGGGATTTCTTTAGCAGGGATGCTTCAGGGTGAGGAACAGATATGGAGGGACTGGAAGGTGAGCAGGATTGGGGTACAAGATGTGAAGTTCCCAAAGAATCAATAAAGAATTATGTAATTAAATTTTTTTCTCCCAAAGCTTTGGGCAAGACTATGGAGGTTTGCTCACAAAAAAAAGGATGTACTCTTTCAAAGGCAGTCTGGGTCAAGGTTACAACAACCCTGGTGCACTCCAATCAGTTCCCTTATATTGATAAATGGTTGGAAATTTGTTCAAAACTCATTAGCTAGGCTTATGATTTGCACTTTTAGGGATTATCCTACTGTTTGGGTTTCTAAAACCTCCCTATCACTCACCTCTTGCCACCTGTCCTGCCACTTTGGAAGTCTAGGGCTATCTGTTGGCTTCTCTTGCCTTTCCCTAAAACCTACGTTCACGTCTCTCATCCTCAGGCTAATCGTCTCCAGTTTCATTCTCCTCTTTCCAACCTCAGACCCCTCCATCCTTTCCCACTAAACTCTATACACTTCTGCCCTCCACTCCATCCCTACTACCCCCACTCCCTCCCCTGGATCTATACCACTATCTCCTTCCAATCTCCCTCTGTCACCATCATAATCCCATCTGTTGGGGACATCCCATTTCCTCACACCACCCACACTTCCTTGGCCACTTTTGGTTCTGGTTGAGCACCTACCATGCTCTGGACTCAGAGTCAGTCCTGGCCTCTGTCTTTCTCTGTGAGAGACCCCACACCATCCTGGAAGTGGAGTAGGCATATACTTAGGGGTAGGGATCTACCCTTTTCTAATCTGTGCCCCCTTTTCTATTTCAGATCTGTATGACTGGAATGCCCTTTCCTCTTTTCTGACAAACTCAAACTCTTAACTTTCCTCTGGCATCTGTCCTCTGCACCTATAGCCTGACCTGGGATGATTGCCAGTAACTCCTTCTGGCTCTGTTTTCCTCAGGGGAAAAGAAACATATTAGGACAGAGTCAGTGGAGGTCTTTATTGCCTTAACTGCTGATACAGATACTGTTGTGGTTTGAAAGAAAATGGCCCCCAAAGGGAGTGGCATTATAAGAAAGCGTGGCTTTATTTGAGGAAGTGTGTCACTGTGGGGGTGGTCTTTGAGGTCTTTTTTCTGACTTAACTCAGTGTGACATTCAGTTGACTTCCTGTTGCCTGCAAGATCTGGCACTCTCAGCTTCAACACCAAGCCTGCTTGTACACCTCCATGCTCCCCATGATGATGATAATGGGCTGAACCCCTAACAGTGTAAACACGCCACCCAATAAAAGCACAACCAAGCAGAGGTTGGTACCAGGGACTGGGGGTATTGCTGTGATAGGCCTGATGTCTTTGCTTCTTCTTCTTCTTCTTCTTCTTCTTCTTCTTCTTCTTCTTCTTCTTCTTCTTCTTCTTCTTCTTCTTCTTCTTTTTGGAGTAATATGGACTTCTGTTAAGAAAGTAGTGGAATTATTTAAGCACTGCTTAATGGACCATACTAGTAGGAGTAAGGAAGAAAATGGTGCTGCTGCTGTTTGGAAATGTTGTGAGCTGACTTAAGAGGTTTCAGAGACGAATTTGAGTGTGTTGCTTAAAAATCATTCTTGTAATGTTTTGGTGAAGCAAGTGACTGTCTCTTGCCCTTGTCTGAAGAATCTGTCTGATGCTAGATTGAAGATTTTTGGATTAATTCCATTTGCAATAGAAATCTCAAAATATTCTAGTACAGTCTCTGTCATGACAAGATCCCCAAACCATGTGGTCAAAGCTGCCAAGTTCTGCTGCATATGGGAGCTGGGACATGCTCGCCCCCATTCAATTACATCTTTACTAGCTTTCTATCTTTTATTGCCTATGCCTGACTGACCTGAAACAGGATTTCTAGACCAGGATGACCTCAAACTCAGAGACCTACCAGCCTCTGTATTCCCAATGCTGGTATTAAAGACGTGCACCACCTCATGTATTTCTAAGTTTTTCTTTAATTCCTTTTCACAAATTGGAATCTTAGCTGGGTGGGATTTTGCCCGGATGTTACTACTCCGTTCATTCAATGTTTAGTCCGTTTATCTCCTTGAACACAGATTCAGCTCTATTCCACTTTCTGGTACCCCCTTTCTCCTCGAGTATTTTTCCTTGCTCAGTTTGCTCCTTTTATTTCTTTTTTTTTTTTTAAAGAAAACAAACTATCTTTTCCATTTCATATACCGATCCCAGTTCCTACTCTCTCCCCTCCTTCCATTCTCTCCACCTTTCCATCCACTGAAGGTACATTGATTTGAGGAAGGACCAAGGCCCTCCCTACTATATCTATGCTGAGCAAGGTAACCCTCAAGAGATAATGGGTTCCAAAAAGCCACGACAAGCAGTAGGGATAAATCCTGGTGCCACTTCCAGTGGCCCCTCGTCTGCCCTAGCCATACAACTGTTACCCACATTGTCTTATTGACTGTGTCCTTTGCTTTACAGAAGCTTCTCCAGTTCGGGGAGGTCCCATTTATTTATTGTTGACCAGGAGTCTCACTGGTTCTCTTTGGTCTCCATCTCATCTCCAGGCTCATTAGTAAAATCCTTAGAATGGGAAAAGTATGAGTCCAAATATCTAATACCCTTCTCTGGCTTCTGCATACATAAATATGTTACATATGTATAATGATAACAATATACTTCATGTGTTTTGCATAAAGGCAACAAATCTCCTAGTGCATCCTAGTAGAGCTGATCTTTGTGTCTAGAGAAATACAAGCAGATTTGAATCTACCTTATGAAGGGATATAGGAAAGACTCCTATGCCAAGCTCAGTGACCAAATGGGAAAAAGCCTAGATGTCTGACTGCTATTTTGCTTTTGCCACCATAGACCATTGATACACAAGTCCCCGTAGGTGGGAGGTAGAGTGGTTACTCACTCATTTTCCACAAGCAGAGACTGATTCTTGGACTCAGGAAGGAGAAGAGAGACAGGGCCACCAAGGAAGGAGAAGTCTCCAAAGATGATCCAGGGTAGGAAGGCAGAGGATCATCGTGAGGATCATAACGAGGGGAGACAAGGCTGCCCCAACATTATTAGCAATTCCAATGACTCCCGGATCACTTTGACCAGGGCAGGCACCGTTTCTCGGGAATGTTTGTGACTTTGCTGGGCTGCATTCACCCCCTTAGTTAGGTCCTGTCTAAAATGGAGTTCTTTCTCTAAATGGAGTTTGTTCTGTTCCTTCAACAGTTCTCAGACACAGTCTCATTCTGAGGATTCCTGGAGGCAGTATCACCATTTTTGGACTGAGGTAGAGGTAAGAGCCAGTGGCTAGCTGTTTTGTTTTTCTGACCTTCACATTGAACCCCAATATCTGTCTTTGGATTTTTATTAATTATGCTACATTTGGTGCCCAATGCTTGAGGTATGAATTCACACACACACAAAAAAAAAACCATTTGCCTGAGGCTTTTTGTTGTTACTGGCATAGGCCAGAGCTTGATCCAAACCTAGCCCCCTGTGTTCAGGAGAAAAACTAGAGCTCCCAGTTCCCATTTACCCCAGCTTAGTTTTCTCTCCTGCCCTGCCCATACACCCGTGGCTTCCTGTGGCACCTTGACTTGCTGTCACCCCGCACAGCATCCACATAGCTGCTTGTGGCCCCCTAGAAGCTTCCTGTGGCTCCCTCAGTGCCTGTGGGTTGCTGCCAACTCCATGTGTGACTCGCAGGCAGCTACCACAGCTTCCTGTGACTCCCATGGCCTGTCCTGTGTACCTGCTGCACAGCTGCCCTGACTGGTATCTCTTTAACAAAAATCCGTTCAGTTTGGTTTTGATTTCTGCTAAAAAAAAAATCCACAAGTTAGTAACACTGGGACCAGAGTTCCAGTGTCTCTGGGCTGCTCTCTTAGTGGTATAACTATGACACCTGCTGGCCCGTATTGTTTTCAGCCTTAAAATTCTCATCTGAACCAGAATTTTAATGGAAGTGAGTCATCTGATAATGGCAGACAATATCACCATTCAGGAATTAAAAACCTTTTCATTTCTACTATGGAGGAAATTCTAGAAGAGGTACATTACCTCCCTGGGACATATACATTCTTAGCCATAGCTGTTATTAGATTGTAATTTCATATTATGTACTTAAATAAGTGGTTTGATAACAGAGTTAAGAGTGATAAACTTGGGCTGGAGAGATGGCTCAGCGGTTAAGAGCATTGCCTCCTCTTCCAAAGGTCCTGAGTTCAATTCCCGGCAACCACATGGTGGCTCACAACCACCTGTAATGAGGTCTGGTGCTCTCTTCTGGCCTGCAGACATACACAGACAGAATATTGTGTACATAATAAATAAATATTTAAAAAAAAGAATAAAAATTCTTTGCTTTAAAAAAAAAAGAATGATAAACTTTTAGAAATGATACAGACTTTTCAGACTAGTAATGAGAAGTTGGCTGAAAGGATTCATACCATTGAAAATGATAACCATAATTATCAAAATTCACTCCATGACAATAGGTTATTAAACCTTACAGAATGGTACTGAAAGTTATAATAAGTTAGCAGATAAAACATTACTCCTGGAAGGCAATCTACATGCCATCCAAATAATCTCTAAGGATGAGATGATATCATTAATGGAAAAACTTAAAGACTTGGAATCATATGTACATGATGAAAATCAGAAGTTAATTTATTGATGAAATTGTTAGAAATATTCACAGATCAAGAAATTCACACTCTACAAAAGACAGTGATATGCAGATTTGAAACCACTGAAGAACTTTCTAGAACTGATAAGCAAGGAAACAACTGAAGACAAGAGTAAAGACATAACATCACCAGTATCTCTCAAAGTCAGAGATGACTTACCAAGAGTTTTAGTTACTTATCCTATTATGTTTTCTGAAAAGCCAACAAATAGTAAAAGGACATACAGAATATAAATGGTAACCTATATGTATGAAAGGTCCAAAAGATACTAAGGAAGCAATAGCATCTTATGGCCTGCATCCACTATATGTGAGGCAATTGGTAAAGACATGGGCTTCAAGAAATAAGGTTACTCCACATGATTGGCTTCAATTAGTCTCAGCTGTATTAGACCATGTTCCATAGCTACAGTGGGAATGCTATTGGAGAGAAGAAGCTAAAGCACTTGAACACCAAGGTAGAGTCAGAGGTTTTGAGGCCTCCCAAGGTCAAATTCTTGGTGAAGGATGTTGTGTTCATTTGGATAGTGAAGCTATATACAATGAACATAGCTTGTCCATATGTTGTATAGCAACCTTGACTGCTTGCGACAAGAGTCAAGAACTAGGAAAAAGAATTGAATCATATACTAAGTTTATACAAAGCCTAAGAGAACCATTTAGTGCATTTTTGCAAAGATTAAATAAATCTGTACAAACAGGGGTAGCAGATCCAGAAACTAGATGAGTACTCATTGAAATTCTGACTTTGAAAATGCAAATTTAGAATGCAAAAAGATATTTGGATCCTTAAAGCTCAGATAATTTCCAATGGACGAATGGATCCTACACACAGTCCATGTTGAGTCCTTTGACTATAACACTGAGGCCTGGGTAGAAGAAATGATTTCCAAAGGTATGAAGAGACATTAAAATACCAAATGTCTTAATTATGGTAGAATAGAGCATCTGAAAAGGTATTGTAGACAGGACATTCCTAGAAATAACATTTCTTCTGGGAATGACACAAATAGAAGGCCCCAACCTTCTAGATAATGCAGAAGATGCAGCAAAGGCCAACATTTGACCAATAAATGTAGTTCAAAAAGAGACCAAAAGGTAACACATTACCATTGGAAAACTCCTTTGGGGGGGCCTCTCACAGACCCCCCAGGTTGAAAGTGGTCTAGTCATTCCCACTCAATATGGAAGACATGCCTCCCCAGGAAAATTAGAAAATCCAGTGCCTATTGTAAAAATCCATACTGATCTGCATGATAGAATAACCATGGGGGATGAATCAAAAATTCCAATAGAAAATGTATATTTTGTCAGATGTTTATAAATGATCAAAGACCAAAATAGAGAGAATAAATAAATAATATTACAATTGAAGGATTGCTAGACACATGTGCAGATGTAACTATTATTACTCCAGAATCTTGCCATCTGAATTGGCCTGTCCAGGAGGCAGATGTTCATTTCCTAGGAATTGGAACCCTACCTCTGGTAAAACAAAGAAAGAGATGGGTTGAATGCATAGTGACAGAGAAGGACAGAAATGAAGGCTGAGGGCATATGTGGTTAAAATAGCAGTGCATATATGGGGTTGTGATATATTACAACAAGGGGATATACAGATTAACAATCCTGAAGGCTCAGAAACAGGCCATAAACCAATTCATGTTTCTGGGAAGGATATCATAAGGTATTATAAAAAAACTCACCTGATGTGGATTTCCCTTCTGTATGCTATGAATACAATTGGTGAATAAAGAAACTGCCCTGTTGATAGGGCAAAACTTAGGTAGGCAGAGAAAGCTAAACTGAATGCTGGGAGAAAGAAGGCAGAGTTTAGGAGAAGCCATGTAGCCTTGACTGGAGACAGATGCAAGAACTTCACCCAGTAAGCCACTGCCATGTGGTGATATACAGATTACTAGAAATGGGTTAAATTAAGATGTAAGAGTTAGTCAATATGAAGTTAGAGCTAATGGATCAAGCAGTGATTTAATTAATACAGTTTCTGTGTGGTTATTTTGGGAGTCTGGGAAGCCAGGAAACAAACAAGCAGCCTCCTTACAACAGTCACCAACCATTCAGGCTATACAAACACACACACACACACACACACACACACACACACACACACACACACAAAACAACTGCAAAACTCTCAGAGGTAACAATGGCCCTATCCTTAAATGGTTAATTAAAAAGCCTATATCAGTCAATCAATGTCCTTTAACACATGAAAAACTGCTGACTTAGAACATCTGGTACAGGAGCATCTAGATGCTCAATATATTAGAGAATCTACCATCCCTTGGAATTCTTCAAGTCAGTATTATATGCTATTCTAATGGTACTAAGAGATTTTAAGTAACCTCTCAACATAGTTGCTGATTCACAATATGTTTTAAATATTGAAACAACTTAATTTATAGCAGATGATATATAATTGACTTTATTATTTATTCAGGTATAAGATATAATCAGAAATTGGCATTACCATATATATATATATATATATATATATATATATATATATATATATATATATATCTCATCCCATATGTGTCTGCCATATCTACCAGCACAAGGTAATGCAGAAATCAATCAATCAATTATCTATTGAAAATGTGCTGAAGGCCTCAGAACTTCATAAAAAGTAATATCAACAACAAAGGTTTAAAAAAGGACTTTTCCATTACATGACAACAAATGAAGGAAATTATAAGGAGATGTCTGACTTGTTATTTGTACAACCAAACACCACTACCTGCAGGAAGTAACCCAAAGGGTACTCAAAGGAATGAAATCTGGCAGATTTCTAAAAAACTAAAATATGTACACCACACCATTGATTCAGGTTTTTGCTTTCTTTTTCTTTTTGTTTTTTTATATGCTATTTTTTCATATTTTTATTTCATTAAAAAATCTCTCTTTTTTATTTTACACACCAATCCCAGTTCTCTCTCCCTTCCCTCCTCCCATTTCCTACACCTTCCCCCCTCCACCCCCATCTACTCCTCAGAGAGGGTAAGGCACATTGCTTTGAGGAAGAACCAAAGCCCTCTCTACTATATGTAAGCTGAGCAAGGTATCCCCCCAAAGAAAATGAGTTACAAAAAGTCAGAACAAGCGGTAGAGATAAATCCTGGTCCCACTGCCAGTGGCCTCTAAGTGTGCTCCAGCTATACACTTGCCACCCATATTCTAAGGGCCTAGATTGGTCCTATACTGGTTCCTTACCTGCCCTGCCAGAGTTTGTTAGATCAGGTAAGCTGTTTTAGTGGGTATCCTCATCACAGTCTTGACCTCTTCGCTCATATTCTCACTCCTTTCACTCTTTGACTGGACTTTGGGAGCCCAACCCAATGAGCTGTAGTGATTCTCTGTCTCTGCTTCCATCAGTTTCTGGATGAAGGTTCTATGGTAACATTTAAGATAGTCATCAATCTCACTACAGGGCAAGGCCAGTTCCGGCGTTATTGCTTAGAGTCTTAGCTGGGGTCATCTTTGTGGAGTCATGGGAAATTCTCTAGTGCCAGGTTTCTATTTTTTAAGTTAAATTTATTTCAATTTTTTATTCTTTATTGAGCCCTACATTTTTCTCTGCTCCCCTCTCTGCATCTCCCTCCCTTCAATTCTCCCACAAGGTCCCCATGCTCCCAATTTACTCAGGAGATCTTGTCTTTTTCTACTTCCCATGTAGATTAGATCTATGTAAGTCTCTCTTATTGTCCTCATTGTTGTCTAAGTTCTCTGAAATTGTGGTTTGTAGGTTGGTTTTCTTTGCTTTTATGTTTAAAAACCACCTATGAGTGAGTACATGTGATAATTGTCTTTCTGTGTCTGGGTTACCTCACTCAAAATAATGTTTTCTAGATCTATCCATTTTCATGCAAAATTCAAGATGTCATTTTTTTCTGCTGTGTAATACTCCATTGTGTAAATGTTTCTTATCCATTCTTCAGTCAAGGAGCATTTAGGTTGTTTCCAGGTTCTGACTATGACAAACAATGCTGCTATGAACATAGTTGAGCACATGTTCTTGTGGCACAATTGAGCATCCTTTGGATATATACCCAAAAGTGGTATTTCTGGGTCTTGAGGAAGGTTGCTTCCTAAATTTCTGAAAAATTGCCACACCAACATCCAAAGGGGTTGTGACAGCTTGCATTCCCACCAGCAATGCAGAAGTGTTCCCTTTCTCCCCATAACCTCTCCAGCATAAGTTGTCAGTGTTTTTTTTTTTTATCTTGGCCATTTTTACAGGCGTAAGATGGAATCTCAGAGTTCTTTTGATTTGCATTTCTCTGATGACTAAGGATGTTGAACATTTCCTTAAGTGTCTTTTAGACATTTTAGATTCCTCTGTTGAGAGTTCTCTGTTTAGGTCTGTACTCCATTTTTTAAATTGGATTATTTGTTCTTTTGATGACCAATTTCTTGAGTTCTTTGTATATTTTTAGAGATCAGACCTCTGTCTGATGTGGGGTTAGTGAAGATCTTTTCCCATTCTGTAGGCTGTCGTTTTGTCTTGTTGACCATGTCCTTTGCTTTTCAGTTTCAGTAAGTCCCATTTATTAATTGTTTCTCTCAGTGTCTGTGCTGCTGGGGTTATATTTAGGAAGTGATCTCCTGTGCAAATGCATTCAAATGTACTTCCCACTTTCTCTTCTATAAGGTTCAGTGTATCTGGTTTTATGTTGAGGTCTTTGATCCATTTGGACTTGAGTTTTGTGCATGGTGATAGAGATCGGTCTATTTTCATTTTTCTACATGTTGATTTTCATTTATGCCAACACTATTTGTTAAATATGCAATCTTTTTTCTATTTGAGATTTTTTTGCTTCTTCTTCAAAAGTCAGGTGTTCAAAGGTGTGTGGATTAACATCTGGGTCTTCAATTCAGTTCCATTAGTCCTCCTGTCTGTTCTTATGCCAATACCAGGCTGTCTTCAGTACTGTAGCTCAGTAGTAGAGTTTCAAGTCAGGGGTTGTGATGCCACCAGATGTTCTTTTATTGTACAGGATTATTTTGGCTATCCTGGATTTTTTGTTTTTCCATATGAAGTTGAGTACCATTTTTTTGAGGTCTGTGAAGAATTTTGCTGGGATTTTGATGGGCATTGCATTGAATCTGTAGATTGCTTTTGGTAAGATTTCCATTTTTACGATGATAATTCTGCCTACCCAAGAGCATGGAAGATCTTTCTACTTTCTGGTGTCTTCTTCAATTTCTTTCTTCAAAGATTTAAAGTTCTTGTCATACAAGTCTTCCACTTGTTTGGTTAGAGTTACTTTGAGATATCTTTTGCTATTTGTGCCTATGGTGAAGGGTGTTGTTACTCTGATTTTTCCCCCAGCCTTTTTATCATCTGTGTACTGAAGGGCTACTAATTTTTTTAGTTAATCTTGCATCCTGCTACATTACTGAAAGTGTTTATGAGTTGTAGAATTTCCTTGGTAGAATTTTTGGGATCACTTATGTAAACTATCATATTATCAGCAAACAGTGAGAGTCTGACTTCTTCTCTTCCAATTTTTAACCCTTTGATCTCCTTTTGGTGTCTTATTGCTCGAGCTAAGACCTCAAGAACTATATTTAGTTCTTATTGGACAATTAGCTCAGGCTTCTTATTAACTCTTATAACTTATATTAGCCCATTATACTAGAATATGTTAGCCACATGGCTTGGTACCTTTTTCAATGAAGCAGGTCACATCCTGCTTCTTCAGTATCTGGACAGGACTGGGGAGGAATGGGCTTCCTCCTTCCTAGAATTCTCCTATTCTCCTTGTCCCACCTCTACTTCCTGTCTGGTTGTCCTGCCTATACTTTCTGCATGGCTACTGGCCAATAAGGATTTATTTAAATTATAATTGACAGAAAACAGACAATTCTCCTGTACCATTTCCCCCTCTTTTTTTTAAACAAAGGAAAATATCCAGAGTCCATTATTTGGCAATGTGATGTAGTATTCCAGGCTACTTTCTGCTGGTTGGGGGTGCTGATAATCTTATGGGGACCTAGAGAAAATTTCTAATTATGATCAAGTCCTGACTGGAGTATCCTGTGAGTCTTGAGACATCCGGGCCATCTGTTCCTACCAGAGATTTCTCAGGTGGTCTTCCTTGATCAAACCTGATTTTTCTTAACTCAGAATGAATCCACAGCCTCTCATTTCCTGTGGAAACAAAAGCAAAATCTCCTCTCCAAAGTAACATACCTCTTGACTTCAACTTTGAAGTCAAGGTATTTTCAAAATACCTATCTTGGATTGACTCAGCAGCATTTATAAGCAAATATCTTTTAACAGCTGTTGCTCCTTCCTCAGCATTCAAACAATTCAAAGAGAGCACAATAGCATACAGTATCCAGATTCCCTGTGAGTTTTCCATCTCCATGTGGCTTTATTTTAAATGCTATTTCTTTTATTTTTAATTTTTGGCTTTTTGAGATGAGGTTTCTGTGTATCTTTGTCCTGGAACTCATTCTGTAGACCAGGCTGTCCTTGAACTCACAGAGACCTGTCTGCCTCTGCCTTCCCAGTGCTGGGATAAAAGGTATGCACCACAACACCCAACTACTCTCTTTCTTTTTTAAGGACTTTAACCTTTTTCTTTTCTCTCCCAAACCTGCTTTTATTTTTAACACACAGTAAACCATTTAGAGGTCTTTTTATCTTTGAATCTCTCTTTACTGTATATCTCTCTCTCTTTCTGACCACATGAGTCTTTAATTTGCTAAGCCATGTTTATTGTCACAACTCTATGGTGTTTCAAGGTCCCTGCCAGCAAGCAAGCTGCAGCAGTATGCTCACAAATCACACTCAGATGCTTCATAGTCGGACCACCTGCCTGAAAGAGTCAGAGTTTGCCCTGGAAGGACAGCCCAGAAAGCTGGCACAGCTTTTTTTCCTGCTATGGCTAAAAACTGAAAAGCATGTATTCAGCTTTTTATCAACACTATTTAAGTGTTCTTGGCAGGACCTCTTAAAAGAGCTGCAAGGCTTTACAGCTAAAGCTGAGTCAGGAAGCTCCTCTTAGATGAGAGCACTTGCTTGCCTCTAGCAAACAGAGAAGACCCAAGAAATTGCTGCTACCAAGAAGCCATGCTTTACTCTATTCTTTTCTGTCTAGAATTTCTTCCCAAGCTCTGTCAGGTTTATGTGGATACAGCTGTCCATGTGGGCGACATTCTGTAACATTGGGGCGTGGTCTCTTATACTTTAAAAAGCAGGTAGAACCATGCACTCTCTTTCTCTTGCTTCCAGATCCTGTTCTGGCTGCTAGACTCTCTGTTTTCTGTTTGTGACAAGAGGACTGTTGTTTGGGATGGTGATCTGTAAGTTTTTCCCCTCAAATAAATAATCTTTTTTATTATCCATTCTTTTGAACTTTTGTGAGATTGTTTTACAGCTTCATCTGGCACCCATCGTTTGGTTTTAGAACCCCCAGTTCTACTGCTCGCCACCCAGAGTGCACCCAGCTCAGCATGAGCCCTCCCTCAGTAGGCCATGGCCTGTGGAAGGAGTCAGCAGTACATATAGAATCTCATGCAGCAGCTTTTCTACGGATTAGCCTCAGTTCATTTCTCTTTTACATGCCTCAGATTGGCTTCAAGTACCCACGCACCCTACGATTTACCTCCCATCCAGGCACATTCCAGACATTTCCATGAGATGCAGGCTTCCCCTGTCTGAGCCAGCTGATCTGCAGCATTCTAACGGTTGTTTGCATTTGCCTATTCCATTGCTCTAGACATCAACAGAGCACACAGTCTGTGGTTTATCTCTTAACATTCTGATCTAAAATCATATTTCAGACCGGTCACAGGTGAATTTACATGCACCACTATGCCCCGCTGGATTAGTTTTATAGGTGGCCCATAACACCTACTGGTAGGTTATGGTTATTGCACCTAATCCAGCTTATTGAACCACACGTAAGATTTAATATCCTAAATATAGAGCATAAGTTGCTAGTTTAAAGGGGCAATATGTCAGACAATCTAACCATCCAAGGTTTCAACAGCCTCTTTGCTTACACCATTTGTGAGGTTTACAAGACTTATATGATGTCCCTTCTACATCACTATTTTTGTTTCTGGGGATTAGTCTTCTACACAATATTTTTTTCTTTAAAATATGGTTTGACAATAGGGCCAGGAATGCGGCATTTTTAGAAATGGTACAGTCTTTTCAGAATGAAACCACACTTCTCAGGAAAGAGGTTGGAAATCTGAAGAGATATACGGCCAATTTAACTAACAACACTCAGTCAACTGAGAAACTTTTGAAATGGTACAGACTGATAATAATTTATTTAAAGGAAGATTCAGCACTCTAGAGAAGGAAAAGGGTGATTTGGCACATAAAGCCCAATCAATGACAATGGGTACTGAAACATCGTTTGAGAGAATTCACTGTTAAATGTCTTAATCAGACTCTGTCAAAAGGGTATGACAGATTGATTGATAGAATGTCTCTCCAGGAAGGTAATATGCATGCTATAAAGATTATGTCCAAGGATGAGACATTATCTCTACTGGACAGACTTCATACCTTGGAATCCTCAATGAGGGCACTAAAACAGAACACTGGACAGGAAATCCAGACATTACAAAAGGCAGAAAAGGAACTGACAATGTTTGAGGAAAAATTACAGGAGGCACATGTGGATAGGGTGAATTCAAATCTTAATTGTATTCTAGTCATATTGCCTTCCAAGATTTCTCCTATCAGAATTTTAATGCAAAGGGATGATATTATCTTAGAATAGGTCTTTTTATCACATAAACCAAGTAAAAAATTAAAAACTTATGTGAAAAAAGTCTTTGAATTGATTATAAAAGGGAAATTGAGACTTCATCAATTAGCAAGTATAAACCCAGCATAGATTATGGTGCCTTTTACTGTTGATGAATTTAAAAAGTTATGGGATGACAATGAACCCTGGCAAAGGGTGTGTGCTATTTTTTGGGAAAAATTAATAGCAATTATCCCAAAAGTGATAGACTTAACCTTATAAAGAGAACTTCTTGGGTTCTTCCCCAAATTGTACATGATACACCAATAACTAGAGCCTGTACATTATATACAGATGCAAATAAATCAGGGAAGGTGGGTTACAAATCAGAAGAATTAAATAATGTGGAACAAAGCCCTTATAATTCTGTCCATAAGGCAGAATTATATGTTACTCTTATGATACTAAGGGATTTTAAAGAACCTCTCAATATAGTTACTGATTCAGAATATGCTAAAAGAGTTGTCTTACATATTGAAACTGCTGGCTTTATACCAGATTATACAGAATTGACTTCATTGTTCATCCAGGTGCAAGACATTATCAGGAATAGGCTTTGTCCTATATACATAATACACACCTGATCCCATATAGGTCAGCCAGGTCCTCTAGCACAAGGTAATGCAGAAATTAATCAATTGTTGATTGGAAGCATGTTGCAGTTCTCTGAATTTCATAAAAAACATCATGTCAATAGCAAAGGTTTAAAGAAAGAGTTTTCTATTACATGGCAAAAAGCTAAGAAGATTATAAAAAGGTGTCCTACTTGTTCTTTTTATAATCAAACACCATTGCCTGCAGGGAGTAGCCCAAAGGGTACTCAGAGGAATGAGATCTGGCAGATGAATGTGTTCCACTTTACGGGATTTGGTAAGTTAAATATGTACACAACACCATAGGTTTTCAATGGGAAAACACCTTGAGCTCAGAAAAGGCTGATTCAGTAAACACACATTTATTAGAAATTATGACCATCACGGGCACTCCTGCACAAATAAAGACAGACAATCATCCACCATATGTATCTAAGAAAATGAAATGGTTTTTTTGCTTATAACATAAAAGCACATTACGGGTATACCAAATAATTCTTCAGGACAGGCAGTTATAGAAAGGTTAAATTGCACTATAAAGGATATTCTGAACAAATAGAAAGGGATGGAAAATACCCCCAAAAATCGATTGCATAATTCTTTATTAACCTTGAATTTTCTTAGTGCTAATGAGAAAGGGACAACAACAGCAGAGAGACATTGGATAATAGAGAAGTCTTCTGAATTAAATCAACTGGTTTATTCCAAGGATGTGCTGACCTCACAATGGAAACCAGGAGATGTGCTACATTAGGGAAGGGGTTTTGCTCTTGTTTCCACAGGAGAAGAAAAATTATGGATACCATCAAAATTAATAAAGATTTGTTTTGAAAAGATGAAGCCTATTGAAATAGAGGAATGACAGCTCATCCACAAAGTTGGCAATCATACAGGAAAGTCATATAGGGTTGGTGCAGTGTTCTGCTCTTATCTTTGCAGGAAAATTACACGTCATCAAAAATTCAAGAGACCCTGGACATTTGAATGATGACAGAACAAGAATTAACTATCCACTAAAGATCATCTAGAAAATAGAATATGGATTATGTATAAAGGTACTGGTTATACTTACATTTATACACACACACATACACACACACACATACACACACACATGTGGAGTTGGACAATGGCTCTGTACTTCTCTAAATCCAAGCTTGTTGTTAAAAGGAACATTCAGAGTTTCTGTCTCATATCGGAAGCCATCTGGTATGGGACAGAAGGAAGATTTTAGGAAAAAAAAATCACTTTCTCCATGCCTATTTTGTCTACATCATATTCTTCATTGTATATATGTTTATATGAATGATGTTTAAGTTTCCCATGATGAACAATAGATTTTCCTACAGATCCTTTTCCTGCAGTAATCTTTGAATTTTCCTGGAAGAAGATGGGGCCCCTCAGCAACCACTCCACCTAGTTGAGCTGACATCACTACTATAAGACCATTTTAGGTACCAGCTGATGAAATGCTGCATATTCTGGCCAGAACTCCAAATGAGAACTTTGGAGAAAAAAAAAAACCTATTGATTGATCAGAATTTGTTTGCAACTATACTAGACAATAATTTTGGAACTTAACCACCACTTAATTTTTGCAAGATCCCATTAAGAGAACATTATCCCCATGACAGCAGGAAACAATTCTAGAAGACTACGCCCCCTATCCCAAAAAATGTTTGTCCATAGGATTGGGAGCACTGTTTAGGGGTTGTTGATTATTACTTGTACTAGATAGAGGGTTGGGGTGAAAATTATGTTTGTTCAAAAAAAGGGGGAGAGAGTAATAGTGGGTTATAGAGTGAATACTTGTGAACTATTATTTATGGATAATTTACATTGGTATAGTTTTTGTATATTGATACAAGTTCAAATTATATTTGTTGTTGTAGGAGCTGTGGTCTGCATTCCTGCTGCCCCAGCTCCTAGCCGCCTGGCTAGCTTATGCTCCAAAACAACAACACACAAACTGTATTCTTTTAAACACTGCTTGGCCCATTATATCTAGCCTCTTCTCGGCTAACTCTCGCACCTGGACTAGCCCATTTCTAATAATGTGTGTAGCACCCCAAGGTGCACTTACCAGGAAGATTCTAGCCTACGTCCATCCTGGGTCGGAGCTTCATCATATTTGCCTCAGAGAGCAGAGCTAAGGTGCATGAGCTCACCTCCTCTTCTTCCCAGCATCCTGTTCTGTTTACTCCACCCATCTATGTTTTAACCTATCAGGGCCAAGCAGTTTCTTTATTATTTAACCGATGACCTTCCTCCATCAATTTGTTACTTTTGTTTACATTATTTGTACATATATACAAAGTTATTTTGTCAGATTGTATATATGCATGTTTCTACTTCGATTTAGGACATTTTGTATATTGATACAACTTTTAGGGTATATTTTCATATTATTATAGGTCAATAGTTGTTTATGTTTATTGTACATACAGTTAGATCAATTAGGTTCATTTGATACATAGAGATTGTATTCTGTCTAAATAGGTATTCTTCAGCTACATCAAGGATCTGTGGGACATGGCATTTAAATAATTTAGGGTTCTGTTGACGTAAGACATGATTGCTCCTGATAGCACCGATCTATCCCCAAGAGAACATTGAGCACTGAAGACACTCTACTTGGAGCTTGTTTTTTTCTTGGCAAAACTGGCCTTTGGGCAAGGAACTGACAATGCCTAACCACTGACAAGTTACATGGTATCTGGAAATGGATAAGTAAGACTGTCAAATGGTTTTGAAAATTTTCCTGCCACTGAAAATGGTCTGTCAGTTACACTAGGCCTTAGCCAAAGTTGGTTGCTTCAATGTTGCAAAATGAGACTTTGGGTGATTGCTCAGGTAGCTAATTGTCTCGGTAATATATTAATCATTTTAGAAGCTACATGATTATACTTCCTGCCTGCTCAAGTAATATTATCTCCCTTCTCAGGCCTTTGATGGGGTTGAAGATTAGATAGTCCTAGTTATTGTACTCTTATGATCTAGCCAAGCCATTTCCTATACAAGACTTAGACTCCACGGGATAAAATGTTTATTAAAACATTTAGCATATGTTCCTTGCTTAATATCGTTTATGCTGGATGTAATTATACTTGATAACTGTTTATAGTATATATAGTTTTGTGTTGGGTTTAGAATTCTCTTATTTAGCCGGGCGATGGTGGCGCACGCCTTTAATCCCAGCACTCGGGAGGCAGAGGCAGGCAGATCTCTGTGAGTTCGAGACCAGCCTGGTCTACAGAGCTAGTTCCAGGACAGGCTCCAAAGCCACAGAGAAACCCTGTCTCACAAAACCAAAAATAAATAAATAAATAAATAAATTAAATAAATAATTCCCTTATTTAAACAAAAAGAGGAGGTGCTGCAAGAGCACATTCTGCTTCTTCAGCCAATAATCTTTAAGATACCAGCGCACTGGGGCATGATCTCTTATACTTTAAAAAGCAGCGGGAACCATGTGCTCTCTCTCTCTCTCTCTCTCTCTCTCTCTCTTTCTTCCTTCTAGTTCTCATTCCAGCTGCTAGACTCTCTGTTCCCTGTTTTCTATGAGAGGACTAATGTTTGGGATGGCAATCTGTAAGTTTTTCCCCTCAAATAAATAACCTTTTTTATTATCCATTCTTCTGACCTGGTGTGGGATTGTTTTATGTCTTCACTTAAGCATTTCTGGCCATCCAGCAGGGTGTGTTCCTGCTACTGGGATTTTTTTACCCCATCCCACCTTGCTCCCAAGCCTACCATTTCATCTGTGAGGTCCTTGGAATCCCCAACACTGCATGATTCAGGGATGAGGGGACCAGAGAGCCAGAAGGGAGTGTTCCTGCTTCTGAGACTTTTCCCTCCCATTTCACCTTGCCACAAAGCCTGCCTTTTCATCTTTGAGATCCCTGGAACCCTGCAAAAGACCCTGTAACTCTACTGATAGAATCAGACAGGTGAATCAGTGGCCATATAGCCGGACAGCTGAAAATGCCACTCTCTGGGACCTCCCAGGGGGACAGAATCCAGACCCCCCAATTCCCTAAGCTTTTCTGGCCATCCAGCTGGGTGTGTTCCTGCTGCTGGGATTCCTTTACCCCAGCACACCCTGCCCCCAAGCCCACCTTTTCATCTGCAAGGTCCTTGGAACCCTGCAACAGACCCTGCTCCAGTGTTAAGGAGACCAGAGAGGTGAGTCAGGGCCCACAAGCCTGGACAGCTAGATGCCCCACTCTCCAGGACCTTACCAGTGGGCCAAAACATAGGGCCCCTCCACAACTCCCTAGCTTTTCTGGCCAGCCAGCTGGGAATGTCCTTGTTGCTGGACTTTCCCCAACCCACCCTGCCCCCAAGCCCTCCTTTCGCCTGTGAGGTCCTTGACATACTCAAACACAACCTGTTCCAGTGATGAGGGGAATCTAAGAGAGGGCAGACCAAGAGAAACTCCTAAGTACTCAGTCAGCCACAGAAAAGGATGAACAAAGATGACAAGGCTTTGCTGGCCTCATTTGAAGGAAGAAATGAGTAGGTGCCAATGCAAGAATTCCTCCAATATCCTGAAAAGCAACATGGTAACACCAGAATCTAGCAAACATGAAACAGGAAGACTTGAACATCATAACCCAGACAAAGTAGAAGAAAATGACTTTAAATGTAACCTTATGAAAATGATGGAGACCTATAAAGAGGAAGTTAAAAACTCCCTTAAAGAAATGGAAGAGAAGACAAACAAAAAGAAGAAATTAATAAATCCCTCAAAGATACCCAAGAAAACCAAGAAAAAAATAATCAAACAGGTAAAGGAAACAGTTCAAGATTTGAAAATCGAAATGGAGGTAATGAAGAAAACACAAATTGAGAGATGGCTGGATATGAAAAATCTGGGTAAAAGAATAGGAACTACAGAGACAGGTATAATGAACAGAATACAAGAGATAGAAGAAAGAATTTGGGGCACTGAGGATACAATAGAGGAAATAAATTCATTGATCAAAGAAAACAGCAAATACAACAAATTCTTAACTCAAAACATCCAGGAATTCTGGGATACAATTAAAAGGCCAAACCTAAGAATAATAGGGGTAGAAGAAGAGGAAAAACTCCAGCTCAAAGGCCCAGAAAATATTCATCAGTCTGACTACAAGGCAAGGCCAGTTCAGGCTCTTTCTCCTCTATTGCTTAGGGTCTTGGCTGGTGTCATTCTTGTGGATTCCTGGTAATTTCTCTAGAGCCAGTCTTCTTGCCAGCCCCATCATGACTCTCTCAATCAAGATATCCCTTTCCTTGCTCTCATCTCTGTCCTTCCTCCATCTTGACTCTCCCCATCCCTCAAGTTCTCCTCACCTCTCCCCTTTTCTACCCCTCTTCTCTTTCACCTTCCATTCTCTCCCCACCCTCATGCCCCCAATTTTTTCAAGCTATCTTGTGTATTTTGACTTTCCAGGTGAATCTATATATGTATTTCTTAGGGTTCACCTTATTACTTAGCTTCTCTATGATTATGAACAAAAGGCTAAATATCCTTTGTTTAGAGCTAGTATCCACTTATGAGTGAGTACATACCATATTCATCTATTTGGCTCTGGGTTACCTCACTTAGGATAGTGTTTTCTAATTCCATCCATTTGCATGTAAAATTCAATATGTTAATATCTTTTACCACAGAGTATTACTCTAATGTGTAAATGTGCCACATTTTCTTTATCCATTCTTCAATTAAGTGGTATCTAGTTTGTTTACAGGTTTGGCTATTACAAATAATGCTGATATGAATATAGTTGAACAAATATCTTTGTAGTATGATTGAGTATCTCTTGGGTATATGCCCAAGAATGGTATTGCTAGATCCTGTGGTAAGTTGATTCCCAATTTTCTGAGAAACTGCTATACTGATTTCCAAGTTTCAAAAGTTTGACTTCTTCCTTTCCAATTTGAATACCCTTTATCTCCTTTTGTTTTCTTATTGCTGTAGCATTTATAATCGAATGTCTTTTAGAAGCTGTTGCTCCTTCCTCAGCAGTCAAACAATTCAAAGACAACACAATAGTATTCAGTGTTCACATTTTCTGCTCATTTTTCTTCTTTACATGCCTAAGCCAGGGCAGACGGCAGGTGTGAGTGCTAGTTTTTCTCCTTAACCCAGTTGACTAGGTTTGGGTCTGGCTCCTAGAGCTGGAAGTCCAGTCCCAAATCTGACCTAAGCTGGTGGCTAAAAAAACTCAGGCAAATAGTATTTTTGTGAATTTGTACCCTAAAATGTTGGACTCCAAATGAAACATGATAATAAAAGGTCAGGTTCAGAAATTGTGGTTCAACCTAAAGACCTAAAAAGAAAAACAGTCAGTCACTGACTCTTACCTCAACCTTAGTCTGAAATGGCAATCCTGCTTCCAGAAATCTCAAAATGAGATTGTGTTTCTGAGACCTGTCTCCCCCATCTTATAGTCCTCTCTAGGGCTGGGATTAAAAGTGTGTACCATAGGAAATAAAGGTGCATAATATTGTGGCTACTGGAATAAAAGGTGCATGGCATCATGGCTACTGGGATTAAAGTTGCACATCATTGTGCCTACTGGTCTATAAGGCTGACCCATGGGACTGTTTTACTCTCAGATCTTTAGGCAGTCTTTATTTATTAAAATAAAATTGAAATGTCACCACAAAAAATAACATATAGAAAGTCAACATCAAATTAAATGGAGAGGAACTTCAAGTGATTACACTAAAATCAGAAAGGTGACAAGGTTATCCATTCTCTTCATATCTATTCAACATACTTCTTGAAGTTCTGGCTAGAGCAATAAGAAAACAAAAGGAGATCAAGGGGATTGAAATTGGAAAGGAAGAAGTCAAGTTTTTGCTATTTGCAGATGATATGATAATATACAGAAGGGACCCCAAAAACTCTACCAGGGAACTCCTACAACTGATAAATACCTTCAGTAATGTGGCAGGATAAAGGGTAAACTCAAAAAATTAGTAGTCCTCCTATATACAAATGATAAAGAAACTGAGAAAAAAAAAAGAGAAACATCACCCTTCACAATATCCACAAATAATATAAAATATCTGGGGGTAACATTAGCCAAAATAATGAAAGAACTGTACAACAAGAATTTGAAGTCTTTGAAGAAAGAATTTGAAGAAGTTACCAAAAATGGAAAGATCTCCCATGCTCTTGGATATGTATGACCAACATAATAAAAATCACAATCCTATGCAAAGCAATCTATAGATTCATTGCAATCCCCATCAAAATCCCAACACAATTCTTCACAGATTTTGAAAGAACAATAATCAACTTCATATAGAAAAACAAAAAAACCCAGGATAACCAAAACAATACTGTACAATAAAGGAGCTTACAAAGGGATCACCATTCCTGACATCAAGCTCTATCTATGATAGAGCCGGGCGGTGGTGGCGCACGCCTTTAATCCTAGCACTCGGGAGGCAGAGGCAGGCGAATCTCTGTGAGTTCGAGACCAGCCTGGTCTACAAGAGCTAGTTCCAGGACAGGCTCCAAAACCACAGAGAAACCCTGTCTTGAAAAACCACAAAAAAAAAAAAAAAGCTCTATGATAGAGCTACAGTAAAGAAAACAGCTTGGTATTGGCATAAAAACAGAGAAGTTGACCAATGGAATCAAATTGAAGACCAGGATATTAATTCAAACATCTATGAATACCTGGTTTTTGACAAAGAAGCTAAAATTATACAATGAAAAAAAAGAAAGCATCTTCAACAAATGGTGCTGGCATAACTGGATTTCAACATGTCGTAGAATACAAATAGATAAATATCTATTCCCATGTACAAAACTCAGGTCCAAATGGATTAAACACCCCAATATAAATGTGACTACACTGAGCCTTATAGAAGAGAAAGTGGAAATAACCCTTGAATGCATGGGCACAGGAGACCACTTCCTAAATATAACACCAGAAGCACAGTAGCATAGATACTGAGAGAAACAATAAATAAATGGGACCCCCTGAAACTGAAAAGCTTCTTAATGCAAAGGACACAGACAGTAAGACAAAAAGACAACCTACTAAATGTGAAAAGATCTTCACCAAGCCCACATCAGACAGAGGCCTGATCTCCAAAATATGTAAAAAAAAAACCCTCAAGAAATTAGACATCAAAATTCCTAATAATCCAATTTAAAATTGGGTACAGAGCTAAACAGAAAATTCTCAACAGAATTTGAGAAGAATCTCAAATGCTTGGAAGACACTTAAGGAAATGTTCAACATCTTTAGCCATCAGGGAAATGCAAATGCAAATCAAAACAACTCTGAGATACCATCCTACGTCTGTCAGAATGGTTAAGATCAAACACATCAATGATGGCTTATGCTGGAGAGAATGTGGAGCAAGAGGAACATTAATCCTTTGCTGGTAGGAATGAAAACTTATACAATCATTCTGGAGATTAGTATGGTGGTTCCTCAGACTCTAGAGGGGCTCGCAGGTGTCCAGAGAGATGTCCCCAGATAGTACCTTGGGCAGCTGAGGATAGGGAACCTGAAATGACCCTATCTTATAGCCGTACTGATGAATATCTTGCATATCACCTTAGAACCTTCATCTGGCGATGGATCGAGATAGAGACAGAGACCCAAATTGGAGCACCGGACTGAGCTCCTATGGTCCAAATGAGGAGCAGAAGGAGGGAGAACATGAGCAAGGAAGTCAGGACCACGAGGGGTGCACCCACCCACTGTGACAGTGGAACTCACCAAGTGGAACTCACTATTGGGAGCTCACCAAGGCCAGCAGGACTGGGACTGAATAAGCATGGGATGAGACCGGACTCTCTGAACATGGCAGAAAATGAAGGCTGATGAGAAGCCAAGGACAATGGCACTAGGTTTCGATCCTAATGCATGAACTGGCTTTGTGGGAGCCTAGCCTGTTTGGATGCTCACCTTCCTGGACCTGGATAGAAGTGGGAGTACTTGGACTTCCCGCAGGGCAGGGAATCTGGACTGCTCTTCAGTCTCGAGAGGGAGGGGGAATGGAGTGGGGGGAGGGGGAGGGGAGGGGCGATGTGTGGGAGGAGGGGAGGGAAATGGGAAATGGGGAGGAGGCAGAAATTTTTTCAACAACTAAAAAAAAAATAAACAAAAAAACCCCAAAAACTAATGTGTAAAGAAATAAACTTAAATGTGCAGAAAATAAAATAAAATAAAAACTAAATAAAAAACCAAACAAACAGAATCAATCTAACTCAGGACCCAGCAATAGCACTCTCAGGCATATACCCAAAAATATTTGTTCAACTATGTTCATAGCAGCATTATTTATAATATCCAGAACCTGTTTATAAACTAGATGCCCCTCAACTGAGGAATGGATAGACAAAATGTGGTGCATTTACACAAATGGAGTACTACTCACTGGTAAAAAACAATGACATCTTGAAATTTGCATGCAAGTGGAAGGAACAAAAAACCCATCCTGAGTGAGGTAACCCAGACTCAGGAAGATGAACATGGTATATACTCACTCATAAGCTCACTCATAAGTGGATACTAGCTGTAAAGCAAAAACAAACAAAAAATGAAAAACAAAACCAAACAAACATAAAAACAAGCCTATTGTTCACGACCCTAGAGAAGCTAAATAATAAGGTGAACCCTAAGAAAAACATACATAGATCCACCTGGGAAGGGGAAATAGACAGGAATTGTCTGACAAAATTGGGAACATGGTGGTATTGGGAGAAAGGAGGGTGGAAGGAGAAACAGAGGGGAAAAGGGGGAGGGTGAGGAGAACTTGAGGGAATGGGATAGGTGAGATAGATAAAGGAGGGACATAGATGGAGAGCAAGGAAAGAGATATTTTGGTTGAGGGAGCCATTATGGGGCTGGCAAGAAACCTGGCACTAGAAAAATTCCCAAGAATCCAGAAAGATGACCCCAGCTAAGACCCTAAGCAACAAAGGAGAGGGTGCCCAAACTGTCCTTGCCCTGTAGTCAGATTGAGGAATACCTAAGATGTAACCATAGAACTTTCATCCAGCAACTGATGGAAACAGAGGCAGAGACCTGCATCAGAGCACTGGACTGAGCTCCCAAAGTCCAGTTGAAGAGTGGGAGGAATGAGAATATGAGCAAAGAGGTGAAGACCATGATGGGCACACCCACTAAACAGTTTACCTGAGTTCATGGGAGTTCACCAACTCCAGCTGGACAGGGAAGGAACCAGCATAGGACAAATTGGATCCTCTAAATATGAGTAACAGTTGTATGGCTGGGGCAGACTGCAGGGTCACTGGCAGTGGCACCAGGATTTATCCCTACTGCTTATACTGGGTTTTTGAGAACCCTTTCTCTTTGGATGTATACTTTGATCAGCCTAGATATAGTAGGGAGGGCCTGGACTTTCCCCAGAGCACTGTCCCTTACTCTCTCTGAGGAGTGGAAGGAGGTGAGATTTGGGAAGAGGTGGAAGGGATGGGAGAAGAAGAGGGATTGGGAACTGTGATTGGTATGTAAAATGAAAAAAAGAAAGTTTTTTTTAAAAAAGAAATTATAAAAAGTTAAAATAAAAAATAATTTTTGGACATATTTTTTATCCATCACAGAATGCTCTCTTTCCAATAACTAATATATATATTTCTTCTACATGTAAACTCCTGATCACACTCAAAATAACCAAATTTTCACATTATTATAACAGAAGGTGAATGAACAGAATGTATTCCTGTATATTACATCAAGGTGCTAGTCACATATTAGGGTTTGGTATTGTAACGACGTAAACGAATGCAGACAGCATTGATCTTAGGTACCCTGAAACCTTTTGTTATGAATATTTAATCTCAAGCTAGTCATTTAATATGCAAAGGATGGGACAAAAAAATGTCATAAGCAGATTACAAAGGTAGGCCTTTGAAAATCCTATGCCATCTCTTTGCTCCAATCTATGTTTTCTGAAATGACAGATTTTTTTATTGATTTTATTAAGGCTCCTCTAATGCATGTTAAATGTTTGAAAAACCTCATCAATCTTTTCTTGAATGATCAGTTAAAAAACTACTGTCACGTAAGAGTTTAATATAATGGCATCTAACTGCAGGGACCAAAGTCTATGCTAATCATTCACTGGCACCAAAGAATTAACTTGAAACCTAGTAAAATTTTAACAGCAATCTCTTAATACAAATGCGTTCTATGGACTTACCATTGCATAATAGACTAGAAGCATTGACTTATGTTCTTGGATGTGGTAGGACTCAAAATATCAGCAGAAGATACAATAGTGCAAGGATTTGACCAGGGATGTGTGTGTGTGTGTGTGTGTGTGTGTGTGTGTGTGTGCACATGTGTGTGTGTTTATATTGTTGTTTAAAATAAGACTTTTTTAATATTTATTTATTTATTATGTATAAAATATTCTTTCTGCGTGTATGCCGGAAGGCCAGAAGAGGGCACCAGACCTCATTACAGATGGTTGTGAGCCACCATGTGGTTGCTGGGAATTGAACTCAGGACCTTTGGAAGAGCAGGCAATGCTCTTAACCGCTGAGCCATCTCTCCAGTACCCCCTTTTTTAATATTTATTTTTAAAAGAAGACTTTATTTATTTATTATGTATACAATATTCTGTCTGTGTGTGTGTCTGCAGGCCAGAAGAGGGCACCAAACCTCATTACAGATGGTTGTGAGCCACCATGTGGTTGCTGGGAATTGAACTCATGATCTTTGGAAGAGCAGGCAATGCTCTTAACCACTGAACCATCTCTCCAGCCCGTGTTTATATTGTTATACAAGGTCACAAGTGTGGAGCTGTAACAGCATAAACAAATGCAGACAGATTGTAAAAATATATACAGCTTTAATGGAGAAATAGGCCATTCTGTTGTAATAGGAGTGGCAGGGCTGCATCCCCGGCACCTTGGCTGCCTGGCTAGCTTATGCCCCAAAATAACAACACACAAATTGTATTCACTTAAACACTGCTTGGCCCATTATATCTAGCCTCTTCTCGGCTAACTCTCGCACCTGGACTAGCCCATTTCTAATAATCTGTGTAGCCCACGAGGTGGCTTACCAGGGAAGATCTTAACCTACATCCATCCTGGGTCAGAGCTTCATCGTGTGTGCCCAGGAGAGGGGAGCATGGCATCTGCTCCAGAGAGCAGAGCTGTCGAGTCTGAGCTCACTTCCTCTTCCTCCCAGCATTCTGTTCTGTTTACTCCACCCACCTATGTTTTAACCTATGAGAGCCAAGCAGTTTCTTTATTATAATTAACCAATGACCTTCCTCCATCATGGAGCCCTGGCACTAAGAAGTTGTTATGTAAACCAGATTGACCTTGAACTCATAGAGATTTATCTGTCTCTACTTTCCAAGTGCTGTGATTGAAGGTATTGCACCACTATGTCAAGAATGACTGTGCCTGTCTTAGACTGTTAGTTTCTCCAGTCATACCATCATGGGAACATGAATGTCCCCATCCTGAATGTCCTGTCTTAAGTTGAAAGAAGGCAAAGAAACTTAATTGTCATTGGTTACCATCTTCTGGTATAATAAGTTAAGGGAATGTGTGAAGCTTTACTCTGTGAAGTTTTGAGTGTACTTTCCAAAGCAAGTTTATAATCAGT
Source organism: Microtus oregoni (assembly GCF_018167655.1). Classification (NCBI taxonomy): domain Eukaryota; kingdom Metazoa; phylum Chordata; class Mammalia; order Rodentia; family Cricetidae; genus Microtus; species Microtus oregoni. The sequence goes on along the minus strand of NW_024543071.1, from coordinate 49,841,292 downwards.
TTGAAAATTACAGATAATAAAATAAAAAAATATGCAAATAATTGATTCAGAGAAAAAAAGAAAATTATTGGTAAACAAATTATGCCCAATAGAACACATGCTCCCATAACTGCAATACTACTAAGAAGTGATGTGAATGTTGACCATGATGGAACAACAGCCTTTTGTTAGAAAATATCTTCAACTGCTTTTGCTACAATAAAATCTAATTTAGCCATTTTCGTTTCCATAATCTTTTGCTATAATTTAACCAAATCTAAGGATTCAAAATGCCAAATTTCTTTAAGATGTGATTTAATTCTTTCCCAAACAATAACACTTTGATTACACACAGAAGATGTAACACAAATCCATGAATAGCATGACATTTCAATTATACTTTGTTTTTTAGGCTCTGTAGCTCATCTCATAAAAATTATACTACATTATACAAGCAAGGTATTCAAGTTCCATCTTTATCTTCTTGTGTCTCCTATGTCATAGAAACATTCTTAGATATTGATTAACAAACTCCACATTCTTTTTTGTTGTTGTTTTGTTTTTGTCTTTTGAGACAGGGTTTCTCTGTAGCTTTGGATCCTGCCCTGGAATTAGCTCTTGTAGACCATGCTGGCCTCGAACTCACAAAGATCTGCCTGCCTCTGCCTCCCGAGTTTTGGGATTAAAGGCATGCGCCACCACTGCCTGGCTCAAACTCCACATTCTTAATGGACAGAGACAAAGTCACTGAAGAAATCACAGTAATAGTAGGCATAACAAGAGCTGAACATCTCATTCCTTCATGTTATCCTCCTTCTTCCCCTTATCCCCCTCTGTTTTCTGTTCCATCTTCCCTTTGCCCCCACTCTCAATTTTCTAAGGAGAACTTCTCTATTTCCCTTCCCAGAGGATCCATGTATGTCTCTCTTAGGTTCTCTCTGGGATCAAGGACTATAGGCTGCTTATCTTTTGCTTTACATCTATATTCACTTATGAGTAATACCTTGTCTAACTAGGTCTGGATTACCACACTCAACATTTTTTCTAGTTCCACTTGCATGCAAATTTCAAGATGTCATTGCTTTTTTACTGAGTTGTACTCCATTGTGCAAATGTAGCACATTTTACTTATTCATTCTTCACTTGAAGAGCACTTAGGTTGTTTTCAGGTTCTGACTGTTACAAATAATATTGGTATAAACACAGGTGAGCAAATGCCCTTGTGGTATGAGTGTGCATCCTTTGGGTATATGCTGAAGATGGTACTGTTGGGTCTTGGGGGAAGGACAGAGAAGGAGAGAAAGGAAAGAGATACCTTGATTGAGGGAATCATTAAAGGACTAACAAGAAGCATAGCACTAGGGAAATTTCCAGTAATCCACAAGGATGACCCCAGCTAAGACTCTAAGCAACAGTAGAGAGGATGCCTAAATTGGCCTTCCCCTGTAGTCAGATTGATGCCCACCTTAATTGTCATCATAGAACCTTCATCCAGCAACTGATGGATACAGAGATTCACAGCAAAGCATGGGGATGAGTCTCTTCAGACTAGTCCAAGACAGGGAGGAGCAGTAATATGAACAAAGTGGTCAAGACCATGGTGGTGATTCCCACAGAAGCAGCTGGCCTATGCAAGTGAGAGCCCACTGACTCTGGACTGATAGCAAGGGAATCTGTGTAGGACCAAACTAGGCCCACAGAATGTGGGGAATATGTGAGGCATAGGCAGTCAGCGACATCACTGACAGTGGAACCAGAATTTATTCCTAGTGCTTGAAATGGCATCTTGGAGCACACTCTCTTTGGAGGATTACCTTGCTCACCCTAGATATAAGGGGGGAGGGGCTTAGTCCTGCCTTGAAGTGATGTGTCAGATTTAGTTTACTCTCAAAAGAAAGACTTACCTTCTCCGAGGATGGGGAGAGTAGAGTGGTAGAAGGGTGGGGTGGGAGGAAGGGAGGGAGTGGGCAAGGGGAAAACTATGAAAAATGAGAAAAGATTGCATTAAAAAAATAAAAGAGCCGAAATCCCTCTATAACTAGTCTGATAGCACATATCTGCCTATTTAAAACTTTCTTAATTTCTTCAGTCACTTGTAACTCTTTGTCATCAAACCATGGATCATTTACATGCACTGGAAATGTTACAAAAGATTGCTTTAACAGATGGGTATTATCATCCCTTTGAGAAATACACTTAGTCAAAGTGCAATTAGAACATGATACATTAAACACAGAAATTATCCACAGAAATATTCACCTTTCCTACTAAAAGAACTTAAGACATTTAAAAATAACCTTAAGCAGTTCTTCTTAGGGGAAAACAGATTTTGAAGAACTGGATTATTGTTGCTATTCTTGTTGTTTTGATCCTTTTGAATTTTTTTCTTTGTCTTCATTTTCAAAGTATTTTTAAAAGATTTTTTATTTTATGTGCATAATGTGTCTACATTTGTAGCAGGGAGGCTGCTAGTTTGTTCCTGGCCACTTAGCCCCAAAATAATCACACATAAACTGAATTATTTAAATCACTGCTTGGTCCATAGCTCTAGCTTCTTATTGGCTAACTCTTACATATTAATTTAACCCATCTCCATTAATCTGTGTATCGCCACGTGACAGTGGTTTGCTGGCTAAAGGTTCGGCATGTCTGACTCTGGTGTTGGCTCCATGGTGTCTCTCTAACTCCACACTTCTTTCTCCCAGCATTCAGCCTAGCTTACCCTTTCTACTTAAGTTCTGCCTTGCTATAGGTCCAAAGCAATTTTCTTTATTTATTAATGGTAATCACAGCACACAGAGGGGACTCCCACATCACCTCCCTTTTTCTGTTTAAACAAAAAGGAAGGCTTTAACTTTAAAATTACATATAATAAAACAAGTATCAAACAAGAATTACAGTTACAATATTTATATCTATTTTCCTTTTATCAAAACTAAGGACAACTATAACTATAATTCTTCAAGTCAATCAAATAATCCAGAAAGATATATTACCTAAGTAAACAGGAAGTACATTGCAAGCACCTTCCAAAACTCTAGAATTGACAGAGACTTCTCACTGCCTCTCACCCAAAATTCTTCTATACTGTTAGGGTGTCCATCTTCAGCCTAGAGGCCCATAGTATCTAGCAGACTTTTCCACAAAGCAGAAAGTTTCAAAGACAGTTCTGTCTATATTGGCAGTTTGTCAGTCCCTTTTTTTTATTCTGTGTCCCGAAGAATTCTAGCAGACGCTTTCATGAAGCAGAAAACCTGAAGGATCATCTCACCTTTATGCAAGCTCAGCAGTTATTTCTCTGTGGGTCTTAAATGTCCAGTTAAGCAGTCCAGGAAAAAGCAGTTTCTTGCCTAAATGGCTAACAAACTCCATAAGGAGCCTCTTTGATATTCATCTTCCTCTTGAAGTAGCTTGGTGCTGCCAGGAGCAGATGTGTCTCATTGTCATAAAAAGTCTTAAGCTCTTAAAACATTTTAAATGCCATATTCTGATGGTCTTTGAAAGATTTGAAGAATACCCATCTAACTGAAATATGTGTGTGTATATTTATATACATAAAACATAACTAACATGACTACCAGCTTGACTATTATAGATGATTATCAATTAACCTATATTTATTAATTTATGCATTACATATTTAATTTAACTACACAATCATAATACCTTAATCAAGAGCAGAAATATATATATATATCAGAATTGACCTTAAATTTGTATCAATAAACTAAGATTCATACCAATGCAAATCTCTATAACACATCCCCTTGTAAATGTAAACAAACATTTATAGACAATATTAGGGAATATGGGCATAGTTTTCTCCATACTGCTTCCTGCTGATTGGGGGCACTATTAATCATATCTTTCATGGTGTATCCTGTGTGCTAGGTTCGTCTTAGTCAGCAGTTAGGTGAAGTAATTTTTGAGGGTGTTCACAGCAACCTTTCAGAGGGGCATGGTCCATCAAACCATATTAGCCTGGAATGAATTCACAGGTTCTCATCTTCTGTGGAGACAAAAGAAGAACCTCTTTTCCAAAGCAACATATCCTTAAACTCAAATTCTGAAGTCAAGATACCTTTATAATATACATGCTGGTTTAGTTTAGCAACCCATTCAATTAAATCTCTCTGTACTTAGCTCCTTCACAGTAAAAAAAAAAATCAAAGAAAACACAATAATATACATAATCCAAACTCTCTGTGTCTTTCCCATTTTTATGTGGCTTTTTTTCCTTTACTCCTTTTTTTCTATGAGTATCTGTACTCTATCTCTTTAAAGACTTTACACATTTTTAAAGCATTAACCTTATTTTATGACTATACTCTTTTTCTTCTCTCTTCCAAGCCTATATACATTTATCTAACACTATGACTCATCTGGATTTGTCCTTATTGCATATTTGTAATCCAGGAGCGATTTTTAAAATGCTAAGTGCTTTTTAAAACTTAAGCTGCACCATTACTATGATATATATGGTACTTCCTACTTGCCCCACCCAGTTCAGCATGGTGGAGCCACTTGTGCCTTTAGGCCATGCACACCACCCCACTTCTAGGCACAGAGTCAGTCCAAGTTGCGGCCAAGCAAGCTGTAGCATGCTGCTTACAAACCCCATAGGCATCCTCCTGAATATTAACCTTCATCAGGCGATGAAAGGAGACAGAGACAGAGACCCACATTGGAGCACCGGACAGAAATTTCAAGGTCCAAATCAGGAGCAGAAAGAGAGAGAGCACGAGCAAGGAATTCAGGACCGCGAGGGGTGCACCCACACACTGAGACAATGGGGATGTTCTATCGGGAACTCACCAAGGCCAGCTGGCCTGGATCTGAAAAAGCCTGGGATAAAACTGGACTCGCTGAACATAGCAGACAATAAGGACTACTGAGAACTCAAGAACAATGGCAATGGGTTTTTGATCCTACTGCACGTACTGGCTTTGTGGGAGCCTAGACAGTTTGGATGCTCACCTTACTAGACCTGGATGGAGGTGGGGGTTCCTTGGACTTCCCACAGGGCAGGGAACCCTGATTGCTCTTTGGGCTGAGGAGGGAGGGGGACTTGATTGGGGGAGGGGGAGGGAAATGGGAGGCGGTGGCGGGGAAGAGACAGAAATCTTTAATAAATAAATAAATTTAAAAAAAAACCCATCCAAATGCTCGGTTTCCCAAAAACATCAGAGTTCAAGCTAGCAGCACGGCCCATGGCCGTGAAGCTGCTGTTTTGAAATGGCACTGCTGCTACCTCTGAATTAGCAAGACCTCTCTTAAAGGAACTGCAACATGCCACTTCTAACAAAGTCCATTTGGAAAAATGTGGCTAAACATTGTTTTTTAGTATCTAGAATTTCTTTCCAAGTCCTCTCGGGTTTTACATAGATTTAGTCCACTACATTGGCATCAATCAGTTGGCTATGTCTGTTATACTACTTGTGTGCCTGATTCCCATGAATGAGAGAAAATAGCAACAGATTCTCTTGGAACTGCTGATAGACAGTTGTAAGCCACCATGTAGGTATAGGTAATCAAATCAGAGCTTCTGTAAGAGTAACCAATGATCATCAACCATCCCTCCAGTCCCTATTCAGGGATTTTTTGCTTTTGGTCTTTGTATGGTTGGTTTCTTTTGTTTTTGATTGAGAAAAATCATGAAATTGGGTGAGTTGAGAGGTGGGCAGGATCTTGCTGGTATTAAGGGGATGAGAAAAAAACATAATAAAAATATATTATGTGTGAAAAAAACAGAAAGAAAGTAGGCTCATAGAGGATATTTATAGAATTAACTTAAGAGCAAACAAAGGGATAAAGGATATCCAAGAAGTGACATCAAGGCAAAATAACGTCAGGTCAGTATATATGTTATGTGGTAAATATCATATATATGTCAATGCAAAAACACAACTCTCTTTCAAAGGGGATAAAAGAGTGACACTATGAACCAAATATGAATGAGTACATCCCAGAACCTGAGATTTTGCCTATGCCAAATCCCATGTTCCTATGTTATATCAGTTTCCTGCAGTGTTATACTCACAAAAAGAAAAAAATTATACATCATGACATTTTACATCAGATGGAGGGTCACAAAAAAGTGGGAAAATATCAGCTATGGATCTCAGATCCTATCAGATGGCAGCATAAGATTTTTGATTGTCAGAAAATGGGGATTTTTGTACAGTCCAAAGACTATACTTAATGCTCACAAAGTCATTGCTCACAAATAGTAAGGACAGTAAACAGTTATTAGAAGGATGAGCAAAGGCCCTGAGTGATTTGACTCAGAACCAGCAACATTTTTTTGCACCACACCACTGAAGTTCTATTCATTTGATTAGCCTTTGTAGTAACAACCCCTTTCCATTCATTCACATGTGTATATATGTATGTATGTAGGTAGATAGTTTAATATGTTATACACATGGAGATGAATTTAAAATAGCATAATGTAACTCCTTGTGTACCTCTCTATTACTCACTGAACTGTAAGATCTCTGACACTTATCTTTCACTTACTGTTCTTCTGATATTAGAACAAAAGTTATTCTTACATTTACTACTTGAATCAACAAACTTTTTTTATTAACACATTTTTTATTAAGAAAATTTTTATTAAGAAATTTTTAATACAATCTTTTCTCCTTTTACATAACTATCCATATCCCTCCCCTCTATGAGGTTGGCACCAGTGAACTTTAAGATTCTGTCTTTATCAAGTCTGCCACAACATTAAGTAATATTTTTACGGAGGGAATGAATTGCTCAAAAACAGGTCATATAGTAAGGGTGGAGAATTGCATTGTAATTCTTTTGCATTAGCTTCCATATTCTTTTCATTAACTCCATTAAACAAATTAAAGATGAAGCAAATTACTCCCAAGGAAGAGAAAATGGAAAACACTTCACTATAGTTTCTATAAATTGTATATCTGACCAATGGCCACATGCAATGGAAATGATTAACTCTGATTTATTTTCTGGGAGTTGCAGCTCATTTTCCCGGGATGGCCATGGCAGGTGGTAAACAAAGTTTCTCAGAAAGTAAATGTTTAACAGACTAAGTAAAAGAAAAACTATTGGCAATTTTTTGGTTAGCTTTTAGGAAACAGTTCCCTCCCTAATACCAACAATGCAACAGATCTCAGTTCTATGACATTAATGTTATGTGAAGACAGTCATATTAAGAAGAGGTCAAGATCAACAATATTTAGTGTATTTCTGTCAAACAGAAATTTATTTAAAGGTTTATACTCTAATAGCTATAACCATTTCTATTTCCCATTGGAGACAGTCATTCCGCCTCAATGGCTTTTCAGGATCTCTTGAATCGAGTTGGAAATATGGGGAGATTTCAGATCCTTCAGATAGCTTTCCTTCTGATCTGCAATGCCTCGTTGACTCCTCAGACTGTTTTGGAGAACTTTACTGCAGCCATCCCTGGTCATCGCTGCTGGGTCCACGTCCTTGATAATGATACTGCCTCTGATACTGACAGTGGGATCCTGAGCCAAGATGACCTCCTGAGGATCTCCATCCCACTGGACTCTAACTTCAGGCCAGACAAGTGTCGTCGCTTTGTTCAACCACAGTGGCATTTCCTTCATTTGAATGGCACGTTCTCCAATATGACAGAACCAGACACAGAGCCCTGTGAAGATGGTTGGGTGTATGAAAGAAGTACCTTCCTCTCCACCACTGTCACTGAGGTAAGTGACTTCAATAAAAACAAATCCTCAACGCATTAACTACGACAGTGCATCAATAGTACAAATAGTGTGTATTCTTTGAGTTTAGTTATTGCCTAACAAAATGCAAGAGTCATATTCAATATTTCTAAAGAATCTGACATAAAGGTTTATGTTTTTGATCCTTTCATTCAAGGAATGACCTCAGATTAAAAAGTTATACTTAGAAGGAAATTTGACAACAGGGCCATTTACCAAAATAACAATAGCTTCTTCTTCTTCTTCTTCTTCTTCTTCTTCTTCTTCTTCTTCTTCTTCTTCTTCTTCTTCTTCTTCTCCTTCTCCTCCTCCTCCTCCTCCTCCTCCTCCTCCTCCTCCTCCTCCTCCTTCTCCTTCTCCTTCTCCTCCTCTTCCTCCTCTTGTTCCTATCTCATTCCAAGCCATGGGATTCTAAGTTGATTTACAATATCAGATATGACTTTCTGCCTCTGTAGGAAACTTTAAATCCAATCAGAAATGATTATTTTCCTAGTGCAACAATAACCATACTGCCCTGTAGGTTGGTTTTGTCATATATAGGATAAAGTGCTGGGTAAGGTCATTGATGTCTTTTCTCCACCTGCAGTCTACACCACAACATCTGGAACTATGAAATGAAGCCAACAAGTAGAAAGTTTCCATTTTGGTTTTACAGTGTTTCTCTATGACATGCAAAAATCTTGCATGGTGACTTCAGGAATAGGGTCTTAACATTTAGTTACAGTAGGTAACCATGTGCAATAATGACAGCTTGTGTTGTTTTGGATACCTATGAACCTTTCCTGACCAGTAATATATATACTATTATTACATATGTCTAGTACAGAGATTACCCCTTACCATCCCAGGTCTTTGGCAAGAATCATTGGACACCCAAATATTCTACCCTCTTTCAAGTTCCTTCTTTTAAATTATATTTTAAAATTAGCTTACTCAAAGAGTAAATTTCCATAAGGCTTTATGGCCATGCTCAAGGGAGGTTCTGGAGGTGGGAATTGGAGGGAGGAAAGAGAAGGATGGAAGTGATGTGAATGTATTTTCATTTAAACTTTTAAGAGCAATGAAAAGAATTTGAAAGAGGAGGAAGCATCCTTATACATGAAATCACAGAAACAGTGATTGGTTACACAAGACCAGCACAAGATCAAGCAATCAAAATTCCAGCATTGATGGGAGCAAAGCTCAGGACGCCCCATGCTTCATTGAAGATCTGTTAGTAGTTGTTGGTTCCTGGGGGCAGGGACTATTATCTTACTTTAGGGGTAGGCCAGTACTAGGTTATCTATGCTCCAGTGCACGTAAAGGAATCATTATCCAAGCAACAGAAATGCAAAAATAAAAAAAGAAAGAATGAAAGAAAGAAAGAAAGAAAGAAAGAAATTAGAAAGGACATGAAGTTTGGAGAGGGATGTGTTTAGGCATCTTGGAGTTTTAGGGGATATAAATGTTTGAGATTTTCATACTGCTATCTATACACATTTGAAATTCTAAGAATGAATGAAATAATAATAAGGAAATGTATGTAAAAGATGTAATTCTTGTGGGTCTAATAAGTTAAATTGCCCATGTGTTGTGCCAAGTCACCATTATGCAGCTTTGACCTCAATTTTAAAATATCTAGAGGGTTGCAGAAAGCATCACTGTATGATGGCTAAATGTGCAGTTCATGACAGAATGCACCTGGAGCACTCAAATACTCAAGTGTTCAAGATTTAGTAATGAGCACTGAAAAAAATCCTAGAAAGTGGGTAGTTTGTAGTTCATTGCACCCATGCATGAGCCCTAAGTTCCATTCTCTCTATTGACATAATTAAATAAATAAGATAGTGAACAGGTGCTGTCTGTGCTCTGCTCTAAGAGGAGTCATGGAAGAGGTTATGTCCTGGCACATAGGATACAGTAAAAAAAAAAAATAAAGATCATGAATTATTGTATTCTAGGACCTCATTTGACAATTTCTGAACAAAGGTAACAACTCACTACTACAACCTCCCTAAGAAAATAGAATTGATAAAGCTGAGACTGGATGGTAGAAGTCAGGTGATAATAAAATGGGAAGCTGGAGAGTAAGGATTTGGAAGTTCACATTGAAAAATTTTGAACAATTTACAGGACAGTCTGTCATCATGATTTCCTTCTCTTCCAGTGGGACCTGGTGTGTGGATCTCAGGTACTGGTTTCAATGTCTAAATTTATATTCCTGATTGGAAATTTGATAGGACCTTTCCTAGGTGGACACTTATCAGACAGGTGAGTGTCTGTGCTTTGCAGCTCTCTCTGCATGTGAGTATTTTCATCAGCTACAACTCACTCACTCTTTAAAAACAGTTCTTGCAATTTGTTCCTTTATCTGCACCTTTGACACTGGAGATAACTAAACACAAACAGATATTTCTGTTAGTGTTTAAAAGTCTATGTGTTGTGTTGACACAGAACTAATTCTTATTATACATGGAAGAAGTTCAAGGAAGTTTAAGACAATATGATAGACATGGTTTAGAAAATGAGAAAAGTTAACCACGGGGATTACACAAAATATTTTTTGTCTGCTATTTTTAACAACAACTGTTTGTTTCCCTGATGGGATCTTTGTCTTTTCCTTAGGTTTGGGAGGAGGTTAATCCTCATATGTGCTTTACTGCTGATGGCCATCAGTGGGACTTGTGCAGCCATGGCTCCCACCTTCTTCATCTACTGCTTACTTCGCTTCCTAACAGGGCTTTGTATCATACCCATACACACAAATAGTGTTTTGCTCAGTAAGTCAGAGTTTTTGATGGACATTGTTCAACCTTTTCTTTGATGTGGCTATCCTTCCCACCCATGGTAGAAATCAAGGTTCATTTTTCTTTCCTTTCAGTGTTAGAATGGACAAGTCATAAATTCAAAGCCTTGGTCACAACACTGTCAATGTGTGCTCAATGTTTTGGACTCATACTAATGTCAGGCCTGGCATTTATATTTCGAAACTGGCACCACCTCCAGCTGGTAGTATCTGTGCCAATATTTTTCCTCCTTATACCCACAAGGTATGAGTGTTCTTTCCTCCTCTCTTTTGCAATCCTGAGATGACCATATCTGTTAAATCAGTACATAAGAAATGCATTTGTCACTATCTCTGTAAGCTCATATGTGTGTCAGTCCTGTTGTGTCCAGAAGACAAAATTTAGTTGATCATGTGGGTGATATAATTAAGGAAAATGTATTCAGGGGTTCTTAATTTAAGGTACAGACATAAGATAAATAAGCATTTCTTACAACTGAACAAGAAATATGGAAATTATCTGATGAAATGTCCCTCACATTCAGTTGTATGACTTCTAGTAAAATCTGTATCCATGTGAGGGGGACAGACCAGTGTGGCTTCAGGTCTACATTCTAGGAATACAGGTGCACTGAATGGCTGATCATCTCCTGTTTTCCTAGGTAATGTACCTCATGATATAAGATTATATATTCTTGCTATAACTGAATGACTGACAAATATTAAAATTTTAATAAAACTGCTCAAGAATAAATTTAGTATATAGTAATATGACTCCTTGAGAAATATGAACAATATCTTCTTGAGTAGGTGGCTGCCTGAGTCAGCTCGGTGGCTGATTGTGACCAACAAACCCCAGAAGGGCTTACAGGAACTTAGAAAAGCTGCATGTATGAATGGAATGAAGAATTCTGAAGACACCTTAACCATGGAGGTGAGCATAATGCAAGCTCCTTATGACATATAGGAAACACAAGTGTAGTAATAAGAGCGGCGGGGCTGCGTCCCCAGCACCCGGCTGCCTGCTCGGCTAGCTTATGCCCCGAAATAATTACACGGACACTGTATTCTTTTAAACACTGCTTGGCCCTTTAGCTCTAGCACTTACAGGCTAATTCTCACATCCCGATCAACCCATCTCTAATAATCTGTGAGAACCGCTCTTACCGGGAAGATTCTAGCCTAGTCCATCCTGGGTCGGAGCTTCATGGCGTGTGTCTGCCCAGGAGCGGGGCATGGCGTCTCTCTCTCTGAGGCATCTGCTCCCGAGAGGAGAGCTGTGGAGTCTGAGCTCACTTCCTCTTCCTCCCAGCGTTCTGTTCTGTTTACTCCTCCCACCTATCTTCTAACCAATGAGGGCCAAGCAGTTTCTTTTTATTTAACCAATGACCTTCCTCCATCACACAAGGTTCACAAGTTTATGGGTTACTGCCCAAGAGACAATTTCCTTTTATTAAATCATTAAATGCAGTTTTTTCATTCAAAGATGACTTTGTAAGAAAAAACCTTCATTGATTATTTCTTTCAATTTTAAACTTTTTATTAGAACATATAAACTATATACAATGAATTAAGTCTGAAATTCTATACATACATATATTGCATTGATTCACTTATACCCCCTCAATATTACCATACCTGATGATTCTCATATACTTCCTAACAAGTTCTATTTCTACCTTCTATTACCCTAGTCTTTTTTGGTATCTTTTTTTTCTTTTTGTGATCTAATTTGTTTAATTAAGGTCATTTACTGAAATGAGTTGAGGATTTAAGAAACATGGGCAACTTACCTTACACTACTGAAGAAATGTCTGTCTCTCCCTCAACAACCATTAGCTGTCCATATTTCCTCAGGAGGGAGTATGGCTTTGTGAGGCCCTGTGAATTAACAATGACTAACTACACACAGATTGTGAAACAGAGATGGGGCTTATGAGCTCTTCTCTCAAAATTCCATCTACTCTCAAAACTGGTTTTTTGACTGTCATAACATTAGCAGGTCTTGTGCAGGTAAACACAGGTGATGAAAGCTCAAAGTTCCAACGTCCAATGCATGTCTGTAAGAAGGAATCACACACTTTCCACCACTTCTCAAGGACCTTACCTTCACCTTTCCCATGGTGTTTCTATAACCTCAAAAGGAGTGAAAAAGACATTTCTCTTAGAGGTGATACTGAATAGTCACTTACTCTTACTACTTTGACAGTTGCGAGTCTTCAAAGACTGAAACTCAATAAATGCAAAATCTTCTTTATTAAAGCTTACAGGAGCATTAACCTATGGCTATGGACAAAGACATTTAAAGACTACTTAAAGTTCTTTAGTCATCAGAAGATTCTATTATGAGCACTAGATGCCAGATATAGACCTTCAGAATGAAATGTTTTCCCTTCTGAGTTTCAGCCCTGCATTAAACCAGTTGTTTGTTGTTATATACCTACTCTTCTCTTTTGAAATGGGAATGTTTGTTCTGTTCCCTTGAATACTAGAAGGAAATCATGTATTTTTATATAAAATTTTGAGTTATGAAGGTAAAAGCATTGGTATTATGATTTCCAAAATAAAGAAACATTTCACAGGCTCTCAGAAAAAAAGAGAACCACTTGAGTCTCAGATGAGCCTTGTATTTATATTTACCTATAAGAGTCATTGCCTATCAAAACATAGAAATAAGATGTGGAAAGTTATGACTAAAAGATGATGTGTTCTGATATCAAGTTGACAAAAAGTAGAGTCATGATGATTAACTTTGATTGCACCTCAACAAGATCACCTAGAAGAAAACTTCCAGACACATCTGTGAGGGATGACTTAGTTTAATTCCCCCTCTCACCATTCCTCTGTGGGATTATCTTGATGACATTAACTGAAGATGTGACAGCTATACTAAAGGACAAAAGAACCAGCCTAGAGTTTGGGTCTTACAGTACATAAAATGGAACCTGGCTCAAAATAGGCACTCATCACCTTTGCTCTTCAGCATGTCACAGCCTAAATGCTGTGCAGTCTTGAAATTTTAATTTATGAACAAATTAGTACACAGCTTTGACATCAGTCTCTCTCAAATTTTCAGAACATAGTAAGAATACTGCCAGAATTTGTTGTAGTTTCTATTGTTTCTGTTGTTACTCAAAAGGGGAAGATGAATTTCCTCCTCCCAAACTCTCGGTGAAGTGACATTTCCCATCTGAAGTCTCATGGAGAATGCCTTCAGATTTGTATCAGCATTTCAGCATACAGAACTTCCACAAGAAACATCTTCTCTACTTTGCCTCTGAAACCTTTCCCAAAATCCATCACCAAAGCACAAGTGTGGTTTAAAACATGGTCAGATTTTTCAAATTAACAACTTCATGTACGGCACCAATTTATTTTGTTGACTACTTTTGCTTTGCTGTAACCAAGATCTCCATGAGCAATATTCGTGTCAGAAACAACAAAATGGAGTAAAATGGATTTGTGCTCACAGTTTGACAACAATCAGTTAACCATAATGAGCAGGCATGGCAATACTGAGATAAGAGTTTCTGGTAAAGGCTTGTTACATTATGGTGGACCAAGAAGCCATAACTAAAGGCCAGCTACCCTATTTAAAGGACCACCCCCATGAGGTAATCTTTACCTCTTAAGAGTTCCTCGGATTCTGAAACATACAACCAGCCAGAGAACCAACATCTCAGTATCACACTATGTATTCTTTCAAATATCAGGACTCTAAAATGGACACAAAGACCTTGAAAGAAATTCATTTTTCTGAGTCTGTTTTCCACCCAGGGAGGTAATGACTAGACATGGGACACTCATTGAAGAAGAATGAGATACACAGAAATAAAGCAAAAAAAAAAAAACCCAAGCAGACATGTACATACACATGAATGCACATATGAGAGCATCATAATAATTTGCTATGTCATTCAAATTCATTATGGTATGACTGAAGTTTTTTACAAGATTCTTTTTTTTATTTTATGCAATTCATTTATTCTTTTTCTATTTTATGCAATTCATTTATTCTTTCTTTTTTTATTGAAAAAATTTCTGCCTCCTCCCTGCCTCCCATTTCCCTCCCCCTACCCCCACTCTTCTCCCCCTCCCCCACTCCTTTTCCCCTCCCTCTCCAGATTTGACAAGATTCTTAATAACTCTTCACTTGATGGCTATATTCTGTAGCCACATACTGTTTCGAGGATCCTATCTAGAAAAAGCATGAGTTTCCTTTATCTACTTGGCTCTCACTTCCTATTCCTTTGATTATGCTTTCCTTAGGTCCCCTGATGTTTGTGTTTTTCACTAGACAGAACTAGTAGATACTGCTCTGGTATTCTGTGAGTGCTCAATATTTTGTGAGAACTAAACAGTTCTTGATGCTGTTGCTGAAGGTTGTGAGGACCACCATGAGGGAAGAGCTGGAGGCAGCACAAATAGAACCTGCTCTGTGTGACTTATTCCGCACCCCCAACTTGCGAAAGCGTATATTTCTCCTGTGCCTTTTGAGGTAGGCTTCACATGGTGACTCTTAAAATAGTATAGAAATGAATTTTCCCAACAACCAAGTTGGAGATAAAAAATGTGGAATTTCTGTATCTTCTGGCATTCAAGGGGTTTTGAATATAGAAATACAGAACTAACTATACAGTAAGGGGTATGTCTACCACACCCTGACAGATTTATCAACACAGACTCATGATGAATCTTCAATCATATTCCAGACTTCTCTGCGCTAACCATTTGCCATTTTCCACTTTAAAGGAGACAAAATTTCAAATGTAAACTATACAAGTATATACATTTCAATCAATACAAACAAATGCAAAGTTATAATATCCTCACTTGGAGAAAGCCCAGTTAGGGCCACAGGAGGGTCCAGTTCACTTGCAAATAAAAAATTAGTTTCCTTCAAGGGTATTTCAACAGAGAAAAGAACCAATCTTAAGGGCAAGTACCATTCCCAACAGTATGTGACCAACACAAATCTGGCTCAATGGTATCTTTGGAGGGATTTTTTTTGTTTCATAATGTTGTGTCAGGACATTTTGTTTTTTATCTTACAAGTCATTTATGTATACATTATAGAGTCCTGTATTGTGTTTTTATGGGATACCTGTGTGTGTGAACGTGTATCTCTGCATCTATATGTGTTTCTTTTGCTTTCCTTTTTTGTTCCTTTCCTTTTGTTTGTTTATCTTGTCCTATTCTGAATTATTTATGCTTTATCTTACCATAATATATTGTGATTCATTAGATACCTGTGTATTTTCTAATGAGAGACAGTAAGACTGAAGTCCCACATGTAAGGGAAAGTGAAGAAGAACTGGGAGGAGTTGGGGGAGGGGGAACTTACTCAGAATATATCGTATAAAAAAATCTATTTTTAATGAAAAACAAAAAGACCATGAACCTCGGAGTGGTAAGAAAGCGCTTGTGGGACTGGGAGAAGTTATGAGAAAGAATTGAGGAAGACTGTCACCAAAAAAACACTGTATATGATTCTCTTGTATAAACAAAATATTTTTAAAATTGAAAAAAGTTATAATCATTACTAAGTTCAAGTTATAGGGGAAAAAAAACTCTAAAAACCTAACTGGATCTATCGTGCCTCCCACAAAGTCTCTACCTCTCCTTAAAATCCAACAGTAATGATATCACATGTCTACATATGATGATTTCATGATCATTATTATATTATCAGTCAAGTAAATATTCCAAAATACAGATAGGCCATTATACTTTATCAACTAAAACAAATTTCTGGGGATAATCATATTCTTGCTTTTGGACATGAATTCTAAGTAGTATATGTGACTTTCCTCTTTGTTTCTTATAGATTTACAACAGCGATACCTGCATTTGGATTTATCATCCATCTCCAACACCTGAAAAGTAGTGTCTTCCTAATGCAGTGTCTCACTGCTGCATCAGCCATCCCAGCCTCTTTTGCTGCAATGTTTTTGCTGAATCGCATTGGCCGTAGAATAAGCCAATTCTTTTTCTCTTTCCTGTTGGGAATCTTCATACTGGCCACAGTGTCTGCTCCTGAAGGTGAATAAAAAGTTTATGGTGAAAGGGGGAAAATATCCAGTCCCCTTTCTTCAATGTTTTACAGGTCCTTCCTATTTATGAGAAAAAAATACATCCAGAGAATTTTCTGTAACCAGACATTGAGAAATATTCTTCCACTCACATACTGAGAGAAGAAACAAAAATCAGTAAGTTTAGTTTAAATATGTGAAAGTATCTGGAACATGAAGCCATTTATACCAAAGTATCTGCAGGTCAGTAATGGATCATTTGCTCATTGTTTAGTTACATTTTAAATTAAAATATAATTACATCATTTTCTGCTTCATTGTCCTCTCTGCAATCACTCTGGAGTATCTGCCCCTACCTCATTCAAGCTCAATAATATTTTCATGGCAGTAATGTATGTTTCAGATACTATAATTACAATCAGAAATGACACTTCATCTGTCCCACTGAGTCTTGTTGCTTCAACTTCAGTGACAAGATGTTTCGCAAGCTGTATGAATGCAGTTATGACTCTTGAGTCACTACAAGTACAACTCTAGTTGTGAAAGTTGTATCAAGATATTAATATTGCTTGTACTGAAGTGCAAACCAAGTGAAACGCAGTAGGAGTGGGACAGGCAGCAGGACTGCCAGACTTCAGTTGTGCAGATAAGTGCATGCAGGCAATGGGTACAGTACCCAGGCAGTCTTCAAGTTTTGCTGAAACTCAGGATATGTTTTAAATCTTCATGACTCTTGATTATCAGCAGCAACTCCTGACTCTTGCCTTTTCTCAAAAATACCTTCCAATGTTCAAGTTTTTAAGACTTTTCTTAGTTAATAGAAAATGGCTCTATGAAAACGCTGATGATTGTCCTAGAAGTCCTTATTCTTGACTCTTGAGACACTCTTTGAAGCAGAGCTGATCCCCAGCTTGTCTACATCTGTCTTATTGAGCATTGAAAAATGAATGAACATCTTGTGTGAATATTTGGAGTCTCTCAAAATGCGAGTGCCATGAGAAATGCAACTTCTATTCTTCTAATGTTTATTTTGTTTTTGACATTCATGCAGGTGTACAGAAAATGTACTCTGGTCGAGTTCACCCTCCACCATTCTTATCCATGTCATATTCTGGTTGAGTGTTTGAACGTGTACACAGACCTCATTAATTTTCCCATGAAATCCCTACATTATGTTGGAAGGACAGTGAGGTAGTGGGTGGAAAAGATGAAAGTTGATTAGCATCTCCTTAGTTTCATTAAGCTCTCTGCTCCTGAAGTTTGTCACAAGTATTGATTCTCCATAAACCAGTACATGGAGATAGGTCACCTTTCTTAAATTAATCGTAACTGTGGACGTTTATCTCTGTGTATTTTTTCCACTTTATATTCCACCCTTAGGGGGTGGAAAGCAATTTCCTTCACCTGACAATGACCGCTGTTCCTTATTTTCCTCTTCACAGAAATGCAGATACTGTGTGGAGTTTTGATAACACTGACCGGAGCAAATATTTATGCGGTTATTAGTAGTAATAATCTACATGCAAATGAGCTAATCCCCACTGTGATCAGGTACATGACTTGGTGTAAACACCTGGGTAGCTATCAACAGTGATCAACTGTAGTGATTACAAAACTGGTCAAAGTTTCTCAAAAGTTTGATTTATGTATAATACATTAAATCCATCTGTGAACCAGCAGTATGCAATAAGAAAGATCATATAGGACTATTTGGAATCACCCAAAACATAAATAATGTGAGGGATAAGAATTCTGTTCCTTTTATTTCTAATTAGGTTTTTATGACATTTATTTTTGTTTTAACATTTTTCCTACAGATATAGACTGCACTGTGGTTATGTTCACCTCTATCACTATTGTCTGTGTGCCATGGCTGCTGTATTTCTTCTTTTCAGCTGGTGTCACCTCTGCCCTCATATCTTGGTGTTCATGTGTGTATATGTGGGTGTGCTCAAGCACCCCTGCATGTGCTCATGGACCTGTCTTAAAGTGCATATAAGTAATGGTTTTCATCATAACAATATCATAATTCTTTTCAGCCTTCTGTACCTCCTTCTGCAAGCACTTCTTTCTGCTAGTTCAGCCCTTCTCCACGTCATTTCATCTCAATGTATGCTACCAATCTCTCTCCCTCATTCAAAACTTTTAACATTATAAATTTTAGCATAAAAAGTCTTTGAGAACAAAATGAACATCACATAGACAAAAATTAGCCAGATACAAGATATATGCATTTCAAGAACTTCTATCCAGTTAGAATAGCAATTCTTAAGCTGTAGAGCTTCGTATTCAATTTTACATTTTCACTATCAAATACGTTTTTCTGTCCTCACCCACCACCAAAAGTGAAAAAGTTCACGACACAGAACTGACAAAACATTTACCTTTATATCCTCTTTTATGTCTCCTGTCCGTTACAGGAATTCATTCCCGCTACATTCCCTAATATTCCATCTGTCTTCTCTTTATACTTGTTACACTGTACAAATGTGTACATTTGTTTACAGATGTGTGCATATTGTTAACTACAGTCTTCAAATGAGGGATAAAATGTGGCTTTCCTTTCACAGCTGTGTGGCATCACTTACACTTTCTAAGTCCATCCATTGTACTACAAATGCATAGTTTCATTTTTCTTGAGAGTAGAGTAAGATTCCATATATATATATATATATATATATATATATATATATGTATATATACACACAGCACATCTTTATTATCCATTCAACCATTGCTGAGCAACATTCATTCCAGGTAGATTTTTGCTATCATAAATATGTCAGCAATAAACATGGTAGTGCAGATATTTCTAAAACAAAATTTGGAGGCTTCAGTGTTTATATCCAAACATGCAATTGCTTGGTCCTTTGGTAGTTATTTTTGCAATTTTTTTTAGAAATCTCTAAACCAGTTTTCTCAGAGGCCGTATTAATTTGCACCATACCAACAGTGAATTAGTGATTCCCCACTCTATACTGCTTCTCAAATATTTGTTGTCATATTTCTTGATGATGACTATTTTGACCAAGGTGAGGTGATATCTCAAAGCAATTTAAATTTGCCTTTCCATGATTTCCAGGGATACTGAACATGTTTTAAAAGAGTATTGGCATTTTGTGTTCACTTCCTTCTTTTTAAATGCTATCTATTCAGTTTACTGGCCTATTTGTGGATCAACAGCTTCTTTTATTTGGTCTTTAATATCTACGATTTGTAAATTCTGGATATTCACCCCTGCCTGAAGTGTAGCTGGTAAAGGTTTTCTTCAAGGCTGAAGGCTCTGTTGATCATTCCTTTGCTGTGCAGAGATTTTATCTCCACTTAGTCTCATCCACTGGTACTGGGATTTGTTTCTGCCACTGGTGTTCTATTTAGAAAGCTTGGCTTACTCCAATACCCAAAGTTTGGTTTCCCTTATGTTTGTGCTAGACATTTCAAATTTTAGGCTTTTTTTATTATTTTACTTAAAAATAGGGAAAAACTACCTTTTTTCATTTTACATACCAATCCCAGTTCCCAATCCCTCCTCTCTTCCCATTCCCTCTACATACCCCCCACCCACTCCACATCCACTTCTCAGAGAGGATAAGGCACGTTGGTTTGGGGAAGATTCAAGCACCTCCCTCCTTTATCTAGGCTGAGCAAGGTATTCTTCCAAATATTATGGGTTCCCAAAAAGTCAGTACAAGCAGTAGGAATAAATGCTGGTGCCACTACCAGTGGCCCCTCAGTGTGCCCCAGCCACTGTCACCCACATTCAGAGTGTCTTGCTTGGTCCTTCCCTGCCGGCTGGAGGTGGTGAACTTCCCTCAGCTCAGATAAACTGTTGCAGTGGGTGTCCACACATAGCCTTGACCCCTTTGCTCATATTTTCATTCCTCCCACTCTTCAGCTGGACTTTGGGATCTCAGCCCAGCTCCACTGTGGGTCTCTGTCTTTGTTTCCATCAGTTGCTGGATGAAGTTCTATGGTGACATTTAGGATATTCATCAATCTGACTACTAGGCAAGGGCAGTTTGGCCACTCTCTCCACTGTTGCTTAGGGTCTTAGCTGTGGTCCTTCTGGATTCCTTGGAATTCCCCTAGTGCCAGGTTTCTTGCTAGCCCCACATTGGCTCCCTCAATCAAAATATCATTTTCCTTACTCTCCATCTCTGTCCCTCCTCTCTCTCACCTATCCCATTACCTCAAGTTCTCCTTCCCTCTCTCCTCCACTCCTCTTCCCCTTCTACCCTTCCTTCTCCCCACACCATTATGTTCCCAATTTTGTCAGGAAATCTTGTCTATTTCCCCTTTCCAGTTGGATTTATATATTTTTTCACAGGGTTCACCTTGTTACTTAGCTTCTCTAGTGTCATGGACTATAGGCTCATTACTTTTTGCTTTACAACTAGTTTCCACTTATACATACCATGTTCATCTTCCTGAGTCTGGGTTACCTCCTTCAGGATGGGTTTTTATGTTCCACCATTTGCATGCAAATTTTAAGACGTCATTTTTTTAACCAATGAGTAGTATTCCATTGTGTAAATGCACCACATTTTGTCCCTCCATTCCTACAAATTTTCTCTTAGGACTGCCTTGGCATCATTTTTACTTGTCTCAATGAATTTTTTAATTACCTCCTCAATTTCTTGTATGATACCCTGTTCAGTCAAAAATGTATTGTTTAGTGTCCAATAAAAATTTATGGCTTAAACTTTCATATGAAAATTTGAGATATATCAACCAAATAACCCAGTGATGCACCTCATGACTTTTAAAAATCAACCAGCAGCCAATTCTAAACACACTAGATGGCAAGAAATAATAAAGATTAAGGAATAAATCAATGCAATTGAGATTAAAGAACAATTGATAAAGCCAAGCAACTGGTCTCTGTAGTTTCTCTTATGATTGATTTTGGTTTTATTGGGTTATACTTTGATAGGAGACAAGAAACTGACTCACTTTTTTATTTGTTAGATATTACTTGTGTCATATTATGTGACGAGTTTTGGAGAATATTACATTTATTACTGAAAATTTTATATTTCCTATATGCTGCAATGAATATTCTATATATATGCATATATATGTATATATGTGAATATACATATATTATATATATGTGTGTGTGTGTGTGTGTGTGTGTGTGTGTGTGCTAAGTTCATCCATAGAAACTCAGCTATAAGCTGGGCGGTGGTGGCGCACGCCTTTAATCCCAGCACTCGGGAGGCAGAGGCAGGCGGATCTCTGTGAGTTCGAGACCAGCCTGGTCTACAAGAGCTAGTTCCAGGACAGGCTCCAAAACCACAGAGAAACCCTGTCTCGAAAAACAAAAAAACAAAAAAACAAAAAAACAAAAAAAAAAAAACTCAGCTATGAAGTCTCCATTTATACTTTGGAAGACATATCTAAATTTAAGAATGGAGTATTAAAATTGCCAACTATTATTGCAACAGAAGTTATATGATATTTTATGTACTTTTACTGTTTATCTTATGAAATTAGATGTACCAATATTTTGTGCATAAAATTTATAATTGTTATATTTGCTTGATTAACTCTTCCTCTTATTAATATGTAGTGCCCCTTTTTTCCCTCTTTAAGTAGCTTTGATTTGAATTTTAATTTGCTTCATAGCTACACCTCCTTGTTTACATTTGTTTGACAGTTTGTCTTCCATCCTTTAACATTCAGGGTTTTTTTTAGTGTCTTTCCTAGATGAGTTTGTTTCTTGGCCACAACATACAATTTTGTTCTTGTTTGTTAAATCTCTCAATTAGTCTGCAACTTCCTCGTGGTGAATTCAAGCTAGTTACTCTTAAGTTTTTTATAGAAAGGGTTGGCATTTCCTGAAAATTTATTAGGTGATGGTCTAGCTTTCTGTATTATTGATTGACCAGAACCTAAAGGAATAAAGATTCCAAATGGAGAAGTGTTGAGAGAGGAGTGCCACCAATGCAAATACAAGGAAGACAGAAAGCTGGGATCAGGAGGTCTTCCTGAGTTGATGACTCATGACAGCATGTTTATTGAGAAAGTACAGCATCTTCTATACTTTTTTCAGGAGAAATAGGACAGAATCATCAGAAAGCTATCACTTGGTGGGAAAATATAGCAGGAACTAATCAAACAATATTATGCCAAGAGTTCACAGAATGTCTCAAGTATGTCACACACCAATTACAATGAAGCCATGCCCAGCCCAGGACAAGATGCTGCCAAGTCTGGTACTGGAAAAGGTCACAGAACTAGCTCTGCCTCCAAGAAAGGCTTGGACTGGCCTGACTCCCAGTAGTTGATGCTTATTTTCTTCCTCCAGTATTAATTTTGAGGGTTTGCTGAGTTGCAGCGTTGCATATGGTTGTTTCTATTCCAAGTGCAGTTTGTTTATCTGTGGTGCTGACTAAGGGTATGCATGCACATGCTCACATGGAGAAAGCCACCTTTCATTCTCCTCCTTGCAAATCATTTCACTAAGAATGTTTCTGCAGTGCCTGCTTGGTTGTCATTAATTACCTTAATTTGTAATTGTCTTGGACTACTCTCATTTCTCCATCGATTTGGAAAAATAAATTTACTGGCTATAACATTTTTTTCTCTAACACATATATATTCAAAGCTTGACATATTTCATTTGATGTTCTTCTGGCTTTTATGGTTGCTGGAAAAAAGTCTGTGGAAATTCTGACATTGCTGCCTTGTGTGCGAGTGGTTGCCTTTTCCTTGTTCTTTTCAGGATTCCATCTTTACTTGTATTTTGGAATACTGACTATAACATGTCACAGAATATTTCTATTTTTGTTATGTGGTTTTGGAGTTCTCTATGCCTCTTGAAATAGTATGTCTGCCTTCTGTACATTTGGGATGTTTTCTGCTTTAATTTACTTAGTGGGCTATCTAGTTCATTACATTTACTTGTTCTTTTTCTATACCACAAATTCTCAGGATTGGCCTCTTGGACATATCCCAGAGCCTATTAGAATATGATGTGTTTGTTCCTCTTCTTAGAGGAATGTCTCTATGGCATTCAGCTATTAGGACTAATGAAACTGGTGTATTGAATGAATTGCTAAAGTTGTCATGGTTGTATGCAAAGGACCGAAGGTAGATCTGGATACTAAGAACCAAGGTGACCAGCTGACACCAAAACCTTGGTCTTTATTATTTTTTTATTGCTTTATAAATAATACCATTCAAAATTTCCACTTGCTTCCCTCCTCCTATTTTCATCCCGCTTCCCATTCACCCTTCCCTCTCCTCCTCCAGTCCTAAGAGTGAAGGGTACCCTGCTCTGTGGAAAGTCCAAGGTCCTCCCCCTTCCATCCAGGCTTAGGAATGTGTGCATTCAAATAAACTAGGATCCAAAAAAAGCCAGTACATGCAGTAGAGACAAATCCCAGTGCCATTATCATTGGCTTCTCAGATCGTCCCAGTTGTCAGCCACATTTGGAGGGTCCAGTTTGATCACATGCTCATTCAGTCCCAGTCCAGCTGGCTTTGGTGAGCTCCCATTAGATCAGGAACACTGTCTCAGTAGGTGGACCAACCCCCTCACTGTCCTGACTTCCTTGCTCATATTGTCCCTCCTTCTGCTCTTCAACTGGACCTTGGGAGCTCAGTTCAGTGCTCTGATGTGGGTCTCTGTCCCTATCTCTATCTGTTGCCAGATGAAGGCTCTATGATGATATTCAAGATAGTCGTGAGTCTGACTATGGGACAAGGCCAGTTCAGGTTCCCTCTCCTTCACTGCCCATGGTCCTAGCTGGGGACATCCCCATGGACACCTTGGAACCCCTCTAGAGCCAAGTCTCTTGCCAGCCCCAAAGTGGCTCCCTAATTAAGATATCTTCTTCCCTGCTCCCATATCAGTCCTTCCTCCAGCTCACCCATCATACTCCCCCAAGGTCTCCACAACCTTTCCCTTCTCCCTTCTCTCTCCCCCCTCCCCTTCCCCTAGCCCCACCTCCACCCCATGCTCCCAACTTTTTCCTGGTGATACTGTCTGCTTCCAGTTTTGAGGCGGATTTATATATGTTTTTTCTTTGGGTTCACCTTATTACTTAGATTTTCTAGGATTGCGAACTATAGGCTCAATGATCTTTATTTATGGCTAGAATCCACTAATGAGTGAGTATATACCATATTTATCTTGTTGGGTCTAAGCTATTTCACATAGGATAGTGTTTTCTATTCCCATCCATTTACATACAGAATTCAAGATGTCATTGTTCTTTGCCACTGAGTAGTACATTAATGTGTAGATGTGCTACACTTTCTTCATCCATTCTTCCGTTGAGGGGCACCTAGGTTGTTTCCAGGTTTTGGCTATTACAAATAATGCTGCTATGAACATGGTTGAACAAATGCTTTTGTAGTATGATTGAGCATCTTTTGGGTATATTCCCAAGAGTGGTATTGCTGGATCCTGAGGTAGGTTGATTCCCAATTTTCTGAGAAACCACCATACTGATTTCCAAAGTGGTTGTACAAGATTGCATTCCCACCAGCAATGGATGAGTGTTCTTGTTACTCCACATTCTCTCCAACATAGGATATCATTGGTGTTTTTGATTTTAGCCATTCTGACAGGTGTAAGATATCTCAAAGTTGTTTTGATTTGCATTTCTCTGATAGCTAAGGAAGTTGTCCTTACGTATATTTTGGCCATTTGAGATTCTTCTGTTGACAATTCTCTGTTCAGTTCAGTACATCATTTTTTAATTGGCTTATTTAGAATTTTAATGTCTAGCTTCTTGAGATATTTATATATTTTGGAGATCAGACCTTTGTCTGATGTGGGGATAGTGAAGATATTCTCCCATTCAGTAGGTTGCCTTTTTGTCTTAATAACTGTGTCCTTTGCTTTACAGAAGCTTCTCAGTTTCAGGAGGTCCCATTTATTTATTATTGCTCTATTGTCTGTGCTACTGGAGTTATATATAGGAAGTGGTCTCCTGTGCCCATGCATTGAATGCCACTTGCCACTTTCTCCTCTATCAGGTTCATTGTGGTCAGGTTTATATTGAGGTCTTTAATCCATTTGAACTTGAGTTTTGTGCATGGTGATAATTTTGGATTTATTTTCATTCTCCCATAGGTTGACATCCAGTTATGCCAGCACCATTTGTTAAAGATGCTTTCTTTCTTCCATTATATAATTTTAGCTTATTTGTCAAAAACCAGGTGTTTATAAGTTTGTAGATTAATACACAGGTCTTCTATTTGATTCCATTGGTCATCTCTGTTTTTATGCCAATACCAAGCAGTTTTCATTACTGTAGCTCTGTAATAGAGTTTGAAGTCAGAGATGGTAATGCCTCCAGAAGTTCCTTTATTGTATAGGATTGCTTTCGCTATCCTGGGTTTTTTGTTTTTCCATATAAAGCTGATTATTGTCTTCTCAAGGTCTGTGAAGAATTTTGATGGGATTTTGATGGGGATTGCAATGAATCTATAGATTGCCTTTGGTAGAACTGCCATTTTACTATGTTGATCTTACCAATCCAATAGCATGGGAGATCCTTCCACTTTCTGGTATCCTCTTCAATTTCTTTCTCAAAACTTAAACCTTAAAGTTCTTGTCAAATAGATCTTTCACTTCCTTGGTTAGTGTTACCCCAAGATACTTTATGCTATTTGTGGCTATCATGAAAGGTGATGTTTCTCTGATTTCCTTCTCCACTTCTCTATCCTTTGTGTATAGGAGGGCTACTAATTTTTTTGAGTTGATCTTGTATCTTGCCACATCACTGAAGCTATTTATCAGCTGTAGATCTCTGGGAAAGTTTTTGGGGTCACTTATGTATACTATCATATCATCTGCAAATAACGAAAGTTTGACTTCTTCCTTGCCAATTTGAATCCCCTTGATCTCCTTATGTTGTCTTATTGCTATTGATAAAACTTCAAGCACTATATTGAAGAGATATGGAGAGAGTGGACAGCCTTGTCTTGTTCCTGATTTTAGTGGAATGGCTTTAAGTTTCTCTCCATTTAATTTGATGTTAGCTGTCGGCTTGCTGTATACTGCTTTTATTATATTTAAATATGATTCTTATATCCCTAATCTCTCCAAGATTTTTATCATAAAGGGGTGCTGAATTTGTCAAAATGCTTTTTCAGCATCTAATGAAATAAACATATGGTTTTTTCTTTCAGTTTATTTATATGATGGATTCTATTGATAGATTTTTGTATGTTGAACCAGCCCTGCATCTCTGGGATGAAGACTTCTTGATCATAATGAATATTTTTTTGATGTATTCTTGAATTTGGTTTGCCAGTATTTTATTGATAATTTTTGCATCTATGTTCATGAGTGAGACTGGTTCAGTCTTTCTTGGCTGAGTCTTTTGTAGTTTTGGTAACATGGTAACTGTAGCTTCATAAAAAGTGTTTGGCAATGACTCTTCTGTTTCTATTACATGAAATACATTAAGGAGTATAGGTATTAGCTCTTCTTGGAAGTTCTGGTAGAATTCTGCATTAAAACCATCTGGTCCTGGGTTTTTTTTTTTAATTGGGAGGTTTTTGATGACAGCTTCTATACTGTTTTATAGGTCTATTTAAATTGTTCACCTGGTCTTTATTTAATTTTGGTACATGGTACTTATGTTAAAAAAATGTCCATTTCTTTTACATTTTCCAATTTTGTGGCATACAGGCTTTTGTAGTAAGACCTAATGATTCTCTGAATTTCCTCGGTGTCTGTTGTTTTGTCCCCCTTTTCATTTCTGATCTTGTTAATTTGAGTGTTCTCTCCCTGCCTTTTGATTAGTTTGGATAGGGGTTTGTCAATCTTGTTGATTATCTCAAAGAACCAGCTCTTTGTTTCATTGATTCTTTGTATTGCTTTCTGTGTTTCTATTTTGTTGATGTGCCTTACCCTCTCTGTATGTGGAGGAAATGGGAGGAAGGAAGGGAGTGGGAACTTGGATTGTTATGTATAATGAAAAAAGAGTAAAAATTTCCAAAGCAAAGTAATTACCAGCAACCTTAATTTATAATATACTACACATTGATTCTCATAACAATGCAGTTTGCTAAAACCCAATACAGTAAATTCAGTTTTGCTAATGTTTTTTTTTAAATTCTGTTTTATGTTTCAAGGGCAAGAGCATTAGGAGTCACTGGAATTGCTACTAATGTGGGGGCAGCCCTGACTCCCCTCTTTATGATCCTCGCAGTCTACTCTGCCTCTCTACCCTGGATCATCTATGGAGTCTTCTCCTTCCTTGGTTGCTTTATCCCTCTTCTCCTTCCTGAGACTAAGAATCAGCCTCTGCCTGATTCCATCCAAGATGTGGAAAATGAGTGAGTAACACCTCTACCTCCCATTTATGACGTGAAAAGTAAAATAACATTCAGACCATCTATCTCTCTCCCAAGCAGTCAGACATCTAGACTTTTTCCCATTTGGTCAGTTTCTCATAGGAGTCTTCCCTGTATCCATTCAAACTGTAGATACAAATCTGCTTGGATTTCTTTAGAAAAAAGACCAGCTCTATGAGGATGCACCCAGAGACTTCTTGATAAAAGTAAAAAAAATTGGTCTTCTTCCCACTCTGCCTTCACATAAAACACATGAAGAATATGTGTTAATGTGTAACATATGTATGTATGGAGAGGCCAGCAAAGGGCCGTAGGTATTCAGTTCATACTTTTCCCATTCTGAGGATTCTATTAATGAACCCAGAGATGGGATGGAATCTAAAGAGAACCAGTGAGAATTCTGTCTCTTCTTCCCACAATACTGTGATTAGAAGCATCTGTGCCCATGCCCAGTTTTTCACACTATTACCTATTATTTGAACCCAGGGCCACCTTCTTCTGCAGGAAATACTCAATACATTGAGTATTAACCCATGAAACAGCTATTTTTGCCTGTATTTCACAAGTATGCACAAATACAAATGGCATTTCATCCTTCAGAATCAGAATAATCTATCAGACCAATGAGTGCTGGTAAGCTGTCTGAAACTGGTAGTTTCTGGAGGCTTGGGGGTCCACCATGATCAATGAATAACGTAGAAGAAATAGAACTGGACACAGGTCACAGTGCATCTGAGAGAAGGACTATTTGCTGTGAATTTCACACCATCTTGGTTTCATTAAGTATGAAATGTTCACAACAGAAAGAATGACAAGGTCAATAACAAGATTAAACATAAAAGAATGGGCAGGATTTTTAAATTTGTTATGTGTTTCCTGTGCTTTTTTCCTTCAAACCTCCTTGGAGAATATTATGACCACTAAGGTAGTAAGCAGCAAAGTTAACTCATAGAACTTACTAGGAAATAATTGTTTTTTATTTCCCAGATTTACTCAAGTCCTTTATAGGAATCTTAGATTTTTACAAAAGCTAAGGGGTAAAGGATAAGGATAAGATTTCTCTTATGAATTCAGGAGATGCCTTTATTCTCTGTGTCATTTCAGGTCCATCTACATTTTTGATGGTATTTGTTGTGTATGTTCTAGGTGGAAAGGTTCAAGACAAGCAAAGGAGGAAGGTGCCATCATCAAAGTGACATCATTTTAAGGAACTCTGGGAATTGCCCTCTGCTCAAAGAACAGAATAAATAAAAATGTCACTCAGAATGCAGTGTCCTAGGATCATTCCTACATATTAGCAAGCTTTTCATTAAACACCGATACAAATATAGATTGTATTTTATACTGTTTTACTAAATTATCATTTTTTTTAAACCTATTATTATTCACAGTAAGCAATGTGAAGATGCCACACAAGTGCCTGCCCTGGCTCCATGTGGTGGGGCAGTAGTTGACACTACAATGAACAAACATATAATGGAAACATGGGAAAGATAGAGTACTTGGTGCAAAGATGGGAGAGAAAGAGAAGTGCAGCAGTTCATGTGCTGTCGATGGAAGTGGAGCTGGTGATTTAATGGCTGTGAAGAAGAGGCAGGTAGGAGGAGCCTTTTGCTGCAACCTGAAGCCAAGTTAAGCTTTGGTGCCTTGCTTTCACTGGGGTCATACTAATTTAAATAGCCTGTGATGCCATCTAAGGCCACGGAGATGTCTAGGTCCTCACTGCCACCAAAGATCATGTCCTAGTCCATGGCCTTGTCAGAACCAAGATCTGAGTTGATGTCCATGGCCCATGTGCCCACCAAGGGCCACTCAGATTATCTATGGTCTGTGCTGTTGTTTGAGGTAGTTTAGTTGTCTGGGAGCCATGATACCACTGAGAACCAAATTGACCTGAGTATCCTGTACCGCCCCCTGTGATCATGGTGATGTTCTGATCCAGGTTAATGCTGAAGGCTATATCTGGGTCCATGGACCTATTGTAGCCATAGTCTGTGTTAATGTACATGGTCCGAGGTACCACCAAAGGCCTTACAGTTGTCCATTGTCTGTCCTATCCCCTGAAACCATGGTTACATCCAGGTCCTTTGGGTCTGTGGTCCTACTGCTTCTGGTGTCTATATTGATTACTGAGTCCTGGGTTGCATTAGGGCCACTCAGATGTCTATGGTCTAGGCTGCCTTGAGGATGTCTGGGTCTAAGGTACCACCAAGGGTCATGGGTTCACATCTCAGCCGGAGTCTGTATTTATATCCATGGTCTGTGTTTCACCAAAGTTTACATTCACCATCCGTGCTGTCACCTGAAGCCATGCTGATATCCCAGCACCATACTTAGGTGACTCCATTCCCACTTGCTGTAAGAATACTAGTCCCACTCCTCACCAGCTGCACTACTCAAGAGAGCTGTTCCAACCTTTTGCCTGGGAAGTGTGGGAGAGCTGTCCCTGATGGTGTGAGCCTGGGTAAGCTTGCCACAACCTTTGTAGGCACTCTGGTGGCTTGGGCTTGGAAGAGATGTCCACCCTCTGCTGGCCACCTATGGCAGGTGGGAGAGCTGGTCCCGAAAGTGGGATAGCTGGTCTCACCCCTTACCAGTTGCAACATCAGGAGAGGAGACCCCACTTCTCCCCTGGGCAGCAGAGTAGAGCTGGCCCTGGTGACAATGTTGCCAGTGAGCTGGCCCTGAGAATATGAACTCAGGAAAGCTAGTCTCCCACCTCACCAGAGCAATATGGGGCACCTGGCCTGGAAGTCACAAGAGCTGATAAGCTGGCCCTGCCCTTTGCTAGCTCTATCACTCCATGGAGTGGCCCCATACCTTACATGAGAAGCACAGTGAGTTGGACATGGTAGCACGGGCACAGGACAGCAGCCTGAGGGTGTGACACTGGGAGAGATAGTTCTGTCCATTGTTGGCTGTGGCCTCTGGTGAACTAACTGGTCCTGCCCCTACCTGGCACAGTGCTGGAAAGTTGGCTCTTGCAGTGTATGTGAAGGGCAAAGTGGGGTGCTGGCACTGGTTCATGAGTTCAGGAGTGCATGTGGACTGATCAATTCGGCTACCATCCAGGAACATATCCAAAGTATTGATCTGGCCCACCCTAATATCTACCCTCTCTATGAACTGCTGGAGCATGTGAAGGGGCCAGCACAACAGAATCAAAGCTGCAGAATGTCCATGACACAGGGAAACCACAGGATACCTGAGAGGAATCCTGGTGAGAATCCAAAATTGGTTAGTGTAGTAGGGTCTCAAGCCAGCCAAATGAATCATTGCCATGAACATTTGCAAGTAAAGCTATTTGGGTAAAAGTGTATCCTGTGTCAGAAAATGTGGCACATTGCAGTTTTCACAGGAACTTTGTCTACTTATATGCTTGCTTGTTTTTGTTTAATTTTTTGGTTGGTGTTGGGTGTGTGGCAGAGGTGGAGGGTAGATAGAGAGGGATGGGAGATGGCTAGGATTGGGGTGCATTATATAAAGTTCTCAAAGGATAAATAGAAAGTTTTTTTAAAAGAAATAGTGTGAAGAAAGCAACAATATATTAAAGGAAATTTTACAGAGTATTTTTATAGTCAAAGATGATTGCCAAGTTTCTAAATAGTATGGTGGTGACCATCTTAGCTCTGATGTAGGGCCTCAGAAAGATTGTCATGACTGACCCTTCCCTTGGTTTCTGGTCTTGGCCATTTGGCATAGTATTTAAGGGTTGAAAACAACAGAAGGATTTCTGGAGTAAATATATTTATTTCTAGTGGCCAGTAATGTATGTGGGAAAGGAAGGTGAGGAGGAATAGGAGGGTAATAAAGAAGAAGAGGAGAAGGAAAAGAGGAAAATGACAGGAATATAAAATTGGAATGAATCCAAGAACCAAATACTCCTTTCAAAGGTCAACCCCAGTAACCTTATACCACAAAATACACCCCTATGGTGATTTGAATTAAAATGCTCCCAAAAGTGGCATTTTAGAATGTTTGGCTCTGTGGGAGTAGGTGTGGTATTGCTGGAGGAAGTGTGTCACAGTGGAGGGAGATTTTGAGATCTTCTATATGCTTTTCCAATGCCACAGACCACTTCCTGTTGCCCACCAGATGAAAGACTCTCAATGAAGAATTGTTTTGGGATTTTGATGGGGATTGCATTAAATCTATAGATTGCTTTTAGTGGGATTGCTATTTTTACTATGTTGATACCACCTATCCAAGAGCATGGGAGATCTTTCCAATTTCTGGTATTTTCTTCATTTTGTTTCTTCAAAGACATAAAGTTCTTGTTGAATATGTCTTTCATGTCTTTGGTTAGTATCACCCCGAGATATTTTATGTTATTTTTGGCTATTGTGAAAGGGATATTTCTCTGGTTTCCCTCTCCCTCTCAGTTTCTTTAACATTTGTGTAGAGGAGGGTTTCTGATTCTTTTGAGTTGATCTTCTATCCTGCCACATCACTGAAGGTATTTATCAGTAGTAGGAGTTCCCTGTGGGGTTTTGGGGTTGCTTATCTTAACAGCCCTTGAAAGAACAATAATCAACTTCATATGGAAAAACAAAAAACCCAGAATAACCAAAACATTTCTGTACAATAAAGGAACTTCTGGAGGGATCACCATTCCTGACATCAAGTTCTATTACAGAGCTACAGTAATGAAAACAGCTTGGTACTATCATAAAAGCAGAGAGATTAGCCAATGAAATTGAATCAAAGACCCAGATATTAGTCACACACCTAAGAACACCTGAATTTTGATAAAGAAGCTGAAATTATACAATGGAAAAAAAGAAAGTATTTTCAACAAATGGTGCTGGCATAACTGGATGTCAACATGCAGAAGAATGAAAATAGATCAATATCTATCACCATGCACAAAACTCAAGTCTAAATGGATTAAGGACTTTAATATAAAACTGGCTACACTGAACCTGATAGAATAGAAAGTGGGAAGTAGCCTTCAATACTTCCTAAATATAACCGCAGTAGCACAGACACTGTGAACAACAATAAATAAATGGGACCTCCTGAAACTGAGAAGCTTCTGTAAAGCAAAGGACACAGTCAAAAAGACAAAAAGCAGCCTACTGAATGGTAAAAGCTCTTCACCATCCCCACTTCATACAAAGGACTTGAATAACAAACTATAGTTGAAGCAGAAGAAAATTACCTAAAAATAACTTTAGGAGAATGTTAAAGAGGATGTGAATAATTTCCTTAAAGAAATGGAGAAAAAGACAAATAAATTGGAAGAAATAAAAAATTACTTACAGAAAATGAAGAAAAAGCAATCAAATATATAAACTATTCAAAACCTGAAAACTGAAATAGAGACAATAAAAAAAACTGAGGGAAATATAGAAATAGAAATTATGAGAAAACGATCAAAAACCACAAATGGAAGCATAAACAGCAGAATACAAAAGATGGAAGACAGAATCTCAAGCACCGAAGATACAATAGATGAAATAGACTCTGGTGTGGGAGGTCCTTCTGTCTCTGTGTTGCTTTATTTAGTTAATGAATAAAGAAACTGCTTTGGCCTGTTGATAGAATAGAACGTAGGTAGGCAGGGAGAACTGGACTGAATGCTGGGAGAAAGAAGGGTGGAGTCAAAGGGATGCCATGGATCTGCTGCCAGAGATAGATGTGCTAGAACTTTGTTGATAGGCCACAACCTCATGGTGATACATAGATTAATGGAGATGGGTTAAACTAAGATGTAAGAGTTAGCAAAATAAGAATTTAGAGCTAATGGGCCAAGCAGTAATTTAATGAAAACAGTTTCTGTGTGATTATTTTGGTTCTGGGCAGCCAGGACAAACAAGCAGACCTTCCTTCAACAAAACTCATTGGTCAAAGAAAACATTAAATCTAGTAAAAACTTAACACAAAATATCCAAGAAATATGGGACACCAGGGATAGAAGAAAAAGTCCAACTCAAAAGCACAGAAAACATATTTAATAATATTATAGAAGAAAACTTTCCCAATCGAAAGAAGGACTATTAAGAGCTGTAAAGGAAAAAGTTCAAGTAACATATAAAGGCAGACCTATCAGAGTTATACCTGATTTCTCAATGGAAACAATGAAAGCCAGAAAGACCAGGCCAAGTGTTATGCAGACACTAAGAGACCAGAGATGTCAGCCCAGAATACTATACCCAGCAAAACTTTTATTTACGATGGATGGACAAAACAAGATATTCGATGATTCAACCAATAACTAGCCACAAACCCATCCCTACACAAAATACTAGAAAGAAACTCCAACCCAAGGAAGTAGGCAACATCAACAAAACCAAAGAAAATAGAATATCTCACAGCAACAAATCCCAAAGAAGGGAAAAATACACACAATAACATCACCAACAATGAAAATTAAAATAACAATCTTGCAATCACTGGTTATTAATATCCCTTGATACAAATGGACTCAACTCACCTATAAAAAGACACAGGCTAACAGATTGGATATGAAAACAGAATCCATCATTCTGTTGCATGCAATAAACATACCTCAACCTCAAAGAAAACCATCACCTCAGAGTAAAGGGTTGGGAAAACTTATCCAATCCAGTGGACCTAAGAAACAAGCTATCCTAATATCTAACAAAATAGGTTTCAAACTAAAATCAATCAAAGGAGACAAAAAGAGGCATTTCATATTAGTCACAGGAAAAATTCATCAAGAGGAATTCTCAATACTGAACATCTATGCCTCGAAGGCAAGGGCACCCTCATATGTAAAAGAAACACTTCTATAGTTTCAATCACACATTAAACCCCACACTCTAATAGTGGGATACTTCAACAGGGCACTCTCACCACTGGACAGAATGGTCAGACAGAAAATTACCAGAGAAATAAGGGAATTAACAGATGTTATGACTCAAATGGACTTAGCAGACATCTATAGAACATTCCATGCAAACATAAAAGAACATACATTTTTCTCAACACCTCATGGAACGCTCGCAAAAATTGACCACATACTAGGTAAAAAAGCAAATCTCCACAGATACAAAAAAAACTGGATTAACCCCATGTATCTTATAGGATCACCATGTCTTAAATTAGAATTCAACAGCAACACTAATTCCAGAAGCCTGCAAACACATGGAAATAAATGATCCTAACCTGAATCATCAATAGGTCAAGGAAGAAACAAAGGAAGAAATTAAAGACTTCTTAAAATTCAATGAAAATGAGCACACAACATACCCAAATTTATGGGAAACAATGAAAGCAGTGTTAAGAGAAAAGTTCAAAGCATTAAATGCCTACATAAAGAAGCTGAAAAATCCCTCACCAGTGAGTTAACAGATCATTTGAAAACTAGAACAAAAAGGAACAAACTCACCCAGGAGAAATAGATGGCAGGAAATAATTAAATTGAGAGCTGAAATCAACAAAGTAGAAACAATGAAAACAATACAAAGAATCAATGAGACAAAAGAGTTGGTTCTTTGAGAGAAAATCAACAGAATAGACAAACCTCTATATAAACTATTCAAAATGCAAGGAGAGAATATCAAATTCACAAAATCAGAAATGAAAAAGGGGACATAACAACAGACACAGAGGAAATCCAGAGAATCATTAAGTCATATTTTGAAAACCTGTATTTCACAAAATTAGAAAAGTTAAAGGAAATGAATAACTTTCTGAATAAATATCACTTACCAAAATTAAATCAAGACCAGATAAGCAAATTAAATAGACCTATAACTGCTAAAGAAATAGAAACAGTTATCAAAAGTCTCACAACCAAAAACAGCCCAGGACCAGATGGTTTCAGGTCAGAATTCTACAAGATTTTCAAAGAAGAACTAATACCAATACTCCTCAAATTGTTTCACACAATGGAAACAGAAGGAACGCCAAACTCTTTTTATGAGGCTACAATTACCCTGACACCCAAAACACATAAAGACATTACTAAGAAACAGAATTACAGTCCAATATCACTTATGAATATTGATGCAAAAATAGTCAGTAAAATGAGCAAGAGAGTCAGGATGGCAAGGGGTATGCCCACCCACTGATATGGTGGGGTTGATCTAATGAGAGCTCACCAAAGTCAGCTGGACTGGGACTGATGGAGCATGTGATCAAACCGGACTCTCTGAAGGTGGCGGACAAGGAGGGCTGACTGAGAAGCTGAGGACAATGGCACTGGGTTTTGATCCTACCGCATGTACTGGCTTTGTGGGAGCCTAGTCTGTTTGGATGCTCACATTCCTAGACCTGGATGGAGGGGGGAGGACCTTGGACTTCCCACAGGGCAGGGAAACCTGACTGCTCTTTGGACTGGAGAGGGAGGGAGAGGGGGATGGGGAGAGGGGGAGGGAAATGGAAGGAGGGGAGGAGGTGGAAATGTCCCAATGAGGAGCAGAAGGAGGGAGAACGTGAGCAAAGAAGTCAGGACCACAAGGGGTGCACCCACCCACTGAGACAGTGGGGCTGATCTATTGGGAGCTCACCAAGGCCAGCTGGACTGGGACTGAAAAAGCATGGGATAAAATCGGACGCTCTGAATATGGTGGACAATGAGGGCTGCTGAGAAGCCAAGGACAATGGCACTGGGTTTTGATCCTACTTCATGTTCTGGCTTTGTGGGAGCCTAGCCAGTTTGGATGTTCACCTTCCTAGACCAGGATGGAGTGGGGAGGACTTTGGACTTTCCACAGGGCAGGGAACCCTGACTGCTCTTCAGACTGGAGAGGGAGGGGGGGAGGATTGGGGAGAGGGGGAGAGGAGTGGGAGAAGGGGAAGGGAAATGGGAGGCTGGGAGGAGGCAGAAATTTTTTTTCAATAAAAAAAAATAAATAAAAAGAACAGAACCCTGCCCCCATTCTATGTTTTTCTTACCACCTATATGATTATCATCATTGTGGATGAGCTGTCATTTCTCCTTTCCAAGAGGTTCCTTCTCTTCAAACCGAACCTTTATTAATATTGATGGCATCCACAGGTTTCTTCTCCTGTGGAAACAAGAGCAAAACCCCTTCCCCAATGCAGTACATCTCCTGGCTTTCATTGCAAGGTCAGCACATCCTTGAAATAAACCAGTTGATTTAATTCAGCAGACTTTTCCATTATCCAATGTCTTTCTGCTGCTGTTGTCCCTTTCTCATTAGCGTTAAGAAAATTTAAGGTTAATAAAGCATTACATAATCTATTTCTGGGGGTATTTTTCACCCCTTTCTGTTTGTTTAGCATATCCTTTATAGTTCTAGTTGATCTTTCTATAACTGCCTGACCTGTAGGAGTGTATGGTATACCTGTAACATGCTTAATATTATAATAAGCAAAAAAACATTTTATTTTCCTAAAGATATAAGCTGGACCATTATCTGTCTTTATTTGTGCAGGTATACCCATGATGGCCATTATTTCTAATAAATGAGTGATTACTGAATCAGCTTTTTCTGAGCTTAAAGCAGTTGCCCACTGAAAACCTGAATAAGTGTCAATGGTGTGATATACATATTTTAATTTGGGCACCAAGTGTTGGAGAATTAGGTCAGTGCGATAAATAACCAGACCAGCTCAAGAATGGCAGTTATATTTTAATAGTTGAAAAAGGAAACTCATGCTACAAGAGTGGGAGGTCCAACATCCTATATGCACAGAGAGAGAGAAGGGTGCACCTGGATCTCCCAGTATTTCTACTTGGGCCCCAGGTAGCCACACCCTAATTAGATGTGATTGGTTGATAGTTTCCCCATACCTGGTTTACCTGTCCATTGATGAGATAGGAGTGTTGAAATATTCTCCTATTAGTGTGTGGGGTTTGATGTATTCTTTGAGTTCTAGTAATGTTTGTTTTTTTTTTTTTTTTTTACATATGTGGGTGCTTTTATATTAGGGGCATAGATATTCAGGATTTTTTTTTAATATTTATTTATTTATTATGTATACAATATTCTGTCTGTGTGTATGTCTGCAGGCCAGAAGAGGGCACCAGACCTCATTACAGATGGTTGTAAGCCACCATGTGGTTGCTGGGAATTGAACTCAGGACCTTTGGAAGAGCAGGCAATGCTCTTAACCTCTGAGCCATCTCTCCAGCCCCAGATATTCAGGATTGAGACTTCATCCAGATGAGTTGTTCCTGTTATGAGTATAAAGTGTCCTTCTCCATATTTTCTGATTGATTTTATTTTGAAATCAATTTTGTTAGATATTAGTATAGCCACACCCACTTGTTTCTTAGGCCCGTTTGCTTGGAAAACCTTTCCCCAACCCTTTTCTCTGAGGTAGTGTCTGTCTTTGAGGTTGAGGTGTGTTTCTTGTAAACTCAGAATGTTGGATCCTGTTTTCATATCCATTCTCTAAACCTGTGCCTATTTATAGGTGAATTGAGTCCATTGATATTAAGTGATATTAATGGCCAATAGTTGTTAACTCCGGTTATTTTTTTTTTGGTGGTAGTGTTTGTGTGTTTCCCTTCTTTGAGTTGTGCTGGTAGAGGGTTGTCAGATGACTGTGTCATTATGGGTGTTGTTGGCTTTCTTGGGTTGTGGTTTTCCTTCTAGTACTTTCTGTAAGGCGGGTTTGTGGATATGTTTTGTTTAAATCTGTTTTTGTCCTGGAATATCTTGTTTTCTCCATCGATGGTGAAAGAAAGCTTTACTGGGTATAGTAGTCTGGGCTTGCATCTATGGTCTCTTAGTGTCTGCAGCACTTGTCTCTAAGATGTTCTGGCTTTCATGGTTTCCATAGAGAAGTCAGGTGTGATTCTGATAGTTTATCTTTATATGTTACTTGATCTTTTTCCTTTGTAGCTCTTAATTTTCTTTCTTTATTCTGTTTGTTTTGTGTTTTGATCATTATATGGCGAGGGGATTTTTTTTGACCCACTCTATTTGGTGTTCTGTATGCTTCTTGTACCTTCATATGGATATCCTTATTTGGGTTGGGAAAGTTTTCTTCTGTAATTTTGTTGAATACATATTTTGGGCTTTTGAGCTGGAATTCTTCTCCTTCTTCTACCCTTATTATTCTTAGTTTTGGTCTTTTCATGGTGTCCCTGATGTCCTGCATGTTTTGTGTTAAGAATTTGTTAGATTTGCTGTTTTCTTTGCTCAATGAGTTCATTTCTTTTATAGTATCATTAGTGCCTGAAATTCTTTCTTGTCTCTTCTGTATTCTGTTGGTTATACTTGTCTCTGTAGTTCCTGTTCATTTACCCAGATTTTCTGTATCCAGCCATCCCTCAGTTTGTGTTTTCTTTATTACCTCTATTTCGGTCTTCAAGTCTTGAACTGTTTTCTTTACCTGTTTGATTGCGTTTTCTTGGTTTTCTTGGGTATCTTTGAGGGATTTATTAATTTCTTCTAACGTTTTGTTTGTCTTCTCTTCCATTTCTTTAAGGGAGTTTTTCACATCCTGTTTAAGGGTCTCTATCATTTTCATAATGTTACGTTTAAGATGATTTCTTCTACTTCTTCTGGATTAGGGTCTTCAAGTCTTCCTGTTGTGTGTTTGCTGGATTCTGGTGTAATCATGTTGCTTTTCAGGTTGTTGAAGGAATTCTTGCACTGGTGCCTGCCCATCTCTTCCTTGAAATGAGGCCAGGAAAGTCTGGGCATTTTGGTCCAATCTTTGCTGTAGCTGACTGTGTACTTGGGGGTGTTTCTTGGTCTACCCTCTCTTAGGTCCCCTCAGCACTGGAGCTGGCTCTCAGAGCCCCTCTTCCCTGAAGCAAACTGTGCTGGTAGATCTAAGGAGCCCGCAGATGGAAAGGAGTGCCTGGGAGCAAGATGGGGTGTGGTAAATAGAGAAAGCCAGTAGCCAGGGAAATGCCCCGCTGGATGTCCAGAAATGTTTAGGGAATTGGAGGGGCCCTGTACTCCATTCTGGGACCATCCGGCCTGGAGGGCACACACTTACCCCTCTGGATGGATCTCCTCAGTACAGGAGCAGGGCCTCTTGCTGGATCAAGGACCTCACAAAGAAAAGGGCTAGCTTGGGGGGAGCAGGGTTGTGTGAAACAAAGAAGCCCCGGTGGCAGGAACGCTCACCACGGGCTCCCCAGACCCTCAGCCCCGAAGCAGGCTGAGCTGGGAGATCCTAGGACCCCGCAGATGGAAAGGAGTTCTTGGGGGCAAGATGCAATGGGGTAAATAGTGAAAGCCCCACCTGAATGGCCAGAAACATTTAGGGAATTGGAGGGGGCCTGTACTCCATTCTGGAACCATACGGCCAGTCAGGCACACACTTACCCTTCTGGATGGATCTCCCTAAATTTATTCTTGAATAGACTTTTAAAGATCTAATACCTATCAGTAATTCAATTATAGCAAAAATGTAAAATCTTATATCATGAGGTACATTGCCTAGGAAAACAGGAAATGATCAGCCATTCAGTGCACCTGTATTCTTAGAATGTAGACCTGGAGCTACATTGGTCTGTCCCCCTCACATGGATATAGATTTTACTGGCAGTCATAGAACCTGAATTTGATAGATGTTTCTCCAGATAATTTCCAAATATCTTGTTACCTTGTAGGGAATATTTGTTTATCATATGTCCCTTAAGAACTTCTGAATACATTTTCCCTAATTAAATCACTCAGAGGAATGATGATGCCAATGAAACTTAGTCTTCCAGACCCAACAATACAAACACATATATGAGCTCACAGAGATTGTGACAAATGCATTTCTTATGTCCTGATTTAATCTCAGGATTGCCAAACATAGAGGAGGAAAAATATTGGCACAGACATTAACAGCTGGAGGTGGTGCCAGTTTTGAAATACAAATGCCAGGCCTGATATTAGTATGAGTCCAAAGTTTGAGCACACAATGTCAATGTTGTCACCAATGTTTTAAACTTAGGGCTTGTCCATTCTATCACTGAAAGAAGGAAAAATAAATCTTGATTTCTACCAAGGTTGGGAAGGACATTCACATCAAACAAAACCTTGAACAATGTCTGTAAAATCTCTGACTTACTGAGCAAAACACTACTTGTGTATATGGGTAAGACACAAGCCCCTTTGAGAAAGCAAGCTAAGCAGTAGATGAGGAAGGTGGGAGCCCCAGCTGCACAGGCCCCACTGATGGCCATCAGCAGTAAAGCACCCGTGAAAATTAACCTCCTCCCAAACCCGAGGAAAAGACAAAGATCCCATCAGGGAACAAAACAGTTGTTGAAGACAACAAACAGGAAGCATTTGTATAATCCCTATGGTTGACTTTTCTCTTTTTTCTAAATCACGTCTGCCATATTCTCTTAATCTTTGTTGAACCTCTTACATATACAATAAGAGTTAGTTCTGTATCAGTACAACACAAAAACTTTTAAACATTAACTAAAATATCTATTTGTGATTATTGATCTCTAAGGTCAAAGGTGCACTTAGAGGAACAAATCTGCAATGACTTTTCTAGAGCGAGTGGGTTGTAGCTGATGAAAATACTCACATGCAGAGAGAGCTGCAAAGCACAGACACTCACTTGTCTGATAAGTGTCCACCTAAGAAAGGTCCTATCAAATTTCCAATCATGAATATAAATTTAGACACTGAACCTAGTACCTGAGATCCACACACCAGGTCCCACTGGAAGAGATGTAAACCAGCATGTCAGCCTGTCGTGTAATTTGTTCAAAATTCTTCAATATGAGCTTCCAATCCACGAAACCCATCTTCCTCTCCAGCTTCCCATTTCATTATCACCTGACTTCTAACATCTAGTCTCAGCTTTAATACACCTCTCCTCTGGAATCTTACTCTATTCATTTAGCTTAGAGTGAGTAGTGGCTTACGACCTATGTTCAGAAGTTCTCAAATGAGTCCATAGAGTGCAACAATTCACGATACTTAATTTTTTTTTTTTACTGGATCCTATATATCAGTGTACAACCTTTCCATGACTCATCTGATAAACACCAAGATAGAGCCTGATAACTCTTTTTACTTTACTTATTTACTTGCAAACTTTTGGCAATACAGAGAGTGAAACTCAGTGCCCATGCATGGGTGGAATGTACTAGCAATTACCCACATTCTGGTCTACAAAGGAATGTGAATTACAGGGAGTTTCTCCTCAGTGCTCAATACTGAATCTTGGGCCTCACAAATGCTCCAGATGCATTCTGTCATGAACTACATATTTAGCTAACACTTGGGCTTTGTACAGCCTTCTAGATAATTTAACTTTGAAAACAAAGCTGGGAACTTGGATTGGTATGTATAATGAGAAAAAATAGTTTGTTTTCTTTTTTAAAAAAATAAAATAAATCAAAGATGAATAATGCTGACTTGTCACAACAAATGAGCCCTTTAATTAGACACACAAGAATTTTATCTTTTACATATATTTTCTTATATTATTTAATTCATTCTTAGAAATTTCATACATGTATACAAAACACTATGATAACATCCAACTTTTATATCCCCTAGAACTCCCTCCAAGATGACTGAAAACATCCCTCTACAAACCCCATGTTCTTTTTCTTTTGTCCATATTATTTTCTTTGGTTAAGGTTGCCTATATGTACACTAAAGCATCGGTAACCTAGTATTGGCCATACCCCTAAAGTAAGATAATAGCCCCTCCCTTAGCAACCATCAACTACTAACAGATCTTCAGCTAGGACTGGTGCCTCCTGAACGTTGCTGCAATCTATGCTGGAATTTCGATTGGCTTAAACATGTGCTGGTCTTGTGCAAGTAATCACTGTTTCTGTGAGTTCATGTATCAGGGTGTTTCTTCCTTTTTCAAATTCTTTTTATTGCTCTTAAAATATTTAAAATATAATCATATCACTTTCATTCTTCCTTTTCTTCAGTCCAATCCTTCCCTCCAGCACCTCCCTGAAGCATGTCCGTAAAGGCTTGTGGAAATTCACTCTTAAGTAGGCTGTATTCAAAATAAAATTTAAAAGAAGGAATTTGAAAGAAGGTACAATACTTGCATTGACAATCATGCTCCCTGAAGAACCGGGATGTTAAGCAGTAATCCCAGTGCCAGGTATATGTAATAATGTTACATGAGTTACTGCTCAGGGAAGCCCCACAGGTCCCCCAAACAACATAAGCTGTTACTGTTGCTCATGGTTACCTACTGTAACTAAATGTTAAGACTCTATTTCTGAAGTCACCACACACATTTGTTTGACTGACACAGAAAACATTGTCAAACCAAACTGCAAACTACTTGTTTTCTGCATTTTATAGATGCAGACATTGCTATGTAGACTGAAGGTAGAGAAAAGACATCCATGGACTTACCTAGCACTTTACCCTACATTCTACAAGACAGCACGGTCACTGATGCAATAGTACCATAACTGTATAGGAAGACAATCATTTCTAATTGCATTTGAAGCTTTCTATAGAGCAAGAAAGTCATGCCTGATATTGTAAACTCACTTAGAATCTCATGACTTGGAAGGAGATAGGCCCTGAAGAAGAAGCTACTGTTGTTATTTTGCTAAATGGCCCTATTGTCAAATTTAATTCTCAATCCTACTCTTAATCTGAGGTCATTTTTGGAATAAAAGGATGAGAAACATAAATCTTTATTTATGTTTAAGTCATTAGAATTATTGAATATAACTTTTGCACTTAATCAGG
This sequence comes from Microtus oregoni, assembly GCF_018167655.1. Taxonomy (NCBI): domain Eukaryota; kingdom Metazoa; phylum Chordata; class Mammalia; order Rodentia; family Cricetidae; genus Microtus; species Microtus oregoni. The sequence goes on along the minus strand of NW_024543071.1, from coordinate 49,797,878 downwards.
AAATAACTGAGCTCAATGAATATACACTATTTATGCTATTGCTAAACTGTTATAATGAATTCAGTTAGGGGCTGGTATTATTGAAGCCACTTCCCTCAGTCACAGTAATGGAGAGGAAGGTTCTTCGGTCATATATCCAGCCATTCACACAGTGCTCTGTCTGGCTTTGTCACATTGGAGAAGGTGCCATTCAAATGAAGGAGATGCCACTGTGGTTGGACAAAGCAATGACACTTCTCTGGCCTTGGGTTGGAGTCAGTGGGATGGAGATCCTCAGGAGGTCATCTTGGCTCAGGATCCCACTGCTAATGTCAGATACAGTGTCATTGTCAAGGATGTAAATCCAGCAGCGATAACCAGGCATGGCTGCAGTGAAGTTCTCCAAAAGAGTCTGAGGAGCCACCGTGACACTGCAGATTAGAAGGAAAACCATCTGAAGGATCTGGAATCTTCCCAAGCTTCTGACTCAATCAAAAGATCCTGAAAGGCCATTGAGGCTGAAAGACTGTCTCCAGTGGAAAGTGGAAAGGCTTATACCTATGGGAGTACAAACATTTAAATGAAGTTCTGTTTTACAGAAACACAATAAATAGGTTTGATCTTGAGCTCTTCTCAATATGCCCGTCTTCATGACACACCAATGTCATAGAAATGTGATATGTTGTGTTCTTGGTATTAGAGCAGGACTTGTTTCCTGAAAAGTAACCCAAAAACATCTGCTAATATTTTTTTCTGTAATCTAGTCTGTTAAACATTTATTTTCTGAGAAACTGTGCATTGCTCCTATGGTCAGCCTGACAATAAACCAGAGTTAATCAGTTCCATGGCATGAAGCCACAGGTAGTAGGTACAATTTTTCAGGAGCTACAGCATGGTGTTTTCCATTTTCTATTCCTTGGGAATGTTTTGTTTGGTCTTGAATTTGTTTAACAAAATTAATGAACATGATCTAGAAGTTAATGTGAAATAATTATGGTGCAATTCTCCACTTTTGCTACATGACCTGATTTTGATCAGTTCATTCCCACTGCAAATATATTGCTCAAAGATGTGGGAGGCTGGCCAAAGACAGGGCCTTAAAGTTCACCAGTGTAAAGTTCACATATATATTTGATGTTTCAGATAGTAAATGTGATCATTGCTTGTGTTCAAATATCAGAAGTACAATATGTGGAAGTTAAGTGTTGAATAGCTTACAAGTCAGTGAATAATAAAGAGGTACACAAGAAGGAATATTTTACTATTTTAAATTCATCTCTATGTGTATAATATACACACACATATATGTATATACACATATATTAGCATATATATACATATATATATGTATATACACACACATACGGATGAGATTTCCTGAAAAGGAGTTATCACTACAGATAAAGGCTAATCAACTGATTAGACCTTCAGGTTTCAGCTGTAGAACCCAATCACTCTGGGCAATCTCTCACCTTCCTAATAACCATTTACTGTTCTCACTTTTGGTGAGCAAATGGCTTTCTAAACATTAAGCAAATCTTTTGGGGATATGCAAACTAATCCCTAATTTCTAATAACCAAAACCAGATACAGCCATCTGATAGCACCTGAGGCCCATCCTGAGCTTTTTCCGCTTTTTTTTTTTTTTTTTTTGGTTTTTCGAGACAGGGTTTCTCTGTGGTTTTGGAGCCTGTCCTGGAACTAGCTCTTGTAGACCAGGCTGGTCTCGAACTCACAGAGATCCGCCTGCCTCTGCCTCCCGAGTGCTGGGATTAAAGGCGTGCGCCACCACCGCCCGGCTCTTTTTCCGCTTTTCTGTGACTTGCCTATCTAATAAAAAAAAATCCCATGCACTTCGTCTTCTGTTGGTCTGTTTTTTAAATAAATATTTAGTGTCAGAATCATGTGATTTATTTCCTTTCTTTGCTACTTAGTCACTAAGTAGTACTCAGGTATGTAAGCCCCAGTAGGTTATGCAATCCCAAGTGTTCAACCATAAACACATGGACATATGAGTAACACTAAATGAACTCAATGGGTCTCACATATGTACATATGTGTGTATATGCAATAGCAATAATTAAAGAAGAGGTCATGAATTTGAGAGGAAGTTAGGGGTATGGGAGGAACTATTCATGAGAAGGGATTAGAAATTTTTTCCATGCAATACTCCCATATGAAATCCTAAAAGCATATATATAGATAGATAGATACAAATTAAAAGTAATTATTGACTATACAAGTTTGCACTTCCACCAGTAAAGAAAGTTTCCCTTACTCCACATCCTCTCCAGCATAAGCTTTCATTAGTGTTTTTTATCTTAGCCATTTTGACAGATCTAAGATGGTATCTCAGAGCTGTATTGATTTGCATTCTCTGACAGCTAAGGATGTTGAACAATTCCTTAAGTGCCTTTTGTCCATTTGAGATTCTTCTGATGAGAATTCTCTGTTTAGAGCTGTACCCCCTTTTTAATTGGACTATTTGGTATTTTGATGTCTAGTTTCATGTGTTCTTTGTATATTTTAGAGATTAGCCCTCTATCGGATGCGGGGTTGGTGAAGATCTCTTCCCATTCTGTAGACTGCCGTTTTGTCTTGTTGATTTTTCCTTTGTGTTACAGAAGCTTCTCGGTTTCAGGAGGTTCTATTTATTAATTGTTTCTTTCAGTGTCTGTGCTACTGGTGTTATATTCAGGAATTGGTCTCCTGTGTCAATGTGTTCAAGTGTACTTCCCACTTTCTCTTCTATCTGGTTTAGTGTGGCTGGATTTATGCTGAGGTCTTTGATCCATTTGGACTTGTGTAGCAGTTTTTCAGAAAATTGGGTATAAATTTACCTCAAGACCCAGCAGTAGCACTCTTGGACATATACCCAAAGGATGCACAATCATACCAAAAGGATATTTGTTCAACTATGTTAATTGCAACATTGTTTGTAAGAGTCACAACCTGGAAAAAACATAAATGCCCCTCAACTAAATAATGGATAAAGAAAATGTATACATTTACACAATGGAGTACTACTCAGCAGATAAAAACAATGACATCTTGAAATTTACAGGCAAATGTATAGGACTAGAAAAGTCCATCCTGAGTGAGGTAACCCAGATGCAAAAAGACAAACATGGTATATACTCACTCATAATTGAATATTAGACATCAGCAAAAGATAATCAGCCTACATTCCACAACCCCAGAGAAGCCAGGAAACTTGGAGACTCCATGAGAGACATACATGGATCCCCACGGAAATGGCAAAGAACCAACATCTCCTGAGTAAATTAGGAGAATTGGGGGAAGGTAGAGGGTAGAAGGGGAGTGAGGATGGAAGAAAGGGAGAGGAGAACATAAGGGGTTGGGAAGGTCAAGTTGGGGAAAGGACAGAGAGGGAGAGCAAAGAAAGAGATATCTTGATAGAGGGAGACATTATGGGGCTAGCGAGAAACCTAGTGAAATTACCTGGTGTGAGTGAGAAGAAAGCATGAAACACGCAACAAACCCACTTAGGAATTTATTAGAGGAGACGTGTACAGGCCTGGTGAAGTCAGTGTGCAGAGACAGAGAGAGCTGAAGATGACTCTTCCAGTTTTTAAAGGCTGCCTAGCTCATTTGCACAGGGGGATGATGTAGCTATGTCATACACAGATAATGGGAGCTCACAAATGCACGCAAGGGCTTATATAGCTGCTGCATCATATGTAGGTGATGCAACCATGCCGTGGGTCTGGGATATCTTACTCAGTAAAGTGTTTGCTATTTCCACCCATTTGTATGCAAAATTCAAGATGTCATTGTTTTTCACCGCTGAGTAGAACTCTAATGTGTATATGTGCCACACCTTCTTTATCAATTCTTCTATTGAGGGGCACCTAGGTTGTTTCCAGGTTCTGGCTATTACAAATAGTGCTGCTATGAGCATAGTTGAACAAATGCTTTTCATAGTTCAACAAATGTACAACAAAGTGGTTGTACAAGTTTGCATTCCCACCAGCAATGTTCCACTTCACATCTTCTCCAGCATAAGCTATTATTGGTGTTTATGATCTTAGCCATTCTGACTGGTGTAAAATGGTATCTTAAAGTTGTTATTCACTCAAAAGTGGATATTAGCTGTAAAGCAAAGAACACTGACCTATAGTTCATGATGCTAAGTAACAAGGTGAACCTTAAGAAAAACATACACAGATCCACCTGGCAAGGGGAAATAAAGAAGATTGCCTGACAAAATTGGGAGCATGTGGGTGGAGAGAAAAAAAAGTGGGTGGAAGTAAAAGAGGAGGGAAGGACAGGGGAGAGTGGGATAATCAAGATGGAGGAAGGAGAGAGATGAAAGCAAAGAAAGAGATATTTTGATTGAGGGAGCCATTATGGGGTGAGCAAGAAACCTGGCACTAGAGAAATTCCCAAGAATCCACAAGAATGACACCAGCTAAGACCCTAAGCAATAGGGGAGCGGGGGCCTGAACTGGTCTTGCCCTGTAGTCTGATTGATGAATGTCTTAAATATTACCAAATAACCTTCATCCAGCAACTGATGGAAACAGAGGCAGAGACCCAAGGTAGAGACTTGGCTGAGCCTCCAAAGTCCAGTTGCAAGAGTGGGAGGAGTGAAAATATGAGCAAAGAGGTAAGACCATGATGGGGGCACCCACTAAAACAGTTTATCTGAGCTAAAAAGAGCTCACCAACTCCAGCCGGCCAGAGAAGGAACCAGCATAGGACAAATTGGATCCTCTGAATGTGGGTGACAGTTGTATGGCTGGGGCAGACTACAAGGGCACTGGCAGTGGCACCAGGATTTATCTCTACTGCTTGTACTGGCTTTTTGGGAATCCATTTTCTTTGAATGGATACCTTGCTCAGCCTGGATAAAGTAGGAAAGCCTTGGACCTTGCCCTAAACAATGTGCCTTATCCTCTCTGAAGAGTGGATGGGAGTGGGGTGGGAGGTAGGTTGAGGGTATGGGAGGAGGGGATGGAGTGGGAACTGGGATTGATATGTATAATGAAAAAAGATAGTTTGTTTTCTTTTAAAAAATAAATAAAGTTATAAAAATTAAACAAGCATAACTGAAAATACACATAGGTATGCTGACTCTGAAAACTAAAACCACCCCTGAATGAGGGAATATCATTAATAAGATATTATTTCAATATGCCCCTATGTGCAATGTTAGCTCCGGAGACGTGTGGCATGACGTACAAAGCTACGGTTAATGGATATAACCATGACAAGCAGAATTAAACTTATCTGCATAGAAGAGTCCCCTTGTTGAAAAGTCAATGTTCATTGGCTCAATTTAACCTTTGCAAATTGAACACCCGCCAATCTGGTCCATCTTCATTCCCATGACATAAACCAATACATGCTGGGAAATTACAACATCATTCCTCCTGCTGCCATCAGGTCTATGTCACAACGGTGACTCCAGTAGCTGTTTGCCTACCCTATTTCACTCTACAGTGTATACAATAAACTATTCCTCCTGTTCTGTTCTGAAGGCCAAAACTTTGTTCCACACACAAATCCTTTTCCTATTACTGAAAGGTACAGTAGACTACTTGACTCATATTTGTAATTTTAAAACTCAGTGGTCATTGAGTTTTTTAATCTAAGAATTTAGTTGGTTAATTACAAGGACAGCATGGTAACTGCCCTGGAGAGAAATGGATGGGATCAAGGCTACCTGATTGAACATCAAAAATTTTGTCTCAGAAATATTTTTCTACAAGGCAGGAGGTTATGCTGTTCTAGACTTAATATGCCTTCCCAGGGATAAAGCATTCCACACACTTAAAAGTTTAATAAACAAAATCTTATTAAAAAGAACATACATCCAGAGGTGGCTGATGTTAAAAGAGGAACCACCCTGGCACAGATTTTATATTCCATATATGCTGACATCCTTAGGATAAGGCTCTGGGTTGTACTTTGAACAATTTAAATAAGGACAGGAGAATACAAGTCAAGTCACTTAGGCAGATAAGAGTTTTACAGAACAAAACTGAAAAATATATATCTTAATATATGACTTAAAAGATAAATAGATCATGCTGTATGATCTAAAAGACACATTCAAAAGAAGAAGCAAGGTCATAATCCTCACACAGCAAAGGACACAATAAACAACATGGGATAGTCACCTCTCCGCATGGTAATAACCTAAATGAACGGCTCTTCTAAGCTATTCCAATCTCAGAATAAAGTTCCTTTTGCTTCTGTGCAAGCAAGCTGAGAGGAAGGCCACAGCTGCTTCTATGAAGAACCAGGAGTTCATTTTTAACGAGCCCTGGCTGCTGACTGTCTCTAGGCTATGATATTCTGTATAGAATTTCATTTCTTAAGCTTTATTTTATGGATATGTGTGTTTGCCTGAATGCATCAGTGAGCAATACCAGTATGGGCCAGAAGAGGGAATCAGATCCCTGGGAACTGGAGTTACCATAGTTACTGGCATTGAAACTAGTTACCATGGTTACTGGCACTGGAACCTGTGTCCTCTGCAACAACACCAAGCACTTTTAATTGCTAAGCTATCTTTCAAGCCACATTTTTTAATCTAAAATTTATTTTCATACATTTTTATTGAAATATATCACTTTTCTCTTCACTTTCTTCCCTCTATCCTCTCTCAAATTCTTGCCTTCCAATTTCTTCTTTTTTAAGTATGCGTGCATAAGCATGTGAAAATATATGAATAAAACCTGCTCAATCCATTACAGTCAATTGTGTTTTATGGTTTCAGGACTGAACCTTCTGTTGTGGATATAAAATCAGGAACTCATCCCTACCTGAAGCTAATTAACCCACTTGCAGGGGTGTTTTACTCTTTATTGAGCAACATGACTCTGATCCCTAAGTGACTTAGGCTTCCTTTTACAGAAAACATTACCAAAAATAGAAAACTTGCAGTGGTAAATACCTCAGCTAACACTTGCTTGTAAGAGGAGGGGCCACTTGTTGGTCCCCAGCTGCTCAGAATGCCAACATAATCACACAGAAACCATATTGTTTAAATCATTGCTTGGCCCATTAGCTCTAGCTTCTTAGTGGATAACTCTTACATATTAATTTAACCCATCTCCATTAATCTGTGTATCGCCACGTGACAGTGGCTTACTGGCAAAGCTCCATCTGGCATCTGTCTCTAGGAGGGCTACATGGCTTCTCCTGACTCTGCCTCCTTTCTCCCAGCTTACTTTTCCCTACCTAGCTCTGTTCCCCTATAGCTATGCTATTGGCCCAAAGCAGTTCCTTTTTTATCAGTGGTAATCACAGCATACAGAGGGGAAATCCCACATCACTTGCTAGTGCCATGGCCCTGAAGTTTTATAGCTGCAATGGAGACTATGGACACTGTCTCCCCAGTTTCCTAGGGCCTCCCAACATGTCCTATTTACCATTGTCATCTTGGATGACTTTCAAATCCTGAAATTCCTCCCTCCACATTCTAAGTACCATGATTAAAGGTCATTAAAGTATGGTGCCTTAGGTGGCTTCAACTTTATTTAGTGAGGCATTGGAATGATAGGAAGCGCAAGGTGAGTAGTTACACTTCAGGTTATTGTAAAAGTTCTTATCTCTGTGAGCCTAGGTCTCACCATCTGTAGAATGAGGACACTACTGCGCACCAGCCCCTGATAAATTATAATTGATTCAAAGATAAAGTAAAACAGTATTTCTCATAGTTGGAAGACAGAGGACTTTAAGGCAGAAGAGCTACATTTGATGAGAGCCTTCTCCTGTTACTGGAGTTAGGACCAGCTAATATGACCTGCCTACCCTAATTCAGCCACTCACCCTTGTTAAGCCAATTAAAGAACCAGGTTACACTAGGTGGTGGTGGTTTATGTCTCTAATTCTACCACTCTGGAAGCAGAGGCAGGTGGAACTCTGTAAATTTAAGGCCAGCCTGTCTACAGAGCTGGTATATCCAAAGCTACAAAAAAAAAAAAAAAACCTGTCTTCAAAATAAAAGGAACCAAGATATTTACTTGTCTGTGGCATGCTCATCAAGACAAGGTTTCTCTGTAGCTTTGAAGCCTGTCATGAAACTAGCTCTTGTAGACCAGGCTGGCCTCAGTCTCACAGAGATCTGCCTGCTTCTGCCTCCCTAATACTAGAATTAAAGATGTACACCACCACTGCCAGGCTCTGAAGCCTCCAATCTTAAAGGCCAGTTCTGGACCAAAAACCTGTGTTTCTGAAGTCATAGAGTTTACTTTGGCCTGTGGTGCTAACCACAGCCCTCTGATAGTAGACAGACTTTACTTCTTAAGTTTGGTATCTTTCCTCCAGCAAGTTCACAGAATGTAAAGACCAGGGTTTTTATCCCAGCTGGTTATCTTGGTGTTTAGTATCCAGCTCTACCCTTGGCCCTTTGCACACAACCATGACAACTTCAGCAACTCACCTGATGTAGCCAAATGCCATGTAGACATTCCTCTAAGAAAAGGCACAAAGACAGCCTATCCCAATTATCTCTGGACCATGTTTAGGAAGCCAATACAGAGAATTCATGGTGTGGAAAAGGGAGATGTAAAATGCAATGGAGGATCATTAAAGAAAAATTATAGCAGAAAACTTCCCAAACGTACAGAAGACAGACATCCGAATTCAAGAGGTGTATAGAACTCCCAACAGACATAATAAGAGAAGAAATATTCTGTGGTATATTATAGTCAGGATTCCAAACTATAAGTAAAGAAGGAATCCTGAAAGAAATATACCCAACAAACAGAAATATACTCAGAAATAACTCAGCAGACCCTCAAAAATTAATGTTGCAGGGCACAGGAGACCACTTCCTATGTATAACCCCAGCAGCACAGACACTAAGGGCATCATTGAATAAATGGGACTTCCTGAGGCTGAGAAGCTTCTGTAAAGCAAAGGACACTGTCACTAAGACAAAAAGACAACCCACTGACTGGGAGAAGATCTTCACCAACCCTGCAACTGACAAAGGTTTGATCTCCAAAATATATAAAGAACTCAAGAAACTAGACCGTAAAAGGCTAATCAACCCAATTATAAAATGGGGCACTGATCTGAACAGAGAATTCTCAACAGAAGAACTTCAAATGGCCAAAAGACACTTAAGGTCATGCTCAACTTCCTTAGCGATCAGGGAAATGCAAATCAAGACAACTTTAAGATACCACCTTACACCTGTCAGAATGGCTAAAATAAAAAACACCAATGATAGCCTTTGCTGGAGAGGTTGTGGAGAAAGGGGTACACTCACCCATTGCTGGTGGGAATGCAAACTTGTGCAACCACTCTGGAAAGCAGTGTTTCGGTTTCTCAGGAAATTCGGGATCAACCTACCCCTGGATCCAGCAATACCACTCTTGGGAATATACCCAAGAGAGGCCCTATCATGCAACAAAAGTATATGCTCAACTATGTTCATGGCAGCAATGTTTGTAATAGCCAGAACCTGGAAACAACCTAGATGCCCTTCAATGGAAGAATGGATGAAGAAAGTATGGAATATATACATATTAGAGTATTACTCAGCAGTAAAAAACAAGGACTTCTTGAATTTTGCATACAAATGGATGGAAATAGAAAACACTATCCTGAGTGAGGTAAGCCAGACCCAAAAAGAGGAACATGGGATGTACTCACTCACATTTGGTTTCTAGCCATAAATAAAGGACATTGAGCCTATAATTCATGTTCCTAGAGAAGCTAAATAAGGTGAATCCAAAGACAAACACATAGGCATCCTCAGGAATATTAACCTTCATCAGGCGATGAAAGGAGACAGAGACAGAGACCCACACGGGAGCACCGGACAGAAATCTCAAGGTCCAAATCAGGAGCAGAAGGAGACGGAGCACGAGCAAGGAACTCAGGACCACGAGGGGTGCACCCACACACTAAGACAATGGGGATGTTCTATTGGGATCTCACCAAGGCCAGCTGGCCTAGGTCTGAAAAAGCATGGGATAAATCCGGACTAGCTGAACATAGCGGACAATGAAGAATACTGAGAATTCAAGAACAATTGCAGTGGGTTTTTGATCCTACTGCACGTACTGGCTTTGTGGGAGCCTAGGCAGTTTGAATGCTCACCTTACGAGACCTGGATAGAGGTGGGCAGTCCTTGGGCTTCCCACAGGTCAGGGAACCCTGATTGCTCTTCGAGCAGATGAGGGGGGGGGGGGACTTGATCGGGGGAGGGGGAGGGAAATGGGAAGCGGTTGTGGGGACGAGGCAGAAATCCTTAATAAATAAATAAATTAAAAAAAAATTAATGTTGCAGGAAGAAAATAAGCATAAAATGTTAGGAGCCAGGCCAGTCCAAGACCTTCTCTGAGGCCCCCAAAAAAGGACAAATGTTCATGTCCAACGACAGACTTTGCAACATCTTTTCCTAGGCTGGGGATTATTAGTCCCAAGGCTTCTTTGAAATTGGTCTTTGACATACTTGAGATATCCTGTGATCCCTTTGCACAATACTGATTGATTAGTTATCTGATAATTTTATCCCATAAGCATTCTTATGACTCTGTCCCATTTTCCCCTGCAAACAGTACATAAAATGCTGTTTTAATGATAAAAAGTTTATTTTTTAATAAGCTTTCTATCACGAGACATCGGTTCATGTAGACCTCCTGACCCCAGCTTTCTGTCTTCTCTATATTACCATCCATGGTGCTCCCCTTTCAGCACCTTTCCATCTGATACCTTTATTCCTTCGGGTTCAGGTCAACCAATAATACAGAAAGACAGCCCATCACTTAACAAATTGATAGGAAATAGTAATCATTTCTATAACAAACTTAAGAATAAATAGCTTGAACTCACCACTACAAAGACATAGACTAAGTGACAGAATTATAAAACTAGAAATAAGTGATATTTATGTGCCAAGAAACACATTTATCCAGCAAAGATACTAAAAAACCTGAATATCAATGGATGGAAGACAAATTGCCAAAGAAATGTAAGCAAGCAGGTGTAGCTATCTTGCAAACCAAACTTCAGAACTACTTAGAATAGATAAGGAGGGACGTTACATAACAATAAGAGGTATCAGGGACCTCTGGGAGTCAGCCACAGTGTCTTCTCAAGGTTCTGAAGAAGACTTACAGGAAGCAGGGTAATTAGAAGGATCTGAGAGTGATAAGAACTCTCCACTATGTACTTTTCCACGTCAGTTTCTTTATTCGTCTCCTGCTATTCTACTTCTGTTCTGCAAAATTTTCAGTTTGCATACACTTGCAAAACAAAGACAGTTCTCTGAGTTTGGACGTCCCTTTATCTTTGAAGGTCCCAAATGTGATCTAAATGAAAGACTCCTTTGCTGACTGCACATCCTGCCAAGTGGAAGGTAGTTGCAGGGAGGTGGCTTCTGCTGCATCTCAGGGAACGAAGCAGAGAGAGACTAGGGGAACCAAGGTCATTAACTACGTGGCTAAATTTCCTACTGGATCTATACTCTGCTTAATCTTGAACTAAGGGAGAGTGCTTATGACTTCACAAGAGATCTAACTGTAAGAAACAGCTGATAAACAACAAACAGGTAGTAGGCCCAGTGCCTTGAGAACTGGATTTATCACCATCAGAACACATTCATTCTGGTGGGCCAACCTTCTATTCTATCATTTGAAATCTCACTGCATGATTCCTGCAGACTGCAGCATCTTCCCATTTTTCATTTAATAAATGCCGTGTATGGATATCTCTCTGGGCAACAGGTACTTCAGATCCTAAGCACCTGAGGGTGACTGAATCAGTGGTGAGCATCTGTAGGGTCAAAGCGGAAGTTGAAATTGAACTAAAAAGTAAAATTTGTAATCAAGGCAATAATAAACCATTTTAGTTATGAAAGGGCAGTGCCAACTTGTCTGAAAGTATACATAGTAAGATTTACATAGCAGAACAGTTGCCAGGAATACATATGGAGAATGTGTGACAATATGTACCTTAGAGAATCTTAGACGGAATTTATACATTTAGTAACAGAATTAGTAATAGAACATTTTTTAAAGGCATTCCAGGCCCTGGACTGTAGAGTTCAATATAGACACATAGGTAAGTGACAGGGATGTAGATATGACTCATGGTTTCTTCCTGCTGGCATGTGGGTGAAGCTGGGCATCTTGAAGTTTGGAACTCAGTGGGAACCCAGGGAAGAGCAGGCTGTTTCAGAATCTTTGGAGCTGTCTGTGTCCAGAGAATAGAATAGGGTCCCCTGGAGTGAGAGCTGTAGGGCAGGGCACAGGGCTACAGCAAGAAAGTGACAATCTACAACCCTTTATAAATAATTAGAATTTCTGCTTGGACAAATAAATAATAATGGCAGAAGATGAAGTTAAGAAATTTTAAAGAACTTTTTTCCTTGGGTGTACATTTGGAATTTTTTTTTAAATATTTATTTATTTATTATGTATACAATATTCTGTCTGTATGCCTGAAGGCCAGAAGAGGGCGCCAGACCTCTTTACAGATGGTTGTGAGCCACCATGTGGTTGCTGGGAATTGAACTCAGGACCTTTGGAAGAGCAGGCAATGCTCTTAACCACTGAGCCATCTCTCCAGCCCCACATTTGGAATTTTTAAGAATATTGTTTTGACAGATGAGATAAGAGCATTCCGGGACAGGGAGAGAGGGAAAATCTCCCCGCCCTAAAACAGGTAAGTGGTAAAACAAACTGTTAGCAAATAATATTTATCTGAGTTCCTTTTGACCTGCAATGGTGCTGGTGGATCTAAATTGATCTCTTGAAGTTTATAAGAATTTTTTTAAAGGGCAAACATGTAAGATATACTAGGTAATTATTGTTTGTATTCTGCACACCTTTAATCCCAGCACTCGGGAAGCAGAGACAGGTAGATCTCTGCAAGCTTGTGGCCAGCCTGGTCCACAGAGTCAGTTCCAAGAGAGCCATGGTTGTTATACAAAGAACCCCTGTTTTGGAGGACTAGATCCTGTCTTTGTATCAGACAAAGGAAGGCATTTTGTTCCAGAGTACATATAATAGAAATATAACCCTGGCAGAAATTAGAATAAGGCATAGTTTTATTTATTATGAGGATTTAAAACTTTTTAAATGGTAGGTGGCTAAATAAGGAATTATTTATACCAATAATAGTATGTTATAAATATAGTTTTGAATATAATATAGAATATAATCATTTGTAAGATCAGCCAGTGATCAGTATATTTTAAGTATTAAAAGCTTACAATTTAAGTAAACTTTATCCTTACCAGTTTCCAGTTAGCGGTAGTAATTTATGACTAGTCATTGAGTTATAGTTTTAATTATTTGAAATGGTTTAGAATATGATTAAATTTAGTTTTAGTAATTTATAACTTAATAGACACATGATCAATCATTAGGTTGTATTTATTATCTTTAATAGTTTATTGGTGTGGGAAGTCCTCTGTATATGTGTTGTTTTTATTGGTCAATGAATAAAGAAGCCGCTTTTGACCAATGGATTAATAAAATATAGCCATGTTGGAAGATATATATATATATAGATAGATAGATAGATAGATAGATAGATAGATAGATAGAGAGTAGTCAGAGTAAGCAAGAAGACATGTCACCGGACTGAACCTTCCCAATAAGTCACAGGCACGTGGCAATACACAGATTAATAGAAATGGTTTAATTTAAGATATGTGCTAGTGGGGGCTGGAGAGATGGCTCAGAGGTTAAGAGCATTGCGTCCTCTTCCAAAGGTCCTGAGTTCAAGTCCCAGCAACCACATGGTGGCTCACAACCATCTGTAATGGGGTCTGGTGCCCTCTTCTGGCCTGCGAGCATACACACAGACAGAATATTGTATACATAATAAATAAATATTTAAAAAAAAAAGATATGTGCTAGTTAAAAAGTTGCTTAAGTTATTGGCCAAACAGTATGGCAATTAAAATAGATTGTGTGATTATTTTGGGTTGGGAAGCTGGGAATGAACAAGCAGCCTCCTACAACAGATTGGTAGCCAACGTGGCAGCTTCTTATAACAGTTTACAATAAAAAACAAACCTTATTTTTAAGAGTGTATGATTTGTTATTTTTATAAAATTAAAATGTGATGTTTTATCTTTATTAAATTTAGTTTAAAGATAATAAGTTTGAATTGAAGTCATTTTAATATGGAAATGAAAGCTCTAAACAAGAAATACAACATATATAAGAAGACTGGCAATTTTATGAATTATTATAATGTATTATGAGATAAATTAGGTAAAGAGATCAAAACAAATGTTTTATGGGTTAAAAAAAAGGGGGAGTGTTTTTAGAGATGGTAGAAAAACAGCTATACCTAGCTTTCTGAATAGAAGAAACTGTTCATTTTTTAACCCAAAGTCATATCTTTTTTTTTTTCCAAAGTCATATCTTTTGCTTTGACTCCAAGTTATAATTCTGGTCTAGCTGTTGATAGACACCTGTTCACTGCTTGTCCTACAATGCGGATTTCAGTACAGATCAATGCTACTATATCTGAATTTTTTTCTTCCTGTAAACTAAAATTCATGTAACCTTCAGAAAGTCAAAGAAGTCATAAGCCTTGAACCCACCTTTTCTAGGTCACACAGGCTCCAGGTAAGTACAGACCAAGATTCTCCACCTGTCTATTTCTAAGAATCTCTCCCTGCTTGGGATTTCTCTCTGTCCTCAATCACTATGGACCTGAAAATTCCATATGTAGTGTTTTCTTTAAAGTTCCTACATTTTAAGTTCTGTTCCTAGTCTATATTTGTCTCAGCAGATTTCCATGTGGTTGATCCCCACCATCCAGGGAATGTCTATAACCTGCAAATTGCTGAATTCTGGACTTGCTGAAAAGCAATGTAAAGCAGTCAAGCCATTGTGACTGCTCTGTCCTTTCAGATGGATCAGCAAATAAGACATCTCTGATAAGTGCTGCATTGCCCATCCTTTGACTAGCCCTTCAGCCTTCTTGGGCCATGTTGAAGCCCCAGTGTCAGCTGAAAACAGTCACAAAAGACAATAGGTCATGTCTTGCCCCTCTAACTGGCTGAAATCCTAACTCAAAAGGAAACTTCCTGACATAGGGGACAAAATGATGACCTGTAATGCCAATTGACATACTAGAAAAGTGAGCTCATATTTATATACAGAAAGATTCCTTAACTGAAACAATGTTGCAATATAAGGCACTTTTTCTTAAAGCCATATAGCACCTCTTTGACTTAAGAAAGAAATGTTACTTCTGTATAAACATTAGGAATTTTCAACTGGCCATCCTCAAAGAAACATTAGAAAAAGGGGACCTGAGATGGAAAAAAAAAAAGTAGCTGGCCCACTGCTTATTTCCAGATGCCTCCTAAGTAATAATTCTGATGTCAGCCATCAAACAAACGTCTTTGACCCTTCTGCTTCTGCTAATTACTTTTGGCTCTTGCATCACTGGTGCCTTAAATAGATAATATTTCCTGTCTGGGAACCATTAAGCTGGTGGTTATTAGATTCTTCATTCTGAGACTTCTTATTTCTGCATTCTAGTTCATTTGATTCCTCAAGTGTACTATATGTAGAGAAGGAGTGTAGAAGGAGGAGCGGTGGGCTGCGTTCCCACCCAGTTCCGCAAGGCTAGCATTACCCAAAATAATTACACGGAAACTGTAGTCTTTAAACACTGCTTGGCCCATTAGCTCTAGCCTCTTATTGGCTAACTCTCACATCTTGATTAACCCATTTCTGATAATCTGTGTGGCACCACGAGGTGGTAGCTTACCAGGAAAGATCTTAACCTGCGTCTGTCCCGGAGAGGAGAATCATGGCGACTGCCTGACTCGGCTTCTTTCTCCCAGCATTCTGTTCTGTCTACTCCGCCTACCTAATTTTCTGTCCTATCAGGGCCAAGGCAGTTTCTTTATTAACCAATGAAAGTAACACATAGATCCTCCTCCATCAAAGGAGGTAAAAAACATTTAGGGTTTTTGCACTGAAGTCACTCTACACAGCAGTCTGGGTATTGGTGGCCCTGGTAATAGGGCTAGAGAGAGCAGGCTTGGTAGGCCTGAGAACTACTGCACTTGTCACTGATGGTCAGAACTTTAATCTCCTGAGCCAACAGATTGATCAAGACCTATCTGAACTGAAAACAACCTGACTTCCTCTCCGGACACTCTGGCAGAGGTCATACTACAGAACAGATGGTAACCTGACCTCCTCTTCATGCAGCAAGAAGGCACTTTCATGACTCTCAGAGAACAATGTTGTTCTCATGCCAATAACTAGGGAATAGTCAGAGTAAGTTTGAGTCTAACTAAACAATAATTAAGAGAATAGTTACATTCAAACCATGAAAACTGGTATGAGTAACTATTTTTCTACTTGTTTGCTCCCTCTCACTTGTGGGCCACGTGTTCTGAATGCAATCATGACATTTGTAAATCAGTTACTCAGTACGATTACACTTATTGCCCTGATGAGCCATTGTGAACACTTTACAAATTCCTATTGGAGACAATGATCTCTAAAAATGTAGAGATTCCCCTATCGGGTGAGTTGAATGTTAAGGAACATTTTCTTTTAGTTTTAGCTTTACTGATGTCTGCATTGTTCTCTATGGTGCCTGCTATGATCATTTCCAGAGCTGTTAAGCTAAAGGTCTTCTTTCTGATTTGTTCCTCCTCAGTCATAGGATAAATTAATTGCACATTGCAAATTGTTTCCATTGTTCCATGAACTGACTTACCATGAAATGTTTCATGGGATATTAACTGTCTGACCATAAAGTTATCACATATAACTCTCCTAAATTATTTATTTCTGTTTTATGTATGTTGGTGATTTTCCATGAGTGCCCCGTCCTCTGAAACTAGAGTTATAGATCATTGTGAGCTGCCATTTGGGTGCTCTGGAAGAAAAGTCAGTACCCTTAACCACTTAGCCATCTCTCCAGCCCTGTGTACCTTCCCAGTGATCATAACAGGAAGTCCAAAATTCCACTTTTAGTCATTTGATTGGTTGTTACAAAGAAGTTGCCTTACTTTGGTCAACTGTCATTTACATTCTCCTACCTTGGCACACTGAAAATTTGCCATAGCCATGAAAAATATTTACCTTGCAAAATCTTAGCTCCTGCTTTTCAGTACCGTATCATTTGGAAGTTCCACCATTGCAAATGACCCTACTGAGTAGGAACTGCCAGGGATTGGCCATTAAGAGAAGTTCCTTGGAAATATAAGGAACATATCTAAACATATTAAAGACAATATTCAACTAGCCAACAGCCAACATCAAATTAAATGGAGGGAAACTCAAAGTGATTCCCCTAAAATCAGGAACAAGACAAAGTTGTCCACTCTCCATAACTATTCAATATAGTACTTGAAATTCTAGCTAGAGCAATTAAGACCTGGGTAGTTGTTAATGGCAATCATTTATAGTGATAGCAAATATGGCCAAAGTTTATTGGAAGTTTCTTGGTTGACCCAATGTTTATCCAAAAATGTATTTCTTAGTGTTTAATTACTTTTGTGGTTTCTATAGCCTCTCTTATGGTTTATTTCTGATTTTGTTGGATTGTGGTCTGAATGGAAACAAGGAACTAACTCAATTTTGTTCATCTTTTTATACTTGACTTATATACTAATTTTAATTTTAATACTAATACACATCAAAGAGCTAGTTCACATAAAGAATATTCAGATAGACCACATGGAGTTCCAAGGAGGGTGAACCAATTAACACAATACCCTATCAGGGTATGAGGAATGCTAAGACCCCAGTTTTCTATATCTGTTATTTTTCTATTATGGTCACTCTAGTCAGGTGTGTCCAGCCTGCAGCATGTGGACTTTATATGTCCCACAATAGCTCCAAATATATCCTGACATATTTATTAATGTCACAATATCAAAAGCTAAGATACCCCTGCTGGGTGCCCTAGGAGGACAAATTACATCTGTGAACTCCAGTTCTCAATTTGCTAAGCCATGATTCTTTTTTGGGAGGATGATAAAACAAAATTTTTAAAAATTTAATTATAACCATGATGAATATGAATATGCATGTGTGTACATGAGTGTTTACTGTGGTGTTCTTTCAACTATTCTTTTTGTATAAAATTGTCATATTAAAATATAAAAATATCAAAGTTGTATGATAGTAAATTAACATGTGAAAATCAGTTTTACCTGTATATAAGCAAAATGTGGAAATATTTTTTCAACAGTAGTAAAAATCATACAATACTTAGGAATAAATTTAATGAAAGACACAGAAATTTGTATACTGAAAGTAATAAAAATAACTAATGATAGAAATAAAAAGATCAAATTAAGGGAGAAGTAAACTTTTTTAAAGTTTATGAATTAAAAGACAGTATTGCTGAGTCACATCTTTGCATATTAACAGATATACAAGAAATTCCATTCAAAATTCCAGGCTGATTCTTTTTTTAAGTTAGTGGGGTCATTTTTATGACAAAAGGAAATACATTAATGGATAACATGAATTTTAGAAAGAAATATAGAATTTCAAGAATTTTGCTACTTTTTTGCCCTCCCATCCCTCCTCATCTTTTTTTAAAATTTTTTTTATATTGAGAAAGTTGTTTTTTATTTTATTTTTTTCTGCTTCCCTCTCTTCCTCTCCTCTCCCTTTCTTCCTCTCCCATGATGCCCATACTCCCAATTTACTCAGGAAAATCTTGTTTTTTTATACTTCCCATGTACATTAGATCCATGTATGTCTCACTCTTTGTAGTCTAATTTATCTGGGATTGTGAATTGTAGGCTGGTTTTTCTTTGATTTATGTCTAAAAGCCTCTTACGAATGAGTACATATGACATTTGTCTTTTTGGGTCTGGATTACCTCATTCAATATGATGTTTTTTAGATCCATCCATTTGCCTGCGAATTTCTGGATTTCATGTTTTTTCCCACTGTATAGTACTCCGTTGTGTAAATGTATCACATTTTCCTTATCCATTATTCGGTCGAGGACAATTTAGGTTGTTTCCAGGTTCTGGCTATGACAAACAATGCTGCCATGAACATAGTTGAGCACATGTCCTTGTGGTACTATTGAGCATCCTTTGGATGTTATGGTGTAAATGAACGGCAGACAATTATAATAAAATATTTAGCTTTAATAAGGGAAGGACTTACAAAGCTGAAGTTCCCACAGAGAACAGGAAAACAGAAGGGGAGGCGGGGAGCACACCCACAATATTTATAAGTAAATAATATCCTCAGGGGACCCCACCCTACAAGCAAGGTGATTGGCTGGGCTTCCCCTACAACTCCTTCTTTTGTCTAAATAAGCTAGAGCCAAACCAAATACAACTATATACAATAGGAATAAATAATAAATATACTAAACATTCTATTTCAAGGAGTCTAAATAATGTAGAGAGTAACTACAATTATCTAATCTTCAACTCCGTCAAAGATCTGAGAAGGGAAATAATATTACTTAACAAACGAGAAATATCCAAAATGTGTAACAAATGACAGAGACAACTGACTACCTGGGCAATCACCCAAAGTCTCATTTGCAATGTTGAGTCAACCAACTTTGGCTAAGGCCTAACATAACTGACATACCATTATTAAAGGCAAGAAACCTTTTAGAACTATCCTACCCTGTCTTGGCAAGATAAGATAATCCTGTTTCATCCACTTATGGATGTTTTGTATCTTTGTCAGTAGTTGAGGTATGGGCTTTTCTTAACCCAAAGGCCAGTTGTGCCAAGAAGACAAGCTCCCAGTGGAGTGTCTTTGGTGCTCAACGTTCTCACGGGAGTAGAGCAGTGATGCCAGGAGTGTTTGTGTCTCGTTGGCATGGAATTCTAGGTTAGATTAAAGGCCATTTTCTACAGCTCTTTAAAAAGGTTGACAATTATACTATCTATACTAAATATAATCTCTATGTATCTAAAAAAACTAATTATCCTAAATATAAATATGACAAACATATAAATCTCAATACCTATCTAACTTGAAGACTAAGAGAATAAACAACTGCAATATATGAAGACAATGATCTCCAACTGTAAACAATGTCATTATATAAATAATACCAGAAGTAGAAATGTACATTGTAATATGGTAAATGTATCAATACAATATAGGCAGAGTTAAAAGCATACTCCTATATGAAAAATAGAGGTAGGAGCACTCACATACAATATTCAATATATCAATATACAAGAATCAGTACCAATACATTTTTTTAAAAACAGTAATTCACAAATACCAATCATCCCCAAAAGTGGTATTGCTGGGTCTTGTGGAATGTTGTTTTCTAATTTTCTGAGAAATCTCCATATTGATTTCCAAAGTGGTTATACCAGATTGCACTTCCACCAGCAATGGAGGAGTGTTCCCTTTACCCAACATCCTCTCCAGCATAAGTGTCATCACTGTTTTTGATTGTGACCATTCTTAGAGGTGTAAGATGGAATCTCAAAGTGGCTTTGATTTGGATTTCTCTGATGGCTAAAGACGTTGAGCATTTCCTTAAGTGTCTTTCAGCTATATTAGATTCATGTGTTGAGAGTTCTCTGTTTAGGTCTGTACTTCATTTTTTTCTGTCTCTTTTTTTTAATTGATTTCTATTGAACTCTACATTTTTCTCTGCTCCCCTCCCTGCCTCTCCTGTCCCCTTCAACCATCCCCCAAGGTCCTCATGCTCCAAATTTACTCAGGAGATCTTGTCTTTTTCTATTTCCCATGTAGATTAGATCTAATTTTTATTGTCATTTTTGTCTAAGTTCTCTGGGATTGTGGTTTGTAGGCTGGTTTTCTTAGCTTTATGTTTAAAAAACACCTATAAGTGATTACATGTGATAATTGTCTTTCTGTGTCTGGGTTACCTCACTCAAAATAATGTTTTCTAGCTCCATCCATTTTCCTGCACAATTCAAGGTGTCATTATTTGTTTCTGCTATGTAAATGTACTACATTTTCCTTTTCCATTCTTCGGTTGAGGAGCATTTAGGTTGTTTCCAGGTTCTGGCTATGACAAACAATGCTGCTATGAACATAACTGAGCACATGTCCTTGTGGCACAATTGAGCATCCTTTGGATATATACCCAAAAGTGATATTACTGGGTCTTGAGGCATGTTGTTTCCTAATTTTCTGAGAAACCACCACACTGGCATCCAAAGGGGCTGACCAGCTTGCATTCCTAACAGCAATGTAGAAGTGTTCCCTTTTTCCTATAACCTCTCCAACATAAGTTGTCATCAGTTTTTTTTTTTCTGAAGGCCAGAGTCAACTTTTATTTTTGTATTCTTATATATATATATATATATATTTTTTATTTATAAAAATTTCTGCCTCCTCCCTGCCTCTCTTTTCCCTCCCCCTCCCCCCACTCCCCACTCCTCACTCCTCCCCTCCAGTCCAAAGAGCAGTCAGGGTTCCTGCCCTGTGGGAAGTCCAAGGTCCTCCCCCCTCCATCCAGGTCTAGGAAGGTGAGCATCCAAACAGGCTAGGCTCCCACAAAGCCAGTACATGCAGTAGGATCAAAACCCAGTGCCATTGTCCTTGGCTTCTCAGCAGCCCTCATTGTCCGCCATATTCAGAGAGTCCGGTTTTCTCCCATGCTTTTTCAGTCACAGTCCAGCTGGCCTTGGTGAGCTCCCAATAGATCAGCCCCACTGTCATCAATGTTTTTGATCTTGGCCTTTCTTACAGATGTAAGATAAAATCTCAAAGAAGTTTTGATTCGCATTTCTCTGATGAATAAGGATGTTGAGCAAAAGTGCCTGTTAGCCATTTTAGATTCCTCTGTTGAGAATTTTCTGTTTAGGTCTGTACTCCTTTTTTTTTAATGGATTATGTGTTTTTTTGATGATCAATTTCCTGAGTTCTTTGTATATTTGGAGATCAGACCTGATCTGTCTGTTGTGGGGTTGATGAAGATCTTTTCCCATTCTGTAGACTGACATTTTGTCTTGTTGACCATGTCCTTTGCTTTACAGAAGCTTCTCAGTTTTAGGAGGTCCCATTTATTAATTGTTATCTCAGTGTCTGTGCGGCTGGGAAGTGGTCTCCTGTGCCAATGCATCAAGTGTACTTTCCAATTCCTCTTCTATAAGGATCAGTGTGGCTGGCTTTATGTTGAGGTCTTTGAGTTTTCTGCATTGTGATAGATATAGGTCTATTTTCATTCTTCTAAATGCTGATATCCAGTTATGCCCGTACCACTTATTAAATATGATTTCTTTTTTCCATTTGATACTTTTTACTTCTTTGTCAAAAATCAGGTGTTCAGAGGAGTGTGGATTAATATCTGGGTCTTATATTCAGTTCCATTGGACCTCCTGTCTGTTCTTATACCAATACCAAGCTGTTTTCAGTACTGTAGCTCTGTAGTAGAGTTTGAAGTCAGGGATTGTGATGCCTCCAGAACTTCCTCTATTGTACAGGATTGTTGTGGCTATTCTGGGGTTTTTGCTTTTCCATATGAAGTTGAGTACCGTTCTTTCAAGGTCTGTGAAGAATTTTGCTGGGCATTGTATTGAATCTATAGATTGCTTTTGGTATGATTACCATTTTTACTATGTTAATTCTGCTTACCCGAGAACATGGGAAATATTTCCACTTTCTTGTTTTTTATTCAATTTCTTTCTTTAAGATTTAAAGTTCTTGTCATATATATCTTCCACTTGTTTGATTGGCTGTCCTAGAAATCTCTCTGTAGACCAGGTAGCGCCCAAACTCATAGAGATCCACCAACCTCTGTCTCCATTTGCTAAGATTAAAGGCCTGTACCAGAAGTCGGGCAGTGGTGGCACACACCTTTAATCCCAGCACTTGGGAGGCAGAGGCAGGTGGATTTTTGTGAGTTCAAGACAAGCCTGGTCTACATGATCTAGTTCCAGGACAGGCACCAAAGCTACACAGAGAAACCCTGTCTCAAAAAAAAAATAAGTCTATACCAGAGGGACAGATTATATTAAAGGCAAAACCCACAAGAATACCTTGAGTATCTGCACAAGCAAGTCAAGAACTGTTAAGTAAACAGGGTTTTTTTTTTTTTAGTAACTAAGGGAACCTCGAGGTTCACAGTGTGATCAAATATCCAGCAACATTTCCCTCTTTTGTCTATATAAAGAAAAAAGGTTTTTTTTTTAAATTTTACTTCAATTTTTTTAATACTGAAAGAGAGAAAATAGAAGGAAAGAAAAGAAGAATGGTGTCAGTGATGCCAATGAAGGGCCGAGCTGGAGACAGAGAAACCACTGCAAAGCTGCTGCTGCTGCTGGGTGATGGTGGCCCACACCTTTAATCTCAGCACTTGGGAAGCAGAGGCAGGCAGATCTTTGTGAGAGAGAAAAGGTTTTTAACTCTAACATAACAAAACTATACAATTATGAAGCTATTTCTGACAAACTTTGTACAATGCCCAGCTTGGTTATACTTGGCAGTATAGGTATCGAGTATTTTGAGTACTAAGTCATATAAAATAATTGTGTTGTCTCACATAAACTCTACAATTTGAATATCCTGAGCAGTTCATAGTCCTAACCTGATATCTAGGTGATCTTTGACAGCCTAGTGACATTCTGGTTAGGTAGAACACAGCAGGCAACCAAAGGTGCCCACCGATTGCCCAAACTCTGATGGTGGAAGACGCATGGGGCAGGATTGTACAGGGATCAGTATTTCCAAACGCCATGTGGGTTCACCCTTACAGATCTTCATCATCTTCTTAAAGACTTCATTTACTGCAAACTTTGCCAGTGTTCATATTCTGCTCATAATGAGAAAATTTCATCATTAGTAAAAGGGACCACAATTTCTGATGAGTCTATTCCTGCTAATTGGCAAGTCACATTTTTCCTATCAGAATCAATTCAGAAATCTTTTCTACAAAGGTCTTTAATTTTTTAACTCTACTTGAGTACTAAAAATATCCTTTCTAAGATATTATATTCTCGCTACATAAGGATTCCTGTGGGAGAATAAGTAGACTGCATTTAACTAAAATACAATCAAACTTTGGATTCAAGAGATCCACATGTGCATCTTCTAAATTTCTTTCTACCAGAGATAGTTCTTTCTGAGGTACAGCTGATACTTTTCTCGAACTATTTAAATCATTAACACCTTGTAAGTTTTTAAATAAATCGCTTAACTCTTGAATAGTTAATCTAATTGTGAGCCATATCCAGTTAATATCTCACAGAAATTTTTGAAAATCATTAATTGTTTGAAATTGCTCTCTCCTGATTTGTACTTCCTGAGGTCCTAGATAATTGATAAAATTATTTCCTCTTAGTATTTTTCAAGAGCAATCTATAATTCCCAGCAAGGCAAAATTCTCCTTATTTCATCAAATATTTTTCGAAGGTTTCCACATCTGAATCACTCAGTAAGATATCATTCATATAATGATATATTTTAGATCAGAGATGATTTTTATGAATTATTTCTATAGGCTGTTGTACAAAATATTGACACAACATGGCACTATTTAACAGGCCTTGTGGAAGAATTTTCCTTTGATACCTTTTAACATATTGAGCATTTTTATCAGTAGACACTGAAGAAAATTTTTCCTGTATCCTGTCCTTGTAAAGGTATAGTAACAAAGAATATATTATATCAGTCACTATAATAGACTATCCCTTAGGAAATAAAGAAAGCAAGGAAATTCCAGGCTATGAAGAGTCCATTGGCTGAATCACCTTATTTATATGGTTCTTAAATCTGTTAATATTCTCCATTTTCCAGATTTCTTTTTAATGACAAACATGGGAGAATTTGGAGGACTTGTTGATTCTTCATTGTGTTGAGCATTTAGCTGTATTGTACCAGATGTTCTAATTTCTGTAATTTTTCTGATGTCAAAGGTCATTCTTCCACCCACACAGGTTTGTTGATTAACCATTTTAAAGGTACTGAAACTGGTAACTTTGAAAGATCAGTAACTTTTGTGTCCTGTTTATGTACAACCTGAAGAGTATGTAATTGTTCTTTATACCTCTTAGTATTTATCTCAGAAGCATTCTTTACTTTATTGTTTGTTTCTGAGAGTTGAGGAATATTAATCTCTGTCTTCCATTGTTGTAACAAATCATGTCACCATAAATCTGTGGCTATATTAGCCATATATGGCTTTAATGTTCCTATTTGTCCTTCTGGCCCTATACACTGACCCCATATTTCACTTCTGTTACCTGAGATAAAGTTCCAATTACTAAAAGATGAATATTTACCTCCTAAAGACTCCAATCTAGATGACAAGATTTTAGTGAAATTATTGTTACATCTGTTCTTCTCTACTAAACCTTTCATCTATTTGTTTATAGTGCCATCTATTTGTAATTTGAGCTTTGGGCTCTGAACCTTCATAGCAGTTTGCCAAAATACTTATTTTCTAGTCTCTCCTGGATTTCTTGTTTTAGCTATTGAAGCTCTTCTGTGCTTGATTACATCCAAAATTGTGCTGTTTTTAACAGGCATTAAATCTTTTAAATTCCTCTATGATTAACTTTCTCCAACATGAAGAAGGATGCTTAAAAGAAATCCCACACTAGCTCAGAACTTAGTATAATAGAGGGTTATAAATTTAGGGGTAGACACAGATCACAATTCTCTGCTGGAATAAAGAACAGCAACCAAATCCCTCAGCTGGAAAAGAGGCCAGATGCGTGTTTTACATTGTATTCTATCAGCATCCAAACATTCAGGGTCTCTGGAATTTTTGAAAATGTATATTTTCCAGTAAAGACAAGAGCAGAACCCTGCCCCAACCCTATATGGATTCCTTACTACCAGTCACCATTGTGGATGAGCTGTCATTTCTCTTTCTCAGGAGATTTCTCTTTTTCAAAGCAAATCTTTTTTTAATTTTGATGGTATCCATAGTTTTTCTTCTCCTGTGGAAACAAGATAAAAACCCCTTCCCCAACATAGCACATCTCCTGACTTCCATTGTGAGGTCAACACATCCTTGAAATACACCAGCTGATTTAATTCAGAAGACTTTTCTATTATCCAATGTCTCTCTGCTGCTGTTGTCCCTTTCTCATTAGCATTAAGAAAATTCAAGCTGAGGAGGTCCAGAGTGATGAGTGAGTGGCTGCTGGGCCCGACAGTCCCAGGGAATGGAGTTCAGGCCCCTTCCAATTCCCTAAAATTTTCTGCCCATCCAGCGGACTGTGTTCCCAGCTACTGGCTTTCTCTACCCTGTGCCATCTTGCCTCCAAGCTCTTCTTTTCATCTGTGGGGTCCTTGGATCCACCCAACTCAGCCTGCTTCAGGACTGGGGGTTTGGGGAGCCAGTGGTAAGTGGTCCTGCCACTGAGGCTTATTTGTGCCACACCACCCTTCCCCGCAAGCCCGCCCTTTGTCTGTGAGGTGCTTAAAGCCCAGCAAGAGGCCCTGATCCTGTTCTGAGGAGATCCAGAGTGGTGAGTGAGTGGCTGCTCAGCCAGATGGTCCTGGGTAACAGAGTCCAGGCCCCCTCCAATTCCCTAAACATTCCTGAACATTCACCAGGGCCCCACCCCTGGCTACTAGCTTTCTCTAGTTACCGCATCCCATCTTGCCCCCAGGCACTCCTTTTCATCTGCAGGGTCCTTAGAACCCCCAGCACAGCCTGCTTCAGATGGAGGGGTTCTGAGAGCCAGCTCCAGAGCTGAGGGGACCTAAGAGAGAGTAGACCAAGAAAAACTTCCAAGTACACAGTCAGCCACAGCAAAGACTGGACCAAGACACAAAGGCTCTCCTGGCCTCATTTGAGGAAGAGATGGGCAGGCGCCAATACAAAAATTCCTCCAACAACCTGAAAAGCAACATGATAACACCAGAATCCAGCAAACACGCAAAAGGAAGACTTGAACACCCTAACCCAGAAGAAGTAAAAGAAATCAACTTTAAACGTAACCTTATGAAAATAATGGAGACCCTTAAACAGAAAGTGAAAAACTCCTGTAAATAAATGGAAGAGAAAACAAACAAAAAGTTAGAAGAAATTAATAAATCCCTCAAAGATACCTAAGAAAACCAAGAAAAGCAATCAAACAGGTAAACGAAACAGTTCAAGACTTGAAGACCAAAATGGAGGTAATAAAGAAGACACAAACTAAAGGATGTCTGGATATAGAAAACTGGGTAAGCAAACAGGAACTACAGAGACAAGTTTAACCAACAGAATCAATAGGTAGAAAAAAGAATCTCAGGTGCTGAAGATACTATAGAGGGAATAGACACATTGATCAAAGAAAACAACAAATCCAACAAATTCTTAACACAAAACATCCAGGAAATCTGGGATTTTTTATGGTTAAAAAGACCAAACCTAAGAATAATAGGGGTAGAAGAAGGAGAAGAATTAGAGCTCAAAGGCCTAGAAAATATATTCAACAAAATTATAGAAGAAAACTTTCCCAACCTAAAGAAGGATATTCCTATGAAAGTACAAGAAGATTACAGAACACCAAATAGACTGGATCAAAAAAAAATCCCCTCACCATATAATAATCAAAACATACAGAATAAAGAAAGAATATTAAGAGCTGCAAAGGAAAAAGGTCAAGTAACATATAAAGGTAAACCTATCAGAATTACACCTGACTTCTCAATGGAAACCATGAAAGCCAGAAGGTCTTGGATAGATGTGCTGCAGACACTAAGAGACCATGGATGCAAGCCCAGACTACTATATCCAGCAAAGCTTTCTTTCACCATCAATGGAGAAAACAAGATATTCCAGGACAAAAAAAAAAAAAAGAATTAAACAATGCATATCCACAAACCCAGCCTTAAAGAAAGTACTAGAAGGAAAACCACAACCCAAGGAAACCAATAACACCCACAATAGCACAGACATCTGACAACCCTCTACCAGCACAACTCAAAGAAGGGAAACACACAAACACTACCATGAAAAAAATGACGGGAGTTAACAACAACTGGTCATGAGTAACATTTAATATCAATGGACTCAATTCCCCTATAAAAAGGCACAGGTTAAGAGAATGGATACGAAAACAGGATCCAACATTCTAAGTTTACAAGAAACACAGCTCAACCACAAAGACAGACACTACCTCAGAGTAAAGGGTTGGGAAAAGTTTTTCCAAGCAATCGGACCTAAGAAACAAGCGGGTGTGGCTATACTAATATCTAACAAAAGTGATTTCAAACTAAAATCAATCAGAATAGATGGAGAAGGACACTTCATACTCATAACAGAAACAATTCATCTGGATGAAGTCTAAATCCTGAATATCTATGCCCCTTATATAAAAGCACCCACATATGTAAAAGAAACATTACTAGAAATCAAATCACACATCAAGCCCCACACACTAATAGTAGGAGATTTCAACACTCCTCTCTCACAGGTCAACCAGACAGAAATTCAACAGAGAAATAACATATGTAATGAATCCAATGGACTTAACAAACAGCTATAGAACATTCCACCCAAACAGGAAAGAATATACCTTCTCAGCATCTCATGGAACCTTCTTGAAAATTGATCACATACTCAGTAAAAAAAAGCAAACATCCACAGATACAAAAAAAAAAAAATGTAACCACCTGTGTCTTATTGGATCACCATGGAGTAAAGTTAGAATTTAACAACAATTCTACCCCAGAAAGCCTACAAACTCATGGAAACTGAACAGTCAACTACTGAACCACCCATGGGTCAAGGAAGAAAGAAAGAAAGAAATTAAAGTCTTCCTTGAATTCAATGAAAATAAAGACATAACATACCCAACCCTTGGGACACTATGAAAGCAGTGCTAAGAGGAAAGTTCATAGCACTAAGTGCCCACATAAAGAAAATAGAGAAAGCTCACATTAGAGACTTTAACAGCACACCTAAAAGCTCAAGAAAAAGAAGAAGCAGACTCATCTAGGAGGAGTAGAAGACTGGAAATAATCAAACTAAGGTGTTGCAGGGAGCAGGTCCTTTGTTTGTCCCGGCAGCTTGGCTAGCTCACACCCAAAATAACCACACAGAAATTGTATTAATTAAATCACTGACTGGCCCATTAGCTCTAACTTCTTATTCACTAACTCTTACATATTAGTTTAACCCATATCCATTAATGTGTATCACCATGTGACTGTGGCTTATTGTCAAAATTCTAACCAGCGTCCTTCTTAGGCAAGAGATCCATGGCTCTGCCACTCTGCCCTTCTTTCCAGCATTCAGTTCTGTCTACTCTGCCTACCTAAGTTCTGTCCTATCAACTAGGCCAAGGCAGTTTCTTTATTCATTAGCCAAGGAAAGCAACACATAAACAGAAGGAATTCCTACACCATTTCCCCTTTTCTGTTTAAACAAAAAGGAAGGCTTTAACATTAACATAGTAAAATTACATATAACAAAACAGTTATCAAGCAAGAATTACAGTTACAATATTTATATCGATTTTATCTTTTATCATAACAAAGGAAAACTATAACTAAAACTATCTATTTTTTAAGTCTATCAAAGACTCCAGAGGATATAATATTACCTAAGAAAACAAGAAGTGCATTATAAACAACTTCCAAAACTCTAGAATTGACAGAGACATCTCACTGCCTTGACATTTACCCAAAGTTCTTCTGTACCATTGGGGCATCTATCTTCAGCCTACAGGCCAATAGTATCCAACAGACTTTTTCATGAAGCAGGAAATTTTAAACAGTTTAGTTACTTTTTTGAGTCCTGCAGAATGTCTCACAGACTTTTTCATGAAACATGAACCCCGAAGGATCATCTCAGCTTTAGGCAAGTTCAGCAGTCATCTCTCTGTGGGTTCTTCATGTCCAGTTTATGTATCAGTCCAGACAAGAGCAGTTTCTTGCCCAAATGGCTAACCAACTCTATAAGGAGCCTCTTCAATGCTCATCTTCCTCTTGAAGTAGCTGGTGCTGCCAGGAGCAGATGTGTCTCATTGTCATGAAAAACCCCAAGTTATTAAAACATTTTAAATGCCACATTCTGTAGCCTTTGAATGATATAAAGAATGCCTGTCCATCTGAAATATATTTAGGCACATCTAAAAAAATTTAACATGACTACAAACTTGACTATTATAGATGATTATCTATTAACCTATATTTCTTAATTATACATTACATTTTTAAATGAACTACACATCACAATACCTCAATCAAGAGCAGACACATACATATAACAAGATTGACCTAAAATTTATATCAATAAAGCAAAATCCATACCAATACAAATTATTTATATCCATATCATATCCCCCTCTAAATGTAAAAGAATATCCATAAACAATATTTAGGAATATGGGCACAGCTTTTTCTCTCTAAACTGCTTCGTGCTGTATGGGGACGCTGTTAATCAGGTCTTTTATGGTATATCCTATGTGCTAGGTTCATCTCAGTCAGCAGTTGAGTGAATTAATTTTTGGAGGGCGTTCATGGCAATCGTTCTGGAGGCCTTAGTCTATGAAACCATATAGGTATAGAAGCAATCACAGGTTCTCATCTTCTATGAAAACAAAAGAAGAACCTCTCCTCCAAAACATCATATTCTTAGACCCAAATTCTGAAGTCATAATACCTTTATAATATACATTTTGGTTTAGCTCAGCAGCCCACACAATGAGATGTGTCTCTGAACTTAGCTTCCTCACAGTCAAAAAAAATTAAAGAAAACACAATGATATACAGAATCCAGACTTTGTGAATTTTTCATTTCTACATAGCTTATTCTTTTACTCTTTTTAATTTATTAATCCATGACCTGTCTCTTTAAAGACTTTACCCTTTTTTAAGCATTAACTTTATTTTATGACTTTGTATATTATTTTTCTTCTATCTCCCAAGGCTACATACATTTATCCAGCAAGGTGACCCATTTAGAAGTCACTTATATCTGAAACTCTCCTATTGTGAATCTGTAATTTTTTATTATCCAGGAGCACTTCTTAAAATGCTAAACACTTCTTAAAAACTGAAGTTGTGCCATGTAGGGGTAATACGGTACCACCTATTTCCTGCACAGTATAACCTTAACTACGCTGTTATTATGATAAATATAATAGTTACTGCCTGAGATCAGCACAGTTCAGCATGGCAGAGCCTCTTGTACCTCTGAGAGCCAAGCACTTGGCCCCACTTCCAGGCACAAAGCTGGTCCACATTGCCATTAAGCAAGCTGCAGCAATCTGCTCACAAACCCCATTCAAATGCTCTGTCACCCAAAAGAGTCAGAGGTTGTACTGACGGCACAGCCCAGAAAACCCATATTTTTTTAAATTTATTTATTTATTAAAGATTTCTGTCTCTTCCCCGCCACCACCTCCCATTTCCCTCCCCCTCCCCCAATCAAGTCCCCCTCCCTCCTCAGCCCAAAGAGCAATCAGGGTTCCCTGCCCTGTGGGAAGTCCAAGGAACCCCCACCTCCATCCAGGTCTAGTAAGTTGAGCATCCAAACTGCCTAGGCTCCTACAAAGCCAGTGCGTGCAGTAGGATCAGAAACCCATTGCCATTGTTCTTGAGTTCTCAGTAGTCCTCACTGTCCGCTATGTTCAGCAAGTCCGAGAAAACCGGTATTTTAAAACCACCACTTTTTTCCTGTTGTGGCTGCTGAGTGAGGAAATTCTCTCTGTGGCACCCCACCAGCAAATAGCAAAAAGCTGTGTTAAACTCTATATTTCTATCTCAAATTTGTTTTGATTTTCATTTCCCTGATAGCTAAGGAAGCTGAACATGTCCTTAAGTATCTTTTGGTCATTTGAAATTCTTCTGTTGAGAATCCTCTGTTCAGTTCGGTACCCCATTTTTTAATTGGGTTGTTTAGAATTTTAATGTCTAGCTTCTTGGGTTCTTTTTTTGTTTTTTATTTTTTATTAATTTATTAATACTAGGAATCAAAACTTCCACTTCCTCCCCTCCTCCCATTTCCCTCACACTCCCCCACTCATCCTCCCATTCTCCCCCTCCAATCCTAAGAGAGGGCAGGGTACCTTGCCCTGTGGGAAGTCTAAGGCCCTCCCCTGATCCATCCTGGCTTAGTAAAGTATGCATCCAAAAACACTATTATCCCAAAAAGTCAGTACATGCCATAAAAATAAATCCCAGTGCCATTATCATTGGCTTCTCAGTCTTTCCCAATTGTCAGCCACATTAAGAGGGTCCAGTTTGATCCCATGCTAGTTCAGTCCCATTCTAGCTGGCTTTGGTGAGCTCCCATTAGATCAGTCACACCGTCTCAGTGGGTGGATGCATCCCTTACTGTCCTGACTTCCTAGGTCATATTTTCCCTCCTTTTGCTTTTCAGCTGGACCTTGGGAGGTCAGTCCAGTACTCCCATATGGGACTTTGTCTCTATCTCCATCTGTCACCAGATGAAGGCTCTATGGTGATATTCAAGATAGTCATCAGCCTGACTACAGGACAGGGCCAGTTCAGGCACCCTCTCCTCCACTGCCCAGGGTCTGACCTGGGGACATCCCTGTGGACATTTTGGACCCCCTCTAGAGTCAAGCCTCTTGCCAACCCTACAATGCCTCCATTAATTAAGATATCTTCTTCCCTGCTCCCATATCTAACCTTCCTCCATCTCAACCATCCCACTCCCCCCAAGCTCTCCTGAACCCTCCCCTTCTTCCTTCTCTCTCCCCCTCTCTCCTTCCCACACCCTACCCCTACTCCCACGCTCCCAACATTTGCCCAACAATCTTGTATGCTTCCAATTTCCAGGAGGATCTATATATGTTTTTGTTTGGGTTCACCTTATTATTTAGCTTCTCTAGCATCAATGTCCTTTGTTTATGGCTAGAATCCACTAATGAGTGAGTACATACCATACTCATATTTTGGGGTCTGGGTTATCTCACTCGGGATAGTGTTTTCAGACTCACCCAGAAGGAGTAGATGACAGGAAATAATCAAATTGTGGGCTGAAATCAATGAAACCAAAACAAGAAAACAATACAAAGAATCAATGAAATAAAGAGTTTGTTCTTCAAGAAAATCAACAAGATAGACATACATTTTTCCAAACTAATCAAAAGGCAGAGAAAACACCCAAAATTAACAAGATCAAAAATGAAAAGGGTACATAACAACAGACACTGAGGGAAAACAAAGCATCATTGGATCCTACTTCAAAAACCTGTTCTCCACAAAATTGGAAAACCTAAAAGAGATGGACAATTTTCTAGATAGGTACCACGTACCAAAACTAAATCAAGACCAGGTAAACAATTGAAATAGACCTATAACCCCCAAGGAAATATAAATAGTCATCAACAGTCTACCAACCAAAAAAAATCCCAGGGCCAGATGGTTTCAGCACAGAATTTTACCAGAACTTCAAAGAAGAACTAATACTAATACTCCTCAAATTGTTCCACACAATAGAAACAGAAGGAACATTGCCACATGCTTTTTATGAGGCAACAGTTACCCTGGTACCCAAACCGCACAAAGATACAACTAAAAAAGAAAATTACAGACAAATCTCCCTCATGAACATTGATGCAAAAATACTCAATAAAATACTGGCAAACTAAATCCAACAACACATCAAAAAATCATCTACCATGATCAAGTTGGCTTCATCCCAGAGATACAGGGATGGTTCAAAATACAAAAATCAGTCCATATAATCCACCATAGGAATAAACTGAAAGAAAAAAAACACATGATCTAGTCATTAGATGCTGAAAAAGTCTTTGACAAAATCCAAAGCCCCATCATGATAAAGGTCTTGGAGAGATCAGGATGCAAGGAACACAGCTAAGCATAATTAAAGCAATATACAGCAGGCTGACAGTGAACATCAAATTAAATGGAGAGAAACTCAAAGTGACTCCACTAAAATCAGGAACAAGGCAAGGCTGTAAAGCACAATTAATAAAAACTCAGAGTCAGATATTGGGGTTCAATCTGAAGACCAGAAAAGCAAAGCAGCTAGCCACTGGCTCTTGCCTCAACCTCAGTCCAAAAATGGTGATCCTGCCTCCAGGAAACCTCAGAATAAGATTGAGACTGAGAGCTATCTCCTCCAGTTTTATAATCCTCTCTAGGGCTTGGATTAAAGGCATGCACCACTGGAAATAAAGGCATTTACTACCCGGTTTTTATGGTAACTAGTGTGGCTACTGGGATTAAATGTGTGTGTTACCACTGCCTGGTCTATAAGGTTGACCACTGGGGTTGTTTTACTCTCTGCTCTTTAGGCAAGATCTATTTATTAAATACAAATGAAATGCCACTACATTTCCCCCTTTTGTCTAAAATACAAAAGACTATAACTAATACAAAAAACTGTGTATATATATATATACATATATATATACATAGACTACAACAAATATACAACATATACAGGCAATACACATATTAATGTCTAGTCCATTTACATTTGACAAATTCAGAGAAAATACTCCACATTTATACTATCTTGATTATTCCAAAATTTTGTACCTAATTTACTTTCAACCACAATTTGCATTACCATCCAAAACTATCTTTTGATATCTCTCAATCTTATATACTTTAGATTTCTTTAGTGAATTTCTTTTCTGGGTCTCATAAACGAGGGATACTATAACTAAACTATCTAGACTTCAACTACCTCAGTGACCCAAGAAGGAAATAATGTTAACTGGGTAAGCAGAAAATGCAAGCAAGTGACTTCCAAAACCTGTGAGTAATGACAGAAACAACTGGCTGCAATGTCAGGGCATCCATCTTCTGCCTACAGGCCTAGCATATCCAACAGAATTTTCTATAAATCCGGATATTCTGAAGGGCTATCCTACTTTGTCTTGATGATGTTGGCAGTCACTTTCTTTTGTGTGTTCTGCCTGTTCAATTATGACTGCAAACTATCAGCAGTTAAGGCAAGGGCATTTTCTTGCCCAGTGACTTTGCCACAAAGAAAGTAAATTCCATGTGGAGTTTCTTCAGTGCCCATTATCTTCTCTAAAGTAGATTGGTGCTGCCAGGAGCAGACATGTCTCACTGTCATAAAAAAAGAAGAACCTAGGTTATTAAAACATCTTAAATGCCATATTCTATAGATCTCTGAAGTGTTTGAAGATGACATGTCTATCTATATCTTTGTTTGACCTTGAAAACATACCTACTGTGACTACAAGTTTGATTATACTAGGTCATAAACTACTAACCTATATTTCCTTATTATCCTAAACAGTTGGTAATAATAAATTTCATAGACTAGAAATTTGCATTACATTGTTAATTGAGCTGTATGGGTACAATACCTTAAACAAGATTAGAAATGTATGTACAGTATGTTTTAACAAAATAAATCTCAAATTTGTATCAATATACAAAATTCATATACAATGTACAAAAGCTCAGTCCAATGTAAAACATTTAAAATAGTTGCTTTTTAAAAGTAGATTCAGTAATCTACTTTTTTATCTTATCATATCTATATCCTCACTTCTTTTCAGAGTAGATTCAATAATCTACTCTTTTATCCTATCATATCTATAATAACCATAATTGTGGGACCCACAGGTCTACCCCTCCTCCCAAGGTTCATCTTGAGAACAGTTTCTGGCCAGACATCTTGTTGCATTTTCTGGATAAATATCCTGTTTGTTCCTGTGCTCCCTCTGCCCCCTTGGTGATTAGCTATAGGGCATTGTTTACTCCATCTTGGGTGTGGTAATTTCCCACCTGCCTGGAGGGAATTCCATTGTACAGCAGCTAGGTATAAAAGGTTTTTCCTAAGCTTGAATAAAACATCATTTGGCATTATCTCCTCATAAATGACCCATGTCTCTTGTGTGTTCTTTCAATCTCCAGACCTTTGCCAGGATTGTAAACAGTATAGTAGCGCATGAACTATACTGTAACGCATAATCCATTGAATGACAAAAACTACCCACCACACCTCAGGAGAATGTAGGCATTGCATTCTTAAATTTTCTTCCTGCTGTCTAGGGGATCCTAAAAGAAAAATTTGGCTTAATTGTTCATTGTTAAGCCCTGGAAGAGGTAGCTGTATCATTCAGTCTATGCATTAGGTAAAAATGCACGGCTTGTTTCAAATCCTTGCTAGAGTAGTCTATAAGGCTGGATCATCTCAGCTAGCCACTTCAAAATTTTTCTGAGCAGTTTGTAGTTCAAAGTCTATCTTTAAGTGTTACTATCAGCTGAATGCCATCATAAGAACAAGATGTAATTATTGTAGGGTAACATCTTCTTCCTGGAGACCTCAAAAATTACAGTCGGAAAATTATTATTCACTGTGGAAAACTTAAACATTATTTATATCAAAATAGAAAGTTTGAATTTCAGCAGACATGTATTTAAAGAAAGGTACCATAGAGATGAAAATAGGTATGGGGAAAAGTAAAATTTTTGAAAGCAGAGTTTTGATGACCTTAGTCCCTAGATTTTATCTTCCTTCTGTCCCACACCAGGTCGCTCCTGGAACTCCGAATTTTTCTTTTCTTTTTTTTTTTTTTTTTTTTTTTTTGGTTTTTCAAGATGGGTTTCTCTGTGTAGCTTTGGTGCATGTCCTGGAGCTAGCTCTTATAGACCAGGCTGCTCTTGAACTCATACAGATCTGCCCATCTCTGCCTCCTTGAGTACTGGGATTGAAGGCATGTGCCACCACTGCCCAGCCTGAACATTTTTGGCAACATACTTGGATTTAGAGAGCCATCATTCAACTTCAAAGCCAGCTTTGATTTTTAAGTAAGTCATGACTATCATTATACTGAGAAGTAAGGAGATATGTATGTTTAGGTAGTGATATTTTACCCTGCAGAAGATATTGGTATCATAGGTCGGATTTCTCTTTACTTAGTGATTCTTTCTGGATAGGCATCTTTTCTTCTTTAGGCATCTAGATGTCCAAGGTCTTTTGACTTTGATCAAGAGATAGAAGATGAAATTCTTCCTTGGGCAGCTGAGGATAGGGAACCTGAAATGACCCTATCCTATAGCCATACTGATGAATATCTTGCATATCACCATAGAACCTTCATCTGGTGATGGATGGAGATAGAGACCCACACTGGAGCACTGGACTGAGCTCCCAAGGTCCCAATGAGGAGCAGAAGGAGGGAGAACATGAGCAAGGAAGTCAGGACCACGAGGTGTGCACCCACCCACTGAGACGGTGGGGCTGATCTATTGGGAGCTCACCAAGGCCAGCTGGACTATGACTGAAAAAGCATGGGATAAACCCGGACTCTCTGAACATGGCAAACAATGAGGGCTGATGAGAAGCCAAGGACAATGGCATGGGGTTTTGATCCTACTTCATGTTCTGACTTTGTGGGAGCCTAGCCAGTTTGGATGTTCACCTTCCTAGACATGGACGGAGGGGGGAGGACCTTGGACTTTCCACAGGGCAGGGAACCCTGACTGCTCTTCGGGCTGGAGAGGGAGGGGAAGAGGATTGGGGGAGGGGGAGAGGGGCGGGAGGGGGGGAAGGGAAATGGGAGGCTTGGGAGGAGGCAGAAATTTTTTTCAATTAAAAAAAAATTAAAAATTAAAACAATAATAATAATATGAGCAAAAAAAATGTCATTTCCATAATGAGGATACCCACAGAAACAGCTGACCTGAGCTAGTGAGAGCTCACTGACTCTGGACTGATAATGAAACCTATACCAGACCAAACTAGGCCCACTGAACGTGGAAGACAGTTTTGTGGCTTGGGAAGTCTGTGAGACCACTGGTAGTGGGACCAGGATTTATCCCTAGTGCTTGAACTTGCATTTTGGAAGCCATTCTTTTTGGAGAGATACCTTGCTCAGCCTAGATATAGAGGGGAGGAACTCGGTCCTGCCTCAAAGTGATGTGTCAGACTTGACTCCACTTGGGAAGCATTACTCTCTCTGAGGAATGGATAGGGAGCTGGGGTGGGCAGAAGAACAGGGGAGCAGAAAGAGAGGAGAGAGTGGGAACTGAAAGAGGTATGTAAAATGAGAAAAGACTGTTTTTAAAAAATAAATTTAATTTAAAAAATACATAAAAATAAAAATATCTCTGAAGGTTTATTTCACTGTGTTATAGTTTCTTTAATTTTGCTATTGGATAATATATGTATCAATTGAAAATGGCAATTTTAAATTTTATACAAATTTTCCACTATATTGCTATTTGCTGAAAATGTTTGCTATATTCAGAGTGATCATGGATCATCATAAATCTGAGTGATAGTTTTCTTATCTTGCTTCTTGTTCAGATTCCAGTTCCTTAAAACTGTGTCACTTTGATGAAAGCATCTTTCTGCTTTGCTTGTCTGGAGATTCTCCTTCTGTAACATATACAGCGAACATCAAATCACATAACAGTGAAACTGAGGACACAGAAAACTGACATCCTCTGCACTATTTAGAGCAAACTCATCCTTCACCCAACTTCTCCTTAAAACATCCATTATTTCTGACAAATGACTTAAATACACCTTGTGCATAAAAGGCCAACCACTCTGGCAACCTCTCCAGTTTTGGTTGTCAACTTGACATACCTGAGAAGAAAGAACTTTGGATGAGGAATTGACTCATCACCAGATTAGCCTGTGGCATGCCCTTGGAGCATTTTCTTGATTGCTAATTAATATAAGAGGGCGCAGCCCACTGTGGGTGGTACCATCCTTACACAGATAACCTGCACTCTATATGAAAGGTATCTGAGCAAGCCAGAGGAAGCAAACTAGTAAGTAACATTCCTTGGTTAGTTTCTTCTTCAAGATCCTCTCTTGGCTTCCCTCAGTGATGGACACTAACTTATAGACTAAAATAAATCCTTTTTTCTTTAAACTGCATTTAGTCAGTGTTTTATCACAGTCACAGAGAGGCAAACTAGGACACTTTCTACCTTGCTTATTATGGAATTCGCCAAGGAGGTTTAGTTGGGGGAAAGTAATGGAAACGCACTAACAGTTTTGAAATCTTGCCCATTTTTTCACATTCTATGTTCCCTTTATTAACCAGTCCCTTCTTCTCACTGATGAACTCTTTCATTCCTAATGAAACACATAATCTGAATTTCATGGAAAAAACAAGAGTCCTTCTCTCTAAAATATGTCATCTGTGGCAGGTCCTTTAGACCTATGTGTAATTTCCTTTAAATAATTTAGTGACCATTGCACACTCAAGCATATAGATACTGTCAGTTTTAGACAGCTTCCAGCACTTTCTAGATATGAGAAATGAAATGATATTTGTATTTGAGCATGCTTGTGAAATATCATCAAGGATATATGTTTCATACAAGGTCAGAGAGGGCAAAAGACACATACTCTTGTCCTATTTATATGTGAATCTCCCAATACAGTCTAGATAGAACTGGTCTTTGCTATCCAGTGACTTTCAAGACACATATGAAACCATTGTATAAATGGATATGCAAAGGGTTCCTATACCAAACACAATTTCCATGTGTAAACAGAAAAAGAATCTACCTAGTTACTAGTCTGCCTGGAACAGAGTGATTTGGGAGACAAGGTTGTTTCACAGCAGGGTTCTACTCACTCTTTTTCTATATCTTGGATGGAGTCAGGCAAAGGCTTATTCTTGGTCTCAGGAAGAAGAAGGACAATAAGGCTACTGAGGATGGGAGAGGCTCCATAGATGATCCATGGTAGGTAGTCAAAGTATGTCTTGAGGATCATACACAGAGGAGACAGGGCTGACCCAATACTTCCAAAAATTCCAATGATTCCTAAAGCAGTTGCCCTTGAGCACAAAACAGAATGCAGAAATAACTGCATGAGGATGCACATTTGAAATCTGTGATTTAGAATCTTACATTGCTTATGAAAATCAGCAGTGTATTTTGGCATAAAAAAATGTTGATAACTTTAATCTTGTTTTCCCATTTCTGTTTCATTTGATAGTGTCAAGATCATAACATTAAATCACCCACTTATCACTTATAAAACCATACATAGAAAAATAAATACCCCGAGTTTTCTCTACTATGCTGATCCTAGACGTTAGCTTTTGTGTATATGTGTGCATGGGGCGGAAGCATAGGGTCGAAGCTAAGAAACTAGAGTGAGGACAATGAGGGAAAAGGAAACTATCTTAAGTGAGAAAGAGGTCAATGGCACACACGTGACACAGAAGGAGGAGGGCAGTAATGACAGGGATGGAAGTAACTAGCAGAAGGGGATTTGAGGGACAAAAGGAGCAGAGTAACCAAAACAGGGTGGATGTGAAAGTGTATAATAAGCCTATTATTCTTCACGCCTTTAAATCAGCTTTTTAAAACTGATTTTTTTAAAGTAAAAAGAAAAATTAAAGTAGATATAGTTGCCTTTTCTGGGTTCCAAATACTATTTTAGATTTAATTAGTGATACATTAGTAGATTTAGCAGTAACTAACAAAAAAAAAGTGACTTGAGGAAACTTTGGACATACTTTGTTGTTATTGTCACAATCAATTATTTAAGATAACTATCCTATCAATGAGATTGAATGAACTAAAAAGCCAACAACATGACTCTGTGACACTCACCAAAATTAATGTCTGATGAAGGAAACTTGCCTCACAAGGCCTGCCAGAAATACAGACTCCAGAATATCTGTTGCTTCTGCCTGTAATGTTCTGTGTGCTAGTTACATTCTTTCCATAACCTGTATACATGTGTATCTCATAAATACATTCCTGATCTACTGGGCATTTTTATCTGTGGATTGTCAAGAAGATGGCTCTTCCTTAGCTGTGTTCCTTAGCTGTGTATGGATAATGTTAGCCTACACAGACTTCTGATAAATAAAACAAATACAAAGAGATGCTGCCCAGCTCAGGAGTTTTCAGTTTCCATTAAAAGCTGTCCTAGAGCACAGCTTAATAAAACAGCCGCAATTTCCCCAGCAGCCAAGATAACCATACACTATCAACTGATATAAAACTTTAAAGTGGCTTTTAGATCATTCCAGGTGTTTTGCTAATTGGATTTTAAGATAAACTATTATCAAAAGAGTACAATCTTATTTACTAGGACATGTAGACATCTGTATGATTTGCTGAGTCAAGGTAAATAGTGCCAAGTAACCTAATTGCAGTACCAGGGACAATAATTAACTCTCTGCATGGATTCCTAACCTCAGTTTTATGATCTTTGTTCAGATACCACGGGACAGGAGTCTCCGACTGGCCAGGGCTAGCTACAAAATGCAAACGTCATAGCCCCAAAATAGAGTTACAAGTCTGCCTTTCTATGGTCTAGGGATACATACTGGACAGAAAAATATATCTTAAGATTCAAAATATTTTTAATGTCATTGTGCTTTGGCATGTGCTGAATGGGCTCCTCTGCCCCTTGCTCCTGCAGATTGAGCTGCTGCATTCTCTCTGAAGACCCATTTGTAAACAAACAATTCCCCCTTCCAAGAAAGCCTGGCCTTATGACCACTAATCACAAAATGTTTTTAAGATGTATTTTATACTCTAAAGTATAGGTTAGAACACACCATTTCCTTATATCTCTTATTAGTTTAGTTCTATAAGCCTACCTCTATAGATAAGATAGCAAAAAAAGACTTCTCCCTTTACAGCCACGTTTGCAGCCCACTAGTTAGGGAGTAAACTGAAAGTGCTCTTTTCTTTCCATCTGGATCTATTGCACTATGAGTTGCTGAGATGACTCTGTTTCTTATCATTTACTGAAGAAGCAGATGGATGCCTTCAAGATTTTGTGGGTCTTATATAAGCTAGGTAGAACAAAGAGAGTTAGCAGATTCTGAGGCAGAAGCTGGAGTAGAAGCTGGCAGAAATTTGCAAAAATGTGAAAGAATAAGGAATGTAGAAAAATAAGAATGGAAGAAGAGAAGAAAGAGGAGAAGAAGAAGAAGAAGAAGAAGAAGAAGAGGAGGAGGAGGAGGAGGAGGAGGAGGAGGAGGAGGAGGAGGAAGAGGATGAGGATGTAACTGAGAATTGGAATTAGAATTGAGACAGAGAATTAGAACTGAAAGATTATAGACAATTAGGACAGAAGAATTAGAATAGAGGCAGAAGAATAAAGAGTGAACAATAAAGGGTACATGACTTATCTACATGTGGTGAGCAGATTGTTTGCATGAGCCCTTAGATACTAGTTCCTTTCCTTATTGTAGTGCCTCTTGAACCCTGAGCAAAGACTTTTAAGGTTGGACCTTAAAAGCCTTCAATAAAGCCTGATGACTTTATTTCAGTCCCTGAGACCAGAAGTGAATCAGTTCCTGAAAGTTATCTTCTGATCTCTACGGACAGATGGTAGCAAGCACATACCTACATAAACACCTATCGTACACACACATGCACACACAGTCAATTAATTAATTAAATTTAATTAATTAAAGGTAAATGTCAAAAAATATTTAGGAGTGGATGAGCTAAGAAAAGTTTGTTCTAACCCTGACAGTGAACCTTGAGTCTGGAGTCTTGTACCTGATTGTGGTGGGGAGCAGCTCATTTGCATGCACAAGGGTACTGCTAGCAGCGACAAAAGAAAATGTGCCTCCCACAGTTGCCAAAACCAAACGTGCAATCTGCATTTCTAGAGAGAAGAAGACCAAGAACCATCATGAAATCGGAGCTCTGGAGATTTGCATTTCCCAAATCTCAAATGGAAAACATCCTTACTGGGGATGTAAAATGGTGTACAGAAAGTGTGCAGAGGCAGAATTTCCTCAGTAGCTAATAATTAAAAAAGGGTGGCTTGTCTACTACATATATTAGTTTATGGAGAGTTAAAGCCTCCAAGAACTGGATTCATATGCCTTAAATCTCTTGATATTTGCTCAAGAAGTAGAAAACTGGGTGAGTTCAAAAAGAGCTCACTTTCATCTTCTCTACCCGGTTTCTCAGCAATTGCTCA
Organism: Microtus oregoni; assembly: GCF_018167655.1. Taxonomy (NCBI): domain Eukaryota; kingdom Metazoa; phylum Chordata; class Mammalia; order Rodentia; family Cricetidae; genus Microtus; species Microtus oregoni. The sequence continues at coordinate 49,755,134 of NW_024543071.1, read as the reverse complement.
TGCAGAATGTAGGAACAACATGGAGAAATGACTAAGGCCTACACGCTCATTCAGAGTCTCAGGAAATTTAAGTCCACTATTGATGTAGAATCATGTCATGAAAAGACAGAAGTCCTACAGTAGTGTGCAAGCTGGAGATTGGTTTGGTTATTTTAAATATAAATATATAGATATAGATATATAGATATATATATAAAATAATGTCTCAAGACTCGAGAATAAGGACGGCTGCTAGGAAACATATCAGACTTTGGAAATCACTCAAGGAAAGTTTCAGAAAGTCATTTTCTACTCAGGTCAGTGTCACATAATATTCAAAAAAAGTGAGCAAAAAAAGACAGCATTGCTAAATTTGAGAGTTACAGCACTGTGCAGCACTTGTTATAAGTCCATTTCATTCAACAGAGTCAGTTCTAACAGTCTTGATGCTTAGTTCATTAATACTTTCATGTACTTCAATACAAGTGATGTTTATTTTCTTGATAGAATTTCCAAATGAGGTGGTACTTGTGATCTCATATTATCAGGCTCATAAGTTCTAACTGTACAGAGTTCAGAAAATAAGTTGTTACTAAGGCTGAAGTGAGGAGGCAGAGCTAAACAGATGAGGAAACAGTCTACTGTGGTCATTTTCAATCAGGATATAAGGTCTTACATGAACTAACAGAACTTGGAAATGATTGGCACCAGTTTCCACATATACCTTGAGTATAATAAACATCCATCTACTAAAACCAAACATGACTGACTATTGGCTCTTCTCTGGGAATCTTAAAGGAATAGTATGCCCCAAATGCCCAGATTGGTCACAACAAATCCTTAGACTGTATTTTGTTCTGATTTCATAGGTGGGCCCAAAAGTCCTAAGGAAACAGGAGGAGATAATTTCTTTGCTCACCCTGTGTTCTTTCCTCACCTTGAGGCACAAATTCTGTGGCCAAAATGGAAACTCCAAACAGGGATAAGATTAACAGTTGACTTATTCTACGGCCCATGTGATTCAGCAAAACCATTCCAAGTAAATTGGCTGGAATGATGACTATGCCAAAAAGACACTGCAATAAGAAGACATTAGTCCTTAGGTGCTGGAGGTTGACCAGCAGGCCAAGCACAGATATCCATGTCAAAAATCTGTAAAGAACAAAGAAAGTTGTATCATGAGTTTGGAATTTATTTCAAAGCAAAGTTAATGTCAGCTTTAGTTGTTAAAATATAAAGGGATAGCTTTATTAGGTCCCCAAAGTGTCAGTGATGTTGGCAGTGGTTCAGCATCCACCTGAGCTGGGTTTTACTAGAAAACAGAACCCTAAAGCATTTCTCAGAAGCCCTTAAAATCTGACTGAATGCTCCTAACTGTAGCTGTTAGCATCTCATCTGTCTGACAGAGTTCCCATTTTAACCACCTGACTGTTCCATCTTCTGAGCAGCATCCTTTTCCATGCACCCACATAAAACCCAACAAGCTTCTGCAGCTACTGCTGTCCTCAAGAGTCTGAGGCAGTTTGACACTTTTTTTTTTAATTAAATGGTTCTTTCTATCTACCAAAAATGACTATGTTTGGTTGTTTCTCATTGTGCTTGCTTATATTTGGTGTCAAAATCCAAGAGACACCTGTACCCATGTTGGGGAACCAGTCCCTCCTTTAGCCAAACCAAACCCTGCCACTGGGCTCTTCCATGGTACAGACCATTTGCCCATGCCACGCATCATATTTGACTAGCGTCTCTGTCCTCATTTCTCTTAAATTCCTACCTACTTCTCACAGACTTGAGCAAGTGCCCTTCTCTCAGACAGCTTCAAATTTTCTATCACACTCACTGAAGCCTGTTACATCTTGTTGTACACCAGGCAGTCTCTCAAACCCTCGCCCCTAGAACCTTTCACTTGGATGGGGACAACCATCTCTCAAAATCTGCAAATTCACTTGAAAACTCCAATTCACTAGGGGACAACCTCTGGATTGAGCTTCCATCCAGAGGGACTTACTCCATCCCACCCTGCCCCCACCCTACCCCCCACTGTTCCCTTCTGCATCCTTATGAACTGTTATCCTTAAATCTTTGTACTTGTTTATGTCATTGGTCTCCTCCTTCTAACAGATCTTCTAGTTACAGTTGCCAGTATCTGGACTTGGAAGAAAAGACTTTTCCTAACCATTTTCTATCTACTTTTAGCTCTTGATGGTAGAATTCCTTTTCTGCCATCCCTTTCTCTTCTCTCCATCATCTCATCAACCATAGAATCCTCCCACTCTTGGCCAGATGCCGCCACTTCTCCTGCATACTTTCTCAATCTCCTTCCCTCTTCAGACTTCAAATTTCATTGGGCCTTACTACCTTATTTTTGCTAAAAACTAGAAAATCTGTCTCAATGGCCAGAAAGATAGTACATCAAGCTTCCAAATTCACAAATTGTAACAAGTTCTGCCACCACCGAAGCAAATGACTAAATGCCTTTGTTATTCTCCACTCTAGAAAATCCCTTCTCTCCAAGCCATTGTCTGTGCTCTCTTTAATTGCACCTCCCTCTGAGCACTGGATTCAGCCTTACAGGGACTCAAATGTCTTTTGGGTTTGGATGATATTGAAATATTGTCATATTTGTTCTACCCTACTAATAAGCTGACTCTGAAGTTGAAATTTGGCCTGCTCTAGACCCAAGCATGTTTATTTAAAAGTTTCTTCCAATGCCTCTGTCCTGTATCAGGCTAGCCACCTGAGAATGTAACAGAAAAAAGAGAGAGCAAAACAGAACAGCCCAGGAAAAAGACACTATGTGCTTGAGAAAAGCTAAGAGGCAAACTGTCTCCAATAGAGGTTACAAATGATGAAGTATAATTATGGATGTTTAACTTTCTGAATTTTTCCCCCAACTTTTTTCCCTTGATCTTATTTACTATCTTTGAAACTTTTGCTAAAATTTAAACTGTCTTTATCTCAGGATTTGTAAGTTCATTGGGTGTGGTTTAAAAAAAATCTGTAACAAAAAAGCTAATTTGAATTTTATAACTTAGTTGATAACTAAAATATCTATACAGCATACCATATATGTAACTTGGATTAAAATTCTTGCTTATATGAAATAGGATTTACTAATAACATATGTTTGATAATTAAGAATTATAATTTCCTTAAGGTTATAAAGATCTATTCAGGTTAACAGGAACTAATTTAAAGATATTTGCCTAACCACTTATAACTTAAAGATACGTGTCTAGCAACTTATGTGTTAGTGTATTTGACTTTAACTATTTAGATAGTTTTTGTTTTGCTTTGTTTCAAAAACAGGGTTTCACTGTGTGGCCCTAGCTGCCCTGTAACTCACTCTGTAGACCAGGCTGGTCTTGAACTCACAGAGATCTGCCTGCCTGTGCCTCCTGAGTACTGGGATTAAAGGTATGCACCACCACTTCCCAGTTTATTTGGATAAATTGAGTCATACGAGAAACTGTGATATTTTATAGAAGTACATTTTATAAAAGATGTGCCTCATTTTTAAAAGAACCTCATATTCCTGATACTTTTATAGGTACTGGCTGATTTTTTTTTTTACTATTTCTTTATGTTCCAGTGATGATTTAAAAATACTTGCCTTTTCAGTGACTAATCTCAATAATCAAGCACCTATGGAATTATAGCAAATGAATAAATGTTTATGTAAGTTATAATAGTCTAAAAAGGTGATTTAAGGTATGTGAAAATAAGACCTAAAATAATACATATGACACTTGAAAATCCAATGTTTAATGTATTACTCAATTGAGTTCTGATAAGATATATCAATTTAGTCTTGGTAACAGTTGAAAGCACTGGCAACTAAAGCCTTTTTTCAAGATAATTAAAATTATCAGTCACTGGCTCAAAATTTTTAAACTTCCTTTAGATGTTTTCTTTTCTAAATATAGAGCTTAAAAGGATTGGGTTGAGGGATGGATGGAGGGGGAGAGTAATGAAAGAGATGACCTGACAAGGGGGGGCATTTTGGGGTCAGGTAGGAACCTGATGCAAAAGAAACTCATATGAATCTATAAAGATGACCCCAGCATAGACTCCTAGCAACAGTGGATAGGTAGCCTGAACTAGCCATCTCCTTTAATCAGACTGGTAACTACCCCAAACACCATTGGAGAGCTTTTATCCAGTAACTGATGGAAATAGATACAAGCCCTGAGCCAAACCTGGGGAATCCTGTTTGGAGAGGGATGAAGGGTTGTATGAGACAAGAGGGTCAAGCTCATCACAAGGGAACCCACAGAAGCAACTGACCTGCTCTTAGGAGCTCACAGACTATGAACCAACAGCTAGGGAGCTTGCATAGGACCAGCCTAGGCACTCTGCACATGTGTGATGGTTGCATGGCTTGATCTACCTGTGGAACTCCTAGCAGTGGGAGTGGGGCCATTCTTAATGCTTTAGCTGGCTTTTGGGAACCTGTTCCTATTCTGGGCTGTCTTTAGCTGGCTTTTGGGAACCTGTTCCTATTCTGGGCTGTCTTTAGCTGGCTTTTGGGAACCTGTTCCTATTCTGGGCTGTCTTTAGCTGGCTTTTGGGAACCTGTTCCTATTCTGGGTTGTCTTTTCCAGCCTTAATACAAAAAAAAAAAAGCTTAGTCCTACTTCACTTGATAATGCCATGCTTTGCTGGCACCTCTGCGAGATCTGCCCCTTTCTGAACAGAGGTGGAAGAGTTGGGGAGGGGGTTAGAGGGGAAGTGGATAGAGGGAATGTGAGGAGGGAGGTGGGAAGCTGTGGTCAAGATGTAAAATAATTTTTTTTTTGATTTTTCGAGACAGGGTTTCTCCGTAGCTTTTGGTTCCTGTCCTGGAACTAGCTCTTCTAGACCAGGCTGGCCTCGAACTCACAGAGATCTGCCTGCCTCTGCCTCCCGAGTGCTGGGATTAAAGGCGTGCGCCACCACCGCCTGGCGTAAAATAAATTTTAAAAAATTTAATTGACTTTTAAAAAGTGCTTCTCCTTGTGCTGGAGACAACTCTGTCCAACCCATGTCTACCCAGTCCCTTTCATGTGGTGATGTGAAGAAAATAGTCCAGAAGAAAGAGTGCCCGTGTTTCTGTCCTAGAACCATCTTCTAGGCCCTCAAGCTCTCTCTCCTCTTTGTTCTCTTTTTTGCCAGGAAGATTTTGTCTTATTATAGATGAACATTCATGTTTCTGTTGGTAATTTTTCAGGCTTTATTTTTGCTATGACTCAAAGGCGCACACCTGCTTAAGCTGTTTGCAGACATGTATTAACCCCTTATCCTACAGCAAGGATTCCAGTGCAGATGAAAACAGGCAGTGGTACTGATGCCCTCTTCTCATCAACACTCATGTAAGCTTCAGGGAATCATGACTTGCTCCATCTGCCACAGCTCAGACCTGCTCCAGATCCCTCGTCTGTCCGATAAGTACTCCTGTCAGCTTAAGCTCTCCTGCCTACCACCTGCCACTGAGGGTGGGTCCTTTCCTACCCTGGGTCTTGAGGTTCCTTTTCTCCCTCCCAACCACCAAGACTATGTGACAGAACTAAAAATTTCAAATATATGTCTAAGATTCCTCTAAGTTCCTTAGTTTTATCTTCTATCCATAGTTTCTACCTATCCCAGCAGATTTCTACCCAACTGGCAAATTCTATCCAGAAATCAATCTTGGCTCTACTATTGCTCCAGAACCAGCTCACCTCTCTAGCTTCAGTGATCCTGCAAAGCCAGAGGATCCTTGACTTGCTGACTGCTGAGAAAGGAAACATTTGTCTCTTCTTCAATAAAGAAAAATTCTGTTATTATGTAAACCAACCTTGTAAGCAAGAGTATTAAGAACCTCTTGGGTATATACTCAAAGAATGCTCAATCATACTATAAGGACATTTGCTCAACTATGTTCAAAGCAGCATTATTCATAATAGACAGAGCCTGGAAACAACCTAAATGCCCCCTCAACTGAAGAATAAATAAAGAAAATACAGTACATCTACACAGTGGAAAAAAAACAATGACATCATGAAATTTGCAGGCAAATGGGTGGAACTAGAAAAAGTCATTCTAAATGAGGTAACCCAGATCCAGAAAGACAAACATGGTATGTACTCACTAATAAGTGGATATTAGGTGCAAAGCAAAGGATAACCAGGCTCACAATCCATAACCCCAGAGAAACTAGGTAACAAGGAAGACCCTAAGAGGGATGCATGGGTCTCCCTGGGAAAATGAAATGGATGAGATGCCCTGGGTATACTGGGAGTGGGTTAAAGGGGGGCGGGGGGACAGAGAGATGGGAACATGTGGGATCAGGACGGTCAAACGGGGGTGGGACAGAGAGGGAGAGTAAATAAAATTAGAAAGAACCTGTATGAACTGACACACAAACCTGCACCTCTGGGAACAGACTCCAATGCAGGACCATCACTGCATTTTCCTTTGAACTCTTGCCTCAAGCCTCTCCTCAGCCCTCAGACCTCTATCCTAGTCAGAGTAACAGTTGCCCCCTGTCTCTTCAGATTATTTTCAGAAAAGGATGAATTAACAGACCCATTGCTCAGTGACCCAGAATTCCCTCAGGTTTCATACCATGACCTGCTTGTTTTGACCCCTTGCTTTGGCCCAACATTCCAGGCCCACTTTGCCAATGTCCCTACTCAAATGGAAGTCGTCAGAGAACAATTTTGCTTTATCATCAACAAAAGGCTGGAACGTTAGCTCCCCAAAGCAGCCTCCGAAGTTGCAGAGCTGATGGCAGTGACTTGGCTCCCACCTGAGCTGGGGTTTGCTAGGAAACAGAAACCTGGAGTGTGCCTCAAAAGCCTTTAAAAGCTGTAAAAGCTGTACGACCAAAATTTCAGCACTTAATCTGTCTGACAGAATCCCCAAGCTAACCTCCTGGTTCCCCTAGCTAACCACCTGAGCAGCCTCCTCTTGCCATCACCCCATAGAAAAATAAGATTTTTGCAGCTGCTTCTATCTTCTACTGTCCAAAGCAGCTAGCTGGACAAGAACTTTTTATTAAACTATTCTTTCTCTCCACAGAGAATGGCTGTGCTTGTTAGTTTTTCTGTGCATGTTTATAATTTGTTCTCTGGAATATTTACTGCAAATAAATAAAATTTTATAGTCATAATAAAATCATTGTATGCTGATAGGTATAGTAGAGTTTGTGGGATACATAATGAGTCCTTCCAAAGTTTTAGAATTTTTATTCTATCTTGAGCTGGTTGAGGGTTATATAACTGTATGTATTCACTGAGATGTTCACATGTATGCACCTTAATTTTGAGATTTTTATCTATTTTGAAATTAAAACAGACAAACCAACATACTCAGGGACCAAGTTTGTACCATGACTAAAGTTCTCAGCATCAGTCTCTAGTGCTAAATTCAATAGGTGGTTGGATGAACACACTCCTCACTGCACAACTAGTCCATGCTCCTGTTCAAAACGCTTTGACTACCTCCAGCTCCAGAAATCCCTCATCTTTATCTCCGAATATATCAGTGAGAAATTTACCTTCAAACTAGTTTAATAGGCACTACGTAAAGCCTACCTCACAAGGGACAGGAGACACATTCGCTTGCGTAGGATGGGTGTACGGAACAAGTCCCACAGAGAAGATTTTGTCTGTGAGGCCTCCAGGTCCTCCTTCATAGTGGTTCTCACACCCTGCAACAACAACATGAATGAACTGTTCAGTTGTCACAAAATGATGAACACTGTGGGTATACTGGGCACCTGCGGGGAACTAGATCAATAGTTATTGTTTCTGTCTAGTGACAAATACAAACATCAAAGAAGCAGGGTCAGCTATAAAAGTTGTGAGAAATGTGAACCCAGGACATCTTAAAGAAATTCAAGGGGGCTGGAGAGATGGCTCAGTGGTTAAGAGCATTGCCAGCACTTCCAAAGATCCTGAGTTCAATTCCCAGCAACCACATGTTGGCCCACAACCATCTGTAATGAGGTCTGATACCCTCTTTTGGCTAACTGTATAAATAATAAATAAATAAATAAATAAATATTAAAAAAAAGAAATTCAAGTGACTTCTTCAGTAAGGTATATTAAGCAAGGAAGTATAGATAGATTCGGAACGCTGAAGGCAGGGTGTCCATCAGACACAGATCAGGAAGTAAAGACTCATTTAGATTGTGGTCTATGGTGTTTTGACAGAGAAATGTTCCCCATGGGCTTAAGTATTTGAACACTTGGTACCCAGTCAGTGGCACTGTTCAGAGGTGGAAGGGCTTTGAGAACTCACAGCCTCACCCTTCTTCCAGTTGGCACACTCTGATTTTTGCTTGCGGTTAAAGATACTGTCTCTCCGCTTTCTGCTCCAGCTCTCTGCTGTCATGCCTCCTCTACCACTATGCATTCTCCTCTGGATCTGTAAGCTCGGGTAAACTTCTAGAAGTTTCTTTTGTCATGATATTTTTATAACAACAACAGAAAAGTAACGAGTACAGAAGACACCAGAGAGTAGGTTGTTGCCCTAAGGAATCTGACCATGTTGTTCTTTGGAGGAACGTTAAAGACTTTGGAGCTCTGGACTACAAATGCTACTACTGCTGTAAACAGAGCTCTTACCAGGCTGTCCTAACAGGAGTCTGGAAGACAGCAGTGCTGAGAATAGTGCAGATGGCTGGAGACCCAACTCACGAGGTTTCAGAGGAGAACAATATTAGCAGCTGAGCTACAGACCTCTGAAATGAAATTTTGACAAAGAATATGGCTGTTTTCTGACCGTATCCTGAGAATCTGCATGAGACTAAATCACTGGCTCTCAACAAATGGGTCATGGCCCCTTTGAAATTCAAATGATCTTTTCATTGGGGTCATCTAAGACCATCAAATATTTACATTTGATTCATAACAGTAGCAAAATTACAGTTATGAAATATCAACAAAAATATTCTTATGCTTACCACAACATGAAGAACTGTAATAAAAGACTGCAGAATTAGGAAGGTTGAGAACCACTGAATTAAATTAACAACCAATAGACTAATTTCTTTAGAAGAATGTTGCAAAACAGAATATTGAGTCTGCCATGTGGTTTTTATTACTGAAAACTTATGCAGGTCTACAGTGAAAAAGAGCAAGTAGAGCAGAAAGAAATGTAAAATGTAAAGTTTGCAGAGGAAAAAAATAAAAGATCACTAGGATGCTTTGCAACCAAAGCATGTGTTTAAAGAAAGGCTATAATTGTTAAGGAGATTGGAGCCATTGAAGAACCTCTTCTTGCTCTTCTTTGAACAGTGGGAAATGAGCTGAAGAGCAAGACCCCACCAGCTAAGCTTCCAGCTTGTGAAAGGAGAAGGACTAAGAGAAATAACACTTGTTTCAACATAAAAAAGCTGCTGTAGTCCAAGTATGGCCAGGGTACATCGCAAGCTGGCACAGCCGAATTTAGCAATATCATACACACAGAGCTGGTTTTGGAGGCATTAAAAAAGCAAGAGTGAGGGGGTCAAGGATTCTTCCTCTGTGGTTTCAGAGAGCCAGTGGGGCCAGCAATGTGTGTCAGTTCTGGAGTCACCACAGGAAGTTTCTTAGAGAACAGGAGGCCTTCAGAGTCCTTTGCATAAAGCTATGACTAGAAAGCCTGGGTTTCAGTGGAAACCCCAAGATGTAGCCAGTGCCAGGACCATGAGACATCTGCCGAGGAGAGCAGAACACAGGGAGTTAAACAAACCTAAAAGAGATGTATGTTGCAGGTGGCAAGTCTAAAATCATAAAGCCAATCTATATCCTTTGAAATTAAATATCTAGACACTGGACGTGGACAGGATTTGGTGTTTGTCCTGCTGGATGCTGGTCTCGCTTTGGTCCAGTGTTTCTTTGCTATGCTCCCATTTCTCCCGTTTGAAATGGGAATGTACATTATGGGTCATTATGTTAGAACTATGTGACTTGATCTGATTTTTTTAATAGGGGGTCATAGGAAAGAGATTTTCTTGAGTTTATCCTTTAGACTTTCAAATAGTTTTAAAGACTGTGAATGACTAAGGAGACTTTTCAAGTTAGGCTAAATAAATTTTACATTATGATATGACCATGAACCCATGGAGTTCAGAGAGCAGACTGTGGTAATTTCAACGAGAAATGCCCACGATAGATTCATATAGCTGAATACGTGGTCCCCAGTTGATGCTCTATGGGGATGATATGGAACCTCTAGGAGGTAGATTCTTGCTGGAGGAAGTATATCACTGAGGGTAGGTTTTAGAAGTTTATAACCTCACTCCACTTCCAATTCACTCTCTGCTTCCTGCTGCTATGCGTGTTTGCTGCCGTGCCTGCCCCATCATTATGAACTATACCTCTGGAACCATAAATCAAATAAACTATTTTGTCACAGCAACAGAAAGTAACTAGTATACTATTTGTGATATTTTGATTTCATTCTGACAATAAAGTTTGCTTTGAGTCAGAGGGCAGAGCTAACCACTAGCTGATCAAAATTAACCATAGAAGGGCTGGAGAGATGGCTCAGAGGTTAAGAGCATTGCCTGCTCTTCCAAAGGTCCTGAGTTCAATTCTCAGCAACCACATGGTGGCTCACAACCATCTGTAATGAGAACTGGTGCCCTCTTCTGGTGTATAGGCACACAAGCAGGCAGAACACTGTATACATAATAAATAAATATATATTTAAAAAAAATTAACCATAGAAGTTCTGGAGGACTGAGGACAGATAGGAGACTTGAAGTAGTGAGGCAGGGCTGAGAAAGGATCTCAGGCTTTTTAAATGGAGGAAGAGAAGAGACAGGAGGTCACTAGTGTATTCTCTACCACTTCTCTTATCATTTAGATCCTTACCCCAACACCTGACTCCTGGTTTTTTATTGATAAAGAATAATTAGATAAATGTTTCAATACACTTTTCTAGCTTCCTTCTTTTTATCTTGTCCAGAGCACAAGCCCACAGGGTGATGATGCCCTTTTTAAGGTGGTCTTCCTTGTTCATCCTAATTGAGATGATCCTTCAGAGCTGTGCTCAGAAACTAAACTAATATAAACACCCTCACAGATATGCCTGAAGATTTGTGTCCTAGGTGATTCTAGATCTTGTCAAGTTAACCATACCATTGCTTATAATTTCTTACCAGAACTACCAGTATGAATATATTACTAAATAGACCACATACTTTGCCACCAGGATATAGATAAATCAAGCTAAAGTTAAGCTGGAAACTCTCTCCCCAAAGAAAGCTTTCACAGGACTGGAAAGTGCTATGCAAATCTTTGCACAACTTTCATCAACAGTTTACTCAGCTGTAAATACTTGCGCCATACTATAACATGCCAGGGAGGGTGTGTCTGATTGTGCAATGTTGGTATCACTGCCATGGAGTTAACAAGACAATCTGAATGGAGTTGAGGCCTGTACCACAGGAGAGAACTCCTATCTGGTACATCAAACCTTAGTGAAAACCACAGCTGTACACATTATAGCCCCTAGAGAGGAAGTGTGGTAATCTGAATGAGAACGTACTACAAGCCACAACATTATACAATAATTGATCAGTCTTCTCTTCACAAGGACTCATCAGAACCAGGGGCTTTGGGTAAAGGTTTTAAACCAAAAGGCAAGGTGTTTGGCATTATTGTTTTATGAATAAAGAGACTTGTTTATGCTGTAGATTTTCACTATAGCTGACTCCCCTTCTGCTACATTTTTGAGAATTAATTTCCACAGTTCAGAACTGTTTCCCTATGCTTTGGGGGCTTACTGCTCACATTTTTCTAGCTATATGTGAAAACAATTTCCCATTGTCAGACTTTTGTTCCTCTCTCCTAGGCAAACACAGAGATCTGCTTTCCTGTCAGGAGCCAATTTCCTCCTAAAATCATTGCAGGAACCATCACCCTGGGGAGTCTGCAGAGAACCCCACACCCCTAATTGTGTTAGGAATCGTTCTATTGACAGAGCCTACCCCACACCCAAATTGGCTGTTAATGGAGAGCTATCTGTTAGCGGAACCCATCCCACATTCCAAACTATCTAAAGAACTAGGTGTGTCAACTAGTGACTTCCTGGCCTAGGTGACCTGACCGAAGGTAACCTCCTGCCTACGTGACCAACACGGACCATGTGACCAACGTGAACTACGCTGCAAGAGCCCAGGCCCCTGTGCCCATCCCCCAATCCCTTACCCTATATAAGCTGTACCCCATCTCTAATAAACGGAGGCTTTGACAAGAACCCCGCTTAGCCTCCTTCCTCTTTCTTAGCCCATTTATCTTCCAGATAGTGCCTCTCCATGACCCTGGAATAACTGAACTGCCAGGCAGGTTACTAACCCTAGACTAAGTAACCTGCCAAGGCAATCAACACTTTCCTGCAATTATTGCAATCAGCAGGCATTTGGTCAGTGTTTAGGGTCCAGGCAAGAGCATCCCATTTAAGATTTTCTCAGATATCCAATGACATAGAATCACTACCTGCCCAAAGCTGCTGATTCATAGCTGCTCAGATAGAAAAGAAGCTTGCCCTGGTTTTACCTCACTTTAAAACAATCCTAACTTCATACACTCACCTTCACCTCAGTTTACTGGTAATTTTAGTTCAGGAAACTTACTGCTTGTGTTTTACTCTCAAGGACAGCAGAAGGGATAATTAACTACAACCCAGAGAAAGACCCACAATGCCCACAATCAGAACAACTGATAACAACATACCCTGGAACTGATAATTTAGAGGACTGGGTCTCCTCTATGTTTCTACCACTTAGAACAGTAAGTATAAACTCCAGACCTAGGCCCATAAAAATTGCAGTGTCTTGTGAATGTACTATCAGATCAAGAGCCATTAACTTCCCCCTGACTGTTTACATAGGTTGCCTAGTTACCTGATATCCTCCTCTGTGCATGCTGGGAGAAAAAAAAAAACTACACGCTAAGTAAAAAAATCAATCCATAGAAACACAGGCTGCAGCTACACAGAGATGACCAAAAAATGAATGACCACTCACCAAGTGGGGCACTGTACTTTCTAGGTCCTCCATACGGGGGGGGGGGGGGGGGGGGGGCGGGGAGGGGAACCCTGCCTATCTCAGCTTCTCTAGCCAGCCAGCAGGTAAGCTTCCTTCAGATAGGCTTACAAGACCCACTCCATCCCCAAACCTTCCTATTCCCTGAGACCTCAGAGGAACTCTGTAACACAGGCTGCAACTAAACAAAGAGGACCAAGAGAGGAACTCTGAAGCACAAGCTGTGATGACACAGAGTGGACCAAGGGAGTAAACTACAAGAGAAGGACAAGAGAGTGGACCAAGAGAGCAAGCCAAAGGAAACCTCAGCAGCTCCCTGGGACAAAAACAGCAACAGTACAGAGCAGACTAAGAACATTTCCCAAAGATACAGACAGCAACTGCAAGGATTAGACCAAGAGGCAAGAACACTGCTTGTACCAATTAGAGGAAGAGATTGGTAGGCTCTAATGCAAGAATTAATTCAACAACCTAAAAAGCAACATGGTGACACCAGAGCCCAGTGGTCACACAACAGGAAGACTTGATCATCCTAACCCAGAAGAAGAAAACAATTTTGAATAACTTTATAAGGATGATGGGGACCTTTAAAGAGAAAATGAAAAATTCCCTTAAAGAAATAGAGGAAAAGAAAAACAGAAATTGGAAGCAATCAATAAATTTCTAAATAAATAAATAAAGATCCAAGAAAAAAACAACCAAACAGGTGAAGTAAACAGTTTAAACAGTTCAAGATTTGAAGACTGAAATAGAGACAACAAAGAAAATACAAACCAGGGGAATTTTGGAAATGGAAAACCTTGATAAATGAATAGAAACTACAGAGGCAAGCATAACCAGCAGAATACAGAGAAGAAAGAGAAAATCTCAGGTGTTGGAGATACTATAGAGGAAATAGATTCATTGGTCAAAGAAAACATTAAGTCCAACAAATTCTTTTTGTTTTTATTGAGAAAAGGAAAAAAACAAGTTTCCACCTCCTCCCAGCCTCCCATTTCCCTCCCCCTCCTCCCACCCTTCTCCCCCTCCTCCCACCATTCTCCCCCTCCCCCTACTCCTCTCCCCCTCCCTCTCCAGTCCAAAGAGCAGTCCGGGTTCCCTGCCCTGTGGAAAGTCCAAGGTCCTCCCCCCTCCGTCCATATCTAGGAAGGTGAACATCCAAACTGGCTAGGCTCCCACAAAGCCAGCACATCTGGGACAGCATGAAAAGACCAAACCTAAACCTAAGAATAATAGAGATAGAAGAAGGAAAAGAAGAAGAAGAAGAAGAAGAAGAAGAAGAAGAATCCAGCTCAAAGTCATACAAAATATATTCAATAAAATCATAAAAGAAAACTTTTCCAACCTAAAGAAGGCATCCCTATGAAGATATAAGAAGCTTAAAGAACACCAAATAGAAGGGATCAAAAAAAAAGTCCCTTCACCATATAATAATCAAAATGTTGGGGTCCATCCCCAACATAAATTATCTCTTAGACCAGCGGGGAGGCCTGGGAATAAAGATACAACTCACATGGCTTTATCGGGAGGGAGATTCTCAGTGATTCCTAATGAAATCCTAAATTCACATCCTGAAAAATTCTCCCAGCATTTATTCTCCAAACAGCTTTTAAACCAACACAAAAACTGAGGGGGAAATTCATTAGCATTCTGTTTCCTAGGAAGCCAGGTGAATGTCTAAGGTCACCTCCACACCTATCTATGCCTGCTCTGTCACATCTTCCTATCTTCCTATCTTCCTGCTCTGTATGCCAGCTCTGTCATGGAGGCTGAATTAACATCTCTATCCCAGGCATCCTCCAAATTACAAAGAAGGAGCAGAACAACATTAGCATATACTGTCCCTTTGTTAGGGATAGTGACAATTTGTCTGTAAAGGCTAAGTGACCCCCTTCTGGGTGGGCAGGTGCAAACTATGGACTGAGAGTCTGGCCACCATACAATGTAGACATATGGGCCTGTATAATATATGGCCCTACATCAAAATTCAAAACATACAGAATAAAGAAAGAATATTAAGAGCTGCAAAGAAAAAGGGACAAGTATCATATAAAGGCAGACCTATCATAATTACACCCAATTTCTCAGTGGAAACCAGGAAAGCCAGAAAGTTCTGGACAGATGTGCTGCAGACACTAAGAAACCATGGATGCAAGCCCAGACTACTATACCCAGCAAAACATTCAATCACTATCGTTGGAGAAAACAAGATATTCCATGACAAAACCAAATTTAAATAATACCTCTCCACAAATCCAGCCCTACAGAAAGTACTAGAAGAAAAACTCCAGCCCAAGGAAGCTAACTGCATCCACAAAAACACAGGCAACAGATAACCTCAGACCACCAAAACCCAAAGAAGGGAAACACACAAACACTAAAACCAAAAACTAACAGGGATTAACAATCACTGTTCTTTAAAATTTCTTAATATCAATGGACTCAATTCACCTATAAAAAGACACAGGCTAAGAGAATCGATATGAAATCAGGATACATCCTTCTACTGTTATAAGAAACATACATCAACTTCAAAGACAGACATTGTATCAGAGTAAAGGGTTGGTAAAAGATTTTCCAATCAAATGGACCTAAGAAACAAGCAGGTTTCTAATATCTAACAAAATAGACTTCAAACTATAGTCAATCAGAAGAGATGGAGAAGGACACTATATTTATAACAAGAATAATCCATCAAGATGAACTCTCAATACTGAGCATTTATGTCCCAAATACAAGAGCATCCACAAATGTAAAAGAAACATTACTAAAGCTTAAATTGTACATCAAATCCCACACACTAATAGTAGGAGACTTCAACACACCACTCTCCACAATGAACAGAAACTTAACGCAGAAATAAGAGAACTAAAAGATGTCATTACTCAAATGGAATTAACAGACATCTATAGAACATTCCACTCAAACACAAAAGACTATATCTTCTTCTCAGCACATCATGGAATCTTCTCTAAAATTGACCACATACTCAGTTACAAAGTAAAACTCAACAGATACAAAAAAATTGGAATAAGCCCCTGTATCTTATCAGAATACCAAGGTTTAAAATTAGAATTTAACAATAACACTAATTACAGAAAGCCTACAAACTCAAGGAAATTGAACAGTGCTCAATTGAACCACACCTGGGTCAAGGAAGAAATAAAGAAAGAAATTAAAGACTTCCTTGAATTCAACAAAAATGAAGGTGCAAAGTACCCAAACATGGGATACTATGAAAGCAATGCTAAAAGGGAAGTTCTTAGCAGTAAGTGTCTACATAAAGTAAGTAGAGAAATCTCACACTAGTGATTAACAGCACACCTGAAAGTTCTAGAAAAAAAGAAGCAGACTCACCCAGGAAGAGTAGACAACAGGAAATAATTAAAGTGAGGGCTGAAATAAATAAAATAGAAACAAGAAAACAATACAAAGAACCAATGAAACAAAGAGCAAGTTCTTTGAGAAAACAGACAAACCCTTATCCAAACTAATCAAAAAGCAGAGAGAGACCATCCAAGTTAACAAAATCAGAAATTAAAAGGGGGACATAACAACAAACACTGAGGAAATCCAGAGAATCATTAGGTCATACTACAAAAACCTGTATTCCACAAAATTAGAAAATGTAAAAAAAAAAAATGGACTATTTTCTGGATAGTAACCACATATCAAAATTAAATCAAGACCAAGTGAATAATTTATAGACCTATAACCAGCAAAGAAATAGAAGCAGCCATCAAAAAAAAAAGTCTCCCAACAAAAGACAGCCAAGGACTAGATGGCTTCAGTGAAGAATTCTACTAAAACTTCAAAGAAGAGCTAATACCTATATTCCTCAAAGTGTTCTATAGAACAGAAACAGAAGGAATATTGCCAAACTCTGTTTTTTTTTTTTTTTTTTGAGGCTATAGTTACCCTCATACCAAAACCACACAAAGACTCAACCAAGAAAGAGAATTACGGACCAATCTCCCTCATGAACTTGATATAAACATACTCAATAAAATACTGACAAACCAAATTCAAGAACACATCGAAAATATCATCCACTATGATCGAGTCAGCTTCATCCCAGAGATGCAGGGCTGGTTCAACATATGAATATCTATCAATGTAATCTACCATATAAATAGACTGAAAGAAAAAAACATATGATCATCTCATTCGATGTTAAAAAAAGCATTCAACAAAATCCAACACACCTTCATGATAAAGGTCTTGGAAAGATCAGGGTTATAAGAAACACATCTAAATATAATTAAAAAAACAATATATAGCAAGCTGACAGCCACCGTCAAATTAAATGGAGAAAAACACAAAATGATTCCACAAAATCAGAAACAAGACAAGGCTGTCCACTCTCGCCATATGCATTCAACATGGTTCTTAAAGTTCTGGCTGTAGCAATAAGGAGATCAAGGGAATACAAATTAGAAAGGAAGAAGTCAAACTTTCCTTATTTGCTGATAATATACATTAGTGACCCCGAAAACTACCATGGAACTCCTACAATTGATAAATACCTTCAGTAATGAGGCAGGACACCAGATCAACTCAAAAAAATCAGTAGCCCTCCTATGTGCAAATGATAAAGAAGCTGAGAAAGAAATCAGAGAAATATCTCTGTTCACAATAGCCACAAATAGCATAACTCTAACCAAAGAAGTGAGAGACCTGTTCAACAAGAACTTTAAGTCTTTGAAGAAAGAAATTGAAAAAAATACCAGAGAATTGAAAGATCTCCCATGCTCTTGAATAGGTAGGATCAACATAATAAAAATGGCAATCCTACCGAAAGCAATCTATACCCTGAATGCAATCCTCATCAAAAATTCCAACATAATTCTTCACAGACCTTGAAAGAAAAATACTCAACTTCATGTGGAAAAACAAAAATAAAACCAGGATAGCCAAAACAATCCTGTAAAATAAAGAAACTTCCAAAGGCATCACCATCTCTGACACCAAGCTCTATTATACAACTACAGTAATGAAAACAGGTTGGTATTGGCATAAAAACAGAGAGGTTGACCAATTGAATCAAATCAAAGACCTGAAAATTAATCCACACACCTGTGAACAGCTGATTTTTGACAAAGAACCTAAAAATAAATGATGGGAAAAAAGCATATTCAACAAATGATGCTGGCATAACTGGATGTCAACATGTAGAAGAATGAAAATAGATCCATATCTATCCCCATGCACCAAACTCAAGTCCAAATAGATTAAAGACCTCAATATAAATCTGACCACATTGAACCTGACAGAAGAGAAAGTGGTAATCAGCCTTTAATGCATGGGCACAGGAAACCACTTCCTAAATATAACCCTTGTAGCACAGACACTGAGAGCAACAATAAATAAGTGGAACCTCCTGAAACTGAGAAAGTTCTGTAAAGCAAAGGACACAGTCAAAAGGACAAAAAGGCAGCCTACTGAATGGGAAAAGATCTTCACCAACCCCACATCAGACAAAAGACTGTTCTCCAAAATATATAAAGAATTCAAGGAGTGTGTGCTACCCAGGGGCGGGCGGACTGTCCCGGAAGAGAGCACAAACCCCCTCCCCCAGCTCCTTCTGCAGGGCTGTCTTTCTTTCGCACGACCCAGCACCCCTCCCCAACCCTGCCCCGCTGTATGCTAGGACCAGTGCTCAACTACAGTCTTAAGCTCCTAAACTAAGGCGACCCACCCAGAGCGGTGAGTGCCTGCCAGCCGGGCAGGCCTCAGGGTCCCCTGTAAGGGAGCCAGGCACCTTCAGCTCCGGCACCAGGCTTCCTGCGCGCTCCTGGATACCCCCCCCCCCTTGCTCCATTCATCCTGTTGGCCCTGGATCATTGGGCTACCGGCGGCCCTGTTTAGTTGCTGAGGAATCCCATCAGGACGGTTAAGGAGGAATCCCATCTGGACGGGAACGGTTCCTGCTTCTACACTGAAGAGATACCCTGAGAGTCAATCACAGCAAAGTCTGGACCAAGAGACCAGGCCTCTCCTGGCTCCATTTGAAGGAAGAGATGGGAAGGCGCCAATACAAGAATTCCTCCAACAATCTGAAAGGCAACATGACACCACCAGAAACCAGGGATCCCGAAATAAGAAGAATTGTACACCCTACTCCTGAAGAAATAGAAGAAATCGACTCAAAAGTGAACTATATGAAAATAATAGAGGACCTTAAATAGGAGGTGAAAAACTGCCATAAACAATTAGAGATTACAAACAAAAAGGTAGAGGAAATGAATAAATCACTCAAAGACACGCAAGAAAACCAAGAGAAACAAGAAAAAGCAATCAAACAGGTTAGGGAAGCGGTTCAAGACATGAAGAATGAAATGGAAGCAATGAAGAAAGCACAAACCGAGGGAAGAATGGAGATGGAAAATCTGGGTAAAAGAACAGGAATGACAGAAACAAGTACTAACAACAGATTACAAGAGATAGAAGAGAGAATATCAGACACTGAAGATACCATAGAAAAAATAAACACACTGATCAAAGAAAACAGCAAAACCAACAAATTCTCATCACAAAACATTCAGGAAATTTGGGACACAATAAAAAGACCAAACCTAAGAATAATTGGAGTAGAAGAAGGAGAAGAAGTGCAGCACAATGGTACAGAAAATATACTTAATAAAATTATAGAAGAAAACTTTCCCAACCTGAAGAAAGAGGTACCTATGAAGGTTCAAGAAGCATACAGAACACCAAATAGGCTGGATCAAAAAAAAACATCCCCTCGCCATATAATAATCAAAACACAAAATACACAGAATAAAGAAAGAATATTAAGAGCCGCAAAGGAAAAAGGCCAAGTTACTTATAAAGGTAAACCTATCAGACTTACACCTGACTTCTCTATGGAAACCATGAAAGCCAGAAGGTCCTGGATAGATGTACTGCAAAAACTAAGAGATCATGGATGCAAGCCCAGACTACTATATCCAGCCAAGCTTTCGTTCACTATAAATGGAGAAAATAAAATTTTCCAGGATAAAAACAAATTCAAACAATACGTAGCCACAAATCCAGCCTTACAGAAAATGATAGAAGGAAAATCACTAACCAAGGAGTCCAACAATGCCCACAATAACTCAGTCATCTAGAGACCTTTCACCAGCGCAACTCAAAGAAGGGAAACACACAAACCCTACTACTAAAAAAGTGACCGGAGTTAACAACCACTGGTCATTAATATCACTTAATGTCAATGGGTTCAACTCACCTATAAAAAGGCACAGGCTAAGGGATTGGATACGAAAACAGGATCCAACGTTCTGCTGTCTACAAGAAACACACCTCAACCACAAAGACAGGCACCTACTCAGAGTAAAGGGCTGGGAAAAGGCTTATCAAGCAAATGGTCCTAAGAAACAAGCAGGTGTGGCCATACTAATTTCTAACAAAGTTGACTTCAAACTTAAATCAATCAGAAGAGATGGAGAGGGACATTTTATACTCATAACAGGAACAATTCATCAGGATGAAGTCTCAATCCTGAATATCTATGCCCCGAATATAAAAGCGCCCACGTATGTAAAAGAAACATTACTAAAACTCAAGGCAGACATCAAACCACACACACTAATAGTAGGAGACTTCAACAATCCTCTCTCACCAATGGACAGGTCAATCAAACAGAAACCTAACAGAGAAATTAGAGAATTAATGGAGGTAATGAAGCAAATGGACTTAACAGACATCTATAGATTATTCCACCCAAAGAGGAAAGAATATACCTTCTTCTCTGCAGCTCATGGAACCTTCTCGAAAATTGACCACATACTTGGTAACAAAGCTAACTTACACAGTTACAAAAAAATATTAGTAACCACCTGTGTCTTATCAGATCACCATGGATTAAAGTTAGAATTCAACAACAATGCTACCCCCAGAAAGCCTACAAACTCATGGAAACTGAACAGTCAACTTCTGAACCATACCTGGATTAAGGAAGAAATAAAGAAAGAAATTAAAGTCTTCCTTGAATTCAATGAAAATAAAGAAACAACATACTCGAACTTATGGGACACTATGAAAGCAGTGCTAAGAGGAAAGTTCATCGCACTAAGTGCACACTTAAAGAAAACAGAGAAAGCACATATTGAAGACTTAACAGCCCACCTGAAAGCTCTAGAAAAAAAAGAAGCAGACTCACCTAGGAGGAGTAGAAGATTGGAAATAATCAAACTGAGGGCTGAAATCAACAAAATAGAAACACAGAAAACAATCCAAAGAATCAATGAAACAAAAAGCTGGTTCCTGGAGAAAATCAACAAGATTGATAAACCCCTATCCAAACTAATCAAACGGCAGAGAGAGAATACACAAATTAATAAGATCAGAAATGAAAAGGGGGACATAACCACAGACACAGAGGAAATTCAGAGAATCATCAGATCATATTACAAAAGCCTGTATAACACAAAACTGGAAAATGTAAAAGAAATGGACACTTTTTTAGATAAATACCATATACCAAAGTTACACCAGGACCTGGTGAACAATCTAAACAGACCTGTTGGTCGCGAAGAATTAGAAGCTGTTATCAAAAACCTCCCTACCAAAAATAGCCCAGGACCAGATGGTTTCAATGCGGAATTCTACCAGAACTTCCAAGAAGAGCTAATACCCATACTCCTTAATGTATTCCACAATATAGAAACAGAAGGGTCATTACCTAATTCCTTTTATGAAGCTACAGTTACTCTGATACCAAAACCACACAAAGACTCAACCAGGAAAGAGAATTACAGGCCAATCTCACTCATGAACATCGACGCAAAAATCCTCAACAAAATACTGGCAAACCGAATCCAAGAACACATTAGGAAAATTATCCATTATGATCAAGTAGGCTTCATTCCTGAGATGCAGGGCTGGTTCAACATACGAAAATCTATCAATGTAATCCAGCATATAAATAAACTGAAGGAAAATAACCATATGATCATCTCATTAGATGCTGAAAAAGCATTCGACAAAATTCAACATCCATTTATGTTAAAAGTCTTGGAGAGATTAGGGATACAAGGGTCATACCTAAATATAATAAAAGCTATATACAGCAAGCCGACAGCTAACATCAAATAAAATGGAGAGAAACTCAAAGCCATCCCGCTTAACTCAGGAACACGACAAGGATGTCCACTCTCTCCATACCTCTTCAATATAGTACTTGAAGTTCTAGCAATAAGACAACATAATGGGATCAAGGGGATTCGAATTGGAAAGGAAGAAGTAAAACTTTCGTTATTCGCAGATGATATGATAGTGTACTTAAGTGACCCCCAAAACTCCACCAAAGAACTTTTACAGCTGATAAACAGCTTTAGTAATGTGGCAGGATACAAGATCAACTCCAAAAAATCAGTCGCCCTCTTATACACAAAGGATAGGGAAGCAGAGAGGGAAATCAGAGAAGCTTCACCATTCACGATAGCCACAAACAGCATTAAATATCTTGGGGTAAATCTAACCAAGGAAGTGAAAGATCTATTTGACAAGAACTTTAAGGCATTGAAGAAAGAAATTGAAGAGGATACCAAAAAATGGATGGATCTACCTTGCTCTTGGATTGGGAGGATCAACATAGTAAAAATGGCAATTCTACCTAAGGCAATTTATAGATTCAATGCAATCCCCATCAAGATCCCATCAAAATTCTTCACAGATCTGGAGAGGACAATAATCAACTTTATATGGAAAAACAAAAAACCCAGGATAGCCAAAACAATCCTATACAATAAAGGATCTTCTGGAGGCATTACCATCCCTGACTTCAAACTCTATTACAGAGCTACAGTAATGAAAACAGTGTGGTACTGGCATAAATACAGAGAAGTCGACCAATGGAATCGTATAGAAGACCCGGATTTTAACCCACAAACCTATGAACACCTCATTTTTGATAAAGGAGCTAAAAGTATACAATGGAAGAAAGAAAGCATCTTCAACAAATGGTGCTGGCACAACTGGATGTCAACCTGTAGAAGAATGAAAATAGACCCACATCTTTCACCGTGCACAAAACTCAAGTCCAAATGGATTAAAGACCTCAATATCAGCCCGAACACACTGAAAAGGATAGAAGAGAAAGTGGGAAATACCCTACAACAGATGGGCACAGGAGATCGCTTCCTATGTATAACCCCAGAAGCACAGACATTAAGAGCCACATTGAATAAATGGGACTTACTAAAACTGAGAAGCTTCTGCAAAGCAAAGGACACTGTCACTAAGACACAAAGGCAACCTACTGACTGGGAGAAGATCTTCACCAACCCCGCAACAGACAAAGGTCTGATCTCCAAAATATATAGAGAACTCAAGAAACTAGACTTTAAAATGCTAATTAACCCAATTAAAAAATGGGGCACTGATCTGAACAGAGAATTCTCAACAGAAGAAGTTCAAATGGCCAAAAGACACTTAAGGTCATGCTCAACTTCCTTAGCAATCAGGGAAATGCAAATCAAAACAACTTTGAGATATCATCTTACACCTGTGAGAATGGCTAAAGTCAAAAACACCAACGATAACCTTTGCTGGAGAGGTTGTGGAGGAAGGGGTACCCTCATCCATTGCTGGTGGGAATGCAATCTTGTGCAACCACTATGGAAGTCAGTGTTTCGGTTTCTTAGGAAATTCGGGATCAACCTACCACTGGACCCAGCAATACCACTCTTGGGAATATACCCAAGAAATGCCCTATCATATGACAAAAGCATTTGTTCAACTATGTTCATAGCAGTATTATTTGTAATAGCCAGAACCTGGAAACAACCTAGATGCCCTTAAATGGAAGAATGGATGAAGAAAGTATGGAATATCTACACATTAGAGTACTACTCAGCGGTAAAAAACAATGACTTCTCGAATTTTGCATGCAAATGGATGGAAATAGAAAACACTATCCTGAGTGAGGTATCCCAGACCCAAAAAGATGAACATGGGATGTACTCACTCATAATTGGTTTCTAGCCATAAATAAGGATCACGGAGCCTACAATAGGTGAATCTAAAGAAGCTAAGTAAGAAGGGGAACCCAAGGAAAAGCATATAGTTATCCTCTTGGCTAAGGGAAGTAGATATAATTGCCGGGGAGAAAATTGGGATCTTGGGGTGGGGTGGGTTGGGGGTAAGGGGAGATGGGGAGAGAAAAGTTAGAAGGGAAGGAGGTCGGGCCTTGGGAAAGCAGGAGGATTGGGATAAAGGAAGGTTGGATAGGGGATCACGGAAGCACAATTCTTAGTTAAGGGAACCACTTTAGGGTTGGCAAAAGACCTGACCCTAGAGGGGCTCCCAGGTGCCCAAGCTGAGGTCCCCAGTTAGTTCCTTGGGCAGTTGAGAATAGGGAACCTGAAATGACCCTATCCTTGAGCAATACTGACGAATATCTTGCATATCATCATAGAACCTTCATCTGGTGATGGATGGAGATAGAGACAGAGACCCACACTGGAGCACTGGACTGAGCTCCCAAAGTCCCAATGAGGAGCAGAAGGAGGGAGAACATGAGCAAAGAAGTCGGGACCACGAGGGGTGCACCCACCCACTGAGACAGTGGAGCTGATCTATTGAGAGCTCACCAAGACCAGCTGGACTGTGACTGAAAAAGCATGGGATAAAACTGGACTCTCTGAACATGGCGAACAATGAGGGCTGATGAGACGCAAAGGACAATGGCACGGGGGTTTGATCCTACGTAATGTGATGGCTTTGTGGGAGCCCAGCCAGTTTGGATGTTCACCTTCCTAGATATGGACGGAGGTGGGAGGTCCTAGGTCTTACCACAGGGCAGAAAACCCTGACTGCTCTTTGGACTGGAGAGGGAGGGGGAAAGGAGTAGGGGGAGGGGGAGAAGGGTGGGAGGAGGGGGCGTAGGGGGGGAGGAGGGGGAGGGAAATGGGAGGCTGGGAGGAGGTAGAAACTTGTTTTTTTTTCTCCTTTTCTCAATAAAAAAAAAGAATTCAAGAAATTAGACATCAAAATATCAAATAATCCAATAAAAATAGGATACAGATGTGAGCAGAGAATTCTCAACAGAAGAATCACAAATGGCCAAAAGACACTTAAGGAAATGTTCAACATCCTTAGCCATTAGGGAAATGCAAATCAAAATAACTCTGAGAAACCATCTTACACCAGTCAGAATGACTAAGATCAAAAACAATGAAAGCTTATGCTGGAGAGAATGAGGACTAAGGGAAACACTCCTCCTTTGCTGGTAGGAACGCAAACTTATACAATTACTCTGGAAATCAGTGGAATCAACCTACCTCAAGACCCAGTAATACTACTCTTGGGCCTATACCCAAAGGATGCTCAATCATACTACAATGACATTTGTTCCACTATGTTCATAGCAGCATTATTTATAACAGTCAGAATCTGGAAACAACCTAGATGGTCTCTCAACCGAAGAATGGATAAAGAAAATGTGGTACATTTACACAATGGAGTACTACTCAGCAGTAAAAAACAATGACATTCTTGAAATTTGCATGCAAATGGACGGAACTAGAAAAAAAACATCCTGAGTGAGATAACCCAGACCCAGAAAGATGAACATGGTATGTACTCACTTATAAGAGGATAGTAGTTATAAAGCAAAGGATATTGAGCCTATTGTCCACAACCCTAGAGAAGCTAAGTAACAAGAGAAACATATATAGATCCCCTTGGGAAGGGGAAATAGATGAAATCTCCTAACAAAATTGGGAGCATGGGGGTGAAGGAAGAAAGGAGGGCAGAAGGGGAGGAGAAGGAGAGAAAGGGAAGAGGAGGAGAACTTGAGGGAATGGGATAGTCGAGATGGAGCAAGGGCAGAGACAGAAAGCAAGAAAAGAGATATTTTGATTGAGGGAGACATTATGGGGCTAGCAAGAAACCTGGCACTAGAGAAATTCCCAGGGATACACAAGGATGACCCCAGCTAAGAACCTAAGGAATAGTGGAAAGGGTCCCTGAACTGGCCTTGTCCTGTAGTCAGATTGATGACTATCTTAAATGTCACCATAGAACCTTCATCCAGCAACTGATGGAAACAGAGGCAGAGACCCACAGAGGAGCACTGGACTGAGCTCCCGAAGTCCAGTTGAAGAGTCGGAGAAATGAGAATATGAGCAAAGAGGTCAAGACCATGATGGGTACACCCACTGAAACAGTCTACCTGAGCTAATGGGAACTCACCAACTCTACATGGACAGGGAAGGAACCAACATAGGACCAAACGAGACCCCCTGAATGTGGGTGTCAGTTGTATGACTGGGGCAACTGCGAGGCCACTGGCAGTGGCATCAGGATTTGTGCCTGCTGCTTGTACTGGCTTTTTGAAACCCATTCTCTTTGGATGGATACCTTGTTCAGTCTGTATATAGTGGGAAGAGCCTTGGTCCTTCCTTGGAGCAAAGTGCCTTGTCCTCTCTGAGGAGTAGATGGGGACAGGGAGGAAGGTAGAAGGAATGGGAGGAGAAGAAGGAGTGGAAACTACGATTGATTTTGTAAAATGAAAAACGTTTGTTTTCTTTTTTAAAAAATAAAATCTAAAAAAATGACCTATTCATAATTTTACTGAAAATAAATCTTTTAGCTCTTTATTTAACCATTAAAAATGTAGTGTAGTGCACTAGTCTTCCCCTACTACTTCAAGATCCAGCAATATCACTCTTGGGGATATAGACAAAGGATGAAGATTCATACCACAAGGACATTTGCTCGGCTATGTTCATAGCAGCATTATTCATAATAGCCAGAACCTGGAAACAACCTAGATGCCCCTCAACTGAAGAATGGATAAAGAAAATGTGGTACATTTACACAATGGAGTACTACTCAGCGGTTAAAAAAAAATTTTTGACATTCTTGAAATTTGCATGTAAATGGATGGAACTAGAAAAAAATATTCTCCGTGAGGTAATCCAGACCCAGAAAGAAAAACACAGTATGTACTCACTCACAGTAAGTGAATATTAGACATAAAGCAAAGGATAACCAGCCTACAGTTCTCAACCCCCAAGAAGACAGAAAACGAGAACCCTGAGAGAGACATACATGGATCCCCTGGGAAGGGGAAGTAGACAACATCTCTTTAGTAATGTGACAATGTGGGGCGACAAGAGAGGGTGGTAGAGGAATGGGGAGGGGAATATGAGGAATTGGGAAAATCGAGCTGGGTGAAGGACAGAGAGGGAGAGCAAGGAAAGAGATACCTTGAAAGAAGGAGCCCTTATGGGGTTAGCAAGAAACCAAGCACTAGGGAAATTTCCAGGAATCCACAAGAATGACCCCAGCTAAGAATCTAAGCAATAGTGGAGAGGGTACCTAAAATGCCCTTCCCCTGTAATCAGATTGATGACTACCTTAATTGTCATCATAGAGCCTTCATCCAGTAACTGATGGAAGCAGATGCAGAGATCCACAGCTAAGCACTAAGTTGGACTCCTGGAGTTCAGCCATAGAGAGGGAGGAGTGATATTGCTAGCAAAAAGCCCAAGGTCATGATGGGGAAACCAACAGAAACGGCTGACCCAAGCTAATGGAACTGACAGCAGGGGAGCTGCATAAGACCATACTAGGCCCTCTGAATGTGGGTGACAGCTGTGTGACCTGAGCTATTTATGAGGCCACTAGCTGTGAAACCAATATTTATCCCTAGTGCATGAACTGTCTCTTTGGAGCCCATTCCCTGTGGAGAATACCTTGCTCAGCCCAGACGGTCCAGGCAACTTTCTATTGTAGACAGTAGAGAGGCTTGTAAGGCCATTCTCCTTTTTCAGGACTCATTGGCCATTGCTAGATGAAAGGGGTCATTAATGCCTACTCATCCTCAAGATTGACAGTCAGTTAATGATGTCTGGGAGAGGAAAGACATTCTCTTCAATGGAATAGCCACTAGAAGTCACTCACTGTCCTGTAAATAATATATCATCCCTGCTTCGATAGCTAACCCTAATTTAACTTCTTGGTTCACACCCACACACACAAAAAAAGACATGAAAGTATAAAAGGACTGAGTAAGAAGAGAAATGGGATGAGTGGGGATGAAAGAAGAATAAGAACAATTAGTGATAAATATGTGTCAGGAGCCAATTTCCTCCTAAAATCATTACAGGAACCATCACCCTGGGGAGTCTGCAGAGAACCCCACACCCTTAATTGTGTTAGGAATAGTTCTATTGACAGAGCCTACCCCACACCCAAATTGGCTGTTAATGAGAGCTATCTGTTAGCGGAACCCACCCCACATTCCAAACTATCTAGAGATCTAGGTGTGTCAACTCAGTGACTTCTTGGCCTACAGTGACCTGACCGAAGACAACCTCCTGCCTACGTGACCAACTCGGACCATGTGACCAACATGAACCACGTGGCAAGAGCCCAGGCCCCTGCGCCCACCCCCCAACTCTTTACCCTATAAAAGTTGTACCCCGTCTCTAATAAAGGGAGGCTTTGACAAGAATTCTAGCTTAGCCTCATTCCGCTTTCCTAGCCCATTATCTTCCAGGTAGTGCCTATCCGTTGTTGTTCTCTTGCAACACTACAACTCCCAACATCCCTCTGGACTCCAGCGCACGCAAGCGCGGGACACATTTCCCAGAAGCCTTTGCATCCTCCGTTAAAAGCAAGGACAAGTCACGAGTTCGCCCCTTCTTCTCTTCCCCGCCTTTCCTACCGTGTCTGCACGCCCTTCCCCACCTGTTTGTTGTCCCTCCTCCATTAAAAGTGCACCCACGTGGGAGTGCCGCGTGTCTGTGTCTTTCCTCGTGTAACCCTCGTCTAACCCGCGGGAATTAAGAACAACATTTTGGTGCCGCCGCCTCGACCCGGAGACCTCTCCGTCCGGTGCCCGAAGCTTTTGCCTCTGGGTTTCACTGACAAGGTCTAAAGAACCAACAGCCTTCGCTCACCGCCACCTGTTCCCCACGGCCATTTCCACCGCTTCATCCTGATCCGTGAGTTACCCCGGGTTCACTTCCTTCCCCCTGGGGCGTTCAAAGACTGTCCGGCCAGCTTTCTTTGCGCACCTCGGGCTAGGGCTAGGTTGCTAACCCGCCTCCCCCGGTTTTTTGCCCTCGGCCGAAACGCTCAGTCCGCGCACCCAGAGTTCGGTGCTCCGGGCTTTTTCTCTTTTTTCTTCCTTTTTTTCTAACTTTTTTCCTGTCCGCTTTCGGGCCGCTCCTTGTGGCACCTCCGGGCCCTGTGCCCTAAAGAGCTTAATCGCCTCCTCTCAGCCGGGACTTTCTCTCCCGTACGGTTGCTGGGTCGGGGCAGTTAAGTGTTAACACGCCCCAAATTCGCTCAGACGCCTGCGTTTTTGGCTTGCCGTGTTCGCGGTACTCTGTTGGTACCTTTTTGCGGCTGGGCTGCACTTCGGCCATGGGCTCAAAAAATTCTAAACCAATCCCCCCATCTTCCCCGCTCGGGCAGCTTCTGGAAGCTCTCGAACCCCACGCCCTCATTCCCTCCATAAAACTTTCCAAGTTAACACGGCTTTGTTCCAAGACTTGGCCTAAATACAATTTACAAGGCTCTATCCGCTGGCCTTCCCAGGGATCATTTGACCCTGACACTCTGCGGGAGCTGGCAAATTTTTGTCACCGGTCAGCTAAATGGAAGGAATTAATGTACGTGATGGCCTTCTTTTATATGGCTCTAAAAACTGACCCATCTACCTCGTCACACTGTTCACCGGCTCACATGTTTTTGGCTCTACCCTCCCTCCAGGAACCCTCCGCTCCGACCATGGACCCCGCTGATGACCCCCCGCCTCCCCGACCTCGTGGGACCACTCCTTCCCGCCCTGCCCAATCGGGGGCCACCTCCTCTATCCCCCCTCCTTCAAAAGTTTCTTTTAGGTACAAAAAGGAGTCACCTACACCTTCTCCCCACGCCTCTAAACGCTTCATTCCTAGGTCTCCAGGAGTTCCGCGTAAACATCCTTCTGGGTTGCCTTCCCGTTCCTCTGAATCCCCCAAAAAATCTCATTCCCCCCGTCTCATATATCCCAACCTTTCCGATCCAGCTTCACCTAACTTCTCACGCAGCAGAACCCGACTGCGAAGACAATTAACAATTTCTTCCCGTCACAGGAGGCGCAGCAGGCGGGCCGAATCGACTTCGGATTCTTCCGTCTCACCTCCCCGCCCCACCCCTCTGCCTCGGTCTTCCAAGACCCCCTCAGGCGCTAACCCCACTGGCCGCCTTGCGCCTAATTTCACCCCTCCCCTTACGCGCTCGCGAGCCGCTGCCGCAGCAGCAGACCCTGATCAACCCAAACCAGCTACCGTTCTGCCCTTACGAGAGGTAGCTGGGGTCGAGGGCCCACTTCGAGTGCACATCCCCTTCGCCTTATCGGAACTTTCACATATTTCTAAGCTACTAGGGTCGTATACGGCTAACCCCACTAATTTCACAAAAGAGTTTCAATATTTAACCCAATCTTACAGCCTAACTTATCATGATATTTATATGATTCTCTTTAACAACTTGCTTCCTGAGGAACGCCGACGGGTCTGGGAGCAGGCGAGACTGCATGCTGACGAAGTACACCAGACCCAGCCTTCTCATCCACCCGGTGCAGAGGCGGTGCCCGAACAGGAACCCCACTGGGATTACAACTCCCCCGGGGGCATTCTGTCCAGAGACCGATTCTTAACCTGCCTCCTGGTGGGATTAAGAAAGGCGGCTCTCAAACCAGTGAATTATTCTAAACTTGCAGAAATATTTCAGGATACAAACGAGAATCCTTCCGCATTCCTTGACCGTCTCACCAAAGCTATGCTACAGTTCACAAACATGGATCCAGAATCCAATGAGGGCAGACAGCTCCTGATGTCCCACTTTGTCAACCAGTCCTACTCAGACATCAAGGCGAAGCTCAGACGTTTGGAGAAGGGTCCCTTAACTCCACAGGCACAGATCCTGGAGATGGCCTTCAAGATCTACCACTCAAGGAATGACAAGGCCAGAAATCATTGCCACGTGATCCCCTGGAATTTTCATATACCGTACCATCCTCAGTCGTCAGGTAAGGTAGAACGAACTAACCGCTCTTTAAAGGAAGCCCTCATTAAGATGTCACAAGAACTCCACCTCGACTGGGTAAGGCTCCTGCCTTTAGCTCTTTTCCAACTCCGAGCCCTTCCAAGGGGCCCCCTCCTCATCTCACCCTTTGAACTCATGTATGGGCGGCCGGTCTTAACCCCCGGCTTCTCATCGGAGACTTCCCCCCTTCCTGACCACCTGCTCACTCCCCTCCTGTTCCACTTACGCTCACTACTATGGGACTTCACAGATCACTCACTACCTCGACCATGTGCTAATACATGTCCGCCGCCAGTTAAAATAGGGGATGAGGTATTACTCTCACCCCCAGGCCAGCGCCCTTCACCCTTTCCCCTAAATGGCAGGGCCCTTTCAAAGTAATTCTTTTAACTCCCACAGCTGCCAAGCTTAAAGGAATTCCTCATTGGATTCACCTGTCACATCTTAAACCATTTATCTCCACAGCTCAAGATAATCCTTCATACACGGTGACTCAAACCGGACCCTGTACTCTTAAGTTCCAAAGGACGCCAGATTCAGCCCCCCTACTACAGTCTAAGGACAACAATGGTCCCGATCCGTCGCTGTGTTAACACACCCTCCCTTCTTTAAATTCATAAATAACCGTCTAGCTGTCGTTACAGGTACCCCCATCAAATACGAAGGCAAGTGGTAAGCAGATTCTCCTCTACAAAGCTCTTTTACGTAACAGGCCAGCCGCTGACTGCAGCAGTGGCCCCTGAAATGTTAAGAGATGTATGGTTAGAATCTATTTCTTTTAAGACAGTTTCCTTAAGCTCCGGGATGCCAGCCCAACGGATCAAACACAAAGGAATAAGTATCACTTAATTTTTTTTATCATTTCTTAACCCCGGACATCCTAAGACCCTCTCCCCCCCCCTCTTCACCCCAGCTCCCCAAAAATTCCCCCCCTTCTTTTAATTTTTTTCCTTTTACTAATGCAACTTTTGCCTTCCAGCATCTTAATGATGACCCAGCTACTCAGGAAAAGCCACACAGATTTCTTCAATCAGCCGCCTCAGACGACAGCCAGGACTTCGAACATCAGTGACCGACTACACCAGCCAGCAACCCTGGACATCAGTGACCGACTACACCAGCCAGCAACCCTGGACATCATTGACCAACTACACCAGCCAGCAACCCTGGACATCAGTGACCAACTACACCAGCGACCGCAAACGCCAATGGGACATTGCCAAGATAATCGGACATTCCCTGGACCCCTCAACGCCCAAAGCCAGCAGAAAGCAGCCATGAGAGACTGGACTACGCCCCCATTCCCTACCCTTTAAGGTCCCCCAATTTTTTTTTAATCAAACCAAAAGGGTGAAATGTTGTTCTCTTGCAACACTACAACTCCCAACATCCCTCTGGACTCCAGCGCACGCAAGCGCGGGACACATTTTCCAGAAGCCTTTGCATCCTCCGTTAAAAGCAAGAACAAGTCACAAGTTCGCCCCTTCTTCTCTTCCCCGCCTTTCCTACCGTGTCTGCACGCCCTTCCCCACCTGTTTGTTGTCCCTCCTCCATTAAAAGTGCTCCCACGTGGGAGCGCCGCGTGTCTGTGTCTTTCCTCGTGTAACCCTCGTCTAACCCGCGGGAATTAAGAACAACATCCGTGACCCTGGAATAACTGATTGCAGGGTGGGTTACAACCCCTAGACTGAGTAGCCCACCCAAAGGCAATCAACAAATATGAAAAATATGTAACACATATATATAAAAATGTTACAATGCTCATCATTATGTATAATTATATAAGCTAAGAAAAAGTTTTAAAATCCTGTGGATAAGTTTTTACAAATTAAATTCAATAAGCAAAAGTCCCTTTTGAATGAAATATATGTATGCAATATATTTAATAGTGGCATATTGCATCTTGATCAGGCTTGTGCTTTCTTTGTGTCATAACAAGCTGCCATTATGCTCACCTCAATGGTTAAGATGTCTCCAGAACTCTTCATTCCATTTATGTGTGCGACTTTTCTAAGTTCCTTTAAGCTCCTTTGAAGTTTGTTGGTCACAATCAGCCACCGAGCTGACTCTGACATCCACCTGCACATGAAGATGTTGAAAGTAAAATTAATTTTCATGTGGTCATTTTTTTTGTACCACATTTGTCCTTGGATAGTTTTATTATTAGTTTAACAGTTATAGAAGTAAATATAATGGTTATATAAAAAAATATAATGGTTATAGCAGTAAATATAATCCTATGTTATCTGGTACTAGAAAACAATTTATCCATGTAGTACACCTGTACTTCCGGACTGCAGAATTGGAGTCATGTTGGTCTCCCTGCCATGACCTGGATGCAAATTTACATGCGGTTCACCGAAATGGAACATAAGGGACACCTATAAAGTACTTTCCCAGATTCCCTGTTAGAATGCAGGCAGCATTTATTCATAAAATGTTTTCCTAAATTAAGGACCTCTGGAAAATTGTACACAGTAATTATACCATTTGAAGTGTGTTCATTCCTACACCAAGCACCTGATGGCATCTAACCACTCATTACAGAGGAATCTGATTAAGTTTCTCATTTATATAATGGGATAATCAGTGCTACGGTGTTGATTGGTGTGTTGTGAAGATTTAAGTTGCATGAATGGGTCTGACAGAAGATTTTCTTTGTCTGATGAACTCCTCTCACTGTATCAAGCCTGTCAGATCCCTTACAGTCATTTCTAACCAAGTATGCCGTCTCTGCTGATCCAATAGTGTAGCACTTTTTAAGTAATTTTAAAGGAGGAAAGGTATGATTTTGTTCTGGGAGCTAAACCCACATAGCCTCTTGCATTAAGTAGGGGACCCCAGCTTCCCCTGCTCAGGCCCATCCTGGCAGGCCAGAAGCTCACTGCACTAATCTGAAGGAGAAAATTACATCTCAGACATACTAAGACTTAATCCTCTCCTGAACATCGTGGCTCTAGTGTCGGAGCCCTTGAGGGTCCAACATAAATTCCCTAATTCCCTAACCCGGCAGGAACGGAGTCGCAAGGAAAAGAACTGATACAGCTTACACCGCCATCATGGAAAAGGCCAGAATCCGCGTTTATTCTCCAAACATTTTATATACCCACACCAAATTGAGCGGGGAGGGGGGAAAACACATTACGCCATCACCTAGGCAACCAGGTGCCTGGGCTCAAGTCACGTCTGCCTAGCAGTCAGGTAGGCCCTGAATTAGCATCTCTATAAGACACCTTCCCAATTACAAAAGGAAGGAAGCACCAAACATCTGAACTCCTAAGTCATCAGCTTCAGTCAAACATCTCTTCTCAGGTAATCCACATTTTAACAAAAGAAGCTAGGAGCAGGCATCCTGGCCTTTGTTAAGGGCAGAGACAGCTTGTCTGCAGAGCTACGTGATCAGCTCGGACCAGGCTAATGGCTCTTGTGCCATATCGAAATATGGGCCCACAATCTAGTAAAAGAAAAAAGGCAATCTGAACAAAAAAGGAAGAAATAAAAAAACACTCAACCAACCAAGTTCTCCAGCTGCTTCAGTCCCCACTCAACCCAAAACAACATGACTCTTTCAAAAGTTGCTAATCCCATAATAATGATCATAATAGAAATGACCAGAAAAAATCCCAGACAAATAATTCAACATAATGATTATAACCATATTTAGCACTTCAAATAATATGTGAGTATGCTCCAAGAGAACAAAAACAAAGAGAGAAATAAAATAAGGAGTAACAGAATTCAGTGAAGAGGTAAGATTACTGGGGGAAAAAGAAGCTGAAATGATGCTGAAACGAAAAACTCATTAATTAATTCAAATAGATAACCTCGGTGGAGCCCAGGCTGGGGAAGGTTGAAGAGAGGAGGGGAGAGGCAGGGAGGGGAGCAGAGAAAATGTAGAGCTCAATAAAAATCAATAATAATAATGATAACAATCCACCACAGGCTATTACAATTCTAAACATATATGTACCAAAAACAGATGCGCTCAATTTTATAGAAAAAACACTATTAAATCTAAAATCCCAAAGTGATAGTGAGTATCCCACTCACACCAGAAGACAGATCAAGGCAAAAAATAAACTAATTGTTTTAAAAGTAAAAGAATAAGAGGCCATCCCAATCACCCACCTGCAGACCTCTCTCATTCTCTCAGTGCCCTCCCAATTCTCCATCTCCTCCTTGTCACCATGTCCCAGACCCCAAATCAAGTAGAGAACCCCTACCTGACCAGAGGGCCACCAGAAGTCCAGCCCCCAACTCTAGTGGAGACCTCCCCTCCCCACCCCACCCCCACTCGACCACAGCCCATACAGGCCAAGGAACCAGAGAAGAAACAGAAACCAAGGAACAACACACCAATCCAAAAGACACAAACCCAGAAATAGGCACTCCAAACCCAGATTCCTGGGTATTATCATAAGAACACAATCATGCACTCTGTTTAAAATAGAAGCATGTTATAAATGGTAAGCGCTAATATGTATGTTGCACCTCCAATGTTTTCAAATGTTTTATTTATATGTAAAAACCTAAATAAAAAAAACATGAAATACTGTAAAATTGAATGAGCATAATAAACACCTATAGAACATTCCACTCCAACAATAAACACCTTATATTCTTTGTAATGGCGCCCATGGAACTTTCTCCAAAATCAACTTCCTATTAGGACACAAAGCAAACCTCAACAAGTATAGGGAAACTTTAATAAACATCCTTTATTCTGTCTGACCACAAAGAAATGCTGGGTATCAGAAAGCACACAAACTCATGGAACTTAAATGATGACTGGGGAGAAATTAAGAAGGAAATTTTGTAATTCCTAAGACGGCATGAAAATAAGAGCACAACATATCAAAATCTATGGGACTCAAGAGAGGCAGTCCTAAGAGGAGACTTATAGCACTAAGTGCCTATACCAAAAACATTTGAGAGATTTCTAGTTAATAACTTAACGGTATATCTTAAGGCCTTGGAAAAAGAAGAACAGACCAATCCCAAATAGACAGCCAAAATCAGGACCAAAATTAAGAAAACGAAACAAAAAAACTTTGAAAGACAAACAAGGTTGACAAACTCTTGGCTGAATTAACCAAAAGAGAGAAGGGACCCAAATAAGGAAAATTAGAAATAAAAGGAGAAACCTATAACAAATACAAACGATGTTCGAAAAATCATAAGAAAATATTTTTAAATTTCTTGTTCATTGAATGGGAAAATCTAAAGAAATGGACTAATATCTATATGCATGAAACATAACAAAAGCAAACCAATACGAAATTAATAATTTAAACAGATCCATAGTCAGCACATACTGTCGGGTACAGACCAAGGACAAATGCATTTCTTTTGTCCTGATTCCATGTGCATCGTCATGCCAGAATTCCATAAGACAAAAGAGAAAAGGAATTCTTACCGTGTGGGCACAAGTAAGAAAAATATTGGTAGAGAAATCATCAGTTGGAGGTGGTGCCAGTTTTGAACAGTAAAAGCCAGGCCTGCTAATGCCATCTGTCCAATCCCTGAAGAACATATTAACAGTGTTGTTGTCAAGGCTTGGAATTCAGGTTTTGTCCATTCAATCACTGAAAGAAAAGAAAATGAATCTTGACTTCCAATAAGCTGGGAAGAACATCCAGGTCAAAACCAAAGCTTGGAAACTGTCCACAAAAGCTTTGACTTACTGAGCAAGCCACAATTTGTCGTAAAACCTGAGGAAGAAATTCCTGCCAGGAAACGTAGTGAGCAGTAGATAAGGAAGGTGGGAGCAAACGCTGCACAGGTTTCAGAGACGGCCATTTGCAGTAAAGCACATATGAAGACTAACTTCCTCCCAAACCTGAGGGAAAGGAAGGATTAGATTATGGGAACAATGCCGTTGGCATACAAATTGAATATCCTTTAAAATGATAAATAATTCTTAAAAATAACCAAGAGTGTGTATCCTGCAAAGCTACTTTCTGTGTTTGTGAACAGCATAAACCAAAGCTTCTTCTCCAATTTGCTACCAGTATTTTTCCTACTATTTCAAGCCATAAGACAGTGTAGAACATTGGAGTTTTAACATAATATAAATACCTATTACTAAATTATTCATTTAGCATGTATCAGTAACTTGTTCCACTATTATGACAAAATACTTGGTAAAAACCCACTCCATGGAAAAGGGGTTTGGGTTTGGCTCAGAGTTCCACATAGCACACATTTGGCAGAGAAGGCGTGGTGTGGTGGTTCCATGGTGGCAGGAGAATGGAAGAGTTCCTCACATGATGACTGATCGAGGCAGCAGCGTTCAGACTTGACCCTGAAGGTTAGGTATCTTTATCAGGATCTACTGGGGAAAAATTAACTCTACCAGTCAGTCCCCACAACCAAAGGTTCCACAACTTCCCAAAACACTTCCATCATTTAGGGGGTAAAAAATTCTGTGGGTGATACTTCACATTCAGACAAGACAAGTATAGATTACACATAGTATTTCATATTTGCCATCAAAATCAGCACTTTGGAATTCAGGACTCCTGTGCTGGGCATCTGTGAATATTTGATGGTGGACTGCCCTCTCTGCTGAGTTTGGATTTAATGACCTGGAACAACATTGCACTTTCTTGTGCAGATTATTTAAAAGTCACAAAGCAGGCATAAGAACTAGTACAAAGGTCTAAAGAAATAATTAAGCCAGATGAAGAACAAATAAATACAAAACAGAAAGATTCAGAAAGTCAAAATTCAGAGTTGTATTGTCAACTGGAAGAGGAATCCTCTCCTATCAGTTGAACAAAAGCATGTGTACTGATTTCACAAGAGTGTGGTAACTGCTGAACCACTCTGTTATAGCTGCTCTTCTCAAAGGCGTATTTACATTGTGATATTAGTTATACATTCTATTATAAACATATTTATACAACATATTCCTAATTCTTAAGTTTGTACTTCACTTTAGAGCAAGGAATGAATAAAAAAGTGTGTTAGATAAAATGATAAAATGACAGTTTTGGTAAAACTTGGTCAGTCAAACAATAAATAGGTATATCATGTAAATCATATGTATTCTCATAGGAAAGAGCCATCTGTAAAACTGGTAAATGTTCTATTTCTTCAATGGCAAGTCTTTGGTGGTACCCTAGTTGTGCATACCTAGAAGACAGTCTTCATGGACTCCCACTGTGAAACATCATGTAGCAATTAGAAAAATGAACTGAAAGTGCAGAGATATATAGGTATCCCAACAAACAGAAAAAGAGTGTTGAAGCACATGGTCCCTAGCTGGTGACACTGTTCTAGAACCTTTGGAATATGGGGCCTCATTGGAGGAAGTGCTCGTCTGAAGACTAAGTAGAGAGCCTGACACCAGTGCTTTGCTAGTAGATAGCCTCCATCTCCTGTCACCATATCCCAAGCCTTCATCCCATCATGTCTTCCCATCACGATGATTGTACCCTC
The DNA here is from genome assembly GCF_018167655.1 of Microtus oregoni. Classification (NCBI taxonomy): domain Eukaryota; kingdom Metazoa; phylum Chordata; class Mammalia; order Rodentia; family Cricetidae; genus Microtus; species Microtus oregoni. The sequence goes on along the minus strand of NW_024543071.1, from coordinate 49,716,658 downwards.
AAGCATGTGCAAAAGCAAAATGCAGAGAATGGTTGTAGGAATTCCTACAGCCAGTAGCCTTTAAGTTACCCGCACACTTGGGCATGGCCTCTTATATTCTATATGCTGATGTAAAGCGCGCATCCAGCTTCTCTTCCAGAGGCGTGATTCAGTTCCTGTTCCCCATTCCTGCAGAGGATTGGGGTCTGTGAGTCTACCCCTAAATAAATAACCCTTTATAATACTCAATTATGAGCTACTGTGGGATTTCTTTTTAGCATCCTTCCTTAGAGAACAACTGGCTGTGGGGTGCTCAACCCCAACCAATGCATCTACCATGCAACCACTATACTTAAGGCTCAGAAACCACCACAGAAGAGGGAACAGAATGATTATAAAAGCCAGAGGACCAGAATGTTTTCTGTGAGAGAGTATCTTCTATAAACAACAGGAGCTGTACCCAAAAAATCTGAAGAATATGGTCACCTAAATAAGACTAGCACAATGACAGCACCAGTTGACATGCCAACACAGATGGAGGAAATCTCATAAGACCCCACCCCTAGTTGAAGAGCTATAACCAATTAATGGCTTCTGGTAGAGGGAGAATCCGTCTTCCTCAGGGATGAGTCCCCTGATAGATTGTCCAATCCTAAGTGATCAGCCCTAAATACACACAACAAGCAAAATTAAATGGACTCAATAGGTTATATTTATATGTGGGTATATGCATATGTAAAATAATAATTTTAAAAAGAGGTCATGAATTTGAGAGATAGTTTGAGAAACACAGGAGGAGCTAGACGAGGAAGTGAAGAAGTGATATAAATACAGTACTCACATATAAAACTCTCAAAGAGATAAAAAAATTTTTAAATTGAAAAAATCCTTTCTTAATTTTCTCTTGTCAGGAGTTTAACAGAGATTAGGAAAACCACTAATATGGAACACACCTGACTGATCTCTTATTAATAGAGAGATATTAGATGTTTGATATTTAAAGAGATCATTATGTGTATATAAGCACTTCTTCCCTCATTTCAGATTCTCTTTGTTTTGTTTTGGTTTGGGGGGGCAGTTGTCTGTTTGTTTTGGTTTGGGTTTTTTGGTTAATTTTTTTTTTCGGTTTGTTTATGTGCTGGTTGGTTGGTTGGTTTGTTGGGGTTTGGGGTTTGTTTTTTTTTTGTTGTTGTTGTTTTTTTGTTTGTTTGTTTTTTGGTTGTTTGTTTTTCAAGGCAGGGCTTCTCTGTGTAACCCTGGAATATCAGGGTATCTCTTCCCCCTTCTTTGTTTTGAAGATTGACTTTACACTGTGACATTTCTTGAAGACTAATAAATAATTCTAATCAAAGACTAACAATTCTAATGAAAAGGTCAAGATAATGAGAATCAATTTAAAACAAAGATCTAAATTTAATTAGTTCTTTGGTGAAACAGAAGAAAAATGATCAATTAACATATTCCATGTGAACTGTAGGAATAAAACGGTACCCCCAAAGGCTCAGGGATCACTGAGGAAGACAGAGCAAAGAGACCGCTTCTTAGCCAAAGGTCAGAAAGATTGGAGCCAAACAGAGTCTTCTAGACTTGACGGACGTGGCACTCCTCAGCTTTCAGCAGCTGTGACTGACTACAAAAGACCTGCACGAATCAAGTCAGCAGGAGCTCCTAAGTCCCTACCCCTGACTGAGAAGCTATTAGCAGCTGATGACTTCTGAAGAAAGGAGACTCAGTTTTTTCCCTTAAGGGTATGGACTCCATCCAGCAGGTGGACCATTCCACAGTGAATGGCCCCACACCTAGGGCAGCACAAATTGGAACCAACATCTTATTTTACAAAGGGGATGGGGAGAAGAAAAAGTTAGGAATGTGGGATGGGGACTGCATTTGGAAGGAGTTAGGGGGAGGGTAACATGAATATATGACAAAAATATGTCATATGCTTATGTGAAATTCTCAAAAACTAGTAAAAAATATATTCTTACAAGAATATGATGGCTGGAGAGGCTGTGTTAATATTAGACAAAAATAGATTTTAGAACAGATGTTTGTCCAGGTGTGGTAGTACATAGACACAAGTCTTGAGGCACTAACATTATTATTATTTGAAGACTATTTTTGGAACACACAAAGAGTTTGCGAAGGTGGGCTATGTAGTGAGACACTGTGAGGACATCTATCCTCCCATGTTCCCTCCACCGCCAACAATCTTGGCTGTTGTCTTCTAAGGAAGACTAATTCACACTGTGTTCAGAAGTCAAAGTTTATCTGGAGCATAGTTCAAAGGAGCAGCAGTGTGAAAGTCTACCACTGCTATCTGAACTTAGTAGTCTTAATTACCACGTTCCCTCTCTCTCCCCTGGGGTGGTCTTCGGGTGTCTTCCTTCCTGGCAAGATGTTTTCTTGGAAGCTGTCTTGACCCACAATTCGACCTTTTACAGTTAAAAGCACAAATATGAATAAAAGTGTAAGGACTCACAAAGTTGACTAAGGAAAGGCAAAGGTGACTCTTGAATGTTCCTCAGGGAGAAGCTCTGTGGGAGCCAGCTAGAACCTGCTGGAACCAACTTTGTTTTTTGACCTGATCCCTCTTCTTCCTCCTGTCTGATTACCTCATACCCAGATGCCAGTTTTCTCACTAATCTTCCTCAGTGTTCCTGGTGTTGGGAACAGTGTATTAACCCAAAAAATTGTTATAATAATTTTAAGTTAGGAAACCTGAGAACTGTGATTTCAAGACCACCCTGAAATACATAGTTTGTGGCCAGCCTGTGCTACACAGTGAGACACCCTCTTTAAAATAAATAAAATAAAACAATCCACGAATAATAAGGTGAATAAATATTTTAATGAGTCTTCATTGAGAAAAGAAAGCACGTGATAAAACCGGACTCTCTGAATGTGGCTGACAAAGGGGGCTGACTGAGAAGCCATTGATAAAGGCACTGGGACTTGTTTCTACTGCGTGCACTGGCTTTTTGGGACCCTAGTCTATTTGGATGCAAAGCTTCCTAGGTCTGTAGGGGGGAGGGCCTTGGACTTCCCACAGGGCAGGGTTCCCTGCCCTCTCTTAAGGAGAGAGGGGGAGGGAGGAGGGAAAGTGGGAGAGTACGAGGGGAATGGGAGGAGGAAAGGAAGTGTAAATTTTTGAATGGGAAAAAAATAAATAAATAAAAATCAATTAAAAAAAGTACGAATTATAATGCTGAATCTCAAATTTACATTTATGTAAATAGTATTTTCAAAGACACAACACAAAGTTAAAGGAAAAAATATGTCAGTGGAGTGAGAGATTTTTAATATTACTCTCAGTAATTAACAAAAAAAGCAATGACTATACCACAAGACTTGGGACGTATGAGTGAATATTGCTTCCAACCAAAATTACTTGTTTGACATTACACAGCCCTGTTCCATGAAGAGCAGCTTACAAACCTGCTCCAGAATTCTGTGCCTCCAGCACTCCTACTTGGAAAATTACTATCTGGTCTGAGAGTACTAAGAGGGGCCATTCAGATTTTGTTCACTGTGAGCAAGGATGCCCTAGGCAGAATGGCTATCATCAGGAAAACTGAAAACAAGTGTTGAAGATGATGTGGGAAGGGAGGAACATCTATTCACTGCTGGTAAGGGTACACATTAGTACCACCAATATGAAAATTGGTGGCAAGTTTCTTCAAAACATTAAAAGTACCCTATGACCCAATCATATAACTCCTGGCATATACCCAAAGGACTCCATACTGTGCCAAAGAGACACTGCTCTTCATTTTATTGTTGCAATGTTTGTGATAGCAAGGACAGAGAAGCAGCCTAGTTGTCCATCAACAGATGAATCAATAGTGAAATGCGATACCTGCACACAGTGGGTATTCTTTTTTTTTTTTTTTTTTTTTCGAGACAGGGTTTCTCTGTGGCTTTGGAGCCTCTCCTGGAACTAGCTCTGTAGATCAGGCTGGTCTCGAACTCACAGAGATCCGCCTACCTCTGCCTCCCGAGTACTGGGATTAAAGGCGTGCGCCACCACCGCCCGACTCACAGTGGGTATTCTTCAGCTGATACCCGCACACAGTGGGTACTCTTCAGCTGATACCCGCACACAGTGGGTACTCTTCAGCTGATACCTGCACACAGTGGGTACTCTTCAGCTGATACCCGCACACAGTGGGTACTCTTCAGCTGATACCCGCACACAATGGGTACTCTTCAGCTGATACCTGCACACAATGGGTACTCTTCAGCTGATACCCGCACACAATGGGTACTCTTCAGCTGATACCCGCACACAGTGGGTACTCTTCAGCTGATACCCGCACACAATGGGTACTCTTCACTGATACCCGCACACAATGGGTACTCTTCAGCTGATACCCGCACACAGTGGGTACTCTTCAGCTGATACCCGCACACAGTGGGTACTCTTCAGCTGATACCTGCACACAGTGGGTACTCTTCAGCTGATACCTGCACACAGTGGGTACTCTTCAGCTGATACCTGCACACAGTGGGTACTCTTCAGCTGATACCTGCACACAGTGGGTACTCTTCAGCTGATACCTGCACACAATGGGTACTCTTCAGCTGATACCTGCACACAGTGGGTATTCTTCAGCTGTAAAGAAACCATGAGATTTGCAGGAAAAGGGTGGATTTAAAAAGTATAATACTAAGTGAGGTCACCCAATCCCAGAAAGAACAAACTGCACCTTCTCCCATATATAAGGATCATAGCCTATAATGCATATATGTAAACACGTGGGTATGATGGAGGAAGGTCATTGGCTAATAAAGAAACTGCCTTGGCCCATTTTATTGGTTAGAACATAGGTGGGTGGAGTAAACAGAACAGAATGCTGGGAGGAAGAGGAAGTGAGCTCAGAGACACCATGCTCCCCTCTCCCGGGCAGACGTGATAGCTCTGCTCTCTGAGGCACACGCGATGAAGCTCCGACCCAGGATGGACGTAGGCTTGAATCTTCCCAGTAAGCGCACCTCGGTGCTACACACATTATTAGAAATGGGCTAGTCCAGGTGCAAGAGTTAGCAGAGAAGAGGCTAGATAAAATGGGCCAAGCAGTGTTTAAAAGAATACAGTGTCCGTGTAATTATTTTGAGGCATAAGCTAGCAGGCGGCTGGGGTGCTGGGGACGCAGCCCCACCGCTCATATTACTACATGGGTAAATGTGGGGAAAACCTGGGGGGAAAAAAACAGAAAAAGAGGTCAAATACTTGCTGATGGGAAAGTATGAGAGTAGGAAAAAGACAATGGAACAGGAAAAGGAAAAGAATCTAGGGAGCAGCAACAGGGTGGGGGATAGAGACTGAGGGGGGGAGAGAGATGATAAGAATCACATGGACACACGTTATTTGAAATATCATGTGGAACAGAGTAGATGACTCTTGGGTAAGAGCATTAGTTGTTCTTCCAGAGGACTCAGGTTATATCCCCAGCACCCACATGGCAGCTTACAACCATATATAACTCCAGTTGGATGGCATCTGACACCATCTTCTGGCCTCCAATGGCACCAGGCACACACATAGAGCACAGACATACATACAGGCAAAACACCCACATATATAAAAATTAACAGTATTTTAACAGTATCCAACACTATGATGACTCCTTTTAAGATTACATGAAGGGAGAGAAGGATTTGTGGAGGGGGCTATAAAGATAGAATTCTGACAACTGTGAAATTGCCAAAGAACAATTAAAAGAGACTCTTTTTAAAAAAAAGGGGGGGGGAATAGGGCCCTCATGAATGGAATTGGTGACCTCATAAAAGAGGTGCAGAGCCAGTGAGAGGGTTTGGTGGCTAAGACACTAGCAGCCCATGCCTGGAACCTCAGTATGCTCTCCAGATGCCATGTAAAGATGGAAGGAGAAAACTGACTCCAGAAAGTTGTCCTCTCATCTCCACATTGCAAGTCGTGGCATGCATGCTTACACACGCATATTATGTGTAACACAGTGATACTAACGTTTAAAGTTAAAATAAAAGAGGCACAAGGAAGCTACGTGCCTTCCCTACTGAGGGCCCAGTGTATGACACTTCTGCTACGGAAAAAAGCAGCAACAAGCTTGGCGGAAGTTGTCATCTGTTTAAAAAGAAGTGTTTTTCAGGCACCAGATCTAAGTCATACCATAAACCGTGATGACAGTTGTCATTAGATGACTTATTTCATATGTCTGAAAGTGTGACCTTTAGAAATAATCTTTGGCAGAAGCAAAAACGGAAGTGACAGACGTAGCTTTCCAACACACCAATAGCACTGCAGGCATCAAAGGACATTCCGCCACTGTGTTTGACAAATGAAGATATGATATCCCTTCTCTGTGAACCACGATGTTCAATGCACTGTCCAGGAAGGAGAAAGCACAGTTCCCTGGCAAGAGTGTCAATGCTGTTTTCCATATCTGAATATTCAAATAGGACAAAAACAATGTGTTGAACATCTTTGCCTCGTTCCCATAGTTGACCCTTTCTCATATCTCTCAATCATGCTGTGACACTCTCTCTCCACCCCTCATCCTGAAACATCTCCATATCTCATGGAGAGGCTATTCCTGTATCCACACAACACATAGACTTCTATTCAAACAGTACTCATCACACTGACTGAAATTTCCATTTGTGTTTATGGTTCTCTAGGATAAAGGGTAAAGCTAGGAGAATTTAATTTGCAATAGCTACTTCATAATGCATGAATGACTCACAGGTGACTAAAATACTCATACACAGAGAAAGCCATAAACCAGAGACACTCACCTGTCTGTTAGGTGGCCACATAGGATATTTCCTACTAACGTACCACTCAAGAATGAAAATTTAGCTACCGAGTCCATTGACTGAGATTCACAAACCAGGTTCCACTGAAAAATATGGAAACCAGCAAAGTAAGATTTATAACCTGTCACTCTGACTATATCAAAATGCTTCAGTATGACCCTCAAGTCTCATTCTAGCACCCCCTAAACTCCTGTCCCTTTTCAATACCACCTGAATTCTACAATCCTGCTCTCAAACACACCTGGCTCCAGGAATCTTCTCCTAGTAACTAGGACTTTAGTTGGTTGTACTACTGACTTGTAACCCATGCTAAGAAATTCTCAAGCTTGGTCATATAGTGCGATGAGCCTTTAAAATGTACTGGATCCTATACCTGAGCACAGCCTCTCATCACTCTGAGAGCAGAGCTTGGGCACTGACATGGATGGATGGATGGAAACAGATGGACAGAGATGATATAGATATAGATACAGATATGCATTAGATATAGATATATTGACAGTACCAAAGTTGGAACACAAGCCTTGTGCGTAGCCCCCATTCTACCCTATCACAGAAGGTAAAGTATTGAGATTATTTAGAGTATTTAGTATTTAGGGTGCTAGGGATTGAAACTTGGGCTCATAGATGCCACACAAGCATTTTACCAATGAGCCATACTCCCAGACAGTCCATTATGGTTTTGTTCAGCCTCCTAAATATTTCTTATTTGAAATCAAACCTGAAAAATAAATACTGACTTGTAAGATCTATAAAAGAACACATGAATTATTTGCTTAAACTGATTTGGCACATAAGAATTATTCCTTAAACTGTAGCCATCCTGTCTAGGGAAATAACCAGGAGAATAAGTTTTTCTCATTTTTTGAAGTTATTAGAATTATTGAATATGTATTTCACATGTTGGCTAAAAGATGAAATCTAAGCTCAAAACATGTGCACTATTCATACTATTACTAAACATGCATCATGAACTTATGACAGGAAATGAAGTCACTTACCTCAGTCACAATGGTGAGGGAGGTGCTTTGGTCATACACCCAGCCATCCACACAGGGCTCTATGTCTGTCTCTGTCACATTGGAGAACGTGCCATTCAAATGAAGGAGATGCCACTGTGGTCGCACAAAACGATGACACTTGTCTGGCCTCAGGTTGGGGTCCAGGGGAATGGAGACCCTTAGGAGGTCTTCTTTGCTCAGGATCCCACTTTCATTATCAGAGACAGTGTCATTGTCCAGGACAGGGACCCAGCATCGATGACTGGGTATAGCTGCCGTGAAGTTCTCCAGTAGAGAATGGGGAGCCACTATGATATTGCTGATCAAAATGAAAGTCATCTGAAGGATCTGGAATCTCCCCAGGCTGCCAACTTGATCCAAGAGATCCTGAAAGGCCATCGAAGACAAATGACTATGTTCAAGATGAATCCAAAGGTTCTAACAAGTTTTGTTTCACTATAGAATAGAACCTGACCTCTTCTTCTAGTATACCCCTCTTCCCTTTTGCATTGAGGCATAGGGCAGCTATCCCCTAATGAGTTAGGTGTTAGCTGCTTCCTTCCTCTAAAGTCACGAAGAGAAACATTCTGCTAAGTTGCTTTCTGTAATGAGTCTGTTAAAGATTTACTTTGTGAGAAACTTTGTGCGTTGCCCCATCATCACCTGTAGACATTGATCTACAAACGCTGGGAAAACAAATGAGCGCTAACCTGTTATACAACATGCAGTCCTTTACAGAATATGCATCTTCCAAACTCACAAGTTAGGTGTTTGTCACTTTCCTGATCTGTTCAATAGTCATCTTGGCTAATGTCATTAACGAAAAGATTGGGAAGCTAAGTTAATACAAACAAAGGAATTAAGGAAAAGTTCTTGGCCTTTGCTACCTGACCTGCATCAGGTCCAATGCCTATGAATTCCCACTGTATATATATGCTCAGATGGTAGGAGGGTGAGCAGGGGCAAGGTGTTAGGTCTCAAAGAAACCTAGAACAAATCTCCCTCAGTACATGTGGCTCCTCCCACACCCTAAACCCCTCCCTCTAAACCTCTTCCTTGCAGGGGCTTGGCTTCCACTTCCCTTCCCCCAGCTTTTGATACCTACACAACTCAGCCATCTCGATCTCTTGGTTCCCAAGTGTTCTCTTTGCCCCCCTCTCTTCTCTTTTGCTCTCCCCCTCTCTCCTCTCATGGCCTGATTCAGTCTGAACTCTTTCCAGGTGCCTCCAGCTGCCCTCTCCCTCACATCTACGGTAAACCCTTCTCCTCTGCCATACCTTGGAGCAGTCCTGCCCTCATTTTTTTATTCATCTGATGCCCAAACCACAGGAGTAGCATAAATGAACTCCCTTTCAAGGGACTCAGCCTCTCTGAAACAAGCTGCTGGTTTAATTCCCCTAAGGTATTATGGTGGATTGAAAGAAAATGGCTCCCCAAGGAAGTGTCACTATCAAGATATAAAACTCAGCTCCTTCTCCAGCACCATGTCTGCCTGCAAGCCACCATGTTCCACCATGATGATAACGGACTGGACCTCTGAAGTGTAAGCCACACAATTAAATGTTTTCTTTTATAAAACATGGTTATGGTGTCTCTTCCCAGCAAAAGAAACACTAAGACAGGTATGAATGAATCATTTTTTTCCGGCTTCTGCCACCCACCATATTTGGCTTCAAACTCTAGAGCCCACTTCAGTTGTTCCATCCACTTCAGTTGTTCCTTCCATCCACTTCAGTTGTTCCTGCCATCCACCTGCTCTAACCGTTCACCTATCCTCAACCAATGGGGAAGGATCCTCTCTCTGGCTCCTGGAGTCTATTCTCTGCCCTCTGGAGCACCAACCATGTGTTCGTCTCAAGTCCTCTATGCTCTCTAGTGCTATGCCACATGAGAAACCAGCTAAGACACTGACCCGTCTCCCTTCATTAGCACCCTCACTTTCCCCCAAAGCTTTTCCAAGTCTACTTTACAGCTGCTTTCTCCAATCCTCCTCTGCTGGATAAGTGTCACCCTGGAGCTTCCAGCCTTGTCTACTATTACTACAAAAGTCACACTCCTGTGCCAGGACACTCCTCTGCCCTACTAAGTCTCTATCACATGGAAGGGGGTATCTCTTCTGTGTGACTTGAGACGTTTCTCTCTCATGAGTTTCTCAGTCCACTTGGCGATGCCCTGGTTTGAAACTCTTATTACCACAACACTTACCTCCTTTGCTCTCCTTGTTCTCATTCCTTCCTGGAACTTCCTTGCCTCTCACAGGAGCTGCAGTCCCACAGTTTCCTTAAATCTTTCTGGACTCCTACGATATTTGGGTGGAGATCCTATTTTCAACCCTTGTCCCTTACAGCTACACTGTTTTCTGTCTCTCAGCTCCCTCTTGGAGCGTATAGAAACCCTTCCTACAGGGGAGTTTGTTTTGCAACTCTTTCTCCTCAGACTCAAAGCCTCACTGTCTTAGTGAAAATAGCTGGGCCTCCAAACAGTCCAGTCAATGGCCAAAAGTTGGCACACTTGATTTTCCAATTTTCTCAATGGTACAACTTCTGCCCTTGCACAAACTCTCTTGTATCTAAACTTTCTCTGCTCTACAAAAAATGAAGCACTATTAATAAAAACTCAGAGACTGAAATTGGGGTTCAGCCTGAAGAGCCAAAAAGCAAAGCAGCCAGCCACTGACACTTACCTCGACCTCAATCTGAAAATGGTGATCCTGCCTCCAGGAATCTCAGAATGATACTGAACCTGAGAGATGTCTCCTCCCATTTTATAATCTTCTCTACTTCTGGTATTAAAGGCACCACTACTGCCTGGTTTCTATGGCAAACTAGTGTGTCTACTGAGATTAAAAGTGCGTGTCATTGTGGCTGCCAGAATTAAAGGTATATGTCATTGCTGGCTGGTCAGTGTGGCTTGTTTAGTTCTCTGATCCCCAGGCAAGTTTTATTTATTTTTATTATTTTTAAATATTAAAATACAAGTGAAATGCCACTACATTTCCCCTTTTTGTTTATAACTAATATGAGAAAAACTATATACAATAAATACAATAACTATATGCACTACATACAGGCAATAAATATATCAACAATGTCTAGTCCATGTGCATTTGACAAATTCAGATAAAGTACTCTATATCTATCCTATTAAATCCAAAGTCTTGTACTTAATTTACTTCCTATTATAACTTGCTTTCTGTACCTGGTAAACTATAACTATAACTATCTAATCTTCAACTTCCTCAGAGACCCAAGAAGAAAATAATATTAACTGAATAAGCAGGAAATGCAAGCAAGTGACTTCCAAAAAATGTGAGTAATGACAGAAACAGCTGGCTTCCTGGACGGTTACCCAATGTTCCTCTGCAACGATGAGGCATCCATCTTCAGCCTACAGGCCTAGCATATCTGACAGACTTTTCTGTGAAGCAGGATATTTTGTGTCCTGCTTGTCTAATTAGGACAGCATACTGTCAGCAGTCGAGGCAGGGGCATTTTCTTGCACAGGAACTTACTTTTTCCACAAAGAAAGTAAACTCCATGTGGAGTTTCTTTGATGTCCATTATCTTCTCTGAAGTAGATTGGTGCTGCCAGGAGCAGATATGTCTTCGCTGTCATAAAAAAAAAAAAAAACAACAACCTAGGTTATTAAACATCTTAAATGCCATATTCTGTAGATTCCTGAAGTGTTTGAAGATGACTTATCTAAAATTTATCTTTGTTTGACCTTGAAAACATACCAAATGTGACTATAAGTTTGCTTATACTAGGTGATTAACTACTAACCTATGGTTCCTTATTATTCTGAACAATTGGTGATAATAGTTTTCAAGAACTAGAAATTTACATTATATTGTTAAATGAGTTGTATAGGTACAATACCTTGAATAATATTAGAAATGTATGTACAGCATTTTTTAACAAAATTAATCTCAAAATTTGTATACAATATATAAAAGTCCAATCCAATGTAAAACATTTAAAATAAATATTTGCTTTTTAAAAGTAGGTTCAATAATCTACCTTTTTAATCTTATCATATCTATTCTCCCTTTTTCTTTTCACATCTATAGCCCCCTTTTTACATTTTTTTTATTTTTTATTTTATTTTTTTTTATTATTATTTTTTTTTTTTTTGGTTTTTCGAGAAAGGGTTTCTCAGTAACCATGGAGTCAGTACTGGAATTTGCTCTGTAGACCAGACCTCAAACTCACAGAGATCCTCCTGCCTCTGCCTCCTGAATACTGGGATTAAAGGTGTGCGCTGCCCCCGCTTGGCCTTTTTTTTTTCTTTCCAAATCAAGATTATATCTATAGCTTCACTTTTTTCTTTTCAGAGTAGATTCAACAATCTACCCTTTTATCCTATCATATCTATAGCCCTCTTTTTCTCTTTTTAAAACAAAAAACCTTAAATCTAATTTCCTTTGTTTAGCTTTTTTTCTGACCATTATCCATAACAACTTGTAACCAACACATTAAATAAAGACAAACATCCATAATCCATTTTTGGGGAATGTGGGCATAGTTTTCTGGGCTACTTCCTGCTGATGGGGGGCACTGATAATCTTATGGGGACCCAAAGAAAATTTAGGATTATGATCAAGTCCTTACTGGAGTATTCAGTGAGGCTGGATCATCTCAGCCAGCAGTCTTGAGGTTGTTCTGGATATAGAACTCAGAGAAAATGGCAACAGAGGTTCTCTGAAATGTTGAATCATCTGGGCCATCCCACTGGCGATTGTTCAGGGGGTCTTCTTTAATCAAACCTTATTTTTCTAAACCAAGAATTAATCCACAGCCAATCAAATCTCATTTTTTTAAACCAAGAATGAATCAACAAACTCTCATTTCCTGTGGAAACAAAAGCAAAACCTCTTCTCCAAAGTAACATATCTTTTGATTTAAATTTTGAAGTCAAGGCATTTTCAAAATAGATAAATTGGATTAATCCAGCAACATTTATAATCAAATGATTTTTAGCAACTATTGCTCCTTTCTCAGCTGTCAAACAATTCAAAGACAGCACAATAACATACAGTATCCAGATTCTCTGTGTATTTTCCATCTTTACATGGAAGCTAAGCCCGGGGCAGATGGGAGCTGGGATCACTAGTTTTTCTCCAAACCCAGGTGGCTAGATTTGGGTCCAGCTCCTGGAGCTGGAATTCCAATCTCAACTCTGGCCTGGGCTGGTGGCTAAAAAGCCTTAGGCAAATGGTTTTTTAGTAAATTTATGCCTCAAAAGTCAGGTGCCAAAATAAAGCACAATTAATAAAAACTCAGAGAGAGAAATTGGGGTTCAACCTGAAGACCTGGAAAGCAAAACAGCCAGCTACTGACTCTTACTTCAACCTCAGTTCAAAAATGGCCATCCTGCCTCCAGGAATCTCGGAATGAGATTGTGTCTGAGAGCTGTCTCCTTCCATTTTATAATTCTCTCTAGTTCTGGGATTCAGGCAATCTGCCACTATTGCCTGATTTCTATGGCAAACTGGTGTGTCCGTTGGGATTAAAGGTGTATGTCATTGCCGGCTGGTCTGTAAGACTGACCAGTGTGACTGTTTTACTTTTCCAATACCCAGGCAAACTTTATTCATTAACATACAAGAGAAATGCCACTATACCAAAAGTCTCTACTTTCAGACTTCAGAATCTTTTAGCTCTGATTTCTCTGTGCTTTACCAGGGCTAGATTAATAGATTCTCAGAACTTCATTGATTAACATCGGAACTGTGAATTTAGAAGTCTTAATCTAATAATAGCACAGAGAGGGAAAGAAATCTGAAACATTTTTCAATTTTTACATACCTGAAATCTCTTTGTTAGACATTTATAACTTCCATTTATTTTCATAGACCCTCATAACTTTAAACATTTTTCCAATCTAATCAGCTTTTACAGCTTTAAGTAAAGGAATAGTAAGAACTTACATTGAAATCTGTTATTTCCTTGAGTGTGAAGTCTTCCAGTAAAGTAAACTGTGTCTCTGTCTGATTTCCTCAGCAAGAGAGACCTAGTAGCTCTAGGAAAGGAAAGGCCTTATTTTTCCATATGAAATGAACTGACTTGGCAGCTGAAGCCTTGGAAGAGGAGCTTGTTATCTTGTTGTTAACATAAAGCTACCTTTATGATATAGCCATCAATATCACCAGAGATCTGAGAAGGACAAATTATAGCAGGAAGTATAATCAAATGGTTTATTATCAATTAAAATGACAGAGATAAGGTGCTACCTGCAAAGTTATGCTAGGCTCCTGTCGTCTTAATGGCTTCACTGGAGGCAGAAATCTTTGGCTGCCACATGGGACAGCATTGGCCTTCAGCTGCCAGATCAAGAAGGTCTGAGAGATTTTCCTGTGGAGAAGAAATTTGAGAAAACTGACCTGATTTTGACAAGGCAGAATAGAGAAGTCAATCCAACAGTATCCACAGTTTGAGCAGAGTACTAGTGAAAGACAAAACACAGTATTACCAAAATTCAGGTAAAGTCATATGTGCCCCCATTATCTCCTTCGGAGACCTTAAGATCACCACTAGGAGCTGGTATTTCTATTATGGGAAAGTTATTTATTATAAACTTTAAATACCACATTCAACAGAACTCTGAGAAGTTTAAAGGCCATCATCTATTAAGTATACCTGAGTTAAATAAACTTTACTTGTTTTTAGTTACTTGCTTTCAGCTTACCCTTGAAAACATATAGAGAAAGGTAACTAGAGCTTGTCTCTATAAATGAAATACATTTATACTTAGCATAACTGTGAGCATAGTTCTGGATATATTAAAGAATTAGACTTTTTATAAGATAACTGAGCATTAACTTGCAGGTCTTAATTATCTTTATCAATTTACAACAAGTTAGTATCCTTTATAAGATTAGGGTTTATAGCTTTATCCCTTGTAAGTTTGAGCCTTGCAAATTGGAGTTGACATAATGGACACTAAATGGATATTGTGGTTTAGGAAAGGCCAGGGACGGTACAGATCCCAAGTGTCAGGATTTGCCACCTTATTTTCACCAGAGCTTGCATTGCAGGTGGAGAGCATGGAACATGTCTTTACTTCAAGAACAAGGACGAAGATGACAAGCAATGATAGAAATGCACTCAGTAGCAGTGTGTACCATTTTTGAGCATAAAAAGCCAGCTCTCTCGGGATTATCTACCCTATACTGTAGGATCAAAGCAGTGCCACTCCACCATAGACTGCAATTGGGATAATGTCCTTTCCATCACTGGAAGAAAATATATGTGCAATTATTGTCATGCTTGTCCCTTTGAGTTGGGATCTCACAGCCTGGAGAATTGGTGGACCCTCTCTCTCTCTCTCTTACACCTGCAGGAAGAATAAAGTCATATCCAGGCCTCCACAGGAAGAACAATTCAGCCCCTCCTACTGCCCGAATCCCCAACAGACAACAAGAATGAAAGGAGAAGAGAAAGCAACTTCCCCCATGTCCAAAGTCCCTGTGTGAGTGTCAGTCAATCTCCCAGAGCCCTTGAGCGATATGGTTGGTAGCTAGATCATATGCTATATTAGATCACCTATCTCCCAGGGAAATGCTGTAAAAATTAGGTTGATGTGGGATGCCTTTCTGTATACTGTGAATATGTTTTATTACCATTTGTTAATAAAGAAACTGATTTGGGCCCGGCGATGGTGGCGCACGCCTTTAATCCCAGCACTCGGGAGGCAGAGGCAGGCGGATCTCTGTGAGTTCGAGACCAGCCTGGTCTACAGAGCTAGTTCCAGGACAGGCTCCAAAGCCACAGAGAAACCCTGTCTCGAAAAATCAAAAAACAAACAAACAAAGAAACTGATTTGGCCAATAGCCAGGCAGAATAGAGCCAGGCAGAAAATCCAAGTAAAGATAAAGGGAAAAGGAAGGCAGAGTCTGGGAGATTCCAGCAGTCACTAGAAAAGCAAGGTGTGAAGAAATGCCATAACCACATGGAAATACATAGATTAATGGAAATTGGTTAATTAAGATGTTAATAATAACCTTGAGCTAATAAGCCAAACAGTTTGTAATTAATATTAAGTCTCAAAGTGGTTATTTGGAAACTGGAAGGTGGGAGAGAAACTGCTGTTTACATTAGGTCTTTCCGTTTTCTCCAGGAGACTCCTGTAAAGGAGTCTGTACTTTAGTTTCCCAGCTGCCCAGACCTGAATATTCACACAGAAACTGTAGTAATTACAACAGTTTGACCAATGGCTTGAGCATATTCTTAGCTAGCTGTTACATCTTAAATTAACCATTTCTATTCATCTATGTATTGCCATGAGGCTGTGGCTTACTGGTAATGTTCTGGCATCTTTCTCCTTCAACAGCTACATGGCATCTCCTTGTCTCTGCCTACTCTCTCTGTATATCACTGTTCTGATTTCCTTTCTGGCTTTACTTTGCTAAGCCATTAGCTAAAATAGCTTTATTCACCAACCAAGGAAAGCAACACATATACAGAAAAACATCCCACATCTTTTTCCCTTTTCTGTCTAATGAAGAAGGAAGGTTTTCTGCAATCTCGGTAGATCTCTGAAACACAGTTTGCTCCAATACTGAGGGGACCTAAGAGACATTTAAATTAGAATTTAATGACAATACTACTCTCAGAAAGCTTACAAATTTCATGGAAATCGAACAGTCAACTACTGAACCACCCCTGGATCAGGAAGAAATAAAGAAAGAAATTAAAGTCTTCCTTGAATTCAATGAAAATGAAGGCATAACATTCCAAACCTATGGGACACTATGAAAGCAGTGCTTAGAGGGAAGTTCATAGCACTAAGTGCCCACATTAAGAAAACAGAGAAAAAAAGAAAGAAAACAGAGAAAGCTCACATTAGAGACTTTTAACAGCACACCTGGAAGCTCTAGAACAAAAAGAAGCTCAGCCAAGAGGAGTAGAAGACAGGAAATAATCAAACTGAGGGCTGAAATCAACAAAATAGAAACAATACAAAGAATCAATGAAATAAAGAGCTGGTTCTGGGCTGGAGAGATGGTTCAGTGGTTAAGAGCATTGCCTGCTCTTCCAAAGGTCCTGAGTTCAATTCCCAGCAACCACATGGTGGCTCACAACCATCTGTAATGAGGTATGGTACCCTCTTCTGGCCTGCAGACATACACACAGACAGAATATTGTATACATAAAAATAAAAATTTTTTTTTTAAAAAAAAGAGCTGGTTCTTTGAGAAAATCAGCAAGCTTGATAAACCATTATCCAAACTAATCAAAAGGTAGAGAGAGAATATCTAAATTAACAAAATCAGAAATGAAAAGGACATAACAACAGACACTGAGGAAATTCAGAGAATTATTTGGTCTTACTACAAAAGCCTGTACTCCACAAAATTGGAAAATGTAAAAGAAATGGACAATTTTTTAGATTGATACCATATACCAAATTAAATCAAGACCAGGTGAGCAATTTAAACAGATCTAAAAGCTGTGAGGAAATAGAAGATGTCATCAAAAATGTCCAAAACAAAAAAAGCCCAGGGCCAGACGGTTTTAGTACAGAATTCACCAGAGCTTCCAAGAAGAGATAATACCTATATTCCTCAAAGTGTTCCACATAATAGAAAGAGAAGGGACATTGCCAAACTCTTTTTATTAGGCTAAAGTTACCCTGATACCAAAATGACACAAAGACTCAACCAAGAAAGTGGATGACAGACCAATCTCACTCATGAACATGGATGCAAAAATTTTCAGTAAAATACTGGCAAACCGAATCTAAGAACACATCAAAAAAATTATCCATGATGATCAAGTAGCCTTCATCCCAGAGATGTAAAGCTGGTCCAACATATGAAAATCTATCAATGTAATCTATCATATAAATAAACTGAAAGAAAAATCATTAGATGCTGAAAAGGCATTTGATAAAATTCAATACCCCTTCATGATAAAGGTCTTGGAGAGATCAGGGATACAAGAATCATATCTAAATATAATAAAATCAATATACAGCAAGATAACATCAAATTAAATGGAAAGAAGCTTAAAGAGATTCCACTGAAATCAGGAACAAGACAAGGCTGTCCACTCTCTTCATAGCTCTTCAACATAGTTCTTGAAGTTTTAGCAATAAGACAACAAAAAGAGATCAAGGGGATTCAAATTGGAAAGGAAGAAGTCAAAATTTCATTATTTGCAGATGATATGATAGTGTACATAAGTAACCCCAAAAACTCTACCAGAGAACTCCTACAGATGATAAATAGCTTCAGTGATGTGGCAGGTTACAAGATCAACTCAAAATAATCAGTAGCCCTCCTATACACAAATGATATAGAAGCTGAGAGTGAAATCAGAGAAACATCACCCTTCACGATAGCCACAAATAACATAAAATATCTTGAAGTAACACTAACCAAGGAAGTGAAAGTCCTATTTGACGAGAACTTTAAGTCTTTGAAGAAAGAAATTGTAGAAGATATCAGAAAATGGAAAGATCTCCCATGCTCTTGGATAGGTAGGATCAACATAGTAAAAATGGCAATCCTACCAAAATCAATCTATAGATTCAATGCAATCCCCATCAAAATCCCAACACGATTCTTCACAGACCTTAAAAGAACAATAATCAACTTCATATGGAAAAACAAAAAAAAACCAGGATAGCCAAAACAATCTTGTACAATAAAGGAACTTCCAAAGGGATCACCATCCCTGACATCAAGCTCTATTACAGAGCTACAGTAATGAAAACAGCTTGGTGTTGGCATAAAAACAGAGAAGTTAACCAATGGATTCGAATCAAAGACCCAGATATTAATCCACACACCTATGAACACCTGATATTTTACTAAGAAACTAAAAATATGCAATGGAAAAGAGAAAGCATCTTCAACAAATGGTGTTGGCATAACTGGATGTCAACATGTAGAAGAATGAAAATAGATCCATATCTATCCCCATGCACCAAACTCAAGTCCAAATGGATTAAAGACTTCAATATAAATCTGACCACACTGAACCTGACAGTAGAGAAAATGGGAAGTAGTCTTCAATGCATGGGCACAGGAGACTACTTCCTAAATATATCCCCAGTAGCACAGACACTGAGAGCAACAATAAATAAGTGGAACCTCCTGAAACTGAGAAGCTTCCATAAAGCAAAGGACACAGTCAACAAGACAAAAAACCAGCCTACTGAATGGGAAAAGATCTTCACCAATCCCACATCAGACAAAGGACTGATCTCCAAAATATATAAAGAACTCAAGAAATTAGACAGTAAAATTCTAAATAACTCAAATAAAAAATGGGGTACTGAACTACACAGAGAATTCTCAACAGAAGAATCTCAAATAGCCAAAAGATACTTAAGGAAATGTTCACCTTTCTTAGCTATCAGGGAAATGCAAATCAAAACAACTTTGAGATACCATCTCACACCTGTCAGAATGGCTAAGATCAAAAACAGTAATGATAGCCTATGCTGGAGAGGATGTGGAGTAAAACTCATCCATTGCTGATAGGAATGCAAACTTGTATAACCACTTTGGAAATCAGTATGGTGGTTTCTCAGAAAATTGGGAATCAACCTACCTCAGGATCCAGCAATACCACTCTTGAGAATATACCCAAAAGATGCTCAATCAAACTACAAAAGCATTTGTTCAACTGTGTTCATAGCAGCATTACTTGTAATAGCCAGGACCTAGAAACAACCTAGGTGCCCCTCAACTAAAGAATGGATAAAGAAAGTGTGGCTCATTTACACATTAGAGTACTACTCAGTGGTAAAAAAAAAAATGACATCTTGAATTTTGCATGCAAATGGATAGAATTAGAAAATACTATCCAGAGTGAGGTAACCCAGACCCAAGAAGATGAATATGGTATGTATTCACTCATAAGTGGATACTAGCTATAAACAAAGGACATTGAGCCTATAGTTCATGATCCTAGAAAAGCTAAGTAATCAGGTGAACCCAAAGAAAAACATATATAAACCCACCTAGAAATTGGAAGCAGACAAGATTGCCTGACAAAATTGGGAGCATGGGGGCAGGGGGGAAAGGAAGGGGAGAGGGGAAGAGAAGAGGATATAAGGAAGGCTGTGGAGAACTTGAGGGAATGGGATAGTCGAAATGGAGGAACGACAGATATGAGAGCAAGGAATGAGATATCCTGATTGAGGGAGCCATTATGGGGTTAGCAAGAAACCTGGCTCTAGAAAAATGCCCAGGAATCCAGAAGGATGATCCCAAGTAAGAACCTAAGCAATAGAGGAGTGGGTGTCTGAACTGGCCCTGCCCTGTAGTCAGACTGATGATTACCTTAAGTATCACCATAGAACCTTTGTCCAAACAGATGGAAACAGGGGCAGAAACCCATATCGGAGCACTGTATGGAGCTCCCAAGGTCCAGTTGAAGAGTAGAAGGCATAAGAATATGAGCAAAGAGATCAAGACAATGAAGGGTTCATCCACTAAAACAGTTTACCTGAGCTAATGGGAGCTCACCAACTCCAGCTGGACCTGCAAGGAATAAGCATGTCCTTTAAATTTTAAAGTCAAGATACCTTTGAGATATATATGTTGGTTTATCTAAGCAGCACGTACAATGAAATGTCTCTCTGTAGTTAGTCATTCACAGTCAAAAAAATCAAAGAAAACTCAATAATATACATAATCCATATTTATGTGGCTTTTTTTACTCTATTTATTTAATTTTATTTTTAATTTTTGATTTTTTGAGACAGGGTTTCTCTGTGTGTCTTTGGTTGTCCTGGAACTCAGTCTGTAAACCAGGCTGGACTTGAACTCACAGAGATCCACCTGCCTCTGTCTCCCAAGTGCTGAGATTAAAGGTGTGTGCTATCATACCTGGCTACTCTATTTCCTTTCTTTTTTATTATTTATTTATTTATTTATTTATTTATTTATTTATTTAGTATACAATATTCTGTCTGTGTGTATGTCTGCAGACCAGAAGAGGGCAGCAGACCTCGTTACAGACAGTTGTGAGCCACCATGTGGTTGCTGGGAATTGAACTCATGACCTTTGGAAGAGCAGGCAATGCTCTTAACCACTGAGCTATCTCTCCAGCCCTCTATTTCCTTTCTTTAAGGACTTTATCCTTTTTCTTCCTCTGCTAAGCCTATGTATATCTTAAGCACACTGTGAACCATTTAGAGGATTTTTTTTCCATCTGAACCTGTCTTCACTGTGTATCTCTTTTTCTGACCACATTAGTCTTTAATCTGCTAAACAGCATGGCTAGGATTAAAGCTGAGGCTTTGGTGGCTGGCTCTGCCCCATTCCTTAGTTTCCTGAGAGTCTAGTTTCACGGTAGAGGTACTGGTGGGATCCACATTTATTGTCATAACCTGTGGAGTTTCTAGGTCCATGCCATCACCAAGAAACTTGATGCTGGCGGCTCAAAAACACCATTTAAGTATTGGTAGCCAGACCTCCTAAAAGAACCAGATCTGTTCATGCCACCAGTACAAACCAGGAAGCCATCTCTTAAAGAAATCATGCCTCTGTTTGTGCCCCCCAAACAGAACCTATCTAAAAATATGCAGCAGCCAAGAAGTTCTAATTGACTCCTGTTTTTTAGTCTAGAAACTTTTTTTTAATAAGCTTTCTTAGGCTTTATGTGAATGTACATTGCCAAACGTTGGGTGTCATTATGTAAAAGGAGTTTAGGCTTTCATTTCCCAGGTGCCCAGACCCAAATAATCACACAGAAACTGTATTTGTTACAATGCTGCTTGGCGAATGGCTTAGGCATATTCCTAGCTACGTCTTAAATCTTAAATTAACCTATTCCTATTAATTTATGCATTACCACGAGGCTGTGGCTTACGGTAAGGTTCTGTCATCTTTCTCCTTCAGCAGCTACATGGTGCCTCTTGACTCTGCCTATTATATATGTTCAGATTTCCCACCTGACTTTACTCTGCTGAGTCATTGGCTGAAACAGGTTTATTCACCAACCAATAAAAACAACACATATACAGAAGAACATCCCACATCAATCTCCATTGTGTACAATTTCCTGTCACTTCACTGGGACCAGGGAGACTTTCCACACGGAAGAACACACATGAATAAAGATCCTGTTTTTCACCTGAATCCTGCCTCAGCACCTATAAACCAGTTTGCTCTCCCACCAGCTGCCACCAATGTAGCTGAGGCTGCATTACTTTATATAACAATCATCACTCAGAGTAAGAGCAGTTTCAAGATCAATTCAAGACATGGAGAACACAAAAGGCTGAAATTATTGACTTATTGAGATAAAAAGAATTTGCCACAGTACTCAGGACACAGAACCTAGTCAAGAAACAGTGATCAGAAAACAAGGAAACTAGGAACAAAGGCTGCACAGATGTCAGCAACGGCCAGCTGTAGGACACACCCAAACATACAAATTACTGGGTCAAGTAAGTTATTTATGCTAACAAATATATTGAGTTGAAAATGGCAGAAAATAACACATATTTTTATTTTCTTCATTGTGTGGCCCCAGCTGTCCTGGAACTCACTCTGCTGACCAGGTTAGCCTCAACCTCAGAGTTCTTCTTGCCTCTGCTTCCAGAATGCTAGGACTAAAAGTGTGTGCCACCACCTCTTGGCTAAGATAACACATTTTAACATTTAGGATGAATGCTTGACAAGTAGATCATTGTGCGTGAGATCTGGTGGAATAATTTCAAGTCAGCAGCAGAAATTGCATTGTAACCCTGTATGTCAATACAAGTGTTGTCAAAGCTCTGAGAAAACTGTCCCCAGGATAGTTTTGTCATGGGAACAGCATGAAGGAAAAAAATACGGCAGTTTGCCACAAAACATTTTCATTTGATAGGAGACCAATTACCAAAACCCACAACTGATGAAAATGCAGAGAACTAGTGATTGTGCGGTGCACAGCCCCAACAGAGAGGGTCAACCACAGCTCCAGCATCTAAGGGGGAGGAGCATTGTAGAGGAGGGCGTGGAAAGATTGTAAGAGCCAGAGAGACAGGAAGTCTGCTGGGAAATTGCATCGCCTAGAAATGTCAGGGAATGAATATCTTAAAATACACAATATACTTTGATGAAAATATCTATTTTTTTCATTTTTACTAGAATCTATTCATTGTAAAACCTAACAGATTTCATTGTAACATCTTGTGCTTGTATGTAATACTTGGGAGATGTAGCTCCGAAGTTATTTAACGGTTTCAACTCCTTAGTGGGTAATGTTACTATTAGGTTTCAAACTCAGGACAAATGGCTAATGGAGGTGCCTGTTTAATCTATCAAAGCAGATGCTGCTCAACAGTCTCTCTCAGCATCAGCCAACACCTCTTGTAAAACCCTGACTCCTCACAACACTTCTGACCCCGTCCCCACCCTGAATCTCTCCAGCCCCCGTGTAGGCCCGTATTCTACATGGTATGGCCACAGTTTGCACCTGCCACACAGGAGGTGGTCACCTCCCTAACAAAGGGTCAGGATGTTGTTCTGCTCCTTCTTTGTAATTTGGAGGACGCCTGGGATAGAGATGTTAATTCAGCCTACATGACAGAGCTGGCACACAGAGCTGGCATACAGAGCAGGAAGATAGGGAGACGTGACAAAATGGGCATAAAAAGGTGTGGTCAAAGGTGTGGATGTGACCAGAGACATTCGCCTGGTTACCTAGGAAACAAAATGCTAATGAATTTCCCCCTCAGATTATGTTTTGTTATATAAGGCTGTTTGGAGAATAAACAGAGGAATTTTCAGGATGTGAAGTCTGGATTTCATGAGGGATCACTGAGAATCTCCCTCCGGATAAAACTATGTGAGTTGTGCCTTTATTCCAACGCCTCCCCTCTGGTCTGTAGAAATCATCTAGGGTCCGGG
The DNA here is from genome assembly GCF_018167655.1 of Microtus oregoni. Classification (NCBI taxonomy): domain Eukaryota; kingdom Metazoa; phylum Chordata; class Mammalia; order Rodentia; family Cricetidae; genus Microtus; species Microtus oregoni. Next base: position 49,693,025 of record NW_024543071.1, on the reverse strand, counting down.
CTGGCTCCAGTCTCCAACACCCCTGAGCTTCACTTCCCTTCCCCCAGCCTCCAATCTTCTGTTGGGAACAGGCAAAAAGCACCTTGTCCTAAGTGCTGCCATTTTGACTTCAGACTCCATTCTACCTGTATGGTGAAACAAAGTTCAGGTTCCCAAGCCCTAGGGGAGCTGGGAACCATCCAGCAGGTGATGCACCTCCTCCCTAAACCATGGAAATAGTTTTACATCTTTAGTTCTCTAGAAACCGTATGGCTGTTCCTAACAACAGGGAACAAAAGAATCAGATAGGTTGGACTAAAAAGCTTTCATTGTTGACAATGTTGGAACATGTTGACATTAATGGAACACTCAAGGAAAGCCCGTAATCTTTGCATTCTGATTGGTGAAAACATTGTAACTCTAGCTTGGCACAGATGTTTGTGATTTTTGTGCTTAAATATTTGCTTCAACTGGCATTCCTGGCCGCAGGTCAGCTCCTGAGTCTGTTCTGCCACTCTGATCAATTGTTTTTGTGTGTTTTGTGCTGCCCTGTATTAAATCTTGCTTTGCAGAAACCTCTTGTGTCCACTTGGGTTGATTCAGAGCCTCAGACCATAACATAACCTCAGTCATTTTGGCTACATGGTCTCTTGGTTTCCTGGCTTGCTCCTGGTCTCTTGGCTCCTGGTCTCTCTCTTCCTCTCTGCCTTGCTCCTGGCCTCTTGGCTCCTGGTCTCTCTCTTCCTCTCTGCCTTGCTCCTGGCCTCTTGGCTCCTGTTATCTCTCTTCCTCTCTGCCTTGCTCCTGGCCTCTTGGCTCCTGGTCTCTCTCTTCCTCTCTGCCTTGCTCCTGGCCTCTTGGCTCCTGGTCTCTCTCTTCCTCTCTGCCTTACTCTCTCACAGCTTAGTTCACTCTCCTGGTCTGGTTCAGTCTGGACCCTTCCTGATGCCTCTGGGTGTTTTTTCCCTCATGTCTACAATAACTCTCAACCTTGGAGCAATCATGTCCTCATTTTTTCCCATTCAGATACAAAAATTACGAGTCTGGATGGCCACTGAGGATTGACCCCCTCTTTCATGGTTGACTTTGGACCTCATTTCCTGTTTGCCTGATAACATTAAAAAAAAAAGAAGGACCTCTTTAGGAGTTAAATTACTGTACAAAGAGGTACAGGAAGTTGAATTTCATTGAATCCCAGTAAAGGAGAGTTGCTTCCTTCTAATTAAAAGAACAGAATACAGCTTCTACCTCTGGACTGGATGGGTGGGGATATAACATTCGGATCTGCTCTGAAGGTTAAAATATTACATACCTTTGTGCTGATCTGAGTGGCCTGCGCTGATACTGAGACTATGGTGGCATCTGGTCCTGAGCTGCTACTGAGGGCCATGAATGGGCCCATAGTCCTGCTACAACTGGGTCCATTGCCAGACACGTGCAGTTCCTGAGATGTAAGAAGCAATTCCCTCCAGGCAACCCAGTGGCAGCTAAATGAGTGTGATACTTGAGGGCCAAAGAGAAAACACCTATGTGCCCATAGGACCGCTTCTATAGCGTCTGCATATACATTTGGCAATGTTATAGATGATTCTGGTTATAGCAACTCTACTAATGTACTTGTTCTTTATGTTCTTTTTCTCCTTCCACACCAGTGGCTTCTGAAAATATGGATGTGCTGTATGATAATATGAGTCTTCCTGGTCTGATAGAGTGGGCAGGCATTAAAGCTGTAAAGCAGGTTATGTGGGAAAAACCTGACTGATGAAAGAATTGGGGAAAATGCAGAAATTGTTCTTTTCCAGATTATAAAACTTGGCAAAAAAAAATACATTGAAACAGAAAAGAACTTGGCTATGGTTAATAAAGTTTCTAAATAACCTAGGGCTTTAGAGCTAACTGGCAATGGACTTATAAATCAAAATTGGAATTGTGAGGAACAACAACAGGAAGGGCACGACAATGGAGTAAAACTCACTAAACTATGCTTCTATAACTGCAAGTAGTTTGCCTCTAAGAGAAAGCTTCGGAAGTTGTTTTATGATTAACTCAGCTAAGAATTAAGAATATAGTGGCTGGGGCTGGAGAGATGGCTCAGAAGTTAAGAGCATTGCCTGCTCTTCCAAAGGTCCTGAGTTCAATTCCCAGCAACCACATGGTGGCTCACAACCATCTGTAAAGGGGTCTGGTGCCCTCTTCTGGCCTGCAGGCATACACACAGACAGAATATTGTATACATAATAAATAAAATAAATATTTTAAAAAAAGAATATAGTGGCTGGCATGGGGCTTGGGAACTGGGAAAATGTCATAATGAATGATGATGTTCTGATTTCAAAGAATCTTTATACTTCTTGTGAATTGCTTTGCCCATGTAATGAGCAAATAACCTGTAGCAAGAAAAAAGAATCGTTTTCCTTGTGTAAAACTTACAATAAAAGAGTGAGGTTTGACGCTCACGTTAGAAGGAGGAAGAGGAGGAGGAGGAGGAGGAGGAGGAGGAGGAGGAGGGGGAGCTTGTCCTGCAGCTGATGGCCTGTCATCTTGCATCAGAATCCTGTGTTCATGTACTCACTTCACCTTCCAGACATCCCAGATTGGAGACCCACTTCTCTGCTGAGGCTGGTCACCAGCAGTCCATGGCTGTGCTGAGCTGGCCCTGCCTTCACAGGCCCTGGGGTTGCTGGCCCTGCCTTCACTGGCCCTGGGGTTGCTGGCCCTGCACTTTACTGGATATTACAGAAGGCAAGTTGGCCCTACCTCTCAGGGGAGAGCTTGCCCCTACACTCAGGAAAGACGGCCCCACCACACACCATAGGAGTGCACCTCACCTGGGAAGCACACAGCAGCTACAGCACACAGGAGAACAGGCCCTGCGCCACACCAGCTACAGCACACGGGTAGCACACTAGAGCTGACCCTATTGTCTGGCCACCCTGGGCACCAGACAGTCACATGATGCACAGATATACATGCAGACAAAATACCCACACACACAAAACAAATAATTTTTTAATCTTCAAGACAGTTGAGTGTAAAAATATTCCAAGAATTCATAATCACAAATGAAAAGTTAAAGCAAAGTATGCAAAAAAAAACTGGTATTAAACACACAAAAATGTGAAGGATTGATCTTAGTTGATTTGGGGGCTTTTTGTTTTTTGTTTTGTTTTATTTTTGAAGTATGATCTCACTATGTAGCCTTGACTGGTCTGGTACTCACTATGTAGACCAGGCTGTCATCAAACTCATAGAGATCCTCCTGTCTCTGCCCTCAGCGCACTGGGATTAAAAGTGCGTGCCACTACGACTGACAATTTTAGTTCATTTTAAACAAATATGTATTTAAGCTCTTGTTCCATTTGTTAAGGACATACCAGTTCATAAGTACTAGGCTTGCTTCCGTGTGTGGATATAGGGAGCATGAGCTTCATAGCCTGGAAAGCAGAGAGGATATGGGAAATAGAAAAGACAGAGAACCGTGAACTGGCAATGGTGGCTTTGCGAAGCCACCAAGGAGAAGGGGAAGAAGTCAGCAGTGCTTTCCAAGTGAGTGACTCACCAGCCGTATGTAATAAGGAGACAGCTACCACGCAGACTTCATCCTTCATCTCCTAGCAGATGACACCTCCAGATGGCCCTGCTAAATATAATGAGATGATAATCAGGCAAACAAAGACTTCTAATAATGCAGCAGACAAATTCCGCATAAGCCTACTGATAGGACATCAGCCAGAGACGAAGCTAAGATAATGTCATCAGGGCAGACATTGAGCTGCCAGCTCCAAACATTGATGTCACCAATTGAGTTTAATTACAGGCAAGGGATGTAAGGGTAATGGCTGGTGGCTTGAGTCTGGATCGCCTTTGAAGTTCTTGCCTTCACTAAATAAAAAAAAAAAAAAAAAAAAAATTATTCCATTTATAAGTCAGACTATTTAACCCCAGCTGCTTTGATGGTTTGTGACAGGAGCTGCCAAGTAATTCCCAGTATCCAGTTTTCAATCTTCTATAGCAGATTTTTGGCCATGCAGGGTGAGGGGGACTGGGGCACGGTGCAGCTCTCCGCCTGTCTTGCAGAAAAGCATGGCCTAAGGTTCCTCGGCACAGGTGTTTTCTGAACAATGAAGGGTGAGCATAGGTATTGTGTGCACCCTGGCCCTTCTCCTTTGGGCCCCAGTGGAAAGTTCTTAAACATCAAGGCACATTGATTCAGTTTGTTCTGTCGTCTCTCCTTGTTCAATGATCCACTCCACTCTCCTGAAAGAGAAGATGCAAACGCTCAGATCCCAGACTTTGCTCTCTTTTTCTCCCTGATTTTATTTCTATTTTCTGTGCATTGGTGTCCATGTGAGGGTGTCCAGATCCCCTGGACCTGGAGTTACAAACAGTTGTGAGCTGCCATGTGGGTACTGGGAATTGAACCCAGGTCCTCTGGAAGAGGAGCCAATGCTCTTAACTGCTGAGTCATCTCTCCAACCCCTCATACTTTTAAGATTTGGGGTTTTTTATTGATTTTTATTGAGCTCTACATTTTTATCTGCTCCCCTCCCTGCCTCTCCCCAACCCTTTAACCCTCCCCCAAGGTCCCCATGCTCCCAGTTCACTCAGAAGGTCTTGTCTTTTTCTATTTCCCATGTAGATTAGATCTATGTATGTCTCTCTTAGGAACCTCGTTGTTGTCTAAGTCCTCTGCCCCTTTGGATGTCAGTGTGGCGATCTCTCAGAAAATTAGAAAACAACCTCCCTCAAGACCCAGTAATAGCACTTTTGGGTACATATCCAAAGGATGCTCAATCATGCCACAAGGACATGTGCTCAACTATGTTCATAGCAGCTTTGTTTGTCATAGCCAGAACCTGGAAACAACCTAAATGCCCCTCGACCAAAGAATGGATAAGGAAAATGTGGTACATTTACACAATGGAGTACTTACTACATAGCAGAAAAAAATAACGACATCTTGAATTTTGTAGGAAAATGGATGGAGCTAGAAAACATCATTTTGAGTGAGGTAACCCCGATACAGAAAGACAATTATCACATGTACTCAGTCATAAGTGGTTTTTAAACATAAAGCAAAAAAAAAAAAAAATCAGCCCACAAATCACAATCCCAGAGAATTTAGACAACAATGAGGACCCTAAGAGAGACATACATAGATCTAATTGTTCTTATTTTTAATTATTTGTGTACTTGGGAGTGGGTGTGCATGTGAGTCCAGTGCCTGAAGAGTGCAGCAGAGGACACCAGGTTCCCCCGAACTGGAGTTACAGGCAGTAGTGAGCTTCCAGATGTGTGTGGCTGGGATCTGAAAAGCAACAAGTACTCTTAACAACTGAGCCATGTCTCCAGCCCCTAAACACTTTTATTTGCTTGGTTGTATGTGTACGCGCACACACGACACATGCATACATACCTTGGAGCACATGTGGAGGTCAGAGGACAACTTGAAGGGGTCAAGAGAAAGCTCTGCTGCAGGTGTCTTTAATCCTGAAGGCCCAGTTCCCAAACTCTGAACACTGTGCTCTACTGCCCTCTGGTGGAATCATCTGCAGTTTGCTCATTGTGAAACGTCATCAGCTAGACAGTCAAGTGTGGAAAAGGGCCACCAGAGGGCGTCAGCATGAGACAACAATGCGAAGCCTAGAAAAGGCAAAATCTCAGTCTTTCCTCCCCACTAGAGCCTCTCACCATTCCTTAGTGAAAAGAACTGAAAGTCAGTACAGAACCGAGTACAGAATGACACCAGTTCCTCCTCTAAATGTCTGTATGCATCATTTGTATTGTAAACATGTTTGTTGGTTGTAACAAGGTTTCACAAAGCCCAGGGGGACTTCCAACTTGCTATCAGGCTGGTCCTGAACATGTGATCCTTCTGACTCCACCCCCAACATGCTGGGATCACAGGTCATGTGGTGCTCAGCTCAAACCCAAAGCCTCCTGTACGCTAGGCAGGCATCCTACCTCCAAGCTACCTCCCCAGCCCAGCATTGCCAGTCTCTTGACTATATATCCACAGACACCAGCCAGGAATCTGGCACTGAGATCCAGACCAACTCTTTACTCTCAAAAAGAATCGTTATAATGAGGGAGGAAGAGCAATACCAAGGGATGGTATAGCAATAACTAATAAGGACTATATCAAAACATGGAGTAGAGCAGAGCCAAAAAGAGACAAATAAGATTGAAGCAATGTGTGTGAGAGAATGCCATAATGAAGCCCAGAGCTCAGTACTGACATTTGAAATAAATAATTACATCAAAACATGAAGGTTGACTGATCAACAGGAGCCAGATGTGCCCAGCTTCCAGGGCTGAGGGAAGCAATCGTGCTGTGTTATGTTGTTGTGTTTTGCCACACAACAATTTTAGAGGAATTGTTACAGCTGTGGAGATGCAAAGATGCCTCGGATTATCAGGAAACCAGGCTGTACTTAGACACAATACACAGCTCTGGAGGTTGGAGCCGCAACAGGACAGCTCAGCCCTGGAGGATAGAGCCACAGTAGTGATGTGGGACTCCCCTCTGGATGCTGTGAATACCATTGGTTAATAAAGAAGCTGCGTTGGGCCTATTGCAGCACAGAGTAGTGCAGGGTGGGAATTCTAAGCAGATAGAGGAGGAGAGAGTAGGCGGAGTCAGAGAGACACTATGTAATCACCAGAGGAGAGTACTGGCAAACCACGAGCCTCATGGTAAAATATAAAATAATAGAAATGGGTTAATTTAAGATGTAAGAGTTGGCTAGAAATATACATAAGCCTATTAGCAAAACAGTACTGCAATTAATATAGTTTCTGTGTGATTATTTCAGGTCTGGGCAGCCAGGAAATAAACAAGCAGCCTCCATCTACACAATAGGACAGTTCTGGAGGCTGGAGCAACAATAGGACAGCTCAGCCCTGGAGGAAAGGTAGCCTGACTTATCTAGAAACCAGGCTACCTGAAGCTGGGGTGCGATGGGGAATGGTCTCCCGGCAGGATATGGTAATCCTACTCCTCTCCTGGAGAGCCGCTACTGGAGCTCCGCTCTGATCCCTTAAGGGAATGTCCTAGCAGAGCTATCCACTTCTTCTCCGACCCCAAGATGTTACTTCTTTTGCTAACACTCTGCAGGATTGTAGCAGTCTCCTCTGACTCCAGCAAAAAGTTGGTACTTTTTCTGTTCAGCCTTGCTCAGTTCCCCTTAGGGGGCGTCCCAGCAAGGTTCTTCTGTTCTGTTCTGCTCCACCTCACTCAGCCCCCTAAAGAGTCTCAGCAAGACTTTTCAGCTCTTTCCCCTAAGGGACATCCCAGTAAGTTTCTTCTATTCTGCACCTGTGAATGAAGATCATCACCCAAGACTCTTGAGAAAGAGATTTATTGGAAGGAGGAGCCCAGGAGAGTGGCTGCCTCTGCCAGGGGTGGGAAAATGGCAGCCTCTAACTGAACAGGTGTCAGATCCAGGGTGTTTCTTTCACCAGCTCTGGGTTCAGAGTCAGGGTGCTCAGTGATTGGTTGGTTTCCCGATCCAGTTGTCCCTTTTACCCTACAACATCTTTTACTATACACAGGGGATCGACAGTTATTTTCTTAGTCTCTCCATACAGGACCAACATAGTGTGCTTCTCAACGCTTTGGAACTTAAAACTGATTACTGCCTAATGAAGAGAAAATTGTCACCAAGAGCAGGCTGAGCCTGCTTCCGATCTGCTTCAGAGTCATCTTCTGACCAGCTCTCCCAACCTTCATCCGCTGGCTGCGGTAAATGCTCAGATCAACAGAGCCTCTTGGGCTCAACCCCATGAAAACCAACAAGACTTCCAGGAAAGGTCAGCGTTGCATCTTTCCTGAGTGTTGCAGGGAGCACTCACAAGCAGAGCTGCCGGGGAGCTCCCACCGAGTTCGTTCTCAACCGTTTAAAAGCATCTCACACTGGAGAAACAGAGGCAGAAGCAGGCAGATCTCTAGGAGTCTGGGGTCAGCCTCATCCACATGGCAAGTTCCAAGACCCTGTCTCCAAAAAAAAAAAAACTTAAAATGTAATTTGTGCCTATAATCCTAGGACTGGACAGGCTGGGTGGGAGATCTCTGGTTTGAGGGTAGCCTGGGTTACATGATGAGAATATAGTCAAAATAAAAACAGAGATAAAGAGAACCTGACTCTTGAAACGGGATTCTCTCCTATAATCTCCAACTTCCCACACACACCCAACCTAACCCTAACATTTCATCTGAAATGAAGTGTCCCTCAGTAATGTCGGTATCCTTGTAACTTGTTAATTGATATTCAGGAAATATCATTTACATAAGAGTTTTGTCCTACACATACCCTTTCCATCCTGCTGATCAACAGCATCCTCGTTGTCACTTGACTTTCTTCCATTGTTTCAGAACAATGACGGCAACCTTTGGCTCACTTATCCGGCTAGAGGCGCCACGACACCACACCTACCACACGATGTCGCTGTCGAGCCAGTTCCTCAGGGCTGCGGGCTGCGGGGCTACTAAGGCGCAGCTAGCTTCAGCTGGGCACACAACCTGAGCCCTGGCCCTCCAGAGCGCCCAGCCTAGTCGCCTGTGCCCAACACCCAGCGTAGTACAGGAAGCTATCATCTTCCCTCTCTCCCGCTGCACTCTACACACTGATCCTGTCGGGGTTGGGGGGAATTGGTGGAGCAGCCTCTTGAACTACCCAGATACACACTGATCCTGTCGGGGTTGGGGGGAAATTGGTGGAGCAGCCTCTTGAACTACCCAGAGGTCAACAGCGATCCCTGTAAATCCCGTCTTTGTCCCAGAGCAAACCCCTCCCACGCCCTTTCTGGGGGAGGCTGTCCTGATAATCGCAGGGCGGGTGGCCCTTTCCTGGAGGCCACTAGAGACCCATGGGACCTTAGGGAGGCTTGAAGGAAACGGCACCATTTCTTTCCACAGAAATGATGACACACAAGTACACATCTCTGGGAAGTAAACATACCACCTGACTAGGAAATACAAATTAAAGGCACAATCTCTTGGCAACCCAGAAAGCCTTCTGCAAAAGTGGAAGGGAAAGAAATACAGAATAACCACTAAGGCAGAATATGCCATTCCGCAAGCTACGGAGAGACAGCATAGAGAAATGCTCTCCCCATTTCGTGTAGCCACGCAGAAAGTTCCCCTTTATATTAGATAGATAGATAGATAGATAGATAGATAGACAGATATGTACAAGATAGATAGATAGATAGATAGATAGATGAACAGATAACAATGAAGACTTAACAACCTTGTCTTCACACAGAGTTCATCCACTCAAGCCTGGTGGTAACAGTGGCCAGCTGTGTTTAATAATTTCCCTTGTTCAAATGAAAATCCCACTTTCCCTGTTAATAAGACAACAGGTAGGCAGGAAGGTAAGTCTGCCATTTTTGGAGCCAGGCCCAGCTGAAGTCGGGCTAGGCTGCTCTGACAGAAACTGGACAACAGGGCACTGGTTTCCCTGGTGGTGGTGTTTCAAAAGGATGTTTCAGGAGATCTGGTGAAACACTTCTGGGGAGCAGAGCTGAAGAAGGGCTTGTTTTGCTTCCCAAAGGATTTACAAACATTTCCCAGAGGCAGGGGAGACTCTGCGATGACCAGGCTACTGCCAGGAAGGTTATAAGAGGGAGTTGGGGAAAGCTCTTTGCTTCATTCCAACACTACAATTAAACTGTTTTTCTCCTGAGGTGTAAGTAAGAACTTCCCTCACTCAGCCTTCCCCTTCCCTCTCCTGAAGAAGCAGGAACAGCCGCCTGCAAATGGTGACACTGAACTCAAGGGAGGAAAGACACCAACCACAGTGCCACTGCCCGCTGGAAATCTGTCCCCAAGAAATCCAGGCCTTTGCCAAGATGGCTAGAATATGCTGGAGGAGAGACAAATGTAGATATTGAGCTTACTAAAGTAGTTTCTCTTTTCACTCAATTTTTTTAAAAAAGAGTTTTCAAACATACAAGAAAATTTAAAGAATAGTATGATGGACACGCATCTAGTAGCCACTTAGACTTGAAAGATGTCAGCAGTATTCAGACTCCAGGGTGCTCACCATGACCCAAAAGGTCATGATGGAGAAGCCAGACAGGAAGGAATTGGAGAGGGGGCATGGGAGTAATGGAGATGCAGGTGCAGTGTGTGTGTGTGTCTGTCTATCTGTCTGTCTGTCTGTCTCCATCAATATCCATGTACATGTTGCCTCATGATCCTCTCAGATACCAAATCCATGGATGTATAATATTTAGAGTACATAGAACCCATTCAGCATATCTTCCCATATATTTTAAATCACCTTTGAATTACAATATATAATATAGTATAAATACTATGCCATCATTCTTGTCTTTTGAAAGAGGGTCTCACTGTATACCTTGACTGGTCTGGCACCCTAAAGGCATGCACCACCGCTGCCTATGTTCATAATTTTTTAAGACAGGGTCTCTATATGACCCTGACAGTCCTGGAACTCACTATGCAGAACAGGCTGATCTCAGATTCATAGGGATCCACCTGCTTCTCACAACAACAACTGTAATTTGTTAAAGTATCTTTGAAGTGAGATTAGTGCAGTGCTTCTCAGCCCATGGGTCACGACCCCTTTGGGGTGGAACAACCCTTCCATAGGAGTCACATATTGGACATTTAGATGATTCATAACAGTAGCAAAATCACAGTTATGAAGTAGCAACAAAAATAATTTTATGGTTGGGGGTCACCACAACATGAGGAACTGAATTAAAGGGCTGCAGCATTAGGAAGATTGAGAACCACTGGGTTAACAGAATAGAGGCTTGCAGAGCTGCAGGTGCAGAGGGCCAGCTGTCCATAGTTTTGCTGAAGCACTTGAAAGCTAGCCAAAATAAGCCCAACTCGAAAGACAAACATCAAATGTCTCGTCTCATGCATGGATGCAAGACTAAAAAAAGATATGAAAGGAAAAAGGCTAATTGTGAGGAGGGAGGAAAACAGTGGGGAAGTGGAGGAGCTGAGAGGGTCCTGAGGCCATGAGTGATCAGAATACACTGCAGACATGTATGAAAACGTCAGATGAAGGTATCATGTTGTAAAACTCACAGGCTAACAAAGTTGGGTATGGTAGCACACGCCTGTAATCCCAGCACGTGGGGAAGCCAAAGACAGCAGGATCTAGTCAAGGCCAGCTCAACAGTCACCTGGTCCCATCAGTAAATCCCAACACCTACTCCATCTACGAGTTGGTGGACCTCGAGGAGGGGTCAGTGCTGCAGAACCAGATCCAGAAGCATGCCATCAGTACCAAAGCAAAAACCTGAAGCGTGGCTGTGGTCAAAGAAGTCTCAGTGATGGTCCAGTATGTATGGTGCTTCAGAGAACAGAGGCCTTGAGCCAGACCAATGATTTGTGGCATTGAGTATTCGCATGTAGAGCTGCGTGGGCAGAAAATATATGCAGTGACAAGCTGCAGTTTCCAATACCACTGCAACAAATGAGTTTGTGAGGGTGGGGTAGAAAGGATGGAGGAACAGAGCGGTGTCGGTGAGGTGGAGAGAAGCTGAACCATTTCAGTGTCTGAGGCCTGAGATACTGCCAAGAGACCATGTGGACTTGCATGGTCTGTACTGCTGCATGAGGCCATGCTGATGTCTGTGATCCCTGCTGCTGCTGGGGGCCACGTTTAGGTCTGTGGTCCTTCTACATTCCAGGAACGTGTTGATGTCCATGACCCATGTTACCAAGGTCATATGAACGTCCATGATCTGTGCTGCCATCTTCATGCCTGTGGCCAGGCTGCCACTGGAGACCATGCTGAGATCCATGGCACACGCTGATGCCAGAAGCCAGGTAGGTAGGTGTCTTTGGTCTGTGCTGTTGCCAGATACTATGTGGAAGTCTATGATCCATGTTCTTACTGACTATAAATGACAAGGAAGCTTCTTCTGCAGTCGTATGAATAACTGCAGAATCATAGCTGAGACAGACTTTGAAGGCTTCTGTGATAGCCCCCACCCCATCCAAAGAAAGGGATCCACCTAGACAGGAAGTCATCTAAGAAAACTCTTAAAAATTGTGGTAAGGATGCTCTCCACAATAGATGGCTACAGGAGCAGAGTGGGGCCGGCCATGGGAAATTTGGCCACGCTCTAGTGACTATGTGAACAACACAAATTGAACTTAATTTTGCTTGTTTTGTTTTTTTTTTAATCTTTTTTTCGGTGGGGAGGCTACAAGGGATGGGGGACAGACCTCCCAGGACTCTCCTCCCAGGTAAGGGTGATGGGGTACATTATGTGAGAGTCCCAAATAATCAATAAAAACATTAGGTTAAAGTAGTCATCATTATCAGCAGCAGCAGCCAATTGCAACAGAAATACAGTTCTGGAAAACATACATTTCTTTAAAAAGACATTGTGACATCACGGCTAAACCCTCAGTGTGGACCTCTGAACTAATTTAACTCTTTAATGAATGGACTCAGAGTTGCTCTAACAGCTGAGGTAACAAAGCTGCACTCCTGAAATGTTCTCAAGGGGGGAAGAAGCAACAGAGCAAATGCAAGCACGGGCTGGGGGTGATTTTTTGCTTGGTGCCCTACAAAGTCCAACCAGTTAAACAAACCGCTTCATAAAGACAATGCAGTAAGAACAGCAGCCCTGAACAGGGGGGAGAAGATGAGGAAGTGCAGTACCTAGGCGCTGACTAAGGGTAAGGAGGAAGAGCAGGCAACATCTGAGCTCACTTGGACGACAGAGAAAACCAGAGAACATGATCCAAAGAGTGACCTGTTAGGTCAAAATCCTGGAGTCAGAAAAGAGCCCGGAGTGACAGCTGGATAGGAGGGTGTGGTAGAAGGCGCTGAGAGAGGAGAGGTGATCAGACCCAAGGGAAGGAGTTGGAGGGGTATTTTAAGCAGAAATAGACCTGACTTAGTTTCTTAGGTAACTTGGATGCCAGGTTGAAAAAGGCAGGGTGAGCAAAATACTCCCAAATCAGATAACACTTTGAGTAAAGGGGCAGGATGCAAAATACGCACACAAAAGTCAATTACCTGCGCACCAACAACAAACATGCTCTAAAGAAAAGAGGGAAATGATTCCATTCACAATAGTCACTAAGATAAAATAGCTAGGGAAAAGTCTAACCAAGGAAAACCAAGGTCACTGTGATGGAAGCCTTAGGTGCTCGTGGACGACATTGGAAAGGCCACTAGAAGGTGAAAAGACCTACTGTGCCCATGGGTCAAAAGAATTAATATTGTGAACATGACTGACCTACCAAAGCCATCTACTGGCTCACTGAAATCAAATTTCCAGGGCCATTCTTCTCAGACATGTAAAAACAATCTTAGAATGTATATGGAATCACAAAAGACCAAACATAGTCAAAGCAATCCCAGACAACAGCAACACAATGTGTTAGAGGTGTATCACCATAACTGACTTCAATACTGGCTTCAAAGCCAATGTAATGAGTAGACTAGAATAGATACAGGACACAGATGAGTCCATACAGCTACAGCTACCTGATTTCTGGCAGATATGCCAGAGGAAAAGAATAACCTCCTCAACAAATGGCACTGGAAAAACTGGATGTCAGCATGTAAGATAATGAAACCAGATCCTTACTTCCCACCCCGTACAAAACTCAGCCTCCAAGGACAGGGAGATGGCTCCATGGTTGAGAGCAATTGCTGTTTTTGCAGAGGACCTGGGATCACATCCCAGCACCTTCACAACAGCTCACACCAGTCTGTAGCTGCAGTTCCAGGGGGTCTGATACCCTCTTCTGGCTTTCTGGGTATCAGGCATGCATGTGGTGCACATACATACATGTAGGCATGTACTCATACACATAAAAATATAAAATAAATATAGAAACTAAAAATAATGTAAAACCTCAACTCCATATGGCACACAGACTCTGAAGCTCCTAGAGAAAAAAGCAGGAAGCACACTTCAGCCAGGAGCACTGGTTGGTAAGGGTTTCTGCACAGGACTCCAGTGGCACAGGAAATAAGAGCAGCAACCAGCAAGTGTAATCTCAGTCCACAGAATGGGAGAAAACCTTTCCCACCTATACAGCTGACACAGGATTTGTGTCTTGGAGTAAGTAAACAACAACCTCAAAAAGCTAAACACCAGGTGGTGGTGGCGCACACCTTTAATCCCAGCACTTGGGAGGCAGAGGCAGGCAGATCTCTGTGAGTTTGAGGCCAACCTGGTCTACAAGAGCTAGTTCCAGAACAGGCCCCAAAGCTAGAGAGAAACCCTGTCTCGAAAAACAAAACAAAACAAAAAAGCTAAACACCAAGAACACAACCAACCCAACTGAAAAATGGACAGTGGACCTGAAGAGAGTTTTCAAAAGAAGAAATAGAGATGGCTAATAAACACTTTTGAGTTTTTTATTATTATTTTATGTGTGGAGTGTTTTTTGCCTGCATGTTTGGCTGTGTACCACATGTGTGCTTGGTGTCTGCAGAGGTCAGATAAAGGGGTCTGTAGATTCCCTGGAACTGGAGTTAGAGATGGTTGTGAGCCACCATGTGGGTGCTGGAAATGGAACCTGGGCCCTCTGCAAGTGCAGCCAGTGCTCATAACTGCTGAGACATGTCTCCAGTCCCTAATAACACTTTATAAAATGTTCAACAGACAGTCCATCAGGAAAATACAGATTCAAACTACTTTAAGGTTGCATCTCACCCCAGTCAGAACGGCCATCTTCGAGAATACAGATGACAGCAAATGCTGGCACAGATGTGAGACAGGACAAACCTTTGTTCGCTGTTGGCGGAGTGTGAATGGGTGCAGCTACTGCGGCGATCAGTCTGGCTGTTCCCCAGAAGACTGAAGAGAAAGACACCATGTGACTCAGCTGCAGCACCCCTAAACAAATACCCAGAGAACTCTACCCGCGTCCACTGCTGCTCTGTTCACAACAGCTAGAGAAATGGAAGCAGCCTAGATGGCCACCAACTGAGGAATGGATACGTGAAATTCAGGGCCTATACACAACAGATGATTACTCCGAAAATAAAGCGTGAAATCTGTAGAGAAATGGACGGAACTAGAAAAACATTGCACTGAGTGAGGTGACCCAGGCCCAGAAAAGAAAATCACATATCTCTCATTTGTGGATCCCAGCTTCTCATCTTTTGTTGTGTGGACTTACCCTGGCGTACATGGGAAAGCCAGGAAACAGCAGACAGGCCACTGGGGAGAAGGGAGGGAAGACAGTGAAAGGAAAGAAAAGGGGGGGGGGGACTGCTGGGGGCAGAAAGGTTCACGCACAGAGGTAGGGAGGGGTGGGAAACGAGATGGTAGTAGAAGGCTTCACCAAAATGAAGGAGGCTTGAAAACACTGTATGGAGCCTACAGTTTCCAACCCAAGAAACAAAACTAATTAGCAGGGCCAGCAGAGCATAGGCAACCTGCAAGGAGAGAGGCTTGCTCTAGGTTTAGGGTTTAGTTGGTACTGGGAGAGGACAGGGTAGACGTGGGTTAGCCAAACTCAGGATACAAAAAAGCCACATGGAAATCCATTCTTTTGTGAGCTAGTTTTTAATATATGGTAGATATAAAAGAGTAATTTGAAGAGAAGTACCCAGCTGTAGTGTTTGAAAGCAAATGGCCCCCAGAGGGAGTGGTTCTAGTAAGAGGTGTGGCCTTGTCGGTGTTGCCACTGTGGGAGCAGGCTTTGAGGTCTCTTTCGCTCAGGCTTCCCTCAGTGTGACAGTCAGTCAACTTCCTGTGGCCTCTGAGGCAAGATGTAGGACTCTCAGCTCCGATATCAAGTCTGCCTGCAGGCCACCATGCTCCCCACCTTGATGATAATGGATTGAACCTCTGAAACTGTAAGTGAGCCCCCCTCAATTCAATATTTTCCTTTATAAGAATTGCCATGGTCATGGTGCCTCTTCACAGCAATAAAAACCTACCAGCGTAGGTGGGCAGCACTGTTCCCAAAGGCAAGAGTTATTAAATGACCGTGTCAGTGCCAGGCACCAGATAGCTCCCTATGAGTTACTACTGGCCAGCCAGCCCCAGGGACATCCAAAACAACACAGGCTGCCATTGCTCTTGGCTTCCCAACAGAACTAGATGGTAAAACATGGTCGGGGGAGAGGCTCTATTTCTGAAGACACTGCTCATGTTTGTGGGAAATGTAAGCAAAACTAACTTTCCCACCAAAGGGTTAAATGAGACAAACTCCACTTTCAAAACATTGTAAAGAAGCCACTTAGCAAAAATTCAAATTCCTCTGGGTCAGCACTTCTCGAAACCAAAATACATGCTCAAGTTTCATTTCCCCCAGGAGCTGTGCTGGTCTGTTTGTTAGGACGGTGGGCTCAGCTCGGACCTCTCTGAGACAAGGAACTTTTTGCACCAGGAATAAAAACCCAACAGGACCAGGACAGGGTGCCTGTGCTCGTGCGCAGCTAGGCAGTTAGGAAATGCTGACGGCTTGGGTTTGGATCCCCAGCACCCAAGGATTGTAAACTCAGGGTACAATGGCTTGTATTGGTAACCCCAGCAGCAGGGGGCAGGGGGTGGAGACTGGTGGAGCCCTAAAGCTCACTGGCCAGTCAGTCTAGCTGCTCCAAGAGAGATTCTACCTCAAGGTAGCTAGCCCAAGGAAGACGCCAACACTGACCTCTGCCTGGCCTCTACGTATATGCACACATAGATGAACATGCAAAGAGATGTAAAATTTCCCATGATTAAAATGGCAAACTTTATTTTAATTATATTGTATTTATTCATTTTAATAACATTTAATTTATTCTTTGAAATTTTCATGCATTTATACAAAATATTTTTATCATAGCCATCCACAGCTACAACTCTAAAATTCCTCCTGGTGTCCCCCACCCTGTCTCTTTCCCAATTCCACGTCTTTTGAAAATTTTGTAATTAACCCCAAGCCCAATTAGTCCTGCCCATCTGCTCGCGTGGGAGGATGGGGCTCTCTCAACCTTCCCAAAGGAAGGAAAGTGACTCTCTCCCTCAGCAGCCACCAACTGCCAAGAGCTCCTCTCCTAGTTTTGTGCATATTAAGTAAAGGCGGTGGAAACTCAGGGGCCCTCCCGTCCCTGCTGGAATTTTGGTTGGCTTAACATTGCTAAGGCTTCGTGCAGGTAACCACAGCTGTTATGAGCTCCAGGGATCTGCTACCTGGAGCAGATCCTGTAAAGACAACACCTGACTTTACAGTTCCTGCGTGCTGGGCATCTGAAACTCAAGCCCTTCAGCTCTTTACTGAACCACCTCCCAGCCCTGTTTTGTTTTTTGAGACAATACCTTATATTCCTCCTGCCTCCATTCTCTGAGTGCTGCGATTGCAGGCATGCACAGACACCACGTCGTGTTTGCGAGTTCATCTCTGTGGCATTCTGCATATCCCGTGTTGAGCAATGATCACCACTACCCATCTCTCGAATGTTGTCATGGGAAACGGGATTCTGAACTCATTAAGCAACAGCTCTCCTTCCAAGCCCTCTTATCTTGTGAAAACCTCTATTCTAATTCCTGTGTGTCTTCATTCTCCTTTTCTAGTGCTTCCTAGAAGCAAAGTTATGCTTATCTGCCTCTTGTATCTTGTTTCAATAAAAAAAAAAATGTGTTGAAAGTCCATGAAGGTTGTAGTATGCGATAACATTTTCTTTCTGTTTAATACTAATAACTAATTCAATTGCATACGTATATCTTGGTATTTTGTTTCTGTTCATCTGTTGTTGATGAAGGGCCAAAATGTCTGAGTCCAACCCTATGCTAAGACCAATGCAGTGACTCCTTAAAGCCACCAGAGGGCGCATAGGGACCATCAGGCTGGATCGCCAGCAAAGACTGTGGACAAGAAAACAGAAGCCTAGTTTTGTGCATATTAAGTAAAGGCAGAATCCCGCACGTGAAAGGGAAGCTGGCTGGGTCTGGACGTGGACCAGAGGTAATCGATCTTTCGAATCTGTAAACTGAATTCAACTGGGAGAAAGAGACATGGAGATCTACCCAGGAGAAGCCACCCATGTAATCCCGCTCCAACCCCCCACCCCCCGAAAATGGAAAGACTCCACAGGCCACCCACAGCTTTCCTGCAAGCTGTCCTGCAGTGGGAGCCGCCCCCACACAGGGAGCTCGGAAAGAAGGGTGGGGGAGTGAGTCCAGCTAGGACTGAGCTCGTTGCTGCCTTTCCCCAGAAACCATGCCCCATCCAACCTGTAGCTTTGATGTTTCACAGATAAGGAAACCGAGACCTGGTGCTGTTTCTATGGTGTCCTGAGCAAATAAATGCGAGAGGCAAGATCAGAACGCTGCCGCATGTCTCCTGGGAATTTCTCCAGGCCCAGTGCCTGGATTTCTCTGTGCTGTGAGTCTTGGGCCTCATTCCCCAGTTCATCTGACACAGTGGTATGTGGCCCTTGAGACTGATCCACAGGGCCTCTGGTAATGAATGCCACTAGAGCTTGCCCTGGCTGTTTGTTGTTGTTGTTTGGATTTTTTTTTTGTTGTTTTGGTTTGGTTTTGTTGTTGTTGTTTTTGTTTTTTTGGGGGGGAGTTGTTTTGTTTTGTTGGCAGTCATCTCACATGGACCAGATTTTGCACTAGTATAAAGCCCTCCACTTTTCTAACATGTGTGGTACTGAGACCTCTCTCCCTCCACTGCATCCCTACAGCTCCCCCCCACTGCATCCCTACAGCTCCCCCCTGCATCCCTACAGCTCCCCCACTGCATCCCTACAGCTCCCCCCACTGCATCCCTACAGCTCCCCCCACTACATCCCTACAGCTCCCCCCTGCATCCCTACAGCTCCCCCCTGCATCCCTACAGCTCCCCTACTGCATCCCTACAGCTCCCCCCACTGCATCCCTACAGCTCCCCCCACTGCATCCCTACAGCTCCCCCCTGCATCCCTACAGCTCCCCCCTGCATCCCTACAGCTCCCCCCACTGCATCCCTACAGCTCCCCCCACTGAGTCCCTACAGCTCCCCCCCCCCCCCGCATCCCTACAGCTCCCACTGTGTCCCTACAACTCCCCCCCCCAAGTCCCTACAGCTCCCCCCCAAATCCCTACAGCTCCCCACACTGCATCCCTGGGTCTTTGGATCTGAGTGCAGGAACTGACATTTATCCCTGTCAAATTCATCTTGTTCGTTCATCTGACAAACATTTGTTTGGTGCCCACGCAGTACCAGGTGCTGGTACTGAAATGAGAGACAAGTCCCCTGCCCTTAAGGAGCTCCCACTGCCATCAATTACATCACTAGCCAGGAGTTATTAAGGACCTACTCCGTGCCAGGTACATATGCCGGTATCATAACCAGAGCTGTCTCATGACCCCTCACAACACTGCAATGTAGGTGGCATTGTCTGTATTTGCATATGGGAAAGTCGAAATTCAGAAAGCTTCTGTGGGCTGGGGACACAGCTAACTTGGTAAGATGCCTGCCGCATAAGGATGAGGACCCGAGTTCAGATCCCCAACACCCACATAAGAAGCTGGGCCCAGCAGTGGTGAGGGGAGCAGGGATAGGTGGATTCCCGGAATTAATTGGCTAGCCAGCCTAGCCAAATCTCTGAGCTTCAGGTTCAGGGAGAGACGAGAGACCTTAGCTCAAAAAAATAATTAACCAATCAATTAATAAAGGTAGGGGTTGGAGAGATGGCTCATCAGTCAAGAGCACTTGTTCTTGCAGAGGACCTGGGTTCAATTCCCAGTATCCATGTGGTAGCTCACCACCATCCTAATAACACTGTGGGGCAAAACGTTCATATACATAAGTAAATCTAAAACTTTTTTTAAATACAGGTGAAGAAAGATTGAGGAAAGACTCCTGTGCTAATCAGCAACTTTGTCAAATTGACACCAGTGGGAGAGAATCTCAGCTGAGAGAATGCCTCCCTTTGACTGTCTGTAGGCAGGTCTGTTGGACATTTTCTTGGTTAGCAGTGGATGCGGGAATCCTAGTCCACTAGGGGTAGTGCCCCAGGAGGCAGGTGGTCCTGAGTGTAGGAAAGCAGGCTGAGCAGGTCATGGAAAGCAAGCCAGTAAGCAGCACTCCTCCATGACCTCGGCTTCAGCTCCTACCTCCAGGTTCCTGCCCTAACTTCGCCTCAATAACGCCCTATACCTGTAAGAAGAAATAAACCGTTTCCTCTCCAAGCTTCCTCAGTCATGCTACTCATCACACCAATAAGAAGCAAGCGAAGATCTCTCTCTCTCTCTCTCTCTCACACACACACACACACACACACACACACACACACACACACAGACGCACGCGCGCACACCTGACAGCCAGACAGTAGGTGTAATTCAGTGGCAGAGCACAGGCTTGGCGAACGTGAGACCCTGGCTCAACGGGCATCTCTGAAAAAAACAATGTTAACTGGCTTGTTGGAAGCGATATTGCTACAAAGTAGCAGCACTCAACCTTCCCGTTGCTTTGGATCCCGATTCTCTTCCTCCTACTTAGACACCCTCTAGCCCAGCTTTGGGTTCTCAGCAAGCTCAACAAAGTTTACTTATCTGAAGTTCATCAGCAGTGTTGAAGGAACAGGAGTGAGCTTAGAGTCCTGATAGCCCATCTATGGTGATAAAGGCTGCGTCTTCAACTATGTAAACTCACTAACTGGATACCACATGATGTTCTTCCACCCTCAGCGCCACTCTTGGACGCTCTTCCTTGTAGGAGCAGCTGTATATCCTGACCCCACTGCAGAGTCCTCCACATGGAGACTCCAAGCTTTTTCTGTCCTTCGCCTTCATTATGGCCAAGTTGCTTCTGCCAGTTCCACTCACAAGGACCACCTCCCTTCCCAGGAAGGACACCTGAGACCCAGGGACAATTAAGTCTTCTTAATTCTTCTTCTGGCTCAGAGCATCTCCCCTAGCATCTGTGGTTTCTTCCCTGTGGTACCATCTGCTCCTGGCAGCTCAGCTCATCTTTCTCACTCAGCTCCTCTGTCTCTGATCTCGCTGAGGGAGACCCACCTTGGAGCAAGCCTGTGCACCAGCCTTGGGCAGAAAACAAAGCAGACTGGGGAAAATGCCCTGTTTGGTGAGGGAGGACACTTATTAATAAACTCTGGGCTTCCAGCCAGGACCCAAAGGTGCAAAGATACCACAAACCACCTCACAGCATGCACAGAAGTGCCCACTCGCCTCACAGCCCATCAGAACCAAAACCACTGTCACTGTGCCCACCTACAACTGAGGACGCTAAGGCCTAGCAAGTGAGAGCCAAGGCTGTGCTCTGCTTCTGCTAAGGCTGCATCCTGGAAACAACCCCAGGGCTTTCAGGCCCCCAAAGGACAACAGAAGACTAGATTCTGCTATAGACATACCCCACCTGCAATCTTAAAAAGATTCTCAGGTCTTCGTCTAAAAACCACCAGGGTATGTCTATCAAACATAAAATACCAGATTCCTGACATGAAGCTGAATTGCGACTTCTATGCCACAACCAGGCCCTGTCTTCACAGCCTCACAGTTCACAGGAGAAACTGGTGACAAGTAAATACCCGGCTTTGAGCATCTGAGGTCGCTGCAAAGAGCACATTGTAGCACACAGAAAGACGGAGGTAAGGGCTGCACTAGCCAGAGTAGTCTGGAAAGAAAGGCCTCTCTGGGGAAGCGAAATTTGAGGAGCTAAAGAGGAGCTAGCCTTGGGACCAAGGAATGTGGAGATGCTGAGAAGGAATGAATGCAGCTTGGTGCCAAATGGATCCACCCCCATTGTGGATGGCATCCCTGAGTGGATCTGAGGCCTCAGAGAGAATGGAGGCCCCAGGGGGTTCCTGCTCCATCCTCTTTCCTCCTATGGCCTTCTGAGTCCCCAAAGTGATGCTGCATATTCTTCTGCTCCTCTCCGATACCCGTTTTCTCAGAAAGCCCAGCCCAGGTGCTGGAGAAATATTTAACCAGGTCATAATGACACCTAATAAGATAAAACTTTCCCATGTACAATTGCAAATGCATCATATGTTTAGCCAGGCCATAATTAACATGATATAACTATGACTTGTAGAACCACAAACACATTACAAATTTTAGAACAGGTGGCAATATGCATTGGAGGACAGTTTTATTAATATCTCAGACTTATATATGTGACAGCCACTGATATTCTCTTTATCATGATAAAGAAAACAAATACATGTACAAATGTATTCTTAACAAAATATGACAAAAACACTCATATCAATTTTAATCCTTGTTTCTGCAACTGGTCACATGGCCTTCGCTGGTATTTAGAACCACCTTCCTCTGCTACCCATTCTGTATGTCCCCCAGCCTCAGCAAGCACCTTAGCAGTCTTGGCTCTTTTCCTGGAGGAGTGACCATCCCTTCATTCCTGATGTGTCTGTGCCCTTTGTCATCCTGCCTGGATTAGGTTATTGTAATTTTCCACTGACTTCAATCACAGGACATGGTAGTGTACCAAGAAGTACCCTAACGGATCTCCTGGACTCCAGACATAAACTTTCTTACCTGCACGGAAGAGAAGCAATGCAACTTCCCCTTGGTAGCCTGATCAATCACCCCTCCTAGCACTGCTACTCCTTTCTTAGCCTCTTGGTTTAAGGGTATTAGAAGACCAAAGTGACCAGGGGAAGTCTGAGTTTCCGGTCCAATGGAATGTTTGTTGTGTCTCCTGGCAGGAGTGCTCTGCTCTTTGGAACTAAATTTATAGGCCAGCAGAACTTAAGGTCATGGGAACAGGAAGCAAAATTTTCCTAGGGGATCATATGGGGTGACAGTAAGTGGAACTATTCCTGTTCACACCTTGATTCCTGGACCTGTGGATCCTGGCTATGGAGAAACTGTACCATGTGTTGGATGCAGATTCAAAGTGTATACCGCCTTGTGGAGAACCCTACCCCGGACCTCCTGTTACCACCTAACTGACACTATTTCAAAAAGTCATTCCATCGTCCTATCAGGCCAGCTGATTCTGGATGGTGGAAAATACGGTAAGACCAATGGTTTCCATGATTATGAGCCCACTGTCCCACTTCTCTGGCTGTGAAGTGAGTTCCTTGGTCAAAACCAATACTGTATGGAATACCATGACAGTGAACAAGGCATTACATGCAGAAAAGGCAAATCCATAAACAGAATAAGTATCTCAGTAAGGACAAAGCATTCATCCACAGAAGAAGCAGTCTAACATAGTCAACCTGCCACCAGGTCACTGGCTGGACACCCCAGGTAATAGCACTATATCTGGAAATCAGTATTGGTTTCTGCTGTTGGCATCTCTGGCACTCAGCAGCAGTTGTAGCCAGGCCAGCCCTGGTGGGCAGCAGCCCATCTTGTCAAGCCCATGCATAACCCCCATGTCTGCCACCATGGCCACTTTGTTCGCAAGCCCATTGGGCAATGGCAGGGGTGGCTGGGTAAAGAGGCTGACTGTCCACAGAATGGGCCATCCTATCTACTCCTCTTTTATTGAAGTCACCCTTTGATGAGCATTTACATGGGACACAAATATCTTCACATCCTCACCCATTGGAGAACTCTCTCAACTTACTTTGTCCCCAGATGTCTTTCATTCTCTTTCCAAGTCCCTGTCCATCCAGCCAATCAATTGGTTACAGCCTAAGGGTCTATTTCATGCCTGCAAACATTACCAGCGCCAAGGTCCATATGAGTCATGCCACCATAAAATTCTCTCTGCCGATGCTGACCATTACAGGTTGGGCCATTGTGGACATTGCTTTGTCTATGCTGCCATTACAGTAACTATGACTACCTTGCCTTTGTCAATTCAGTACTGCCACCTAGACTATGCTACTTTGAGACCCAATTAAATCCACTGGATTTAATTCATTCAAGGTCTGGCACAAGGAAAAGGACAACAACAACGCTCTTCAAATGTGCTGGTGCCCCTCTTACCATTTTGCTTTTTGTAGGATTAGTGAAGGGCTTGTCTTCTGGGCCTTCTGGCATTGCAGTTTTCCTGAGCCTTAAAATCCCTTCATCAACATTAAGTCAAAGGATAGCAGGCATCTCCAACTCCTTTTCAGTAGGCCAGCTCCTGACAAACGCTTCAGCCAAGCGTTCAAGCAAACTGTTCACACTCTATTGTTTTTAAAAACTGTACGAGCTTCCATATTAAACCAATTATCTTCACTCAGAGGGCCCATATCAATAAACTCAGCCTGATCCAATTTTATGTTCCTTCCATCATTATCCCACACCCTTAAAATGCATTCCCACACACATTCCCCAGAGACTTCTGCTTGAATGAATTAGCAAACTCATTAAGCCCTTTAGCAGTGTAGTGCACCTCCTCATGCAGCGTACTTTACCTCCCCTCTGGGAGCCTGCTTTGCCCTGAGTGGGGTTAGAGATCTAGAGGCAACTGTGGTGGGGTCTTGAGGGACATGAGTGTTGTCTTGCCTGACATCCCCTTCAGAGAAAGTCTCTGCTGCATTAGTAGACAATAAAGGATTAATTCCTTCATCAAGGCAGAAAAGGCAATATTTAAGGCTGTAGAGGTGGGAGCTCCTCTTCTGCTGAGGATGGAAAGGCAGACTACTTCCTCCGGTGAGATAAACCCCTGAGAACCTGATATTCAAAGTTCTCAGTTTCAGTGAGGTCCTCCCACATGTCTCCATCCCACGTCGCAGGATCCCATTCTGTACCAACCAATGCCCTGATTTTTACCACCAGCACCCTCTGAAGCTGGAACTTGAATTTGTGCTGTAATTCAGCCAACCTTATAATGAGGGCTTCAGTTTGATTTTTTTTTTCCAATATAGCTACTGGAGAGAAGATTCTCTTCCAGGGCACACTTAGAAACCTTTAGACTTTGGATGTATCTGAAACCTGGGGGTTTTATCTCTGGGTTTCCTGTCCTTAGCCTTATTCTGGATGCTGGAAGTCAGTTGATTTTTATCACAGGGTTCGTTATTTTCCTCTGTCAGTTTATCCAGAGTTGCTGGGAGCAAACAACCAGCATCATCATTTCCTTATTTTTCCACAAATTGTCAAAAGTTGTGTATGCAGAGTCACCAAATCCATCGCCTCTCACAATTGATGAATCAGGATAATCAAATGCATTTGTTTCCTTGAGTTTGTAAAACAGTTCACACCATGGGCTCTCAGTGCTCTCCAGGCTTCTAGGAGAGGCTTCAGTAGCTGTAGGTGTTGGCAAATTGAGAAGCCTCTTCCAGATCCTTTAAAATTCATCCTTAGACTTCTGTTGTTCTAGAATCATTTTTGGTACCAAAATCTGTATTAGCCAGGTTCTCTAGAGGAACAGAACTTACAGAATGAATATATAGATAGATTCAGTGTGTGTGTGTGTGTGTGTGTGTGTGTGTGTGTAATGGCTTTCAGGTTTTGGTCCAGCTAGTCCAATAATGATTGTCTACCAACAGAAGGTCCAATAATCCAGAAATTATTCAGTCTCTGAGGCTGGATGTCACAACTGGTCTTCTGTATACCCTGGATTCCCAAAGAAATAGACTCCAATGCCAGTGAAGGGATGGACTTGCTGATGAGAGAAGCAGGCAAAGACAGCAAGCTTCCTTCTTCCATATCATTCATACAGGCTGACACCAGGTGTGGAGCTTCCCACCTCCAAAGATCCCCATCAAAAGTGGGTCTTCCCACTTTAAAATTATTTAACTAAGCCGGGCAGTGATGGCGCTCGCCTTTAATCCCAGCACTCGAGAGGCAGAGGCAGGCGGATCTCTGTGAGTTCAAGGCCAGCCTGGTCTATAAGAGCTAGTTCCAGGACAGGAACCAAAAGCTACAAAGAAACCCTGTCTCGAAAAAAATCCAAAAAAAAAAAAAAATTATTTAACTAAGAAAAAAAAATCCCTCACAAAAGTACCCAGCTGGTAGGTTTTTTGTTAGTTCCAGATGTAGTCAAGTTGACAACCAAGAATAGCCATCCCAACCAACGAGGAGGAGGTGTGAGAACAAGACCAGGGCAGTCTTACCTTTCTCTACAGGGATCACTTCATGAAGCCTGTGGCCCCTATGGGTGGTAGGAACAGGGAAGGCAAAGGGATTCCAGAAGGTGGGAGGAAGGGTCGCCTACACAATTGGAAAATTTTCACACACAAAAAAAGTCCAGATTTCAAGCTATTTTTAAAATATCTGAGGCTCTGGCAAGCCAAAGCCTGCATATCCCCATGGCAACAGCAGCTGGTGTGGAGCCGCAGCAGCCCCCCTTCAGACTGGACGTGTGCTTTACAGCTCTTCATGGACACACACACACCGTCTACAAGCTCATCATGGGCAGATGAACACACACACACCACACAACATGTTCACAGACTACAGCTCTTTGTGAACACATGCAAACACACACTCTGTAGCTCTTTCACACACACACACACTAGAGCTCTTCATGGATTTCTCTCTCATGAGCACACTCTTTATTGACACCTCCCCTTACACACACACACACACACACACACACACACACATCACACGTCTGTTGCCAACACCTGACCCACCCAATTTATTCACATACCCTCGGTCCCTCAGCACTGGAGTCTGCCAACTCTCACATAAGGCCTTTGATGAGCAGAAAACTGTGCCGGGGAAACTGAGACCATGGCATTTGTCCATCACCTCGGAGCTAAGTACCCCAGCCTGAGATCCCCTCACTCCAGTTCTTTTTGTTGTAGTGATTATTTTTGTTTTGGATTGCTAGTTGTTTTTCAAGGTAATTTGACATTTGTGACTTTTGAGGAGGATCGTTTGGGGTGGGGGTTGTTTTAGTTTGGTTTGGTTTGGTTGTCATTTTTAAGACAGGGTTTCGAAAAACCAAAAAAAAAAAAAAAAAAAAAAAAGACAGGGTTTCACTATTTAGCCTAGGCTGGCCTCGTCTTTCTGAATGCTAGGATTACAAGCGTGCAGCATTGGCACCAGGTCCATTCCCTCAGCTCCTTAGAGTGCTTACCCATTGTAGATGGGGTCCCCTCTCCCTCCAGATTCATATAAACCTATGCTGGGCTCATACTCCAAAACGCCCTCCGTCTTCGGGGAGGAATTGCAGTTAGTGATGTAAGCCAGAAGGGGGTGACTCTCCCTGCCATTCCTTTGGCGCTGACTGAAAAGCCAACCCTATCCTTCCTCAGCCACCATGCTCCCGTTGCAATAACACGATCTCTGTGAATTTCGGTATAGGAGGGTCAACCTGTAAACCTGCCTGTGCCACCCGAGCCCAGGCTGTTTAGCTACATGAGCTACTCAGTCAGGAATGGCTGGGGTCTATTAATTCCAGTTGACTAGGAAGATCTCAAGAAGCCCACCTGCCTCAAAGACCTATGGGTCTGTGCCCTGTAAGGGAGCCCTCCTGCTTCTACAAACCTTTTCTTCCTTCTTTCACTATGAGAGCTCAGCTCAGACCTATTCTCTCAGGCCTGACCCTCAAATTAAGTCCCATGTCTTTGATTCTGTGGGCTTACAAACTTTATATAAAACCCCAACAATCCTTCAGCCCCATCTTACAGGTAAGAAAATTGAGGCTTAAACAGAGATTATCACTTACCCAAGACCAGCTGGCAAATGATAGAGTCAATAGTCACAGCCAGCCCTGTGATATCGCCTTCCCTGAAGACAGCTGTAGCCTGGGTCTGTGCAGGAAGGAGGAGTTAGGTTTTAAGGGCAGAGAACATCCTCTTATTTGGGTCTAGCATGAAGACACCCACACAGACCACCTATTTTCTTGGAGCTGCTCCAGAACAAGGGCTGAGTTCAGGTCTCTAGTAAGTAGGTGAACAATTCCAGGACTAAGAGGCTCTTGCTCAGTCACCAGAGAAAATACTTCACCTGGCCCTAAGAGGTTAGCCTTACCATCCTCACGTATGAACGTTCTAAGCAGCCAGGCAGGGATGCACATGCTAAGTTCCTGCCTTGAACCCTTGAGAGGGTTCAGAACAGGTAGGCAGCAGCTACTGGCAGACAGCCTGGTAAAATAACCATCAGAGGTGAGAGACTCCGGTGCTGAACTAAGTGAACTTGGGTACCACTGAGCCTGACTCAGTCAACCCTGATTCCTCAGTGTTCAGGCTTCCGACGCTCTCCCTCTGCCACTCCTGGAGGACAGAGAAGCCCAGGGATCACCAGACCCTCTGAGACTGTCACAGAGGTGCCTGGCCCTAAGGCCAACGTCACCAACCTAGGTAGAAGCAGAGGTTCTGCCCAAATGAGTTCATCCATTTCTCCCCTTGTTACCCACAGCCACCCCGCACTAACCACCCCCCCTCCGACTCTGCCTCCTGAGCTCACTCTAGCCAGTCATCAAATCCTGGTGCTAATGTCACCTCCTCCTGACAGCCCGCTTTGGTCCAGTCCTCCAGCCTGGTCATCTTTGAGATGAGCATCCTTCGTGCTGTCCATCCAAAGAAGCACACCAGAGGCACAGCACGGGGCTCCAGATACGCAAGCCCATGGGCTGGTGGGTGTGTGGTAGGAGAATTCATGGCCACAGAAAAGCCTGTGGGGCCCGACTTCTTGTTCAGGATTCCCTTTCTCAGCAGCTCTCCTGCCTCAGAGAATTTAAGATTTAGGAAGGTGCCAAAGAAGCTGGAGACCCAGCCTGTGTTCCTTTGCATCGGGCCTCACTCCCCCCCCCCCCCCCCGCCATAAGACGAGAATGTGGCAGTGGAGGATCTGCTGAACCCTTCTAGGTCAAAGTGCACACCTCTGATGAAACCTGACGGATTACAGGGGAACCTGAGCTCAGTTTCATCTTAAAGGAGACTAGAAGAATTTAGATAAAAATGAAAAGAAGAAAAGGGGGGGAGGAAAAAAGAGAAAGAAAAACCAATTTCCATGTCCCAAATTGAAAATGCATTCAGTGTGTAAGATTTTTCAAGTACATGATTTCTTTTAAAAAAAAAAAAAGTCAATTTGAACACATTGATCATAGTGGAAACAGCCTGGGATTAAAGGGAATAAGAAAGATGATGGGGAGGGGTGCTCATTTTGGCTCTCTCTCTTTCTCTCTCTCTCTCTCTCTCTCTCTCTCTCTCTCTCTCTCTCTCGTACCAACTCTGTTATACACTTTATACAGAGATGTTGTGAACCCAATATACCACTAAATAAGAGATTTCTGGTGTTTGGTTTTTTTTTTCCCAAAGTCACTTGACTAATGAAGAGAAAAAGCCCAGGAAGAGGTGATTTTTCCCAAAGTCATAGAAGTGTATCATACAACCCCCCAATGGCCTTGATCCAGGGATCAGGAACCCAGGCACATCCGCTGGGGGCTGAGGGTGCTGCCCGGATACAGCGGCCCCTCACTGGGTAGTTGGGCTGTGTATACTCTGGCTCAATCCCAGCAGCCTCAGGAAAGTCACCAGGAGCCTATAAACAACATCCCACTGGGACAGGAACAGACAGACAACCCAGGCCAATTAGGAACCAGAAAAATCTCTAAGAGGGTGAACACCCAGAACAGGGCGGAGGAGGAGAGGGGCGACCTGTGGCAGCCCAGCTTGCTGCAAGCCTCACAGTCAAAACCTTCCTAAAACAACCTCTTGGCGGCTTTGGAGTATAATTTAATCTTCCTTTGATGACTCCAGATCGCACCCTGCCTCAGGCCACTCGGAGAACATCAATAATTGCTGAGTCCAGGTGGAAAGCGAGGAGGAGGGGCTGGAAAGGGGGGGTCATCAGCTGACCCTAGCTTGAGGTAGAGAAAGGAAGAACTGGCAGGCACTTTAGCAGGAGGATCCCAGCCCTCCCTCAGGGCCTAGATGCCACCTTTAAGAAGGGGGCCCAGGAGGAGAACAAGTGACCTCTACCAGACAAAGCAGAGAACCCCAAGTGGGCCCGCCCTGGCTCCCAGAGCAGGTGGGATAGGGCATCTCCCAGGGGTCCCAGAAAATAGAAACAGTCAGTCAAAAATAAGCTAGTCATGATTTAAAAGTCACCCCAGGCTAAACAACTCTGCTAAGGAAGAAGCAATATGCAGTGCCCCGCAGAGTTCATAGAAAACTGATTCAAACCAGAAGTGGCAGGGCATGCTTGTAATCCAGCACTTAAGAGGAGGCTAAGGGAGCGGAACTGCTGTGAACTGAAAGTCAGCGTGAGCTATATCGTGAGAGCCTGTCTCAAAAGCCCAAAGAGGGAAGGGAGGTAGAAGGAGGAAGGGGCAAGAGAAAGGGAGAGAAAGCCTAGATGCTTAAGGAGAGAAATGAGCTTGAAGCTGCACCTCTAAGCTACTTCCTGGCTGAGGACCCTAAGCAAGTTACTTAACTTCTCAGTGTCCTGATAATGCTAGCCTAAAGCAGGACCACCATGAGTGTCAACCAGACTTCAAGTGGGCTGCTGGACCCTGCCTTAGACCAAAGTCTGGAGGAAAAAAAGACTAGAACGTGATATAAAACTCCTTGCCCAGCTGCCCCTTGGGCGAGACTGAATGCACTTATTTGGTTTGTGTTGGCTTGTTAGATTTTCTGTTTCATATAGAAATACACATTATTAGATAATCAAACTGCACTCAGAGAAATATACAAAACCACAGGGACTGCAGTAGGTTCCCAGAGAGGAACATCTGGGAGAAGGCAAGGGAGTGCATGGGCAGATGGGAGAACGGTCGCTTGTGTCTGAGACTCAGTCCAGAACAGCCCTGGTTCTTCCAGGAGCCCAAGGCATGGCATCTCTGAGACCTTAAGTCCCAGAGCTTGGGACATTCTGTCTGGATGGGCTCTGCCATTCTCGATGCGCCTACTCAGGACCACCAGGCAGGAAAAGATGGCGCGTTGCAGGAATAGCACCTCTCTCACCAGTTTCTCTTAGCTCCAAGTCCTCCGAATATCAACTCGGAGGGACCCTGAACCCTCAGACCAGAATCCCTTCCCGGAGTCTTTCTTAGGAAAGGCAGCCTGAGCTGCTCAGCCCTTTGTCCAGCCAGCAGCCCTCTAGGCTCAGCCACACTCTATTCCCCAGCCCCGTCTCCACCCCCACCAGTCTTGGCTGAGGCAGCCCTTTCAGGAGAGCTGGGCTTGGTGGGTGCACAACATTCTAGCCGCCGGATGTTAATCCTCCAAACAAAGTCAAACATTAACCCCGGAGACAGCTTATGCCTTATATAAGGCCCCCCGGGGGAGACAGAAACAGCCTGTCAGAGCTGAGCTGCCCCACCACAGCAGCTGCCGGACCCTAGGACAGAGCACGGGCCACCACCACATCCACCTCCAGCCCCACTGGATCCAGCCCCAGCCACCAGGTGAGACGGGTTTGAAGGTCCCCAACTCTAGCACCCAGGAACCCCCCAAATCCAAGCCCTGCTTCCTCCTGTGACTGGGAAAACCCCTAGTGCTTCTGTGGTCTGCTTGGACTCTTCTGATACTCAGGCACAGGGGAGCCACCCCAGGGAATGCCCAGGAGGCTTTGAGCTTGAGGAGATCCTTCCCAGCCCACACGGAGCAATACAGGATTGTGTGTTATTCTCCTCCTCGCCCACCTCCAGCCTGTGCAACCAGCATCCAAGACTGGACCTTTGTTCCCTGCTATGTAGCCTGTGCAGCCCCATGCATGCACACCTGTAAGATTTAAGCACAGGGCCACATGTCTGCATTCACACAACTTTCATGCTATGCATACCATAGATCTGCACCCATACATGTGTGTGTGTGTGTGTGTGTGTGTGTGTGTGTGTGTGTGTGTCGTCATGAAGCTGGGTACATCCTTATGCATCCACACACCAGAGCCCTCACATCTTCACACATGCACACAGATATAGTTCCGTGCATCTATGCTCATACATGTAATTAGGTACATCTTCATGCATATGGTTCTATGATGCTCCACAGGCCTACATATTATACACACACACACACCTCTTCACCTGATATCTTTCATACAGTTTTGGTTCATCTTGCCTGGTGCCATGACCTTCTCAGAGATTCTGGATCGTGTTGGAAGCATGGGTCCCTCCCAGTACCTGCTTGTGACCTTGCTGGCCCTCCCAGTCCTCGGAATAGCCAACCACAACTTGCTACAGATCTTCACAGCCACCACCCCTGCCCACTACTGTCGCCCACCTCCCAACGCCTCCATGGAACCCTGGGTGCTCCCTCTGAGTCCGAATGGGAAGCCTGAGAAGTGTCTCCGTTTCGTGCACCTGCCCAATGGCAGTCTTCCCAATGACACCCAGGGGGCCACCGAGCCATGCCTGAATGGCTGGATCTACAACAGCACCAGAGACACCATTGTGACAGAGGTATGTCCGCACCCTCGCTCCGCTCACCTTATCTTAGGTACTCCCATATACCTACAGCACATGTGGATAGGAAGAGAGGCAGGGGGCCTAGATTTCCCGGGATTGGAGGACAGAGGTCTGGGTGAAAAGGAAGGATCCCGGGACTAATAAACAGGAGCTGAGGGGTTTGGCTCCTTCATGCTCAGAGCCCAAGTGTTCCTTCAACAATCTACCTAGAGATTGTTCCTCGACTGGCACAGTCCCGAGCTCCAGGGATTCGAAATATGTACAGTTCCTGCTCCCAGTGGGGTGTTAGAGCCTTGTTGGGTAGACTCAGTGGGTGAAAACGCCACGTGAGGAAGTGTGAAATGACTTGTTACCTCACACTGTGCAGTGACCTTGGACCGGTTATAGGGACAGGAAGGGGTGGCCGTTGCAGGAAGCCCCTCTAAAGAAACAGCCCTGGAGCTGAGACTGGAACATCAAGGGTTAACCAGACTAGGAGGGAGAAGAGGAACATTCCATCCTGTGTCAAGCTTTGCTGGGGGGCGTAGGGGTGTAGAAGAGAGATTTCAGAGGTTGAAAGACTCCTGAGCAGATCCAGAGGGAGTCAGCCGCTGGCCCGCAGGGGCTATGGCTGCACTTCCCAGCCATCCTTCTTGGGGGACCTGATTCTCTCACCACTGTTTCTAGGAACTAGAGTTAGAGCGAATCCTTCAATGAACTGACAGGCCAGTCAGGAGACTGTGACAGGAGGAAGATGAGGAAATGGGAATCGGTGTTTACTAAATGCCAGCTGAGTGTCAGGCACACGCGGGTGCTTTGCAGACACTGTCTTGTCGCCCTTGAGGGTGAAGCTCTCAGTCCTGGGGAGGAGAAGGGGTTTGGTGCAGTGTACGCGGTCAGTTTCACGGCTGGATCTTAAAGGAAAGTGGCCCTAAGTACAAAGTACAAGGGAGGATTTAGCCATAGATTCCAGGGAGGCTTAATAAAGGGACACCCTGTGAGCCCCACAAGTGCAGGATCCAGACATTGCTTCACTAGAAGACCTTCGCCTTGCAAACACACTCCCAGGCTGCCACTCGGTGGGTCTGGGCTTCCTAAAATCCTAAGGAATGCAGCCTCTTGATCTCCATTTTACAGTCATGACTTTCTTCTGAGGGCAGAGGTAGGATTTGAATCCAAGATCGTCTACACTATCTATATAGTTATTCAAGCAGTTAATGAATATTTATTCTGTATAAAACATTTGTAATATGCCAGACACTATTCTAAATGCCTTCCAAATGTCAGCACTTTTGATCTTTTTGACAGCTATTAAGTAGTTAGTATTCAAATCCCATCTTTCAGATGGGGAGAGGGCTCGGGATGCCAGCATGAGCACTGGGCGCCAGAGCTGTATCCCTGAGCAGCACATTTGCTGTACTCACGCCCCCTGGACCACACCTCTTCCCTGTCACAGCCATTATTTTTCTGCTCTGTGTCAGCCATAGTGTTCAGAACGCATCAAGCATCCAAAACATTGGGCGCATTGGTGTTATGATGCAGAACGCCAAGGCCACAGAGTCAAAGAAGACACTAGCCCTCCAGTAGCTTGGTCCAGTAGCTTGGTGGAATCTATATGGATTCACTGCTGTGTCCCCAACACCTGGAATAATACCTGGCACAGGGGAGGGACTCTGGGAAATAAATATTTGTGGAAGGAATAAATTCCATAATCTTAAGATTCTGAAAACCCAGTGAAGAGGTCTCTAACCAGCACAGGGCCAGGCGGTCCTAGAGGGCCCGTTGGAGTCTCTTGTAAAAGAGAAGAAAGAGGTAGGGAGCGAGCCCACGCAGGCAGTACACCCCAGATACAAGGCACAGAACGTCAAATGCAAAGTCACGGATGCATAGGCTGAAGGATAGACAAGAAGAGTGAGGCGTGGAGGCTATTGGACATGGGGCAGGAGAGGATAGCAGCAGGGCCTGGTATGATCACTAAGTCAAACTCATGCCTCTGTAACGAGGGGTGAGGAGCCAATGGATGTGGCAGTCTTTAAGAAGGTGTGTAGCAGACTCAGGGCACCCTCTGAGGAGCCTCACTCTGCAGGACAGAGAGTGGCTTGCAGGGAGAGTGTTAGTCTAGCAGCAGAGTAAGTTAATAGCAAACTGCATAGGACTCTGGGATGGGGTGACAGATAGATGGAAACCAGAAAAGACTGGGGAATTAGAATCCGAGGACCCGGCAACTGAACAAATGTGGGAGGAAAAGAGCAGATAGGAAATCAAGGACATGCCCAGAAGCTTCCCAGCGTATGCGTGACTTGGTATCCATCACTTTCAGAAACACAGAACCCAAGGAACAAACACCCTAAAGGAAAAGATGGGCATGGTGACACACACCTGTAATCCCCGTACTCGAGAGGCTGAGGCAGGAGTTCGAGGCCAGCCTAGGCTACAGAAAGAAAGAAAGAAAGAAAGAAAGAAAGAAAGAAAGAAAGTTCAAGAAAAGAAAGGAAGGAAGGAAGGAAGGAGAAAGAAAGAGAGAAGAAAGAAGAGAAAATTAGGGAAATAGGGAGGGAGAAAGGTGGAGAAGGAGAAAATGAAGGAAAAATAGGCAGGCTTACAAGGAATACTTAGATAGCCTCATCATGAACACAGTGTGTGAGGACATAGTACCAGATGGGCACAGGTGTATGCATGAGTTCATTTAATCCTCACGACCCTCGGAGTTTAGCGCCTTGATTATCCTGTTTGCATAGATGAGGACATTGAAAGACAGGTCCCTAGACAACAAGGTAAAACATTCACAAAGGGTAGAGTGGAGAACCCAAGTCCCTGAGGTGGAGCTCCAGAGGCCACGCTCCTTAAGGCTGCACAGAACCTGACCGTGAGACTGACTATCCACCCTTCACCCCACTGAGAAGGTTGGGTGGTCTGACTTGTTCGCAGATACCCCAACCCACGCGGCAGTAGCTCCTCTAGGACAGGAACAGTACCTCTCCCACCTACATCTGCCATTGCAGGACTAAGTATGCAGTAGGTGCTTAAGCAATGCTAAAGACAGGATAAGTTCCTCCTATGTCTACATAGGCACTGCTGACCACTGGGAAGCAGTTTCCTTTCCTGGTTGCTCCTTAGGTGGGCTTCTGGGAGCTATGCCAAGGGCAGAGCCTACAGGGCCTCATACCCAGTTAAACATCAGTTCACCTTTATCCCGGCCAAATTTCCAATCACCATTACATTCATTAAGATGACGTGAGTCTGCACAATTGGGGAATAGCAGTTCTCAGGGGGCTGCACCCTTGCCCCTGTCAGAGTTCATTTAACTCTGTGTTAAGCTCTAATTCCCTGGGGATGCAGCTATGGCAAACCCACAAGAAGGTTCTCCTGCCATGTCCAGCTACTGGAACATTAATGGGCAAACCCAACAAGAAGAACAAACACAGAGGCTGTGATATTCTGTTCATTCAGCCATGGCAAATACAGGCTTCCATCTGCTTGGGGTGGGTAGAAGAGAGTTCTGCCTCCCATGTGATAGAAGCGATCAGGACTTTCCAGAAAGAGCTTTAACTAGGACACTAAGAAGAAACAAAGACCTTTCTTTTATGTCTGGAAAGCATGGGAGCCTGGATGCTGATCCCTAGGTTCCCAGGAGTACAGCTCACAGCCGCATACACTGACGAAGGCCACAACCCTCAGGGCCTGGGCCCAGCCTCAAATGAGCAAAGTATGCCTTTCTAAGGCCCCTGGCCTTCCTCTTGGCTGTGTACCTTTCTGTCCTGATTCCATGATCTCTACCCCAGCCAGGACCCTTGCAGGGTCCCTGGCCAACCACCTCTGACCTCTCTAATCCTCATCACCGAATATCCAGTCTACCCAGACTCAGGACACTTCTGTTTCTTGTGTTCAGTCCCGCTCCTGCTCCACATCCCACTGGCTGCCCTCAGCCCTGCTCAGACACGCTCTGTTTCTACCTCTTTCTCAGACTCCGATCTAAATCCTCAGTAAGGATGTGGGAGTGTCACCCTGACTACATTTCTGGCCAGCCTGACCCCAGTGGCAGCCATTATGTAAAAAGTTCCTGATCATTTGCACAGAAGGGGCCTGAGCAATTCTGTAGTTCCCTAAACTCAAGAGCTCACTCGGTGGACATCTACTGCTCACGGGCCCCTGAGCTGCTGCTTCACTCTCCGCCGGTTGTGAGCAGGCTAGTCAGGTACTATCCTTACACAGCTGGGAGGGTGCGCAGGAGAGCCTAACTCCAGAACTGTACCCCATCTGCGGCAGCACATGTCACATTTCACTGGACATGTGACAATAATAATAATACGATTGTTTTGAGTTGAATGCAGTGTCTTTCAGATTTAGGGCTGGGTGCTCTTCATTCCTTACGTCATCCACAGCTCCAAGAAGTAGGCACCAGGTAGAGCTGAGGACTCTGACCACATAGAAGCTAAACATCTGTCCCAGAGCTAAAGAGGTGGCTCAGTCAGTAAAGGGCTGCATAAGCATAAGCATGAGGACCCGAGTGTCACCCCAAACACCCAGAAAAGCTGAGTGTTCGAGCCTGCAGTCCCAGCACTGACAGGATTCCCTAGGGCTGACAAGACATTCATCCACTGCGCAAACAGGAACAAACCACCCAGAGAGGACCCTGGTATTCAGAAAAGATTAGCAAAGGTCAGGCAACACTCCTGAGTAAGGGGGGATCCTAACATGTGGAAAACAGAAAGGAACCACTCGTTTTTATTGACTCAGAGTAAAACCTGATTGTACCCAAGGGAGTCCCATTCAAAGGAAGCACAGAAAACACTCCAGATGTCTTGAATATTCCATTCTTCTGCTACAGATTTTAATGGACCTTCTTAGAGACTTTGCACTGCAGGTTTTGCACAGGGAGTTCCACCAAAAGCATCCAGGATGCTCTAAAATCTTCCTCTTCCATCCCATTTGCTCCACACCCACTTCCTGTGTCTATTCCCAATCCCTTTCCCATCACCACCTATCAGGCCAATAGATCAACACACAGCAGAATCACACATTTATTTACAGCAGAAGTCCCCAAATCAGGTAGCTTAAAACAACCAAGATTTTATCATCTCACAGATTTGGAGGCAAGAAGTCTAAAGCCCACAGCATCAGTATGTTCTCCACACAGGCCCCACAAAGAATCCTCCCTGTCTCCTCTAGCTTCAGGTGGTTGCTCACACCTTGGCATGGCTTGGCTTGTGGGTCCCACTTTTAGCTCCACCTCCATCCTGTCCTGTCTGCACGTCTCTTCTCTTCCTACAAGGGTTCACCCTGCCCATTATGGCCTTGCTATAACTCAGTTAATTATGGCTAAACGACTTGATTTCCACTCTAGAAGGCTAGCACTTCGGTGTGTCTCTTGAGGGGACACAATCAACTCATAATGGCTGCGGGTCTCAGACCTGCACCCCACAGTTTGTGTTGCTCAGCAGAGTGGTCCTAGACACATTTTTCTCATCACTTATGATGAGCTTCATTACTCACGAAATCTCTGAAAACAATTTGCAGTGTAATTGAAGTTCACTTTTTATTTCTTTCTAGTGTTTAACCATAGAGTACTTCTTTTTACTTTTTCTAAAGATCACTCAAGCATGGTACTACTCCAGTGGATGTCATGTTGTATTATGAAGGTATCTCTCCTCACTGACGTAGAGCTGTGTCCTAGACACTGCCCATCCCACCCCACACATACACATCTCACCAAGGAGGCAGCTCTCCTCATAGAATTTGGAGTGCAAACCATGTGACTTGTCACGCATACATGAAAGGTGATACAAACTCCGTTTTCATCAGCAGCTTCTTGTTGCTATAGCAAAAGCTTCAACAGGAAGTCCTGGCTTGACTATTACTAAATAATAATAAAGAAGAGTTCTGAAAAAAGTAGCGTTCCAGACTGATGATTAGATCTACAG
This sequence comes from Microtus oregoni, assembly GCF_018167655.1. Lineage (NCBI taxonomy): Eukaryota > Metazoa > Chordata > Mammalia > Rodentia > Cricetidae > Microtus > Microtus oregoni. Next base: position 49,654,967 of record NW_024543071.1, on the reverse strand, counting down.
GGCCACCCAGGGACTCAGACTGACAGCAGCTCTGCCATCTTCAGGGCTGTAGCAGCCATCACTATGCCCACCCATAAGAAAGGAGAAAGCGATTATGCCCAGGCCAGGGAGTTCCTTTTACGTCAATGAAATACCACAGTGTCTTCAGCTTCCACTTTCTTATCAAGAAGCACATGGCTCCCTGCAGCTACTGCATCACACAGGGAGTGTGCTTTCTCTGTGAAGGAAGGTGAACTAAACTGTGTGAGTAATAAGTCTTTTCTTTAGATTTTCCTGAATGGCTTAAGACGGTGTGTCAGAAAGTACCAGAAGTCTCTCCAGACACTCCTGCCATGCCTCTCTCCATAGGCCCTCACCTGCTCCTGTATTCTGTTTCCTCCTTTGCCACCCCACACCATACCATGTTAGAAATGTCTGCCAGGATTCCTGGACCTGTTGGCTCACCTGCAGCTAGCTGAAGACCTGGAGTCCTCATCCACCCCATCCCACCTCACCTCCAGAAGAGAAAGGTAGAAAAGAACTCCTTGGGCTCTGTGGTCTCTCCCCACACTTTATTTCCAAAACACTTTTAGGAGGCATTTCTAGGGAACATTCTTCACTTCATTACGCAAGCGATTCAGGATGTCTGGAGCAAAGAATGTGTGCTGGGATTAGCAGGAGATTAGAGCAGACAGGTGCCCAGGCCAGAGCGTAGCTGGCCTTAGAAACCCTAGCCAACAAGAGGGAACCAGAGAACATTCCTAGCAAAGTAGGAAAGACTTGTCTACTTGTCACAGCAACCTGTTCGGAGCCCGTTTCCTCACCTGTGAAACGGAAACACAACAATGAATGCTGTGCAGGCTGAAGAAACGAAAGGACAGAAGAAGCTCAACTTAGGACAGTCCCTGGTACAGAGCCTTCAGCAAGCATCCGCTGCCACTATGCATTCAAAGGCAAAATAGTGAGGCCTATATTGCGGCAATTGTGACGAAAAGAGAGGGATTGGAGGATAGGCTCAACAGTGACGAGAGACTGTTGCTCTTGCAGGGGACATAGCTTTTGTTTCTAGCATCCGCATGGCAGTTCACAACCATCCATCCATAACTCCAGGTCGACAGGATCTGACATCCTCCTCTGACCTCTGGAGGCACCAGACACAGACGTGATAGACATACACATATGCGGGCAAAACACTCATACACACAAAAGACATAACTAGAAAAAATAGGGAAATCCAGTTTCAAAAACAAATACAGTTGGGTATGGTGGCACACACTTTTAATCTAAGCACTAGGTAGGCAGAAGCAGGCAGATCTCTGTGAGTTCTAGGCCAACTTGGTTCATATAATGAGTTTCAGGACAGCCAGGGCTATAGAGAGAGACCCTGTCTTATATATATTGTATATACTATATGTAATATATTATGTTGTGTATATTATATAATATATTGCATGTATTATATATATTTGAAACTTTAAGATCAAATGACTGTGGGTGGGGGTGGGGTATCTGTAAACACCAGAGCCCGCAGAGTTTTGATCTGAGGCATTCAGAAGTCTGGTTCAACACAACTCAGTAGTCTGCGTTGGTTCCGATTTATAGAGTCTGATCCCGGGCAGTTTATTTTAGGCATATTTAGTACAGCACAATTTTGGAAAAGTTTTCTGGTGACAATTAGCTCAATCTATATGCACAATAAAGCTTAAGGCATCATTCATCAAAACTCTTAGCACAATCCCTGTGATCTCTTCCACGAAAATGAGTTCTAGAGAAATAATGCTCACGATAATGATAATGGTCTAGGGCAGTGCTTCTCAACCTCCCTAGTGTTGTGACCCCTTAACGTAATTCCTCATGCTGTGTGGACCCTTCCAACCATAAGACCATTGCTACTTCATAACAGTAATTTTGGTACTGTTATGCGCCCTTTGTGAAAGGGTCTCTTGAGCTGACGAGTCGTGATGCACAGGATGAGGGCCCCTGGTCCAGGGTGAGTGAGTAAAGTAAGCATAAGAGTCTGGGGGAAGCTGGGTGTGGTGACGCATGCCTTTAATCCCAGCACTTGGGAGGCAGAGGCAGGAGAATCTCTGTGAGTTTAAGGCCAGCCTGGTCTCCAAAGCGAGTTCCAGGACAGCCAGGGCTACAAAGAAGGACCCTGTCTTAAAAAATCAAAAAGGTGATGGGCAAATTTCCATAGCAGAATTTTTCTTTGCATGTATATTGAAACCATGGCTGTGTTCTTCACAAGTGTCGTGTAATTAAGATTCATCTATTCAAAGTCACATAAATCTCAAAAACAAATATTTTCAAAAGCCAGGGCTTCCACTTGGTGTGCATGGGACCTTACAGAGTTGGGAGGCAAGTCCTGTTAGGTCTGGGATGGTCATGAGATGTTTTCAAGTAGGCCCAGACTCTGATGGTCTGAAGGCCAGAAGAGAGGCTGTGTTGCAAGAAAAGAACTAGTTAGAGGGAAGCTACCAAGGCCTAAGCCAGGTCAGGATGCAGAAGTTCTGTAGTGTGGCTGACAGAGAAGTTGTGAGTGGCTGTAGTGAGCTTGGCGCTTCCGTGTGTTGGTCAGGGCAGAACTGAGAATTGAGTGAAGGGGTGGGTGACAGCAAGAATGGGTTCTCATTCTGGAGAATTGGAGAGAATTTAGAAAGGGAAGGTTATGAGGAAAACCGATGAAGAAGAGTTAGGAGAGAAAGAGAGGAGGAAGAGAGAGAGAAAAGGGGGCAGGGAGGGAGAGACCAGAAGAGTAGACCTTAGGAAGAGGAGAGGTGAGGTCAAGGATACAGGTGGAGGGACTGGCATTGGAAATGTGGGGAAAAGGAGGAGCTGCAGGACACAGATAGACTTTTAGTGGAAGAGGCCGAGAAGAGAGATCAATAGGGCAGCTCAGCAGACTTCAACCATACAATACACTTGAGGGATGTTGTCATCATACAACCGTGGATCAAGGACCTACAGAACCCACACAGGTGGAAAAAATTAGTGCTTGGCAGTCAAAGACCAGGTTCAGGGAAGCCAAGGCATGTAAGTGCCTGCACACATACATGCGAGTGAGCATGCATGCGTGCATGCGTATGTGAAGGTAGGCTGAGCATAGCTGGGGGAACTGGACTGTGTTGAACTGGCATGGCCCTACCTTGATCTTGTGCAGTGGGACTTGGTGTGCAGCTCCAACAAACTGAAGGAGATGGCCCAGTCGATCTTCATGGCAGGCATACTGATTGGCGGGCCCGTGTTTGGAGAACTGTCAGACAGGTGAGGCTTGGGAACACATTCCACATACATTTCCTCATAACTCTGTTCTGACCGTGTACCCCAAAGAAGCAAAAGCTGGGAGAGGTGAGAAGGATGGTCCTCTATGGGCAGACACCATTCCCTTGCCAGACCATAGCCTTCTCTTTGTCCCGAGGTCCTGGTTTGAATTTTCTGGCCTCTCAACCCAGGTTCTCAGAACCAGTTTTGTGGCTACATAGCATAAAGCCAGGGCAGATGAATTGCTCAGAGATACGTGGTCTTTTGACCTCTGCTCAGTCAGCTAAGCTGAGGCAGAGAAAATAACTCATTAACTCAATGCTTCTACTGCAAACTTGTTGAAAAACAGCAATTACCAGCAAGGCTCTGTCTGGTGATGGAGTTATGTGCTCCGCCTGGTCTTCTGGTAGGGTGGGGGTGGGGTGCCTTTAGCCCTTTGCCCCAAAGCCTGAAAGTCACTCAGTTTGGCAGCTATGTAGTGGCTAACCCGACCCTTCCTCTCTTCTGAGCTGCAGATTTGGCCGCAAGCCCATTCTGACCTGGAGCTACCTAATGCTGGCAGTCAGTGGCTCAGGCGCTGCCTTCAGCCCCAGCCTTCCCATCTATTCAGTCTTCCGATTCCTGTGTGGCTGCAGCATCTCAGGCATTTCTCTGAGCACCGTTATCTTGAGTGAGCCACAGTGGGGACCCGAGCAACAAGGCTTTGGGGAGCAACAGTCAAAAGCCGAGAGAGTGGGTTTAGTCAACCCAAAGGCCTACCTTTGGTTTCTCGAGACACTTCTGAATTTTGCAACAATCACAAACATAATGACAGTGGCTAAGAAGCTATAGGACCTGCCTTGTGCCTGGATGCTCTGCTAGGCACATGATTCTGTTCAGTGCATCCATAGAGATGAGCGATACAGTATCTGTTGTAAATGAGTGTTCGCTATATCTGGTGAAGTTGAGGGCAAAGCAAGGGAAGTCACTTTCAGTGGGGAGATATAGTAAGACTGAACTGGGGTGAAGAGAGGCCCCGCTGTGAGTCCTATGTCCTTGAGTTTCAAGAGCAATATCTGCAAACTGGTGATAACTGAGTCCTTGGGATCAGATGGAGTCAGGTAGCTAATGGGAGGCAGAAGCTGATACTACTGCACAGGCAGGTGTCTGGGGCCTGACAAGACCCTAATCTGGTCCTTGGGCTTCTCTCACAGATGTGGAATGGGTACCCACCTCGGTACGGGCCATCTCATCAACATCAATTGGGTACTGCTACACCATTGGCCAGTTCGTTCTGTCCGGCCTGGCCTATGTCATTCCTCAGTGGCGCTGGCTACAGTTAGCTGCATCTGTTCCCTTCTTCATCTTCTCCTTGTTATCCTGGTATGTGGCTCTCTTCTGTTCTCTCTACCCAATTCCACCAGGGACAAATAAGGACTCCATGCCTAACCTGGCTATCCAACTCCACCTGTCCCCAGCTCCCTGGTGCCAGAGTCAAGAACGGCCCTCCAGGGTAGAGGAGTTACATGCGCTGAGTCATGTTGTAGGGGAGAGCAGGTGTTGGGAGCACTGGGAGCTGCCTGTAGCTGAAGAAGGGGCATGAGTTGAGATGGACGAGAGGGTGCTGGTCTACCGTGAGCACAGAAATCCAGGGAGGCCTCAACTAAACATGGAGGAGGATAGAAAAGTACAGAAGGTGCCTGTGGGGCTGGCAGGCCTACCCAAAGTTCTGTTTGTGGGGAAAAAATGGCCCAGAAATACAGACCCACATGGTGAGGCCAGGAACAGAAGGGACGGTACTGTGCAGGCTAGAGGATGTTGGAGGAGAAATCTGAAGGACCTTTGGAAGGAAGTATCTACAGAATTGGGAGACTGTCAGATGTAAAATACAAAAGAATATCCCAAGTGGAGCCTCAGCCAGGAAATCTCTTGAGAATTGAGGTGGTTTGGTGGGAGAAGCAGAGTGTGCAGAGATCTCATTACCAAGCTGTTGAACCCAAATCCACCCAGGAAGACAGCAAATTAGCCCAAGTGCTGGAAGTTGAAAACATTCTGAGGGAAACTGTGAAACTATGAAGTAACTATTTATAAGTTATGCATGCTATCCTACTCTGAACACTGATGAATGTTGCCTCTGATCCTTGCTGCATCTCTGGTTGATGGGAGCATTACTGTCCCTATCCAAAGAGGAGAAAACTGAGACCTGGGGAAGATTACATGGAAAAGTACAGACTTGAGATGGAACTTCAACTTGGAAATGAACATAGAACTGCCAAGAGATGAACAGCAATCTGAAAGGGAAGGGGAAGAGACTAGAGAGTGGGGGCAGAAACATGTACACAACCTGGGGTGGGAGCAGTCAGAGTCGGGGACAAAGGCCGCAGATAGTCAGCAGTGTACAGTCGAGAGATTGGTGCCCTTTGGCCTGTGGCTTGAGGCAGGTCTCACTCATTTTGAGCCTCAATTTTTTTCTAGATAAAATGGGGATGATATTGCTGGTTACCCTAATTTTGTGGGGCTGACCTACAGGAAGACTTGTTGACTGGGAGCCACTGCTGTCATTATTCTCAGGGAGGCAAAGCTAGAGTCCTGGGCTCAGCCATGAAGCATGAGAGGAGCCCCTTCACAGTCTTGATGAGAGCAGGCTCACAGGACTGTCAAGGTAGAAACAGAAGCTTGTAAGTCCATGAACAGCAGACTCAAAGAGCTGGGATCACGAGTCTAAGGCCAGGTATCAGTGTCCTCCCTCCAAAGGCCTTGAAGGAATCCAGACCAAAACCTACTACAGTCCCTAGCTAAGGAAGACATCTAACAACAACCAGCAATCTAGGTGTGGAACATTGGAAGGCTGTTTTAGATGTGGAGGAACAGAATGCTGGAATTTGTGCTAACTAGAAAAAGCCCAAGTACAAAGATGGGCCAGTGTGAGGTTCCATGGAAAGAGCATTAGGCACTTCAGGTTTCTGGGCCTCCTATCCCATGGCTCCAGAGGCAGAGGTCTTAAAAGGGACTCTTGAACAGGAGCCACTATGTTTTGACTCTGGCCCCCAGGTGGGTACCAGAGTCCATTCGCTGGCTGGTTCTATCTGGAAAGTTCTCAAAGGCCCTGAAGACACTCCAACGGGTGGCTACCTTCAATGGCAAGAAGGAAGAGGGGAGAAAGCTCACCATAGAGGTAGGTGGGGAGGGATTATAGCTGGGGCAGGACTATATGTCAGCCTCTCTGGTGTGTTTCCTTGACTGACAGTTGTATTCCATCTGCTCCCCCAATGCATCCTCTGAAAGAGCTAGGCTTGAACGACCTTCCTTTCCAGCAGCTAGGCCCACTAACAGCACCTCTCCTTCTATGTCTCAAGGAGCTGAAGTTCAGCCTGCAGAAGGACATCGCCTCAACCAAGGTCAAATATGGCTTATCTGACTTGTTCCGGGTATCCATCCTGCGCCGTGTGACCTTTTGTCTCTCCCTGGCCTGGTAACCTGCCACCTCTCCCTACTCATGCCCTGCATAGGGTTGATGAACATTGAGGTGTCCATCAGGGCAAGCCTAGGGTACCTGCAAGAAAAATCAAGAAAATACCTCCTGGGAGCCACCAAGACAAGCTTCCAACCCAGAAGTCCCATATTCAGTTGAGAGTGTCTGCTTCCACTGAGGTCGCACAGCCCCACACAGGGCAGGTGCTCTAGTCCCTTCTGAACATCCTGGTGACAGAACTTGCCCCACAGTCTGCCTCTCTGTCCCTGAAGCCTTTTAGCCTAGCTCTGTCCTCTGGAACCACACAGAGGAGAGCTGACCCTGCAGGCTGCAGACTTACAGGGAGCAATTATATATCCAAGTTTCCTCTTCTGACTGATCCTACATCTTCCCCAAAGCCCTTTTATGACCTAGTTGTGAGACCACTTTCCATCCTAGTCTTCCCCAGGATCAAATTTGTCCCACACTTTTCCATGATTCTGAGAGAGGAGGAGGAGTTGCGCTCACATGGTTCACAGTTTGACTTTCACCCCTGCCTTTCTGGACGCTGCATCTCAACTGAACAAACAGAGAGCGTTTCCTGCCTCCTCGAGTCTCTGAGAGTCCCTCCAGTCCTGTTATTCTATGGAATCAATCTTGGGTACCTCTGCCATGAACACCATGACCATACAAGACATGACCAATCAATCCCAGCACTTTTCATTGAGCTCAGACACAATCTCACAAAACTCAACAGTACTCAAGCAGTCTACATCAATCTGCTACAGATGACACAATCAACAAAACTATTTATCATCCTGGGAACCCAAGGGTCACTGTGGGAAGAGATCTCAGTTTGGCTGCAGGTGCTGACCCCATGACTCTCTGTCTCTCAGGTTCTCTACTGGTTTTGCCTACTACAGTTTGGCTATGGGGGTAGAAGAATTTGGAGTCAACATCTACATACTCCAGCTCATCTTTGGTGCGGTTGACATCCCAGCCAAGTTCATCACAATCCTCTCCATTAGTTACCTGGGCCGGCGCATCACCCAGGGCTTCCTCCTGCTCCTGGCTGGAGGGGCCATCTTGGCACTCATCTTTGTGTCTCCAGGTGAGAGGTTGAGGCTACCCTAGGCCCCTCTGGAAGAAGCTGCCACAGGCTGGAAAGTGAACTCCAACTTTGTTAGCCTTCCTCCGATTCACTGTGTTGGCCTTAAACAGATCCCTACTTTTTGTGGGGCTCAGGTTCCTCTTCTAGACAGCAATCCACTTGGCCCATATGACAAAGCATGAAGAGTAGCAGATGGGTTACTACTCACCTTCCCTTTTCCAAATGAGCTTCCGGGCAACCAAGCACAAAGGGAGAGAAAGTCTGCTAAGGAGTGAGAACATTCAGGTGCTCATGAACACCAAGGCCCATCCTCCAACCCCTTCCCATACAGAAATGACGCTCATGAGGACAGCACTGGCTGTATTTGGGAAAGGATGCCTGTCTGGCTCCTTCAGCTGCCTCTTCCTCTACACAAGTGAACTCTACCCCACAGTCCTCAGGTAGGTGGTGCACCTGGGTCAGGGGCTAACAGATGGAACTGTAGCATCCTCCTCCTGCCTTCTACCCAAGGGTCCCAAGAGTGTCCTTTAAAAAGCCCTCTGTAAAGGCTGCCAATCCCTTCTCTGAACCCTCCCAGGCAAACAGGTATGGGTATTAGTAACGTGTGGGCTCGAGTGGGAAGTATGATAGCCCCACTGGTGAAAATCACGGGTGAGGTCCAGCCCTACATCCCTAATGTCATCTTTGGGACCACGGCCCTCCTGGGAGGCAGTGCTGCCTTCTTCCTGCTTGAGACCCTCAACCGGCCCTTGCCAGAGACTATTGAGGACATACAAAACTGGTGAGTTCTCTGCCTCTGGCCCCCAGGGCTCCTCTTGGAGCAAACAGGCTTTTCCTAAGCTCTATGTCTCTAGGCACAAACATGCCAAGAAAACAAAGCAGGAATCCGAAGCAGAAAAGGCATCCCAGACCATTCCTCTGAAGACTGGTGGATCAGACCCCAGCTGAGAACAACAGAATCTGCTTGTCTGCCCTCCAGAGACTGATCCCAAGCAGGACCCTTCCAGTCAAGCACCTTGGGGACTCGGGGAGACCCTGGGTAGGCCCATGCTCTTAGAGCAAAGACTTCTGAGAGTTCAGAAAAGGTATCCTCACCTCACCATCTTCACCATAGCCCACAACCCAGACCTCACCTGTTCAAAGCTCTGGCCACAAGGCTTCCAATACTCACCTCCACACTCATCCTCCCTGCAACCCAGGCCCTGTCATTCTTTTATCTACCCTCTCTGTGTTGGCCACTTTCCTCCATTGTCCCATCTCCATCTCCATTTCCCTTGAGATGTCCTAGAAGTTCTTTCCTTCCCCAAATTCTTTCCTTAGTGGAAAATTTCAATAAATCACAATGAAAATCTCAGCCTATGCTGCTTTAGAAAGGGGATGGGAAAGAGGGCTGGATGCCATGTGGACATGTGAGCACACACACACATCCATCTGTACTGTGTGAACATACAGATATGAGCACTTGGCTGCATGCAAGCTGAGCTACTGTGAACACATACATGTATCCTAGTCTGTTTGTGCAGGTATAATAGATTACCACAGGCTGAACTGTCTAAACAATAGAAATGTATTGCTCATAGTTCTGGAGGCTGGAAAGTCCAACCAAGGTCAAGGTATTGGCGATCAGTGTCTGGTGAGAACATTCTTACAGCGTCCACACAAAGCTGGCTCCTTCCAGCTACTTCATCAGGCACTAATCCATTTCCTGAGAAGAGATCTGTGTTAGTCTGTTTTCTGTAACCATGACAAAACACCTTAAAAGGGAAATTTTATGTGGGCTCTCAATTTGACATTTTGATCCATACTCACTAGGCACCGTTGCTCCAGAGCTAAGGTAGAACTTCAAGACTTCACCCTTCTCCAACGAATTGTAGTCCCAAAACCTGCTAATCAAATAGTTCTGGAACCCTATGTGAGACCCTGCCTCTGTTAGAGTTTTTATTGCTATGGTAAAACACTGTGACCAAAAGCAACTCAAGGAAGAAAGAGTTTGATTCATCTTACAATAATCAGGTCACACTCCAACACTGTGGGAAGTCAGGACAAGGACTCAAGGCAGGAACTAAAGCAGAGGCCCCAGAGGAACACTATGTATTAGCTTGTTCCTCTTGGCTCTCTCAGCCTGCTTTCTTACAGAACCACCAACACAGAGGCCGTACCTTCCACAGCGGACTGGACCCTCCCACATCAATCATTAAGCAAGAAAATACCCCCACGAGTTTGTCTACAGGGCAGTCTTATGGGGGCATTTTCACGACTGAGATTCTCTCCTCCTAACTTGTGTTAGGTTGACAAAAAATGAACCAAGACACTTGATTTGGATCCGCTCCATTCAAGTGCTCGGCAGTGGCTATTGGTGACCATATAGGACAACGCCAACACACTCTATGATCTCCCATTATCATACACAGAGCTAATGACTACTCTCAAGTATGTATTTAGAGATTTGAGAGGGTGCTTAATAAACACTAAGAGAATTATACTGCACCCTGCCTCCACCTTTTGGTGATTTCTCATGGGGATAAAATTTCAACCCTCTTACAAGACCCAGCAGAATCAAGCCCCAGCCTGCCTCAGCAATTTTCAGCACTCTACTTTCACATGCTGAACCCCAGCCTCATTCCGTTTCTTTCTGCTCATAAACTGCCCCGGCCTTTCACTCCGCACTTGAGTTTTCCCCGTCTGACTCCTGCTGCATTTGGTTTACCCACAACTCATCTTGGGTGGAGGTGGGGGGTTCTCAACTATGCAAATTCCTCCCAAAGGACTTCTGAGGCTCTAAAGCCTGGGTTAGGTACCCTACTGATTGTAGAATGAATTGCAGTCTCTATGGCACCTTGGCATTGATTTCCCCAGAAGCAAACCCCCAAGATAAGGATTTGAATGTCAAATGGTTTATTGGGTAGGACAGTCAAGATCACAGGAAGTGGGAAAGTAAGTCTGAGAAAGAAAGCAAGAGCCAGGAGGAGAGGGAGCAAAAGAGCAGAAGGATCCTTCTGCTACTCACCCCAAGCCCCAACCACACCAGCCAGTCATCCATCCCCATAGGAAACTGCCATTTACACTTTGGATGAAGGAGTCTCCCTTGCCAACCTTTAGATAATTTGGGGATGGTACATAGACCATGGAGACCTGACTTTTGCAATAAGGCTATCAAACTTCACCTTACAACTTGATGTCTACTGATGGGGTTTCAACCTTGGTGCCTAAGGTCAGCTGACAATCAGGCCAGCAATGTCTCTTCTTGGTTTAACTGGATCTCCACCAGACAGAGAAGAGCTGGGCTCAGTGTGAATCAGTGGCCTCTGCCTTCTCCCCATCCATCAGTGGTTCAGAATTCAGGATGGCTCGGGAAATGTCCTAACCATGTCCATTTCTGCACTGCTACAAGGTGTTTCCTCAGACACATAGTGAGGTAAAGGAAGATACCCAGAAAGCACTTTCCATTGCTGCTGTCAAGATTCACAGTGAAACGCCAAATTCCATTTCTCCTTCTCTCCATTGCTGCTGTTCCTCAGTTGTCTCTATTCCCTTCTCTCTGTTCCCGAGCAGCGGCAACAACTAACTCAGTGAAATTGCCACCCAATGTGGAACACCCTCTGGGTCACCTCATGGGTGAATGAGCTCATATCTAGTTTGTGAGATTTTGCTGTTTTGTTGAGGCAGGGTCTCTTGTAGCCCAGTGTGCCCTCCAATGTATTGAATAGCCAATTGAATAGCCTTGAACTTCTGATCTCCAGCTTCCACCTCCTTAGCGCTAGGATTACTTGTGTGTCACAATGTCCCATGTTACATGGTTCTAGGAATCCAATTCAGAACTTCCTGCATGCCAGGTGCTTTATCAATAAGTTACATCCCCAGCTCATGTCTAGCTTATAAGCGGTGGCTGTAGATGGGCTTACACTGCCTGCTGGTTGGGATAGCCAGGAACAAGGCACAAGGTTCACTTTGGTTCTGAAATTTCCGGCTCAGATGCTGGCAGGCAGCTGGAGTCTTCTGAACTCTCCGGGTCATTTCAACCCCATGCTTCCAGAACATGATCTGAGCCAAAGTGTCTTCTTTGATCTGTAAATTATTTATTTGAAAGGTGTCACAAAGTAATAAAAATCACATGTAGTCCCACACTTTGAAACCCATTGACTTAACAGACGATAGCAATACAAGTCAGCACTTATCCCAGAAAATCTAACCTATGTGACAGCAACTCACACAGTAGAGAGAACAATGGAGTCAAAAGAGCCTAGCTCCAGACTTGCAGGGTGGTCATGGGCAACACTGGCTCCTGTCTGGGAGTCCGTCTCCTTATCTGTACTATGACATGTTTTCAGCTGAGTAATGGCTCTCAATTCTAGTGGTATGTGGGTCTGAGAAAAGAAATACATTTCTGTCCGATCTCTAAAGTTGACACCCTCCCTCTGAGCACAACCATAATTTAAGCCAATGATCCATTAGCAGAGGCATCCCATCCTGAATTTTAGTGACCCACAAGGTCAACAAGGGAAGTCCCCCTATCTGAAAATCCTGGGATCTCGCCACAGTTCAGTTCCTGGAGTCTCGAGAGGAGGTTTTTATAGACTCAACCAGACTTGGTCAGGAGCTGCACTGGCTAGTTTTATGCCAACTTGACACAAGCTATGGTCATCCAAGAGGAGGGAACCTCTATTAAGAAAATGTCTCTATAAGATGGGTTGAACATAATCCTGTGGGATATTTTCTTAGTTACTAATTGATGGATAAGGATCCAGCCTACTGTGGGTAGTGCCATCCCAGGACTGGTGGTTCTGAGTGCTATAAGAAAGCAGAATAAACACGTCATGAGGAGCAAGCCAGTAAGTATCACCCCTCTATGGCCTCTGCATCAACCTTGCTTCCAGGTTCCTGACATGGTTGAATTTCTGTGCTGATTTCCTTCAGTGACGGACTATGCTGGGGAAGTGTAAAGCAAATCAACCCTTTCCTCCACAAGTTGCTTTGGTCATGGTGTCTGTCACAGCAATAGTAACCCTAACTAAGACAGGGGCTGAGAAAGAAGTTCTTACCCAGAGCAGGATTAGGCACAAGCTTGGAAAGCTTGCTTGCAGGAGGTCACCCCACTACCCACAGCACTCCACCTACTTCCCTACAAGAGGACTAAGTCTTGGCAGGGAACTGACCCCACCGCCTCTGAGCTGTTTGTCCAGCTGTCCTAGCCTCCCCAGGCCACAGGTTCTTATATACCTTGGCCTGGAGAATGTATCAGGCATCTGGACACCCATTGAGCCCAAGCTAGAATCAACACACATTGGGAGGGGGAGGCTGGGATGAATTACAACCGCCTCTCTGGGCCTCTTCTCTACATACAAAGATAGCTCATCTCCAAAACCCCTCTAGCTTGGCAATGAACAGCTCGAGAGCCACAGTTAAGGGTTCAGCTTTTAGCCATATATAGTGGCTCTGGGCCTATAACCCCGGAGTGCTTGAGAGGCTGAGATCAGAGAACAATGAGTTTGAAACCAGCCTGGAACATATAATGAATCCCTGTTGGAGGAGGGAGAAGAGGAAGAGGGGGAAGCTAGCTTTGAAGTTAAGACTAATACCTCATTGCCTGAAGACCTAAGTAGGCAATAAGTCCCCCCCCCCCAATCTAGTGCATGCAAGTATGGTTTGCATAAGCATAGAATCTGGCCTTTTTTTCCTGGTGGGAGGTTCCTTAAGACAGGGTCTCATAGCCAGGTAGTGGTAGTGCACGCCTTTAATCCCAGCACTTGAAAGGTAGAGGTAGGAGATTATCTGAAAATTTGAGAGCAGGCTGGTCTACAGAGTGAGTTCCAGGACAGCCAGGGATACACAGAGAAACCCTATATTGAGGGGAAAAAACAACAACAAATAAAAAAACAGGGTCTCACGTAGTCCAGGTTGCCATCAAACTCACCATGTAGCCAAGACTAAGTTGGAACTACTATTCTCCTGGCCAGGCTGATTTTTAACTTCTGAGCTAATCCCCCTGCCTCAGGCTCCCCAGGAGCTGGGACTACAGGCATGAACCACCATTCTTGGACAAAGCCCTCTTTATAATCTTTACCTGCGTTGGGTCATTTAAGCCTCCAGGAACAAAATAAAGGGGGCATGAAAACTATCTGCATTTTGAAAGCAAGGGCACTGAGGTACACAGGCATTTGCTAACTTGCTCCTGGTCACACAGCCTGAGAATATGACAAGAGGACTGACTCCGGGGTTCAATATTCTACACCAGACGCACCTTGCAAATCAAAGCCATAGAGCAGAAACCCACCCTCAGCCTCCTCGGTCTGTGACCCAACCAATCAGATCCTGCAGAAACATCCAGTTAGTGTCCAACATTCCCTCTGATTGTGAGTAACCACAGTTCATGAGCCAAAACAAGTCAGGTCCTAGATTTGTGGCTAAAAATAAGATAGGTTCATGCTCATTGTTTAAAAATAATAGAAGAGGGTGATAGAGAGGTGGCTTCGTGGTTAGGAGCATTGTCTGTTCTTGCAGAGGACCCCGGGTCAATTCCCAGCACCTACAGAGTTGCTCACAACTGTCTGTAACACCAGTTCCAAGGAATCTGACACCTTTTATGGGTACCAGGCATGTATATGGTGCCCAGACACACACGTAGGCAAAACACCAATACATGTGAAATAAAGTAGGATATTTTTTAGAAATAAAAAACACAGCAAAGGGAAATTTTTTTTATTTAAATTTATTTATTTATTAAGGATTTCTGCCTCGTCCCCGCAACTGCTTCCCATTTCCCTCCCCCTCCCCCGATCAAGTCCCCCTCCCTCATCTGCTCGAAGAACAATCAGGGTTCCCTGACCTGTGGGAAGCCCAAGGACTGCCTACCTCTATCCAGGTCTCGTAAGGTGAGCATCCAAACTGCCTAGGCTCCCACAAAGCCAGTACGTGCAGTAGGATCAAAAACCCACTGCAATTGTTCTTGAATTCTCAGTATTCCTCATTGGCCCTATCATACAACAAAAGTATATGCTCAACTATGTTCATGGCAGCATTGTTTGTAATAGCCAGAACCTGGAAACAACCTAGATGCCCTTCAACGGAAGAATGGATGAAGAAAGTATGGAATATATACATATTAAAGTATTACTCAGCAGTAAAAAACAAAGACTTCTTGAATTTTGCATACAAATGGATGGAAATAGAAAACACTATCCTGAGTGAGGTAAGCCAGACCCAAAAAGAGGAACATGGGATGTACTCACTCATATTTGGTTTCTAGCCATAAATAAAGGACATTGAGCTTATAATTCATGTTCCTAGAGAAGCTAAATAAGAAGGTGAATCCAAAGACAAACACATAGGCATCCTCATGAATATTAACCTTCATCAGGCGATGAAAGGAGACAGAGACAGAGACCCACATGGGAAAATTTAAATAAAGGAGAAAAGAGGGGTCAGTGAGACGGCTTGGCAGGCAAAGTTGCTTGCTGCCAAGCCTAATGACATGAGTTCAATCCCCAAAGCCCACATAAAAGGTGTCAGATTCCTTGGAACTGGCGTTACAGACAGTTGTGAGCAACTCTGTAGGTGCTGGGAATTGACCCGGGGTCCTCCACATGATGGAAAGAGAGAACCCAGTCCTACAAGCTGTCCTCAGACCTCTGTGCACAAGTTGTGGCATGCGCACACACACGGGAACGGGAGAGAGAGAGAGAGAGAGAGAGAGAGAGAGAGAGAGAGAGAAAGAAAGAAAGAATTTAAAGTAGGGCAGTAGTGGTACATGGCTTTAATCCCAGCACTCAGAAAGCAGAGGCAGGTGGATCTCTGGGAGTCCAAGGCCAGTTTGATCTACAGAGCAAGTTCCACGACAGCCAGAGCTACACAGAGAAACCCTGTCTTAAAAAAAAAATAAGGTAAACAGTGCGGTGGTATAGATTTGAAATCCCAGCACTAAGAAGGTGCATCCAGGAGGAATCATTCATGGCCAGCCTTGGCTATGTATTGACCTGGAGCTACATAGGACCCTGTCTTCAAAAACAAATAAAAAAGAATAACGAAGAAAATGAAAACTGAGACCCCAGAAGAGTGATCTCCCATACGTCTGATTTTGCCCTCGGTCCGCAACCTCTGACCACTGCTGCTTCTTCCAGTTGTGCAAAGCTGTGGTTCTGCAAGACGTGAGCTGTCCTTGGAAGACCAAAGGCCAGTGTTACTCAATTTAGCAAATAAGAATTTAAGATTCTCAGTCAGAGCTGAATTTCAAATCAACACATAATTCTGGATATAAACATTGCCTATGCAATATTAGGGCTATACTTTTAAAACATTGATCATCAATCTGAACTTCAGTTTTAATGGGACTTGTCATATTGTCTCTGGTATTATTGCTGAAGATAGACTATGGTGTCCTCAGAAATCCATCAGGAGGCGGTCACATTTCCCGGAGACAAGATTCCTCAATAGAGGGAAGACAGAAGGTGCCACCTTGTGCCCCTTCTGCATCTAGGTGCCCAGATGGCTGCCCCCAGTGAATCCACTCTCAGTCTCAACATTCCCCTTCTGCCCTTTCTACCCTGTTGGAGAGATTCCACTGACACACGGAATACTCACAGGGTTAATCCTCCTGACACCAAGTCACTCTTTAACTCATTGTCTTCAGGCCAAAGATTAAAAGCTGCCTGCACAAGAGTCAGGGTTCCAGCAGACCCTGAAAGCTGAGCTGTCCAGACCCCCGAAGTGAAGAAAAGAGGCGAGGGCAAGGGAGGGCCAGAACCAGGGGAGAGAGAAAGGAGGGGCGGTCCACCAGCCCGCTGTCCCACCACAGAGCCGGCTCACGTCCAGCTCCAGGAGCCACTCAGCTGCGAAGGCAGCAACAGCCCCGCTCCTCAGGCAAAGGGCAGCAGGCGTACAGACAGAAGTCCTCGGACTGGAGGTCTTCAGTCCCGGACCACTCAGCCTGGCCCAGCCCCATGGCCTTTAATGACCTCCTGAAGCAGGTGGGGGGCGTCGGACGCTTCCAGCTGATCCAGGTCACCCTGGTGGTTGCTCCCCTACTGCTGATGGCTTCCCACAACACCTTGCAGAACTTCACTGCTGCCATCCCCACTCACCACTGCCGCCCACCTGCCAATGCCAACCTCAGCAAAGACGGAGGTCTGGAGGCCTGGCTGCCCCTGGACAAGCAAGGACGACCCCAGTCTTGCCTCCGTTTCACTTCCCCACAGTGGGGGCTGCCCTTTCACAATGGCACAGAGACCAATGGCACCGGAGTCACAGAGCCCTGCATTGATGGCTGGGTCTATGACAACAGCACCTACCCTTCAACCATCGTAACCGAGGTAAGGATTTGGGGCTCCCTCTCCATGCAACACCACTTCACTTCTCAGACAGACAGACAGTCCGACATACACACGCACACACACATACACACAAACAGTCAAGTTCCCCAGGGGCTAAGATCAGAAGAAGATAAAAGCATTGAGAGGAGGATGGTATTTGTAGAGGGTGGATGTGGAAGCTGCTGCGTGTTTTAAGTGTTCTTAGCTCCCGGGAACTGTGAAACAAACAGCGGAGGAAAGCGTGACTGAGAGGGTGGCATGGGCTGCAGAAGACCTTCCTAGAGGAGCCTGAGGGCCTTCCCTGCAGCTGGCCTCTTCTCTGTCCACAGTGGAACCTCGTGTGCTCTCACCGGGCCTTCCGCCAGCTGGCCCAGTCCCTGTACATGGTGGGAGTGCTGCTGGGAGCCATGATGTTTGGCTACCTGGCAGACAGGTCAGTCCTGGGTAAGCCAAGGAGCTGGGTTAAGCTGGGATTGGGGAGCCCTGACTGGATTCAAGGCAGGGGTGGCTGATTAGGTCCTCAGAAGACTGCGGCCTAGGTAGCTACTCCTCTCTGTGGCTCCACCTGGCTCCTGGCAGTCCTCAGACCCCTGACACAGGTTTCCCTCCCCCACAGGCTGGGCCGTCGGAAGGTGCTGATCTTGAACTACCTACAGACAGCTGTGTCAGGAACCTGTGCAGCCTATGCCCCCAACTATACCGTCTACTGTATTTTCCGGCTCCTCTCGGGCATGTCTTTGGCTAGCATTGCAATCAACTGCATGACACTAAGTGAGGACTGCTCACCTATCTATGTCCCCTCTCACCACCCCATCCTCCCAGTCTCCTCCCCCAGGCCTCCCCTCCTGAGGCCTCCTGCTTTCAACCCAAAACCCCCCCTTAGATCTGCATTTTCAGTCAACACCACCCTGCCTTCCTCAGCTCACACCATAGTCATATTGCAGACTGTGGTCAGAGCGACCAAGACAAACCAGGTACAGGAGACCTTAGGAGTAGTGAAGTGTATCCAAAGGAAATCCAAAGTCTAGTGAGACAGGCCAGGCATGGAGGCATGTACCCACAATCCCAGGGCACGGGAGGCAGAGGTGGGATGACCGTTCCAAGTATGAAGCCAGATGGGTTTATATAATGAGTTCCAAGCCAGTCTGAGCTAAATAGCAAAGAGAGTGGGGTTGGCAAGATGTCTCAGTGGGTAAACACACTTTCCACCAAATCTAGTGACCTGAGTTGATTCCCGGGACCAACATGGTTGAAGAAGAGAACCGATTGTTGCAAGTTAGTTGTCCTCTAACTTCCACACACCTGCCGTGGCATAAGCACAGAGAAGGAAAAGAAGAAGGGAGGAGAGAGAGAGGGAGGGAGAGAATAAATAAATGAATAAATGTAATTGTTTTAAAGGAAATATCCTGTCTAGAGATACCAAAGGCACTGACAGCCAAGAAGTCAGATCTCACTCCTTTCTTGTTGGTATTGTTTATTTGTTTTGTTATGATACAGAGTCTTATAATATAGCCTCCAATTCATGATACTCAGCTTCTCCCTCCCAAGTGCTGGAATTACAGGCATACACCACCATACCCAGATCTCTCTCAGTTTTTAAAATAAATATAGAATATCGTAATTATTTTAATATTATGGCTAGTCTAATATTTCTAAACAAGGATACTTAGTGACTGAGTTCAACACACACACACACACACACACACACACACACACACACATATTCCCCAGATAATGAATCTGAGACTGGGGAGAAGAAAAGAAATTTACCTGAAGTCATCTCTCAAGTCCAGAAAGAAATCCAGGGATTCACAATTTTCTAGACAAAAGGAATCAACAACAGCTGAGATGGAGCTGAGACATGCCATAATAAATAAATAATAAATAATGCTCAAGGGCATCCCAGCAGTAGCAGCAGGAGCCCACCGGGAACCCAGTGGCTTTTGAGACCTTAACAGAGTAGTGGTGGCCGCCCTGCCTGGACTGATCCTCCAGGATGGAAGAAGGCAGTGCTCTGACCACGGAGGCTGAATCTAGCCTAAGACTGAGGGAAAGGGAAGTGGTTTCTGTTGAGAACAGGCTGAGCGGTCAGAGTAACTCTGCAGGAAAAGGGGATGTAGTCAGGCCCTGGGGGCAGAGCCAAAAGCACGGAGAAGTCAGTTCCTGGGGACCCTACTGTCATGGAATGTCTCCTCTCTCCCTACCCTGGCACCCAACCTCAGACATCTACAGAGTTTTGGGGAAGAACACTCTGGGAGGGGGCAGGAGTGAAGTCTCTTTCCACCAGGCAGCTCAGTTACTTGCGCCCCTACTCTAACCCCTTTCCAGATGTGGAGTGGATGCCCATCCACACCCGTGCCTGTGTGGGCACCGTGATTGGCTACATCTACAGCGTGGGCCAGTTCATTCTGGCTGGCGTCGCCTATGCTGTGCCCCACTGGCGCCACCTGCAGCTTCTGGTCTCTGTGCCTTATTTCGTTGCCTTCATCTACTCCTGGTATGTGGGACCTAGGGTGGGAAGCAATGGCCCAGAACCCTACAGGGCTACAAGGGGCAGGCCATCTCTCAGAGCTGGGCACAAACCTCCCCAGAAACTTCATCCAAGACAGAAAGCTGACCCAATCCAGTGCTTCAGTTGAACAGACTGAAACCAAGGCTGTGGGGAGTCAGTTTTGTCCTGAAGGAGGGAGGCAGTTCTCTGGTCTGACCTGCCTGTTAACACTCCCCTTGCCTACCCAGCACCCAAGAGCTAAGTTCTGGGTTGGGGGTGAGTGATTATCAAACTGGCCACTGCTTGGTGATCCTTAAGGGGGCCTTGGCAAGGGCCCTGGTTCCCAAAACATAAATAAAACTCTATTACATGCCTCTAACCCAGAAGACTGAAACCGAGACCACGCCAACATCCACCCTCTCTCCATCCCCACCCTCAGGTTCTTCATTGAGTCAGCCCGCTGGTACTCCTCCTCAGGAAGGCTGGACCTCACCCTCCGAGCCCTGCAGAGAGTGGCCCGGATCAATGGGAAACAGGAAGAGGGGGCTAAATTGAATATAGAGGTAAGACACCTTTGTCCCTAGATGCTGCCTGAGCTCCCCTAGGAGGAGCTCAGGCCCTGAATCATGCCTGTCCCATCAGGTGCTCCGGACCAGCCTACAGAAGGAACTGACCCTAGGCAAAGGCCAAGCCTCCGCCATGGAGCTGCTGCGCTCCCCCGACCTCCGCCGCCTCTTCCTCTGCCTCTCCATGCTGTGGTAGGCTCAACCGGAAACACTGATGGGCAAGCAGGCTGATCAAAGGACAAAGAGCAGGCTGGGAGAGGGTGTGAATGCAACGGGTAGAAAGGCAGATAAGGGGGAGGTAGAGTCAGCAGATCTGCTAGGAGGAGATGTGAGAACCCTAAAGAAACCAGAGTCCTCAGGCTCAACCAGTTCCCATGCTCAAACTGACCTTGCAGCCTCTCTCACCAGTCCTGTCCCTATAGAAACCACCTCACCAGGACCAATGGGCTCCAGAGCCCCCAGATTTGTATTGTGAGGACAGACTGGTGTGCTTTGAAAGCTCTCAGCGATTTTACTGCTCTAGTGGTGCCTGGGGGAAATGAGCACAGGCATAAGAGGACCCACACTTATCCCCCAAAACACGCTTAGACCAAAGATGATATAAGACCAAATCTTCCTTTCTTGTGCAGTGTTCCCAGTATCTCTCTCATATGCATCACCATGGCAATCCATGACAGTTAAGTGGGGTGTAGTCAGAAAAACAATCTTGCCAAAGAATTTTTCACTGGCAATTTGTGGGTTTATTCTCTGTACTGTTCTATCCCCAAACCTAAGCTTTGTGAACCCCTAAAACTTCATCCCAGAAATACAGATAAGTCCCAGACAATTCCAGTCATTACCAGCACCTTGACGTGGCTTACATAGTAACCTCTGCCCTACAGATAAGATAAAGTCTGAAAGTATATAAGCATTACTTTGCAACTAAATGAAAGTTCCCCTGTTTCCTGGGGTGTCTAGTTAGCACAGGATTGGAGGACCGCCCCAATACTTCAGGTGTGCAGTGTGAGCCTGCAGTGGTTAAGTGTCTGAAGAAACAATAGTCAAAGCAGATCCTAGGTACCAAAGCAAGATACCCCAAGCAATACTGAATTTATGAAAAAGTACACTTGTGTAAGCCTGTCTAACCAACCGCACCTCCATCTCCCTCCTCACCAGGTTTGCCACTAGCTTTGCCTATTATGGGCTGGTCATGGACCTGCAAGGCTTTGGAGTTAGTATATACCTAATCCAGGTGATCTTCGGTGCGGTGGACCTGCCAGCCAAGTTCGTGTGCTTCCTCATCATCAATTCCCTGGGCCGCCGACCTGCGCAGCTGGCCTCCCTGCTGCTGGCAGGCATCTGTATCCTGGTGAATGGGATAATACCGAAGGGTGAGCACCTACCAGCATCTTCGTTCTCAGTCCCACCCACCATGCTCCTTCAGATATAACCCAGCTTCTCAGAAGAAGCCAATACCTCCAACCTCAATCCCTATGCTTCCTCTCTCCTGATTGCTTTCTCTCTAGACCAGACGATCGTACGCACCTCCCTGGCTGTGTTAGGGAAGGGCTGCCTGGCTTCCTCTTTCAACTGCATCTTCCTCTACACCGGAGAGCTGTATCCCACAGTAATCCGGTGAGTGGGAGCCCAGGGCATGGAGCGGGGGGTTCTTAGGGAAAGACAGTCTCCTGCACACACTAAATTCAGAACCCCTGAGCATAGTCCAGTACACAAAACCTTTCCCCACTCCCCCAAAAAAAAGCATTAATCAGGGAAGGACATATAGGAACTTCTCAGCTGCACATGTCAGGGTCTGGCTGGCAGAGATGTGACTGTCCAGCCCTCACCTAACCTTAGAAGGAGTCACCAGCTAGAACAGGGTAGAGAGCCACATCTCAGAAGCAATGAACTGAAGACTCCAGAACACAAGTTACAAGCTGTGGTCACATCTAAACTCCATCTGAAACCAACCAGTACATCTGAAACCAAAGACACAAACATGCATTCGACTTCCCGCAAGAACCACTCCTGACAATGTGCCAGTCGTATTAATAAACTCAGCACCCCTTTATAGCGAGATGGGAAAGGCACTAAGAAATAAAATAATATGTCTACTTTAAGAATTGAATGCAAGCCAGGAGGTAGTGGCACACACCCTTAATCCCAGCACTCAGGAGGCAGAAGCAGGTGAATCTATGTGAGTTTGAGGCCAGCCTGGTCTATGGAGCGAGTTCCAGTACAGGCTGCAAAGCTACACAAAAAAAAAAAACCTTATCTTGAACAAAAATAAGAAAGAAAGAAAGAAAGAAAGAAAGAAAGAAGAAAAGAATTGAATGCAAACGTCACATGAAATCAAAGACCCGAGAGTGCTATGAGGAGAACCCTGAGGCATCTTGGATGCTATCCCTTGCCTTTGTGGGTTTCCAGGCCAAGTGTGTACAGTGTACCAAGCACTCAGATAAAGCATGTACTGTGTACCAAGCACTTTCTTAATTTCACAAATACTAACTCACTATTTCTCAAAGCAGACCAAGGTAGGTCACTCTTCTTCCACAAGTGTAAAACAAAGACACACTGAAGTTAGGTCACTTCTGCAGGATCCACAGCTGGCAGTGAAACCTGCACTCAACCCTCCTTGGTTGCCACCTAAGTCAAAGCTTTTCTTGGTTAGCTCGACTTATTTATTTTTATTTCATGTATGAATGTTTTGCCTATGTGTATTATACACACCATGTACATGCCTAGTGCCACAGGGCCCAGAAGAAGAAGACATCAGATCCCCTGGCAATAAGTTCCATATGGGTATTGAGAACTGAACTTGGTCTTCTGTAAGAGCAGCCAGTGCTCTTAGCCACTGAGCCATCTCTCATAGAGAATGAATGGTTTTAACATACAAGCAATATGTAGCTTCCAGACCCTTCCCCTGGGGATTCTAACAAATAGGTCTCTGTGAGATGGAGACAAATATAACTCATAAGGTAGGCAGGCGTGCTGGGTATGGGTGTGAGGTCCTGAATTCCATCCCTAGCACAGCCAGAAAGAGAAAAGAAGATAAACTTTCCAGATGATGGTAGCCCAAGAATCACCAGTCTTACCCAATGATCTCATGTGACTGCTGGAAACTGGAACCCAGAGATGTAAAGAGATTGGCTGAAGGTCACACAGCAGCTTAAGGACAGAGGCAGAACTCACTTTCAAATTCCCCAAATCTGATGATAGCCCTTCTCGATTTCCCTTTTTGTTTAAAAGTCATCACAATGGCCTTGGGATGCAGGTCAATAGTAAAGGGTCGTCCTGGCTTTGATATCCAACACAACCAAGAGCAAAACACAAAAATGTAGAATCGTTTGCTAATCAAGTAGGAAAAAGGAGACACAGGGATGTCCAGGGCTGTCAGAACTGCCCTGCTCCAAATGTCACCATGGTACCCACACCGGAGCTCTAATCAATACCCCACCTGACCACAGGCAGACAGGCCTGGGCATGGGCAGCACCATGGCCCGGGTGGGCAGCATCGTGAGCCCGCTGGTGAGCATGACTGCCGAGATCTACCCCTCCTTGCCTCTCTTCATCTTCGGTGCTGTCCCGGTGGCTGCCAGTGCTGTCATTGTCCTCCTGCCAGAGACCTTGGGCCAGCCACTGCCGGATACAGTGCAGGACCTCAAGAGCAGGTGAGCACTCTCCCGGAAGAGCAGGTGAGCACTCTCCCGGAGAGGATCAGTGACTCACTCCAGGCCACCTGCCCAGGCTGGAGCAGCACTGAGGCTCAAACCCAGGACACCTCTTCCAGAATAGAGTTTTGTCCCTTTGTCCCTGGGTTCAGGATTGCCCCATAATCCTTCTTTGGGCTCTCAATTCCAGGAAGGAACAGTTGCCATTTAGGGTCAGATAGCAGGTGACTAGTCACAGACTGAGGGGAAAGCCCGCACCATCTCAGACCTGGACAGGAGGCCGCAAACCCAGATGTCTGCTTTCCTCCCTGCAGGAGCAAAGGAAAGCAAAGACAACTGCAGCAGGAACAGCAGAAGCAAATGATCCCACTCCAGGCCGCAACACAAGAGAAGAACGGACTCTGAGGACGGAAGGGGCCCCACACAGCACCAAAGGGAGTGGGGCTCTACAGGTCCTGCCACCTTCCTGAAGAGGGGCAGTGAGTGAAGGAACCAGACCATCCAAGTGTGGAGGCTGCCGGACAGAGAAATGCCTCCCAAGGGTCACTTCAGTAGACCCCAAGAGGAACAATAATTAAAAGTCCTGACTGTGTGCAGTTTCTAAGGTGGCAATCTTCCGGCTCAGTGTTCACATGGTCTGTCCCTCCCCCAGCTCCACGGCCCTCCACCTCCAGGACATGGCACAGAACCCCAGACCATTAAAAGACTTTTCTTCTACTTTGGTTCCCCTCTCTTCTTCTCTGCCTCCACCTCTCCTATCCACACATCCCTGTTTTAGTTAAATGCCTTATGCCCCCTCTGCTCCCCAGAAATCAGAACGCAGTGAGAAACTGAAATGAAAGCAGCCAATCAGAGGCTCTGCTTTGGGCTCGTCTCCGTCTGTATGAGCAGATGTTTCCTAGCAGGAAACGAGAATGATGATCATAGGTGCTGTCTGGATGCTGCCCTCTGCAAGTTCAGATCATTAGCCAACCTAATCCTTCCTGTGTTTGCTGGGTTTTCGGTGTTGCTTTGTTTTCTGTGGGTCTAGGGAGTACTGGAGGGGAAAGACGAGGACTGGACAGTATTGACCCAACCCTGGATGCTAAGTATGTGCCAAGCAATGTCTTAAGCAATCTCCCTTTCAGTCATCCTCTGGAGGGAGATGTTGTCTGAGAGCAATTTGGTTTGGTTTCATTTTTGGTTATTTTGTCAATTTGACACAAACTAAAGTCATCCAAAAGGAAGGAACCTTGATTAAGAAAATGTCTCCATAAGAGGCCTGTAGTCAAGCCTGTGGAGCATTTTCTTCATTAATGACTGGTGCGGGAGGGTCCGAACCACTGGGCTGGTGGTCCTGGGTGCTATAACAAGGCAAGCTGGGCAAGCCTTGGGGAGCAAGCCAGTAAGCAGAGCTCTTCCATGGCCTCTGCGTCAGCTTCTGCCCTGACTTCCCACAGTGATGGAGTGTAACCTGAGAGGTGTAGGTTCCCTTCCAAGCTGCTTTTGGTCATGGTGTTTATCACAGCAAAGGAAATACTAAGACGGTAGCACGTATCTCTAGCTAGCCTTAAACTGACTAAGTAGCTGAGGATGACCTTGACCTCGCTTCTTCTTCCTCCACCTCCCACGCGCTAGTATTATAGGAGTGTGCCACAACGCTCAAATCTGAGAGCAGTACTGTTTTATTCCTAGCTTAGTCTCTTTTCAGTCAGCTGTCAGTGAATTTGTAGCATTCTCTACATCCAGAGCAAAATGGAACATTCCAGAGATTCCTCAGCTACCTGGTCCTAATAGGGTGTTTCTCAAAAGTCCCAATCTCAGGGCTTCACCCTGTCACGCCAGGGCTTACACAGGCTTTAGTCCAGTCCAAAGCCCTACCTTATATGTTTCCATGCCCCTCCCCAGAAGCTTCATGGCCCCAGAGAAATTTAAAGGACAAGCGACTTCACCAGCTAAGCTTCCAGGTCCTGTGGCAGGCTGAATAGAGGAGCCCACAAAGGTGCCTATAGCCAAATCCCTGGAACCTTTGATCGTGTTGCCTGAAACAGAAAGGGAATCTTGCAGATTGTATTGCTTGTATTAAGTATTCTGAGGTGGAGAAACTATCCTGAATTATTTGGGTTAGCCCAGTGTGATCGCAAGGGCACTTAGATCAGTGAACAGGAGATGTAACAGCAGAATGGAGAGGCTGCGGTAACTTAAGAAAGGACAGAAAATAAAAGCCATTCAAGGCAAGACAGAGGCGATAATCTTCAATTAATTGTTAACAAATTAAAGGAGCTTCTTATCATTTTCAGTCAAATAAATAAATTTAGCATTTCCAAAAAAAAATTAAGTGGTGTGAGCTTCCAAGCCAAGGAATGAAGCTTCTTCCCAGAGCTGAAATGAAAGGAAATGGAGTCTTCCTTGGAGCCACCAAGAGAAACACAGTCCTGTTGACATAGCAACCTTAGCTATCCAGCCTCTATCTATATGAGAATAAATGGTTTAAGCTTCTATATTTGCAATGATTTCTTGCAAGCAGCAATAGGAAACTGATAAGCCTTTTGCTAGCTTCCTCCAGGAGACCCAGTAGAGACTTTATTTTCCCATGTACTGTATTTGTGGTTAGGGTAGAGCTGTAATGCCTAGGTAAACAAAGGTCCCTATTATCAAATTCACAAGGTTTGCCTTACCCCCCTGGTTCCTGTAGATATTGTGGAACTCCTAAACTCCCCTTTGCTAAATTCTCACCTGCCTACCCCCAGTCCCACAGTCCCCAAGCCCACAGCCCTCCCCCTGGCCCCACAGCCCCTACGGCCCCACAGCCCCACAGCCTCCCAGCACCCCAGTCCCTTGCTTAGGTGTTTCAAAGATGTCAAGAAACAGTGTCCATCATAGGTACAGGGGCAAAAGAAAAATATTGCACTGGGTCCAGAGGCGTAGCTCAGCTAACAGAGTACTTACCTAGCAGATATGAAGCCCTAAGTTCCAGTCTCAGCATTGAGTAACGCAGGCATGTGGTGTATGCCTATAATCCCAGGACTCAAGAGGTAAAGGCAGGAGGAAACAAAGTTTAAGGTCGCTCTGGCCTACATAGTGAGTTTGAGGCCAGTCTGGTATTCAGGATACACACTGTCTCAAGGTGAAAACAGAAGGAGATGACCAGGGAGAAGGGCAGAAGGGAAGGGAAGGGAAGGGAAGGGAAGGGAAGGGAAGGGAAGGGAAGGGAAGGGAAGGGAAGACTCATTGGGAAGAAAACATAATGGGAAGAAAACCCATTGTGCCTCCTCTTAAGAAAACCCTCAGTGATCTCTTGGGCAGTGGTTCTCAACCCATGGGTCATGTCCCCTTTGGAAGGTCAAATGACCCTTTCACAGGGGTCACCTATCAGATGTTCTGCATATAAGATATTTACATTATGATCCATAACAGTAGCAAAATTACAGTTATGAAGTAGCAATGAAGATAATTTTATGGTTGTGGCCATAACAAGATGAAGAACTATACTAAAGGGCCGCGACACTAGGAAGATTGAGAACCTCTGTCTTATGGCTATCTCCATGCGACTCAGATTGGAGTTGCAGACCATTAGCTGGATCTGTTGCAAACTGATGAAGTGCTAAACTAATGATCTTGAATTTCCTCCACCAACTCTAATTCATTCTCACCCTGTTCTTCTTAAATCCCTCATCAAGAGACGCCCACACCAGTCACATCTGTAGAAGCCACTATAAGTCACATCTGTAGAAGCCGAGCCAACTGTGAGGATCCAAGTCAGCTACAGTTTAGATGTAGGTGGTAGATGATATTGGATGTTCATATGAAATGTCTCCAATGGCAGCCACTAAGGAAAGCAAGGGCGGGGGGCGGGGGGGGGGGGCAAAACAACATAATGGAAAGCTAGAACCACCCCTGTATCAGTGTGTCATTGGCACATAGATTTAAACAATCCCAAAAACACTTGCTGATATCCTATTTGAACTCTCCACCTGCAATTGTACAAAGAATATGGTTGTTCTAAAAGCGTTGAGATTGGAAGAGAAAAAGGCTTCAACCATCAGGGAGAGCAGGGTCCAAAAATACTCTTCTGTTGTCAAAGACTGAAAAACAGAAGGACATGTAGTTAGACACTGGATACTAGGTAGCACCAGGCCATACTTGCAGTGAGAAAGGGAACAAATGATGAGAGAGATACCCTCATCCAGGGACCCCTTCCTGGGAGCAGATTATGGACCTCAGAACAGAAGCAGGATCCAAACAGAGCCAGGCAATCTCGTGAAGCTAAGAAGAACAAACAAAAGAGAAGTTCAAGGTGGCCAAGACAGCTAGAACTTGCAGAAGTGAGAACTATAAAACTTCTAGAGATGAGAGAGGTATGCGCACTGGGTCCCACAGGTTTGCAGAGTCTAAAGAGGATTCCTATTGGTGGAGATGTGGCTCAGTGGGTAGAAGGCAGCACCTACCTCAGAACCACGTACAAACCAGACGTCGACTGGGCCACATGAGACTGTCTCAGAGACTAAATGAATACGTGAAAAGACTTTCTGGGGTGAGTGAGATGTCCCGGGGGGTAAAAGTACTCACCACACAAACTTGACAACACGAATTCTGTCCCTGGAACCCACCATGAAAGTAGTGAACTGACTCCTGAAAGATATGCTTTGACCTCTATATGGAGAGAGAGAGAGAAGAGAAGAGAAGAGAAGAGAATTAAATTAAGTTTTGTTTTGTTTTTTGTTCTGTTTTTTGAAGCAGGATTTCTCTGTGTAGCTTTGGGGCCTGTCCTGGAACTAGCTCTTGTAGACCAGATTGGCCTTGAACTCACAGAGATCTGCCTGCCTCTGTCTCCCTAGTGCTAGGATTAAAGGCATGCGCCACAACCACCCAGCAGAATTAAATTAAATTTTAAAAAAAATTCCTAGAACTCAGTAAACAGAACTCAAGCACCCCAATTCAAATATAGCCAAAAATACATAAGCACAGAATTTGCCATAAAAGAGACAGGAACGAGTGGTCAACCTCAATAGTCATAAGGAAAATGTAAAATCGGATCACAGTGAGATGTCGGTTCACACCCATACAAACAGCTAACACGTAAAATGATGAATTCTATGCAGTCATGCGATGCCCGGGGCCTCACCTTGGGACTCTACAGGATCTCCCCACCACGAAGACTCTCACCAGATGTGCCCTCTTGACTTTGGACTTCCTACTACTCCACATGACCAAGATGCAGCCAGAAGGCTGAGGCTCAGCTAGTGAGACGGAGCCATGCTGGACTTTGACTCAGAGGACAGTGACTTGAAAACAGAGCTCACCAGGGAACTCCCCCATGGTGATAGGTCCACAGTTCAGAGGCAGACGCCAGTGTCTGCTCCAAACCAGTGTGTAGGTCACACTACTCACGTTGAGTTTCCTCTATAACTCTCCCAACTTTGACCAATAGGCTAGCAATAAATTCATTCTCTCCTTGAAAAATAAATAAGACTGACCACACCAGTGTGCTGAAAAGAAGAAACAGAAATCTTAGTTCCAGCCAAAAAAACAACAACAACAAAAAAAAAGAAACCTAAGTTTGTAGCCATTTTTTTAGCAACAGCAATAATGAGCCAAGGCAAACCTTTGCACTCTGTAAGCTGACCTACCTCAGGTGTTTGTCACAGTGGCAGGAAGCTGACTAACACAGAGAGTTCCAAAACAGAATACCCAGGCTAGAGAGCTTACTCAACAGAAAAATACTTTCTCACCGTTCTAGAGGATGAACGTCCATTATCAAAGAGTCAGCAGGTTTGAGCCTCTTCCTTTGGTTACCTTCCCAGTGTGTCCTCACACGGCCTCTGCTACACACACACACACACACACACACACACACACACATCCCTGCTGCTTTCTTCTTATAAGGGCATCAGATGTTTGGATTAAGAACTTATTCTTTTTTAATAGAATACTTTTTATTATTTGGCAATTCCACACATGTGAACAACTTATCATAATCCTATGCACCCCAACTCCCCTTCCCACTCTACCCAGGCACCCCCAACATATTCCCCTCTCTTTTACTTTCTCCACTTCAGTAAGGAGAGGGGCCCTGGAGGCCTGGCTGCCTCAACAGGAATGGCCCGAGTCCTGCATCCTCTTCTCTCCTTCAACAGGAACAATCCTTTCCCAACCACACAGAGGCCGGCGGCCCTGGAGTCACAGAGGCCTGCATGGATGGCTGGATCTTCCTTCCCTTCTGCCAGCACAGCAGTGAGGAAACCTGGGCCACTTTCCATCCTCTGTGCCCCCATCTGTTTCAGGTACCTTCCTCCACACTGTGTCAGAGTAACTGACAAAAGCAAGTGTTTGGTTTGGCTCGCAGTTAGAGAGTACACAGTCCATTCCAGCAGGGGATGCAGGAGCCTGGAGCAGCTGGTCACATAGCATTTGCAGTCAGGAACCAGAGAAAGATGGCTGCCTGTATTCTACTTCTCTTCTCCTTTTTATTCAGTCAGGAACCTCAGGCCATGAAACAGTGCCACCCAGAATCAGAGGGGGTCTTCCCACCTTTTCAGAAGTACCCTCATAGACACATCAGAAGTTTATCTCCCATGTATTTCTAAATCCTGCCGAGATGTCCATCAAGATCCCTTTTCCCCCAATCTTGCTCTCCCACGTACAAACACAGACTGTGTGACCTTGACTTGAGTTTGTCGGAATGAGGGAAGACCCTGAAGCTACAGTGTTTGCCCAAACACAGAGCTGAAAGAGAGGCTCTTCCTGGAGGAGACACAGTGATTCCTGCAGGAAGCAGCTCTCCACCCAGCCCACATCAGAGAAGACAGTGCAACAGGAAACAAATGCTCACCTTCACCTCAGAATGCCAAAGGACCCTGGGAAATCAAACACATCTGAAAGGTGGGTAGGTGGATGCAGAGGAAGGAAAAAGAAAGACGGAGGCTGGAGATTCTGAGCTCAGGGTTTCAGAGACAGAAGCAATTTCCTGACTTCATCTAGAAATTGCTCTCAGTAGCTCGAAGTAGGAGATGGAGCACAGCCAAGGAGCTAAGACGGGAAAGACAACAGGGCTGTGGGGTTCCTTTCATCTTGGTGATTTAGTGCCTCTCCCTCAAACACACAGAGAGAGAGAGAGAGAGAGAGAGAGAGAGAGAGAGAGAGACAGAGACAGACAGAGAGAGAGAGAGAGTGGATTATGCTAGCCTACTGAGCGCCTCACTGGGCTGCATTCTGAACGTCACAGCTGTAACATCTCTGTTTCAGTCAGTGGTCAGCAAGAATAGGGGACTGGAGAGATTGCCTAGCAGTTAAGAGCCCCTGTTCTTCTTCCAGAGAACCCAAACTCGGTTTCCAGCACTCAAGTTAGACAGTTCTCAACCATCTGTGACTCCGGCTGCTGGGGATCTACTTACTGTCCCTGGCCTCTGCAAGCGTCTGCACTTGTGGGCAGGAATTGTCCCACACTACACCCACGTGGCAGACACACCTACATAAAATGTGAAATACTAAAAATAGATGATTTTTAAGACTTCAGGAGCAGTAAATAAAGCACATGCACGATTTCTGGAAACTGGAACCAAGAACTGGAACACCAGAGGTGTTTCCGCATAGTCATTCTGGTCCTCCTCAGCCCATTTCATCAGTGGGCTCATCTTGTTCAGTGACCACCAGTCTTGCTCTGGTCCATTACTTCTCAGGCTTAGGGCTCAACATCAGTCAGAAGATTCTCAGGAAAAGTTCTGATTGGCTTAAAGCAACACACTGGTAAGGCTTGCCACCTGCATTTGGCTCATGGCCATACTTCATCTAATAAATGCACTAGTTGACTTTTTCATTGCTGTGATAACGCCTGACAAATGTGATGTAAGAAAAGAAAGTGTGTATGGCTCACGGCTTAAGGATAGAGTCCGTTGTGGCGAGGAAGCCACGGCAGCAGGAGTCGGAGGTGGCTGGTCACATGGCATCCACAATCAAGGAAGAAAGATGTATGCTGCACTTAACTCACTTCCTCCTTTTGATTCTGTCTGGGACCCCAACCCGTGGAATGATGCTGTCTAAATTTGGGGTGGGTCTTCCAGCTCAATTAGACTAATCTAGATGCCACCTCACAGACAGGTCCAGAGATTTGTTTCCAGGCGGATTCTAAACCTCATCAGATAATCAGTTTAGCCATCACTTGCACCTCCGGCTGTGCTTTGCAAAGAGAGGATTCCCTGAGAAAGAGCTGTGGTCAAGCATAGACCCAGGCTTTTCTCATACAGCATCTGTCTGAAACTGGTAAAAGGTAAATTATGTTCGTACTGGAAAGACCCAACACAGAAGCATCAGATAACGAAGTAAGGCATGCTAGTCCCTCCTCCCTATCACACACAGGTGCCCTGTAGAAGTCCCTCCAGGCACAGTCATAAAGACTTTCTTCTTTTTTTAAAGATTTATTTCCTTTTATTTTATGTGTATGGGTGTTTTGCCTGTGTGTATGTATATGCACTACATACATGCAGTGCCCTCAGAGACCAAAAGATGGTGTCAGAGCCCCTAGAACTGGAGGTGTGAGCCTCCGTGTGGACTCTCGGGGAGGGCAGCAAGTGCTCTTAATGCTGGGCCATCTCTCCAGCCTAGATATTTCTTCTTTATTTTCTGGCCTAAGGTGGTAAACATTCTCTTCAACTCCAGCACATTTTATCAATATTCCCAATTCTGCGTTCCCTTGGCTCTTCCTTTTTAACTTTTTAAAGGTTATTTTGCAGTGTGTGTGTGTGTGTGTGTGTGTGTGTGTGTGATGCAGAGGAAGAGGAGAACATGTGTGGAGGTCAGAGGACAGCTCTATAGAGTTGGTTCTCTCCTTCCACCTTTATGTGAATCCTGCACACTGAACTCAGATTGTCCTGGCAAATGCTTTTACCTCCTGAGTTCCTTGCCAGCCCCTGGCCTCAACTCACAGAAGCCACCTGCCTCTGCCTCTGACTTCTGAGTACGGGGATTAAAAGACAGTACACAACATGCCTGCCCCTTTCCACTTCTGTTTTTTCAGATTTTTTATTTTATTTTATTTTATGTTATTTTATTTTATGGGTATGTGTATTATGCCTGCATTCTTATATATGTGCACCACATGTGTGGCTAGTGCTATGGATCCTCAGTTGTGAGCTGCCACATGGATGCTGGGAATTGAACCCAGGTCCTCTAGAGGAGCACCCACTGCTCTTAACCCATGAGCCATTTCTCCAGCCACCACCACCACCAACCCCTTTTCACTTCTTAAAACTCTACTTTCTTTTTGGTTTGGTTTTTAATTTGGGGGTTTGGCTTGGTTTGGTTTGGGGTTTGTTTAATTTATTTACTTATTATGTATACAATATTCTTTCTTCATGTATGCCTGAAGGCCAGAAGAGGGCACCAGACCTTATTGCGATGAACATTTTTTTAAAAATATTTATTTATTTATTATGTATACAATAGTCTATCTGTGTGTATGTCTGCAAGCCAGAAGAGGGCACCAGACCTTATTACAGATGGTTGTGAGCCACCATGTGGTTGCTGGGAACTGAACTCAGGACCTTTGAAAGAGCAAGTGATGCTCTTAACCATTGAGCCATCTCTCCAGCCCCTAGTTTGAGGTTTTTTGAGACAGGGTTTCTCTGTGTAGCCCTGGCTGTCCTGCAACTCACTTTGTAGACAAGGTGGGCCTACAATTCAGAGATCCTCCTGCCTCTGCCTCCTGAGTGCTGAGATTAAAGGCATGCACTACCATGCCCAGCATTTCTTAAAACTCTGCTTTCAAAGCTGGGTAAGGTAGTGCACACCACCTTAAACTCTGTAAGTTCAAGGCCAGCTTGGTCTATAAAGCAA
The DNA here is from genome assembly GCF_018167655.1 of Microtus oregoni. Taxonomy (NCBI): domain Eukaryota; kingdom Metazoa; phylum Chordata; class Mammalia; order Rodentia; family Cricetidae; genus Microtus; species Microtus oregoni. The sequence continues at coordinate 49,621,367 of NW_024543071.1, read as the reverse complement.
GTTCCCGGACAGCCTGGAACACAGAGAAACCCTGTCTCGGAGGGAAAATTAAAAAAACAAAACAAAACAAAAAAAAAAAACTCCACTTTCTGCTTTCCAAGGCTGACTATACTCTCTGAACTGTCAACCCACCTGCTGCTTTTCTGTCCCAAACAGCAGGCAGTTTGATTGAAAGCTCAGATTTCTGACCATCGGAAGAATCTCAACAAGTGAGACTAAAAGAAGACTGGATACTAAACTTCTCACCATTTTTTTTTTTTTAGATTTAATATCTGAGCAAAGTCAGACACACATTCCCTGCATTCCCTGAGACAGTTCCAAACACATCTGTATGGATGCCAGGACTGATCTCTCCTACACAGTGAACTGGGCTATCAACCACCAGCACCACATGCAGGCACGGACTGCTAGAAAGTCTGTTTTATAAACAGTCGCAATACTTTTTCCTTGGGTCAGTAATATCAAAGCCTGTGGCTGCCTCCCAAAAACATCCCATTAGGGTAATGGGCAACTAACATGCAAACCCACTGTGAAGCTGGACCTCCTGACATGTGAAGCAAATGAAATGGCTCACAAACCAGCAGGGACTACTTAAGCAAGAAACACAATTGCAGCGAAGACATTCACCCAGGACCACATGGCTGTGTCTGGTAAGTACCACAAACCAGGTGGTCATCTGAGAAGGACAAGTCTCAGAATGCTCCTTGAGAAAAACTCCTAAGCGTGCTCTGACCTGGGAGGGATGACTCAGCAGTCTGCATGCCATGCAATAGATAACCACAACAAGAAAAAGTTGCTAGTTGTAGGTTATTTTTTTTAAAAAAAAAAAAGAAAGGGCAGCACTGGGGCCAATGAAATGGTTCAGTGACTAACAATGCCTGCTGCCAAGACTGATGACCCACGTTGGATCTCTGGAAGCCTTATGAAGGGAGAGCGCCACCTCTTACAAATTGTTCTCTGCCCCTCACATGCATGCCTTGGTGCATGCACACACACACACATACAGTAAATAAACATGAAAGAAAATCTTAGCCCAACTTCAATTATTTTCTTGTAAATTAAAAATACTAGACAAGCCAGGTGGTGGTGGCATACACCTTTAATCCCAGCACTCAGAAGGCAGAGGCAGGCAGACCCGAGTTGGAGGCCATACTGCATATACTGCATATAGATAGATATGCAAGCATGTTTAATGTATGCGGTGCTATTGTATGTGTGGGTACATTCCTGTGTGCATGCCCTCATGTGTAAGTCTGAATTGATGCCAGGTTTCTTCCTCAGTCACTCTCCACTTGATTTACTTGTGGGATATTTGTACACTGTGTGAAGATGTATCGCTGTGGTCGGTGTAATAAAAAGCTGAACATCCAATAGCTAGGCAGGAGAGTATAGGCGAGACTTCCAGGAAGAAAGAAAGGCAGAGTTACCAGCAGGAGGAGCAGTATGGAGATGAGGTTACCATGTGGAAGTACATAGATTATAAAATTCGGGTTAATTTAAATTAAAAGAACTAGTTAGGAATAAGCCTAAGCTACAGCTGAACTTTCATAATTAATAGTAAGTCTCCATGTCATTACTTGTGAGTTGGAGGTCCAGATGAGTTACTGGGTGTGGCTTGAGCATATATTAGACCTCAAAGCCCACCTCCACAGTGACACTCCTACTTCAACAAGGCCACACCTACTTCAACAAGGCCACACCTACTTCAACAAGGCCACACCTACTTCAACAAGGCCACACCTTCTAATAGCACCACTCCCTTTGGAGGTCATTTTCTTTCAAACCAACACACTTGATGAACGTGATATGGTTGGAGAGAAATCCTTGTTTATAAATTTTGTTATTGTGAGATTTGATTGATTTAACTGTTTGCGTGGTGTACACTTTCTGTGTGTTATATATGTATGTGAGTGTGTGTGTGTGTGTGTGTGTGTGTGTGTGTATTTGTTCTTTGTGGGCTTTTGTTGTTTCTTTGAGACAAGGCCTCACTGTGCAGTCCTGAGTGATAGAGAGCCACTTGTCTCTGTCTCCCGAGTACTGGGAGCCTTGTCCTTTTTTTCTATTAACAAAGAAAATGACAATTTTATCTAATCTACATGGGAAGTAGAAAAAGACAAGATCTCCTAAGTAAATAGGGAGCATGAGGATCATGAGAGGGGGCAGGAGGGGGGGAAGGGAGGGGAATGGAGAAAAAGATATAGCTCAAAAAAAAATTAAAAAGAAAATAAAAGAAAATGACAGTTTTATAATCCATCTGAAAGAACACAAAAGTGAGTTCTTAATTTTAGAAAAAAATGACATATCTTTTCACCATTTCAACTCAAAAGTACTGGTACATCCTTTGGCAGTAAATTTTCTGTAGGCTGTGGAACCGTTTGATTGCACCTAGAGAGGAAATAATGTCAGAAGGAGAATTCTTTTCTTATCTTGATTTAAAAGAACAACAAAATTATTCAGTGATTAAAAAAAGAACTGAGCTACCAGGCCATGGAGAACCATGGAGGAAGCTTAAACGTATATTACTCAGCAAAAGAACCAATCTAAAAAAGCTATACACTGTACAGTGTGTGTGTGTGTGTGTGTGTGTGTGTGCACGCACGCGCGCGCGCACGTGTATAAGACAGTGTCAAACCATGTAGGTGCTGGCCTGGCATTCATAGAGATCCAACTGCCATGCCGTGCCAAACCTTTAAAAAAAAAAAGGCAAAGTGGTGAAGACAATAGTAATCAGTGATCCCCAGGGGTTGGGGAGGAGAAAGCGTCAAACAGACAGGGCACAGGGAACTGGGGGACCATGAGTCTTTCTGTTCTATGCTGGTGAATACATACCATTACACACTTGTCAGAATTTATAGAACGTGAAATGTTAAGCATGAACTGTAAGCCGGGCGGTGGTGGCACACACCTTTAATCCCAGCACTTGGGAGGAAGAGACAGGTGGATCTCTGTGAGTTTGAGGCCAGCCTGGTCTACAGAGTGAGTTACAGGATAGCCAAGGCTACACAGAGAAACTCTGTTACGAAGTGCACCCTGAGCTCTGGTGACAATGACGTGTTAACATGGGTCCCACTACTTGTAACTGGTGAAACCCACGCTGGTGTGGAATGCTGACAGCAGTAGAAGCCGCTGCATGTATGTGGCAGGAGCGCACAGCAAATGTTTATACCGTCAGGGAACCTAGAAACGCTTGTGTTGTCTGGCTTGCTGCTTGGCAGTTTTGCTTTATTCTTTTTTATTTTTGTTTAAGATTTATTATTTTATGTGTGCCGAAATTTTACCTACATATATGACCGTGTACTATATTCATGCCTAGTGCCAATGGAGGCCCAAAAAGGGTGTTGGATCCCCTGGAACTGGAGTTACAGGTGGTTGTGAGCATTATGTAGGTGCTAAGAATCAAACCCAGGTCCTCTGGTGGAGCAGTCCGTCATCTTAACCCCTGAGCCATCTTTCAACCCCCTTCTATTTCATTTTTGGCATGTGTGTATCTGTGTAGTATGGTGCAAGGGTGTGAGGGCATATACCAAGGCTGGAGTATGATGTCAGGTGTCTTTCTCTATCACTGCCCACCTAACTGGCTTAAGATAGGAGTCTTTCAAAGACCCGGAAGCTGCTGCACAGGTTAACCAATGAAGTCCCATTGATCAGACTTCAGGTGTGTACAGCCATGTCCACCTTTTTAATTGGATACTGGGAATTTGAACTCAGGTCCTCATACTTGCCTAGCAAGTGTTCTTACCCCCAAGCCATCCCCCCAACCACTGGTTTCAGTTTTTTGAAACAGGGGTCCACGTAGTCCATATTGACTTGAAGCTTGCTACAACCTGAACTTTTGCTTCTGCCTCTCAAGTTCTGGGATTACACGAACCACAAGGCCAGACACATAAAACCGTTTTAAGTAAAAAATCAATTACTCAAACTGAACAGAAATCCCAAAAAGTGCTTTCTATAAGAACAGCATTGTTTAAATGTTAGCTGTGGTAACAATTACTATTTATGTCAGGGCTTCAAAGGACCACAGCCCTCTCAAATGTGGTGTACAAAACTGGAAAGTTAATGGGAGTATCCAGGAAGGGTCCACAGAGCCCTTGATCTAGAACTCGGGCGCAGCCTCACAGGGGCCTGAGGGCCAGGCAGCTGGACTCTCCCTCCCTCTGTCAGTTAACCACAGAGCTCTTGTCATGACTTCTGGTTGAATTAAAATTATAGTTCTACTTTTTCTTTTTTTGAGACAGGGTTTACTCTGTGTAACAGCCCTAGCTGTTCTGGAACTAGCTCTGTCATCCAGGCTGGCCTCGAACTCACAGAGCTCTGTCTGCCTCTCCCTCCCGAGCACTGGGATTAAAGGCATGCACCACCACCGCCCGGTTTTTCCTCCTGATCTTAGTGCTTCGTTCTTCTCTCCCCCTTTCTTTCTCTCTTCACCCCTTCCAGCTATCCTTCTCTCCCCTCCACGTCCCTCTCTCTAGTTTTCTCCGCTGTACTTTTACATTGGCACCATTTCAGCCATCCAGCTCCATCTTTAGATGTCCTTACAAGTCCTGCTTGTCTGAGTCATATTTGCAAATTCATAAGAATGTAATTCGCTCAGACCAACCCTGGAGTCGGATGTCTTTGGTTGTGTCTAAGGAGAGACAGGTGCGCTGATGTAAGAATACTGCAGATGCCCCAGGAGAGTGAGCAGTTAGAGCTCAGAAACAGCAAACAGACTGAGCAGGCATCCCAAACAGCATTTTCTTCAAGCAGATGAGAAGTTATCTGTGGCAGCGAGAAGGTGGGAGGTACTCCTCAAGTGTTAGCTTTAGAGCTCTCAGCCTTCCCTCAGCCCTGCCAGGGGAGAGGGAATGGGGTTTGCGTGTAGCCATGTCGGTCTTGTTGACCCCAGTTCTTCCTTCCTGACAGGAGACTTGTGTGCACATCACCTTCCCCTGATGAATTCAATCATTTCCAAGGCTGTGATGGGAAGATTTGTGCATGGGAGTTTGGCCAAGAGGTGGGTGATGGACAAGCTGAATTGAAGAGCAAAGGCTGCTCTGACTATAGTGTTTGAACTTGTTTCATAATCATTCACATGCATTAGTTTGATCATTTCAAGCATTTAATGCTGATTGGAACAGAAGCAAAGTACAGTCATGTCACTAATGAATGAAAAGAGCAGGAGGGAATTCAAGATTCCTAACACCCATGGCTGGGCGGTGGTGGTGCACGCCTTTAATCCCAGCACTCGGGAGGCAGAGGCAGGAGGATCTCTGTGAGTTCGAGGCCAGCCTGGTCTACAAGAGCTAGTTCCAGGACAGGAACCAAAAGCCACGGAGAAACCCTGTCTCGAAAAGTCAAAAAAAAAAAAAAGATTCCTAACACCCAAAGTCACTCTTCACTTTTGTGTCATATGTCTTAGTAGAATGTCACAAAAACAAGCACAGTTAGCTTCCTTGGGTTGGGGTTTTCCTTCTAGTACTTTCTGTAAGGCTGGGTTTGTGGATACATGTTGTTTAAATCTGTTTTTGTCCTGGAATATCTTGTTTTCTCCATCAATGGTGAATGAAAGCTTTGCTGGGTATAGTAGTATTGGCTTGCATCCGTGGTCTCTTAGTGTTTGCAGCACATCTATCCAGGACCTTCTGCCTTTCATGGTTTCCATTGAGAAGTCGGGTGTCATTCTGATAGGTTTACCTGTATATGTTACTTGATCCTTTTCCTTTGCAGCTGTTAATATTCTTTCTTTATTCTGTATGTTTTGTGTTTTGATTATTATATGGCAAGGGGATTTTTTTTTATTTGATGTTCTGTAAGCTTCTTGTACCTTCTTAGGGATAGCCTCCTTTGGGTTGGGAAAGTTTTCTACTATGATTTTGTTGAATATATTTTCTGTGCCTTTGAGCTGGAGTTCTCCTTCTTCTATCCCCATTATTCTCAGGTTTGATCTTTTCATGATGTCCCAGATTTCCTGGATGGTTTGTGTTAAGAATTTGTTGGATTTAATGTTTTCTTTGACCAACGAGTCTATTTCTTCCTCTCTAGTATCTTCAGCGCCTGAAATTCTTTCTTCTATCTCTTGTATTCTGTTGGTTATACTTGACTCTGTAGTTCCTGTTCATTTACCCAGATTTTCCATATCCAGAATTCCCTCAGTTTGTGTTTTCTTTATTACCTCTATTTCAGTCTTCAAGTCTTGAACTGTTTTCTTCACATGTTTTCATTGTTTTTTCTTGGTTTTCTTTAAGAGATTTATTAATTTCTTCCATTTTTTGTTTGTCTTCTCCTCCATTTCTTTAAGGGAGTTTTTCATTTCCTCTTTAAAGGTGTCCATCATTTTCAGAAATTTTTCTTCTACTTCTTCTGAGTTAGAATGATCAAGTCTTCCTGTTGTGTGATCCCTGGGTTCTGGTGTTACCATGTTATTTTTTTAGGTTGTGAAGAGAGGAAGGAATGAGAATACAAACAAAGAGGTCAAGACCATGATGGGTTCACCCACTGAAACAATTTACCTGAGCTAATAAGAGCTCACTAACTCCAGTCAGACTGGGAAGGAACAAACATAGGACCAAACTAGTGCCTCTGAATGTGGTTGACAGTTACAAGGCTGGGACAGACTGAAAGGCCACTGACAGTGGCACCAAGATTTATCCCTACTGCATGTACTGGCTTTTGAGGATCCTATTCTCTTTTGATGTATAACTTGCTCAGCCTAGATATAGTAGGGAGGGCCTTGGACCTTCCACAAAGCAATGTGCCTTACCCTTTCTGAGGATTAGATGGGGCTGGGGTGGGAGGGTGTGTAGAGGGAATGGAAGGAGAGGAGAGAGTGGGAACTTGGATTGGCATTTTTTAAAAAATAAATCTAATAAATTAAAAATAAAACAAAAAAGAACAACCTGGGAATTTTCAGGTTTATAATAATAATAATAATAATAATAATAATAATAATAAGCACAGACCTAAGAATCAGAGGGGCTGGAGAGACAGCTCAGAAATTAAGAGCACACACCTCTTCCAGAGGACCCACTCACCTGTGTCAGGCAGCTTACAGAGCCTGTAACTCTTAGAGGTCCCCTTCATTCTCCCAAGTGCTGGAATAACAGGTGTGTGCCACCATGCTCAGCTGAAAATAATCACTTAAATGCACAGTTTCCTTTGAAAATAGAAGCTCCTTATTGCTTTTTATAATTACATCATCTTTTTTTTCTGATTCTGGGAAGCAAACCCAAAGCCTCATGCATGCTGAACAAGTGAGCGGTTTCTAGGCTGCATGCTGCCTTAACTTATTTCTTCTTCCTTCTCTCTCCTCCTTTTCCTCCTTCTTCTCATTCTCTCTCTCTCTCTCTCTCTCTCTCTCTCTCTCTCTCTCTGCTGAATGTTAAACCCAAGACCTTTCACAGCCTAGGTAAATAAATGTTCGACCACCAAACTACAACCCAACCTTGGTTTTGTTTTTTGTTTTTTTTTTTTTGAGAAAGTGTCTCACTATTTACCCCAGACAGGCCTTGAACGTGAAATCTTCCAGCCTCCAACTTCCATTACAGGTGTGTGCCCTCATACCGCCATGCTCAGCCCCTTTTTGTAAAATATTCACCTCTGTGTTTCCGATCATGTTCAGAAAGGCCTTCCCAGGGTTGGCAACAGGGCAGTACACTTCTGTATGGCCCTGGGTTTGAATACCAGCACCCCAAGACAAAAACCAAGCAGAAGGAAATTCCTCTCCCTTCAAATTAAAAACTATTTACCCACACTTCCTTCAAAAGCAGCTACATTTGTTTGGGGTTTGAGGTTTTATCATTATGTATATGAAATTTAATGCAAAGTGAAAAATATCTTTTTTATTTCTTTTTTGTTTGCTTGTTTTGGCTTTGCTGTGCCTAAATTAGTCATTTGCTGCCAGTCCATTTACTGATCAGCCCCATGTTTCCTGACTGGCATGAATGCTACCTATCGCACGTTGTTCCTAAACCTCAGCCCTGAGCAAGGTGTCTAATGCAGAGCCACGCAGCACTCTGATGGATTCCTCTTGTGAAACAGCAAGGGCACTCGTCGGGGATGGAGACACCACACACATTCTTAAAAAGTCACGTCTCTCTGGAGAGGAACGTGGCTTATATAAGAATGTCTCCCTGCACACAGATTTTTCTGTGCCCTCCACCAACCCTGAGGCCAAGAAGAGCCCTTCCTCTTGTCACAAAAGAGCAAATCTGTTCCACAAGTGCCGCTAAACAGCATTGACTTTGCCAAGACTCCACAGGGAGACAAAGGAGATGCATGCAGCGTACACAAGCACAGCGAAAAATGCTGAGCACACATTTGTGTTCTCCTTCAAACCCATCCTTGGAAAACAGCCATCGATCCTTCTCCTCCTCTCTGTCCTCTCCCTCAGTAACCTCTGAAGTCTCCTCCATTGTCGAAAAATCCAAGCAGCTATAAATTTACAAATATGATTCAGAAATTCAAATGTCCTATTACAAATGAAATCTTTCTTATAATTCATCAGTCGTTACTTGAGTTCCCTAGAAGGAGGCAGACAGAGAGGCACACACACACAAATGTACTCATACAGTCACAAAAACCACCAAAGAACTCAAAAACTTGTAAGGAGGAACTTGGAGAGATACCACTGGCTACTCTTGCAAAGAGCAAGGTATAGTTCCCAGCACCCACACAATGGCTCACAATCTTCTATAACTTTAGTTCCAGGGGATCCGATCATCCCTCTCCTGGCCTCCTAGGGCACCAGGTATGCACAAGGTACACACACATACATATATGTAAAACACTCATACACATTAAAAAATAAAAATGTTAGCAGATTTGACATGATTGAGCACACCATTAATCCTGGCACTTAGGAGACAGAGGCAGGTGGATCTCTGAGTTTGAAGTCAGTTTGTTCTCTGTAGACTTTCAGGCCAACCAGAGATACACACAGTGGAACCCTGTCTCAGAAAAAAAGGAAAAAAGATAGTATGGAAAAACTAGGCCAATACCCTAAAGAGTGGTTACCCAGATGAGTAAACCAGTCAGCTCAGCAGGGGAAAAAAGTGCAAACGAGGCTGCCTGCACACAATTTCCTCAGCAACAGTCAATTGTTTGACATGAAGCTAGGAACTTAATACATACTCCACTAAAAAAGAAAATTAGGAATTAAAACAGAAGACTTTAAAATGCCATTACTTAGAGGGAATGTGACCACTTACCTACTTAAGCCAACAAAATCAATGAACAATTAAAAATAATGAAAGATCCACACAAGAGTACTGAACTAAAAAATCAGATTATCAAAAGAGCAGTAGCAATAAGTTAGAAACTACTGTCTAAAAACAAAGTCTTGAAAATTAAGATGCAACTTAGAACAGCACCCAAAGCTCAGTGCTATTTAGGCAATTAAGAATACCCAAGCCTTCTAGAGAGAAAAAACTTTAAGGTTCTTTTTTTGTTTGTTTTGTTTTTCAAGACTGGGTCTCTCTGTATAGCCCTGGGTGTCCTGGAACTTGCTCTGTATACCAGGCTAGCCTCAAACTCACAGAGATCAAAGAGATCCTCCTGCCTCTGCCTCCCAAGTGATGGGATTAAAGGCATGCACCACCGCCACCCAGCGTTTTGGTTTTTTTCTTTAAGCTTCTTTTATGATCACAAATATTTCAACAGGTGGGAAGTATTTCATACTCTTTGCAATGACTTACTCCTCAAATTAATTTATAGAAATTTAATGTGCTATAATCAGAATTTTACTTGAGATTATATTTAGAAACGCTAAAACTTTTATGCTAAAATTTAAATTTTACATTGAAGAATAAGGAACCAAGATCATGGAGTCAATTTTGAACAGAAAAGTAAAAAGGCAGCCAGGTGTCCAGGTACTATGGCTTCTATGGTCACTGTCCCAGCACGTGGTGGGTAGGGAATGGGGAGCAGGGCTGAGTTTCAAGACCAGGCTTGGCCATAGTAAATTCAAGGCCATCCTGGGCTATACCTTGTCTCAACAAAGCTAAACAAAAAATAAAAAATAAAAAGGCAACACTAAAGGTTTGCTTTTATATATTATGCATATGTGTATGTCTATGTGTGGGTGTGTCTAAGTGTGGAAGCCCATGGGGCCAGAGATGACAGATCCTCTGGGGCTGAAGTTTCAGGGTTGTAAGCCACCTGATATAGGTGCTGGGAACCAAACTTGATTCCTCTGGAAAAGCAGTAAGAGCTCTTACTACAGAGCTATCCCTCCAGTCCCAACTCTGATGTCTTTTAAGAGATGGGACAAGACAAGAGGTATAGCCCAGTATATACAGTTCAGTGTCTAGCATATCTGAAATCCTGGTCAACATCCAACACACACACACACACACACACACACACACACACACACACTGAGAGAGAGAGAGAGAGAGAGAGAGAGAGAGAGAGAGAGAGAAAGGGCAGTTTAAAATTACTACAGTCAGGTGATGGTAGTAAATGTCTTTAATCCCACCACTTGGGAGGCAGAGGCAGGTGGATCTTTAAGTTCTAGGTCAGCCTAGTTTATATGGTGAGTTCCCGGACAACCAGGGATACATAAAGAGACTCTGTTTCAAAATAATGAAATTAAAATGAAAGTATTAGTGATTCATGTGTCTATAATAAAAAACAAAAGTACTACTGAGTGTGTCCTATTGTGCCCAACATGGTGGCAAATAACTGTAATCTTAGCACTCAGGAGGCAGAGACACAGGAGTCTTAATTCAAGGGCAGTCTAGGCCATTAGCAAGACTCTATCTCAAAAGAAAAGAAGGGGGGAAAGGGGTACCAAAGAAAAGAGAAAAGAGGTCAAGGAGATGTGGAAGAAAATGGGGACAAGTGCGCTACAATGGCAGGTGTGGTGGCACACACCTAGAATCCCATGTGCATACACCTGCAATCCCAGGACTCCTAAAGCTGATGCAGGAGGATTGGAAGTTCCCTGGTGGCATAAACTGTAATGCTAGCAGTCAGGAAATGGAGTCAGGCAGACCAGAAGTTCAAGACTATCACAGACTACATAGCAAATTCAAAACCAGCCTGGGCTACGTGAGACCCTACCTCAAATAAAAGGAACACCAAGATCTCTGAAACAACATGAATGAAGGGAAGGAAAATCTCCTCATAGAAGAGGAAATCCACGAAGCTAACCATAATATGACTATGATGTCACTGTGATGACCACGTTGTCACTGTGATGACCACGCTGTCACTGTGATGATGACTATGATGTCACTGTGATGACTACAATGTCACTGAGATGTCTACAATGTCACTGTGATGACCACGCTGTCACTGTGATGATGATTATGATGTCACTGTGATGACTACACTGCCACTGTGATGATGACTATGATGTCACTGTGATGACCACGCTGTCACTGTGATGATGACTATGATGTCACTGCGATGACTACGACGTCACTGCGATGACTACGACGTCGCTGCGATGACTACGACGTCGCTGCGATGACTACGACGTCGCTGCGATGACTACGATGTCGCTGCGATGACTACGACGTCGCTGCGATGACTACGACGTCACTGCGATGACTACGACGTCACTGCGATGACTACGACATCACTGCGATGACTACGACGTCACTGCGATGACTACGATGTCACTGCGATGACTACGATGTCACTGCGATGACTTCGATGTCACTGTGATGACTACAATGTCGCTGTGATGACTGCGATGTCGCTGTGATGACTACGATGTCGCTGTGATGACTGCGATGTCACTGTGATGACTGCGATGTCACTGTGATGACTGCAATGTCGCTGTGATGACTGCAATGTCGCTGTGATGACTGCAATGTCGCTGTGATGACTACGATGTCGCTGTGATGACTACGATGTCACTGCGATGACTACAATGTCACTGCGATGACTACGACGTCACTGCGATGACTACGGCGTCACTGCGATGACTACGACGTCACTGCGATGACTACGACGTCACTGTGATGACTACAATGTCGCTGTGATGACTACAATGTCGCTGTGATGACTGCAATGTCGCTGTGATGACTGCAATGTCGCTGTGATGACTACACTGTCACTGTATCCTCACCAAACAGTTCTACAGCAAACTCCAACCTGGAACAGACCCAGATTTCCCAGTTTCAAACCCACTTCCTTCTTAGTCAAGTGAAATGCAAGGTATCAGAAAGCCAGATAACGCTGAGAGCGCATAACCACATAGGATTGAGAGCCTGTAAGTCCATATAGGTCACTTGCATGGCTAATAGGAGTTAGTGTCACCGTTCTAGAAAGCAATAGGCAGTATGGAGCTCACTCACACAAACATACATACATACAGACAGACAGACAGACACCTCTGAGGCGTTATCTGCAGAGACATTCACTGCCATGTGTGTGAAGTTGTGGGTGCAAGTGGTCATCTAAATATCCATCATTAGTAGACTTAGGTAAAATGCAGAGAGAAGCATCCTAGGCATCCCACACAGAAGCACACTGTGCTGGAAACAGCTTTAAAACAGTGCTCAGTGAAATGAGAGCGAATGGAATGACTTCTGTGGCCTGTACCATGTGACTGCATTGAAGTAATTGTGCACAAGAAGACACGCAATGTGCACAGACGTACAAATGAAAGTGCACATTTAATGCAACTGTTGACTTAGCAGGAAAGGAACTGGGAGTTGAGCACTATGAAAAGGCAGAATAAACAAGAAGTCATAGGGCCTGGAGAGGTAGTTCAGTTATTTAAGTGCACTGGCTACTCTTCCAAAGGACCTGGGTTCAATTCCCAGCACCCACATTGCAGCTCAAAACTGTCTGTAACTCCAGTTCCAGGGGATCCTACAACCTCATAGGCAAAATATCAATACATATAAAAAATAAAATAAGCAGCTAAGAGCACTGACCGCCGTTCCCGAGGGCCCAGGTTCAATTCTCATAGATAGCGATGAGTAATAACTCACTCGCTATCTATGAATAATCGGGAAAAAATAAAATAAAAAGTTAAATGTTAGTTTAAAAATATGAATGCCTGGAAGAGACTGTTGTGAAGGCCAATAAGAGGGTCCTGAGATGATTAACTCAGCCCTCTGTACATGGGTCAAAAATGAAAAACAGACCATGAAAGTAGAAAGCAGGGTTAAAATTAAGGCAGCCAGTCCGGATCCTTCCCCTCCCTGAAGCAGGGGCAAACATATGGAGCCCAGAGAAAAAGAAGAAGAATGGGGGAGGGGCAGGACCACCCCTCCCGGCCAGGTCCTGCCTTAGAGAGCAGTTTGTCACCTCACACCTCAGCTAGCTCCCCTCACGGTGCAGCACACCGCTAACCTGCACTCCTCATCCATTTCTGGGCTTTTCTAAATTTGTATCTGGAAAGCTCTGAGCGAGTAAGGGTGACACATCAGGAAGATCACAGGGGAGACACAGAGATCCACCTCATCTGACCTTTCCTGACCTTCCTGGGCTGGTAGGAACCAGTATTGATGGCCTTGGAGAGATCAAGTGACAGAGAGATGGAAAAAGGCCATGATCTGCAGCTCAAAGCAGAACCCAGGGTTCCTGGTCCCTGTGCCAGCTCTGTCACTTCAGGAAGGACCCGAGGGTAGAAGCTATGAGGAGCCCTAGCAGTGACAACGACCTGGGTGGGGCCTCATTGCCCATGCACCCCTGCCTGGGCCAACACCATACCTCTCCCTGTTCTTTACCCAGCCAAACGTTTTCTTAGTTCCTCTGAGGCACATCCCAAAGGCCAGGAGCTCCTGTCCAGACGGATGCCACCACCACTCCAGGCCAAGATTGTTCTTCTTCCTTTGCCCTAGACAAGTTCACAGTATCCTTGTCTAGCCAATCTCTCCCAGACCCCCAGCCTCCCTCCCATCCCAATCCAGGAAGACTCTCTTGCTTCATCCTAATCCTAGCCCCAATAGCCCATTAGGTAACTGAGCATTCGTTTTTGTTTTAATATTGCACTAAGGCTTTGATGATTGCTTTCTGCCCCTCATTTGAGTCTGTTCTCAATCCTTCCCTGCACACACACACTTTCATGCAGGCCAAGGACTTTTTGTTTGCTTTTTTAATCTGTGTATGTACACGCTCACATATGTGAGTGGAGGCAGGCATGTGCCAAGAACACATATGGAGGAAAGAGGACAAGTCTGGATGTCGGTCTTCCATTTTGTGCGAGGTGGAGTCCCTTTTTCAACACTATTGGGAGGCTGGCGGGCCCGCAAGCTCCCAAGGGTCTTCCTGCCTCCGTCTCCCAACTTCCCATAGCAACATTGTGATTCTGGATGTGGGCTTCTGCCTCTGGATTTTTACAGATGTTCTGGGGATTCAAACTCAGGTCGTCACACTTTTGTGGCAAGAAATGTACCTATTGAGCCATCTCTGCAGTTCTCAAGGACTTTTGCAATCTGAGCCCTTTGTTTGTATGGTTCACTGCCCCAACCTCCAATCAATTGTGCAAACTCTATCATAATCTTCAGCTGTAGAAACTTAACAATACGGAGCTGCAGAGAGAACACAGCACCTGAGAGCACTGATTGCTCTTCTAGAGGATCAGGGTTTCATTCCCAACTCATTAACTGCCTCTAATTCTAGTTTGGGGATCTGACGCCCTCTTCTGGTCTCCATAGGCACTTTATGTACGTGGTGCACGGACATACATGCAGACAAATACTCATACACATAAAATAAAATTTAAAAGTAGGGGAGAAGAACAGAACAGAAATTTATTATTTAGCTTTTTTAAAGAGAAAGAAATTTGATGACTTGTTTATTCTAGGCAAAAGCAACAGTAGTAGAAAGTCCTTCAGGCAGCAAAGTGTTTGGCGCATCTGATGATAAACATGGTAGAACAGAGAACAGGTGTGGGAAGGAGGTCAGAAGGAAGCCGAGGCAGCTCACAGGCCATGCAGGTCACAATGGAAAAGATGGATGTCAGAGCGTCAGAGGACATGGCTTAGCTCACATATCAAAAAGAGCCTTCTAGATGCTATGTTGAAAACAGCACAGACCAATCAGGATAGGAAGCAAGAAGTGTGGAGGCAATAACTCAGGATGACACCGACAAAGCCACAGCGGCCACACGCTGATGATGTTCCAGGAAGAGATGATGGGTTTCCTAATGAGTTTGATTTGGGATGTGAGAGAAAGAAGGAAGGCAAGATGACTGCCCCAAGATTTTTGTCCTGAGTTTCTGGGAGGCCCCAGTTGTCATCTACAGAGAGAGATAATGCTGCAGATAGCTCAAGTTTGGGGGTTGAGATGAGTCATGTCGGAGATGATTCTAGACATCCAAATGGAGCCGGCTGGCAGGAACAATGACAGTGATAACAGTAATCACAGCTGCACATAGAGCGAGCTCCGGGTGGGGTGCAGTTCAGAAGTGGAGGGCTTGCCTAGCAGGAGTAAAGCCCTGAGCTTCATCCCTACCACCACCACAGTAGTAGTAGTAGTAGTAGTAGTAGTAGTAGTAGTAGTAGTAGTAATAGTAATAATAATAATAATAATAATAATAATAATAATAATAATAATAATGGAAAACTTAAAACCATCAGACTCACTCTGAGCCAGGCACCTTCCCAACACTTCACATGTCTGAATCACTTAATCCTCATAACATTTCTGTGATGTGGAACTGTCATTATCCCCTTCACAGACAAGGAAATCTACAAGTCTGGTGTTCAGTGAAGAGCCTGTACTAGCAATATAATCATAGAATTCATCAGTGTGGGGTGGCATCCCTGGCAGTGGGTGTGAAGGACCACAGGCCGAGGCCAGATTCCCCAAAGTTTAAAGAGTAGGGAGATAAGGAACACCAGCAGGGGAGCAAGGAAGAACAACATCCAGGGAACAGGAGACACTAGAGAATGGTATAAAAAAAAAAAATTGCACAATGCAGCCAGGTGGTGGTGGCACATGCCTTTAATCCCAGCACTTGAGGGGAAGAAGCAGGGGGATCTCTGTGAGTTTGAGGTCAGCCTGGCCTACAGAACTAGTTCCAGGACAGCTAAGACTGTTTCACAGAGAAACCCTGTTTCCAAAAAAAAAAAAAAAAAAATTTAATTTAAAAGGTTATGGGCTAGAGAGATGGCTCAGAAGTTAAGAACACTGACTGCTCTTTCTAGAGGTCCTGAGTTCAATTCCCAGCAACCACATGGCAGTTCACAACCATCTATAATGAGATCTGTTGCCTTCCTCAGGCCTGCAGGCAAACAGTCAGGTAAATCACTGTAAACATAATAAATAAATAAACTTTAAAAAAAATGCACAATGCCTCTGGAAGTTCCTTTATTGTACAGGATTGTTTGGGCTATCCTGGGTTTTTTGTTTTTCCTTATGAAGTTGATTATTGTTCCTTCAAGGTCTTTGAAGAATTTTGTTGGGATTTTGATGGGGATTGAATTGAATCTATAGATTGCTTTGCATAGAATCGTAATTTTTACTATGTTGATCCGACCTATCCAAGAGCATGGGAAGATCTTTTCATTTTCTGGTATCTTCTTCAATTTCTTTCTTCAAAGACTTGTTCTTGTCAAATAGGTCTTTCACATCTTTGGTTAGTGCTACCCCAAGATATTTTTTGTTATTTGTGGCTGTTGTGAAGGGTGATGTTTCTCTGATTTCACTCTCAGCTTCTTTATGATTTGTGTATAGGAGGGCTACTGTTTTTTTTGTTTGTTTGTTTGTTTTTGAGTTGTATCCTGCCACATCACTGAAGGTATTTATCAGCTGTAGGAGTTCTCTGGTAGAATTTTTGGGGTTGCTTATCTTCAAAGACCTTGAAAGAACAATAATCAACTTCATATGGAAAAACAAAAAACCCAAGATAGCCAAAACAATCCTATACAATAAAGAAACTTTCAGAGGGATCACCATCCCTGACATCAAGCTCTATTACAGAGCTACAGTAATGAAAACAGCTTGGTATTGACATAAAAACAGAGAGGTTGACCAATGGAATCGAATCAAAGACCCAGATATTAATCCACACACCTATGAACACCTGATTTTCGACTAAGAAGCTAAAATTATACAATGGAAAAAAGAAAGTATCTTCAACAAATGGTGCTGGCATAACTAGATGTCAACATGTAGAAGAATGAAAATAGATTCATATCTATCGCCATGCACCAAACTCAAGTCCAAATGGATTAAAGACTTCAATATAAATCTGACCACACTGAACCTGATAGAAGAGAAAGCAGGAAGTAGTCTTCAATGCATGGACACAGGAGACCACTTCCTAAATATAACCCTGGTAGCACAGACACTGAGAGCAACGATAAATAAGTGGAGCCTCCTGAAACTGAGAAGCTTCTTTAAAGCAAAGGACACAGTCATTAAGACAAAAAGACAGCCTACTGAATGGGAGAAGATCTTCACCAATCCCGCATCAGACAAAGGACTGATCTCCAAAATATATAAAGAACTCAAGAAATTAGACAGTAAAATTCTAAATAACTCAAATAAAAAATGGGGTACTGAACTACACAGAGAATTCTCAACAGAAGAATCTCAAATGGCCAAAAGATACTTAAGGAAATGGTCAACATATTTAGTCACCAGAAAAATGCAAATCAAAACAACTCTGAGATACCATCTTACACCTGCCAGAATGGCTAAGATCAAAAACACTAATGATAGCTTATGCTGGAGAGGGGAACACTCATCCATTGCTGGTGGGAATGCAAACTTGTACAACCACTTTGGAAGTCAGTATGGCGGTTTCTCAGAAAATTGAGAATCAACTTACCTCAAGATCCAGCAATACTACTCCTTGGCATATACCCAAAAGATGCTCAATCATACTACAAAGGCATTTTTCAACTATGTTCATAGCAGCATATTTTTTGTAATAGCCAGAACCTGGAAACAACCTAGATGCCCCTCAACTGAAGAATAGATAAAAAAAAAAATGTGGCACATCTACACATTAGAGTACTACTTAGTGGGAAAAACAAAACAATGATGTCTTGAATTCTGCATGCAAATGGATGGAATTAGAAAACACTATCCTGAATGAGGTAACCCAGACCCAAAAAGATGAAAATGGTATGTACTCACTCATAAGTGGAGACCAGCTATAAACAAAGGACATTGAGCCTATAGTTCATGATCCTAGAGAAGCTACGTAATAAGATGAACCCAAAGAAAAACATATACAGATCCACTGGGAAATTAGAAACAGACAAGATCACCTGACAAAATTGAGAGCATGGGGATGGGGGGAGAAGAGATGGTAGAAGGAGAAGAGAAGGGGAGAAGGAGAGGGTTGAGGAGAACTTGAGGGAATGAGATAGTTGACATGGAGGAAGGACAGAGATGAGAGCAAGGAAAGAGATATCTTGATTGAGGGAGCCATTATAGAGTTAGCAGAAACCAGACTCTAGAGAAATTTCCAGGAATCCACAAGGCTGACTCCAGCTAAGACCCAAAGCAATAGAGGAGATGGGGCCTGATCTTGTTTGCCCTGCAGTCAGACTGATGAATATTTTAAATATCACCATCGAACCTTCATCCAGTAACTGATGGAAACAGAGATAGAGACCCACATCAGAGCACTGGACTAAACTGCCAAAGTCCAGTTGAGGAGTGGGAGGAGTGAGAATGTGAACAGAGATCAAGACCATGATGGAGTCATCCTCTGACACAGTCTGCCTGAGCTAATAGGAGCTCACCAACTCCAGCAGGACTGGGAAGGAACAAGCATAGGACCAAACTAGTCCCTCTAAATGTGGTTGACGGTTGCAAGGATGGGGCAGACTGAGGGGCCACTGGCAGTGGCACCAGGGTTTATCTCTACTGCATGTACTGGCTTTTTGTGAACCCATTCTCTTTGGATGTATTCATTGCTCAGCCTAGATATAGTAGGGAAGGCCTTGGACATTCCCCAAAGTAATGTACTTTACCCTCTCTAAGGATTGGAGGCAGGTGGAAGGTGGAGGGAATGGGAGGAGGGAAGGGAGTATTTTTTTAATCTAATATTTTTTTTTAAAAAAAAATTGCACAATGCATGAAGCATCCTGGGTGACTCTGGTGAGGGCTCAGGTGACAGAGTAGGGATTTAGTCTCAGATATAAATGGAAATTCACTGGAAATTGAGCTAAAGGTTATACCATGTTATACCACAGAATGAATGTGGATGCATCATGTTCATATCCTAAGACTTTGTAGAAGCTGGTGGTGCACACTTTTAATCTCAGCACTGGTAAGTCAGTAGCAGGAGAAATTCTGTGAGTTCAAGACCAGCCCAATCTACATAGTAATTCTAGGACATTCAGGACTCTTTAGAGAGACCTGTCAGAAGAAGAAGAAGAAGAAGAAGAAGAAGAAGAAGAAGAAGAAGAAGAAGAAGAGAGGAGGAGGAGGAGGAGGAGGAGGAGGAGGAGGAGGAGGAGGAGGAGGAAGAGGAAGAAGAAGAAGAAAAAGAAGAAGAAAACAAAATTTAAAAAAAAGACTTTGTGGAAAGTTAAACTTAGAGATAATACAGTAGGTCACTGAGTGGAAATTCCACAACAGAACACTCTGTCTGTGGCATGAGTATTCCTGGCTATTCTTAGATTTCCAATGAAATGAAAAGCAGAGTGAAAAGATTTAGAAGATTCACAGCTTGGTCAAGGAAAAAAACAAGAAGCATGTTCAGGAGAGATTTCAAAATAGAGACTGACAGAGGTGAGAAGGGTGCATGGGCTAATGGGTGAGAAAACAGGAAAGGCCTCAGTGATGTCTCCCCTCTCCTCATGGGCCAACAGGCCTAAAAGCCCACTTTTGGTTCAAGGACTGAAGGATTCTTCCCACAGGCGCACTGCCTAGGGCTGCCTCCAGAACTCAGCTTTCCAGCCAGTTCCCTCACACAAGCCCAGATGAGTTTCTGTAGATGGCAAACCTCAGTATCCACATGGTTTTGTGGACACACAAAGTGTACAAACTGTGGCAGCTCCCACTTGGGTTTCACGGGAAAGCTTGGGAGGCCAAGCAGAAGTTTGCCACAGCATTGGTTCAAAGAATGACCGGTGGAGTGATATCTTGTAGCGCCATGGGAGTGGAACCACAGTGATGACCCCAGAAAGGGAGCACTTCCAGGCACACCCATCCAGGAAAGCTACCAACAACACATAGCAGTGCCTCCCCGTGCAGTTGTGATTTAGACAGCCACCAGCAAAGCCAGAGGAAGTTCGGCTCAGGGCTGACCCCTTCATACAGTGTAAGGTAACAGACTAGGGGATTTAGGACGCAATGTCTGCCCTGCTGGATTTCAGTCTTGTGTTGAGATTATCATTCTTTTCTGGGACCTCTCCTACTTTTCTGTGATAAAAACTGCCCAAAAGCAACTCAGTGGGGAAGGAATTAGTTGACTTACAGTCCATCATTGAGGGAAGGCAGGGCAGGAACCTGGAGACAGGAACTGAAGCAGACCACGGAGTCACACTGCTTACTGACTTGCTCCCTCAATACCTTTCCTATACAGCCCAGGCCTGTCTGCCAGGGGAAGCACATCCACAGTGACCTGGACTGCCCTACGTCAACTAGCAAGCAGGAAACTGTCCCACAGACAAGCCAACAGGCCAATCTGACTGAGGCAATTCCTTAACTGAGGCTCCCTATTCCTGGGTGTGTCAAGTTGACAACCAAGGCCAGCCATCACGGAGTGCACACACCTTGTGTCTGTCCTACCACTGTGTATTGGAGGGAAATAAATTGGTTTGATTTTACAGGTTCAGAACTAAACGAGATTTGCTTTGAGTCTCAGATGACCTTGAACTCTGGACTCCTTAACTGATGCTAGAACAATTTAAGAATTGGGGGTTATTTGGTGAAATACTTACTATATTTGTTAGGAATTGTGTTAAGGATGAGATGGGTCTCTCTTTTTCTCATCACTATGACAAAAAGTATCTGTCCAAATCAACTTGGAGAGAGAAGGGCTTATTCTGGTTCACAGTGGGGCTGAGGGGCACAGAGTACAGTGTATCATAGCAGAGAAAGCCTGGCAGCAGGAGGGTAGGCAGCTGGTCCTGCCACATCCGGTCAGGAAGCAAAGGGAGGCAATGCTGATGTTCAGCTGTCTCTTCTTAGTGCCATCCAGAAGCCCAGCCCATGGGATGGTGCCTCCCACACCTAGGCAGGTTTTCCCAGCTCATTGACTTAATCTAGACAATCCCTCACAGACGTGTCCACAGATTTGTCTCTTCAGTAATTCTAGATCCTGTCACGTTGACAACATTACAGGGGACCAAGGGCAGAATGCTGTGCTTTCAATAAGGTTTGTACCCTCCAAAATTCAAGTGAAAATCAAACCCCCACTGTGAGGTATTAAGGGGATGAAAATAATTCCGGCTCTAAGGCTTAGAGATGCGAACTTTGGGAAGTGATGAGGATTAGATCATGGCAGGCGGTTGAGATGGCTCCACGGGTAAAGGAGCTTTTACCCAAACCTGATGACCTGAGTTCAGTCCCTGGGCCTCACAAAACCTACACGTTGTACACAGATACACACACACACACACACACACACACACATATAATTTAATTCAAATTAAACAATAGATTAGATAACAATGGTGTGGAGCCCCTTCCCCACAATTTTTTTATTAAATTTATTTTTTTAAACAATGTCTTCTCATTTTACATACCTATCCCAGTTCCTACTCCCTCCCCTCCTTCTGCTCTCCCCACCTTTCTCCCACACAAGCCCCCCATCCATTCCTCAGAGAGGGTAAGGCTTCCCAAGGGGGGGTCAACAAAGTCTGACACATCACTTTGAGGCAGGACTAAGGCCCTCCCCGCTATATCTAGACTGAGCAAGGTATCCCTTCAAAAAGAATGGGCTCCAAAATGCCAGTTCAAGCACTAGGGATAAATCCTGGTCCCACTGCCAGTGGCCCCATAGACTGCCCCAGCCACACAATGTCACCCACTCCCATGATTTAATATTGGCATCTTTATAAGAAAATGGAGACCAATAGACACACACATGCATGAGATGAGACTCTGTGTCTCCTGCTGTGTGATACTCTGGACTGCCTGAGCCATCACCAGATGCAGTCCCTTAACCTTACCTCCAGGATCGTAAGCCAAAATAAACTTCTTTTTTTTTATAATTCATCCAGCCTATAGATTGTGTTACTGACAACAGAAAATCTACTAAAATAACCCAACTCTCCACTCTGACATCACACCTACCTGCCTAAACTGTTCCTGTTTGGTTTTGGTTTTGGTTTTGTTTTGCTTTGGGGCCTACAAGGGGTTCCCTCACCTTGAACCATGCTAGGGATGGGATAGGATTACTCCAAATACTTGTCCTATCTGGCCCAGGTCCAAAAGCCAAGTAGGTTGCAGCTGCAGCTGGAGAGAGAAGGGGACTGCTTCTTAACCCATAAGCACCAGAATCTCAGAAAGCACTTTGGACAGGAAAGCCAGATGCCATGGATAGGAAGCAAGATCGGGGCTTGCGGTGGGGTTAAAGAATAGTTCAGAGCTGGGAGCCAGAGGCTTTCATGCAAGAACCTGATTGAGGACTGCGGCTGGGACTTGAGACTTAGCCTATGAAGTTTGGGGCTAGGGTTTAAGGGCAATGAAACTACAGTCTGGTATAAGGGTGGCCACCATGCGGACCCCTGCCAGGGAACCTCAAATAGTGGCCCTCAGGACACTAAAGGCTCAAGGAAGGACCAGCAGGACTAAAGTCTGAGTCCTCTATGGAGCTAAACAAGGAGGCCACAGGAAGCCTGGCAAACAAAAAAAGGAGCACCCTCAGGAGAGTAGAGGAAACACCCAGAGGGGGGAAGCCTCCAGGAAAGGCAGAGGTCTGAGAAGGAAGCCCTTGAAGGGACAGGAATTCAGGCCTAAAACTATACTGACTATCCAGAGCTGGAGGATTTCTCTGTGCACTAGTCAGGGGTGACCCAACAACGATCCTCAGCAGCCAGGTCAGTGAAACACTCCATATCAAAAATACCCTGAAGAAAGGAAGACCTGGCTCCCACGTCTGTGATCCAAATACTCGGGAGATTAAAGCAGGAAGATCAGAATGCCCAGGCCTTCCTTAGCTGCAAATAAAATCCAAGGACCTCTGGGATCCTGTCTCAAAACAAAATTAATATACATTTGACACTGAAAAGCTCTGCTAGGCTCCCACCGGAAAGAAAGCCCTACTAGTTCCCCAAGTTTATTTGCTTTGTTTTGAGGGGTTTTAATTGCATTTATTGGGGGCCATTCCACAGATCATGTGTGGAGGTCAAAGGACAACTTGAAGGAGTTGGTTTCCTCTTTCCACTGTGTGGGTTCTGGGGATTAAACTCAGGCCATCAGACTTGATAGCAATAGCCTTTGCTCATTGAATAGTCTTGTATGCCCTGGTTTGCTTTTATTTTTAATTATTGTATGTTTGTGTGTGTATATACAATGGAGGGGTGTAGATGGAGCCTGCTCATTTGTTTCCCATCCTCCCAGACCTGAAATAATCACACAGAAACTATATTAATTACAATACTGGTTGGCCAATAGCATAAGCATACTTCTAGCTAGCTCTTACATTTCTATTATTCTGTATATCGCCACAAGGTTGTGGCTTACCAGGTAAAGTTCCAGCATCTGTCTCCTTCAGCAGCTACATGGCGTCTCTTTGACTCTGCCTTCTTTCTCTCTGTATCTCTGTTCAGATTTCTCGCCTATCTCTATTCTGCCCTGTTATAGGTCCAAACAGATTCTATATTAACCAATGGTAATAAAACATATTCATAGCATACAGAGGGGAATCACATATCAGAATCAACCTTATGAAGTCAGCTATCTCCTTTCATCTTTTTCATGGGCTCCAGGGATCAAACTTATCTCTCTAGGCTTACTAGGTAAACATCTTGAGCAACTAAACCATCTAGCTAGTACAGTTTCCTGTGAGGAAAATGATAAAGGCTTTTCCTCCTATGTATAACACATACTAACATCTAAAGTGGGCTTTGCTGGCTGAGCCTCCATTCTACTTCCTCGGAAACTGAAGTTCAGAGAAGAGGGGTCTGAGGAGAGAAAAACTGAGGAACTCAGACAAACCCAGGGAAACTATCTTCAGAGAATAAGAGAGACGGTAGAATACCTTGGCACCAGCTACTGTATCACTGCCTTCATCTGTACCAAGGATATGGGTAGACTAACAGAGGCTGGAAGGCCTAACAGGGGCCATGACTCCTCTTTCACAGCGTTCTCTATGGGCCCCATTTTGGCCCAGTCTGGTCTCCCAATGTGTTGCTCAACTTTTTTATTTTTTTTTAAATATTTATTTATTTATTATGTATACAATATTCTGTCTGTGTGTATGCCTGCAGGCCAGATGGTTATGAGCCACCATGTGGTTGCTGGGAATTGAACTCAGGACCTCTGGAAGAGCATGCAATGCTCTTAACCTCTGAGCCATCTCTCCAGCCCCCTGCTCAACTTTTTTAAATCAGGTCTTCCTCCTCCACCAGGCCTACCTTGTCCTCACTGGATCCAACTTCTACTGACCATCCTCTGGTTTGTTTTGTTGTGGGCTCTGCTGTTCCTGGAAATGTTCCCAAGACCATCTCGTCACACCTAGCTCAGGAAACTGCATGACATCTACCTGGGGCTTCTGTTCCCTTCCCAGTATTGACGGCAGGGCTTGGGCACAGGCTCCAGCCTGTTCTCTTAGGATAGATCCCCATTAGCAGTCCAGAGGATATAGGACATGCTATGGGCCGTACTGTGCGGCTTTTAGGTTAGTACACTTCAGTAGCCTGTTCCCCCGATTAGCAAAGAATAGCCATGAGGATTGTTAAGTCCACAACCTATTCAGGCAACTGTAGAACTACTCCACAGCCATTGTGGTTAAGAAAGCCAGATCAGGATGGACATGTGTGCAAGAGAAAAGTCCTTCACAGATCTGAAAGACATGGAAACACAAAGCCACCCAAGAATTGAGGAGGCTTGGGGCCCAAATACACTGGCCTCTCACAATCCAAAACCCAAACAGACAAAGCAGCTCCCTACATCGCTCCCTCCCTTTGCTGTCTTGTTGCATAGTCTCCCTGGGGAAAGAGCTTTTTTCCTTCTTGGTTAAGCACTGGAGCTCAGACATGCCCAGCCTCTGTGGAAAGGCTATAGGAAAAGCAAGGAAGGTTGCTACCACGCCATTGAGGTGCCACAGGGTTCCTCTCCTGCTGCTAAGCCCTTTGGGCTTACAGTACTCCAGGCCCCTACAAAACTGTACCAGTACCAAAGAGCTGCTGCTCAAGCCTACCCACTTCCGCGCGCCCCTCCCCCTTCCCTAGCCCAGTCCAGGAGCTTCTACCCTAATTTAATTCCTCAGAGTTAATCACCGAGTGTTCAGCGGACTGAGTGAACAGGCAGGCGGCCTGAGGTTCTCTCAGCGCATCCATTTCTGCCCTGGTCAGGCCCCTGTCACTGCTGAAGCTGACAGGAGGCGCCGGGTGAGGAGAGGTGGGGGGCGAAAAGGGGCATGCGAAGGGACCGGGTCTTAGCACAAAGGCAGATGCCCACAGACAGGACAGAAACAAATGAAAGGGGAGGGGGAAGACAATATGGACATATTGACATCTGGGAACCTTCATGATAAAGGCAAAAGCAATAATTAGAATTCAGCACGGCCTTGCCGGGGCCATGTTGGCACAAGTCTTTAATCCCAGCACATGGGAGACAGAGGCTAGCAGACCTCTGTGAGTTGGAAGTCAACCTGGTCTACAAATACTATAAAAATTAAGGGCTGGAGAGATAGACGGCTCAGAGGTTAAGAGGACCAGGGTTCAGTTCTCAGTACCCACATGATGGTTTGTAACCATCTGTAACTCCAGTCTCAGAAGATCCAACACCCTCTTCTGACCTTCCTGAAAATGCACAGTGTGCAGATATACATGCAGGCAAAATACCCATACACATAAAACAAAGTAAAAAACATTCAGTAGTGAAATGAGCCCGATGTGGTGATGGAGACCTTTAATCCCAGTACTCCAGAGGCAGGACCAATAGATCTCTCTAAATTCCCAATCAGGACTACATAGTGAGACCCGGTTTTTTGTTTTTTTTTTTTGTTTTCTGTTCGTTTTGCTTTATTATTTTTTTCTAAACAGGGTTTCCCTGCATAGCTCTGGTTGTCCCGGAACTCACTATGTAAATCAGGCTGCCCTCAAAATCATAGAGATCCACCTGCCTCGGCTGCAATTAAAGGGGTGTGTCACTGCCACCAGGCCAAAAGAAAATACATTTTTAATGAGTTAAAAACGTAAAACTCTGAAAAGTAGGCTGCCACATAAGTGGTGCACAGTTTTCATTAAAGAGCGTGCAGACAGGAGCTGCAGAGCCCAGTACTGTGTGGTACTCAGGAGACCTGGGTTCTGCCTCAAGCACCACATAAACCCAGTGTGGTCACTGTACAGGCCAAAGGATGAGAAATTCAAGGTCATTCTCAGCCACAAAGCAAGTTTTACACCAGCCCGGGAGACATGAGATCTTGTCTCAAAATAATCATTATTGTTGTTATTGTTGTCATTATTATTATTGCTGCAGAAAGATGGACAGTGGGGATTTTGTCTTAGATTTCCTGGAATGCCCTTTCTTCTTGCAAATGGTGAAGAGGGCTTTCAGGTACTTAGGCTCCAAGCAGGGGACAAAAACCGCAAACTGTGAAGGGGTAAAGACAGCAGATTGAATTAACCTAACCTCTCCAGGTCTGTTTCCTATCAGCAAAATAGGAAGCAAATTGCCCTGCGTCATAGGGCTGTTGTGAAGATTAAGTGAGAAAATGCAGCGAGGAGCTTATGAATGTGGGGCTAGAGACAGGATTCCCTGGGGAAAGGTGCTTGCTGCCAAGCCTGGGTTCCATCTCTGGCACACACACAAGTTGTTCTCTGACCTGCACATGGATGCCCTGGCTCCAGTGTGTGTAGTGCACCTCACTCATACACACACAGACACACACACACACATACACACAGAGGAAGAGAGAGAGAGAGAGAGAGAGAGAGAGAGAGAGAGAGAGAAGTTAGAGTGATGAACTGTACAGCCAGCTCCTCTCACCTTCTGAGGGTAGTGGTAACCCACTCCTTATGCACCTCCACCAAGGAAACATGTTATTGTTTTCCTTCCAAGGAGGGAGGAAATGGGGACATTGCACCCAACTCCAGGCACCCACCCAAGCACTCTGGGTACAGCGGACATTGGATGCAGTGGGAGGGATGGAGGACTGCTAGCGCTCCTCTGAGGCGGCTGTCCAACCATGCATGGCACTCGGTCCTGCACAGGACCAAATTCTTGCCCACTTTGGGTCCTTTCCAGCCCTCACTGTCTTGGATTTCGAGTTCTAAACTACACATAGGATTTAATCTACACATTGAGTTGTTAGGAGAAATGCAAGGAAACGGGGAGAACAGCAGGAGAGGACACAGGAACCCACACACACAAAGGGAAATTTTTGAAGACCCTGACGTCTGGTTTCTAGTCTGTCATGCTCCTAAAGCAGTTTCACATGGAGCTAGATCTGAGCCAGGATGCGTCTACGATTTGGTGGGAGCTTTGAGGCCCTGTGTCTAGTAACCAAGCGAAAATTAAACAGTTTCCGCCCTGGTTTTGGCTATAGAGAGCAGAAGGTTCCCCTCAGGCGGACTGCCTCTTCCCTGGATCTGAACAGCGCTTCTAGGTGCGGTCAACTCCAAGGCGGCCGCAAGTGACCTGAGCTCTGAGTCCTGTCCTCTAGGCAGAAATGAGGGTGTTTAGAAACGCCTTTTGAGAGCACAGATCTGAGGTTCAGTCCGAGATTATCTCAGTTCCCAGTGCTCGAATCCCAAACCAGAACCCGGCGCCACCTAGACTCCGCCGCGGGGGAGCGAGGGGCCCGGTAGGGTCAGGGAGAGCTCGTCTGAACCCAGGTCCCACGGGGACTGCTTCCCGGTCATCCCCTTGCCGGGAGCCAGGGGAAACATTGGTTGAGTAGAACTGTGTCTACGTTCGTTCATCTTAAGAACGGACTGTAAAACCTCGATTTCCTGACTAATAATTTTGTCGTGGCTGCGTCTGCCCCGGCCCATCTGCGGTCCCACCCTGGATTATAGCTTTGCCTTTTAAATCTAGAAAGTAGTCTACTGGGGTGGAGAGGAAGGTCCGGGAAGATTAAGGCTGAAGACTGGGCAACGGAAGAGGTGAGGTGGCGGACTGTCAGGTCGTCTGGCTGCCTTCCTGAGTGCTGACGCCTCTGACCCGCGGCCCTCCGCAGGGCCCGCAGGACCACCTGCACATCACAGGCCGGGTAAAACAGGAAGAATGGACCTCCCTTCCGAGGCCTCCGTCCTTTAGCGCAATGGAAGGGGCACCCTGAAGGGAAAGGTTTAGCGAGGTTTGAGATTGTCCTAGACTAAAGCCGGGGGCGAGGATTTAAGTAAGGACCCGGTGCGAGTGCTCTACGTGAACACTCCCCACACCGTGGAAGCCTTTCGGAAAAAGCTATCTTGACCTGAGGCGTGGCACTAGGATGG
This sequence comes from Microtus oregoni, assembly GCF_018167655.1. NCBI lineage: Eukaryota > Metazoa > Chordata > Mammalia > Rodentia > Cricetidae > Microtus > Microtus oregoni. Next base: position 49,592,904 of record NW_024543071.1, on the reverse strand, counting down.
GAGGCGCCCGCCTCCAGCCTAACATATCTGAATTGAATCCGCAGGACCCACACGATGGAAAGATAGAACCGACTCCTACAAGTGTGTCCTCTGACCTCCACCTGAGCTCTTTGTTACACACACATGCGCCCACACCATACGCGATAAATAAAATTTTGAATTTTTTAAGGAAACTACTAGTCCTTCCTTTCCTCAGACTATAGCCGGCGAGCTGCCACCCGGTTTCCACCCCGAGGATAGAACCCGCCATAAAGCCCGAGGCACGTGAATCTATTCAATCTGTAAAATGGGAGTAATAAAGCCTACCACACGGTGCAGTGGGCGACAGGTTAATTCACGTAAAGCACTTAGCAGCGCCTGGGAGGAGTAGGCTCTTAATGCCAATTATAAATAACAAGAATGGCTTTGTCTTTTAGACACTGTAGAACCACCGTTTGATGTAACTGCCCCATTAAGGGAGGTCCTACTTCCATGTCGCTAATTATACAGACCTAGAAACAAGCTCTAACTTGCCTGGCAGTTCGAATGAACCAACCTAAAGTTGGACTCGAACCCAGGACAACTTCGTTCTTTTTCTACTTCGAAACATTTATGATTGGGCCGAGTCATCCAACGCTGATCAAAAATAGCAACCAGCAGGAGCGCAGACCCGGAGTCCTGCGTCGGCCCCGCCCCCACCTGAGCAGAGACAGGAAAGCTGAAGAGGGTCAGGGCAGCAAGAGAGGGGGGTCAGGCGGGGGCGGGGCCGGACCCCCACGTGCGCCGCCTGCAGCCGCTTAGCGAAGCCCTTTGTCGGGAGCAGCCGCGTTCGTGCCGCACTCGGCGGCTTAAAATAAAGACAATGTTCCCAGCCTCCCTGCGGCTAAATCCGGCTCGAGTGCGGGGGTGGTGAGCGAGCCGGGCGGGAGCGCTTCTCGCCGCGCTACCTCCCTTCTTCCCTTGTGCCTCAGTTTCCCCAGTTGGTAAGGGGAGACCTAGCCAAGTTAGGCAAGGAGCGCTGAAAAACGTGAAACAACAACGGGAGGGACGGGGCTATAGCCCCCTTCTTCTGAAGCTGCACAGACTCAAGAAAGCTGCGTGGGCCAAAGGTGGGGGCCACTCAGGAGGAGGCAGAGGAAAGCTGGACACCCTCCCCTCCCGCCCACAAAATAAGTGTTTTTATTTCTAAAGGGACATGTGCAGAGGCGGTGGGAGAAAAGGGAGACCAAGAAGATTGGGGGAAGGGGGCAAAGAGGAAGCTTGATTCAGACTCGGAAATGGATGTGGAGGCCTAACTCCCCCACTCTAAACCACGTGTACACGCACAAGTACACGCACCCCCACTGTTCTCCCAACCAGCAGCTCGCAACCTAAGGATGGCCCAGCAGGGGGCAGCCCGCCGCAGGGACTCTGAGTTCTGACCTAACCCTGAGGATTTAATGACCCCGAGGGTCCGAGAAGGAGCTGCTCGGATCCCGACCCCCGACCCCGACCCCCGACCCCCAGCTACGGTATCTGACCAAACCCAGAAAGAAGGCACTCCGGGTGCCTCTTGGCACCCTGGCTTCTCAAAAGTATCCATGTTCCCGCATGTACCTGCCACTAGTGCCCCGTGGTTGCTGGCCCAAGCCCCAGAGACGCCAGAGTCTGCCTTCCCTGGCTCCTTAGGCAACTGGGATCCAAGCTCAACACTGGGATAGGATGCTTGGTGGGGAAATGAAATGAGGAGGAAGGATGGGGCGGGTTGCCCCAGACTCCAAAACCCGTAGCTTAGAGCCCCCAGGACCTGACTTCAAACAGTGGCTCACCTAGTACCCACCACGCTTCAGCTTTCTCTTTTCTCACCCATATAAAGGTGATCTTGATTTCAGCCCTTTGCACCTCCCACCCAGGGCTTCATCACAGCCCACAGGGCAAAGAACACCGGCGCGCCGCGTTTATAGCTTTCCCAGTTCTCCTCCGTGGTCAACTCTCCAGGAAGCCTCTACTGGGGCTTTGCTAGACTCAGGTCTCTATGACAAAGGGTACCCCCTAGCCAGGGGTCCCTATCGCTGAGTCAACTCAACACAGGAATCTAACCTGGACTAGGGGAGGCTGCTGGCCAAACTGTAGGCTGAGAGGAGAGGCGAAGTGGCTCACACTCTCCAGGTACACACCTGTGAACCTAGAGTGGGAGTCAGGGGAGACAGAGTTTGACAAGCTGGGAGGAGAGCTGTCTGTCTCCCTGTCTGTCTGTCTTCCAAAGGGAAGCTGGGGGTGGAGCAGGCAAAGAGGTAGATGCTGCCTCGCTTGTCAAAATTAGCCAGTTCCACAGTTGGGCAACACTCAGACACACACTGAGTACAGACACACGCACGCACATGCGTTCTGGCTCGACTGGCAGGGTCACACCTGTATTTATGTAGGCTGCATGGTGACATGAGCACACATGGATGCACACATGTCGGACCCTAAACAGCATATGTAACAAACACACAGCCCCCCCCCACTCCCCACAAACAAGACACCCATATATCCTCACACCGGGGCTCTGCAGACACTAGAGCACGCTGTCCAGCATGTGGGCATGTCACTCAGCCCCAGGGCGGGTGCGCCAGCCCTCTGGGTCTGTTCCAAGTTGGAACCTCTCACGTGAGGCCCAATGTGTCATTTTCAAACAGAAGGAATCTAGCTCCCTCGCAGCAGGGAGGAAGAGCAGGGTGTGTGGCTGGGTGGGTGGGTGGGCGCGTGGGCATGTTCATGGGGGGAGGGCATGTGTGCAAAGGAAGCAGGCATGTGAATAACAGGGCATGTGTGTTGGGACATGGTGCACAGGAGTTGGGGGCTTTCCGGTCGGGGGCTTTCCAGTTGGGTGGGGGAAGAAGCCTAGGAAACAGAGTGTGCCTTTGTGAGGGTGTGTGTGTGTGTGTGCCGCCGGTCTGTGTGCAGTGGGTGTGGGTGTTTGTCTCCCTGTATCCGCCTTCTCTCTCCTCCTGGACTTTTAGCCTTCCAGGGCTCTCCTTCCTCATGTCCTGCCTCCTCTGTCTCAAGGCTCAAAGTGGATGCCCTTGTGGACAAGGGGGGCACACTCCAGGACTTAGTCCAACCCCAGATGCTGCCTGAGGCTTCCCTCCTGCTCCCCCTCCCTTTCTTTCCTCCCTTCCCTCCCTCCCTCTTGTTCCCTTCCTCCCTCCCCCCCCAAGGCTGGCGTGCCAGGGGGTGGGACATGCCAATCACTGGCTGTGCCTCTCCCGCTGCCAGCACAGGGCGCAGCTCCCCCCGGGAGCCAGGTGTTTGGGTCCCAGGAGACGCTGCAGGCCCCCGGAGAAGCAGTGAAGCTGAGGACCCCACAGACCCCTCTCCGGTCCCCTGGTGAGTACATTTGGGAAGGTTTGGGAGGGGCTGTGTTGAGCTGGGTGCAGAAGCAGCAGGGTCCTCTGGGACAGGTCAGGGACAAGGATGAGATGGAAATGGGGGTGGACTCTGGAGAGGGGAGGTGGCCAGGGAGGGGTCTAGAGGCCAAGAGGTCTCTGTAGCCGTGGGCATTGGCTGCTCCAAACACCCTGCCTGCTGGTTTTCAGTGGATTCTTCTGATGTTTTTCTGGGCTTCAGTTGGCAGAAGAGATGGAGACCCTCTTAGCAAACCCAAACCAGAGTTCAGAAGAGATTCGATGGCCATGTAGTTAGCAGATTGCCTAGCACCCTAAAGAGATTAGATGGCCATGTAGTTAGCAGATTGCCTAGCACCCTAAAGCAGAAAGGGAAAGGCAGGAGACAGCCCTTGCCACCAGCACCCCGCTGAAGGATGACCCGTGTACATACTTTTGGGGACACCTCCTTCTCTCCTCCTTCAGGACACCCTGAATCCCACCTCCCCCATCCACCTTCAGCCCCCCAAGATGGACTGAATGAGACTGCTGGCCAGATGGACAAGCTGGATGCCAAGGTGGGTGTTTGGCCAGAAGCCAGCAGGAGACCAGGCAAAGAGCCCCATTGCTTTTTGGAGACAAATAAGCACATGGGTAGCCACATCATCCAGAGGATATGGCCCTGGCGTGTAGGGGACCCAGAGAGCCCTCCCTGGGTTTTTAGTATCTTTGGCTTCCGGAAGGTAGGCTGCAGTCAGTGCAAGGGTCTCAGGCAATACAAGGATACTAATGCACACATGTGTGTCCTCAGACTCCAGGAAGGATGAGTTGAAACCAGGGGCTTTGATTCTTACAGTTGCCACTTCCAAGACGGGTGTCTGGAGAGAGAGCAGTTGGACCATGAAGACCTGGACACCTTAGGGGTTCTTAGTGCCAGTGGAAAGGGCTTCACTTCTTCCTACAGTGCACATCTATCTGCAGCTCCACCCCATTAGCCCAGTGTCCCCTGTCTCACTGGCTGGAAGAATTCAGGCAGTCTCCAGCAGCTGATCAGTCTCTTGTCCCAGGGTCACCAGCCGCTCCATGAGCTATGTAAGGAAAGGGCGCTACCCCCAGACTTTAGCTACTAGGTAAACCATGACAGCTGCTGGGATATGCAAGAGGAGATGATGGAACAGGGCTACGGAGGGTATCATTCTGGCTGGGCTGCTGGCTGCTGGGCTGCTGGCTGTGACTTTGGTGGATCTTGAAGAGCAATGGGGAGCCCTGAGTGTCCAGAAAGGTCTAGGCAGAGCTGTCCTAATGTACACTCGAGAGAATGAGGCTGAAAAGGGAGAGTAGATATGTTTGTGGCCATAGAAGGGAGACATAGTAGTCCCGTTCATACTTGAACCCCATTCCTCTTCACCCTCAGCACATTGCTGTGCTACCACCTCTGTGAGCAGGAAGATAGGATAGAATAGGGAAGGGAAGGACATAGTGAGCTTTGGGAGGCAAGAGCTTAGGCTCCCAAGCAGGCAGGCAGGGAAGAGGTGGGTGAATCGAGCTGAGTTTCTGCTCACTGTGATGCCATGGTGATGCCTAGGAGAATGGGGGAGGGAAAGAGAGAAGAAAGGAAAAGGGGGAGTGCCAGGAGTTGAGGCTCTGGAGACATACAGGGAGAAGGATGAGGGGGCCCAGCATTGCTAATGCCACACTTGGCAGAGCAAAGTCTAGGTTGCAGCCCGCTCACAGGTAGGCTCTTCCCAGCCTGCTCAAAGATGGTCAGGTAGTCAAGGTCCATCACCAGTGAGCAAATTTGGCCATATCTCTAGGAAGGATGCTCCTCTTTCAGATCAGCGGTGTGTTTAGGAAGCATTTAACTGATGGCCACTGACCTCCCAGTGGTGGCTTGAGCCTAAAAAGACCGAGATTAATTCCACTTGTTTACTTCCTTGTTTCCAAGGCCAGGGGGTCAGGGGTGGAAGTTTTGTGAACCTTTAATGAATCAAGAGCCACTTGAAGAGAAAAGTTAACCCGAGGGGAGTCACCCAGAAAGGCTGGCTTCTAGGCTGTGGTCCCTGACGAAGGGAGTAGTCAAAAGCCTGGACCAGAACCTCCTTCTTACTGCATATGTGAGACCCCAAGTTCCCATCCCTCAGCCCTCCCTGAAGACCACCTTCTCCCTAGAGTTATCTCTGCCCCAGCCAGGTTTTCAGACAGCTTCCAGCCCCAGAATAACAAGATGGCTCCACACCTCCTTCTTAATTCTTCCCCCACATTCTCTGTCTCCCCTTCTTACTCCTTGACCAGACTAAGGAAAGTCTCATGTTCAGGAATCCTTCTCCCCAGCCTTCCTATCCTCCCCCAGTGGCTTCTTTCCTTCGCCCTTCCTTTCACCAGCCAGATCCCCTGTCCCTAGGGATTGGTCCAGGGCACTGGCGGTCATCAGTCTGGCCTGCCTTGTGTTAGAGACTCTGACCTCATCTCTTAACTCTTGGAGCCCACATTAACACACACCACCACCACCCACATTAGCTTAAACACACACACACACACACACACACGCACACATATGCACCACCACCACCCACATTAGCTTAAACATACACACACACACACTCACACACACACACACACCACCACCACCCACATTAGCTTAAACATACACACATACACCACCACCACCACCACCCACAATAACTTACACACACACACACACCACCACCACCACCACCCACATTAGCTTAAACATACACACACACACACCACCACCATCACCACCCCACATCTATTCCTGAACCTCAGCCTCTCTTCGCCTCTCGATAAAGCAGGATTTTCTTCAACCACTGCACAAATTAAGAGGCTCTCCGTTTATTTTTCTCCTATGCTCTCATGCCAGACAGTCCTTTACCCAAGAGAACAAAGGCCTGGTGGATAAGGGGTCATAGAAGCAGAGGGGCCCCTAAACTCTGTTCCGGAACTGGTCTTGATCCCCACAGGCTCATCCTCAACCTCCAGAGCCTGGAGTCATTAAGGAGGACCCCCCTCCATGTATACATTCATGTATTTCTTCCACAAATATTTGTTGAACAGTTACTATGTAGCAAGCCCTAAGATAAAGCAGTAAATGAAGCAAGCAGAACCCCTGCTTTGCCTCTCCATCCGTTATGACTGGATCTCCCCCTCCCCCACACCGTTATTCTTCATCACACAGATAAATGACACAGACGCAGACCAGAATCTAAAGCAAGGACTTCTTGGCTGATTCAAACTAGGGTTTGGCCAAACCAGTGAAGATAGGTGGAGAGGCTATTGAGACTCCCCTCAACACCCCGTCAGGAACAGCTTAGAGTCGGGGCTCCCAGAGATGGATCTCAAAGACAGATGAGTGCATCACTGACAAGCTTTAAGGTCACCTCTTTTTGCAAATCGGAGATAATAGAATCTATTTTCAAGGAGTTATAACAAGCAAATTAAATTATACATATAATGCGTAGAGCCATGTCTGGTATACTCAAGCAGCCAGTAAATATCAGTTGCTATGATAATAATAGTAATATTATTAAGGGCTCCCAACAGTCTTCATCGGGAGGCCACAGTTCCAGGCAGAAAAGTACTCTCCCCGTTTCTTAACACCTTCTTGCGTCCAAACACAAAACGTTCCAAGATCCCGCCCCACCACCACCATCCTCTTGCCATTCAACAATGCACACACCCTTACTCACACACGCCTACTAGAAAGTCAGCCCCCTCCTACAAAATGTCGCTTGGGTCAGGATGGTGGCTTGCCTATGGTCAGTGAAACAAAAGATTGAAGCTAAGGGGTCTCTGCCTGACCCACCTTGCAATCCATATCACAGCTTTTTCTGTGAATATTTGTTTCTTGTTTATTTAAGAGTTATTTATTTATGCTGGGCGGTGGTGGTACACACCTTTAATCCCAGCACTCAGGAGGCAGAGGCAGGCATGCCTCTGTGAGTTTGAGACCAGCGTAATCTACAGAGTGAGTTCCAGGACAGCCAGGGCTACACGGAGAAACCCTCTCTTGGGAAAAAAGAAATGTATTTATTTTTATTTTTCGTGTATGCGTCTTTTGCCTGTATGTATGCATCCCATTCCTGCCTGGTGCCCCTGGAAGTCAGGAGAGGACATTGGATCCCCTAGGGCCTGGCATTACAGACTGGTCAGCCGCCATGTGCGTGCTGAAACTTGAACCCCAGTCCTCTGTGAGAACAACCAGTGCTCTTAACCACTGAATCCATCTCTCCAACCTGTCCATGAATGTTTTAACAGGATGTGCTATGTGAATGTAGCATCAAGTTCCCCTTTCAACCAGAGAGCTAACCCTGAGCCCCTAGTTCATAAAACTTCTGGAGCGGCCACTGAACCCCAGCACCCTGTCTCTCAGTCCAGGATGATCACAGTCATGGGAACCAAACTGATTCATGACCACCATCCTCCAGTAGCTATCAACATAGTGAACTCCCCAGTCAAGAGCAGAGATGTCTCAGTGCGTAAACATGCTTGTCAGGCAACCCTGAGGGCCTGAGTTCAAACCCCCAGGACCTACAGAGAAGCAAGCATCTGTAATCCTGGTACTCCTGCAAGGAGATGGAAGAGAGAGACAGGAGAATCCCTGGAGTTTACAGCCCAGTTGGCCTGGCGCAAGCAGTGAAAAAACAACTCATCCTACACACACACACACACACACACACACACACACAAGTTAAGGCTAAGGCCAGGCAAGATAGTGCACACTATACTCCCAGCACTCAGAAGCCTGAAGCAGGAAAGTTGCTGTGACTTCAAGACCATCTTAGGCTAATAGTGAGACCTCAAACTAAATAACTTAAAAGCCCCTATAGGAGGTGACTCACAACCACCTGTAACTCCAGCTCCAGGGCATCAGACACCCTCTTCTGGACCCTACCAACACCCATACATGTAGCTTGCACTCACACAGACAGGTACACACATAAATTTAAACTTTTTAAAAAGCAAAATAAAAAGCCATCTGAAAACGTAATCTCATTGGTAGTCTGCTCATCTAGCAAGCAGAAGCGAGTTTAGTCCCTAGCACCCTAAACTGGGTATGGTGGCACATACCTGTAATCCCAACTCTGGGGAAGTAGAGGTGGGACAATCAGAAATTCAAAGTCATTTTCAGCACATAGGGAGCTCAAAGCTAACCTGGACTACATGAGACCCTGTCCTAAAAATAAATAAATGAACAAACGAACGAACGCACGCACGAATAAATAAATAAATAAATGAAGGGTGACTACTAGAAATCTGGCATATGAAAGGCCCTGGGTTCTAGGCAGGGCAGAAAAAAATGAAGAAGCAAAAGAAATTGATTAAGGATAATAACATAGATGTATCATTTCAACACCTGAGAGGCTAAGGTGACAAAGACCTTCCAAGGTTGCACGGTAAGGACTACAGTAGGTCACTCTGCTCTCACTGTGACAGGAAAGCAGGTTCATGACCATCACCAGGAAGAGTGGAAGGTCCAGAGGTGGTGAGAATTACTCTCTCTGCCCTTTCTCCCTTGCCTCCCAGTGGGAAGCAAACGGTAGAGGGCCACAGAGCAATTAGCCAAGTAGAACAAACACAGACCTTGAATCCAAAAAGTTAGTGTCACAGTCCCAACACTACTGGCTCCTGTGGGATCATCAGAAAGCCACTTACCCCTCTGAGCCTCTGTTGCCTCACCTTACTACAGAGATGAGATTGTCCTGCAGATGAAGAGGAATAGCATATATCAAGCGCCTGGGATAGCCTAAGTATAGTGGCTACCAATTTGCCCATTAAAAAAGATTTGGCAGGGATTTCTAACCATCCAGGCAAGACTGCCAGCTTCCTCACCTCCAAGGATGTTTGGTTCATTTTTCTCTGGAGTCCTGTACTAAAGGTATTTGCTTTAACAAGGCATGATGGTTCATATTTATAATCCCAGCACCCAGAGGTAGAGAAGCAGATGGACCTCTGTAAGTTTGAGACTAGCCTGGTTTATAAGTAAATTCCAGGTTAGCCAGGGTTATATAGTGACATCCCGTCTCAAAAAAAATTAAATGAAAGCATTTGCATTATTCATGGCCGTCACTACAACCCTCTGAGAGGAGCTTGTGATGGCTACAGGTCACCATGTTCCCACCCAGAGTTGATGGTGCCGCAGCTCCCAGTGAAGGGACCTGAGTGAGCTTCAGCTTCACCTCTGAAACTTGGGTCCTCTATATGCAGCATCTGGAGATGTTGCATTCAGGACCCTGAACATCTGCCAGAGATGCTAGGATGGTCCAAATCCTTCTTTGTACAAAAGAGCAGATTAAGAACCAGGGAAGATGTCAGGCAGTGGTGGTTCACGCCTTTAATCCCAGCACTCGGGAGGCAGAGGCAGGTAGATCTCTGTAAATTCAAAGCTAGCCTGGTCTACAGAGAAAGTTCTGGGATAGCCAATGCTGTTACACAGAGAAACCCTGTCTCAAAAAAAAAAAAAAAAAAAAAAAAAAAACAGGGGAAGAGCTGGGGGTGGGGGCTGGAGAGACAGGACACTGTGACAAGTGGATCAGGACAGGGAACCGGGAAGAAGAGCAGGGGCCATGTACTGTGTGTCTGCTCTGGTACCCCACTCATCAGCTGTGGAGTGAGAGGCAGGAAGAGAAAGGGAAAGAATGAAAGGTTGGGAGATTGTGCCGATAACTTGTGGAGGAAGGGGTGGCACTGAGCTTCATTCCAGAACCAAGGGTCACAATGCCAAGACTTGGGCAAGTCAAGTAACACACTCACCTTGAAGCAAAATTTGAGGGAAATGGTACCCCAGTACCAATGAGAGAGAGAGCGCACTTCGTAATACAGAAAGATAAAGTTGCAGCTTTGTTTGTTTTGTTGCTTTTGTCCACCCACATCCCCCAGACAGGGTTTCTCTGTGTAGCCCTGGCTGTCCTGGAACTCTGTAGATCAGGCTGACTTTGAACTCAGAGATCCACCTGTCTCTGCCTCCCAAGTGCCAGGATTAAAGGGGTGTGCCACCACCATCTGGCCTTGTTTTTGTTTCTTAGGGCAGTCTCGAAGTAGGTCAGGTTAACAGCAAACTTGCTATGTAAACAAGGTTGGCCTTGAACTCCACACCCTCCTGCCTCTACCTCTAGGGTGCCAGGATTACAGTTGTGTGCCACCACACCCAGTCTGGAACTTTTAAAAAAAATTAAATAGCAAACCAGACTTGCAAGTAACCCCCGCATTTGGAAGGCTAAGGTAAAATAGTTCTGAGTTTGAGGCTAGTCTGAGCTACACAGGACTACATAGTGAAACTTTGTCTCAATCAATCAATCAGTCAATTAATACTACAGCAGGCTAGCTCTTTTTGTAAATAAAGTTCCATGGGAACTAAGGCCAGGTTTGGAGTAAAGCTAATGAGACAGGATTGCACAAATGTAGGGCTGGATCCTGCCTTTGATATTTTAATCATCAGATTATATTTGTATTGACTTTTTTATATTACATAAAATATTAGTTTATTTACTACCAAGTTTGGAACCATCTTTAAATTTTGTGACCAAGATACACATCACCCTCCCGCTAAGCCTGAGGAGGCCTCTGCAGGGGGGAAGGGCAGCCTCTCCGCCAGCCAACAATTCTAGTCTAGTTCCTTTACAGGTCTTTGCTCCAAAGCTCATGGAGGTGACACACGGGGAACCGTACTCAGTCTAAAAGCAAGGAGACCTGGGCAATGTCTTCTATCCCCTGTTGCTGGGCCTCAGTTACTCCATTTGTGCAATGGGTGTTAAGTGGCCCTGAGTTCAGAAAATCAAAGACAATGATTGCACAGGGCAAATTCCCAAGATAGTGGCCACCAGCCCCCTCCCCAGGGAAGGCCCCAGCCTGATCCCAGCCTCTTGCCCACTACCTGACTTTAGTTTAGAAAAGGGTGTGACAAGACCAGGCAAAAAAAGATAAACCTGATGTGGTGGTAACTCATGCCTTTAATCCCAGAATTCAGGAGGCTACGGACAGAGGCTCAATCGTGAGTTCAAGACCAGCCTGGATAGATGTAGCAAGACTCTGGCTCAGGGGCTGCACAAGGTTCTGGGTTTGAATCCTAATGCTGAAGGGGGCGAAGGTGGAAGGCAAATTGGGTTTTAGTGCTTGCTTTTAAAATTCAGATCAACGGGTTAGTCTCCACTGATGTTTCGTTCTTTTGTTGTGTTTGTTTAGAGTTTCCTACATTTTTGTTTGTTTTTTTTTTCTGTTTGGTCATAAGTTCTTGTAAATGAACTTTCACTTGAAAAAATGACTGGAGTCCAGTCTTGATGGTACATTTCCTGTGTGGTCTTCTGCGGGTTTTCTTGCTGTTTCACTTGGGTCTCACTCAGTTCTATTATCTGTAAACTTGTGTTCAGGTCATAGGTTCCTGCTGAGATACAGCTCAGTTTGTACAGTGCTTACCTAGCATAGGGTTCCATCCTCTATGCCATGTAAAACTGGCTTGGCACCCTATGCCTCACATCCCAGAATTCTGGAGGTGGAGGATCAAAAGTTTAAGATCTTCCTTGGCTACACAGTGAGTTCCAAGCTAGCCCACACTGCATGAGATAAGACTATCTTAAAAAAATAAAAAATAAATAAAAATAAAAGACTCTATCTTAAAGGAAAAAAATAAAAAGGAGGTGGGCAGAGAAATTAACCATGACTGCAGATCTTTGGCAGAGTGTTTGCTGAGCATGTATGAGGCTCCATGTTTGAGTCCTTACACCGCACACACACACCATACACAGACATACACACACACACACCACACACACATACACACACACACCATACACATACATACATACACACACACCATACACATACACACACACACCATACACATACACACACACCATACACATACATACATGCACACACACCCCATACACACCCCATACACATACACACACACCATACACATACATACATACACACACACCATACACATACACACACACCATACACATACATACACACACCCCATACACACACACCATACACATATATACACACACACCATACACATACACACACACCATACACACACACACCATACACACACATACATACATGCACACACACACCATACACATACATACACACACACACCACACACACACACCATACACACACACACATCACACACACGATTAAATAAGATAATGCATGGATGTATAGAAATACTTCAGCAGTGACTCGGGGTGAGTTGTCCAACAGTAACATTGCTATCCACCACCACTACTGCACTATCAGAGATTTAGGGCCCTGGGCTAGGGATGAAGCCCAGACCCTATGAGAGCTGGACAAGCTAGACAGGTGATTTACCACAACATGTACCCAAACCCTCTAGATTTTTTTTTTTTGAGACAAGATTTCTCACTGTAGCTCTGGCTATCTTGGAATTCACTACATACACCTGGTTGACCTCAAATTCACAGAGACCTGACTGTCTCTGCCTCCAGCATACAGAGTACTGGTGCGTTCCACCACACCCAGTCTTAGGAGAGTTTTCGGGTTGTTTTTTTTTCCTGTTGGTGTTGGTGTTGGTGGGTTTTTGTTTTATTTCGTTTTGTTTTTGATTTTTCCAGACAGAATTTCTCTATGTAGCTTTGGAGCCTTGAACTTGCTCTGTAGACTAGGATAGCCTCAGACTCACAGAGATCCACCTGCCACTGCCTCCCAAGGACTGGAATTAAAAGCATGTGCCACCACCACCAGCCTGAGACTATTTTTAACTTAAAATACAATTACATCATATTCTCCCTTCCGTTTCTTTCCTCCAATATTTCCTGTGTACCCCCAGAATTTTCTCCCTCTCGAAATCATGGCCCTTTTTTCTACATGTATGTATGTATACCCAAATATATAAATACAACCTGCTCAGTCCATTTAATATTATTTGCATGTATATGGCTTCAGGGCTGACCCCTTGGTATTCAATAACCAATTAGGGCCTCACCCCTGGAGAAGAGAATTACTTCCAGTCCACTCCTCAGCAGAAGGAAGCCCTCATTCCCACACAAACCAAATAATGTGGACCCAGTGCTCACTGGACATCAGGAGACATTCTAAGCACTTGATGTTCAAAACCTCATTTAATCCTCTTAACAATTCCTTGAGGTATTAACTTAAAGGTCTTAGCTAATCCCTATATCTCATTTGAGGAATTTATGGTTATAGACATTACATCACTTAATAGTTAATAACAATAAATAATCATAAATAAATAAATAAGGTAATAAAAAAGAAAAAGAAATAAAATAAGATATGGTGGTGCAAGGCTTTAATCCCATTACCTGGGAGGTAAAAGTAGGATCAAAAGTTCAAAGTCATCTCCCCTCTGCTATACAGATAGGGAAGCAGGCCTCTGCTACATGAGACCCTGTCACAAATAAATGAATGAATGAATTTTAAATATTTCTTTAATTTTTGAGATATATCATTTCTCCCTTCCCTTTCCTCCCTCCAAGACTTCCCAGATATCCCTCCTTGCTCCCTTGCATATTCATGGCCTCTTTCTCTTTTTCCTTAATTGTCATTGCATGTGCGTCTGTATGTGTGTGTATATGTATGTGTGTACCTAAATACAGAAGTGCCACTTGCTCAGTCAGTATAACGTTACTTTTGTGTATGTCTTCAGGGCTGACCATTTGGTACTGGACAACCAATTGGTGTGCTCTTCCTGGGAAGACGATTTCTCCTGCTCTCAGCATTCCTTAGCTGCCTGTAGATCTTTGTGTGGTGGTGAAGCCTTGTGGGCCTTCACACCCATCCTAGCATGTCTGTGGCTATTTTCCTTCTCCAGCTCATGTTTAGACAGTCACCTTGATGAGACATTATGGTGTAGCTTCTGACATTTCTGTCTGACACCATCTCACAGCAAATTCCCTGATTCTCTAGTTTATACAATCTTTCTGTTCCTCCCCCGATCTTTAGGTACCGGAGTTGTACTGTAATGACTTTTTTTTAGGATTTACCTATTTTTATTTTATAAATTTGAGTGTTTTCCTGCATGTATGTCCAGGCACCACTATGTGCAGTACCCACAGAAGCCAGAGGAGGGTGTGGGATCCTCAGAGACCGCAGTTAGAGACATTTGCAACCTGCCATGTGGATACTGGGAACTGAACCCAGTCCTGTGGAAGAACTGTAAGCACGCTTAACTGCCGAGCCCTCTCTCCAGCTCCTATGGGTGATTTTTTTCAGTAAATGGTAGATCATGAATTCATATCCAGACAGGCCTCACCTGCCATCCTGACACTCGGGATGGGAAGGTAAGGAGGAACTGGAGCTCAAAATAATCCTTGATTACATAGAAATTCTGAGACCCTGTCTCAAAAAAACAAAACAAAACACAGCAATACCAGTTTGTTATAACTTCTCCCACAGCCTTTTAGCTAATATCAAGTGTAGTACTAAATGCAGGTGGCCTAGCTTTGGAGTCTAGGTTCTTTAACTGTGGTGTCACACATACTCCCTCAAGTGTAAAGTGACTCAGACACACGTGTGCACACTGACAGCCACAGACCTTATTGCTCATATTGTGGCACACTGGTCTCCTTCCCTGTGCTGAGAGCTCTACCACAACAGTTCACCGAGAGCCATGGAGATGGCCTCAGCCACACACGGGTCATACATGATCACAGGCACAACACATAAGCCTCTCTGTCACAGACCAGGTCCCCACGCGACACTGGGGTTCAGAAGGCTTTTGTTCAACATTTCTCCCTTAGGATCTTCCCAACAGTATAATCCTAAAGGCCATAGCTCTACACTAGGAAGACCCTAAACTTCTTCTGTGGACAGATGGGGACACAGAAAAGGACCCACCAAATCACACAGCAGCTAGGCCATTGCTGAGTGAGACCTTCAGCCTTCCGGCTGCCTTTGCTTTGGCTATGGGCCTTCCCTGCCTCCTGGCCTTTCATTTTGCGCAACCTTAGTGCCTGGGCCAGACTCCAGATCCCAGAAAAGTCTGAGGGATCTTCCCGTTCCCCATGCTGCCCTCTTCTCAGCTGGGGCCCAGGAACAGAGCAGAGAGGGAGGGAAGCCTCCCACATCCCATCTGGGGCCAGACCCTCACCTAACTGGGAGCTGAGGCCATTGTCCCTGTTGCCTGCTTCGCATGCAATCCATGGAAGATTGTGCAGACATAAACACACATACATGCATTTCCATGTACCCACTCCCATTCTGCTCCCTCTCCGGAGCCTCCTGTAGCTCAGGCTCTCCTCAACCGCACTGTGTAGCAGGGGATGACTTTAAAGCCCTGATCCTCCTGCCTCCACCTCCCAAGGGTAAGGATTGCGGATGTGTACCACCACTCCCAACCCTCTTCTCTTCCCTGGAGCCTTCTCCTTCTTTCCATCACTTTATTTAATGAAAGAATTACACTGAAGCAGCCCATGCACAGCTAGTGAAAGAACTGGGCCCTAATCCCACTTAGTATCTTGTCACTATAGCAGAGGCTGAAGCTGCTCAGTCGCCATTGCCTCCAGCAAGAAAGGGATGACAAGGTCCTTCCTGCTAAGGATGAGCAGGACGGTTAAATAGATAACTTGATTAGGTGCTTAGCACTGTGTCTGGATGTAGCAAGCCCTTCTTAAATGAAGGCTTTAATAAGGCTGAGTGAAATACTTGGAAAATCTTGCAGGACTATATACGAAGTAATTCTCCCAATTCCTGCTGCATGAAATGTAAGAAAAACAGGGGTTAGTGGCTGGCTTAGCAGTTAGGAGCCCTGGCTGCTCTTCCAGAGGACTCAGGTTTAATTCCCTGTACCCACAAGGCAGTTCACTATGTCTATAATTCTAGTTCCAGGGGATTTGATGCCCCTCTTCTGGCCTCCCCAAGCTTACACATGGTGCACAGACATATATGCAGACAAAATACTCATACACATAAAATAAAAATAAACGAATATTTTTACTTTTTTTTTGAAGACAGGAATTAGTAGCAATTTTCCAAGGAGAAAATGGAGGTTCAAAGTTTGAACAGTGAAGCTGGAATTGAGAACAAGGCCACCCCATGCTGCTGGCAAATTTCCCTGTGGCTGGGAAGCCATTGTTAGCCACTGTGTGTAGGTGCCAGTGCCTGAGGGTGGTGCTGCCTGGCCTGGAGCTCTGTACCCTTTGACTCTTCCACTCAGAACTGTCAGAGGTGCCCAGTGGCCCAGCCAAAGCTTGTGTCCTCTCTTTTCAGGTGATGCCCTTTCTCTGAGGAAAACTTGTGACTGGAGGAAGGGGCTGCCCCTTCATCCCACCTGGCTGAAATGAACACCTCAGCGCCCCCTGCTGTCAGCCCCAACATCACCGTCTTGGCACCAGGAAAGGGTCCCTGGCAAGTGGCCTTCATTGGGATCACCACAGGGCTCCTGTCTCTGGCTACAGTGACAGGCAACCTGCTGGTCCTCATCTCCTTCAAGGTCAACACAGAGCTCAAGACAGTCAACAACTACTTCCTGCTGAGCTTGGCCTGTGCTGACCTCATCATTGGCACCTTCTCCATGAACCTCTATACCACATACCTGCTCATGGGCCACTGGGCTCTGGGCACACTGGCTTGTGACCTCTGGCTGGCCCTGGACTATGTGGCCAGCAACGCCTCCGTCATGAATCTTCTGCTCATCAGCTTTGACCGTTACTTCTCAGTGACCCGACCCCTGAGCTACCGAGCCAAGCGCACTCCCCGCAGGGCAGCTCTGATGATTGGCCTGGCATGGTTGGTTTCCTTCGTCCTCTGGGCCCCAGCCATTCTCTTCTGGCAATACCTGGTTGGGGAGCGGACAGTGCAGGCTGGGCAGTGCTACATCCAGTTCCTCTCTCAACCCATCATCACTTTTGGCACAGCCATGGCCGCCTTCTACCTCCCCGTCACAGTCATGTGTACGCTCTACTGGCGCATCTACCGCGAGACAGAAAACCGAGCCCGGGAGCTGGCAGCCCTACAGGGCTCTGAGACCCCAGGCAAAGGTGGTGGCAGCAGCAGCAGCTCAGAGAGGTCACAGCCAGGGGCTGAGGGCTCACCGGAGTCACCTCCGGGTCGCTGCTGTCGCTGCTGCCGGACACCCAGGCTTCTGCAGGCTTACAGCTGGAAAGAGGAAGAGGAAGAGGACGAAGGCTCCATGGAGTCCCTCACATCCTCCGAGGGCGAGGAACCCGGCTCAGAAGTGGTGATCAAGATGCCCATGGTAGACCCTGAGGCACAGGCACCAACCAAGCAGCCCCCCAAAACCTCCCCGAATACAGTCAAGAGGCCCACCAAGAAAGGCCGAGACCGAGGTGGCAAGAGCCAAAAACCCCGAGGGAAGGAACAACTGGCCAAGCGAAAGACCTTCTCACTGGTCAAGGAGAAGAAGGCAGCTCGGACCCTGTGTGCCATCCTGCTGGCCTTCATCCTCACCTGGACACCATATAACATTATGGTGCTGGTGTCTACCTTCTGCAAGAACTGTGTTCCCGAGACCCTATGGGAGCTGGGCTACTGGTTGTGCTACGTCAACAGCACTATCAACCCCATGTGCTATGCACTCTGCAACAAAGCCTTCCGGGACACTTTCCGCCTGCTGTTGCTCTGCCGCTGGGACAAGCGGCGCTGGCGCAAGATCCCCAAGCGCCCTGGCTCTGTGCACCGCACCCCCTCCCGCCAATGCTAATGGCCCCCTCTCCTGCATCCTTCCACCCCAGCTCCAGGGAGAGGCCGGTGGAAAGTGTCCATAGGCTGTATCTTCAGTCCCAGGGCCCTGCTCAGGCCTCCCCTGGCTTCCCAGGCCCCTGGGTCACCTTCCTGGACAGCCCAGAGAGACTAACTAGCTTTCCAAACTTTGCTATTCCCAGACAGGGAGTGAAACCCGGGGAACTGGTTTCTTTGTTCCCTGCTGTGTGGGAATAGGCTATTCACCAGGAAGAAGGTCCAGGAGGAGGATCCGGGTTTTGGACTCTGTTTGCGTTTAGGCAGGAAGTCAGGAGCCAGCAGGGCGGGCCAGTAGGTTAACGTTGTTGTCTTCCTTGGCCCGGCAGGGGGCCCAAACTGTCATGGGAAATAGCGCCCCCTGGGTGTATAGGCAGGAGCTGACACAAAGTTTGGGACTATGAGCTGGAGATTCCCCTCTCTGCACAAGCATAGCCCATCCAGGTAGGCCCTAGGCACACTCTTGGGATTGTCCAGCCTCCCTACAAATATCCCCAGGTCATCCCTACGTGAGTCACCTCCAAAGCAAATGTCCAAGTGTGGGGGGGACGATAATGCCAGAGGAGATTAGCTTGGCTAGACACACCAAGTCCAGAAACTGCAGCAGGACCAGATGTCAAGTGTCCTAACTGACCCACTATGTCACTTTCCGGGGTGGGGGGAGATAAGGTGCCTGCTATCCAGTCCCACACCTCTCTCTCTCTCTCTCTCTCTCTCTCTCTTTCCCTCTCTCTCTCTCTCTCTCTCTCTCTCTGCCCCAAAGTAACCTCAGTCCCTCCCTCCTGGCTCATAGCCACCACCTGGGTGGATCTGCTCTGGGCGGATCTAGCCAGGCCTCCTGCATGCTGCCTGCCTCCAGCCTTGCCCCACACAGGCCTGGCTCAGCCAGCAGGTTCTCTTCTGTAAACTCCCCAGTCCAACCCATGCATGGCCTCCCTGCCTCCCTAATCTCCAGACTCTGCCTGGCCCCAGATGTTCTCTCCTTCCATCCTCAGCGTATGCTGAGTCTGTGAATAAAAGCCACGTAACCAGCAGGCACTACGAGGAATTCCTCCCTGTTTTGGCTCAAGGCCCTGGTCCCAAGGCCAGGACTGAATGGGGCACAGAGGCACAAATGCTGCATGGAGAATGTGGGCAGCAGCATTTAAGGTGGATCCGGGAAGGGCAGCACTGAATGGCTAGATCAACTAAGCCTGTGGGCCCCAGCACCCTGGGATCCGTGGCTCAAGTGAGCGGTGCTGCAGAAGGCAGACCTGGCCTCTGGAAACGAGGGGACTAGGTGAAGCACCCTGTGTATCCCACACATAGCTGCTCTAGGACCTTCTCATACCCAGACAGAACACAACTCCTCCAAACTCCCATTTGCAGATGGGGAAACTAAGGCCCAGAGACCCAGGAGGATTGCTTAGGATTATCTCACAAAGCAACACCCAGACTTCTAGGTAGTCCACAACCTCCTGACCCCTAGGCTGTGGAGATGACAGACCTAGGACACCCTCAACCAGAGCAGTCCATCAGGGTAACCCTCAGGCCACAACGTAAAACACTGTATTAGTAAGGCAGGTTTCCAAAGTCTAAGGAAAATGGACCTAAAGAGATTAACTCCACATCCCTGAGCAGTCCAAAGTCTAAGGAAAATGGACCTAAAGAGATTAACTCCACATCCCTGAGTAGTGGCTATCAAAATGTAGCAGTGGCTAGGAGTCCCAAGACCAACCTTAATGTCCGTGGTTTCCTGGGAGAACATACAAAACTCTACAAAGTCACTAGAATCACTGTCATATCAAAAGAATGTCAGAAGAAAATGGGAACAGAAGAAAGTGTGCAGAGCAGAGTCCCGGGGTGACCAGGCACAAGATGCCAATTCTCTTTCCAGGGAGTCACAGAACACTTACTCTCCTGCAGTGATGTGTGATAGCCTGCATAACACACTGCCAGTCAGGAAAGGCCCACCACAACCTTGGTGTCTGGGGTTTTCACTAGAGGCTGGGCATGGGGCATGGCTGACTGTCCACATGGCTGACCTCAGTTAGTGTCCAGCCGCTCTAGAGGTTAAATGGTGGAATGTGGTCCAAGACCTCCACCACAAATCATATAGATTATCTGGTGCAGTCCAGCGTACAAGGATGAGCAAAGATTTTCTTCTAGGTTTGATAGTCCAATGGTTTGTCATGATTCCCAAGAGCCAGACAAGGCCTGCTGAGCTATCAGTGACCCAAACCTGGAGCACCGCTGTCACCTGGGAACTTATATAGGTAAATTCCTGGGGTGACCACAGATTTACTAAATGGAATTCTGAGCATGAAACCCAGCTATCTGTAACTAGCAGCCTCAAGGTGATTCTGGTACAGGCTAAAGTTTGAGGGGGGAAACTCTCCTAGAAGGCTGAGGTCCTAGGTGGGATTTTAAAAAAAAGCTCTGCAGAGGACGGAGTGGGGATTCACCCCACAGTTAGCTGCCTGGATTCCCAGAAACTACTGAACCTTGAGAGCTAATTTGGTGATTCTAGCTGGGAAGAGATTCTCTAATATATCCTGGACCCACAAAGGGTCCTCCTCTATCTGGCAAGGTCATCCTCTTCAGCTGAGCCGACAGCTGAGGACAGGATGAACATGGAGAGGTAAGAGAGGAAGAAGACGTCTCCTAGTCGGCCACTGGGGTAACGAGTGGGGTGACAGATGCCTCAGTCAATCACACTCAGGTCACCCATAACCTGTGGAATGGAATCTTCCAACACCATGGGCAAGGGCAAACCCCTACAGAGGTAGACAAGGAGAAGGTGGCCAGAAGCTGCAGGAGATACAGCAGTGTGGGGATGACCCTCAGCTATGAACCCTATACCCCTGTACCACCAGTACAGCAGCCTCCGCTGAGACCCTGTGGAGGCTGCTTGCTTGCTACTGCTCCACTGTAGCCCTAAGTCCCCTTCAGGGGTAAATGTGCTGCCTGTGTCGAAGGTACGGAGGTGGAGGCACTGAGGAAGGTGAACAGCCTTGGAAGAAGAAACACTTTGGGGTCCGTGTAACTTGCCTCCACTGAAGACCAGGAAGGAAGGAGTGGGACTGGCATTAGGATCAGTAATAGGAGTAGTAGTTCACACTGGTCCCTTGTTCCCTGTCCTGGGAACCTCACCATGGTCCTGCCATGCCCACCATCAAATAAACTTAGGCATGTCTTCAGTGTCTTCATTTCTAAAAAGGGAACAGCCCCTTGCAGGTGTCAGAGGGATGAGGCAAACTGGCAAAAAGCACTTAGTGGTTGTACCGTCAGTGACTCCACAGAAGAGACTGCCACAGTTAAAGGCCAGACTAAGTCTAGTTTCTGAGTCAGGTCCTATCCTGCACTCCCTCCTGGCTTTGGACCCCAGACCAGGAAGAAGAAATCTCATATCCTAACCCGACTGGGTTTGAAGAGAGTCCAGGAGCACCTGGGCAGGAAGGGGTGTAAACTCCAGGTGGAATCTGGGTCCTGCAGGCTCTGAAGGAGTGCTGCAAACCAAGGAGCATATGAACCAGAAGGGAGAGGGCCATTGCATGGGCATCCGTCCATCCCAAACACTGCACCCACTCCTGCCCTGAGGGAGCCTCTTCACCACAGGAGCAAAGACCTTATCATAAGGAGAGAATAAGGTTGCTTTGTGAATACCACCTCTTCCACCAATACCACTAGACTGGAGCCTGCCTTAAGGAGTGCAACAGGTTAGGTTCCCTCCTACACCCAAAGCCCCACCGCAGCTCCATCTCCACCATGTCACTTTAGCGCCACCTGCTGGCGATGCAGGAAATAGGCTACCCAAGAAACCTGATATTTGCCTTGGACCAGGTTCCCCAGACGACAGACCACAACATAAAATGATACAGTACGTGATCATGGTCACCCCAGCAACTACCCCCAAACTTCAGGAGAATCCGAAGACACAGAAGGCTCACAAGGCCTTATCAACATTCAGAAACAAGACCTTCCCTTTCTAACTAGTACGCTATCATCAGTGAAGCCGTGAATACCAGATGTCTTGACATTTGTGAGTAGCTCCATCCAAGTCTCAAAAACAAACGAAAGCAACCCCTTAGCCTGAAGCCTTTGTGTTCTTCCATTTGGGTGACCTACCCCTGCCGAGCCCCCAAGGCCTGTAGAGTCCTTGGTTTCGTTCTCAGCCTAGCTCAGGTTTCATAGGGCTCAGAACTGACTCCAAATTGAAATTGCATTTGGAACCCAGGACAGCTCAACAGTCTGATTATTCCATTAAAAAGGTTCAGCTTTCCCTTTCCTCTTCCATTCCCTGTCCTACCCTGGTATCCGGTATTTCTGCCTTCCTGAAACCACCACTGAGCACAGTTGCTCAAGCCAGAGAGCTGGAAGTCAGCCTAGACTCTTCTGTACCCAGCCTACCTCTAAACAGTTCTCAAACTAATCCTGTTTTCTTCACCTCACTGCAGGGCTCTTGCACAAAGTCCTGAAACAATCCTTCATTTCAAAAGTATCAACCTTTTTCTGTCAAAGGTCAGAGAGCAGACATTTTTTTGACCCTACAAACCAAGAGACAAAATGAAGGATACACATCAGCGCTAGTGTATTACATTGTCTCTGTTACTGCAGTTGAAGGCAGCCATAAATAATATGCTACAGCAGATAAGAATGGCTGTATACCAATAAATTTATTTGAATCTAACATAATTTTCATGTCACAAAATACTATTATGATTTTTATCTTTTTTTAGATTTATTTGTTTCATGTGTATGAATATTTGCCAGTGCTATAAGCCTCTGAGCTATCTCTCTAGCCCCAACCCTCATTTTTAGGCCTTTTAAAAGTCAGGGCCTAAGGAGATGGTTCAGTGGTTAAAAACATTTGTTGCTCTTGCAGAAGACCCAAGTTCAATTCCCAGCACCCACATAGTGGCTCACAACCATTCATAACAGCAGCTCCTGATCTCCACGGCACCAGGAATAAAAATGGTAGCACGCACATATGCAGACACGCAGGCAAAACTCATCCAAATCAAATAAAAAATAAATACATCTTTTTAAAAAAATATCACACACATACACACACATATAGTGATTTCTTAGGATAATCCCAGCATTCAAGAGGTAGAAGCAGGAGGATCAGTAGTTTAAGTCCTGAGCTATATAAGACCTTGTCTTGGGGGGGGGGGGGGAAGCTAACCCAAAGCTAGGCACATGTGATCTCAAATTGGGAAGCTAAGGCAGGAGGATCTCAAGTTTGAGGCCATCTTGGGGTAAGAGTTCCAGGCTAACCCAGGAGGCAAAATGAGACCTTTATCTCCAAAAACCAAAGCACGCCTCTTAGACAAAGGCCTTCGCATTCAGCCTCTTGGGTTGAGCCCTCCTACAGACTCTGTGATTCTCCTGGTCTTTGAGCAGGCTCTAGACTCACTCCTTCATATCTTTCCTCTTTCCAGTTCCTCTACTTGGACTTTTATTCTGCTTTGCTTCAAGATCACCTATGCTTCCTTCAGGATCCAGAAAGAAAAAAAAAACAGCACTTAACTCACACACTGGGGCTCAGGGCACCTCAGTAGGCATCAGCTTTCAGCCTGGAGGAGGGAGAGCTGATCAGAGAGGAACCGGAATGCAGGAGCACTGGAAGACACTGTGAAGATAGCTGGCTGGGAGGAAGGACTTGGCAGAGAAGGAAGGTGATGTGTCGGGATAAGCAGGAAAACAGCAATGAAGGGACAATGAGAGGACTGGGGAGATGTTTCAGTGGGCAAAGTACTTGTTACACAACTGTAAGGATCACAGTTTTGGATTCCTAGCACCTACATACGAGTCTGGCACACCTGTAATCCCAGTACTGGTGGGCAGAGATACTGGGGATAGGAGAACTCTCTAATCAGCCAGGCTAGCCAGAATGGCAAGATCTGGGTTCAGCAAGAGACCTTGTTGCATAATAATAATAATAATAATAATAATAATAATAATAATAATAATAAATAATAATAAGGCAGAAATCCAGCATGATGGTGGTTGCCTTTAACCCCAGCACTCAGGCAGAGGCCAGCTGATCTGCATGAGTTGTAGGCCACCCTGATCTACAGTACAAGTTCCAGGTCAGCCAGGGCTACACACTAAGACCCTGTCTCCAAAAGCTAAAATTAAGGTAGAGTGGTAAAAGGAGATATTCCATGTCAACCTTTGGTTTCCATATACGTGTGCACACATGAATGTATACATACGGTGATGGTTTGAATGAGAATGCCCCCCGTAGGCTCATATTTAAATGCTTGGTCCATATTTGGTGGAACTGTTTCAGAAAGATTAGGAGGTGTGGCCTTTTGAGAGAATGTGTGTCATGGGGGGGGGGAGGGCAGGCTTTGAAGTTTCAAAAGCCAATGCTATTCCCAGTTAGCGCTCTCTCTCTCTCTCTCTTGCTAGTGCCTGTAAATTAGGAAGTAATTTCTCAGCTACTGCTCCACTGCCATGTCTGCCTGACCGCTGCAATGCTTCCTGCCATGAGGATCACGGACTGTAACCCTCTGCAACCATGAGCCACAATAAATATTTCCTCTTATAAGCTTTGGTCATGGTGTCTCTTCACAGAAATAGGAAAGTAATTAAGACATACACATGTGCACACACATATAAATACATGCACACATGCACCCTCCTCTTCTTCCTCTCTGGTCCTCCCTAAAAATCTGTCCCCAAGTGGGTTTGTATGTGTGGTCCTAGAGAGGATGGATCTTGTCTTTCTATAGCTCTCTCTACACTCACCTCACCTCTGGTGCCATTCCACCATGCCCACTATAGACAGTCTCTGCCTTGAAGGAGCCTGGTTACCTGATGTCTTGGTTGTCACTGAAAAAAAAAAAACAATTTAAAAGAAGGAAGACAGTGGCTTCAGTCCATTGTCACTTGGCTGCACACTTCTGTGCCTCTAGTGAGGCAGACTGTCTTGGCAGAGAGGGTATGATAGGCAAAGGTACTCACTAAGAAAAGTCCACACAAGGGACATCCTTCAAAGACAACACCCAATGAATACTTGCTCCAACCAGGCCCCACTTTCTGGCATCCTATTTTTAAAGTTAGCATTCTCTTGATCCAGTTGCTTCTCATTGGAGTCCACTAAGGGTGGACCAGACTTCAATACAAAACAAGGAAGATGTTTCATATCTAAACAACAATATCCAGAGAGACATTTGCTAAGGTGATGTGAATAGAGGTCCACCCTTGGACAAGATGCTTTCTTTTTTTAGGATTTATTTAGTGTGTGTGTGTATGTGTCCTTGTCTGTGCCTGTGTGTGTGTGTGTGTGTGTGTGTGTGTGTGTGTGTGTGTGTACACATGCACAAAGAGACCAGAATCAGATGTCAGATCCCCCAGAGCTGGAGTTCCAGGCATCTACAGAACACCTGGTTTATTGCCTGAGTGCTGTAATCTGAACTCTGATCCTCATAATTGCACAGCAAGTACTCATAACTACTGAACCATCTCTCCAGGCACAGAGTGGTGCTTTCTTGGAACCAGACTGGTCATGGCAGAACCAAGCCAGGAAGGCTTTGTCTCAACATTGACTCCTCTTATGAGCTGGACGACCTGTGTGTTTCTGAGCTTTCATCCCCTTTCCGGGAAAGTAGAGCTGTTTTACCTGAAGAAATAATGACAGGGCCTCCACCCTTGAGAGGCTTGGTCTTAAGACAAACTTCCAAATGTGGATTGTAGCCCCAAGTGCAAGTCAGGATTAGCAATACCCTTTAAATATTTTATTTGAATGGGTGTTTTGTCTGCATGTATGTACATGCACCTGGTGTCCACAGAAGCCAGAAGAGAGAGCTGAATCCCCTGGAACTAGAGTTACATAGTAGTGAGCCACAGCATGGCTGCGGTGAATTGAACCCGGCCCCGCTGGAGGAGCAGCCAGTGTGTTTCACCACTGAGCCACCTCTCTAGGTCATGATTTGTACATGCTAGGAAGCACTTTGTTACTGATCTGCCCTTGAGACTCCAGAATTTTCTCTAAACGCAGCAGTTTAGGATACATTTGCACAGTGTGGCATACAGGAGTAAACAGTACTCTTTGAAGCTTTTGTCTGAGGGTTTTTGCTATATTTATTTATCATGTGTGTGTGCACACCACGTATACATGAGTGCCACGGAGCACATGTAGACATCAGAAGACAGTTTTGGGGAGTCAGTTCTCTCCTTCTAGAGATCAAACTCAGGTTACTGGGCTTAGTGGCAAGCACCTTTATCTTTACCTGCTGAACCTCCTTTTGAACTTACAAAGAGAAAAACACATGGGGTGGTGGTGCACATTTTAATCCCAGCACTTGGGAGGCAGAGGCAGGAGGATCTCTGTGAGTTCGAGGCCAGCGTGATCTACAAAGTGAGTTCTAGAACAACCGGAGCTGTTACACAGAGAAACACTGTCTTGAAAAACAAAGAAAAAAAAACACACACACACACATCAGGCTGGAGAGATGGCTCAGTGGCTAAGAGCACTACCTCCTCTTCCAAAGGTCCTGAGTTCAATTCCCAGCAACCACATGGTGGCTCACAACCATCAGTAATGAGATCTGTTGCCCTCTTCTGGCCTGCAAGCATATATGCAGGCAGAACACTGTATATATAAATAAATAAATAAATAAATAAATAAATAAATAAATAAACAAATAAATCCCACATATCTACCAGGTCATAATTTACACGGTTTTTAATGATGGATATGGTACAAGAAGTCTAAAAAAGTCTTTTGATAAGGAATTACTGAAAAAATTATATGAGAAGCGGTTCATGGGTGACTTCTCTAAGTGCCACACACTGGGTGATTCAGAATAACAGGGCTGATATCCAGGGCTCTGGAGGTCATAAGTCTAAAGCCAAGGTGTTAGCATGTTTGACACAGTCCTTTAAGATAGTCTCCACAGACAGCCATCTGAGAAGACTGACAGAGACACTGAAGCTCCTGAAATCCAGGCTATAGACAGGGTGGTCCAGGGGCAGAGTACCTGACCACTAGGACCACCAGTTTCCTCTTCTTGCTACCCAGTGCAGAAATGGGTAGCACCAGGCAAAATGCTGCATCACTGGGGCTGGAGAGACAGCTCAATGCTAAGAGCAGTGGGTGATCCTTTCAGAGGACCTGGGTTCCAGAGGACCAGTGGGCTCATTGGTTACCAAGCAAGCTAAGCTTGGGTAGAAGGTGTTTCTTTAGTCTGTTGTTGCTGTTCTAGCTAAGGTGAATAGAAATAGCCTTCCCAGAGAAAGTCACATAACACTGAATAACACTCTCAACAGTCTGGGACTATCCCATCTCCAAACAAGCCCACAGCAAGAAGACAAACATCAGATTTTCAAACTCCTTGTTTGCTTAAGAAGTTTCCAGATGCCAGGCATGCCTTTAATCCCAGAATTTGGGAGGCAAAGTCAGATGGATCTCTAAAGTGTGAGGCCAGCTACAGAGACATAGTGAGGCTCGGCTCAAAACACCAAAAAAGCCGGGCGGTGGTGGCGCACATCTTTAGTTCCAGCACTTGGGAGGTGGAGGCAGGCAGATCTCTGTCAGTTCGAGGCCAGTCTGGCCTACAGGACAGCCAGGACTATTTCACAGAGAAACCCTGTCTCAAAAAACCAAAAAAAAAACAAACAAACAAAACAAAACAACAACAACAACAACAAAATCAAAAAAGAAGGAAGGAAGGAAGGAAGGAAGAAAGAAAAAAGGAGTGGGGAAGGGAGAATGGGAAGGAGGGAGAATCTCTTTCAGACCTTCAGTTGATTTTTACTTCATGCACTTGGGAAAGGAGGGTTGTACAGATGTTCCCCCTCTGGCTTAACAAAGAAAATTCACAGGTATTTATACCTTCTAGAAAACAGAGATGAGAATTTAAATGGTATTGCCAAGGCAACGCATTATTAAATAAGACAGGCAATCAGAATCAGAAGCTTTTTAAGTTAAAGGTTACTTTCTTGGGACAAAGCACAGCTTTTTAAATCTGGCTGCCTGACAAGACTCCTGTTAGAAATAACATCCACAAGGATGTTGTATGATGCAGAAAAGAACCTGCTCTTATTTCTGCTACAGAACAAGGTAGCACGCCTTCTTGCTCAGGCTAAAGTGTTTTGTTTGGTTCTATTTCAGTTTGGGTTTTGGTTTTCTGAGACAGCATCTCACTGTGTAGTCCAGACTGGACTAGAACTTGTGGCAATCCCTCTGTCTCAGTCTCCCAAATACAAAGGTTATACAATGGAAGATTTTAGGTTTTTTTGGCGGGGGGAACCATGAGATTTTATTGTTGGCTTAGAGTTTGTTGTTTTGGTTTTAATTTTTGTTTGTTACCAACAGTTAAAGGCAGAGCCAGATAAACAAAGGCAGGTGAGGGCTGAGGCACAGTTCAGAGATACAACATTTGCCCAAGGGGCTGGAGAGATGGCTCAGAGGGTAAGAGCATTGCCTGCTCTTCCAGAGGTCCTGAGTTCAATTCCCAGCAACCACATGGTGGCTCACAACCATCTGTAATGAGGTCCAGTGCCCTCTTCTGGCCTTCAGGCATACACACAGAATATTGTATACATAATAAATAAATATTTAAAAAAAAAAAACAACATTTGCCCAACACCAACTGGCCCTAGTGTTGATCCTCGAGGCTAGAAAGGAGGACAAGTGGAGGAAGAAGGGAAAGGAAAGATTCAAAGTCTGAAAGACTGATCTTGGAGGGAAAGGAGGGGAGGGAGGGGAGAAAAAGGGAAAGAAGGGGAGGGGAGGGGAGCAAAGGAAGCCCAGCCCATGTCTGATGCCAACAGAGGCAAGGTATTATATCCTCTGGAACTGGAGTCACAGATGGGTGTGAACCACCATATAGGTGCTGAGAACCAAATCCAGGCCCCC
Source organism: Microtus oregoni (assembly GCF_018167655.1). Classification (NCBI taxonomy): domain Eukaryota; kingdom Metazoa; phylum Chordata; class Mammalia; order Rodentia; family Cricetidae; genus Microtus; species Microtus oregoni. The sequence continues at coordinate 49,564,023 of NW_024543071.1, read as the reverse complement.
TGTATTAGAATCCAGGCACATCTAGGCCCTGCCCCGTAGGAACCTGGCACAGTGCATCACACCCTGCTCTTCTGAAGAAGCAAGCAGGTCTTCCCCCCCCCCCCCCCTCTCTCTCTCTCTCTCTCCCTCTCTCCTCCCCTTTACCCTTCTCTCAATAAACTCCACACTCAAGCTCTGTCTGCATGGCTCATTTGTCTCCTGCCTGTGGCCCTCACCCACCAAGGTACTGGCTAGTGTCATAACCATACCAGCCTGCAAGAGCCACGAGTGCTCTTACCTGCTGAGTCATGTCTCCAGCCCCTACATAAATGGATTTGGGGGGAGGGGGGGGGAGGCATAAAGATGACTTGTCAGGTCAAGGTACTTGCTAGCAAGTCTGATGACCTGAGTTGAATCCGATCCCCAGGACCCTCTGGTGGAAGGACAGAACCAACATCTGCCCTAAACCAACACACATTCTGAAAGAAAAAGAAAAAATTCAAATCCAGCCTGAACTATATAGCAAATCTGAGGTCAGCCAGCCTGAGCCACATGAGACTTATCCTGAAAAAAAAACAAGGGAATGGAAAGATGGCTCGGCACTTAGGAGTATTTGTTGTACAGCTGAGTTGGGCGGTGGCGGTGGCAGCGGTGCACACCTTTAACCCCAGTACTCAGGAGGCAGAGGCAGGTGGGTTTCGAGGACAGCCTGGTATATAGAGATAGTTCCAGGACAGCCAGGGCCATAGAGAGAAACCCTGTCTTGAACAACAAAAAAAAAAACAAAAAAGCATTTGCTGTTCTTTCAGAGGACCAGGGTTGGATTCCCAGCACCCACATGGCTGCCTAGAACTGAGTATAATACCAGTTCCAGGGAATCTGATGTAACTGGACTAACACCTTAGCACTCCTCATGGAGGCCCCAACAGGAACCAAGACTTAATCCATCAAAGACCTGGTCTATAGTTCCTAGATCCAGGAAAAGTCCCTAAATATACTTCTTAATCTTGCCTTTTGGCTTCTGTAGTTTTGCTTCTCAATAACTGTTCTTGCTAACCAAGACTACCATAATGTGGTTTTTGCACATAAAATACAAAGAATAGACCAGGTGGTGGTGGTGCATACCTTCAATCCCAGCACTCGGGAGGCAGAGGCAAGTGGATCCTCTGTGAGTTCAAGGCCAGTTTGGTCTACAAAGTGAGTTCCAGGATAGCTATAGCTGTTACACAGAGAAAGTCAATCTGGAAAAAACAAAAACAAAAACAAAAAAAAAAAGCATTTTTGGTTTGTTTGCTTTGTTTTTACTTTTTACATATACTTATGGGGGAATGCAATGCACAAGCACAGGCGTGCACATGGAGCTCAAAGGACAACTTACAGGAGTCAGTTCTCCCTTCCACTCTGTGGGCCCTGCGGATCAAACTCAGGTCATCAGGCTCAGTAGCAGGCACCTTTGCCAACTGAGCCATCTCACTACCCTGATTTAATTTTTAAAAATATTTACTTATCTGTGCAGGCTGAAAGAGGGCTTTGGGTACCCTCCTCTATTGCTTGCCAACTATTCCTTTGAGGCAGTGTCTCTCCCTGAACCTGGAGCTAATACTTTCTTGTCAACAAGCGCCAGTAATCCTCCTCTCTGCTCTCTCCTTGAAGCTGGAGTTACAGGTGTGTGGAAGATACCTGTCTTGTTTCATGGCTGAGTCATCTCTCTAGCCCCTATTTTATTTTGTTTTGTTTTGTTTTTTAAAAAAAATAGAGAGCATTTAAAAAACAATAACCATCTTAGTCCTGAGACTCAGGACATACCAGGGTCATTCAAGCTGAGCACACTGTGAACTCCAGCACCACCCACACCCCACCCAGGGAGGCTATGCCTTTGTGCCCAGCCACAGGGACCTTGGCAGTACATCCTGTGGCAGCATCCCAGGCAGTTCCAGTCAAAAGACAATCAAACTTCCTGCTTCTTGGCGCTTTCTTCCTGCCCATTTCCCGACTCTGATCCTACTTTCTTCTGGCATTTCCTGATTGCCTTCCAATAAATTCTTTTAGTTCTTAGGACAACCAGGTACTCCAACTAATACTATCTAGAAACACATACATTGAGAAAACTCCACTTTTCCACTCTCCCCTGGAGGCTCCAGAGAAGATGATGCCCTGTGGACCACAGTAATACCCTTGCCACCAATCTGAAGGCCACCTGCTCTATCTGACACTGACCTGGCACCTTCTTGCCTCCTTATCGCCACACCTGGGGCTCAGTTTGCTTCTATTCTTCCTCTGTTAGAATCCCTTCCACTGTCTGTCCTATAGATCTGGTCAATCTTGGCTCCGACCTCTCCCTTCTTCCTTCACACTAGTATCATACCCCCACTTCCCGCCCAAGTGTTTCTAGATCTTGCCCTGTGCTGAGTTGTAGACTCTCCCGTAATGAAAACCTCCACCTGCAGGTCCTTCAGAACCTAAACCGAGAATGCCACCAAGGCACTGCTCACCTTCCTGCCTCTCATTGTCGTCTCCCCTAAGCAACTTGACGGCCCAACCTGCCCATCTCCCCTTACAGCCTGTTCACCCCACTTAGGCAATCATAAAAATCTTAAGTTTTTTTTCTATCCAAGGACTAAGGATGTAGCCCAGTGTTAGAGCATTTGCCTCCACAAGGTAATTTATTTTTAATCTTTGGCCAAGGAGACGAATCAGCAGGCAAAGGTGCTTGCTGTTCATCCTGATAACTTGAGTTCAATCCCTGAAACCCACATGGTGGAAAGAGAATAGACTCTTCAAAGTCGTCCTCTGACATACATATGTAGATCCACCTCCCCCTGCCCCTGGAATGCTGGATTAAAGGCAGGAGATACCATATGCCTTTTTTCATTTTTGACACTTAGAGTCTTACAGTACTTCGGTATTCCCAGGTGGCCTCCCAGACAATAAGAACCAGGCCAGGCCTTGCTTAGCTTTCAAGATGATTGCATGCGTCAGGGTCCAGAGCTTGCAGATTTCAGGGGACCGAGTTCCCACTTGTTTTCCCACAACCTGGAGGTCTGGAGGCAGAGTGTTGCCAGGGTCCTTCCAGACAAACTCAGTTTCTGAGGCTTCCCTGCATCATGGTAGCTGTATGGAGCAAAACTAGGTCTCATTTTGTTTTGTTTAGTTTATTTTTTTATGTGTATGACATTTTGGCTGTATGTGTCTACGCACATGTATACCTGGTGCCTATGGAAGCCAGAAGAGTTACACATGCTGAGAATCACACCTGGATCCTCTATTATAGTAGCTAGCGCTGAACTGATGAGCCATTCACCACCAACAAAGACGATAAACTTTTTAAAAAGATTTATTCATTTTTGTTATGTGTATGTTGCTTTATATACATGTATGTATTATACACTGCATGTGTACCTGGTGCCTGTAGAGGTCAGAAGAGAAGATTGGATCGCCTGGATCTGGAACTATGGGTAAACCACCATTTGGATGCTAAAACCCAAGTCCTCTTCAAGAGCAGAAAAGTGCTCTCTCCAACCCATAAAGTAGATAAATTAAAAAAAAAATTTTTAGCCAGGCAGTGTTGACAAATGCCTTTAATCCCAGCACTCAGGAGGCAGAGACAAGTGAATTTCTATGAGTTTGAGGCCAGCCTGGTCTACAGAGTGAGTTCCAGGACAGGCTCCAGAGCTACAGAGAAACCCTGTCTCGGGGAGGAGGGGGATTAAATAAGCAGAAAATTCACAGTAAACTGCCTGTCTTAGTTATGGTTTGTATTGCTGTGACCAAACACCATAACCAAAAGGCAATTTGGGGAGGGAAGGGTTTATTTGGCTTACACTTCCACATTGCTGTTCATCACTGTAGGAAGTCAGAACAGGAACTCAAACAGGGCAGGAACCTGGAGGCAGGAATTGATGCAGAGGCCATGGAGAAGTGCTACTTACCAGCTTGCTTCCCCTGCCTTGCTCAGCCTGCTTGCTTATAGAACCCAGGACCACCAGCCCAGGAATTGTCCCACCTACCATGGGTTGGGCCCTCCCCCACTAATCACTAACTGAGAAAATGTCTAGATTTCATGGAAGCATTTCCTCAACTGAGGCTCCTTCTTCTCTGATGACTCTACCTTGTGTCAAGTTGACACACAAAATCAGCCAGTGCACTGCCATAGCACATACCATAATACTTCAAAAGAGAGCCCATGAGGACTGGGCTTGGTGGTTCCATTTGGGAGGCAGAGGCAGGAGGACCTCTGTGAGGTTCAGGCCAGCCAGGGCTACACAGTGAGACCTTATTGCAGAGTAAAAAGGTAGCCAGCAAAGAGGGGAAAGAGAAATGGAATATCCTGAGGACCCTGTGAGAGAGGACAGAGGGAAGGGGTGGAGAGCCTCAGGAAGGAGTCCAGAATAGACAAAAGCCAGGGGAGAAGGGGGGGGGGCTGAGAGGAAGGTTGGTATGTCTTACTCTCTCAAAGGCCTCAGGCTCTGTCACTGAGTAAGAAGATGAAGAGACAAGGGTGCTGGGTCTTAGTTATTTTAATTTCTTGGGTCTGTCCTCTACACCAGCGTACCCTCAGAGGCCCAGGCCACCCCAAGCCCCAGCCTGCTGTAAAGGATGCCTGCACAGTGTCCAATGTGTTCTTTTCCCCAAGGCTAGGAGAGTCAAACTATCTAGAGTGTCGTTCCTAAGGCTTCAAAGGCCAAAGTTAACCCCAAGTCCTATGGGGTCCACCTAAGAGAGACCAACATGAAATCTGTGGACTGGTGTGTAAAATAATGCAAGATGCAATCACTTGACGACCTCCTCCATCACATATCCTTGGTTACAGTCCCAAACCAGCCTCCTCAACCTCCCTGCTCCCCAGCTAATCACATAACATCAAGCCTGTTAAAACCAGTCAAAAGTCACTCTGCTTCAGGCCCTCCAACTCCTACTCCACTCCCTCTGACCCTATGTGCATTTCAAAATGACACTTGCCCTCAAATCTGGCCTTTGTCCTCAGCTCTAGGTAAGTAATTTCTAGGCCTCTGGAATGTCCTGTCTTGGGAGTTGTCTTTGGGGATATTAGCCAGGCTGCCAAAGTTTAACATAAGGGAAATGGATTCTAAAGTATATGTCCAGAACCCTGGGAGGGGCTGGAGACTGAAGGTGTTATTAAGTAGTCTATCTGTGATTGCGCTCTAGGGAAACAGGAAACAGGAAACAGGCACGGTGATACATGTCTGTAATACCAGCACTCAGAAGACCGAGGCAGAAAGACAGTCTGGACTACATTAATAGATACTGCCTCAAAAAAAAAAAAAAAAAAAAAAAAACAGAAACAAATCCAAGTGAAGCCTGCCTGTAATTCTTTTTTTTTTAATATTTATTTATTTATTTATTATGTGTACAGCATTCCTTCCATGTGTGCCTGCAGGTCAGGAGGGGGCGCCGGGTCTCATCATAGATGGTTGTGAGCCACCATGTGGTTGCTGGGAATTGAACTCAGGACCTCCAGAAGAGCAGTCAGTGCTCTTAACAACTGAGCCATCTCTCCAGCCCCTGCCTGTAATTCTGTAGAGGCAGGAGGATCCAGAGTTCAAGGTCACTCTTAGCTCCCCTGAAACTCTAAGAAAGCCAAAACTCAGCCGGGCGGTGGTGGTGCACGCCTTTAGTCCCAGCACTCCGGAGGCAGAGGCAGGCGGATCTCTGTGAGTTCGAGTCCAGCCTGGTCTACAAGAGCTAGTTCTAGGACAGGCTCCAAAACCACAGAGAAACCCTGTCTCGAAAAAACAAAAAAACAAAAAAAAAGAAAGAAAGAAAGCCAAAACTCTGTTCACCAAAGGCTCAAGTGAGTTTTCCTGCTTCCTTGGTAGGATTTCCGGCAAGCAGGCATCGAGTCCTCAGGGAAGATATGGGAAACCGGGTTCCCCACACTCTCCGGCTCTACCCATGCACCTCTTCCTTTAGCTGGTTGTCTACCCTGTTGCTAATAAAAGTGCTGTGACTCACCCTAGCATACAGCCCACCCGAGGGAGCTCATGGGACCTCTGGCTTCCATCTGCTGCTGAAGAGCAGTCCCAAGGTCTGAGACCAAAGCCCCTGCATGGTCTACCAAACTTTGTACCCTCTGTGACTGCCTTATGAAGCCTTTGGTCATCTACTCACCCCTTGCCGAATATCCTCTATTTCTTACTCCTTCACTCAAGTACCAATTGTTCCCATTCAGATATTCAGATACCCAAAAGCTTCCCCAGACCTGCTGGATATGTCTAACCTTTGATATTGTAATGTAACAAGTGTAACCTACTATTTATGACTTTGTGTTGGGTCACACGCACACTTTGGTTGGCTGTGGGTTAGAAGTTTACCTCCTTGGTGGGATGGACTTCCTCCAAACTCAACCCCAAACCTCCTGCTCCCAAAAATACCTTTCCAGTTTCACTTTTCCTGCTTATTTATGTGTGTTTTGTCTGCACATATGTATATAAATCACATGCATGTCTGGTGCCTGCAAAACCAGAAATGGGTGTTGATCCCAGCTACCACATAGGTGCTGGGAACTGAACCTGGGTCCTCTGTAAAAGCAACTAGTGCTCTTAACCTCTGAGTCCTCTCTTCAGTGCCATTTTTTTTATCACTCATCACCCTATCAATCATATAAATGTTTATTCTTTATTTCTTCTCCATTTGCACACCAGAGACTACATATCCTAAAGAAGTGACAGTTTTGTCCTGTTGACTTCTTCTGGAGTGGGGTGTGCTGCTGGGGAACAGAGTCCTGTGCTCACTGGGTAAAAGCCTCACCACTGAATAGAAAAGGGACTTCTGGCCGGGCGATGGTGGCGCACGCCTTTAATCCCAGCACTCGGGAGGCAGAGGCAGGCAGATCTCTGTGAGTTCGAGACCAGCCTGGTCTACAGAGCGAGCTCCAGGACAGGCTCCAAAGCCACAGAGAAACCCTGTCTCAAAAAAAAAAAAAAAAAAAAAAAAAGAAAAGGGACTTCTGGAGCCGGGCGGTGGTGGCGCACGCCTTTAATCCCAGCACTCGGGAGGCAGAGGCAGGCGGATCTCTGTGAGTTCGAGACCAGCCTGGTCTACAAGAGCTAGTGCCAGGACAGGCTCCAAAGCCACAGAGAAACCCTGTCTCGAAAAACCAAAAAAAAAAAAAAAAAAAAAAAAAAAAGAAAAGGGACTTCTGTATTCTGTTCTCTGCAAGAAGTCCCAGGCCCTGGCACTGTGCAGTCTTCAGGTCATCCCACCCCCACTCAGTCCTTGAAGAGACAAACTGGCTAAATGCGAGAACTAAAAACCAGGGTTAGAGACCTGGTCTACAGAACGAGTTCCAGGACAGCCAGCCTTACACCGAGAAACCTTGTTTCAAAACCAGCCCCATCCAAAAAAATTCAAGAGATGAAGCAGCTGTATAGAACTGGCTGATGTAGTCTGAGGCTGCTCGTTCATTTCCCAGCCCCAGCCCCGAAATAAACACATAGAAACTATATTAATTGCAATATTGTTTGGTCAATAGCTTAAAGCCTATTTCTAGTTAGCTTTTACATCTTAAATTAACCCACTTCTATTAATCTGTGTATCACCACATGGTTGTGTGGCCTACCAGCAAGGTTCTGTCCAGTGTCCAGTGTGACTCCATGGCTTCTGCCCAGCTCCACCTACTTTCTCCCAGCATTCAGCTTAATTTTCCCACCTAGCTCTATTCTGCCCTGCTATAGGACCAAAGCAGCTTTATTCATTACTCAATAAAAGCAACACATATACAGAGGACTTCCCACACCAGGCCGAGACTATGGAGGGGAGAGGGGTGGGGAGGGTAAGCCAAGAGAGAACAGAGGAAAGTCCTGCTTTGATGAGGGATGAAGAGAAGACACAACATCATCAGGCAGGGTGACTTTTATTTGAAGGCAAAAACACCCAGTGTAAGAATTCATATGGAATCTGCAAAAGTTAACAAAAAAAACAAAGAGAGAAAAACTTGAATTCAAAAGACAAGGGAAGAGGGGAGGAAGGTAGTAGGTCCTGGACAGGTATGGTCAAGCAACATAGGGGAAATTCAAGAGCAAGCCCTCATGAGGATTCAGGCTCAGGTTTTCCAGCTTCAGAGAGGTGCCCTCCTCTTGGCTTAGCCGAGTACTGTTGGTACTAACCAACAGGTTAGCACTGGCTGGCAGACTTATGCCACCAGGGAGGTTAGAGGCCCCTAGCCTGGCTGACAGGCTCACATCCTGAAAGTTGAGTACCACCAGGTAACGCTCATTCTGGTCCCAGTGGCGAATGTAGGAGAAGAGGCCAGATGAGGAGGCCAGTGCATGGAAGTCACCATGCAACAGAGAGCGCTCCTTACCCCGAAGGTGACTCAACCGCTTGAACTGGGCCAGGATGGAGCCAGGGTCTTCATTCTGACCCTGAAAATGAAAGACACAGAAGGAATGAGTGAAGGGCTGGCTCTACTGGACATCTGTAAGCCACCTGCCCACCGTGAGGGTCACACCTAAACTGCTTACCTTCACTGTCATGTCGGGGCTTATGGGTCCTGATGTCTGTGGGAGGCTGGATTCATTCCATGGCATGACTGGGGCCTGTACAGGCTAATAAACAGAAAGTGTGGGTCTTTAAAAAGAGGTGGGTACACTCCCATTCCCTATTTTGCTTTATTTTTAATTTTATCTTATGTGCATTGGTGTGAAGGTGTCAGATCCCCTGGAACTAGAGTTACAGACAGTTGTGAGCTGCCACGTGGGTGCCGGGAATTGAACCAGCTCTCCAGCCCCCCCATCCCCTATTTTCATTTCACCATTTTGTATGTTTTTCTGCAGGCAGATGCCTTTGTGGCAGCACCCTATCATGGGACCCACACCTTGTACCTCTCTGCTTGTGTTGACTCTTGATAAACCGTGAGTTCACAGAGGGCTCAGAGTCTATCAAATGGGTGCAGAGTACCACTGTCCAACAAAACACTGGCTGTCATTCTGAACATATTACCAGATGCCAGGCATTACCTTTAAAAATAGGTTCTTGGAGTCTGGCGAAATGGCTCAGTGGGTAAAACCACTTGCCATGCAAATCTGAGTTTGATGCGCAGAACCTACTTAAAGGCTAAAGGCAAGAACTTATTCCACCAAGCTGTATTCTGACCTCTGCGCATGTACCTACACCACATACACAGAGGCATGCACAGATGTATTTCCAGCTGAGTTCCATTCCAAGAGAATACACTACATAGCTCCTGAAGCCAGCTCAGTATATACAGTGAATATGACAACAGGAAAACCCTGTCTAAAACATAAACACCTGCCACATTGCCCACAGGATGACAGACAAGGAATTTAACAAAGTTCCACCTCAGGACTGTTGTCTTTCTGCTGTTATCCACAGATGGCAAGATGTGTTACACAAACAAACACTATTTAAACACTGTGCTGGGCAGAAAACAAGTGGTACCTGTCCAGGAACGACAGCTGCCTTCAGGCCAATCTCATCCCCATAGCTGAAAATAGGCGTCCCTGGCAGAGTGAAGAGCAGCAGCTGGTAGAGTCGGAGGAGCTGAGCCGGTATGGAGGCTGTCAGGAGTCCTGCCTGAGACACCTGGAGGAAGACATGCCTGTGAGGACCCCCACCCCACAACCACCACCCCCACCACCTTCCCCCACACCCATCAGCACTGTACTCACACTCCAGCCGCACCAGCGACTGCCGGTGGCATTCAAATACCGAGTGACTAGCGATTCTGTATGCTCCCCAGTAAAACCGGAATTTGACAGATACGAGCTAGTCAACAGTAGGTTGCTGGTGGATTCGAGTATGCTCAGGATTTGCTGGAGATCAGAGGAGTCAGTCCCTGCAATCAGGAGCCTGCACAAACCAGGACAGGAGAATCATTAGCAAATGGCCGAGATAAAGAATAAAAGTGAAGAAACTCCCCTCTAAGGGCTTAGCACTCCAAGGGGCTCTCACAGTGGGCTCAGGCAGGCAAGGGTGTCAGGTACCTACCTATCCTCACTGAAGCTCTTGGTAATATTCTGCCACTCTGCCAAGTGTGAGGATGCATCCTAGCACAAAAACAAACAAACAAACAAAAAAACAGAATCAGAACAGGGAACATCTCCTAGCCCTGGCTGAGACCCACTCTTCTCACCAAAGCTTTGCTCTCAACATGGAAAAGGCACTCACCGTCAGCTTTCCCACATCCCGAACTTGGAACCCATAAACCCCATCCTGCAACCAAGAACTCAGAGCTTCCTGCGGGGAACAAAAGAATAGAGGAAAGATTAATACACAAAGAAGCTCTCACCTACCTCAAATTTCCCTGAGATTTCTACAAAATAGGGGTTCACCCTCTCTCTCTTCAAATGTTAGCCCTTGGTATGCTCTTAGTATATAATAGCATTTTTCTATTTTCTATTCTTGCCTTTGGCAAAATATATAGCTTCACCTTTAATAGCTATAAAAAAGACTCAAGAGAAAATAAGTATGCATAGTCTGACACCTAACACTTGGTATGTAGAATGAAAATACCCTCAAATTGGAGATGAAGAAACAGGTCAGAGAAGCAAGACTATATAGCCAAGATCATAATCAGGAAACAGATTAAACTGGAAGCAGAGACAGGACCTAAATGCCTAGGGCAAATGTACTTACTCTTTTCCAGTTTCCTGAGGCCTAGAGAGTGTGTGCTCGCCCACAAGAGCTGGTGGGAGCAAGGCCAAGGAGGAAAAGTTTCACATTCAAAACACAGCCTGAGGGCTGTTGAGACATCTGAAAAGAAGCCAGCTCTGCAGAACAGGTCCAGGCCTGAAGATTTAAGCCCTGGTTTCAACTGGCACTGAGCACAAAGCCACATCCCATGCTCCCTTTCTTTCTTTCTCGTCTGCTCTCCATCTTCATCCGAGGCTACCATCTGAAAACATTTTCTTTTTGGTTTAAGACCTGTCTCCAACTCACTACCTAGGCTGTCCTAACTTCTGACAGCTATGACTACAGGCTTTCTCCAGTACTTTGTTTTTGTTTTATTTATTTATTTATTTATTTATCATGTATACAATATTCTGTGTGTATGCCTGCAGGCCAGAAGAGGGCACTAGACCCCATTACAGATGGTTGTGAGCCACCATGTGGTTGCTGGGAATTGAACTCAGGACCTTTGGAAGAGCAGGCAATGCTCTTAACCTCTGAGCCATCTCTCCAGCCCCCTCTCCAGTACTTTGAACTTCCTATGATCCCAGCACTTGGAAGACAAGAGGACTAGGAGTTCAAGGTCATCCTCAGCAACAGTGTTCTAAAACACAAATCTCCCAACAACTGGCAAGAGCCAAACTGGATGATTACAGGCGTCCCACGTACATGCTGGGAATCCAAAGTCCTCCCTCAGAATCACAGCTGACAGCCAAGTGTCAGCATCTCCCTCTACTTTTGTTATACCCACCCTGGACGAGCCAGGGTCCTAAACCTAGGCACCAGAAGCTAGGGTGACATTAGAAGCTTCTCCCCAGCTTGGTGGCTGTACAGTTTAAACCACTACCACAAGGAAAAGCAGGTTAGAAAAGACTCATTAAGACTTCAAATTTGGAACAAATACGCAGACCAGCAACAACAGGGTTTTGTGGTGTTACAAAAGAACATTTTCAAAAGCTAGGAAATACTTGGGATGGGGGCTAGAGAGAGAGCTCAGTGGTTAAGAGTACTTGCTGCTCTTGTGGGGGACCCAAGATCACTTCCTAGCACCCACATGGCAGCTCACAACTGCCTGTAACTTTAGCTGCAGGGGGATACATCACCCTCTTCTGGCTTCCTGGGCACATGGTGTACATACATACATACATGCAGACAAAACACTCATACACATGAAACAAATCTTATTTAAAAACTCATAGGAGAGTTAAATAATAAATACTTGGCATGGTCCCAGATACATAGTAAGACCCTAGTGCTTATAATTGCAGACTGGGCTCCATTCCAAACACATCAAACAAAAACTGGGAAAGCAGTCAGATCAGGATTCCCACAGAGAAAGAAAAGACTTCCTACGACAAAAAGAAAAGTCAAACTTCCAGACTAACATCTGAGAAATTCCCTTCCTGGCACAGCCTTGCTCCTAGAGTAAAGGAAACACACACATACACACACACACACACACACACACAAAGAGCAGTCAAAAAAGAAATAAGGAAAAAAACACTGTGTACTGTGGACTATCCTTCAGGCTATGTATGGGAGGAAGTAGCCTTGCTTGTGAGAGCCACGCTAAGTGCACACAAGGCTTGCTGTGAATGAATCCACACAGTCTGCCACCAACCACAAAACTCACCTTCATTTTGGCGGCTACAACGTCAGCCTGAGCAGGAAGGAACCATGAATTCTGGCCCCGGTAGTTGGGAGTCAGGTCTAAAATGATGTGAATGCCTAAAACAACAACCCGTGGAGAGAAATTTTGAGGGGTAACAAAGGGAAAACAAGGAACCTCACAGAAGGCTACTAAGTGCACCTATGTATGGTTTGTATCTTAGACTTCAATGAACCCCACCAAATCCCTCAACCAATTTTACTGTGGTGAAAATAAGTTTGAGCTACAGGAACTAGGTTCTCCTCACACACAAAAAAAATCTTTCAACATGTTTCCATAGTGAGGTTTTGGTTTCTTGTTTTTTTTGCTCTTGAGAAAGGGTTTTATGTCTACGGGCTGACTGGTGGGATAAACCACCTGTATCTACTTCCCAAGTGTTGGGATTAGAGGTAGACACTTGTATATCTGTTTTCCATTGTTCTGAGGAATCAAACTCAGGGCTTTATGGATACTAGGCAAGCACTTTTACCAACTGAGCTACATTCTCAGCCCTCTATATTGAATTATAAAACAACAGTTAAACTCTTGCTCACAAAGGACTCATATTATAAATTTAAAAGTCATTGTTTTTAGCCAGTCATGGTGGCACACTTAAACCTAGCACCAGGAACCACTGGAGTTCTGTCAACTTTCATCCAGCCAGGTCAACTAACAAGAATCAGAGTGAGACCCTACCTCAAAACCAAAACAACTAGTAAATAAAAATCATCCAGCCAAGAAGAGAACACATGGCCGGGCGGTGGTGGCGCACGCCTTTAATCCCAGCACTAGGGAGGCAGAGGCAGGCGGATCTCTGTGAGTTCGAGGCCAGCCTGGTCTACAAGAGCTAGTTCCAGGACAGGAACCAAAAGCTACGGAGAAACCCTGTCTCGAAAAATCAAAAAAAAAAAAAAAAAAAAAAGAAGAAGAAGAAGAAGAAGAAGAGAACACATGAAACCATACTGTTCAGTGTGAATAGTAACATATCTCCCCGGAGCCTGCCCTAGAAAAACTCTGAACCAGTTAGGAGTAAACCAGACAAAGACTCTGTCCTGCTTCTCAGCCAGAATGCCAAACCCTTTCTGGTTTCTTGGCAAGACCTACTCTTCTTCTTGGCAGATTGCAGAAGGTCTTTAAAATCTTCCTGGGAGCCTAAAGTGGGGTCAATTTGTTTCAAGTCGGTTTCATTGACTTCATCCTTCTGGTTCTTGTGAATTGGGCCCAGCACCACGCCCTTCACCTTCAGGGTGCTCAAGTACTCCAGATGCTTCTTTAGCCCTGCGAGGAGAAGGATGAGTTAAACAGTGAGGCACGAGAAGCCTCAGGCCTCCGCATTCTCTCCACCACTTTCCCACTCCCTCAGAGGGGGCTGGATCAGCGAGACAAAGTAGCTGACGCAAGGAGCCTTGCAAGTTACTTCAGAAACTGGTTTGAACTGGCTCAGGCGCCTCGTGGTTCGGGGAGGAGAAAGTGGATGTGCTGAGTCAGCCACCCTTAGGAAGAAGTAGGAGTAGCGGGTTTTTTTTTTTTGGGGGGGGGGGTTGTTTTGTTTTTTGGAAAGAAAGGAAGGAGTGATTGTCAGGGAGTGGTCCCAGAAAACGGAGAGGTGGAGAACATCTGAGGTCGTCTAGAGAGGGTGAGGAAGAAGGAGGAGGGCAGTAGATGGCCCGGTTAAATGAGAGGCACAAAGGGAAAGGAATGACGGTGTGCCCCCCACTCACCAGCTATGCCTCCAGCGTTTGGGCCTACGAAGGCCTGAAGGTCGCCGACACGATAGAGGGCGCCCTCGTGCCACCACCTCTGTACCGGCAGCTCCCGGCAGCGCGGCGCCCGAACGATGATGACCACGGCGCCCGCCAGCATGCCAAGCCAGCCGAGCCAGAAGAGCAGGAGCAGCGCCCAGCGGGTGCGCACCCAGCCGGGGCTGCCGGCTACTTTCAGCAGCTCCTCCTTTGACAAGCCCGTGAACTTGGTCCCGGCCTCCGCCTCGTCTTCGGCCACCTTGATCTTCACCAGGCCATTCTTCTCCCCGGCCGCCGCCCCGGCCGCTGCATTCATAGGCTGCTTCTCCGGTTCTAGCTCGTTCAGCTCCACCTCCTTCATGTCCACTTCGGTGTCCTGGCTCATGGTGCCTGCAGAACCAGTGACACGACACGGCCTGTGGTCAGTGGGCGGCTCGAGTCCTGCCTGGACCTCCGAGTATGGAGAGACGTCCCGTGGCTCGGCTTTCTTAACTACTTCTGCCGGGAAGTGACTCCGGAGCTCCGCCCCGGCCCACCCCTTAAAGGGATGCAGAGAAATAGTCTCCAGAAGCTACAAAGTGTGCAGCCTGCTACTTGAACCTCGATCCCTAATGCTTCTTCAGTCAGAGTCTGGGAAGCTGAGGACCAGTCAGTCACTTTTAGGATTACAAACTCCAATTTGTCCTGACCAAGTTCCAAAGCCCTTCCTCCGACCTTCAGGCACCACTCCCTGAGAGGTCTCCATCCTCTCCTCTCACAGGATGGCACCAGCCTCCATCCACACCATCATCCCTTCGCCCCAGGCAGGGCTCAGGCTAACACCCGGTCTCCCCAACTTCACACAGACCCTGGCACGCAGAGGCAACTGCATCCCACTTCTGTTATCCCCACACCAGGTCTTCTGAGACTCCGAATTTAGCTCGGGTCCTGGATTTCTCCTCGGGGCTTACTCCCAAGCAACTTTCAAAACCCAGAATTAAATTCCTCAGGCAGCAACTAATTACTGAGCACCCACCCCAATCCTTGTTCATTAATTGCATAGAATTAACTTTAATCCGTTCTTCTCCCGATTTAAAATTAATCTGAGGAGAGAACTGCAGTTGAAGTGGACACTACCTTTCTTATCCTACCCTAGTTACCAGTGAGAGAATGTTGGCACTGGGAATCAGACATCCAGAAGAGACTAATGGGGCTGGAATAAGCATTCCAAAGGCATTCAGGCACTTTTTTGTTGTTGTTGTTGTTGTTTTGTTTTGTTTTGTTTTTCGAGACAGGGTTTCTCTGTGGTTTTGGAGCCTGTCCTGGAACTAGCTCTTGTAGACCAGGCTGGTCTCGAACTCACAGAGATCCTCCTGCCTCTGCCTCCCAAGTGCTGGGATTAAAGGCGTGCGCCACCACCGCCCGGCCTCATTCAGGCACTTTGAAAGTACATGACGGTACCTTGCAGTACGTCTCAAACCCTCCAGTGTGCCAGGCTTCCTACACCATTTTTGACTGTGCTGGGCCCTGGAGGCAGCTCACACTCTGAAAGCTTCCCAAATCCCATACCACCACCACCACCACCCACTCACCCATCCCACCCTACCCCCACCTCCCGCCAAGAGGTCCTTAGAAAGAGGAAAGGTAAATGGTGCAGGCAGGTTTCACAGCAGGAACAACTGGACATCCACACTAGGAGGTGCCAACACTCTCGGCAACTTCTTGTTCTTTACCACAGCCAGCTGAGTTATTTTTAGAAAGGAGCTGAAGAAAACAGGTCCTTTCTCCCTCTCCCACCTAGGCTGGCAGCCAAGATTGCTATATATTTGAAAGAAAGCAGACACCAAGATCTAAACAGTAGAGAGAAAGGGGTGTGAAAAGTCTCATTACCTGCCATTGCCCTTTCGAATTCCTCAAGATCCTCCCCAGCCTCACTAGAGAAAAGCCTACACACCAGCTCCTAGGAAGAGGCAACGTGGGTAGAGATTAAGGTTCATGCCAGTGCTCACAGATGATAAGAGGTCTACCTTGCCCTGGGCGTGCCAGATAAGAAGGGTTCAGGACGGAGTTATACCCAGCACGAAAGCTCAAGGTTTGTGGGCTGTACAAGCAGAAACACTCCTTGAGACGGTTCAATGTAATGCTCCTAGAAACACAGCGTCTCAGTCCAACCAGATGGCTCACTGGGTCAAGCCAACACAATGCTCATTTGGCAAAGGTGCTTGCCCACCAAGCCTGACAATCTGAGTTCAATCCACATGGTGGAAAGAGAACTGACTCCCAAAAGTTGTCCTCCGACCTCCACATGCTCACTGTCCCCCATGAAATAAATTTTTATTTTATTTTATTTTATTTTTTTGAGACAGGGTTTCTCTGTGGCTTTGGAGCCTGTTCCTGGAACTAGCTCTGTAGACCAGGCTGGTCTCGAACTCACAGAGATCCGCCTGCCTCTGCCTCCCGAGTGCTGGGATTAAAGGCGTGCGCCACCATCGCCCGGCTAATAAATTTTTAATATAGTATCTCCTAGCCCCACAGCTCCAGGCAGCAGAAATCAATTGCTAAGTGACTTAGAGAAGTGAACTCAACTCCTCAGTCCTTTCACCCAGCACACCTTTCCAATCACTACTGTCCAGTCACACCAGCCTTCCAGCACCTGCCAATCTCAGAACACGGTATTTCCAGCTTTAAGCCTCATATATGCTGCTGCCCTGCTGAGAGAGAGAGCACACACCTGGGATTACTCCCCTCATCTGTTGTTGATCACTGCTACAACGCAGGGCCCACAATTTCTTGTCTCTGCTTCCTTGTTTGAGTGTCTGCTCTTGAAGACAAGTGGTGAGAGAGCCTTGTGCTATTTGTCAATCACTTTGTCTTCTCAGATACCATACTCTAGGCCCTTCATACGTGTTTGTAAATGAGGGGATGAACTGTAGGATTCAAACCCACTCATCCCTTCCTAGAAGAAACTAAACAAAGTCAAGCACTACTATATCAAGATGAAGTGGTTTGTGTAGAAAAACAAACCAAGTCTTATTACCATTCAAACTAAAACAAAATGGTGACAATGGAGGACAAGAAAAAAAGTCTAGAGAGAAAAAGGTCAGAGGTACCAGGCATGGTGGCATATGCATACAATCCAAGCATTTGGGAATTGGAGGAAGGAGGATTAGGAGTTCAAAGGCAGCCTCAGAAGCACAGTGAGGCTAGTCTGGGCTACAGGAGAGTCTGACAAAGAGGCGAGAAAGACGAAAAGGAAGGAGTTCGAGATCCCAGAGGTGAACAGAGAGTCTCATACCTGCTAGTATGACTGAATAATTTAGAGTTGACTAAAATAAACTTAAAAGGCTGGGAATGCAGTTCAGAGGAGGGGTACTGGCTCACCATGTGCAGGTTCACGGTTCCATCTGTGGCACCACAGGCACTGAAGAATGAAGGGCTAGGGATGTAGCTCAGCTAATAGAGTGCTTGCTTAACACTTGAAAAGCCCTGGCTCTACCCTTACCACCACATAAGTCAGGCACAGAGGAGGCACAGCCCTTTCATAATCTTGGCACTCCAAGTGCTAAGGCAGGAGAAGTTCAAAGTAACCATCAACTACATAGCAAGTTTGAGGCCAGCCTGGACTACATGAAACCCCAACTCAGAAACAAGCTACAACAAAGACAAAAACAAAGTAAATACAATAGATATGCTGGGGTAAGCAGATTATGTGAGGCCATAGTGAGAACTGAAGTCCAAGAGAAGGCCCAGAGGAGACATGCACCAAAGTCAGTAGGAATGTACTGGTGAGAGGGGCATCTGCATCATTCAGAAGCTAAGTGGCGGCTCCACCACTATCTACTGAGGCAGAGACACAGTTGAGCCACTGACGATACAAAGATGAGTAGGAATGAACGACCACATCCATCACATGTAGCCACGGCACTAAGAAACACCGAGGCACAGCACACACAGAAGATCCTATCATGAGCTGAATACTGTCTGATCCTGTCAAGTCCTAATGTCACACACACAGCAAGTCTTTTTTTTAAATTATTTATTATTTATACAGTGTTCTGTCTGCATGCCAGAAGAGGGAACCAGATCAAATTACAGATGGTTGTGAGCCACCATCTGGTTCCTGGGAATTGAACTCAGGACCTCTGGAAGAACAGCCAGTGCTCTTAACCTCTGAGCCATTTCTCCAGCCCCACCCAGCAAGTCTTTGATAGCATGAAACGGTTCTTCCAGTCTGAAGCAAAACCAGAAAATGGAAGTAATAAAAGCCTAGACCCTATTGGAACCACCATTATTTATATGTCATATAAAAAGCATCTATGTAATAGAGGGTGTCTTGAATAGACTACATAAAGGAAGAAATGAAAAGAATTGTGGGTGCCAGTCATATTCTGAGACAGCCTTGAAAAACTAAGTAGAGGAAAGCTTGATGTAAGAAACACCTGTAATCCTAGCCCTTTGGAAGCCTGAGGCAGGAAGGTCACAAGAGCCAAACCAACCTGGGCTACAGAGGGAAACATGATCTCAAAAATAAAATAATCGTGGGAAATGGAGAGATGGTTAAGAGCACTGCTCTTCACAGAGGTCCTGAGTTCCACCACATGGTGGTTCACAAGCACCTGTAATGAGATCTGGTGCCCTCTTCTGGCCTGCAAGGACACACTGCTGGCAGAACACTGTATACATAATAAATAAATAAACCTAAAAAAAAAGCACTGACTGTTCTTCCATAAAACCGGAGTTCAATTTCCAGCACCCACAGGCAGCTAAGAACAATCTGTACTTTATCCACACTCCCCAGTGCATGCCTTCTGCCTGGCCACCTGATGTGCTTTGACCATCAGAACAATAAATGAAATGGAAGCAGAACATAAAAAAAGAAGTCTAATTCCAGTTCCAGGGGTTCCTATGCCAGTTCTGGCCTCCAAGGGCACTGTACACACATGGTGTACAGACATACATGCAGGCAAAAAACACGCATACACATAAGATAAATTTTTAAAAATTAATTAATTTTCCTGTCTATTAATTAGACTGGGGTGTAGTTCAGTAGTAGGAGCACTTGCCAAGCACACATAAGGCCTGTGTTCAATTCTCAGAACCACAGGAAACAAAATTAAATTAGGAGCTGGTAAGATAATCTTGCGTAGCCTCTGTTGTCAAGTATGACCTGAGTTTGAGCTGACTTATATGGTGGGAGGAAGAGAACTGACTCTCAAAAATGGTCTTCTGAACTCCACACTTGCTACATGGCTCACATGAATAAGTAAGTAAATACACAAAAAATGATTAAATAAAAAAATACAGTCAGGAAATTGTGGCACAAGCTTTAACATCAGCACTAGGGAAGTAGATGCAGGCAGATATCTGTGAGTTCGAGGTCAGCCTGGTCTACAAAGCAATTCCAGGATAACTTGGACTATACAGAGAAACCCTGTCTCAAAAAACCAAAAATATAAAACAAAATAAGGTCTGGAGATTTACTCAGAGGTTAAGAGTACTAATTGCTCTACCAGATGTCCTGAGTTCAATTCCCAGCAACTACATGGTGGCTCACAACCATCTATAATGAGATCTGGTGTCCTCTTCTGGCTTGCAGGCATACATGCAGGCAGAACACTGTATACATAATAAATAAATCTTAAAAAAAAAAAAGCTAAAATGCATAGTGTTAGGGGTCTAGCTCAGTGGTACAGTGAGTATTCAGCATGTTCAAGTCCCTGTGCTGGATCCCTAGAACAAACTAAGACTGACAGATGGACAGAGAACCTTTTCCCCCTGGGTCTCCCAGTACCAAGAGAAGCTCTAGTCATTTGCACATTTCCTTTCTTCACTACAGGGAGGCAGTGCCTCTTGCTACCAGGTGGGGGCAGGGTTGTTCTTTGACCAAACATTCATCAGCACTCTAACACCAAGCTCATTTGATTCATAACCAGTGATGGGGGATTAATTGAACTGGAAAAAGATCAGTTTAAAAGAAGTAAGAGGGAGATTGAGGCAGGAGGAGTAAGAATTCAAAGCCAGCCCAAGCTCTCAAAACCCAAATCTGTATATACATGCGTACAGCTTAGTGGTTAAGCACCGCCTAGCATGTATTACCTATCTAGCACCATCTGTCTCCATCTAGTACGGTCTATGCAGCTGAAGCAATAAACTAATAATTTCATATTGAATTCTATTTGTGTCTTATACCCTGCTAGGTAATAGGAAAATGATTCGCCTGCATAAGATTAAATCAGGAATTTTGTGGCTAGCAGCAATGGTGGGTCAGGCTGGGGGGGGGGGAGGACTGGGGAGATAGCTCAGCAAGTAAAGGCACTCGCTTCTGAGGCCCGGTGGTTAGTCTCTAGGACTCATAACATAGACATGACCTCTGTTTATCTCTGGGACCCATCTAGTAAGAGAGAAACGAGTCCTGAAAGCTGCCTTCTGACCTTTACATATGTACTGCGGCATACCTGCACACATGGGCTCACTCATACACACAAAATAATTGCAATAAAGATGTGGTAGCCATGTCTGTGGGGGAATGTCTTAATTAACTAACAGACGTAGGAAGACAAAGCTAGTGTATATGGCATCCTTCATTCTGTAGGGGTCCCATGCTGTCTCAAAGAGGTTGAGCTGAGCACAAGCAGTGACCATGTTCTAAACACTCCAGAACCAAAAGGAAGAAGAAAGAAAGAAGGAAGGAAGGAAGGAAGGAAGGAAGGAAGGAAAGAAATTGTTCAATGGTTAAGAGAACCAACTGCTCGACCAGAGGACCCTGGTTCAATTGACAGCACCTAAACAGCACTTCTTTACTTTTATTCTTGACTTTCTGAGGTTTGTCCTGACTTTCTGGTAATGACGGACTGTAACCTGAAACTGTAAGCTATAATAAACCTCTCTCTCTCTCCTAAACTGCTTTTTGTTAGAGTGCTTTATAATAACAACAGAAAGCACACTAAGGCAGAAACCAATTGGTAAGGAAGCAGTGTTTTTTTACAGCAGTAGCCATCAAACTGAACTGTACCCTAAGGACAGTGGAGAGCCACTGAAGGATTCGGAATTGAGATGGGAACTTAAAATTTTAAAAAGGTTTTATTTTCATGTAAGGATGTTTTGTTTGTATGTATGTCTGTGCACCATGGGCATGTCTCGTGTCCTTGGAGATCAGAAGAGTGCCTCAGATTCCCTGGAACTGAAATTACAGATGGTTGTTAGCTGCCATATGGGGCTGGGAATTGAGCACCCTAGCTACAAAGTAAAAATGGACTAGAAGGGAAGAAACTGCAGTGTGACCATTTATGGTTAAAATCAAAACACAAAACACTAGCAGGGGGGAGGCTGGAGATGTAGCTCAATTAGTAGAAGGCTTGCATACAAAAAGATCCTAGTTTTGGTCAGGCAGTTGTGGTGCACGCCTGTAATCCCAGCATTCAGGAGGCAGAGGCAGGTGAATGTGTGTGAGTTTGAGGCCAGCCTGGTCTACAAAGCATGTTCCAGGACAGTCAGAGATGTTATACAGAGAAACCCTGTCTCAAAAAAGAAAAAAAAAAGTCCTGGGTTTGAATCTCACTACTTCATAAAACCCTAGTCGGGCAGTCGTGACACACGCCTTTAATCCCAGCACTCGGGAACCAAAGGCAGGCAGACCTGTGTGAGTTCGAGGCCAGCCTGGTCTATAGAGTGAGTTCCAGGACAGGCTCCAAAGCTACACAAAGAAACCCTGTCTTAAACTCCAGCCCCCCCCCCAAAAAAAAACAAAAACAAACAAACAAAAACCAAACCTGTAATCCCAGTACTTAGAAGGTAGAGGCTAAGAACTGAGGAGGCAGCACTGATGGGACACTGGTCCACTCAAGCATATGGCTCTGGCAGGCCCTGCCCTTCTCCCCGTTCAGCTAGCCACTAAGGTCTAATATTTCCTTAGCATACCTAATTAAAACTAAAGACCTCATCCTAATACGGGGTTCCTCCTTTACCTTTATAAACAGCCATAAGCTTATGTGCCATGTCTGTCCCCCTCCACCCAGAGGCATTCCTTTGTCCTCCAGGACAAATACTCCTGCCCATTCCCTGTCCCCTAGCTCCTTTACCACCGCATCCTAGCCCATTCTAACAAAGACCTTCTCTTTTTCTCTTAAGAATGACACTTGCTGGGGTTGGAGAGCTGGCTCAGTGGTTAAGAGCACTGACTGCTCTTCCAGAGGTCCTGAGTTCAATTCCCAGCAACCACATGGTGGCTCACAGCCATCTATAATGAGACCTGGCACCCCCTTCTGGCTTGCGGGCACACATGGAAGGAATGCTGTACACATAATAAATAAATAAATATTAAAAAAAAAAAAAGAATGACACCTGCAGCCGGGCGATGGTGGCGCACGCCTTTAATCCCAGCACTCGGGAGGCAGAGGCAGGCGGATCTCTGTGAGTTCAAGACCAGCCTGCTCTACAGAGCTAGTTCCAGGACAAGCTCCAAAGCCACAGAGAAATCCTGTCTCGAAAAACCAAAAAAAAAAAAAAAGAGTGACACCTGCAAGGTCATTTGTTGCTGTTTTTCTGCTTCAGTCAGAAAGCAGCCACTTTAATTTTTCTTCCCTGCTTAATAAGGAATCTCTCTGTGAAAACACGTTTGGGTGTGGTTTCTACCTCATTCAAAGTCTGAAAGGAAGCCCCTGCTGCGCCTGATTCCCTTTCAAATATAGCAATCACAAAATGCCCAATTGATCCTGGTGCAAGCCTTTAATCGCAGCACGTGGAGGAGACAAACGCAGGTGGTTCTTTGTGAATTTGAGGCCCGGTCTGCGGAGCTAGTTCCAGGACAGCCAGGACTATTACACAGAGAAACCCTGTCTCAGAAAACCAAAAATAAAATAAAATGTCCAAGTCAGCAGACAATAAAAGATTACAAATATTTACTTCTAGAATAGACAGTCTCCAGTGAAGGTGGGCCTGCTTTTCATCAGCGCACTCAAGCTGGGATATTCCCAAAATCTGCATCATTTTCCTTAATTGGTCAAAAACAGAAATCAGAGTAACTAACAGTTCTGCCCCCGTGGCCAGGTAGCGATTTGGGGTAATTTAATAAAATATTCACTTCTCTCATCTGGAAAATGGGCTTTTGTTTTGGTTTGTTTTTCTTTTCTTTTCAATTTTAACTTATGTTAAGTCTGTGTGAATATATGCCATATATGCGCGAGTGCCAGGATGCCGAGAAAAGGGAGCTATGTTCCCTGGAGCTGAAGCTACAGGTGGCTGTCAGCAACACAACCTGGGTACTAGAAGCTGAACTTGGGTCCTCTACAGGAACAGCATTTGATTTTAACTGCTGAGCCATCACTTCAACCCCTGTTCTAAACACTCCAGAACCAAAAGAAAGAAAGAAAGAAAGAAAGAAAGAAAGAGGAAGGAAGGAAAGAAAGAGGGAAAGAAATTGTTCAATGGTTAAGAGAACCAAGTGCTCGACCAGAGGACCCTGGTTCAATTGACAGCACCTAAACAGCAGTGTACAACCATCTGTTAACTCCAGTCGCAGAGGATCCAAGGGCCTCATCTGGTCTCTATGGACACTGCATGCACATGGTGCACAGACATACGTGCAGGCAACACACTCATAGGAAATTGTTTGTAGTGGGGAGTGGGAGACAAAGGCTAGCCTAGTCAAGTCAAAAGAAAGAAAAGGGGGGAGGCTCTAGCCATATGTCATGGTACCACCCTCGCCTAGCCTCCTTGGGCACCAGGCACACACATGGTATGCCTGTATAGATATAAGGAAAACACTCACAGACATAAACTAAATAAGTATAAAACAAAACAAATCAAAATTTACAGGGGGTTGGAGAGATGGCTCAGCAGTTAAAAGGCTAAAAGCATTTGTTGCTCTTGCAGAGAACCTGGGTTCAGTTGCCAGCACCCACAGGGCACTTTACAACCATTCTTGACTCCAGTTTCAGGGGTCCAGTGCCCTCTTGTGTCTGTGGGTACCAGGCACACATGTAATGCGCATTCACGCATGCAGACAAAACACTCATATTCATAAAAACAAAATAATTTATTTAAATAAATGTTTCTGACCTGCTAATAAACATAGTTTATTTGTGGTATTAAGTTTTCATGTGAGAACTAGGGAAAAGACTATCCTTTTTCAGTGAACAGGAGCACAAGAAAGATAAGCAGGCCCAAAAATTTATTATTGTGTATTTGCTTGCTCCTCAAATTACCTTGCAAACAGAACTACATGCAAAAGCAGTAACATGAAATTTACACAGGTATGATAATTTCTGTCAGCCTATTGCCCCTTGAAGTGTACTCTCAAACTGTTCTTTAAAAAAATAAATTATACATATTTATGAGCCTGGCATTGTGATGCACACCTTCAATCTCAACACTTGGGAAGGAAAAGCAGAAGAATTTTCTTAAAGTTCAAGGCCAGTGTGGTTTGCATACTGAGTTCTAGGACAGCCAGGGCTATGTAGAAACCCTGTCCCCCAAAAATGTATTTTTTCAGTGTGTGTAGGCATGTGTGCACCCTCAGAGGCCAGTTGGATCCACTGGAACTGGAATTAGAGGTGGTTGTGAGTCACTTGACATGGGTGCTGGGACCAAACACAAGTACTTTAGACGAGTGAGTACGGGCTCCTAACCACTGAGCCATTTCTCCCCTCAGTGACCTGACTTTTTTTTTTTTGGGGGGGGGTGGCATTTTTCAAGACAGGGTTTCAACTATGTAACCCAGGCTGGCCTGAAACATTATGTAGAACATGCTGGTCTCAAACTCTGCCTGTCCCTGCCTCCACAGTGCTGGGATTAAAGGCCAAAATGTCCAGCATTTTTTTGTACTAAATTTTAAATTCATTTAATTTAGGTATATGAGTGTCTTGCCTGCATGCAAGTATGAGTATTGCATGTGTGCCAGGTGACCTTAGAGGTCAGAAATGGGTATTAGATCTCCTGAAACTCGAATTGCCAATGACTGTGGGCTGGGAATTGTACCAACATCTTCTACAAGAGCAACCAGTTCTGATTCTGGAATCAGGCTGTCTGGATTTATACCTTGGAACTAATATTGCTTATCTGGATAACATCCAGCAAACTAAATCTCTTTAGGCCTCAAGTTCCTCATCTATGACTTAACCTTAACACCTTCCAACTCGAATAGCAGGATTACTAAATGAGGTCATGCAGAAGAACAATTAGCAAGAGAGTAGTAAGTGTTGACAACTTAGGCACATGGATGTTTGCTATAAATGACTAACAGTGCTGGCCGGTGGTGCCTTTAACCCCAGCACTTGAGTTTGAGACCGGCTTGAGCTACAGAGCAAGTTCCAGGGCAGGCTCCAAAGCTACAGAGAAAACCTATCTCGAGAAAAAAAAAAGAGTAATGATGTGATGCCAGTCTATGGCTAACTGTGACCTAGACAATTGGTAAATTTAAGAACCTCCCCCAGAGCTCTCATATCTAAGACCATCCATGTGTAAATGAGGGTTGTCGATGTCCGATGTCCCTGCCTCTTGGTATTGTGGACAGACCATATAGGATGCTTAAAACGGTAAGCCCATTTGGGTGGAGAGGTGTCACACTCAGTAGTAGAGCACTTGTCTACACATGCACATAGCTTCAGGTTTAATCTACAGCACTGTTAAGAACAAAAACATGCAACATGCTCCATAAACGACACCTAGTGTTGGGCCTACTCCAATTCGGGACAAGATAAATGTCTCCAGAATGCCGCGGGGCATCGAGGACTGACTCCGTTTCCCTAAAAGGCTCCATGCAGGAGGTCTCCAACCGAGCTCAGCCAGGGGCCCAGTACCTGAGTCGCCCCCTGCGCTGACAGCCTGGACATCAGGCCCCGTCTGCACTCCGGGCGGCTGGCGGGGAACCGCGCCGCCGCCGGTAGAGTGTTCTTTGGGTTCGGGATCCATAGAGATGGATCTACAGGCGGCGTTAGCGTGAGTGAGGGCAAGGAATCACGTAAAGGGATGGGGACCGGAGACCGCAACGCAATCAAACCGCAGCGGTCACGAAGCCAACCTCCAGCGATGACGTTTCATCCGCAGTGGGCTGGAACCACCTCGCCGCAGCGCCGAGGGCGTGACGCCACACTCCCCTACAGCGCCTGCGCCACTTTCGCGCCACAAATTCGAGGTGGAGCGCTCTTCACGCGCCTTTGGTGGACCTCTCTACCCACAATTCCCCCGGCTCGCAATCATTTCCGTGGGCGCAAGCGTCCCTGTTGGTTCCGCCTCCAAATCCCGTGGTCCTCTGCGAAATGATATTTAAGTGTCGTCCGTTGTCCTTTTCGGTCTCATTTTTCCGTGTGCCAGGTAAGTGTTTTCTCTAGTGGTTTTTTTTTTTTTTTTTTTATAATAAAAAACAAACCAAACACACGCTGTAACGGCGGCTGGCTACGATCTCGCAGAGATCTGCCTGCCTTTGTTTTGATTAAAGGCGTGAACCACCACGCGTGGCTTTTCATTAAGAAGCAAGTATTTCTGACGGTTTTTGTTGCTTTAAGAGGCCGCGTGAACATAGCGCTTCCCAGACGTGATTCTGTGTAACGTCGGTAACTGGAGCAGGGAGGTTAATTACGTTTAGGGGTCTTCAGGACCTCGAAGCAGGAGGACTTTGTGAAGGACAAAATGGTGGCGGCGGTGCAGGGCCATCCCCGATGATGATTTCCTTTTCACAGACCTGTACTGATTTCCATGAGGATAAGTAATTCTGAGGAGGCTGGCCCAGTACCTAAAGTCTTTTGCCCCCACCCAGATTTCTCTTAAACGGAGGTGTAGAAATAACCAAATGCCAATTCGTTCCAGATTTGGGATGATTGCATACGGAAACATGGAAGTACGCGTCCTTTTTAAGAGTAAGTACTGGCTTAACTCCTTTTTGGTGACTGTAGGTGTTAAATGTGTTACCGGGATGATAATAAAAGCTGAACTCTCTCTTTCTGATGGTGCAGTGGAGAAAACAGAAAAATCTCTGAGTAGCACAAATCTGCAGCAGATAGCTGGGTTGGGTTTAGCGGAAAGTCTGTTGCTGAAGTGGTTTTGTTTCCATTTTCTCTTGCTCAGAAATGGTTGATGAAAGCGGAGTTTACGCTTTGGAAGCAGGCTAGATGGACCTTACAACTAAGACGTTTTGCTGGCAGTTGAGGTGGGTGTTCATGGTTCATGCACGCAGAGAAGAGGGAGCATATCTAGATGACCACTTAATGATGAGTGTAAATGACAAGCATATGCCTGAATTGCAGTGATGTCATTTCTCTGCTGAAAAGTGGGCTGAAAAGGATGGAGGGGGTACTGGGTGGCTATAAATAACGAAACTAAGTAATTTGGTTTTCCTCTGTACAGCATCCTGTAGCAATATTCTGAGGAATGCAGATGATCTCCCAGGATGATTACAGGTAATTGCCCAAATGAGGCTGCGACTCTCCCATAGCTGGAGAGTCTACAATAATGGGGAAACTTCGAAGCAGCACACAGCCCTCTTTCTTAGCTGCTCGTGTGCTCTGCTTTTTAAAGGACACCAGGTTAATAAACTCATTCATTAAAAGCCAAGTCACTGTCAGATGATTTGAATCAATGCGCTGATGCTCTGTGAAGGTTGAATTAATAGCATGTTAGAGTTCTGATGGCAGTTGGTGGTGATGGAGGAGGCCTGGTCCATCCTGATGGTTGAAAATAACTGCTTGCTACTCTTTTCCAGGTTGTCCTGATGGCTTGTCTAAAGGTGAGTTCGTTTTCTTTCTTTTTTTTTTTTTTTTAAGATTTTATTTATTACAAATACAATACAGTGTTCTGCCTCCATGTCAGAAGAGGGCACCATATCATTGTAGATGGTTGTGAGCCACCATGTGGTTGCTGGGAATTGAACTCAGGACCTCTGGAAGAGCAGTCAGTGTCCTTAACCGCTGCGCCATCTCTCCAGCCCCCTCTTTTAGTTTTTCAAGACAGGGTTTCTCTTTAGCTTTGGGGTCTGTCCTGGCACTAACTCTTGTAGACCAGGCTGGCCTCGAACTCAGATCCGCCTGCCTCCCGAGTCCTGGGATTAAAGGCGTGCGCCACCACCACCCGGCTGGTGAGTTCATTTTCATATTGACGGAGCGGAACATGTTTAGACTGGGTTTATAGCCCTCCTTTAGTCATAGTATCCTGGTGTTTCTCTGAGAGTTCAGTTTGGCTCCTTATTTCTCCTAGATAATTATCTCAAAATCAAGCAGGACTGAATATTTTGCTAGTGTGGTAACTGACAGAATTGGTTTCATAAGAGCCAAAGAACAATGAGCATGATTTATATAGCATGTTCCTGCTGGCTGTTAGGAGTAAGAGAACTAGGTATGGTGGTACTTTGCACTGAGGATGCAAGAGGATCTCTTGAGTTCTGGGGCTACACAGAAACGCTGTCTTAGGAAAAATAGACTAACGATGGGTATTAGCTTTCTGGAGTTTTAGCTAATTAACTTTCTTTATTTAGGAGAAGATAATTCCTGTATGTCACCAATCACCAGCATTCAGAGGTTAGCAGATTTATTTTTTATTTGCATAGGGTTCATGTAGGCAGTTTCTGTGATGAGTCAACTAGCTCACTATGACTACCAATGAAAACATATGAACACCTGAGAAACTGAGAAGTAGGCTGTGGGTATGGCTGTAAATCAAGCCTTTCATCCAACAGTTTGCTCTTTTTCGCAGGTTCTGTTAGCAGTGGCATCTTTGCTGGTTCAGAGGTAAGTACAGTGTGTTCATACATGTGACATTGGGTTTCAAGTTCCTAAAGGCACTTGAGTTTCATATGATGACTTTCATGGAATCTCGTTCGGCTGATGGTTGCTGTTGAGACTTGGAAATCTGAATTTATCACAGAAGAATGGGTTACATCAAGACAATTTATTGCACGGTTTTAAACATTTGACTTTTCTTGTTTCAGATCTGGTGTCTGCCCTAGAGCTGAGGAACCAACTTTGCCAGGTAAATGCTTTTGTGATGTTATTTGCTGTATAAACTGAGTATCAGTGTATAATGCTTTGATCTAGTGAATTCCTGCTCACCAGTGATGAGTTGAATACCGCCCCAGTCTGATAACTGTGGAGAAAGGTATTTTCTGAGTTGTGAGATCACCCTGGATCAATTGTGAGAACTATTTTTGAGTTAGTGCATGAATTCTACAAAATAAGCTTTCTTTAGAAGCAGTAAGAATAATGACCTTATTCTC
Source organism: Microtus oregoni (assembly GCF_018167655.1). Lineage (NCBI taxonomy): Eukaryota > Metazoa > Chordata > Mammalia > Rodentia > Cricetidae > Microtus > Microtus oregoni. Next base: position 49,534,826 of record NW_024543071.1, on the reverse strand, counting down.
TGCTCTGTCTTGCAGGAAAGTTGAGCACATCTTCACTCTGCTGGAATGAGGTGAGAAAGCATGGGTGTGTAAGGTGTACTGTGAACTAGTCTCCTCCCTATGAAGAAACTTTCACATGTCTTACTTCCTGTCCTAGCGCCAGAGCCTGAAAAGGTGAACCCACTGGGGCTGGCTGGGGGAAAAGAGGAAGATTTGTTCCAGAAGGAACTGTCTGAGGGATTGAGTTTTTATAGAGAGGAAAGAATTGTCAAGTGATAAGAGATAAAAGGTGGCTTGTCTTCCCAGGTCTGAAGAAAGGAGGAGCTTGTGAATGGTAAGTATGGTATTGAATATGGGCAGGTGGGAGTTTTGGTTAGGCAAGGGGTATCTGGAAGGCAGAGGATTGTCCATGTGGATGCATTTGGCATGCTACATTAACTTAATTAAAACTTTTACAGGAATGCAGATCTCCAAGAACAAAGATCTCTATTTCCTCGATAATTTGGAGTTGTGTGTCATCATTCTCTTAATAAAATTGTTTCTTTGCAATTTGTTGTTTGGTTCATCTGTTTGGGTTGATTCTAGGAATTACGGTCCAAAGGCCTGGTAGCGTGTGGCTTCTTTGAAACTTCATACTTTTGTCCTGTAAAATTATTTATTGCATTGGCTGTCCTACAACTGCCCCCCCCCCATGGGTATAGAATGTACCACTACCTTCTGGTCAAAAAGTCTACCTAGGTCAGTAGTACACGCCTTTAATCCCAGGCAAGGGCAGGTCAGCCTAGTCTATAACAGCTAGTTCCAGGACAGGCTCCAAAGCTGTAGTAGATAAACCAAAAGAAAGATGCAGTTGCGGGATATGGCAGTTACCATTTATATGAAGGTCTTTGGTATTTAACACTGAACTTTTGATGGCCATGCTTGCCTAAAGTGATACAATGAAGCCCCATCTCTACTAGCGTTTGAGGGCTTGGTGCATTTGGTCTACAGTTTTTGTTGATGCTTTTCCTGTTTGGATCACAGTGCTGAGGATCAAGCCTGAGCACTGCCAGAGTAGTACCGACTGAGCTACTTTTACTCATATCGCTTGAAGGTTGGTTGCATGGTTTCTAAGAATCTCAAAACTAGCATTGCTAGTTAATATGCTGGGAGGTTTTCTGGGAACTGGATTTGTTTTCCACTGTACCCTAAGATTGTGAGCTGCTATCAAGCTTGCCACACCAGTTTCCTATGTTGTAGTCCCCAGGTTAGGCTGTCCTTAACTGAAAATTTGTCTGCCAATACCGGTTGCTTGAGGGGGATGTTGAGCCCTAGGTTTCATGATGTCCTCTCGATCAATTCAAATTCCAGCTGCTAAACAGGATGGCCATACCCTATCGTGTAGCTTGCAGCACTAGCACAAAATTACAGGTGAATCTGTTAATCCCCCCAATAGAGAATAAAGCCAGATTTGAAGTAAAATGGGTGGATAGGGTCTAAGTCCATACATACACAGGTTACAATAGCTTCCAGCATTTCACGAACCATCTGTCCTTAGTCAAGGGACTTGTAAACCAGAGGCATTTTGTCTCATGCATACTAATCCAAACTTAGAATGTAATTTTTGGTGTCACGAGTCCTGTGCTAAAAGACCAAGTAGTAACAGGGCTGGAAACAGGCTGTCAAACTACTCTGTCTTGCTGTTTCACTAATCCTGCCAAAATGATAGACGAAAAGTAATTTGCCATTACACCAGGAAAAGGGACAGACCTTGGCAAAAAATTTTTAGGCAAGGCTGTGGACTATGAGGAGCCATTGTGACTCTTAACAGTAGTGTCGAGGTTGGGTGGGGTGGGGAGGCTGGAGAGATGGCTCAGCAGTTAAGAGCACATACTGCTCTTCCAGAGGCTCTGAGTTCAATTTCCATGGCAGCTCACAACTGTAATTCTATAATCTGTAAATCTGATGACACCATCACACAGAAATACATGCAGGCAAAACAATATGCATCAAATAAATAAAAAGTAGTTGGGGACAAGGCCAGAATGGTTGATTTATAGCAGCAAGGAGTTGGATGTGAGATTACTGGTGAGATCTGATGTCATATGCAATCCCAGTCAGTATCATCTTAGGCTACACAGCAAATTCAAAACAACTGGAAAAAGATAATGCACACCAAAGAAACTGCGGTTGTATTTCAGCTCTGTCATCTGGCTGTCAGAATTCATACCCAAGTTGTTCTTCCCACTCAAGCACCAGGGCATTCTGCCACATGTGCACTAATGGTTCCCGGGTTCTGTTCTTTTTTTTCGAAACGGTTTCTCTGTGTATTTTTGGTGTCTGTCCTATGACTAGTTCTTGTAGAGCAGGCTGGCCTCAAACTCAGAGATTCACCTGTCTCTGCCTCTTGAGTGCTGGGATTAAAGGCATGTATCACCACTGCTCGGCTCAGGGTTTCTTTTTTTTTTTTTTTTTTGGTTTTTCAAGACAGGGTTTCTCTGTGGCTTTGGAGCCTGTCCTGGAACTATCTCTTGTAGACCAGGCTAGTCTCAAACTCACAGAGATCCGCCTGCCTCTGCCTCCCCCGAGTGCTGGGATTAAAGGCGTGCGCCACCACTGCCCGGCCAGGGTTTCTTAATTTAAAGCTTTGCAGCATATATTTGGGAGAGCCTCTCTCTCTCTCACACACACACTTTTATTTTTAATGATTTACCTTTTTTTTTTGCTTTTAGTCTTTTTTTAAAAAAGATTATTTATTTATACAGTGTTCTTTCTGCATGTATGCCTGCATGCCAGAAGAGGACACCAAATCTCATTACAGATGGTTGTGAGCCACTATGTGGTTGCTGGGAATTGAACTCAGGACCTCTTGAAGAGCAACCAGTGCTCTTAACCTCTGAGCCATCGGTCCAAGCAAATGCACAGATCTTTGTCTTTCTTGAGATGGGGTTTCAGTTTCAGTCCTCCCTCTGTAGCCCAGACTGGCTCAGTCTTTTGAGTATTGGAATTAAAGGTGTGTTCGACCACACTTGACTTAGATGTTTCATATTAACCTTGCAAATTTGTTTTCCAAAGTAGAGCCTTTTTTATTTTTTCTATTATGGAGTCTCAATGTGAACAAATAAAACGATGTGGTCTCTACTTTTCAAAACTGATCTAAACGGATTGACAGTTTCACTTTCCATCTTTAGTTTTCATTTATAGCCAAGAATGAAGTCACACGTTGGGCGGTGGTGGCACTTGCCTTTAATCCCGGCACTCAGGAAGCAGAAACAGACCTGTGAGTTCAAAGGCCAGCCTGTTCTGCAAAGTGGGTTCACTAAAACCTGAGCAGATCTTGGTGAGTTTGAGGCCATCCTGGTTTACAGAACGAGTTCCAGGACAGGCTCCAAAGCTAAAGAGAAACCTTGAAATATTTAGTTTTCGTTTATGGTCAAGAATGAAGTCACGCGCCAAGGTGGTGTTGGCACACGCCTTTAATCCTAGCACTTGGGACACAGAGGCAGGCGAATTTCTGAATTTGAGACCAGCTCGGCCTACAGAGTCAGTTCTAGGACAGCCAGGGCTACACAGAGAAACCCTGTCTCGAAAAACAAAACAAAAGCAGAAAGAAAAAAGAAGGAAGAGACGGAGGGAGGGAGGGAGGTAAGAAGAAAAGAATGAATCACTTCTGAAATTCCTTTAATAGTGCGGAACATAAGCCAACACAGGATAGAGACCTATGAGAGCAGGCTCCACCCACCCAGGATTGCAGTTCAGAAAGGATGCTTTTCACTGACAGAGCGAAATGATCCTTACTTTTCAGTTCTCCATAAACAAGATTATCCTGTTTGTAGTTTTCCGTTTGTTTGGTTTTTGTTTTTTCCGTAAAGCTTTAACAAGGTGGGGTTGGCAGAGTTTTGCGGTCCCTACTTTTCCTGCTTCCAGAATGGAGCTGTCCGAACTGAGCCTGTTTGAAATCAGTCTGTAATTCCCAGCTACTGTGAGGCTGACTCAGGACTATAAAAATCAAGGCCCGTCTAGATTACAAAGTGGGTTCACGGCTTACCTGGGTTTAAAAAAAAAAAACAAAAACAAAAAACAAAAACAACGGACCTGAACTATAATTCACCGAGGTTGGGTTAATGACACGAGCGCTCTCCGCACTTTGTTTCTTGCGGTTTGTTTTGTTTTTGTTCGTTTGTTTGCTTGTTTTTTAAGACAAGGTCTCACTGTGTAGCCCTAGCTGGCCAGTAACCCATAGAGCTCTAAAGCCACAAAGAAACCCTGTCTCGAAAAGGTACAAGGGTGGGGCATGCGGGGGGGGGGGGGGGGGGGGGGGGGGGAGAAAGAGAGGAGGGGGGAGAGGCGGGGGGAGGAGACTGGTTCGTGTCGTCAAAATTTGAATCCGGCGCCCCCTGATTATGCAGGTGGTGGCGCGCCGGAAGTCGAGTCATCGGCTGCTCCGCGATGGCGGCCACCTCTGCGCTAGGAAACCATGTGTGGGTCGGCACCGAGACGGGGATCCTGAAAGGTGAGTGTTTGTGTTGTTCGTCCGAAAGTGTAGAAGTCGCTTGTCACCCCAGCGTGACTGACGTCCTCGTCCCTCAGGGGTGAACTTTCAGCGAAAACATGCGTCAAACTTCACGCCGTCCGGACAGCCGAGGCGTGAGGAGGCGGTGAATGCTCTGTGCTGGGGCGCAGGTGGCGAGACCCAGGTGAGTGACCACTCGCCCGGCCTGAGCTAAGAGACGGGCCCGGCAGCCCTGCTCTTCTCCCATCCTTCCCTTCTCTGCTGGCAGATCTTGGTGGGCTGCGCAGACAGGACTGTAAAGCACTTTAACGCCGAGGAGGGTACATTCCAGAGGCAGAGACACTGCCCAGGCGGGGAGGGCACGTTCCGCGGTCTCGCCCAGGCCGATGGGTAAGGAGTATACCCTAGCTCAGGTCACAGGAAGAGCATTGAGTCTCCCTTGGGTGAACTGAATGCTGAAGTTAAACCCTTAGATGATACAGCCTATGGGTGATTGCAAACCGTGTTCTTGCTTTCATTCATTCCTATAACATGCATTTATTGGAAAGCTACTGAATGCCAGATATCAGGGAAAAGTCCAAGGGTTTGGGTAAAATATGTGCCTTCATAAAGTTTGCATCCAACAGTTTTTGTCCTGGCTCCTGTATAATGTTCTGTGCAAGTATTCTCATGCTTTTGAGCATGCTTTTAAGTAGTGATTGACAAAAACCAATAAGATAATGAAACTTCCAAAGAGATAACTAGGAAGGAAGATTCCCGTAGGTTAGATTAGTTATCTTTAGTTATCTAGGTGCAGCTTCTCTAGAGAAGGCTGTGTTAGTGATTCAATAGGTGAGCTCCAGAAAGAATATGCAGAGGATGGAGTTTTGAACTAGGTCTTAACATACAAGAATAATCTTTTTTTTTTTTTTTTTTTTTTTTTTTTTCGAGACAGGGTTTCTCTGTGGCTTTGGATCCTGTCCTGGAACTAGCTCTGTAGACCAGGGTGGTCTCGAACTCACGGAGATCCGCCTGCCTCTGCCTCCCGAGTGCTGGGATTAAAGGCGTGCGCCACCATCTCCCGGCACAAGAATAATCTTGACAGACAAGAGACAAGAACATTCTAAAAAGCAGACACTAACTGAGCAGAGACTAAGTGTTAAAAGACTAAAAGGCTTTATATAAAGGACAAATAGCATTTGGAGGTTGAAGTCAAGGAAGCAGTTTTTATACATGTAGGTTTGGCTTTGGATTTGGTTGAGATTAAATGGAAAGGGCTTTTTTACTAAGTTGAGATTTTATTTCATAGGTAATGGAGAATATATTGGGTTTTGAACGGGAAGTGCCATGGACCAAGCTCTGAGCCTGTAGGAGTGAGGAGCATAGAGATGCTGTTTGCCACAGCCCAGGCAAGCAATATAGCGCTAAAATCTATGTAGGCAGATGTGAGGAAGAGCATAGGTTCAGGCTGTCCAGAGCCTGGGAAAAGGTTTGGGCTTCTTGATTAATATGCTATTTTTGTTTGGTTTGTGTTTGTTTGACTTTGAGACAGGGTCTCATATAGCCAGGATGGCCTTGAATTCTATAAGTAGTTCAGGCTGACTTTGAATTCCTGGTGCCTCCCCTCCCCCCACTTCCCATGCCCTTTACAGGTAGGTATGAACCACTAAACCTGGTTTACACTTTTTAAAATTGCAATGTTCCTTTCTCTGATTGTAGCACCCTCATCACGTGTGTGGATTCTGGGATTCTTAGAGTCTGGTGTGATGATGACAAGGAAGCATCACCTGACCCAGTAAGATTCACCTGCCCTAGTGGTTTGAGAGAGTTGGAGCCAGGGTGTAGGGGTCTAATGGGAAATTTGGTGGGTAGAAGATTAAGGGCTAAGGACTCTGGGACTGACTTGCCTTTAATTCTTTCCAGCTCTTGGAACTGAAGGTGGGTCCTGGGGTGTGTAGGATGCGCCAAGACCCAGCACATACTCATGTGGTTGCCACATGTGGGAAAGAGAATGCTTTGAAAGTATGGGACCTACAGAGGTCTGAGCAGCCAGTGTTCCGGGCCAAGAATGTAAGTGATGAGGGATGCGGGGGGATGCTTTGAAGTTGGAGGAAGTGGAGGCCACTGACTGTGATTGGGGCTTATGTGGGCTTTCGGGGGATGGAGGACTGAAGGAGCAGGTCAAGCTTACCTGTGTTCTGTATGTACCTTCACACCAGGTGCGAAATGATTGGCTGGATCTACGAGTTCCTATTTGGGACCAGGATATACAGTTCCTCCCTGGGTCACAGAAGCTTGTCACATGCACAGGGTACCACCAGGTGAGATTCTTTTGCTTATTCCTGGATTGAAACAACTTTCTAGAAAAAACTTGTCTCCTAGCAGAATAGTTCCCATGGTATCTCACTGTCTTCTTTCCTGGGTTTTCAAAGGAGCTCATGTTTCCTCAGCTGGTCAAGCCCATGGCTGAGCCAATGACTTTCCCTTTACTGCATTTTAGGATGGAATTTCTTGAACTATAACTTTCTATTTCTCCTACCTAGAAGGAAAAGCAAAGGGAGTATTCCTTTCACACTAGTTTCCATAGGGAACAGATATCCTGGGTAGATATCAGGTTGGCTGTCAAAGCAATTATATAGTCCTCCCATCTACTACTAACCAGGCTCATGAGATCTGATGAGATTGAGCATATTCTGGTCATAGAATTACTTTGTAGTCCTCATGTGTTGTAAAATATTGTTTATGCTGTGGAACATTTGTATAATGATGCAAACATGTATTGCATTTGTTTAACTCTGTGAAGCTGTGATCCTTTGCCTGTCTAAAGGACCTAATGGTCCAATAAAGAGCTGAATAGCAAGGCAGGAGAAAGGATAGGTGGGGCAGAAAGGCAGAGAGTATAAATAGAAGGAGAAACCTGGGAGAAAAAAGAGGAAGAAGGAACATGAACAAGGAGAGGAGGATTCTAGGGGCCAGTCACATATCCAGCCACAGAGGAAGAGTGAAAGTAAGATATACAGAAGAAAGAGAAAGGTCTAAGCCCAGAGGCAAAAGGTAGAGAGGATAATTTAAGGAAAGCTGGATAGAAACAAGCTAGGTTAAAGTCAGGCATTCATAAGTAAGAAAAAGACTTCATGTATATGGTTTATTTGGGAGCTGGGTGGCGGGCCCACCCCCAAGATTACTTAAAGAGCCAAAGAATAAAAGAAAAAGCAACAGCAATATTCATGTGTCTAATATACTTTGAGGACGCCTTTCTGGTGTCAGCTCTTGGCTAGGGATCTTTTGTGACTTATTTCATTTGAAGTTCTGAGACTCGAGCAGGTTGGGTCACTATTTGCCATTTGTATAGTCCCTCACATTAAAGTCTAATTTAGATACTAGGCCTTTGTTCATAACATATGAAGAGCTCCCCACCCCTCCCTTGGTAAGGCTAAGCTTTCATGCTTGAAATCCACCACCCTCTAGCTTTGGTTCAGCTTACTTTTCTGTTTCTCTGCTACCATCAGATGCACATATGAGAGACAAAAATGTTTACAAATTCTCAGACATAGACACCTGCCCTCAGCCTGTGCTCATGCTCCTAAGCAGTTCTTGCCCCGACATTCTGAGATGAGATGAGGGACATACCTCAAATGAGGAAGTTTCTCTGAGGGGCTTATAGATAGTAAGCAGTCTTGCCAGGCACTTCTTTAATCCGAGCACTCAGGAGGCAGATGCCGGTGGATCTCTGTGAGTTTGAAGCCAACCTGGTCTACAGAGAAAGTTTCAGGACAGCAAGTGCTACACAGAAAAACCCTGTCTTGAAGAAAAGAAAATTAAATAGTAAGCAGTCTTCAGAAGGCTGATGCTAGATATGAAGATAATGGGTGCCAGTGTAGGTAAGGATACTCTTGTGATACCACCGTCTTCCTCTAGGTCCGTGTCTATGATCCAGTCTCTCCTCAGCGCCGGCCAGTCCTGGAGGCCACCTATGGAGAGTACCCCCTGACAGCCATGACCCTTACTCCTGAGGGCAAGTGAGTATTGAGGGGAGGGGAGTCTGGAATGACTCCAGAAGTTGTACTGAGCCCCTGTCTGGTCTCCTCCATAGTTCTGTCATCGTAGGGAACACTCATGGGCAGCTAGCAGAAATTGATTTTCGGCAAGGTGAGTGGACAGTGGGTTGCTTGGGGGGGAGGGGGGACAAACAGGTAGTACGGTGTCGGGGCGGGTCACTGAGCCCTGACAGTGCCACATTCCTTCCCTGGGTTTAAGTTCTGGTCTTACCAAAAACTGACTTTGGATTAGTTATTTGCTCCCTGTGTCTTTGTTTCCTTACCTGTAAAATCGGAATATCACTGGTAACTCCTGTTTCTAGGGTATTTTGAGGATTAAGTACTGAAACATAAGTAGTTTGAACAGTAACTAATTAGATGTCCATCAGCTAGGCAATTAACACAGATGCCTCCACCTTCTCCAGGGCGTCTACTGGGCTGTCTGAAGGGGTTGGCAGGCAGTGTCCGTGGGCTGCAGTGCCACCCTTCTAAGCCCCTATTAGCCTCTTGTGGCTTGGACAGAGTCTTGAGGATACACAGGATCCGAAATCCACGTGGGCTAGAGCATAAGGTGAGAGCCCAGCCCTCCGGCATTCACTTCCGCTGACATCTTTTTCTGGAGCCTCTCCTGCTCCCTGTGCCCCACGTTCAAGTTTCTGTCTCAGCTCATCTGGACTCAAGACCCCTTTTATTTTACAGGTTTATCTCAAGTCTCAACTGAACTGCCTCCTCCTGTCAAGCAGGGATAACTGGGAGGTGAGCAACTACTTAGGTGTAGGAATGTGGGAGCCAAAGGCATGATGGCAAGGGATTCTCGGTAGAGAGAATGGGAGGCAGTTTAAACATAGACCCCGGCTGTCTCTTTACTGTAACTTAATTTCCCTGAGGGATGTTCAAGCTTATCGCCAAGGGTGAGGTCTCCAGAACACAATAGCTTTGGCTTCTAGATCAAAGTGGTGTTGTCCAGAGGCATTATCTTTCTGCCAGTCTCTCCCTTGACACTGATTCTTGAGTTTCCTTCTCACTCATCAGGATGAGCCCCAAGAACCTCAAGAGCCCAACATGGTGCCCCCAGAAGACACAGAGACAGATGAACTTTGGGCATCTTTGGAGGCAGCTGCCAAGCGGAAGCTCCCCAATTTGGATCAGACACAAGAGACGCTCCAAACAAGAAGAAAGAAAAAGAAGCGGCCTGGATCTACCAGTCCTTGAAGGCCCTTGCTCATTTTGTTAATAAACAGTCCAACACACACAGATCCTGAACCTTTTGTGATGGGAGAAAGGAGAGGTGGCTTGTGCGTGGGAGGGGTTCCCTTACCTGGGCTGTGGGAGACATGACGTCACAAAAGCTAGGCACAGAGTTAAGCAGGCTGGGGAGGGTGGCAGAGTCCTGCGCCTCTCGGGGCCATGGGCTGCTGTCAAGACAAGGACCGTCAGACCTCTGATGACCAAGCAAGAGAGGACGGGAACGAGGAAGGTAGGACCAGACTCACAAATGGGTCGCGGGAGGGGGAATGGGAGTGGGAAGTAACTAAGAAAGGGCTGTCCCAAGAGGTTGGATTAGAGACATCAGAACTGGGGTTGGAGAGATGGCTCAGCCATTAAAGGCGAGGCTCACAATCAAAACTATAAGAGCAGAACTGAACAAAGTGGCTTCGTGGCCTTTGCAGACACCAGAGGCGATTTGGACAAAACAGGCCGCCGCAAACAAAGATCTAACGAAAGTCTTCTGATAACCGTGCTGTGGCGCAGGCTATCCATGTTCAGCCGTCGGGGGTCAAGCAAGAGGCCCTCAGAACAGACTCAAAAGCAGGACAGTCAGATCCAGGAGCGCAAACGTGAGGGAAGCCACAACGAACCAGAAAAGGGCTGATTCCAACCCTGTTCTCGTCCTCCCCAACATCCAGAGAATAAAACTAATATTGTGGATCTGCTGAAAGCACTTAAGCCTCAGCTTCCAGCTTTGTAGGTGCAGGGACCATGGGTTCTTCAAGGCGCCTGTAGCCCAGCTCCTTGGGATCTGTTTCTGTGCCTCGGGGGCGGGGCCGCGGCGGCAACCTAGCCAATGGGAAAGCGGAGGTGAGCTCGCAGGGGCAGGGGTGTGTTCTTCCTGTCTCCGGGTTTAGAAAAATAGGCGTGGCGCGGTAGCACGTCACGGGGGTGGGGTTACGCGTGGGTGACGTGGCGGCTCCTGCTCTTGGGTCCGATTTCGGCGGCTTACAAGTCCGGCGAGGAGGCGGCGACGGCCTGGGAAGAGTGGCAGTGACGGCGGCGGTAGGCAGCAGAGGAGGTAGGGCTTCGCTCAAATGTGGGTCCAGTCTTTGTCGGTCGTCTCAGCTCAGGGGCAGCGGCTTGACGGTGGGGGAGGGGGCAAAGAAGGGAGCCAGGGGCAAGTCCTGCTGGCGGCTCCGCGAAAGCGCATACCTCGCTGTCCAATCAGGAAAGGCCTTGTTGAGAAAGACGTCGGCCCTGTCCAATCGGTGGCTGCAGTCTTCCAACAGGCGGAACTTTGATGGAGGTGGGACTTCCTGTTTTAAATAAACACTTTAGAGGTTCCCCCCCTCCGCCCACCCTAGTGTGTCCACCTCTGGAGGTCGGTTGTCGGTTTCCCGTGAGGGGGTGAAGGAAAACACGTAAACCAGAGGGCACGTTTAGGATCTGGGCCAACTGCAAAGGTCTGGCTAGAGGCTCGGGGCCGCAGGACCAGGCTCTGGCTGTTTTCTCGACTTTAGGGCCACCGGCCGGTGCTTTGGCCATCAGAGCCAAGTTGGAAGGAGAATCAGAGGAGCTCGCCTTGGGCCTGGAGGAAGCTGACCCTTCTCGCCGTGGCCGGGCTGCAGGATCTACGGGTGGCCTTGGGCTCGAAAGTCTGTCAGATACGGGAAAGGGCCTGAGGATTTGCTAGTTGAGGGAAGAGTTTGGGGAAAGAGGCTGTCTGGAGAATGACGTTCTCCTCTCCACAACAGTCCGAGGTTATGCGACTCAATGATCCCGCGGAAACGCTACGGATCTAAGAACACGGATCAGGGTGTCTACCTGGGTCTCTCAAAGACACAGGTTCTGTCCCCTGCAACTGCTATCAGTAGCAGCAGCGACATCGCTCCTTTGTCCACCCCGGTGGCCCTGGTCCCTTCCCCTCCCGACACCATGTCCTGCCGGGATCGGACCCAGGAGTTCCTGTCCGCCTGTAAGTCGCTGCAGAGCCGTCAGGTAAGGTCCCGGAGTGGAAAGACAGGTGTGAGCCCAACTAATGCTTACGTTTTATCTGCTAGTTACCTAAATTTACTTCACAGATCTTAGATTATCGAATGTTACCAGTAAGAGTGGAAGAATTGTCTTCAGTAGAGATTAAGAATAGTTTAAGTAACTTGTTCTGAATACCACAAACGATGAGTCAAGATTTAAAGCTGCATCTGCTTCTATGTTATGTTGTTCCCCAGCACAGCGAAACTGTTTATTTAAATCTTCTTGCTCTTATTTGAATTTTTCTACTACATAGCCCTGTTCTTCTGTAGCTAGCAACAGTTCATTAATTTTAAACTCTAAGCCTTCTCATTCATGGAAAAACTTTTTTTCTTAGCTATAACCCCCTGATAAATTTATAGATTGTCTGATGCCAACAGCACTAGAGTGTTTAGTGGGATTGTGAGGGAGCGGTGAATCGTGAAGGGAACTAAAGCAGTCACTTTTTGACATTACCTTTCAGAATGGAATCCAGACAAATAAACCAGCTCTTCGTGCTGCCAGACAACGCAGTGAATTTACCCTTATGGCCAAGTGAGTTAAGAGAGGCTTTGTGATGGGGTGATATAAAGGCTGAGAAGTCAATTTGCCTGTGTTGATTTGGCTGAGTGGGGTAGGTTGTGTTGGGGCTTATGGAAATAGCCTGCCTCCTGCCCTTTACCACAGCCTTTTCCCTGATGATCCTTTACAGGCGCATTGGGAAAGATCTCAGCAATACATTTGCCAAGCTGGAGAAGCTAACAATCTGTGAGTGTTTGGTAGATCTTTCCTAGGTGGGAGTGGGACAGTGAAACCGTACTAGGAAGTGAGGCTCATGGAGGTTTTGTTTTTCCTATGGTGCTGGAGATTTTAAATCAGGCCTTTGTGCCTTAAAGCAAGGCCTCTACCACTGAACTGTATTCCTAGTCCTTGTTATTACCCTTACCTGTAGTAACACCTCGTCTGTCTCTGCAGTGGCAAAGCGCAAGTCCCTCTTTGATGATAAAGCAGTAGAAATTGAGGAGCTAACATACATCATCAAACAGGTGAGCTGCTAGCCGTCAGGAGAGCCCAGCATTCTAATTAGATTACTTCCATCATTTTCCATCGCCATGAATCCCTAGGGTAAGTACCTAGACCTGTGTCCACACACCCTGCCCCTCCATTGAGTCAGTAGACACTTAGGAACATCTAGCATTTATAAAGCACTGTTCTAGATGCTGATGGAACAGATGGGAAGCAAGATGATTTTCTTCAAAGGCTCACTGTTCTTAAGAGTTACCCAGCATAAGGGCCTGCACTTAAACTGGGTAGGTGATAGTACAGAAAAGATTCTACAAAAAGATGGATGAACAGGATGCTGAGAAAGATTGACAGAGGATATGAAATGTGAGCTGGGTTCAGAGCTAGGTGGAGGTAGTAGAAGGACCTAACAAACAGTCTGAGGGGTCTATATGTAGAGGTGTTGATTAGAAAAAGGAGAGGTCAGCCAGAGGATGGTGGCGCACACCTTTAATCACAACACTCAGGAGGCAGAGGCAGGGGATCTCTGAGTTCAAGGCCAGCCTGATCTATATAGTGAGCTACAGGACTAGGACAGCCAGAGTTATACAGAAAGATCTTGTCTCCAAAAAAAAAAAAAAAAAAAAGAGGAAGAAGAAGCAAGTCCATTGTCTATAATTTCCTTATGTTTATTTGTCTTCATTTCCTCCATCCTTTAGACTTTTCCAATAGAAGAAAAAGAGTGGGAGGGGAGACAAAAGGTTTTTCAGATACCCCAGGAACAGGTTCTTTGTTTCCAAGACTGCCAGGCATGTGTTTTTGTTTGTTTGTTTGTTTGAAGACAGGATTTCTCTATATATCCCTGGCTGTCCTAGAACTTGCTCTTTAGACTAGGTTAGCCTCAAACTTAGAGATCCACCTGTCTTTGCCTCTTGAGTGCTGCAATTTAAGGCATATACCATGCCTGGCTACTACATGCTGGTGTTTGTGATTCTTCTGCCTCAGCCTCCCAAGCACAGGGATTTTACCATGTATTACCATGCCTGTCCAGGATTTTCCTTTCTGCTTGTTCACAGGTATATTACAAGTGCTTATATAATAGTATCAGGCCTGACTGTTAGTTGCCTAAATGAGTGACCAGCAAGAAGTTGGTTGTTTGCCGGGCAGTGGTGGCGCACGCCTTTAATCCCAGCACTCGGGAGGCAGAGGCAGGCGGATCTCTGTGAGTTCGAGACCAGCCTGGTCTACAAGAGCTAGTTCCAGGACAGGAACCAAAAGCTACGGAGAAACCCTGTCTCAAAAATCCAAAAAAAAAAAAAAAAAAAAAGTTGGTTGTTTGACTGAGTGGCTAGTTGTAAGAGTGTTATGGACCTTGATAACCAAGTGTAGAATCATGTGTCGGGGCAACATGTAGAGTCTGATCTGAAACATGGATGGGGTGGGGTAGAGGCTAAGGAGGCAGTTGGTGTGACTATATAGTACAAATATGGTGGCAGAGGTCAGAGAGCAAATGCATTTAAGAGGTGCTATGCTGGTGAAAGAGTCTGGGGTTGCTATTGGGGTTATTAACCACTTAAGAACTATCTCACTGGTTTCTGAAAAATCTGAAATTGCTTTGTCACCCACTTAGGTTGTGACCATATGTGAGCTCCTAAATTCTGAGCTGCCACTGTCTTATCAGTAAGTTAGAGATAATAAAAGTACCTGCCCCAAACATGGGCAGTGGTGGCACATGCCTTTAATCCCAGCACTTGGGAGGCAGAGGCAAGCCTGGTCTGCAGAGTGAGTTTCAGGACAGGCTCCAAAAACTACAAAGAAATCCTGTCTTGAAAAACAAAAAAACAAAAAAAAAAAAACAAAAAAGGAAAGAAAGAAAAAAAGTAATATCTGCCCCACAGATTTTATGAGGATCATTTGTTTGTTTGTTTCTTTTTTGGGGGGAAAGGTTTAAGACAGGATTTCTCTGTATAGCCCTGACTGTTCTGGAATTCAATCTGTAGTACAGGCTGGCCTCAAATTCAGAGATCTGTCTGCTTTGTAGACCAGGTTGGCCTTAATTAAATGCAGAGATCATCTGCCTCTGCCTCCCAATTTTCTGGAATTAAAGGTGAACACCCCACCGACTGCCCATTTGTTTGCTTTTGTCAGTTGCTGACACTGGATTTTCAAAGCTGAGAATATTTCAGGTTGGTTGGCTGAAGAAGTAGTATTTGAGCTGTGTCTGAATAGTGAGGAAAAGGAGCTCATCTGATGATCTGGTGAGAATGTATTCCAGAAAGTGGGAATGCAATGCAGAAAATGGGCATAGCAGAAGGAAAGGTCTCAAGTGTGGATCGTATACCACAGGGGCAGAATACAGTTAGAGAAGTAGACAGTGGCCAGACAGAGGACCTGCGTAAAACAACTTAAACATGAAGGTTGTATTCTAAAGTTGAGTGATGAGTTCTTGGGAGATTTTCAAGCAGAGAGATGACAATACCCTGGATTTTCTTTTTTGTGTTCTGTTTGTTTTTTCTTATATTCTTTATTTATTTTTAAGTATTTATTTGGATTTGGTTTTGAAGATCATACTAGCCACATTTAGGCAGTAGATTAGGCAGACTAAAAAGAAGGCAGTCATTAAAAAGGCTCTTGGAGATTTTTCGAGTAGAGAAGATGGTTAGAGTATATGAGGTAGAAAAGAAGATAATGTAGATAGGTATAGAATATATACTGGAAAATAAAGTTTAAATTGGAATCATTTGGGTTCATTGTGAGCAAATGATAGTTCCATGTGGATTTGAAGAAAAAGGGAATAGAGGTGTTATTTGGTTTTGTTTGCTTTTTTATTATTGATTGATTGATTGATTGATTGAGGCAGGGTCTCACCGTGTAGACCAGGTTGGCTTTGAACTCATAGAACTACTTCTGCCTCCCAAGTGTTGTGATTGAAGGCATGTACCTCTAGCCTGCTTAAAAACATTTTTAAAAATGTTTATAAGTGTTTTGTGTACATGTATCTGTTTGTACCATGTGTGTGCTTGATGCCTATGGAGGACAGAAGAGGACATTGGATATCCTAGAACTGCAGTTACACATGGTTTTGAGCTAACAAACATATGGGTGTTAGAAGTTGAGCCTGTCCTCTATAAGAGTAATGAGTGCTCTTAACAACCGAACCAACTCTAGAGCCCATTTGTAGTTTAAGATAGAGT
This sequence comes from Microtus oregoni, assembly GCF_018167655.1. Lineage (NCBI taxonomy): Eukaryota > Metazoa > Chordata > Mammalia > Rodentia > Cricetidae > Microtus > Microtus oregoni. Next base: position 49,518,921 of record NW_024543071.1, on the reverse strand, counting down.
CTCGTTCTGTAACTTAGGCTGACCTTAAATTCATTGCAATCCACCTACCTCTGGTGGGATTTTAAGTAAAAACACAATGACCAACTGAGCATCTGATGAATGGTGGTGCCATTTACTAAAATGGAAAAAGACAGGGAGGGGATGTGACTTTGAGGGGATTGATTACAGTGTTTCTCTGTAGCTTTGGAGCCTGTCCTGGAACTAGCTATTGTAGACCAGGCTAGACTCAAACTCACAGAGATCTGCCTGCCTCTGCCTCCTGAGTGCTGGGATTAAAGGCGTGCGCCACCACCCGGCAGTAGAAAAGTTTTCTATACTGATTTAAGAGAGAACGTTGTCAGATGCTTAAACAGTAAATAAATAAAAAGCAGTTAATGGGCTTTTTGTTGTTGTTGCTTTTTAATTTTTTTGTTTGGGTGCAGGGAAGAAATCCAGGGCCTGTGTTTGCTGCCCTACACCCCCCGGCCTCTCGTTATATTTGACACAGTACTGAGTACACAATAAGCACTTAGTAGATTATCGTTCTGGTCAGGTGATCTCATTTGTCAAGTGTATTTTAGCTTATAGTTTTTGATAGTATGTAGGTAGACTAAGGAAATGTGGGTGATCAGAAGCTTTCAGTTTGAGTTTCTGCATGGGAAATAGTACTTCACCTAAGCTAGAACCCAAAGGAAGGAGCTATTATGACAAAGAAACAAAAAGTGCATTTGGTCAGAAACTCTAGAAAGGTAGACCTGTCATTAGTGAATGTGAGTCCAGGGTTATAGAGAGGTGTGTGGTTGGGCCTACTTAGAAAGCCTCTAGAAATGCTTGAATTTTGTCTTCAATGTATTTCTCATACTCACTTTAAAAATTCTAAAATTAAACCAGGCAGTGGTGGCGCACGCCTTTAATCCCAGCACTTGGGAGGCAGAGGCAGGCGGATCTCTGTGAGTTCGAGACCAGCCTGGTCTACAAGAACTAGTTCCAGGACAGGCTTCAAAACCATAGAGAAACCCTGTCTCGAAAAAACCAAAAAAAAAAAAAAAAAAAAAAATCCAAAATTATATTTGTTTGTGGTTTTGGGGGGTGGTATCTGAGTGTCATGGCCTGCATACATGTTGAGAGAGTTGGTTATCTCTTTCCCTTGTATGCGTCTCTGGGGTTGACTTCAGGTTGCCAGGCATGGCAACAAGCTCTTTTGTCTATTGAGCCATCTTGCTGACTCTCATACTCTATTCCTGATGCCTGGGTAATAGTGTGTTGGGACAGGTTTTCTCTGCCGTCACTGTGGAGAATGGAATGTAGGGGACACATTGTCAGTGATATGAATTCACTGTATGTGATTTTGAATAAATCACAGCAAGTCTTTTGCAGTATTAGAAATTCTGTGTAAAATTTTGCTTCTTTGATACTTCTAGGAAAATAGGCTGATTCTTGCCTTTTCTTGGGTTTTATTCAAGTACTCTGTCAGCATGCTACAGGTACAAGATTTTGGCCTTTGTAAGGGTTCTATGCCCTCACAAGGTAAAGTATAGCAGAAAGGTGGAGGGCAGATAAATCATTCACTTACAAATGGTGAGACCGTCAACTTCCTTATTCTGCAAGGAATGAACAGTCTTTGAACAGTCCCAGTGCCACCTTCTGATCTGACTAGACACTTGACTAGTAGGTTTTATCTTGTCCTCTCTGCCAGGGGTAACACAGATGGGGTCAATGACTGGAGACTTCTTGCTTAATACTCTTCTTCTGGTCTCTTACCAGGATATCAATAGCCTCAACAAACAAATTGCTCAACTTCAAGATTTTGTGAGGGCCAAGGGTAGCCAGAGTGGCCGGCATCTACAGACGCATTCCAACACTATTGTAGTTTCATTGCAGGTGAGACCCTGGGGATGGAAGAAGTGAGGAAAGGGATAACAGAAAGTACCTTCTTTGAATGACCCAGTTGTTCTTGCTTTTTATAGTCAAAACTGGCTTCCATGTCCAATGACTTCAAATCAGTTTTAGAAGTGAGGACTGAGGTAAGTGGGATCTATATAGGTGGGAGGAATCTGTGGTATGGACCCAAGAGGAAAAGGGGAAGGGACAAGTTATCCAGAGTCATAGGGTCAACATACCCACTTTCCAGAGAGACTCAGGACCTTTGCATTTCCCCCTAACATCAGAACCTGAAACAACAGAGGAACCGTCGGGAACAGTTCTCCCGGGCACCAGTGTCGGCCCTGCCTCTTGCCCCCAACCACCTTGGTAAGTCAGAAGCAATATGGAAGCCTATTAGCTAAGTTCTGGCTGTTGTAGCATCCCTATTGCTAGTATAACAGGCATATGCCACTATTCCCCGCTTGAATTGCTTTTTTGTTTTTTTGTTTTGTTTTGTTTTTTTGTAAGATTCATTTATTATGCATACAGTGTTCTGCCTGCATATATGTCTGCAGGCCAAAAGAGGGAGCCAGGTCTATTACAGATGGCTGTGAGCTACCATCTGGTTGCTGGGAATTAAACTTAGGACCTCTAAAAGAATAGCCAGGACTCTTAACTGCTGAGCCGTTTCTCCAGCCCCTTGAATTGCTTTTTGTTGTTGTTGTGAGGCAGAGTCTCTCTCTATAGTCTTGGCTGTCCTGGAACTTGCTATGTAGATCAGACTCAAACTCAGATCCTTTTGCCTTAGCCTCAGGAGTGTAGAGGTTAAAGTCATGAGTTACCATGACAGGCCCTGAACCTGCTTTTAATCATTAAAATGTGCCATGTCCTGTTTCTTCTTCAGGGAGTGGTCCCATAGTTTTGGGAGCAGAGTCCCAAGCCTCCAGGGACGTGGCCATTGACATGTTGGACTCTAGAACAAGCCAGCAACTTCAACTCATTGACGAGCAGGTACCCAGGCTCTGAAATGTTGAGGATCAGCTCCTCTGTTGTCTTATGTTCTCCTGGGGTGTTTGGAATGTGATACAGTGAAAAGGTCTTAAAAACTCAGGCCCTTTTATGGTGCTTTCTTCTTCTGAAGGATTCCTACATCCAGAGTCGGGCAGACACCATGCAGAACATTGAGTCTACAATCGTTGAGCTGGGTTCCATTTTTCAGCAGTTGGCACACATGGTTAAAGAACAGGAGGAAACTATTCAGAGGTGAGCCACTCTTACTCCATACAGTGGAACTTTCTCTTCTCCAGGGATTAGCATCTTGAAGTTCCCAGGTACAGCTTGGGGGGGTCTTTGGAAGAGTGAGTGAATCCTTAACCCCCATGAGTACTAATTCACCAGCTTCTTTTTTTTTTTTTTAATTTATTTATTTATTTATTATGTATACAATATTCTGTCTGTGTGTATGTCTGCAGGCCAGAAGAGGGCACCAGACCTCATTACAGATGGTTGTGAGCCACCATGTGGTTGCTGGGAATTGAACTCAGGACCTTTGGAAGAGCAGGCAATGCTCTTAACCACTGAGCCATCTCTCCAGCCCCCAATTCACCAGCTTCTAATCACTTAATAAGAGGGCCTGATGGGGTGATGCACACCTTTAATCCCAGCATCCTGGAAACAGAAGCAGGCAGATCCCTATGAGTTTGAGACTGGCCGGTTTACATAGTGAATTCCAAGACAGTCTGGGAGGGCTACATAAAGAGAGACCCTTTTTTAATTTTGTCTTTTATTTTCTGAGACAGAGTTTCTCTGTGTAGCTTTAAAGCCAATCTTGGAAATGCCTGTAGACCAGGCATACACCACCACTGCCCACCTTTTTTTTTTTTTTTTTGGTTTTTCGAGACAGGGTTTCTCTGTGGCTTTGGAGCCTGTCCTGGAACTAGCTCTGTAGACCAGGCTGGTCTCGAACTCACAGAGATCCGCCTACCTCTGCCTCCCGAGTGCTGGGATTAAAGGCGTGCGCCACCATCGCCCGGCTCCTTTTTTTTTTTTTGAAGACAGTTTCTTTGTGTAACAACCCTAGCTGTCCTGGAACTCACTTTGTAGACCAGGCTGGCCTTCAACTTACAGAGATCTATCTGCCTGCCTCTGTTTCCCAAGAGATGGATCAAAGGCATGAGCCACCATCACTCAGCAAGAGACCCTTTTTAAATATTTATTTATTATGTATACAATATTCTGTGTGTATGCCTGAAGGCCAGAAGAGGGCGCCAGAACTCTTTACAGATGGTTGTGAGCCACCATGTGGTTGCTGGGAATTGAACTCAGGACCTTTGGAAGAGCAGGCAATGCTCTTAACCACTGAGCCATCTCTCCAGCCCCAAGAGACCCTTTTTAAAAAAGAAAAAAAATTACTGAGGGCCTGGAAGTACAGTCTGGTTGTAAAGTGTTTGCCTACCATACATGAAGGCTTAAGATCGGTCTTCAGAATCATAGACAAAAGGAAAGAAAGCAACTGGTGGAACCAACTAGCTGGCCCATCGGGTATAGGAATTTTCTACATAAGCCTAGTGACATCAGTTTGATCACTGCCATCAGGTAAAGGAGAAACAAGAGACCAGCACCACAGAGTTGTCTTTTGCTGCTGTATCTGTGCCCCCCGCATAGTAATAAAAATATAAAAAAAAGAAACAGCTAAGAAGGGAGCACAGTATGCAGCCTTTATTCTTGAGCACTCTTTGAGCTCAGGAGTGCAAGGCCAGCTCTACAAGTGTAGTCAAGCTCTATTTCAAAAATTAAAAGGGATGGCTCAGCAGTTAAGAACACTTGTTCCTTCTCCAGAGGACCTGGGTTCAATTCCTAGTACCCACGTGGTGTTGCACAACCATATTTAACTCTAGTTCAAGGGGATCCAGTGCCCTCCCCTGGGCTCCACAGGCATCAAGCATACAAGTGATATACAAACATGGAAAGCACACATTAAACAAGTTAATAAGTGAATAAGTCTAATTTTAGAAAAACTTAATAATTATATGAGAACGGGTATTGTAGCATATGCCTTTAATCCCAGTACTCCAGAAGTAGAGGCGGGCAGATCTCAAGTTTTGTCGTCGTTCTGGTTTGGTGTTTTTAGATTTATTTTTTTATTTTATGTATATGAGTGTTTTACTTGCATTTGTATAAGTGCCATGTGTGTGCCTGGTTCCCACAGAGGCCAGAAGAAGCCATCAGAATCCTGGAAACGAGTTAGAAATGATTGTGAAGCACCATTGGGCACTGGTAATTGACCCTAGGTCCTCTGCAAAATAGCAAGTGCTCTTAATTGTTAAGCTCTCTCTCCAATTCCTCGATATCTGCATTTGAGGCTGGCCTGGTTTACATAGCACATTCCAGGCCAGTCAGATCTAATGGTGAAATCTTGTCTCAAAAAAACAAACAAACAAACAAACAAAAAACCATGTTTTCAATGTTATCTTCATTCTGTTGTTTAAGCCAAGAAATTTTAAATTCCAAATAGTGAATTTTTATGTCTGTCTGTTTGAGACAGGCTCTCATATCTTATCTCATGCTAGCTTTAAATTCACTATATAATACTTCCTATGTAACTGGCCTGACGCCACCTCTTCAATGTTAGGGTAATAGACAAGTGCCACCCTCCTGATTAATTTCATGAAACTCCAGCATGGGCAAGGTGGAGAGCTGAGACAGATGGAAGGGGCTCACTGGTTAGTCAGCCTAGCTAAAGCAGCAGGGCTTAGGTTCTTCTCAGGAAAATCAGAGCCTGATAGAACAGAATACCTGACTGTTCTGGCATCTGTTTGCACACACATGCACACATATCCATACACATACATATACACAACAAATCTGAGGCTGAAGAGATTACTCAGTGCTTTAAGAGCATTCACTGTCCTTCCAGAGAACCCAAGTTCAGTTGTAGCCTTCATATCAAGTGACTTACAACCACCTATAACTCTAGCTGTAGGTGATCTAATACCTCCACAGACAAATACATATAATTAAGAATAAAACGTTAGAGAGAGGCACCATGGATCTGCCGGAGACAGACACTGGGAATTTTACTCGGTAAGCCACTGCCACGTGGCAATACACAGATTAATAGAAATGGGTTAAATTAAGATGTAAGAATTAGCCAATAAGAAACTAGAGCTAATGGGCTAAGCAGTGTTTTAATTATACAATTTCTTTGTGATTATTTCGGGGCTGAGTGGCCAGGACAAATAAGCGGCCCTCCTTGTAACAATTGGTACTCCAACGTGGTCGTCTGTATTGACGTAAAAACTGAGAAAGTTTGAAAAAGAATTCTAGACACAAAAATACAGAGTTTAACACAGCTCTTTGCTGTTTGCTGGCAGCATGCCACAGCTCCTTTAAGAGAGGTTTTCCTGCCGGGTGATGGTGGCGCATGCCTTTAATCCCAGCACTCGGGAGGCAGAGGCAGGCAGATCTCTTTGAGTTCGAGACCAGCCTGGTCTACAGAGCTAGTTCCAGGACAGGCTCCAAAGCCACAGAGAAACCCTGTCTTGAAAAACCAAAAAAAAAAAAAAAAAAAAAAAAGAGGTTTTCCTGACTCAGCCATAGCAAAAGAAAAAAAGCCAAGCCGCACAGTTTTAAAATGTTCGCTTTCTGGGTTGTGCTGCCAGCATGACCTCTGGCTCTTTGAGGCTGGAGGTCCAGCCACAGAGCATTTGAGTAGGGTCTGTGAGCAGGCTGCTGCAGCTTGCTTAATGGTGGTTTGGACTGGCTGTGTGCCTAGAAGTGGGGCAGTGTGCATGGCTCAGAGGCACCCATGTTGGACTGGGTGGCCAAGCAGACACTAACATGTTAAATTGATTAATGACACAGCTTAAGTTTTTAAGAAACACTTAGCAGGGGCTGGAGAAATGGCTCAGCGGTTAAGAGCACTGACTGCTCTTCCAGAGGACCCGGGTTCGATTCCCAGCACCCACATGGCAGCTCACAACTGTCTGAAAATGCAGTTCCATGAGATCTGACACCTTCACACCAACGAACATAATAAAGTTAAATAAATAAAAAGTTTAAAAAAAAAAAGAAGCACTTAGCATTTTAAGAAGTGCTCCTGGACAGTAAAGAATTACAGATACACAGATATACAGTAGGACAGATTCAGACATAAAAGACCTCTAAATGGGTCAGTGTTGGATAAATGTACATAGGCTTGGGAGAGAGAAGAAAAAAGTATAGTGTCATCAAATAAAGTTAATGCTTTAAATAGGTAAAGTCTTTAAAGAGACAGAGTACAGACAGTCATAGATTAAAGGAGTAAAAAATAAAATAAATATTAAAAAGTAATAAGAGTAAAAAATGTTAAATAAAATGTGAGGAGGCTGGTGTGGTGCACATGGGAGGTGGAGGCAGAGGAACCAGTTGTTTAAAGGTCATCAGCTCCATAGGAAGTTCAAGGCCATGGTCTGGGCTATATTTTAAGACCCACTTCCAAAGAACAAACTAAGGATGTCCACAATAATAGAGTGCTCACTTGCCTGTGGTTTACTGGGCTTGTGGATTCAATTCTTGGTACCACAGAAGAAAAGGGGTAAGCAAAAAGAATAGACAACTTTTTTTAGGAGTTTTGTTTCAGAATGCAGCAAGAAAGTCATGTTTCATTGCTTGTACTTATAATTCTGGTACTCAGGAGGGCTGAGGTTGGAAAGATTGTGAGTTTGAGGCCAGCCTGCTTGGACAACTTCATAAAACTCAGTCTCAAAAAGAATTAAAAGCTGGTGACTGGAGAGATGACTCAGTGGTAAAGAGCACTGACTGCTCCTCCAGAGGATCTGGGTTAGAGTCTAAATACCCACATGGTATCTTACAACCACTTGTGATACCAGTTTCAGGGGACCTAGCACACCCTCTTTTTGCCTCTACAGGTATCAGGCATGCATGTGCTACACAGATTTTACACACACACCCATGCACATGTCAGAAATAGAGCTGACAAACGGATGAATGATAAAGCACTACATCCAGCCCTCGTGCTGCAAGGAACTGGAAGGGAAGGAAGGGAGGAGTGGAGGAAAGAAGCCAAAATCAAACATGTTCTTCTTATCCACATACCTCTTTGAAAAAGTAGTGGCCCAGCCAGGCGGTGGTGGCACACGCCTTTAATCCCAGCACTTGGGAGGCAGAGGCAGGCGGATCTCTGTGAGTTCGAGACCAGCCTGGTCTACAAGAGCTAGTTCCAGGACAGGCTCCAAAACTGCAGAGAAACCCTGTCTCAAAAAAAAAAAAAAAAAAAAAAGCGGCCCACGTCTTTAGTCCCAGCACTCAGGAGGCTGGGGCAGGCAGATCTCTGTGAGTTCAAGACCAGCCTGGTCTACAGAACAAGTTCCAGGACAGGCTCCAAAGCAACACAAAGAAACCCTGTCTTCAAAACAAAACAGAGAGAGAGAGAGAGAGAGAGAGAGAGAGAGGAGAGAGAGGAGAGGGGAGAGAGAATGAAAGCAAATGTTTAAGGAATATAAGTATCAGAGGCAGGCCTGATCTCTGTGAGTTCGAGGCCAGCCTGGTCTACAAGAGCTAGTTCAAAGACAGAAACCAAAAAGCTATGGAAAAACCCTGTCTCGAAAATCCAAAAAAAAAAAAAAAAAAAAAGAAATATAAGTATCAAGGTCATTGTAGAAATTTAAAACAACAATAAAGAGAACCTGTATGGATTGTAATCCTAGGAGACAAAGGCACAAGCATCAGCTAGCCTCAGCTGTGTACTTCTGGACCAGCCGCCTTTGCAAAAAACAACCCATCAGTCATAAGGATAGTGAAGTTAAAAGAATCTGGTGTGGGGACTGAAGAGATGACTCAGAGGTTAAGAGTGCTGGCTGTTCTTCCAGAGGTCCCAAGTTCAATTCCCAGCAACCATATGGTCACTCATAGCCACCATAATGAGATCTGGTGCCCTCTTCTAGTATGCAGACAGAACACTGTATACATAGTAAATAAATCTTAGAAAAATTAAAAAAAAATAATCTGGTTAAGTTTCTCAGGAAGGGGAAATTACAGTTACAAAGTTGGTTTGGTCATTATGTTGAAAAGTCTCAAGGTGTCATCCGTCTCTTCTCACTCAACTAGAGGTGGACATCAGAACAGGGTGCAAGAGGGTTTCCTGTCTGCTGCTCCTTTTTTGTTTTGTTTTTGTTTTGTTTTGTTTTGTTTTTTTGAGACAGGGTTTCTCAGTAGCTATGGATTCAGTTCTGGAGCTCACTCTGTAGACCAGGCTGGCCTCGAACTCACAGAGCCTCTGCCTTCCGAATGCTGGTATTAAAGGCATGTGCCACCACCACCTGGCTCTTTTACAATTATTTTGTGTGTGTGTGTGTGTGTGGTGGTGGTGGTGGTGTGCCTGTGTCATGGCCCTCATTTGGAGGTCTAAGACCAACATGATGTGGGAAGCAGTTCTCTCCTTTTACGGTGTGGGTTTCAGGGACCAGGCTTTATGGCATCCTTACCTGCTGAGCCATCTCTTAGGCTCTTGCCTGGAATTTTTAATTCAAGAGGAAAAAAAGCTACGAACAGTGACTGAGTATGCAATTCAGTGGTAGAGCACTGACTAGCATGTACATGTCCTGGGTTTGATCTTATAGCACAAAGGAGGTGGGGGTACTATATCTGATATCTGTTTTCCCTGATATAAAGGCAGTCTGACATTAAATGCTTCCTAATGCAATACAAGATACGTAGCATCTCCTTTCATGTATCCCATACAAAATAATTTAAGCAAGGGTCACTGGAACCTGTGTTTGATTTTCTAAGTTAACATTGTAGAACCAAAATTTTTTCTTTTTTGGAAGAACAGTAACAAGGCCAACAGAAAGCCAGGCTATAGGACACTGCAAGGAATGCAGCCTTTTTTCTTCACAAGGCAGTATAGTCAGGAAGGAGCACCAGACTGTAGAAAGGGCTCAGAGGTTAAAAGCACTAGCTGTTCTTCCAGAGGACCTGGGTTCAATCCCCAGCACCCACATGACAGCTCACAGCTGTCTATAACTCCAGTTTCAGGGAATCAGACACCCTCACACAGGCATATATGCAGGCAAAACACCAATGCACATGAAAAGGAATAAATTTTAAAAATAAATTTTTTTTTAAGATTTATTTATTAAGTATACAACATTCTGCCTCCATGTATGCCCACATATCAGAAGAGGGTGCCAGATCTCATTACAGATGGTTGTGAGCCACCATGTGGTTGCTGGGAATTGAACTCAGGACCTCTGGAAGAGCAGTCAGTGCTCTTAACCTCTGAGCCATCTCTCCAGCCCCCTAAAAATAAATTTAAACTGGGTGGCAGCGGCACATGCCTTTAGTCCTAGCATTTCAGAGGCAGAGGCAGGTGGATCTCTATGAGTTCAAGGCCAGCCTGGTCCACAGAGCGAGTTCCAGGACAGTCAGGACTGTTCACAGAGAAACCCTGTCTCACAAAAACAGCAGCAACAACAACAAAAACCCTCTACCTGGACACAGATCACATGTACTTGATTGTGAAGGTTTTTCAACAATCTGCTTTCTGCTTCCCATTGCTTTTTTTTTTTTTTTTTTTTTGATGAGACATAGTCTCATTATATAGCTCTGACTGGCATGGAACTGAGTAACTGCCTCTGCCTCCCAAATGCTGAGGTTAAAAGTCATGTACTACCACCCCTTCCTGGCCTTATTTGTGACATCTTTTTAACTGAAAAACAAAATAAAAAACAAAAAACTTTTTTTTCCACCAGGTATGGTCACATGCCTTTATTTCCAGCATTCTGGAGAAGGTAGATCTTTGTGTGTGTATATAGTGAGTTCCAGGTCAGCCAGGGCTATGCAGTGAGACCTTTTCTCAAAAATAACAAAAACCCAAGAGGACTATGTGTGCAGGTGTGTTTAGGTGCATAAGTAGCACAGCGACTGTGGAGTTGTTTCTCCTATCATGTGGATCCCAGGGATTAAAGTCAAGTCCTCAGACAGGTACTCTACCCACTGAGCCATCTTTCCCAGCCTCTATAATCTTTTTTTTTTTTTTGGATATTCAAGACAGGGTTTCTCCGTAGCTTTTTGGTTCCTCACGCCTTTAATCCCAGCACTCGGGAGGCAGAGGCAGGCGGATCTCTGTGAGTTCAAGACCAGCCTGGTCTACAAGAGCTAGTTCCAGGACAGGCTCCAAAGCCACAGAGAAACCCTGTCTCGAAAAACCAAAAAAAATAAAAAAATAAATAAAAATGTAGTTACGGTGGTGGCGCACTCCTTTAGTTCCAGCATTCTGGGAGGCAGAGGCAGGCGGATCTCTGAGAATGAGGCCTGCCTGGTCTACAGAGTGAGTTCCAGGGCAGCTAGGGCTGTACACAGAGAAAGCCTGTTTCGAAAAACCAAGAGAGAGAGAGAGAGAAAACACACTAAGATTTACATAGATATAATCTACATGGGAAGTAGAAAGTTAGAAAAAGACAAGATCTTCTGAGTAAATTGGGAGCCTGCGGACCTTGTGGAAGAATTGAAACGGGTGGGGGGAGAGGCAGGGAGGGGAGCAGAGAAAAATGTAGAGCTCAATAAGTATCAATTTAAAACAAAGATGCATTACTGGTAAAAAGAAAAAAAAAAGGAGAGTAAGGCTATGCATGGTGGCATATGTCTTTAGTCTCTCAAGTACTCAGAGGTGGATGTCTCTGAGTTTGAGGCCAGCCTGGTTTATGTAATAAGTTCTAGGACTCAAGGCTGTTCAGAACCTATCTCAAAAAGCAAAATAAAGTAACTATTGCCAACAGCCGTGAACCTGATATTTTAGCCTCTCCAACATAAAAACGAACCACAATTCAGGTTTCTGAATTGAGATGCTGAGTTGAGCTTAATCCTTTTGCTTGTCTTTTCAGGACTTTAAGCTTGCAGCCCCCTGTCCAGCTCTTTTCCATTTCTAGCCAGATTGCTAGGACCCAGCTGGGCCATACTCAGCTCCTAGAGGGTTCTAGGTCAAGTACCTCTGCAAAATTTAGGGTGTGTTTCATCATACGTTGCTTACTGATGGGGTTATGTTTTGAATAATTTGCCATGAGATGATTTTACACATGACAGAATGTAGTTACATGAGTTAAAATAGGTTTTATGTCAGTAGGCAGTACAGTCCTAGTAGATCACCATGTTTTCTAGGTAGGCAGGGTGTCTGAAACATCTGAAACAGACAGGGTTTCCCTGTGTAGCTTTGGAGCCTGCCCTAAAACTTGCATGTGTGCTGTAGGCTAAAGGAAAGCGTCAGATGTCCCCTGTTACTCTGTTCTTCAAGGTAGGGGCTCTCCCTTAGCCTGAAACTTTTTTGGGGGGGGGGTAGCCAATGAAACCCAACCTTTTTCCTATTTTCTCCACCTACCCACTGTATTGTGGGTATAGACAAGGTAAAACCATGGCGAGCTTGTTATGTGGTTACTGGGATCCAAATTCAGGTCCTCTTGGTTGCCAAGCAAGCACTTTTCCTACTGAGCTATCTGCCCAGCCACAATATTTGGGTTTTAGGATTGTGTGCATAGATTGTCCGGGGAAGGTTTTATTTTCTTCAGTAAGTGTTCAAAATCATCCTTCCCCTGAGGACTTGTTCCCCAGAGACACTGCTCTCTGGATGTAAGGTTTGTATTATTCTTTGAGTTCCTGTCTATATTAAGTTGTCCCCATCCCCCAGCCAGAATTTTCTTACTGTAGTGGTCTGAACTTTACCCCCATTATAACAATGTTCACCGGTGTGGTGGCACACATATTTAATCCCAGCACTTGGAACACAGAGGCAGGTCTGGTCTACATGAGTTCCAGGACAGCGAGGGCGACACAGAGAAACCCTGACTTGAAAATGCTAAAAAACAAAACAAAACCAAAAAAAAAGAAAAAAAGAAAGAAATGTTCATTACCTGGAAAAAAAAATCAACAAATGCTAGATTAAAAATTATGTATTTTATGTCGGGTGGTGATGGCACATGCCTTTAATCCCAGCACTCAGGAGGCAGAGGCAAGTGGATCTTTGAGTTCGAGGCCAGCCTGGTCTACAGAGCAAGTTCCAGGACAGGCTCCAAAGCTACACAGAGAAACCCTGTCTTGAAAAACCACACACACAAAAAAGGTATTTTAGGTGCTCATATGGATTGGGGTGCATCTCATATTTAACTCACTGAAAATTGAAACCTCATGAAAGGAGGTAGGGTTGTTTATGGCAATCTCACTTTTCAGATGTGGAAAATAAGACTTTGGTTAAATAACTCAATCTTAAGATAATAACTGACAGAAAGGTTTCAGACTAGAGCCAAGCATGGTCTACTACCCTAAATACTTGTATATACTCTTCTATATACTCATACATGTACACAAAAGAGATCACATGACATGAAACACTTTTTATTTCTGTGTATTGTGATCACCTTTCCATAGCAGTAAATAGATGACCTCAGCTTTCTTTTTAATCCGATGTCCTGTTTTCTCTCCTGGCTGTTTCCAGGATCGATGAGAACGTGCTTGGAGCCCAGCTGGATGTTGAGGCCGCCCATTCAGAGATCCTCAAGTACTTCCAGTCAGTCACCTCCAATCGGTGGCTCATGGTCAAAATCTTCCTCATCCTCATTGTCTTCTTCATCATCTTTGTGGTCTTCCTTGCCTGAACCCTCACTCACTCTGAGGCACTCCATGGAGGGTTTGGGACCCTCCTGGGAGGGCAGGTGGCCACTGTTGCCATTGAGCCTGTGTAAGGTGGTTGGGAGAAAGGCCATTTCCTTGGAACTGCTAAGAATGGCCAGTGTCCCTGTTTCCCACCCTTGTCTCTGGCCACTCTGTCCTACCCCTCAGGCCCTTGAAACACACTGGTTCTGGATTTGGACTCTGCTGTGAAGTGGCTGGGAGCAGAAGCCAGCTAGGGGCCAGTGGAGGAGGTTGTCTCCACAAGGAGATTTTTATAAAACCTTACCAGCCTCCCCCAGAGGTAACTTTGGCAGCAAGGGGAGATAATGCCCTCCTTACCTCCCTGAGAGTGAGGCAAGGAGACAAAACTATCCCAGGGACCAACTTTACCATCAGGTTAGAACTTGACTGCCTCCCTCTATTCACCATGTGAGTGAGGGGGCTCTGAGCCCTTCAGTTGCCTGCACAAACCTGACTTTGGCTACTGGTGACTCTCAATCTGCCAAATGTGCTGCAGCCTGTTTCCTCCCAATTACAGCAAGACTGTCAGCTTCACTAGTGACGTTGTCATTTCTGGGTGGGGTCGTGCCCGATACCAGAACCAGTAGGGTAGAGTTGGTGGCTCTGAAGGGCCCCACGGGTAAGCAAGGTACTTTTGGGCTCTTTACCCACAACTCCCTCCTAGAAAGGGGACAAATACAACAGAATTTCATTAGAAGAATTTTCCTTTGAACTGGAGCCAAATGGCTTCATCATTGGGTGGCAAGTTCCAGGACCATCTCAAGCAGTGCTGGGTCTGTTTTCATCTGTGTTCTCAGATCACTTAGCTTGATTCTTGAACTAAGTGAAGCAGGACCTCTGTTGCTGGGAGCAGAAGAGAACTTGTTCCCAGTTTTTGGCACCTTCTAAGACCCTCAGCAAATGGAAAATGGAGGCGACCCACCTACCACAGACCCTCAAGGGAGGTTAATGAGCTGCTCTGTCCGAACTGATTAGTATTGAAGCCACTGTTCCATGCCTACTGCTGTCCCCTCAGCAGCATCTGGATCCCAGGAACCTCAGGCCAACATAGAGTGTGTCCTAGCCACAATGAAGGCCTTGAACTCACAGAGGTCCACCTGCCTCTGCTTCCCTCAGTGTTGGGATTAAAGGCATAAGCCACCACCTCCCAGCCTGAAGGTTATTTCCTATAAGAGCTTTTGGGTTTGCCATTTAAAAATTGTAATCACACCGGGCAGTGGTGGCACACTTTTAATCCTAGTGCTCTGGAGACAGAGGCGGGTGGATCTCCTGAATTTCCAGAGAAACCCTGGAAATTAGAAACTTAGGAAAGTTAGAGACTTTTCCTGCCTACTTAGCTGAGAGGTCTACCCAGTAGGGATGATGACAGTTAGGTCCTCGAGTGTAAAGACCAATGCTCACTATATCCCCGACAGGTTTTTGTTTTGAGACAGGATCTTGCTATGTAGCTTTGGCTGCTCCTATATTCGCTATGTGGACAATGTTGGCCTTGAGCTCCCAAGTACTGAAGACCTACACCACCATACCCAGTTGTTTTGATTTTTTTTTATATTTATTATTTATTAGGTATATATTATTCTGTTTGCTTGTATGCCTGCAGGCCAGAAGAGGGCACCAGACCTCATTACAAATGGTTTTGAGCCACTATGTGGTTGCTGGGAATTGAACTCAGGACCTTTGGAAGAGCAGGCAATGCTCTTAACCACTGAGCCATCTCTCCAGCCCCCCCCCTTTTTTTTTTTTTTTAAAGCAGGATATCTCTACATAGCTCTGGCTGTTCTTGAAAGTTCTGTGTAGACCAGGCTGGCCTCAACTCTGCGACCCAAATATTAGGATAAAGTTGTGGCCCATCTTTCGCGGCCTGATTCTGTCTTTTTTGATCGGGCAATTTGTGAAGGACCTACAAGGAACTAGATTTTAATTCACACGGGTTTTTACGCTTGGCAAGATACTGAGCTAGGAGTGCTGCAGGAAGAAAAGCTGTGCCTTACTTAAAGTTCCTGTTTCGGTGGAGCTTACATTCCATTTTCTATTTCGTCATAATCCATCGTAGAGTCGAGGAAAGCTGGGAGGACTTAGGCCTGCGGCTGGCAAGGAGTTCAGCTGCGACTTACAAGCTGCCGGGATCTCAGCAGGGACTGTGAGCCGTTATTCCCACTGAGGCCAGGTCTCCATTCTTCTGTGTAGCCCTCGTCCCTGCTCTGAGTTCAGGGCTATAGCCACCAGCTCGGCTCTAGGGAGACCCGCGAATCATCGGGCACGGTGGAGAAGCGGGAAGGCGGGGCCGGCCAGCAAGCCAACGAGCCCGGAGCTCCGGCTGTGGGCGGGCCTCGAAAGGCCTGGCCCCACCCCCGCGAGGCCGTCCTGCTTCTGCGCAGGCGCGGAGAGCGCGTTCCCGCCCCGCGGTACCGCCCACATCCTGGGGACGTCGGCAGCGCGCGACGTGCTTCGCCGGATAAATGCGGTGGCGCCGGTGGTAGGAGAGCTTCTGTCTTGAGCGCCGGAGCGTTCGGGCGTTTGGTGGCGTCAGGTACTGAGCCTGAGTCCGCCTCTGTACCTGCCTGTGCCATGGCGGACGAAGGGAAACCATACAACGGTTAGTGCGGGGCCTCGGGCCGGGAGGCGGCGCGGTGGGCCGGAGTGGGCGGCCCCGGCCTAGGCCGCAAGCCCGGGGGCGGGAGGCCGCGAGGAGCTCTGCGTTCATGGGCATTGGTGGCCGCGCGGGCAGGGGGCACGGGGCGCCGCGGGACCCGGGGGCTCCAGACTCGCTCAGATTCTGGCGTAGGAGGACCTGTGGCTCAGGGGTGGGGTGACAAGATTCCTTTGAACTTCGAGGGTGGTTGATGCCTGTCAATTCAGTTTGGCGGCCCGACTCTTCTTTTAAATGTGAGTCAGTAGTGCCTTGTTCGTGGGCTGGCTGCTCTGGTCCTCCGGTCAGGCGGTTTTGCAGCTTGCTCCTTAATGTTTACCAGTTTTCTAGCCCTAACAACTACCCTGACTTGTTAATTCGTCGTGGTGGTGAGGACAGTATGACAGCTGAGGTTTAACTCTCGAGTTGGCTGTGCTAACCCCAGTGAGTTAAGCGCTAAGGTCTTGTTTTCTACCTCTTTCATGTGTGTACCTGTCTTCCCAAGTTTGTGGTGTGTGTCAATGAGATCTTTTCTACCAAGGACCTGGAACACAGTGACTCGAAGTGGAGATTATTCAATGAACCTTAGTTGCACTGTTTCTTTATCTTACTCCTTTTCGCTAGGGTCACTTGGTTGAGGGTCTTTGTTTTCAGGACGCTGGATATTAGGTAGATTTTTCTTGAAGTTATGAACCTTTTTGTGTTTGTGTGGTGCTGATTTATCCAGGGCCTGAAAAATCCTCAGCCCAGTAAACCTTTATTTTAATTGAAATATAATTATATGCTGGATAGTGGTGGCCCACGCCTTTGATTCCATCACTTGGGAGGCAGAGGCAGGCAGATCTCTAAGGGTTTTTTGTTTTGTTTTGTTTTCCCCAAGACAGTGTTTCAATGTAGCTTTGGATCCTGTCCTGGAACTGCCTCTTGTAGAATAGGCTGGCCTCGAACTCAGAGAGATCCTCCTGCCTTTGCCTCCCGAGCGCTGGGATTAAAGGTGAGTGCCACCACCAACTGTCCAAATCTCTGTAAGTTCGAGACCAGCCTGGTCTACAAACTGAATTCCAGGACAGCTACACAGAGAAACCCTGTCTCAAAAAACCTCTGTGTGTCGAGGCCAGCCTGGTCTACAGAGCTAGTTCCAGGACAGGCTCCAAAGCCACAGAGAAACCCTGTCTCGAAAAACCAAAAAAAAAAAAAAAAAAACCTCTGTGTGTGTGTGTGTGTGTGTGTATTTTAACATGATCTCCCTCCAATCACTTCCATGTCTTGCCCCTCCCCCAAATTCATACAACCTGCTGAGTCCATTTAGTGTTACTTGCATGTACTTGTTTTTAAGGCTAACCATTTGGGTTGAATAACCATTTAGGGACTCATTACTGGGAAAGGCTAATTATCCCTAATAGGGTCAGCCTTAGTACCCCAGGCTGGCCTTATAGTCTTTCTGTGCCTACTTCCCAAGTTTGGTATTGCAAACATGTGCCACCATGCCTGCCTCACACACTTATTTATTTTGTGCTGGGAGTTGAACACAAGGCCTTGCATTGTGCCTGGCAATCCCCTTCCACAGAGCTATAGTCCCATCCCATCCTTTTTTGATATCTTTTTTAAGTTGCCCAGACTGACTTGAGGTTTCAAATTCTCCTGCCTCAGTCTCAGTCTGGTGATCTTTTTGTGTGTGTGAAGGATAGGTAAAGCACTTTATGTACTGAGCTGTACCCTCAGCCCTCCTTTTGTGTATGTGTCTAAATATATATACACACAAATACATATATGTAGACACAGAGAGAGACAGACTGACAGGGTCTCAGTCCCAGTCTGGCCTTGAACTCTACCTATGAGAGAATGAACTTGAGCCTCTCTGATCATCTTGCATTAAAAACAGTGTACTAGGGGGCTAGAGAGATGGCTCAGTGGTTAAGAGCATCGCCTGCTCTTCCAAAGGTCCTGAGTTCAATTCCCAGCAACCACATGGTGGCTCACAACCATCTGTAATGAGGTCTGGTGCCCTCTTCTGGCCTGGAGACATACACGCAAAACAGAATATTGTATACATAATAAATAAATAAATATTAAAAAAAAACAGTGTACTACTACGCTTGGTTTTATTTACTTACCTTCCCTGTCCCCTTTCTTTCTTTTTTAAATTTTGAGACAAAGTTTCAATGTGTAGCTCTGACTGTTGTTCTGGAACTCACTGTGTAGACCAGGCTGGCCTTGAAAACTCAAGAGATCTGCCTGCCTCTGTAACTCTTGGGATTAAAGTTGTATGTACCTATGTCCAGCTTACTTTCCTTTTTAAAGCAGGAGCTTAACTGATATGGAACTTGAAATCCTCCTGCTTCAAACACGGTTTGTATTAGAGAACATTCCAGGACCCTGATACGGAAATATCACCAGACCCCGAATCTATAAGTCCCTTGAGGTGCAGGGCATTTCTGCTCAAAGAAACTAGCATTTTTTAAATTCAGAGTAACAGTTTAAGAGCAAGGAGGTAGTGATTATTATTAGGGGGTCTTAAATAGGTCATATTTGTACATTTTTTTTGTTTTTTGCATTTGTATGTATGGCAAAAGATCAAAAATTTCAAAAGGTTTCCATGTATTGATATTTTATTTGACTTTTATTTTAATAAATAAAGCTTGCCTGAAGTTCAGAGAGTAAAGCAGCCACACTGGTCAGCCTTACAGACCAGGCAGTGGTGACACACACCTTTAATCTCAGTAGTCACACTAGTTTGCCATAGAAACCAGTTGGTAGTGGTGCACACCTTTAATCCCAGCACCAGAGTGGAATATAAGACAAAAGGAGACAGCTCTCAGACACAGTCTCATTTAGAGATTTCTGGAGGCAAGATCACAATTTCAGACTGAGGTAAAGGTAAAAGCCACTGGCTGGGTATTTTGCTTTTCTGACCTTCAGGTTGAACCCCAATTTTTCTCTCTGATTTTTATTAATCGTGCTACATTTCCAGGTGTCAGGTTACATTTCCATGTTTTTTGTTTTTGTTTGCATAAAGGAACTTGTTTCTGCTTAACTTTTTTCTTTTTTTTTTTGACAATTTTATACATATACATAATGTGATATATTTATACACATATGTATATATACATAATTGTGATATATTCACCTTTTGTTACTATTTTAAGGATTTGTTTATTTTATTTTTCTGTATCTGGATATTTTGCTTGCATGTATGTGTCTAGTGCGTGCAGAGCCCAGAAAAGGGTACTGGATTTCCTGGAAGTAACTACAAAGGCTACTTCCATACAGACACCTGTGCCCTGGCCAGAGGAAAGAACTTTTTATAGGACATCAACATCAGGACCAAGTTATTGAAAAACTATAGGGATACTGAATATCGAAGAGTCAAGAATGTACCTTGGGCTGGAGAGATGACTTTAGAGCTACTCTTCCAGAGGACCAGGTTTGATACCCAGTATCCACATGGCAGAGCACAGTTGTGAGAAGCTATGTGGGTACTAGGAACCAATTTTGGTTCCTCTAAAAGAACAGCAGGTACTCTAATTATTGAGCCATCTCTTCAGCCTCTTAATCCACTGATTTCGAAGGTTGTTCATATGAACTTGTAGAGAGAATTCCCACACCCACCATGCCTTTTTAAACTTTTAATTTGTTTTAAGACAGGATCTCATGTAGCCTAGGTTGGGTTTAAATTTGGTATGTAGGGGCAAATGATCTTGAATTCCTGATTTCCTGCCTCTACCTCCCAGCTGTTGGTATAATAAACATGGTCTACCATACCCAAATGGAAAATTCTCCTTTTGCTGTTGTTGTTTGTCTGTTTTGAAGCGATGCTAGGGATTAAACCCAGGTCCTTGAGTGTGCTAGGCATGCACTCTACCACTGAGCTACATTTTTTTCCTTTTTGACTTTTTTTTAATCCATATGAGTGTTTTGCCTGCTTGTATATCTGTATACCACGTGAGGGCCTGGCGTGGGGTGCCCATGGCAGCCTCAGGAATGACATTATGGACAATTGAGCATGGCAGTGTGGGTGCTGGGAATCAAAGCTGGTCCTCTAGAAGACTGGCCAGTGCTCTTAAATGTGGTGCCTAGCCCAGTAGTCATCAGAGACTACTCCTCCAGCCGCTGGTGGGAGCAGGTGTAGGGACCCACACCCAAACATTAGGCAGAGCTCAAGGAACCCCATAGACGAGGGGGAGGAAGGATTGTAGGAGGCAGAGGAGTTGAGGATTCCACCAGAACACGGCCCATAGAATCAATTAAGCAGAGCTCATAGGGGCATGGAGACTGAAGCAGTGATCATGAAGCCTGCATGGGTCTGTGCTAGGTCCTCTACGTGCATGTTATGGTTGTTTAGATTTGGAGTTTTTGTGAGACTCCTAACAGTGGGAGATGGGATGTTTCTGACTCTCTTGTCTGCTCTTAGGACCCTTTTCCTACTTCTGGGTTGCCTTGTCAAGTCTTTTTGTTTGTTTGTTTTGTTTTTCAAGACGGCATTTCTCTGGTTGCTTTGGAGCCTGTCCTGGAACTACCTCTTGTAGACCAGGTTGGCCTTGAACTCCCAGAGATCCACCTGCCTCTGTCTCCCTAGTGCTGGGATTTAAAGGAGTGCGCTACCACTGCCCAGTACTTGCAAGTCTTAATATGAGGGTTTTATCTTGTCTTACTGTGTCTTGTTATGCTGTTTGTTTAACATCACTGGAAGACCTGCTCATTTCTGGGGAGGAGGAAACTGGGAAGAGTGGTGGGAGGGAAAGCTATGGTTGGTATGTACTGTATGAGAAAAGAATAAATTTAAAAAAAAAAAATCATCTTGCCAGGTGGCTGGGGGTGCACTCAGGGAAGCAGAGGGAGGTGGATCTCTGAGTTCAAGGATAGTCAGGGCTACATAGAGAAGCCCTGTATCAAAAAACTAAACCAGGGGCTGGAGAGATGGCTCAGTGGTTAAGAGCACTGACTGCTCTTCCAGAGGTCCTGAGTTCAATTCCCAGCAACCACATGGTGGCTCACAACCATCCGTAATGAGATCTCATGCCCTCTTCTGTCCTGCAGGCATACATGCAGGCAGAACACTGTATACATAATAAATAAGTCTTAAAGGGGGGCGGGGGAGGCAAAACAAAGAATAAGTCATCTTTCCAGCCCCTTGAGGTACATTACTGACCCTTTTATTTTTCAATAGCCCTGCAGTTTTCCAGTAACTTGTTCTTGATGTTGACGTCCTACAGAAAGCTTTTTACTCTGTCTAGGGCATAGGTATGGAGGTAGTCTTTGTAGTCAGTATGTCTTTCTCAGGAGTACAGACAGTGGCTGCAGACCACTGATGTATTACCAATTTCTGTATCTGTTTCTGATTCCAGAGCATGATGACCGTGTTAGTTTCCCTCAAAGAAGAAAGAAAGGCCGGGGCCCTTTCCGATGGAAGTGTGAGGGGAACCGTCGGTCTGGAAGGGGTGGTTCTGGTATACGATCCTCCCGGTTTGAGGAAGATGATGGAGATGTGGCAATGAATGATCCCCAAGATGGCCCCCGAGTAAGATAGTAAGTGACTAATTGTTCTGCTTTAAATAGTGGCCCACTGAAATATATTTTATATATATATATATATTCTTTCTTGTCTCACTTTGTAAAGCGGTACTTGATCAAACCAATTTAGTAGCTGTAGTCTTTCGTTAGTAGGTCAGGTTCATCTTTCCTAGTGTTTATGGAAATTTAATTCTGCTTCCCAACAGCAACCCTTATCCCAATCGGCCTAACCGTCAGGGGGATACTTGGCATGAGCGAGATCGAATTCATGTTACTGTAAGGAGAGACAAAGCTCATCCAGAGAGAGGAGGGGCTGGGACTAGCCAAGATGGGACCACCAAGAACTGGTTCAAGATTACAGTGAGTACCTTGGGAGAGTAGATGATTTGGGGAATGGGACTGGACTCTGTAAAGGTGTTTGACACTCACCCCCAGCTCCTCAAATCCATGTAGTCCAGTGTTTACTCAACAATCAAGTATCACATTTATCCACCCTTTCCTCTTGGAATGAGTTTCTTAAGAACGGGGGGGGGGGGGGGGGCTGGAGAGGTGGCTCAGAGGTTAAGAGCACTGACTGCTCTTCCAGAGGTCCTGAGTTCAATTCTCAGCAACCACATGGTGGCGCAAAAACATCTGTAATGAGATCTGTCACCCTCTTCTGGCGTGCAGGCATACATGCAGGCAGAATGTTGTATACATAATAAATAAATAAATCTTTAACAACAACAACAACAAAAAAGAACAGGGACGGGGCTGGAGACATGGCTCAGAGGTTAAGAGCACTGGCTGCTCTTCCTAGAGGACCTGAGTTCAATTCCCAGCAACCACGTTGTGACTCACAACCATCTGTAATGAGATCCGATGCCCTCTTCTGGAATGCAGGCAGAACAGTGCTCACATAATAAATGAATGAATGAATGAATGAATCTTTTAAAAAAAAGAACATGGCTAAAAGGGAGTTGAGGGTAGGCACAATGACAATTGGAAGGGGAATCTGCTGAGTGTGCTCAGGAGGGTCAGGAGGTAGAGAAACACTTAAGCTAAGAATGGCTTATGTGGCTGTGGAGTTTCTGTGGGGCAGGTAAAGCACATATCTTAGGATTTAGAATTAATACATTTGATGTGTGGCCATGTAGTCTGAGGCATCTTGCCAAAAATAATAAGTATATGGAAAAGATTTTTAAGGAACTTTTTGTATCTCAAATGGAAACCTACATCTGGTCCTTTCTTTTTTACTTTTTTTTTTTTTTCCCCAGAATTTTCAAGACAGGGTTTCTCTGTAACAGTCCTGGCTGTCCTGGAAGTCACTTTGTAGACCAGGCTGGCCTCGAACACACAAATCCACCTGCCTCTGCCCTTTTAGTGCTGGGATTGAAGGCGTGTGACAACACGCCTAGTACATCTGATCCTTTCTTTAGGAGCAGGAGGCTGGTAGAGCCAGCCTCTTGTATATAAGCATGTGTCATGCCTTCTATCACTGAGCCTCATGCATGCCATGTTAAGTATGTCTTCTATCTTTGAGCTCCACTCTAGAGCTCTAGAAATCTTTTCAGTCTTGGCAGAAAATACAGAAGGAGAACTGAAATGTACTGTCCTTCTCTCTCACTTCCAGATTCCTTATGGTAAAAATCTTTTCAGTCTTGGCGGAAAATACAGAAGGAGAACTGAAATGTACTGTCCTTCTCTCTCACTTCCAGATTCCTTATGGCAAAAAGTATGACAAAGCATGGCTCCTAAGCATGATTCAGAGCAAGTGCAGTGTCCCTTTCAACCCTGTTGAGGTAAGACGAGGTCAGGCTTGGGAGGCTGGCCAAAAGCCTGTGGACTCCAAATCTAATGTTCTTGTTTTTCCTTCTTCTAGTTTCACTATGAACACACACGGGCCCAGTTTTTTGTAGAAGATGCCAGTACTGCTTCTGCATTAAAGGCTGTCAACTGTAAGATTCACGATCGAGAAAACAGAAAGGTATGTTAGATAAAGGGCCAGAGGTGTGGGATAGGTTGATGCTGATGTACTGAGTAAAAAGGACTAAGTATTAGTTCTGGGGACAGACTTATTTCACGTATATTCTTGCCTGTCTGTGTTCTCTTCAGATATCCATCATCATCAACGCCTCTGCTCCACCCCGCACCGTACAGCTTGAACTGAAGCCTGAACAAATAGAGCAGCTCAAGGTGAGTCCAGCGTAAGTGGTACAGCAGTCCTTAAATCTCCTTCGGTGAGCACTAAACCCTTTCTCTATTTTCTTTCCTCTAGCTGGTCATGAGCAAACGATATGATGGCTCCCAGCAAGCACTTGACCTCAAGGGCCTCCGCTTAGACCCAGGTATGGCTGACAGTAGTGGTCCTGACTAGATGGAGGGGGGAGCAATCGGTCTTTATAAACACTGAGGTTGGCAAGCCCTCTCATACTTTTCTTTGTGTTTACTGAAGATTTGGTTGCCAACAATGTTGATGCTGTCCTAAACCGCAGAAACTGTATGATGGTCACCCTGCGGATCATTGAAGAGAACATTCCTGAGGTAAAGCAAAGTGGGATAAACAGGGTAGGGTGAGGGACCAGAGTTACCCTTGCTCTGTGTGTGGTAATACTTGTAAACTTTGTTCTGTTCACAGCTATTGTCTTTGAACTTGAGCAACAACAAACTATACAAGCTGGATGATATGTCCAGTATTGTACAGAAAGCGCCAAATCTAAAGACCTTAAATCTCTCTGGAAACCAAGTGAGGACCAAAAACATCGTGTTGCTTTTATTTTTTAATACTTAGTTGTTACAAGTGAGTGGAAGTCGGAGAACAACTTTTGGGAGTTGGTTCTCTTCTTCCACTGTGGGTTCTTTTGTTGGAACTTGGGTTGTGAGGCTTGTGCAGCAAGAACTTGTGCCCCACTGAGCCATCACACACTGACCCTGGCTGGCTTCATTGCTACAATGGTGGGGGTGAGAAGAGTTTGGCTGACCATGGTGGGAGGCAAGAAAGACAACTTAGGTAGGTTGGGAGTGTGGAGATCCAGCTGCTATCCTTACTAGGGTCTCTTTTTTCCCTTTTGCCTCCCCTTATCCTTCATAGTTGAAGTCTGAGCGGGAATTAGACAAAATAAAAGGGCTGAAGTTGGAAGAGCTGTGGCTTGACAGAAACCCCATGTGTGATAACTTCCGAGACCAGTCTACCTATATCAGGTCAGTTGTAGCCTCTGTCTCCCCTCCTGGGGACCTTCACCCCCTTGGAGGCTGAGCTAATGCACCCTGACCAGTGCCCGTCTACAGGAGAACATGCAGCCCTGAGCTGGAACCACCTGTCCTTTGGGAGGAGGATCACGTACTCCTTTCTGCCTCTCTGTGTCTCTCACCTTTGTCCCAGATCTCCTTTCTTTCCTTCTTGCCCACCTACTGTTCTCTGGCCTTTTTTCTTCCTTCTTGAACACAGCCTTTTCTAGATTCTCCCTATCTGTTGTTCCAGGAAGGACACCTCCTTTTCTGTTCTGATGTGGGGGTGTCATATATATGTCCCACCCATATGATTGTCTTCACCCAAAAGCCTAGTATACTCAGGGTGAGAAAGTCCTCACTAACTGGGACTACCTACTGAGGTAGACCTTTCCTTGTTTGTCCTTTGATGTTCCCTCTTGCCATTATGCCAAGAGGGACTCTTTCCATGATTGACTTATTCAAGGCTGTGGCCTGGTCTTTCCTGTTCGTGCTGAGGTTGATGCCTCTTGGAGGCTGCTACCATGCTATTGGTCTCTCTTGCCCAGTGCTGTGAGCTGGGCTCTTCTGGAGAAGAAACCTGGGCTCCCTAAGATGTGACCTAAGCCGGGGCCCCACCAGGAGGCGTGGGGATCCCAAGGCAGGTGCTGGGCGTGGAGGCCACAGGGGCATCTGCTACCAAGGAGACAAAGAAATGACCCTGTCAGGGGCATTGCCCCTTCCTCACTTGCATACCTCACATCAGCCTGTTTGGCCCCGGAGGATGGCTGGTTAGCCAGAGACGGGTAAGATTCCTCAGGGAAGGAACAACCTAAGACAGGCACAGTCGCAGAGGGGCCATCAGGAGAGAACTTGGGGGCCAACTGAGGTGGGGCATAGACCCTCACCCCCCCAACTCGGCAGGAGCCTAAACCCTCATGTCTTCTGAGGGAGGTCTTCTGGCCCCATGGCTGCTTTACTTCCCACGCCTAGCTCAGACCTGGACCCAGGGAGCAGACAGAGACCTGGCCAACAGCAAGCGACTACAAGCCACTATAATAGGATTTGTTCTTCATTTCTACCTTGGAACCACAGGAAAGGGGCAGCTGAAGGAAAGGGCTGTATCAGAAGGTCTTTCTTTCTCCCTATCCCTTTCTTTTCTAAGTGCCTTTGCCTTCAGTTCTGTCTCTGTTGCTTTGCTTCCTCTCCTTATCTCCCCATGTCTTCCTGTCCTTGCCCTGCCCTGCCTACTTTCTCTTTTTCTCTTCTCCTTTCCCTTGGTCTCTTCTCTTGCCTTCTTTTCTCTTGAGCCCTGTCTTGCTCATCTCCCTGCCCCAACATCCTGTGCCATACTTGTGGTGTGTTCTGGTCTTGGCCAAGGCCAGACCTGGCAGAACTGGTGGATACCTGTTGAGGCAGCGGAGCCCCTGGGCTCCCACCCTATTCCCTCCTCCCGGGGCTGCACAGGTGAGTAGGTGGAAGGTAAGGGGGGCAAAGTGGGGAAGGCAGCCCTAGGCTTAAAGCTTGGGCTGAGTGTTCTTCCCGTGGCACTCGGGATCAGGTACTGAGAAGAGACAGCCAGCCTTCAAGGCAATCCAGAGGGGTACCCCTTGTGAGGAAGGGAATTGGGGTTCTTATCTATCTCCAAGTGCAGATTGGGAAGGAGTGGGCGATGAGGATGGGATGGGCTGTTCCTCGGGTTTTTGGTGTATTTGCTCCTAGAGCAGCCCAGGAGGCATGATGGCTCTGAAGCGTCACTTACTTCTGTCCCGTTCTTGACAGCGCCATTCGCGAACGATTTCCCAAGTTATTACGCCTGGTAAGTTCAACAGTTCATTCTCAGGCCTGATGGTGATGGTGCATGCCTTTAATCCCAACACCTGGGAGTCAGAGGTAGGACAGATCTCTGTGAATTCAAGTCTAGCCTGTTGTACTAGTGCTAGTTCCAGGACAGGCTCCAAAGTTACAGAAAAACAAAACAATTTGTTCTCTTCTAACAAGCACAACTGAGGTCTTGCCTCTGTTTTGTGACTCCCAGTGTAGATCCCAATGAGTAGATCCCTTTTGAGAATATGCTAACAGTGGTAGCCATCATCCTAGAAAAGTTCACACCAGATTCCTGCACACTCTTTATGCCTTTTTTTTTTTTTTTTTTTTTTTGGTTTTTTCGAGACAGGGTTTCTCTGTATCTTTATGCCGTTTTATGATTGACTTCTGACTCTGCTCTTTGCTCTTTTGTGTGCTAACAAATTAAGTCTTCTGCTTCACATGTTACATTCACTGTTTCCACAGGATGGCCACGAGTTACCCCCTCCAATTGCCTTTGATGTTGAAGCCCCCACAATGCTACCACCCTGCAAGGTCAGAATTGGGGATAGAATTATAAACTCGTGAGTGGAAAGCATACTGGTCCTGTCATCCTAATGTCTTGTTTTATTTCAGGGAAGCTATTTTGGAACAGAAAACTTAAAGAGTTTGGTCCTGCACTTCTTGCAGCAGTGAGTATCCCAGGGGCCCTTAGGGCTGGGGATAGTGACTGGCCTATGCATAGCTCACTACTGTGTTGCTTTGGTTTTAGACACAACTCAGACTCTTCCTTTCACTTTCCTTACAGGTACTATGCAATTTATGACTCAGGAGACCGCCAGGGTCTCCTAGATGCCTACCATGATGGGGCCTGTTGCTCACTAAGCATTCCACCGAACTCTGTCCGGTGAGTGTCACATGTCAAAACCTAGAACCACAGGGTTTTTTGGTAGATACAGGCTACTCTTCTGACCACCACCATATTCCTCCCTATTTTCCAGAACCAACTTATCTGAATACTTCAAAGACAGCAGAAATGTGAAGAAGCTTAAAGATCCCAGTAAGTATATCGTGTGAGCAGTCAGAGTGAGAGACAGTCAGGAGAGCTAGCCAGGGCAGACACGTGTGCCCTAACTTTGGTTTCTCTTCCTTCTACTTGCAGCCCTGCGGTTCCGGCTATTAAAGCATACACGTCTCAACGTTGTTGCCTTCCTCAATGAGTTACCCAAAACTCAACATGACATCAATTCCTTTGTGGTAGACATAAGTGCCCAAACAGTAAGCAC
Source organism: Microtus oregoni (assembly GCF_018167655.1). Lineage (NCBI taxonomy): Eukaryota > Metazoa > Chordata > Mammalia > Rodentia > Cricetidae > Microtus > Microtus oregoni. The sequence continues at coordinate 49,490,982 of NW_024543071.1, read as the reverse complement.
ATACTCTCCTGACAGAAGCCCAGAACTGGGGTGGGGAATGGGTTTAGCACTCCTTGGGTGAGGAGGCCCAAGCTCTGGTTAGGAACCTTCTTTGCTTCAGGTGCTTTTTTCTCTTTCAGAGCACATTGCTGTGTTTTTCTGTCAATGGAGTCTTCAAGGAAGGTAAAAATCTTGAGTCCTGAACCTTTCTCCGATCCTTCGTTTCCCAGCTATCTTCTTAGCCCTTTTCTGCTCTGACCTTCCTACTTTATCCAAAGCATCTTGGATTGATCTTATCTCCTACCTGTCTTAGATGCAGTGTGACAAAAACCTAGGGACCAGAACAATGTAGATGGAAAAGTCAGACAGGTCTCCATTTCCATCCCTGTGTTTATTCTGTGGGTCTAGCAAAGTTACAGTACCTCAGAACCATTCTTTTCTTCTGTTTTGTTAGACGAGGTTCATAATACTCTTGCATAGTGGTGCTTTAGGAACTGAAATGACTTCAGATACCTTTGCCAAGCCACAGGATCAAGACTTTCAAAGTTTCACTTACTTCCTGTTCCTGTCCTCCTTGATCTGTCCCTTCATTCCACCTCTGTTCTTCTGTGTCCTAATAACCATCCTTACCTGACCATGATGTGAGAACCTTTTGTACACATCAAGCTTGAGTGACTCTAAGGAGCCATTGCTGCTGTTCTCATTGCAGTGGATGGGAAGTCTCGAGACTCTCTACGTGCTTTCACGAGAACATTCATTGCTGTTCCTGCCAGCAATTCAGGGTAAGTGCTCAGCTTATCACATTGGGCATCAGTCTCAGTCTCACACCAGTAGTGTGATAAGTGGAAAGAATTATTCCTCAGGGAGTTAGCAGAATTGTAGAAAAGCAATAAATATGAAGTTCATGAAGCTTGAGTAACAACTATAATAATTCTAATGTGTTTGGGAGATAATCCTCCTAAATACGTAGTCTGTAGTCAAATGATGAAAGGTAACATTAGATGGGCACCAGATCTGAGAACAGAGACAATGTAGAAGTGAGAGGTTGTCTTATTTATTTAAAATGTTCTTTGTCCCCAAGGTTATGTATTATAAATGATGAATTATTTGTGCGGAATGCCAGCCCTGAAGAAATCCAAAGAGCCTTCGCCATGCCTGCACCTGCACCCACACCTTCGTCCAGTCCAGTACCCACGCTCTCCCCAGAACAACAGGAAATGTTGCAAGCATTCTCTACCCAGTCTGGCATGAACCTCGAGTGGTCCCAGAAGTGAGTGCCGAGCATGGATAGGACCAAGAGAAAACAGCCAAAAAAGATTTCCACCAAGACTTCTGCATAAATTATATAATTCCAAAGCAGTTGGGCAGTGGTGGCACACACCTTTAATCCCAGCACTTTTGGGAGCCAGAGGCAGGCGGATCTCTGTGAGTTTGAGGCCAGCCTGGTCTACAAGAGCTAGTTCCAGGACAGGTTCCAAAGCTACAAAGAAACCCTGTCTTGGGGGGGGGGGGGGATTCCAAAGCACAAATTAAGAATGAATTGTTGCCCTTTCGCTTACATGTTGCTCCCTTCTCCCCACAGTAAAATTAGGGATTAAACCTAGACTTCAGACTTTATATATGCTAGGCACTCTACCACCAAGCTAATTTCCCTGGCCACCTTTTTTATTGAGACAGGGTTACACTATGTACTTGTACTTGTCTGGCCTTGAACTCATAGAAACCTGCCTGCGTCTTCCTCCAGAATGGTGTGGCTAAAAGCATGAGCTATTGCTACCCAGTCCTCTTTTTACTTGTCATTCAATTTGAGACAAGGTCTCATTAAGTTACCAGAGCTGTTCTTGAACTCTTACCAAGCCCCGGACTGCAGTAATCCTCATCATTTCAAGGGAGGTGGGACTATAGGTGCATACCTGGAGCAAGAGTCCTCTTATATATGGTTCTGCAACAGTTTTGTTTTGAAACAGGGTCTTGCTATGTGCTTTGGCTGCCTGAGAGTCACTGTGTAGCTCAGAATTGCCTCCGACTCAGTGATTCCCACCTACTCCTGCCTCCTGAATGGTGGGATGGGATTAAAGGCCTGCACCATCTTGCCATCCTGCAACTTAGTTTTTAAATTATGTAAATCCTTCCATTCCAGTGTAAAATTTTGGTCATTTTTGTTAGACATTTTAATGTTTCATTTGCATAAGTGGTGCAACAAAGTATAAACTTAGTGAAAAACTTGGGTGAAGTTCTTCATGACATGGATTATAGAATGAAGACATCTTCCCCCTTGAGTAGTCAGATTCTCACGTGGTTTCCTATTCTAATCTCACTTCAGGTGCCTTCAAGACAATAACTGGGACTACACCAGATCTGCTCAGGCCTTCACTCATCTCAAGGTAGGGTATGGGAATTTTGTGGCTAGAACCAGGGATCTCTGAGCTTTTCAAAAGGGTCAAATGAAGGCTGGGTGTGGTGGGCTTGTCATTAGTCCCAGCCCTTGGGAGGTAGAGGTAGCCAGATTGAAACTGAGGCCAGCCTGGTCTATATAGAGTTCCAGGACAGCAGGGTGTGGGATGGGGAGTGTCAAATGAGCTGGTGAGAAAGGAATCATCTGGCTCTACTTACCTGTTCTCTTTCTGCAGGCCAAGGGAGAGATTCCAGAAGTAGCGTTTATGAAATGATCACAGGAAAAGCCCCCTTGTAAATAGCCCTTGGATAATATTGTCTGGCTGTCTGTCATCTGCCGTCTCCTGTGCAGCACCGAGGCCAGCCTGTAACTGTGACTGAGGAGGGAGGGCTGCCTCATCCTCCTCACCTACCTTCTGGAAGACTTACAGAAGACTTCCGGAAGATTGAGCCTCATGGTGCCAGGAAGCCAAAGCTTACTTTGTAGAGCTGACACTAAACTACCCGAAGGACTTAGGTGCTCTGTGTACTTAACCCCAGATTCCCTTTACTTTTTAAGATAAAGAGTGATATTGTAGTTTGTGTCCTATTACTGGCTTGTTTTCCCTCGCTGCAGGAAGGGGTGGGAGAATGTGTCGTAACAGGAAGTCCCGCCCCGGGGACGGAAGTGCCGCGCTATGGCGGCACCTTGGTGGCGGGATGTCCGCGGTCTGTTTTCCTTGCTGCGGTCCCAGCCTGTGTACCGGCATTTGCAAAATGAGGTCCCACGAGATGTGCTGCTCTTCCGAAATGAACGGGGTCGCTTCTTTGCCACCCTTGGACTATTCTGTGCCGGCCAGGGCATCTTCTGGACCTCTCTGGCTGTTGCAGCCTTGTCCCGACCTCTTATCCGAGGTCCTGCGGAGGCTCCCAACCAGGGCAACACCGACCTGCGCTCTGCACTCTGGCGCTACGGGCTAGCTGTTGGTTGCGGCACGATGGGTAAGGGCATGGGCTTCAGGTTGCCGTGGGGCTGTGAGCACAAAACTCAATGAAGGGTTCCCAATCCTGGATGAGCGGAAATGTAAGCGGGATATCCAGTACAGTTGCGATGAAAGTCCGTGAATGCTTTGCTCTCCAACTCCCCACCTCCGCCCCACACACCATAAGCCAAGGTCTGCCCTTCCCTCTGGCCGTGAGCAGGCTACTGAAGCCACTGGCTCACTTTCTCCCTTTAACGACGAAGCTGGCCATCTATAAGAACGTCAGTATGGCTCAATTTGTAGAGTGCTCGCCTAAGGCATGAGGCCTTGGATTCAATCCCCAGCACTGCATAAACTGTACATGGTGGCACCCAGATGTAATATTAGCATTTTGACAGTGGAGGGAGGAAGTTTTTCTGTATAACTCTGGCTGTCCTGGAACTCACGCTGAAGAACAGGCTGGCCTCGAACTCAGATCCTCCTGCCTCTGCCTTCTGAGTGCTCAGATTAAAGTTGTGCACTACTACTGCTTAACTTGTCTAAGTGATAGGTTTAGAATTAGAAACACAAAATTCTGTTAGAGCCATTACAGCAATGTGTTGCTCTAACAGGGGTCTGTATAATCCTTTACCCCACTTTGCTTCTCCTGCAGGAACCTTGGTCCTGGGTGCTGGTCTTCTCTACTCTCTCCGATCTGTGCGTTCAGTCATGCTCCTTGCAGGAGGGCAGCAAGTGACACTCACCACTTATGCCCCCTTTGGCTTGGGGACCCGTTTCACAGTTCCCTTGAACCAGGTTTCCTGCATGGCCCACAGAGGTGAAGTTCCTGCCATGCTGCCTCTGAAAATTAAAGGCCGACGCTTCTACTTCCTTTTGGACAAAACTGGACACTTTCCCAACACTCAACTCTTTGACAACACTGTGGGTGCCTACCGGAGCCTGTGAAAAGTGGCTTACCCTTCTCAGATGAGGATGCAAACCCTCAAGATGAGACAACCAAGCCAGGGCAATGAAAACGCACCCAGGATTCACTACTAGCCAATAAATCTGTCTTCTAAAGGGCCCGATAAGCCATCATTCTGTCTTCTCTCCCATCTATTTTCTTTCACATTAAGAACGCTATACCATGATGAAGAAAAGTAATATATATTATTTTGGTACAAAAAGAAATGTTAAGGTGAAAAGGTATGGCGGGGGGGTCTATTCTAATGTTTCCCTCCTGGAGGGAAAACTGAGGCTCTCAGTATAAACAGGGCTGTATTTGAGACAAGATTGAAAGCTCTTGGGCATGGAGCTTCTGGCTGCAGAGAACATGCTGAACATTCTTCAGGAGCGAGATGGGCGGTGCCCAACAAGAGCAGCAGTCTCAGAGCTCCACTCTGGGTCACCCCTCTCTGGAGCCTGGGTGGCTTCAGACTTGCACTGCACGACCTGGAGCATCCAAACCAGACACCACAGTACCAGATTCACCCAAGAAGAGGTCTGTGAGAGAAAACAGGAATATGAGGAAGGACGCCATCTCCAGTACTCAATATCCTCTATTGAGAATCAGGTGACACACCCACGGATACTTGGAGCTTTTGGCTGAATTACAGCCAAGCACATATTACATGGAGAACACTCCATACTTGAGCTACAGGTATTTAATCTTAGTATATCCCTTTGTCTCACTTCAGCATTTCGTAGGTTGGAGTAAAACTGCACAGCAGTTCCAGGGGGTGTCCATGAGATTTTCTGGGCATCAGAGCAGCTGTGAGGATAGAGAGAGGGAAAACGCTCTAAGCACATTTGTGTTCTTAAAGGACCAAAGGATGGGGATAAAATGGGAACGTAAATGACTTGTCCCCTACAGAGGGAAGATAGTCCCTGCCAGGTTTCCCTCCCTCTCCCATTACCTAATTGTATGGTTCAAGGAGATGATGGAATTGCAGAGAGAACGGGTGCCAAATCGAAGTATGCAGGCAGACACTAAGATGAGGAAGATGGCTATAGCTGAGATGGCCAAAGCAATTCGGAGCCCTATAGAACCTCTGAGGGAGAGAAAACAAGCTGTGAGGCTTAGCTGGAACTCACCTCACCTCAGCCCCTTGTCCTCAGTAGGGCAATCACCTGTGGGAATCCTCGATGCAGCTGCTGTACACCCAGAAGAGGAGAAGCAGAAGGCAGTAGAGAGCCAAAAGGCCTGAAGCCACAGCTACAAAGGAGCAGAGGGAAGGGGCTGAGGGACTTGACAAGGCCAGAGAGGAGCCATTGAGGGCAGCCACACCATACAAGGGGCAATTACCACCGAAGGAGCCCTGTGGAGAGAAAGCTGTTTAGTCCTTCCTTCCAGTTTAGTGTCCCGAGATGCAGGTTACTGCCAGATGTCAGGGCTAGTTCACAAATTAGGAGAAACGGAGAGACTGATGTAGATCTGCTGGTAACCAAGTCTGCAGGGCCCCGAAGGGATCAGAAAATTCAGTGGGTTCTAATGAACCCAAGAGATGCCGGACAGTGGTGGCACACTTTAATCCCAGCACCAGGGAGGCAGAGGCAGGTAGATATTTCAGTTCGAGTCCAGCTTGGTCTAGAGGGAGTGCCAGGATGGCCAGGGCTAGATACATAGAGAAACCCTGTCTCAAAAAACAAAAACCCAAGAGAAATCACAAGTTGCAGCCTTCTTTGTGAGCAGAAATTCTGGAGTAAACCCTGACCTTGTGTGCCCTTAAACAAGCAGCTCTCCTAGCCTGTAGTGTCCTAGACTCCTATAGAGACTCAAAGTACTCTATTACCAAGACTGCCCAGCAGTAGTAAATCTTAAATGTACGTAGGTATTTACGTTTCCTCATTTCACACACCTCGTTAGAATCATGTGGTACCTCGATCACCTCCTCTACACTACATTTTTTTTTTTGGTTGGGGGGTGGCAAAACGTTTCTATTGGATAAATGCAAAGACGGCTTGTATGTCTCAGTACCCAAGCAAGTTTATGCAGCAGTTTAACAACCGGCTCATCTTGGGCGGGAAGGAAACAACTTTGGGACTTCTCAGCCCCTAAGACCGGTGGAGCTACCGCGGCCAGTCCCGGACGTCGGCCTGCTCCAACCCAAGGCTAGCCCACCCCGCAGCCGCACCTGGGTCCTGGTCAGTGCCGCAGCCGCCACAGCCCCGCACAGGAAGGCGGCAGCGAATAGCGTGAGCTCAACGCGCTGCAACCAGCGCAGCGCCATGGTGCCTGGGCCACCAGGAAGCCAACCGCCCAAGCCCCGCCCACGAGCCCGGACACGTCACTTCCTGGGGAGAATTTATTCTTGAAGGGGCGGCAGCTTTACAGGGGCAGGTACAGCGAATAGTCCGAGAGCGCCCAGCGGCGGGCCGGGCGGCCGGTGCGGCCGATCATGGGCAACTTCTGCACGTAGCGGGACGCCGGGCTGGGCCCGTAGGGCGCGGGGAAAGCAGTCTGAAAGAGACGCCCGCGGCAGCGCCGACCGGCCTGACGCCCAGCGATGATAAAACGGAAGTGGGGGGCACCGCGGGGCGCAAAGCGGCTCTTCTGGAAGACGTCGCGCGTCCCGGTGCCAGGACCCTGCTGACGAGGAGCGCCCCGCGCCCGGTGCACGCGCGGCAGCGGCCTGCTCTCCGAGGCGGCGGAGGCGGTCGCGGGGCCCCCGCCGAGCGGGCTCTCGTCTCCCTGCGGGCTGACCACGGCGCTAGCGGTCAGCTGCGGCATTTTCCGCACCGAGTCTGGGGCGGCCACTGGCTCCTTCTTGTCTCCGGGTGGGCGCGGGACCGTGGGCGCGGGCTGGCCAGTGCCGAAGCGTGTGGCCAAGCTGTCACCAAAGAAAGCGTACAACTCCCGGTAGATTTCTGCCAGGGTCAAGGAAGAAGGGTCCTCTAGCCGGGCGCCTCCTGGCGGCAGGGGAAGACCAGACCCAAAGCCTGGTTCGGCACCGCCTCCCGGGGAAGACTCTAGGAGAAGGCTGTCCCAAGGCAAGTCCTCAGCACGATGGTACCCTCTCCCGCCAAGGCCACTGCGATTGGGCTCTGCTGCCTGGGCTTTCATCTTCAGTAGTCGCTCAACGGCCACCTGTCAAAAAAAAAAAAAAAAAAAAAAAAAAAAGAGCTAGAAGGTACCTGGGCCAGCAGGCATCTCAGTAAACCTGCTGAGCTGTAGTAAGGGGCGGTCCACTCACCAGAATAGCTCCATAGACTTTGTGCCCATCTGCTTTAACCTGGGCATTAGATACCGAATAGTCATCCAGCACGGCCTGCAAGTTTGTCCAGTAAGTGGGTAGATGTGGGTAGAGAACTCGTTCTACAGCCTAGAAGGGAAAAAGGAACGCAGTAAACAACCTCGTTCCTTGTTCCATGTTCCATATGCCCTCTTGAGTGTCCTTCCCCACAAAAGATCCTCTCAGATTGTTATCTCAGTCCTCAATTTCTCCATTGGGATGTCCAACGTTTCTCTGGGATATGTAAAAGCTTTTGGTAGGCATGAGGATAAAGACATAAAAACACAGGCAATGAACCACAGAGAAACCCTGTCTCGAAAAACCAAAAAAAAAAAAAAAAACCACAGGCAATGTAAAAAGTCTCATTACTAGCATTTACAGTGGGATAGTAAGACATAATTAAATCATTACAACATAGAAATTGTGATTCTTAGCGAATACAATCAGCAGGAAAGTGCTGTTCTTTATTTTTATTTTTTTATTTTTTTTTTTTTGGTTTTTCAAGACAGGGTTTCTCTGTGGTTTTGGAGCCTGTCCTGGAACTAGCTCTTGTAGACCAGGCTGGTCTCGAACTCACAGAGATCCCCCTGCCTCTGCCTCCCGAGTGCTGGGATTAAAGGCGCGCGCCACCACCACCCGGCTGAAAGTGCTGTTCTTATTAGAGAAACAGGAGTGGAGTTCAGACCACACACAAGAACAATCCAGAGACCTTGTTGAAATGACCCTGCTGGGAGCCCAGACTGGGCCTTGGATTCCTGAGAATTCCCTTTAGTTTTCCAAACTCTGGGATTAATACACAGTGTACTACCACACATGGCTTTGATTATAGACTTTTAAATACAATAGTTATCTGGGGAAAAGCAACTAAGACTAAACAAAATATATTGATATTTGAGATGGGCTTTGACTTGTAAGGTAGACTTGGATCACTCATGCACAGAGCATGAACATTTGAAAATCCCATCACCTACCTGTCAAATTCGTAAGAAAAATAGCGAGAATTTTTTTTTTTTTTCCGAGACAGGGTTTCTGTAGCTTTGGAACCTGTCCTGGAACTCACTCTGTAGACCATGCTGGCCTTGAACTCAAAGAGATCCACAGGCCTCTGCCTCCGAAATGCTGGGACTAAAGGTATGTGTCAACACCACCCAGCTGGAATTACATTTTAAATAACTGTGAAAGACACTGAAATATCTTGCTAAAATTTACGGACATAAAAATACACTCAGAAAAGTGATCTCAATCATAATTTTTTTTTTAAAGCAAGATTTTGAGGTGCAAGTATGTAACCCTATCATTCACAAGTCTGATTCCAAATTTAAGGTCAGCCTGGGCTTCACTTTGCCCGTTTGTATAAAAACAGGCAGACATAGTGGCTCACACCTTTAATTGCAAGGGGGTGGGCTGGGAGGAGCAAAAGAAGCAATTAGATCTTTAGTTCATGAGGCTAGGAAATCCTGTTTAGAAAAACCAGTAATAAGGGACTGGACAGATGACTCAGCAATTAAGAGTACTGGCTGCTCTTTCAGAGGACCTGGGTTCAATTCGCAGCACCCACATAGCAGCTCACAACTGCAATTCCATTTCCAAGGGACAATGCCTTCACACAGACATGCAGGCAAAACACCAATGCACATAAATTTTTTTTAAAAGATAATTTTGTATAAAGGCCAGTAATAATAGTAAAAAAACCATCAAGGGCCCACAGGATATATTATCGCATCAAGGTATTTGCTGTACAAAGCTGGTAACCTGAGTTCAATGCCCTGAAACCAGGTAAAGTTGAAAGAGGGCCCTGACTACAGAGTCATGACCTCCTCTGACCTCCACAAACGGCAAACATCATATGCTTATGCAATCATAATAATAAAGAGTTTTTTCAAAAGGAATTAAAATGGCCGGGTGGTGGAGGCACATACCTTTAGTCCCAGCACTTGGGAGGCAGAGGCAGGCAGATTTCTGTGAGTTTGAAGCCAGCCTGGTCTACAATGCTAGTTCTAGGACAGCTACGGCTGTTAATACAGAGAAACCCTGTCTTGAAAAACAAAAAACAAGCAAACAAAAAAAAAAAAAAAAAAGGAGCTAAAATGTAGCTCGGTTAGTTGAGTGCTTGACTAACATGTTCTAAGCCCTAATCTTGCCCAGCACTGCATAAACCAGGTGTGATGTACATGCCTATAATCCTGAAACGGCAGCATTCAGAAGGCTCAGATTATCTTCAGCTACAAAACAAATCGAAGGCCAACTTGGGATAAATCAGCAAATAAAAATTCAGTTTGAACCAATAGAAACTTTTGTTTCGGGGGCTGGAGAGATGGCTCAGTGGTTAAGAGCATTCCCTGCTCTTCCAAAGGTCCTGAGTTCAATTCCCAGCAACCACATGGTGGCTCACAACCATCTGTAATGAGGTCTGGTGCCCTCTTCTGGCTTTCAGGCATACACACAGACAGAATATTGTATACATAATAAATAAATATCTTTAAAAAAAAAAAGAAACTTTTGTTTCTTTCTCTTTTATTTCTTTGGTTTTTCAAGACAGGGTTTCTCTGTGTAGCCCTGGCTCTCCTGCAACTCACTTTGTAGACCAAGCTGGCCTCGAACTCAGAGGCCTCTGCCTCTGCCTTCCTAGTGTTAGGATTAAAGGAGTGCACCACCACTACCTGGCAAACTTCTGCTTCTTAAATTACAACTAAACTGAGTTTATCCTATGAATGTAAAGATATCTTACTAACAAAAATCTAGGTTGGGCATGTTGGTTCATACTTGTTAATGTCAGCACTGGGGAGTTTGGGGTGGGAGGAATAAAGTTCCTGGCTATGGATCTGGGGAGATAGCTCAGTTGGTAAAAAGTTTACCATGGGGGTATGAGGACCTGAGTTCAGATTCACAGCATCCATGTAAAAACAAACTAGGCCCAGGGATGCACATTTATAATTCCAGCACTGTGGCTTGCTGGCATCTTGTCTAATAAACTGGTGAGCTCCAGCTTCAATTAACAGAAACTGCCCACCATCTCATTAAAAAAGTTAAAGTGGACAATTCGTAAAAGATGTCTGACATGAACCTGTAGCCTCTCTATATATATAAACATGCATATACCAAAGTTCAAAGTCAGCTTGAGACCCTTGTTTCAAGAAAACCAAACAAGATGTGGCACACGACTTTAAGCCAACACTTAGGAGGCAAAAGCAGATGGATTGCTCTCAAATTCAGAACACCCTGGTCTACATAGAGAGTCCCAGGCCAGTGAGGGCTAGAGTGAAACCCTGCCTTAAAAAAAAAGCTGGGGGGGGCTGGAGAGATGGCTCAGAGGTTAAGAGCACTGCCTGCTCTTCCAAAGGTCCTGAGTTCAATTCCCAGCAACCACATGGTGGCTCACAACCATCTGTAATGAGGCCTGGTGCCCTCTTCTGGCCTGCAGGCATACATGCAAAACAGAATATTGTATACATAATAAATAAATAAACATTTAAAAAAAAAAAAAAAAAAAAGCTGGGCATTGGTGGCACCTTTAATCCCAGCACTTGGGAGGCAGAGACAAGCGGATTTCTGTGAGTTCAAGGCCAGCCTGGTCTACAGAGAGAGAGTTCAAAGCTACAGAGAAATCCTTGTCTTGAAAAACAAAACCAAAATTTCAAATATAAATAAATAAATAAGGGCCAAAGATACGATTCAGAGTAGAAGCCCTCAGCTTCAAAATTCATGGAAAAAAGAAAAGAAAGAAAAAAAGAGTAGAAGTCCTTACTGTGTAATCCTGGAAATCCAAGTTTAATCCCCAGAGACCATGAAAGGCGAAGGAAAGAGTCAACTGCACAAAGCCACCTACCATTTCCACATACAGCCCTCCACCATAACAATAAAAGGACGAAAGGAAAGAAGGGCGCATAAATGTAATCCCAGGACTAGAAGAAGCAGGATTAGGAGTTTCAAGTCATCCTCTCATTGCATATGAAGTTCAGCCTGGGTTAAATGCGAGGCTGTCTCAAAACAAAACAAAACCCAAAAAGAATCAGCAGTGATAGTTTAAGGAAGTAGGTAGATCACACAAAAAGTGGCCGTCTCGAGCCGCCTCACCATGAGGTTTGTTGGGTCTGTCCACTTTTCTGGGGACCAAGGTGCAATTTTCCCTCTTTCTTTTTTTAAATTTTTTCCCCCCAAGAAAGGGTTTCTCTATGTGGCCCTGGCTGTCCTGTGCTTCTGTAAACCAAGCAGTCCTTGAGATCTGCCTGCCTCTGCTGGGATTAAAAGGTGATACCAAAACACCTTTTTTTTTTTTAATTTATTTATTTTACATATATAGTGTTCTGGGCACCAGATCTCATTATAGATGGGTGTGAGCCATCATGTGGTTGCTGGGAATTGAACTCAGGACCTCTAGAACAGCAGTCAGTTCTCTTAACCTCTGAGCCATCTCTCCAGCCCCAAAACACCTTTTTTTGTTTGTTTTGTGTCTAGCACTATTATTTTGAAATGCTGGCAAGAACTTAATTCGCTTTTTCTGATCATTTGGACTTCCTTATTCTCTAAAACCCCTCCCTTACCATGTGACTACCTACCACTCTGCCAGTTTAGCACAAATGACATGTTTTTTTATCCTTTGGGAGGGGCTTTTCAAGGGGGGGTTTCTCTGTATTAATAGCCGGGGCTATTCTGGAACTTGCTCCTTTAGACCAGACTGGCCTTGAACTCACAGAGAGTGGTGGGTATAAGGGCATGAACCAGGCATATTTTTTCTTCTTTCCTTCATCTTCCACATCTGGGAAGTGTCTGAGATTTACAACTGGCCTACCCTAGGATATTTTCCTCTTAAAGGCTAATAAAACTGTCCTTGATCTTAAAACACACACGTACCAACTATTTCTATATACTAACAAGGGACAGCCCCCTTGAAGCAGCACCACAGCAAGAAACTGGGAAGAAACATAACAAAAGAGTGGAGGGGAGGGAGATGGGGGGAGCACCTGCAAAATGTGAACAAGACCCAGAATCTGACGGCCAACACTGCAAAAATAAAGTGTGTTGGTTCTCCTTAGGGCAACCCTGAAAGCACCCTAAAAGACTGAGGACATTAAGAAAAAAAAAAAAGTAAATATGAAAGTATGACATGGTCAAGAAGTATGGTGCAGCCGGGCGTTGGTGGCGCACGCCTTTAATCCCAGCACTCGGGAGGCAGAGGCAGGCGGATCTCTGTGAGTTCGAGACCAGCCTGGTCTACAAGAGCTAGTTCCAGGACAGACTCCAAAGCTACAGAGAAACCCTGTCTCAAGGAAAAAAAAAAAAAAAAAGCATGGTGCTTGAGGCAGGAGGATCACAAACTGAAGGCCAATATGGGCAACAAAATAAGCACTGTCTCCAACAAAAAACCCAAAGAGAAAAGGAGAGAAACAAAGAAAATGAGGGTATTTACTAACATGGTGTTAGGGAATGGGCAGGGATTCATTAAAAAAACACGAGCATACTATAGAGACCACCAAGCAAGAGTTCTGAAAGGATGACTGACACATTTACACAGTCAAGGTATACGATAAACCTGGCCCAAGGCAAGGTCTCAACACACAGCTGCATCAAGCACACCACTTTTACAATAAAAATATACATGAATGCTATTTCTTTACCATACATGGCAACTGTCAAAGATGTGTGAGAAAAGCCAGGTCCTCACCTTCCAGCCCAGAGCATGCAGCCCTACCACAGCCCCATAGTGAGAACAGAGAGGCCGAACAGGGTCTGTCAGGACCTTCTGCAGGGATAGCAGAATCTGCTGATAGAGGCCACTTACAAGGTCACCATGAGTCCTGTGGGAGCAACAGTCAGGAAAGGCAATGAGGTACCGCACACAAAGACTCGAGGATTTGTAGGGCACTCTGGGACAGGCTGCCAGGTTTGACTGACTCAGTATCCAAGGGACAAAAGATGGATATCTTAGTATATTTGTACTGGACCATGACATGCCGGCTAGGACTCTAAGGGAAGGGTCTACACTCAACATTTGATCTCAAAGCCAAAGGCTTCACAGTTTCCTACCACAGCCCAGCTGACTCTGTAAGCCATCCCATCCTCTATTCACTTCCAGCCCAGTGGCTACCAGAAGATGTGGCTGAGAAGAAGTGCAGCCCCATCCCGAAGAGTCCAGTGGTCATTCAAAGGGTTGATGGAGGCGGCCAGGGGCTCCAAGACGCAATAGAGCACACTCCCCACCAGGGAGCGGACATAGGGCCCCAAGCAGAGGTGTGGGTTCCGTATCAAGCTCCGTGCCACCTGCAGTAGTCGGTGTAGCTGCTCCAGGTCATGGCTTACAGATTTGACCTGTTGGTAAAGGCGGGTGGCTTAGAAAGACATGGAGAGACAGGAGCCTGACATTCTGACAGCATCTGCTATGAGCCCTAAGCACTGCAGGGCCATCTCCATTAGAAAACTGGTCACTTACCCCACTGACCACATAAACAAAGTAAGGCAGGAGTGCAGCAATCTTGGAGTTTGTCTGCAGGTCCTGGAGGGCGACCTGAAAGGAACCATCCCAATAAAAGAGAGCCACCATTCTGGTGGGTTAGCACAGCACCACGTGTTATGTTAAATGTGCATGCCCTGATGTGGAAACCTGCTGACACAGACAACAATACTATCTGTTAATAGAAAAAGTGAACGCATGCCATCCATGAGTGACCAAGAGCTAAGTTTTTATTTCCCTTTGTTCTCTACTGAGACAGGGTCTTATAAAGTACCTATCCAATCCAGGCCTTTGCACACGCTAAACAATGCATGGCTAGCCCAGGAGCCAAGTTCTGAGGACAGAAGTGGATGGTGACAATGTTCCTAGTTTTTTAAGTGAAATAGCAGCAGCCAGATGTGAAGGTGAGGATCGTGTCACACAGAAAAGGCACATGACTGTGGACCAGAGAGTAAAGCCTCCGGTGATGTCCAGAGGCTAAAGAAGCAGCTCAGGGAGCAGTCCAGGAACTACGCTTGAGAGCAGGCCTGGATGGGCACCTGGAGGCACCTGACCTGGACCTGTATTTTCCCTTTCCTTACCAAGAACTAGCTAGTTCCAGGACAGTTATGACTGTTAATTAGAGAAACCCTGCTTCAAAAAAAAAATTAATTAATTAATTAATTAAATGCCTCATTTGGCTCCAGATCAATAGACACCTCAAAAAAATGGGAATCAGGAATGAAGGTGTGAGAATCCAATCATTAGAAGCACCTGCTCTGCTGCCCACTGCCCGGGAACAATGGTTTCTACTAGAGCATGAAGGAGTTAGGACTGGCATAGCAGGGGATCACACAGAGGACACATGCCACTAGAGAATGGGTTCCACCACAGTAAACAGTTCATCTACAAAGGACACGAACTAGACAACTGAAATATTCATGGGGATCTCAAACTCTGACTTTATGCCTCGTCACTGTTTCACCTTCATCAGCTGTGGATCGTCCCCCAGTACAGCCCGCGTGACTTGCTGGTAGTACTTGAGAAGGTCATCTGTCAGTGAAGACACTGCGCTGGGCACTGTGATGAGGTAAGAAGGAAGTGGTCACACATGAAGGGACAGCCTTCTCAAGGCTTCCTCAGCCTGCCACCCTACAGCTACCACACCCACCCACACGGGACCCAATCAAGCAGAAGGCGCAGGCGCAGGCTCCAGCTGCTCCCAGTGCACTCTGATCAGGCAGGTTCCACTTGCCTCGGCTCTATCTACTCCCACCCACCCTCTGCCATACAGATTCCTGCTCAGTTCTAAAGCTCCGATTGCGATTGCCTATGACTTAGGCTCTCTGAAGCTCCGCTCAGCGTACCCTGGAAGTGAAGCACTTCTTGGGGATCTCAGAATACAGCACAGACTTCTGTCTTGGCCTCTAACATACATTATGGCTGCTAATAGGTCTGGGTCCTGCTTCAGGTAAAAGGCATGTGTTCCTTTAGAACATGGCAGGCATCTGGAAATGCTTGGCAGATGCAGATCAAAAGGCACAGATGCCCCTCACTCCTACAGAGTTCTTCAGGACAGTCCATTCTCCACACTGCCATTTACCTGATCCCTGAGGTGCCAGGTTTCCTTTGCCATCCAGATAGGAGACATGGACTAAAATTAAGGGAAAGAGATGGATGTCAGTTGGGATTTTGCCCCTCCAAATTCCACCCTTCCTAAAAGTTGGCCCATCAGCACCACTCAGACCATCCAGTTCCTGTCCCAAGCCCAAGGAGGACCCTAGCAGCCACCTCTGACTGCTGTCTCTGCACAGCCCTTGGGGATGTTGGTGGCCAATGCCAGCTCCACGAGGTTCACTTCTCGATCCTCTGGAAAGTAGAGCTCACCCTCTCTTGTGGGGCGCAAGGGCAGGGCCTCCTGGGACCCATAGCCACACACAGCCTGAGGAGAAAGAAGATTAGCAAACAGAGTCAATCCAGTGAAGGAACAAGAGCAGGGATGGGGCGCTCCTGATCGGGGCAGGAAGCTTATGCTGGAGGACAGTCCCTAGGTCCCGGGATGCTATGGCTCACCAGGTCAAGGGCTGGATGTTACCTTCCTCTTAGAACTGTAAGAGTTCTATGCCCCACTAAGGTGCCAGTCCCTCACAGCCAAACAACTCTAAAAACACTACCTTCCTCTCTCAACTCCCTGACCCAGAACTACACCAACACAGGTTAATACCCCATGTTTCCTTACCCAGCATGCCTTTTTATTTCTGGAGTACTTCAAGCTCAATTTCCTCAGCACTCTTTAAGGCCTAGCTCAAGCTCTATCTCTTTTACGAATCATTCCCCACTGTCCAGGATCCCGGGGGCCTTTCCATTCTTTCAGAACTCATATTGCTTTGGTCTGGGTCCAGCACCTGACCTATTTATCTCCATGTCTCACAACATTGCCAGCCCTGATCTAAACAGGGGTGAGGTAGCCCTCTGTGGCCGTACTCCACTCACCTCCACACTGCTCCACCTGAGAGCCCTGTTGAAATCCTCTACCGTCAGCTTCCTTCGTTTGGTGTGCTTCATGAACTGAGAGCTATTCTGGGAGGGGATGAACAGAAGCCAGAGTCAGGACGCAGGGAGCAGGTGTAGGAACCCCCAAAGGAAATGGGTTAGATTGAAGAGACAAAGAGGACCCCACACCAGCAATCAGAAAGCCTGGTTTCTCCAGCTCAGCCTTTGCAAACTTTCTCACATCACGACCCAGCTGTGTGCCTTAGTGTATCCTGTGCGGGGTGTCACTATCTATCAACTCTGCCTGGGTGGCAGGACATTGTAAGAAGTGTCATAAGAAAATGCTCAGCTAGTGTTTTCTTTTCTAGATGACTAACTGGGTAGAAAATGTTTTTGTTCATTTGTCTTTTGTTTTTTTGTTTTTTTTTTTTTTTTTCAAGACAGGGTTTCTCTGTGTAGCCCTGGCTGTCCTGGAACTCACTCTGTAGACCAAGGTGACCTCCAACTCAGAAATCCACCTACTTCTGCCTCCTGAAACATGATTCTAATTAGTCTAACATACACGATCACTGCCTGGCTTAGATAAGGACTCTTTAAAAGATCTAGACTGTCTCCTAACTTCAAAACACAAGGTACCTAACATACGTTCATTGAACCAGCCAGTGTGGGAGGGGGTAACAGGAAAGAACAAAGGGAGAAGGGCTAAAGAGAGCTGAGAGCAGCGCACCTGTGTGGCCTCTCTGAGACGGTAGCACACATCTTCAGCAAGCAGAGCTGCAACCTCATCACTCAGCTCCAGCCCTGTGCTCTCTGCCATGAGTCGAACTGACTCCCGAGGGATCTCCACAAACCTCCGCTCTTCTCTCTCCGACATGGTCCCAGTGGAGCTGGGAATGGAAACAAAAGGAAGGATTAAAAACTGTCCAATAGCCGGGCGGTGGTGGCGCACGCCTTTAATCCCAGTACTCGGGAGGCAGAGGCAGGCGGATCTCTGTGAGTTCGAGGCCAGCCTGGTCTACAAAAGCTAGTACCAGGACAGGCTCCAAAACCACAGAGAAACCCTGTCTCGAAAAACCAAAAAAATAAAAAAAATAAAAAAATTTAAAAAAAAAACTGTCCAATATCTCTAAGAGTGCCCCCCAAACACAGGACAAGCAAGACCCTCTCATCCGTGCCTGCTCCTCTTGCTCTATAATCCACAAACAGGGAGTTTAGAGGCTCAACAAGGCCAGGTCCAAGATGATCCACCCAGACAAGCTCCCAGAACTCCAGCAAAGATTCATCATTCTTCATCTCTAAAACCAATGGGCAATGCATGTAACCCCCATCACTCTCCTCCCAATCTCCCACATTGCTTCTGGAAAATAAAGAACAAAACTGGCGGGGCTGGAGAAATGGCTCAGTGGTTAAGAGCACTGCCTGCTCTTCCAAAGGTCCTGAGTTCAATTCCCAGCAACCACATGGTGGCCCACAACCATCTGTAATGAGATCTGGTGCCCTCTTCTGGCCTGCAGGCATACATGCAGACAGAATATTGTATACATAATAAATAAATGAATATTTAAAAAAAATAAAGAACAAAACTGGCCCAAGCTGGAAAGGCTGCAGACATGCTGTCTGCAAATCTTCCTACTACCTTTCATGTGCTTATTTCAGGACCTCAGTCCATTCTGTTTCTTCTTTGCGTCACTCCCCCTTCTTTATTCTCCTCCTTAAATCTCTTTAACTGAGTGATCCAGCATCTATTCCCTTCGCATCACTGTTCAAATGTCACTTGCTCAGGTTGTGTAAATATCCCTGTCATTTGTCCTTAAAGCAGTTCTGAGGCAGGAGCATGGATAGTTCCAAGTCCACCTTGACTATGAAATGAGTTCAAGGTTACCCAAACAACTCAGACTATCTCAAAATAAAAAGAAGGCTGGAGTTGAAGTGATGGTGCACACCTTTAATCCCAGCATTCAGGAGGCAGCGACAGGAAGATCTCTGTGTTTGAGGCCAGCCTGGTCCACAGCCAGAACAAATTCTAGGGACAGTCAGGGTTACAGAGGAACCCTCTCAAGAAAAATATAAAAAAATTTAAAAAGAAGGTTGAAGATATAGCTCAGTGGCAGAACCTTAGGGCCAAACAGTCTGTAACTACACAGTTGCACAACTTCGTGGGTAGTGTTTGCAGAGTTCACACCAGAAGACAACCCTGGTTATCACTCCTCCTGAGGAGCTGCCCACTTTGTTTTTTGAGACAGGGTCTCTCCCTGGAACCTGAGGCCCACAGATTAATTAGTAGGCTGGCTGGTCAGCGAGCCCCAGAGAGCCGCCTACCTTGGCATACGCAGAGCTGGGTTACAAGCTCACTACACACGGCTTTTTACCATCATTCCCACTCTTTTTAAGGGGGTGCTGCAGGCCAGCATGTGGTCCTCAGCAGACTGAGCTGCACACCAGCAAAGACCATGGTCTGTATGCTCACCTTTGCGGCCCAAGCATCCAGCAGCAATGTCAGCACATACTATGCCCTCATTAACACTTGCTGAAAAAAGAAAGAACAGTTATTCTTCATTCCTTTTTCTGTTTGCTTGGTTCTTTGAGCCAGGATTTCCTCTGTAGTTTTGGAGCCTGTCTTGGAAGTAGCTCTTGAGCCAGGCTGGCCTCGAACTCATAGGGATCTGCCTGCCTCTGTCTCCCGAGTGCTGGGATTAAAGGCGTGTGCTACCACTCCTGGCTTTTAAAGATTTATTTTTATGTACATTGGTGTTTTGCCTGCACATATGTCTATGTGAGGATAACAGATCCCCTTGAACTGCAGTTACAGACAGTTGTGAGCTGCCATGTGAGTGCTAGGAATTGAACCCAGGTCCTCTAGAAGAGCAGCTAGTGTTCTTAAACAATCACCGAGCCATCTCTCCAGCACAGCTATTTTTCTAAGCACATAAATGTGGCTTCCAGCTAGCAACACTCTATAACCTCATTCTAACCTATGAGATATATACAGTATACATTTTGTTCATTTCACCAAGTCACAAAAGCCATAGCTCAGAGAGATTACCTGGACTGTCCAAGGCCAACCAGTGGGCATTGAGTAATTAGATGGCAGGGGCTCGAACCTTTGTAGTAAATTAACTCAGAATACTATATTTACAAGCAGCAGACTTGTGTTTGAACTAGGCCTGGCTTAGTAGCTCAAGGATTTGGAGTCCCACAATTAGATGCACCACTGGATGAGTATGCTTCAGTTTTCCCATCTCTAAAATGGGAGCACTCAGTATTGGGTGTGTGGAAAGCCAGGAGGGACTTACTCTATCATATCCCCCTATTGAGACCTCACAAAATCCAGTTTGTGACCAGGGTCTCCCACTCCTCAGTCTCCTGTCCTGCACATCCTCAGTTCCAAGTCCCTCTGCCCAGAAAGCGTGGGAGCCGACCTCCTAGGACCTCAGGGTTGCGCATCTTCCAATCCACCTTACTTCATCCCAGATCCGGAGGGCGTGGGGTGGAGTGGGAAGGTCAAGGGTTACGGAACTTGTGTCACGTGCTCGATGAAGAGGGCGGGCCCCCGCCGGCTCCCAGGCTCTGGTGAGCAGCCCACCGCGGGACGCGAAGCCCTGGACCCCAGCAGGGCCTGCTCACCTGCAGACTCCGGCGCTGCGAGGGCGCCTGCCGGAGAGGCGGCGGCAGCTTCTACTCCCCGGCTCCGGCTAATTCCCTCTCTCGGAGCTCAGACTCCGCCCTCAAAACGCGGAGCCAATCGGTGGCCGTCTCCTGAGTTTCCCGCCCACCAATGGGCGTCCCGCCTCAAGATTGGTCAGTGTGAATGAGCGCTGAAGGCACCAAGCCTTCGTTGGTCACGTGGGTGGCGCTTCTTAAAGCGACAGCTCTTGGTTGGCTAGAAGGTGGTGTGCCCTAGTTTACATAGTCCCCAGAGAGATAGTCCTCCTCCCGGACCTTGCGCCTGCTATTGCAGAGTCTTTCGCAGCAGAGTAAATCTTTAGGCTTTTAGTGCCTGACTTAGCTTTCCTCTCTCTATTATCCCTCCAATAATACCTCCAACAGCAACTGCTACAGGAACAGATGGGATTCACAGGAGCTGTTCCCTATGGACAGAAGAGACTTCTGGCCGGGTGTGATGATGCATTTGCACATCTTCAATCTCAGCGCTGAGGACGCAGAAGCAGGAGCATTTTTATGAGTTTGAGGCCAGTCTGGTTCACACAGTGAGTCTGAAGCCAGCTCAGGAATATCGTGAGAAACAAAAATCCAAAGAGGGTACAGCCTTGGTGGCGCGCGCCTTTAATCCCAGCACTTGGAAGGCAGCCTTAGGCAGATCTTTGTGAGTTCAAGGCCAGCCTGTTTCATAGTATGAGTTCCAGGACAGTCAGAAAAAATAAATAAATAAGTGAATAAAAATAAAGATGGTACTTTGGCTGGGCCAGACACTTCAATAATCCCTGGATTCTGCTCATTGGGCTCATGTCCCCATTCTCCTGACTCGTGCCTTATCGTCCATATTATAGGCTACAACTCATACACTGCCCTAACAGCTCTTTCCTAAACTCCTGTTGAGACAGTTACTGTGTGCTCTCTCTTCAGTGCCCCACCCTTCACCCCCTTCCCTTTGGGAAAAGATCTTCTGCCTGGCCAGGAACTCATTATGTAGACCATGCTGTCCCCCAGCAATCCTCCTCACAAGTCCCCCAAAGGCAAGACGTATAGGTTTGTTTCCGCGTATCTGGTTCATCAACAAGTCTCAGTTGATAAACAGTGAATTTCACCCAGCAAACAACCTCATTCCAAGTAAAAGAGGAAGTGGTGATGAGGCAGAAGGATTACCAATTTCAAACCTGTAAAGGAGGAATTGAAGGTTAACCTGATCCATTCTCAAAACAGAGACAGTTATTTACCAGTCTTCACTGCTAACCCAGCCCACAGAAATCGTAATTTCTGCCACACCCAATCTCTCTGTCTCTCTCTGTCTCTGTCTTTGTCTCTCTCTGTCTCTCTCTCTGTCGTTGTCCTGGAATTAGGTCTATCTACCAAACTCTGGCCAAACTCTTTTAAATACCAGTCAAAATCCTAAACATGCTTGCCCTGGCACTCTTTCTCTGAAGATCATTCCCACCCCTGAATCCACAGAAGCTTGCAAACCTCTATTGCTAAACCAGCCAGGTTTTTTTGTTTTTGTTTTTAGTTTTTTTTTCGAGACAGGGTTTCTCTGTAGCTTTGGAGCCTGTCCTGGAACTAGCTCTAGTAGACCAGGCTGGCCTCGAACTCACAGAGATCCACCTGCCTCTGCCTCTGAAGTGCTGGGATTAAAGCCATGTGCCACCATCACCGGGCCCAGGTTTTTGGTTTTTTGGGGTTTTTTGTTTTTTGTTTGACTTTGAGTGTGTGTGGGGGGGAGTGGTTTGAGACGGGATTCTTTGTGTTGTAGCTCTAGCTGTCCTGGACCTCCCTCCATAGACAGGCTGGCCTTGAACTCTTAGAGTTCTGCCTCCCTCTACCCTGCCCCAAGGGTGGGGGTCAAAGGCGTGCCACCACACCCAGCCAGCCAGCTTTTTTCTAAAAAGGGTATAGCCCCCTTTCTTCTTCCTGAACATCACCTCCCGGCAGCTGCAGAGATTTAGTTTGCCTGCCCTGCTATTTTTCTCCCAAACTTTAATGAAAGAAAGTATCCAGCAAAGTTAGAGGTTAAATTTTATTTCATCCCAAAACAGTAGAAATTTTAAAAACTTGTGTATGTGAGTGGAAGGCAGAGTGCATGCACACGGAGGTCAGTTTACTTTCCAGAGCTGGTTCTCTTCCACCTTGCTTTTGAGGCAGGGTCTTGTTTCTAGGCAATGGCGTCCAAGCTAACTGGTCCACCTGGTTGGCCAGTCTCACCTCTCTTCTCACTGTAAGTAT
This sequence comes from Microtus oregoni, assembly GCF_018167655.1. Classification (NCBI taxonomy): domain Eukaryota; kingdom Metazoa; phylum Chordata; class Mammalia; order Rodentia; family Cricetidae; genus Microtus; species Microtus oregoni. The sequence goes on along the minus strand of NW_024543071.1, from coordinate 49,468,621 downwards.
ACTAGGATTTCAGCTATTGGCCCTCACACCCAACTTTATTATTGTTTTTTATGGGGGGGGGGGGTTTAAAACAGGGTGTTACTGTGTACATGTCTGTCCTAGAATTCACTGTGTAAACCAGGCCTGTTTCTATCTCTAGAATGCTGGGATCAAAAGTGTGTGCCACCACACCCAATTCCAGTTTCTGATCTTTTAAAAAAAATTGCGAGGTGGTGGTGAAACATGCCTTTAATCCCTGCACTCTGGAGGCAGAGGTAGGCGGATCTCTGTGAGTTCCAGGCCAGCCAGGTCTACAAAGTGAGTCTAGGACAGCCAAGCCTATACAGAGAAGCCTTGTTTCAAAAAAACAAACAAACAAAATGTGTTTTTTTGTTTTGTTTTTTTAAAAATCTGAATGTGTGCATACACTTGCCAGTCAGAGGACAACTTGCAGGAGTTGGGTTCTCATCACAGCAAGGAGGGACCAAAAATTGAACCTCAGGCCATCAGGCAACAAATTCTTTTACTTGTTTCACCATCGTCTCAGGCCCCTTGGTCAAGTACTTGTCTACTACTTGTAGGACGTAAACTGGGTGACGTGATACACGCCTGCAATGCTGGCTCTTGGGAGGAGGGAGCGAGAGAAGCACAAGTTCAGTATTATCCTCAGCTACATATCAAGTTTAAGGCTAACCTGCGATATAGGAGCCCCAAGAAAGTAAAATAATCCCAGCACTCGGGAAACAGAGCCAGGTGAATCTTGAGTTCGAGGCCAGCCTAGTCTACAAGAGCTAGTTCCAGGACAGGCTCCAAAGCTACAGAGAAACCTTGTCTCGAAAAAAAAAAAAATAAGGAAAATAAATTTTATTTATTTAATGCAATTCAAGTGATCAAACCTCCAAGTTTGCATCTGCTAGACAAAAATGTTCTACCACTAAGTTACATCCTCAGCATTTTATTAAAGAATTTTTTTTTAAATTTAAGATTTTTTTTTATTAGTGTTTTGCTTGCATGTATGTCTGTGTACCATGTGTGTACCTGGTGCTTGAGGAAGTCAGAAGAGGGCATCAGATCCCTGGGACTGGAGCTATGTGTCAACATGTGGGTGCTGAGAATGGACACAGCTGGAAGAGCAAGTTCTCTCAACTGATGAGCCACCTCTCCAGCCCCAAGATTTACTTCCCGCTATTTTTATTTGTGTATGTATGTGTGCACATGAGTGCAGACTGTGCTCCAGGAAGCCAGAGGAGTCAGATCCCCGGGAGGTGGTGACAGGTGTCGTGAGCAGGCAACATGGTGCTGGTGATTGAACTCAGGTCCTATGCAGGAGCAGCAAGAGCCCTTAAGCCATCTCTCCATCCCTTATTTTTTAATTCCAGAAGAAATTCCTACATGAGAACCTGGACAGGCACGCTTACTCCTCTTCCTTTCAGGGCTCAATACTGCTGCTTGGGAAAGAAAATCCTCTGGAACTAAGCTGTGAAAGCCAGATGGATGGAACTGGGGTTGCCATGGCAACTCCACCTTAGGCTACTGACCCTGCTGGGTCTCTCCCAGTTACATGGACTTGCAGTGTGGTTTCCAGGCTTGAACACCAAAATGTCTGTCCATCTATGAAGGCCTTAGTTTATCCGCCCATTAGCATTGGGCTGGGCTGCTGGCTGGTACTGCTCACATTTGTGAGCCTAAACCACTACTGACAGCTTGAAGGCAGGAGAGGGCGGAAGAAGGCCCAGGCCTGTCAGGGCAACATCATATCTAGTGAAGCTGTATATAATCTGCCTAGAGTTTACTTGCTCCCAACTGGAGTAGAAGCAAGAGCTCAGGGAGGCAGCAATACGATCCACATCACCAGAGGAAAAGAGGAGGCTACTGTGGATGCCATCTGGGATGGATCACCGCTGAGCCATTCTGTCCTCAGAACAAAGCTACTTTGGCATTAAAGTGGGTCTAAGCTCAGGGTAAGGGTAGCCCTGGCTGTTTTTTGTTTTTTTTGAGTCACAGTTTCTCTGTGTAGCTTTGGAGCCTGCCCTGGCACTTGTTCTGTAGACCAGGCTGGCTTTGGACTCAGAGATCCACCTGTCTCTGCATTCTGAATGTTGGGATTAAAGATGTGCACCACCGCCTGTTTTTTGGGGTTTTTTTTTTGTTTTGTTTTGTTTTGTTTAAGACAGGGTTTCTCTCTAACTTTGGAGCCTGTCCTGGAACTAGCTCTTGTAGACCAGATTGGCCTCAAACTCAGAGATCCACCTGCCTCTGCCTTCCGAGTGCTGGGATTAAAGGCGTGCGCCACCACCACCTGGCTACTACCACCTGGTTTAATAATTATTTTAATATTTTTATGGTCTATTTAACTTTATTTATATGCATTGGTGTGAGGGTATCAGATCCCCTGGAACTGGATCTTCAGACAGTTGCGAGTTGCCATATGGGTGCGGGAAATTGAACCTGGGTTCTCTGGAAGAGCAGCCAGTACTCTTAATCCCTGAGCCTTCTCTCCAGCCCTTGTTTTGTTTTCTTTTGAGGCAGAATCTCACTATATAAAGTGGACTGACGCCCAGTTCCAATTAAGAACATTTTAGATATAAAACAGAACATGAAGGGAGATAAGAAACTACAAAACCGGGCTGGAGAGATGGCTCAGAGGTTAAGAGCACTGACTGCTCTTCCAAAGGTCCAGAGTTCAATTCCCAGCAACCACATGGTGGCTCACAACCATCTGAAATGAGGTCTGGTGCCCTCTTCTGGCCTGCAGGCATACACACAAACAGAATATTGTATACATAATAAGTAAATAAATAAATATTTAAAAAAAAAAAAAAGAAACTACAAAACCTTGTTCCAGGAGTTGTGATAGACAAGGGAAAGGGAAAAGGGAGCCATATTGTGGTGCCTTTCTCTTGCCATGTTCTGACATCATTCTGGATACTTCAGCTCTCTATTTATTAATTTGCTTACTTTTTTATTATTTTTGTTGTTATTATTGAGACAAGGTCTCACTGTGTAGCCCAAGCCAGCCTGGAACTCTTGTAGACCTGATTGTCTCTGCCTCCCTAGAGCTGATAGTGAAGAAATGAGTCACCACACCAAGGAGCATCGGCTCTTTAATTTCTGAACCTCAACACAATTAACACTGGGACCATATTATGTAAGATGCAGTCTTTGAGCAGCTGGGCTCACAGCCCTTAAAATAAACCAGGAATGATCTTGTATACCTGTAGTCCTTACACCTGGAATTCAAAGGCAGCCTAGGATACACAGTGGTTCAAGGTTAGTACAGGTTTGAGAACCCATCTCAAAAGCAAATAAATAACAACAATACTAAAAGCTCTTATTCCGACCAAGAGAAGACAACATTTCCATGAGAACCAAAGACCTTTTATGGTTAAAACACAGAGTAAAAAGTCTTGAGAGCACAGCTCCGCTGGAAGAAGTAGCCATAGCCTTCTGTGGACAAGAGATCTTCCTTGCCTCCGTAACAGTGGCCAGACTGAACCTCTAGACGATATATCAAGCAGGAAAGTCACGTTCTCTAAATCAGGACCAAACGAGGCTGGAGGCTCCCTTACTCAGCTCACGAGTCCTATGATAAATCAGGAAAACCATGTAAGTTAGACACCAAGGTCTCTGGCAGCCAAAACCATAGACTTCCCACCCCAAGGACATATGTCTTGGACTTCCAAAAGAATAGGATGAGAACTTACACGTCTCTGAGACATTAAATCCTACAGTTTCCCCCTCTCCTGTATACCCCTTCTTCAGAGAATAGAACCAGAACCCATGTCAGAAACTCACCCAAGTAATCGTCCATCAGAGAGCCAATAGCAAACTGTAGGAAGAATGGTAAAAAGGGCGGTGAGGCCAAGGCACAAGGATATCCTCGACCCACCCGACCCGACTCCAGGCTTCTATCATCAATCCCCCTTTCAGGGAAAAATAGCACAGAAATAGTAATTCAAATAAAAAGAAAGAAAGAAAGAAAGAAAGAGAAAACAAGAAACCAACAGCTCTCAGCTGGGAATGACAGTACTGACTTATTTATAATCCAACCACTTGAAAAGCTGAGGCAGGAGGATTATGAGTTCCAGGCCAGTTTGGGCTATATCATTAAGACACTGCCTCAAAAATAAAATTAACCAGCCGGGCGGTGGTGGCGCACGCCTTTAATCCCAGCACTCGCGAGGCAGAGGCAGGCGGATTTCTGTGAGTTCGAGGCCAGCCTGGTCTACAAGAGCTAGTTCCAGGACAGGAACCAAAAGCTATGGAGAAACCCTGTCTCGAAAAATCAAAAAAAAAAAAAAAAAAAAGAAAGAAAGAAAAAGAAAATTAACCAAATAGCTCCAGGCCTGCCCAGTAAAGGCAAGAAGTCAGGCAAGAGACTCACAATGTCATTCTTGTCCACACGTGTCCCCACAATCTTGAGGCGGATCTCATCATCCTGTTGAATCACAATGTCCTGTGGAAGGAGAGAACCATGTACTAAAACGTACTCCGCCCACAGTCTCAGGCCGTCTTACTCTCTTCCCTCGCTCACCTCATCCATTGTCTTGTAACAAGGTGGGTTGGAGTTCGGGTCGAACTCCATCTCCGATGGGATGGACTAGAAGGAAATTGACATAAAGATTAGCACTTCAAATGGCTTTGTCAAGAGATGATATCAGGACTATGTCTCCTCCTTGGACCCTACCCAGTATACCGACTTACATGTCTAGAGATGAAGCAAGACATAGGCCCAATTTCTGTGAAAAGTCCAACCTAGGAGGAAAATGAATGATCACACTTCAAAGGCTTTCAGGAACTAATTTTCCCGCCTTTAGCTGATATCTAATTATATTATTCATGTTTCCTAAGAGTCTGAATTGTAGCATTTGTTTTCATTTCTCTTTCACACAATCTTTCATTTCTTTATGTAACAAGTCTTTTTCTGTCCTGCCAGCCAGCTCCCAAATAATGACACAGACACTTATTATTAATTATGAAAGCTTAGCCTTAGCTTAAGCTTGTTTTGTTTTGCTTTTCGAGACAGAGTTTCTCTGTGTAACAGTCCTGGTTGAGCTGGAATGAACTTTTAGACTAGGTTGGCCTTGAACTCACAGAGATCTGCAAACCTCTGCCTGATTCTGCCTCCTGAGTTCTGGGTTTTAAGGTGTGCACAGAAAGAGAGATAGGAAAGGAGGGAAGGAAGGAGGGAGAAAGATGTGCACCACCACGACCCTGATGCTTAGGCTTGTTTTTTTTTTTTTTTAATATTTATTTATTTATTTTGTATGCAGTTAGTCAGAAGAGGGCACCAGACCTCATACAGATGGTTGTGGACCACCATGTGGTTGCTGGGAATTGAACTCAGGACCTTTGGAAGAGCAGGCAATGCTCTTAACCACTGAGCCATCTTTCCAGCCCCCTTAGGCTTGTTTTTAACTAGCTCTTATAACTTAAATTAACCCATTTAACTCTTTACCTTTCTTTCGTTCTATATGTCCAACTCTCTCCATGTCTCCTTAGTGTCTTACTGGCATATTTTGATTGCCCACATCTTCCTCCTCTTCCTCTCTCTCCCCAGAAATCCCACCTATCCTCCCTGCCTAGCTTTTGGTCATTCAGCTTTTTATTACACCAATCACAGCAATGCATCTTCACAGAATACAAATATCCCACATCTTTACATTTTTATTTTATTTTTTCATTATTATTATTATTATTATTATTTTTTTTTGGTTTTTTCGAGACAGGGTTTCTCTGTAGCTTTGGTGCCTGTCCCGTAACTAGCTCTTGTAGACCAGACTGGCCTCAAACTCCCAGAGATCCGCCTGCCTCTGCCTCCCGAGTCCTGGGATTAAAGGCGTGTGCCACCTCCGCCCGGCTTTTCTTTTTTTTTCTTTTTTTTTTTTTTAAATATTTATTTATTATGCACACAATATTCTGTCTGTGTGTATGCCTGCATGCCAGAAGAGGGCACCAGACCCAATTACAGATGGTTGTGAGCCACCATGTGGTTGCTGGGAATTGAACTCAGGACCTTTGGAAGAGCAGGCAATGCTCTTAACCTCTGAGCCATCTCTCCAGTCCCCCGCCCGGCTTTTTTCATTACTTTTATGTGTGTGAATATTCTGCCTGCTTGCAGTGCCCATGAAGGGGAGAAAAGGTTGTTGGATCCTGTGGAATTGGAGTTACAGAAGATTGTGAACCATAATGTCGGTGGTGGAAATCAAACCCAGGTCTTCTAGAAGAGCAACCAGTGCTCTAAACCACTAAGCTATAATCCTTAGCTTTCAAAAACTTTTAGGTTTAAGACATAAACATTAAGGGTATCACTAATTTGCACTTGCTAACCTTGCATTTACTATATAGCCCGAGCAGGCCTTGAATTTGTGATCCCTGTCTCAGCCTCCCAAATAGGGAGGATTACAGGCTTGTGTTACTAAGACTGAATTTTACCAGGGTACCAGGGATCAGAACTCAAGTCCTCATGCTTGCACAGGAAGCACTTTACCCACTGAACAATATCCCAGATTCCCACTTTGTCTGAGACAGAGTCCCAACTCTATAGCCCACGTCAGGTGGATTAAAACCTGCAGAGGCAGGCAGCCTGGTCTACAAAGGGAGTTGCAGGATAGGCAAGGCTATAGAGAAGCCCTGCCTCAATAAACAAATAAATCTTAATAACAATGCCAGCCAGTGGTAGCACACACCTTTAATCCCAGCACTCACTCTGTGAGTTCAAGGCCAGCCTGCGCTGGAAGAGCTAGTTCCAGGACAGAAACTAAAGCTACAGAGAAACCCTATCTCAAAAAAAAACTTAATAAGCCGGGCGGTGGTGGCGCACGCCTTTAATCCCAGCACTCGGGAGGCAGAGGCAGGCGGATCTCTGTGAGTTCGAGACCAGCCTGGTCTACAAGAGCTAGTTCCAGGACAGGCTCCAAAACCACAGAGAAACCCTGTCTCGAAAAAAACCAAAAAAAAACCAAAAAAAAAAAAAACAACAACTTAATAACAACAACAAAAAATTTAAGACAATCAGTAAGTGACTACCCCACAACCTATGAATGCTCTTACCTTGTTGACCTGAGTGACCACAGCGTCCACCACCTCACCTTTAAAAGGCCGGAAAACAATAGCCTTGTACTTAACTGGATAAAGAACAAAACCTCGTCCTGGCTGGATCACACCAGCACCAATATTGTCGATGGTGGTGACAGCAATGACAAAACCATACCTGAAAGAAGGATGAAACAACACAGCTACTATGTGTGAAGATCCTCTAACAATCCATCAGCAACATTAGTCTGTGTGTGTCTGTGTGATAGAACTTCTGCTCTGGGAGCTCAATGACCAAGAAAAAGCCAGGCCCACCGATCAGTATCTGTAAGAGCAAATGATGCTCTCATATTTGTACAATAAATGCTCAAGAAGGCTGACATATCCCTATTATCTCAGCACTGAGGCAGAATTAATTGGTCAGGGTCGGAGGCCAGGCTGAGACAACATGGTGAGACTGAGACAGATGTTTCAAAAAACTACAAACAGGGATGGACTGGAGAGATGGCTCAGCAGTTAAGAGCTCAGCTCTTCAGAGTTCAATTCCCAGCAACCATGTGGTGGTTCACAGCCTTCTACAATGAGATCTGGTGCCCTTTTCTGGCACGCAGGCAAAACACTACATAATAAATAAATACAAACGAGCTGTGGCGATGACACAAGCCTCTAATTCCAGCACTGAGAGGCAGGCAGATCTCAGAGTCGGAGGCCAGCCTGGTCTACACAGTGATGCTACCTCAAAAACCAAAAACATTTGCATAACTGTCTGAGCTCACATAAGGGCTGGAAATTTGGTTACCCAACTCTGCAGAGGGCCCAAAGCAGGCAAAAACTGGCTGCCATGGGTGCCTGGATGGGTGAAAGGGCTCCTCAGAATGAGTGACAAGCCCGTTGAAAAGAAGTTGGGTTCCAGGCTAGGGTCATTGTAACTTACTTCCCAGTGCAGGTCCCCTCCACCTCGGTGAAGAGCTTCTGCTTCACCGTGTTAAGTAAGTTGGGACCGAAGTAGCGTGGGTGCAGCAGAATCTCGTGCTCTAGGGAAATCTGCAGACAAAGTGGGATGGAGATTCAGTCAGCCGCATTGAGAATATGGGGAAACTAGTCAGCCCTTCCCGGTCTCCTGGCTCCTCCTGCCCCGGCCCTCGCCGCCACCCCGCGTCCGACTCACGTGATAAAACATTTTCTGCAGAAGTTTGGAGCTCAGAGCCACGAACTCAGCAGGCAGCAGCCTCACCGGAAACACTTGCAGATGTGTCGAAGCCACTTCCGCGGCGCTGCTGAAGCCTAACGTCATGGGCGGATCCACGAAGCCCCGCCCCTCAAGCCTGCTCATTTGGCGCTCAGACTTCCCCCTTACATAAAGCAAGTTCCAGGACAGCTACGACTACACAGAGAAACTCTACCGAAAAATCAAACCAAACCAAACAAACAAACAAAAAGATAGTTTACTATAGGCCTGGCTTGATGCCGCACCCCCTTAAACCCAGCAGAGGCAGACAAGTCTCTGTGAGTTCGAGGCTACCCTAGTGTTACATAGTGAGTTCTAGGAAAACCAGGGCTGTGTGTGTAAACCCTTTCTCATAAAACAAAAACTAAAAAAGAGTTAACTGGGTTTTTTTTTTTTTTTTTTTTTTTTGGTTTTTCGAGACAGGGTTTCTCTGTGGCTTTGGAGCCTGTCCTGGAACTAGCTCTTGTAGACCAGGCTGGTCTTGAACTCACAGAGATCCTGCTGCCTCTGCCTCCCGAGTGCTGGGATTAAAGGCGTGCGCCACCATCGCCCAGCAAAAGAGTTAATTGTTAAAGAAAGCTGAAACAAAGTGCATAGAAAAGCAAAAGGTCCAGGACAGCCAGAGCTACACAGAAAAACCCTACCAAGCCGGGCGGTGGTGGCGCACGCCTTTAACCCCAGCAATCGGGAGGCAGAGGCAGGCGGATCTCTGTGAGTTCGAGGCCCGCCTGGTCTACAAGAGCTAATTCCAGGACAGGAACCAAAAAGCTGCGGAGAAACCCTGTCTCGAAAATCAAAAAAAAAAAAAAAAAGGCAAAATGCTTTTGTTGAGCAAATATTTTTGAAGACTGCTTTATTTCCTTGTTTGTTTTGAGATAGGAGTTTCTCTGTGTAACAACTCTGATTGTCCTGGAACCTGCTTTGTACACCGGATTGAGTGTTCAGATTATGAACAACTGATCTGTTCCAAAGCTGTGTTCTTGATTAATATATATTCTACTTCAGATTTAATCTGACCAAAAAATCCAGAACATTAGGGCTGGAGAGATGGCTCAGAGGTTAAGAGCACTGATTGCTCTTCCAGAGGTCCTGAGTTCAATTCCCAGCAACCACATGGTGGCTCACAACCATCTATAATGAGATCTGGTGCCCTCTTCTGGCATACAAACATACATGGAAGGAATATTGTATACATAATAAATAAATAAATCTTTAAAAAAAAAAATCCAGAACATTAGCAGACCATCATGTCTCCTCTGAAAAACGTAGATGGAATCTCAGAGCTTAGAACAGTTCTCCAAGTGTGGTGTGGAGGAAGAAACATTCATGATCTTGGGGACTCCTCTTCCAGCTGCCTATCTGTGAGATTGGGTTTTCTTTACATGCTCCAGTCCAAACAATAACCCATAATAGCTCAGAAACAGATGTAAGAATCTAGCTATCTTTTTGTTGTTGTTTGTTTGTTTGAGACAGGGTCTCTATCGTAGCCCTGACTGGTCTGGACCATGCTGGGTTTGAACTCGGCAATCTGCTTACCTCTCCTTCCTGAGTGCTGAGCTTAAAAGCACATGCCATGACGCCTAGCTTTTATGACAGATATTAAGAAAATTTGCAGCTGGGCGATGGTGGCGCATGCCTTTAATCCCAGCACTCGGGAGGCAGAGACAGGTGGATCTCTGTGAGTTCGAGACCAGCCTGGTCTACAGGAGCTAGTTCCAGGACAGGCTCCAAAACCACCGAAAAACCCTGTCTCGAAAAACAAAAACAAACAAAAAAAAAGAAAAACCAAAACAAACAAATAAACAAAAGATATTGTGCCTTTGCAACTGTAGCTCAGTGACTGTTGTAAGACATTATTTCAGGGGAGTCCTGAACAAACATCTACTTTTGCCCAGGTAAGGAACCAAAACCAAAAATAAAAAATAAAGTCACCCGTGAGAAACTCAGCACTGCACACACAAACAGGAACCCAACTTTAAAGAAAAAGATATCTGTCATGTAACTTTTATGAAAGAGTCATTTGTGCCCACAGGGCTCTCAACCCACAGGTTGAGGAGTTCTGTTTTTGCCAGCCTCAGCCTCAATGAACCTCTCTCCAAGGCAGAATGTTTCCTAAGAGGAAACTGCTACACACCAGTGGCAGAGGGCATGTTTTGTATGAGCAACGGAGGGAGACCCTGTGTTCAATTCCCAGCAAGAGAAAAAGCAAAAGTGAGAGATTAAGATTACTCTCAGGGTGTTGGTGGTCCACACCTTTAATCCCAGCATTCAAGAAGCAGAAAAAGATGGATCTTTGGGTTCTAGGACAGTAGGCATGCCTTGGAGTTACTGTCTTTCTTTTTGAGGGAGAGGGTATTATTATGTAGCCATGGGTGGCCTGAGATTTGCTTTGTTTGTAGCTGGTTTTTTGAGACAGGATTTCTTGGTATAGCCTTGGATGTCCTGGAACTTGCTCTGTAGACCAGACTGGTCTTGAACAATCACAGGGATCCTTCTGCCTCTGCCTCCTGAGTGCTGGGATTAAAGGCCACCACCGCCCAGCTGGTTTGCTTTATAAACTAGGCTTGCCCTCAGCTTTTGACCATTCTCCTGTCTTTGCTTCTGAAGGCCTAGGACTACATGTCACTAAGGGGTGCTTGGTGTGGAGTGACAGGATACTGACACACTCCTGAAAACCTTATGCAATAGGGACAGGAATCATTCTACTCTACAGCCCTTCCCTCTGCGAATCTTGGGACTCTTAAAAATTTATACAAGTGAACACCTGTAATCCCAGATTTGGAAACTAGAAAGATTAGGAATGCAGATCTGGCTACAATATCACATATGAGGACAGTCAGTGCTAAGTGAGGCCCTGTCTTAAAAAAAAAAAAGGAAAAAAGTTGTGTGTATGGGGGGGAGAGTTCTTCAGTAGTAGCCATCTTTGACAGCTGTGACAGTACCTGCCTACAGTTCCATCAGGTGAGGTAGCGGCACACCAAGTCCTGAGTCAACTTGGGCTACATGAGCACATCCTTTTCAATCACAAAAGTAGCTACACTGAAAAAGAAAAAAGAAAAAAGAGAGGGAGGAAAGGAAGGAAGGAAGGAAGAAAATCACAAAAGAAAGAGAGAAGCCAGGCAGTGGTGGCACACACCTTTAATCCCAGCTGGTTTGAGACCAGCCTGGTCTACAAGAGCTAGTTCCAGAACAGGCTCCAAAGCTACAGAGAAACCCTGTCTCGAAAAAAAAAAAAAAAAAAGAAAGAAAGAAAAAGAAAAAAGGAAAGAAAAAAAAGAAAGAGAGAGAGAAAGAAAGAAAAAAGGCAGGCAGAAAGGAAGGAAGGGAGGAAGAAAACCCTCCAGTCTTGGGACTATTTTATTTATTTATTTATTTATTTGTTTTTTTGAGGGGCTCACTGTGCAGCTCAGGCCTGCCTGGAAGTCACTATATTGACCAGGCTGGCTTTTAACTCACAGCCTCTGCTTCCCAGGTGCTGGGATTAAAAGTGCATTACCATCTACACCTGGATTTTATGTCGTCCAGGCAGTCCTGGAACTATGTAGTTTGGGCTGCCTTGAAAATCGGATGCTGTCTTCTGTCTCCTGAATGCTGGTATTGCAGACATGCACCATAACATGTGGGTTATGTGCCCATACAGGACTATCCTCAGCCAAACTGCCATCCTCTTCAGGACTCTGGCTAGGTCTGCAGGCAGATCATCTCAGTTGGGCTTGCTGACTATTGACTTTCCCTTATAGGAGGAGTTGTGGACAGTCATGGGACCTCACCTGAGTATCCAGCTACTCCCCTCAACCAGTTGTATACAATTCTAATTGCACAGGGCCCGGAATCTCTAGGAGGCGCTAAAATATGTAGGTGTAGGATGACTGGGGAGGAGGCTCTGTCTATGAGGCTGTAAGGAAAGTTATCATTTATGCTAGGTAAACACTTTCCAGCAGGGCTTTCTAGGGTGACTCATTCATTCTCTTGTAACCCCTTACCTATGCTCTGTAAATCCAATAAATTCACCGGAGCCCAAAGGTGAGCTTTGGTGGTCTAGTACCTTGGTTTATCATTGGAACTGTTGAGAAGAGATTTCTAACAACCAAGACATTTTTAAACTCTGGCCCACTCCTGTCCACTGGCGCTTGGGAAGTGGTCATTCTCTGACACCACCGCTGAGCCTGGAACTAAGTGGGGCATGCCGGAATTTTTGAAGAAGTTCACAAGAGTGAACTGCACTTTTGAGAAGTGTAGCTTACTGTTTTCGGCAGAGCCTACACATTACACACTGTGTCTCCTAAGAACTCTGCCGCAGGAACGCGCAGACACACTGCGCAGATGCTAACTTGATACCCCATCCAGGCGCGTAATCTCCCTAGGGAAAACAGGTAAGTGAAGAAATTCAGCCAATCCTGAGGGGTCTGAGGCAAAGAAGGCGGGATGAGGAAGAAAAAGTTTAGGACGGGAGCAACAACCAATCGGGAGCCTTGATGCCTGAACGATGGCAGATACTACCCATTTGGAGAAGACGGTTACCGAGGGGCGGGGTAGTGGACGGTGAGCCAATCCACGATGGGAGAGGGCAAGCTGAAGCCAATTAGGACAGCGAAGGTGGGAAGGGGCGGAGCTTTCCTGGTGGCTGCTAGGTTGTGGATGAGGGCTCATCTTTCTCTGCTAGTTCCTACGCTCGGAGTCCTTATCCTTGGAATGTGAGAGGAAGAAGCGCAGGAAGTTCCGGAACCGGGGCGTGAAGGCATCGCCCTGGAAAGCTTGGGCGCGAAAGACAGTCCTAGTTGAAGGAGTCACTGGAAGGCATCGTCTGGGACCGAGGAAGCAGAGGCTAGTTAGGGGCGGGACTTCCGGGGGCAGGGCTTTTTTTTCGAATAGGGGCGGGGACGATCCTTAAGGTTAGGTCTAGGGGGCGGAGCCAACAGGTCTTTGGGTGTGACCTGGGAGAAAGATAGGCATTTAACTGAAACATGGTTGGGGGTGTGGGATGTGTTGCCAGAGGCCTTGGGTGGTAAGCCCTAGTTAAGGGCTGAAGTGGAGGTTGCTGTGGAAATTACCTGACCTAACTCAGACTTATTTTTGCAGGGGAACTACTGTTGGGGAACTTTCTTGGGCACCCTTCCCCTTCTTGGGGTGCTATGGAGTTCCCAGAACACAGTCAGCAGCTGCTTCAGAGCCTGCGGGAGCAACGGTCCCAGGGTTTCCTTTGTGACTGTACTGTGATGGTTGGTAGCACCCAGTTCCTGGCCCATCGGGCTGTGCTGGCTTCCTGCAGCCCATTCTTTCAGCTTTTCTACAAGGAGCGAGAATTGGACAAGAGGGATCTGGTGTGTATTCACAATGAAATTGTCACGGCCCCAGCCTTTGGGTTGCTTCTGGACTTCATGTATGCTGGCCAGCTGGCCCTTAGGGGAGATACCCCTCTAGAAGATGTGCTGGCTGCAGCTAGCTACCTGCACATGAATGACATCGTTAAGGTGTGTAAACAGCGCTTGCAAGCCCGGGCTCTGGCGGAGGCAGACAGTACCAAGAAGGAAGAGGAAAGCAATCCTGCTAGTATGGAGTTTTTGTCAGGCAGTTCTCGTGGCCCCCAGCCTTTACTGGCATCTGTTGAGCCGTCAGCCCGCTGGAGCAAAGAGGAATGGAAGGGTCCAGCCACTCCCTTACCTATTGCTCATTCTGCAGATGAGCCGCCAGTGTCCGGTGGCGCTGACACTACACAACCAAGCATGGAAGTCGACCCACCACATCTGCGGGCACCTCCCCCACAAGTGGCTGATGTCTCTGTCTCTCTTGCCAGCCCCAGTAGCTCTACAGAGACCATTCCTGTAAACTACTTCTCTTCTGGCCTTCCAGCAGTTTCCGTGGAGCCCTTGACTCCTCTAGATGTGGTTCCTGAGAGTCTGAGGGTGGTGGAACCAAGGGATACTGGAGGACCATTGCAAGGCTTCTATACTCCAGCTCCAGCCCCACCCCCAGCTCCAGCCCCAGTTGAAGCTGAACTGGTGCAGGTGAAAGTAGAAGCTATTGTCATCTCTGATGAGGAGACTGACTTGTCCGAGGAACAGCCTCAGGGACCTGAAGGGCTGTTCACATCTGGAGGTGCAATGTATGGGGGACATGGGGGACAGTCTTCACAGCCAGACACTTTTGAGGAGCCAGGGGCAACAGGACTAGAGGAGGTGGGGCCAGGTGACCACTTCCTGCCTCCAGAACCTCATCTTCCATACCATCTGCTGCCTGGTCCTGGGCAGTATCATCGGGGACTGGTGACCTCACCCCTGCCTGCACCACCAGCCCTGCATGAGCCACTCTACCCTCCTTCTGAGTATGAAGTAGCTCCAGGGAGCTTTGGGGGTTTTACAGAGGATGTTCCCACCTGTAAGACATGTGGAAAGACCTTCTCATGTTCTTATACATTACGGAGACATGCCACAGTGCATACACGAGAGCGACCCTATGAATGCCGCTATTGCCTACGTAGCTATACACAGTCAGGGGATCTCTACCGCCACATCCGCAAGGCTCATAATGAGGACCTGGCCAAACGCAGCAAACCAGACCCGGAGGCCAGCTCCAATCTTGGGGTGCATCCCCTCTCTGGCTCCCAGACAACAGAGAGACAGAGCAGTGGTGGTGGAGTAGCACCCAAAGATTTTGTACTTGGTCCCAAAAATTAACATCTGGGGAGCATGAGCTGATGCCAGGCCTGCGCTTACTACTGTTAGATGGCTACAGAGGAAGTTGGAGGCATCCCATCATTACTACAGGGTGGCAGAATGAAGGTTCTTCTCAAGCTGAAGGTGTCTACCCATCTCTTTGTCAAGCCAGATAAGTAGGACATGGGGCAAAGCAGGTCAGCCACAACACTCCAAGGCACTGGGAATTTTCCTGAGGTGCGTCTCATCCCACATTCTGGAACATAAAACTAGCCGTGAAATTATCCCTTTGAACCGGTGTTAGCTGGTTCCTTCCACAAGTCCGATGGGTTCATGTCTGCCCTCTAGGTCTTTTATTTGACAACTGCATTGGGTAAGCATGTGACTGCTTATGAGGCAAAAAGTGAAACGCAGAGGGCAGCATAGACTTAACAGGGAAGGTACAAATAGGGAATCTCACACATGCTTTACTACAGTTGAACTTGTGTTCTGGGCTCTATTGGGTACTTCATACACTCATTTTTAATCCCTGACAACTCTTTAGGCTCTTCTGCTTCAGATGCAAAGAAACTTGAGACTCAGGACTCATTTATTCAGGGTCATTGAGCTGGTTAAGGAGAAAGCTAGAATTTGAACTTGGCTTGTGACTCCAGATAAAATTCATGATAAAACCATACATTTTCAAAATAATGTTCAAGGCAAATAGTTAGCCAACAACTAGAAGGTTTTTCTTTCTTTTTTTATTTTTATTTTTTTTTATTTTTACTTAAAAATTTCCACCTCCTCTCATTTCCCTTCCCCTCCCTCCATCCCCCTCCCCCCGGTTTTTTCTTTCTTTATTTGAAGATTTATTTATTTGCCATGAGGTGGTAGCTTATGCCTTTAATCCCAAGACTGGGAAGCAGAGGCAGTTCTCTGAGTTCCTGGACAGCCAGGACTACACAGAGAAACCCTGTTTCAAAAAACAAAATTTATTTTATGTGTACGGGCTTTTGGCTACATGTATGTCTTTGTACCACACATGCATGGCTGTTATCTGCTGAGGCTACAAGAGGGCATCAGATCCTCTGGAACTAGCGTTATGGACGGTTGTGAACCACATGTGGGTGCTGGGGATTGAACCTGGGTCCTCTTGAAGAACAACAGGTGATCCATCCTCCAGCTCCAGAAGTTGTTTTTTTTATTCTTTTGAGTGTGTGGCTTTGTTCCCTTACCTGTGTCCTCTGCATTGGACCTAGAAAGATCTTTGGTTGTGTGTTTTGACAATAGACGTATTGATAAACTTGAAATTTCTGCCTTTTTGTCAATTTGAATTGAGGTCTCTGAAGATGAGAAACTGGTGAGAGAAAACTGTGTGCCCATGGAGAGGGTTGTTTACGGGGGCTGAGAACCTGAGGAAATATTGAAATGACAGCTGCTTGGGAAAGCTAAGGCAGGAAATCCCATGAGGATTTTATAGTCCTCTAAGCTTGGACCCTTACTTCCAAATGTGGGGCTGGGGACTGATGGTTTACCTAGCCTGAGACCTTGGGATCTGGATCCCTAGCACTCCGAAAAGAAGTAAAATTGTGGGGACTGATGGTTTACATAGCCTGAGACCTTGGGATCTGATCCCTAGCACTCCGAAAAGAAGTAAAATTGTGGGGACTGATGGTTTACATAGCCTGAGACCTTGGGATCTGATCCCTAGCACTCCGAAAAGAAGTAAAATTGTGGGGACTGATGGTTTACCTAGCCTGAGACCTTGGGATCTGGATCCCTAGCACTCCGAAAAGAAGTAAAATTGTGGGGACTGATGGTTTACATAGCCTGAGACCTTGGGATCTGATCCCTAGCACTCCGAAAAGAAGTAAAATTGGAACAACAGCTGTCTAAAAAGCTTAAAGCACTCACTAAAGTTATATAGGGAGTTACTGGCACTAGCGGTAGTAAAAAATGAGAGTTTAAAGTGTTGAGATAGGATGTGGGGAAAGCTCACAATGTAAATGAAGTAACTTTCCAGGCTGTGGAGAGTGGAGCTGTAGAGTGAACTAGCCAGGTGCCCTACAAACACCCTCTCCTGGCACACAAGGACCTAAGTGCAAATCAAACAGGAAGCAAAACTGAAAAAAGGCCAAGATAAAAGCAGGCTTTCTTGACTTCTTTAGCCTCCTCTGGGGTCACACGCAGGGCTGTAAGTTGTTCCAACTAAGCTACTGCTGGTTTTGAGATAGGAGACTGAGCTAACAGTGACGATTTGGCCAAAGGAAGCTCCCTTGGTGAGGCATCATGGGAAGCAAGAGTTGATTTTTTTTTTTGTTTTGTTGCTGAGAAAATTCTAAAGCTGAGTACAACTACAGTGGCAGCTTCCTATAGTCCTAGCTACTCAGCAGTTGGAGGAAGCTAATCTGAGAGAAAAAGCAAGACCCCATCTTCACCATAATGAAGAACTTGTATACATGTCACACTCCTTTTCCTCCCTCTTTGGATCCTTCCTCCATTCCTTTCTTCCTGCCTTCCATTTTTGGAGACAGGGTCTCTTATAGCCCTGTCTGGCCCTGAACTTGCTAAGTAGCTGAGGATGGCCTTGCCCTCCTTCCAGGTACACGTGCCTCTAACCCAAAGGTCTGATGTTTTAGGCATATACCACTATGCCTACCTCTTTGGTCTTTTGAGACGGGGTCTTGCTATGTACAACAGGCTAGCCTGAAATTCTAGATCTTCCGCCTTAGCCTTATCAGTACTAGATGTACAACCAGGTCCTGTAGCAGGACTAATAAAAACCCAGAGACAGAAATTGGGGTTCAACCTGAAGGTCAGAAAAGCAAAACAGCCAGCCACTTAGCTCTACCTCAGTCTGAAATGGCGATCCTGCCTCTAGGAATCTCAGAATGGGACTGTGTCTGAGAGCTGTCTCCTCCCACCTTATTCCTCTCTAGGGCTGGAATTAAAGGCGTGCACTATTATCACCGGTTTGGCAAACTAGTGTGGCTACTGGGATTAAAGGTGTGTATCACCACTGCCTCATCTGTAAGGCTGATCAGTGGGGCTGTTTTACTCTCTGATCTTCAGGCAAGCTTTATTTATTAAAATACAAATGAAATATCACTACAAGGTTCAGCTAACATTCCTTATATTAGAATAACTATGTTCCAATTTTATTTATGCTAATGTATTACTGCCTTAATTTCTCCAAGAAAGGGCAAAATATGAATAAAAATAGTAAAAGCCATTCTAGATGAGTGTAGCACCTTTTCCAGTCTTTCCTACTGTAAACATCAAAGCCTGTGAGAACCAGTTCCCTTCAAAAGGGTGGATTTTATAGCTTTTGATTTCTCATTTAAAGAAGTAGGGGGAGCTGAAAAAATAAGTTGCCTTAGAATATCAGTTCCTCAAAGTAAGGAACAAAGCCCTTATGGAACTGACACAGATTCTCTAAACTGTGTGAGTAACAGTCACTCCTGGGCTAATCAAGTCAGCCTTGCTCCAGCCAGTACTTAACTGACGAGTCAGTGGGCCGGGGTGTGATTCAGTGGGAGAGTATGTGCCCCGAGTTTCCACGCCTAGCCCACACAGAGAAGGAAAAAGAATTCATGAGTAAGTAAATTCACCTCCATTTTTACAGACTAGTGTGGCACTAGTAGTTCTAGCTCAGGCAGAAGGCTCACGGGCTCAGTAGACTAGGCTAGCCTGGGCAACTTAAGAATGTACAGAATATAGCTGGTGTGCTGGCTCATGTCTGTAATCTTAGCACCTGGGAGGCTGACCACAGGAGGATTGCCATGATGTCAAGGGCAGCAAAGGCTACAAAGACATTAAAATCATTTTGGGACAGTGCTAGCCAAGAGCTCTCCCACAAAACTACACCCTTAACCCTCACATATTGACTAAACACTAATACAGGTAATGTGTAAATAGAACTTGAGGCAAATCTATGGAACTGGTAGGTCTCAATGTGGGAAATACTTGTCAAACTGCCTTCTGTGATCTTCAAATACATCACAAAGCTCCTCTCTCCAGATCTTGTTGGGAATGCTTACAGCCTCTTCCTCTCCTGAACAGATATTTAGGGATTCACTGTGGCTGACCAAGATGTAGGCTTGTCAGACCTGTGTCAGGCTACTTTCCTCTGTCTACTGTTCTGTTTCTTAAAGTCTCTGTTAACTGCCATATACGTCTGACTACCATGTTGGTATCACCTCTTAGAAGGCTAAGAAAATGATCAGCAAAATAAATTTCTAAGATGTATTTGTGAATATCAGTTTTATTTTTCCTCAAAATGTAGTAGACAGCTTCCTTGAATATCTAATTTTTACAGAACAACCAAGAAGTAAAACCAGCTCCAAAGGAGTGAAACATGTGCCAGGATTAGAGCACTTGGGGACAGAGGCGGTGGGTCTCTGGGAGTTCAAGGGCAGCCTGGTCTACAGAGTGAGTTCTAGAATTGTCGGCACTATGTAGAGAAACCTTGTCTTGAAAAACGAAACAAAAAGTGAAACATGCAAGATGATAAAGATTTTAAAATTAACTTTTAGACACAGATTGGACCTAACTGACTCCAAAAAGACAAGTGGATATGGATATTTATAATTGAGGGGTAGTGTTAAGATTTTTAAATGGAAATTTACTCAGAGAAAACTTCAAAGATAAGGCCCTCTGGCCAACCAAATGTGACAGGATTCGCCATGACAAAATGTTGCCAAACCAATATAGGAATTTTTTCCATCTATTTTTGAGTTTTTAAGACATAATCTTGGCCAGGCTGTGGTGGCACACGCCTTTAATCCCAGCACTCAGGAGGCAGAGGCAGGTGGATCTCTGTGAGTTTGAGGCCACCCTGGTCTACAAGAGCTAGTTCCAGGACAGGCTCCACAGCCACAGAGAAACCCTGTCTCAAAAAACAAAACAAAACAAAACAAAAAGACATGATCTTGTTAGGGAACCCAATCTAGTCTGAAATTCAGTATATAGCCTCATAGCAATCCTCCTGCCTCAGCCTGAGTGCTGAGATGACAGGCAAATGCTAGGTTTAACAGTTTAAGAAGTTTAAATAAAGAAAATATTCTACTTTACTTAGTTCTTGCCTTGGATTTTTTAGATTATTTGATAGTAAGCCTTTTGCTGTACTTTGATGCATGTATTATTTAAACTATAGGGAGGAACAAAGAAGAGTAGCGCATTGGGAGAGTTTGGGGTGTTATTAATAAAGCAGACTGACCCCACCCCAAGAATCATATTTGTTTAATGATTACATGATGGCTAATGAATACCACATGCTTATTATCTCCACTTTTAATGGTAGAGACCTACTACATGGTTTTAGCTACTAATTGGCACCCATAATATAGACACAATCCACAGAGTAAACAGAATGACAGGGCAGCCATTGGCTGATGGATGCCACAGAGGCAGGACTGCACTAGGTCTGCACCCTGCACCCACGAGCACAGCAGCTTCCCAGGTCCTATCAGAATTCCAAGACTAAGCAATAACCGTCTTTCCTTGTGGTTTCTTTTCTCTGAGAGGTCCTGAGCTCTTACAAAATAAGAGCGACAGATGAAGAGGAGACTTGGGTTCTGTCATGCTTTATTATGATATTCTTTCAAGAAGACACTGTAACGCTTCTGAGAAAAATGGACACACTTTAGAAATGCACCTATTAAAATTAAAACACGGACAGGCAGGGCTACACAGAGACACCTTGTCCAAAATACAAACAGAAACAAAACCACTTTGAGGCTGACTATGTAGCTCAATGATAGGGTGCTTGCCTAGCACGTGCAAGATAGGTTCAAACTCCAGCCCCACACATACATACAGACCCATAAAAAGCTCACTAGCACGTGGGTTCCTTTTCGGCAGGAGGACAGAGAGTTATTAGATACTTAACTATTTACGTGCTTGACTCCCAGAAACATTGTTTTTAAAAAACAGGGTTTCATGTATTCCAAGCATTTACTTCAGAAGCTTTAAAACAGAATAAAGACAAATAAATAAGTTATACTATATTAATGATCTGAATATAAGCAATATCAAGGACTAGAAATTACTGGGAGAAAAAAAATTAAAGAGTCAGGCAGTCGTGGTGCACACCTTTAATTCCAGCACTCGCGAGGCAGAGGCAGGCGGGTTTTGTGAGTTTGGGTCCAGCCTGGTCCACAGAGATAGTTCCAGGATAGTCAAGGCTACACAGAGAAACCCTATCTTGACAACAAACAAACAAAAGAGAGATTAATTTAAATAAAAGTTGGATTTTGTTGTTTAGTTTATTTCTGCAACACTGGGGAATCAAACCCAGGACCTTGTACATGCCAGGCAAGCATTCTACCACTGAGCTACATCCTAGCCCCAAAATGATTAATTTCAAATCTTTAATGTAAATGTACATATACTTGGGCTCAATTTATATTTATCTAGTTTCACAAATTATATATATTTCCCACTGGGAAAAACAAAGGCATCTGAGGAAACAGTAAAAGATTCCTTTCTGCCTGTCCTTATTATTTTATCCTTCACTGGCCTTCTCCTCTGTATCTGAACACATCTAATACCATCTCATTTTATCTACATCACAAATATAGTTGATTGCATCCACAGTGGATGAATGCTTTCTAGTCGATTTCTCAAGGCAAATAATATGGATTGCCAGCCACACTGAGGGATAGACAATAAGGAATGCAGACGGCCTAAGTAGCAGAGAGCTTGTGCAGAACAGGAAAATAGAAATCCACCTGGGTCAGAGGTTAAGGGTGAGTTTCTCTTGCTGAGGTTCAGGTCTCTCTTGACGGGTCTTTAGTGGTCCACTTGAGCTCAAGTAGAGAAGCATCTTTTTTCTTCATTAACCAAACATGCCCAGATATAGCTGCTTCTCTTTCCTGTGGTAGCTGCTGAGTTCTGATTGTGTCAACTGGAGGTATCGCCGGACATTGGCATCTTCAGAGACAACAAAGAAAAAAGGCAATTACAGACACCACAATGACCCAGTGGACCAGAGAGCACTGGTAACACTCCCAGTTACTCTAGTTCCCCAAAATCTGAATCTGAATGTATCACAATTACTCCATGGAATAATAACTTCTGTTACTTAATTTATGTCACCGTGAATTACATTTTTTTTTCCCTTCAAAACAGGGTTTCTCTGTGTAGCCCTGGCTGTGCTGAAACTCATTTTGTAGACTAGGCTGGCTTCGAACTCAGAGATCTGCCTGTCTCTGCCTCCTGAGTGCTGGGACCAAAGCTGTGTGCCACCACTGCCAGACAATTTTTTTTTTCTTTCTTTTGAAAGTCTTGTAGCCCATGCTGGCTTTGAATCTGATTTGTACCTGAAGACAGTCTTGCTGATTTACCCATCTTAAAATTATGACTTAAATAAACAAACAAAATCTCTATAGGTCAGAGCTAAGTTTGTTTGTTTGTCAAATTCACAGTCCTCCTGCCTCCACCTCCCAGGTGTTGGGATTATAGTCATGAACCAGCATGCATTATTCACTGATGGGGATCCAGACAAGCAACCCACCAGTTGGGCTATATCCCCAGCCTTTTTCTAATTTTTGTTTGTTTGTTTTGTTTTTTTTCTTGACAGGGTTTCTCTGTGTAACCCTGGCTGTCCCGAAACTCTCTGTGTACAAGGCTGGCCTCAAACTCACAGAAATCTGCCTACCTCTGAGAATGCTGGAGCTAAAGGCGTATGCCACCTCCGGCTGGTTATTTTTGAATTTTTTTTTTAAAGATGTGGTCTGCTGTGTTGCCCAGATTGGTCTTGAACTTACAGGCTAAGTGACCCTCCTGCCTCAGCCTCTCATAATAGTTGGGACTAAAGATGTGTGCCACTGTGCCCACTTAGTAGCATTTCATCTGTATACCTGAAGTCAGAAACAAAAACAAATGGCTCATATACCTTCATTACTTCATAGTGGCTTTAGTGTTCATTTAAATTAGTGAAAAGTTTTATTGCACTGTTATGTTTGGGGTTCCTTTGCTACTAGCCTCCAATAGCTGCTTTAAGAATGAAAGGGGGGGTGGGGCTGGAAAGATGGGTCAGTGGTTAAGAGCACTGGCTGCTCTTCCGGAGGTGGTGACTTCAATTCTGTCTGGCATCCTCGTCTGGTGTGTGGGCATATATGGAGGCAGAATGTTGTATACATAATAAATGAAGAAGAAGAAAAAAAAGCCAGAAAGTGGTGGCACAAGCCTTTAATCCCGGCATTACAGAGGCAGAGGCAGGTCAGACTAGTCTACAGAGCAAGTTCCAGGATAGCCAGGTTTACACAGATAAACTGTGTAACTTCTCTTGAGAAAGAGAAGAAAAAAAGGGAGAAACAATGTTGCCGGGCGGTGGTGGCGCACGCCTTTAATCCCAGCACTAGGGAAGCAGAGGCAGGCGGATCTCTGTGAGTTCGAGACCAGCCTGGTCTACAAGAGCTAGTTCCAGGACAGGCTCCAAAACCACAGAGAAACCCTGTCTCGAAAAACCCAAAACAAAAACAACAACAACAAAAAAAAACAACAACCAATATTCAGTGTTAAACCAACCAACACAGAAATGAACCTGCCATCTGCTTCACAGTTTTCTTTCTGTCCTGAAAGTGCCAAATCTGAAATTTTCCCAGTCAGTGGTTTCTTTTTCTAGGTCACACCTGGAGCTAGCTGAGCTAAAAGATAAGGCTAAAGTGAAGGCCAGCTCCTATCTGGAGAGCAGGCCAACTGACGATGATCAAGTTCATTCACTGGGATTCACTAACATACTCTTTAAAAGGTAGGGGGGCTTTAAATATTCCTAAGGATGAAGACAGAACTAATAGTTGCGTTCCTGTAGAAACAAGGACAGAGTATTGCAGATGAGGTGGTAAGAAACTATAATCCTAGCATTCCTCACAGTGGCTGGCACTAAGGATGCAGCTGCAGGCCACCCACATGGTGGAAGGAGAGAAGCAGCTTCTACAGGCTGGACTCCACATTTGCTGTAGCTTGCAAACATCCACCCCAACACACAAAGTAAGTAAAAAACAAAATCAAAAACGCCACAGAAGTGGAAAAGTTATTCATGTGCACATTTTTGTACACATTCTGTTTGTTTTTTGTTTTTTGTGACAAAGTTTCTTTAGCAGTCCTGGCTGTCCTGGAACTCACTTTGTAGGCCAAGCTGGCCTTGAACTCTCTTGAACTCAGAGATCTGCCTGCCTCTGCCTCCCAAGTACTGGGATTAAAGATGTGAGCCACCACAACCCAGCTCACTTTCTTAAATATATGAATGCTATCTATTTTATTTATTTATTTATTGTACAATATTCTGTCTGTGTGTATGCCTGCAGGCCAGAAGAGGGCACCAGACCCCATTACAGATGGTTGTGAGCCACCATGTGGTTGCTGGGAATTGAATTCAGGACCTTTGGAAGAGCAGGCAATGCTCTTAACCTCTGTGCCATCTCTCCAGCCCCTGTTATCTATTTTTTAAAAAAAATATTTGATTAATTCTTTGAGAATTTTACATTTTTGTCATACTCACCTACCCTCCTCTCTGCCCTCAAACTCCCACCCCACCCAAGTTTAAGCTTTAGTCTTCTTTTCCCAACCCCATCTACTCTAGTTTGTGTTGCCTAGATACTCTTGGGAATGGTGCCTGCCCTGGAGTGTGGGTGACCTACAAGGGGGTAACATCATTAAAGAAAACTAACTCTCCCCTCAACAGCTATCAAATAGCTCCTCGGCTGTGAATTTCTTTCTTCTTCTTTTTTTTTTTTTTTGGTTTTTCAAGACAGGGTTTCTCTGTGTAACCTTGGCTATCCTAGAACTCATTCTGTAGACCAGGCTGGCTTCAAACTCAAAGATCCTCCAACCTCTGTTTCCCAAGTGCTTGGATTAATGGCATGTATCTCAGCTAGGAATCCCATGACCATCTTCCCCACTTCCTCCTTGGATTTTGTTTGTTTGTTTGTTTTTTGGTTGTTTTAGACAGGGTTTCTCTGTGGCTTTGGAACCTATCCTAGAACTAGCTTTTGTAGACCAGGCTGGCCTCAGACTCACTGAGATCCACCTACCTCTGCCTCCCAAGTGCTGGGATTAAAGGAGTGCGCCACCACCATCACCAGGCCCTCCTGGGATTTTTTATCTGGTTTGTAGTATCTGTTTTTTAAAAAGTTAAAAATTGAGGGTGAAGAGAAAGCTACAGAGAAACACTGTCTTGAAAGATAAAAAAAAAAAAAAAATGTGAAGCCAGGTGGTGGCAGCACACCCTTTAATGCCAGCACTCGGGAGGCAGTGGCAGGTGGATCATGAAACAGTTTTGCTTTGCGACAGGATCTCATGTAGTCCAGATCATCTTCAGACTCACTAACCTTGAACTCTGATCCTCTAGCTCTACCTCCCAAGTGCTGGGATTACAGGTGTGTACAACACTATGTATGCTTTTATGCAATGCTGGGGATTGAACCTGGAGCTTTGTGCATGCCTACCTACTAAGTCAACTAAGCTATATATATATTCATTCCCACCTCTTCTTTTTCTTTTTTCATTTATTTATTTATTTATTTATTTATTTATTTTGGTTTTTCAAAACAGGGTTTCTCTGTAGCTTTGGAGCCTGTCCTGAAACTAGCTCTTGTAGACCAGGCTAGTCTCGAACTCACAAAGATCCGCCTGCCTCTGCCTCCCAAGTGCTGGGATTAAAAATTAAAGGCATGCATCACTATTGCTCGGCTTCTTCTTTTCTTTAAGAAGTTTTTTCTGTTTATTTGTAATAGCTGTATATATTAACAGGAATACTGGATATAATTCAATACATGACATATACAGTGTGTAATGTTAGAGCACAGCAATTAGTCTGTCATCTCTTTAAACACTGATCATTTCTTTATACTAACAACAGAACAATTTTATATATGCTCACCACCTTAATGTTCCTCTCACTCACCTTTAGGTTGCTTATTGACAGCAGCCAGCAGGTAGTGCCGAGCCTGGTCATAGTCCTGCAGGTGGAAGAAGGCTACTCCAGCCCGATACAAGGCCTTGGCATTATCAGGTTGTCGTTCTAGGACTTTCTGACTGTATTCCCTCACTCGTTCATAGTTTACTGGCTCCATCTGGAGGAGACAGGCTAATGGATCAAGTTAAAAGGAGAGAAGGTAGGCTTATAGGAGATTCCACTAGCCAACTCAAGGCATTCCCCAATATTCATTTATTCAACTAATTCTAAAGTGTCTCCCATACCCATACCCTCATCTAGGAACTGTAGATATAAAAGTTTTGACTGACAAGCTGGCTTAGTGGGTAAAGGCTCTTGCCAGCAAGCTTGATGGCATGTGTTTGATTCTTGGGAAGAAGAGAACTGACTCCCACAAGTTTTCCTTGGCCGTTCCCAACATGTGTCCAGTGTCATGCTTGAGCACATGTGCACACACAATAAATATATCAAGTTTATATATGTATTATATGCATGCAGGAGCCCGAGGTGGTCACAGAGGCATCAGATGCCCTGGAACTGGAGTTACAGATGACTGTGAGCTGCGATACGGGTGCTGAACCAAACCCAAGTTGTCTGTAAGAGGAGTAAGCACTTTTAACTGGGAAGTCATCTTTCCAGTCTCCATACTTTAAGTTTTGTATTCAAAACTCTCTCAAGCATGGCATGGTGTACACATCTGTAATCCCAGCACTTGAGAAGTAGAGATTCTAGGAATTAGGGATTAGGACTCTAAGGTCATCTTCAGTGTGGTGGTTTGACTACCAATGGTCATCAGAGAGTAGCACTATTTGAGAAGGAGTAGGAGGGTGTGGCCTTGTTGGAGAAAGTGTGTTGTTGCTGTAGGGGGTGGGTTCATGCCAGGCCCAGTTCTCACTTTTCCTGCAGCCTGTAGATCAGAATGTAGCTTTTAGCTACTGCTCCAATGCCATGCAGGCCACCATGCTCCCTGCCATGATGATAATGGACTAAGCCTCTGAAACTGTAAGTAAGCCTCCAATTAAATGCTTTTCTTTTTAAGAACTACCTTGATCGTGATGTCTTTTCACAGCAATAGAACAGTGACTAACACTTGGCCACATGGGGAATTTAAGACCGTATAGGCTACTATATAAGACCCTCTCTCACAGTCTACCCTCCCCTTTTCCTCCCCTCTCTTTGGTGCTGGGGATCATATGGAACTCATCATTGTATCTCTTCTACCTAGTGCTGTGTCCTAACTTCTTGGTCTCATCAGGTCTTATAGTGCAGCATTGTTAATGTTTGCCATTATGTGAGGAAAGAACAAACTATTCTATCTTTTCACCCACAGTCCACAATCAGTGTTAGTCTCCATTTAATGGATGAAAAACAATCCAGGCTCAGATAAGCAACTTGCCCAAGATCTCAGAGCTTGTAAGTGAAATGAGCATGAAATCTGAACCAAGTCCTGTCATCTTTTGTTTTTTATTTCACAGTGTTCTGAGGTAGGGGATCTCATATAGCTGCAGCTGGCTCTGAATCCTCTATATATTGGAAGATGATGATCTTGTTTCCACATACCCAATCAGTAGAATTACAGGCGTGTACCTACACACCCAAATGTTTAGTTTGGTTTTGTTGAGTCAGTGTGGTGGTTTGAGTAAGAATAGTCTACACAGGCTCATGTGTTTAAATGATTAGGGAGTGTCACTATTTGAAAGGATTAGGAGGAGTGGCCTTATTGGAGGAAGTGTGTCACTGGGGGTGGGGTTTGAGGTTTCAAAAACCTACATCAGGCCCAGTAGTTCTTGCTCTTCCTGCTGCCTTCCGATCCAGAAGTTGAACCCTCAGCTACTTCCCAACACTATGTCTGCTGCATTTCGCAATGCTCCCCACCATGACGACAATGGACTTAGACCTCTGAAACTGTAAGCAAGCCCCCAATAAAATGCTTTCCTTTATAAGAGTGGTCATGTTGTCTCTACACAGCAGTAGTACTGACTGAGACTGTCAGGTTCTCACTTTGTAGCTCAGGCAGTCCTGAAACTCCAGTATGGCCTCAAACTCCTATTGTTCTTCCTACCTTGGGCTTCCAGTACTGGGATTAAAGTTCTGTGCCACCATGCCAACCTCATTTCCAACAACATCATATAGTATTAATACACTATTTTCTTGGATGATTAATGGAACCCAGAATAAATCTTGGTTAGGAAGCAATGTTCAAGACAGTGTTCTGCCTTAAAGAAGGGTTTTTAGCTTAGCAGACTGATTGATTGCCTGGCATACTTGAGACTCTTGAGTTCAGTCTCAACACCACCAAAAATAAATGTAAAGGAGGTATGTTGTGGGACAATGATCTTGTACCCTGTAAAGATTTGTTAGTTGTATTGGTTTAATAAAATACTGATTGGCCGGTAGCCAGGCAGGAAGTATAGGTGAGGCATCCAGAACAGGAGAATTCTGGGTAGAAGAAAGGTTCGGTCTGCAGTCATCACCCAGACCAAGAGGAAGCAAGGTGAGATTGCCTCACTGATAAATGGTACCAAGCCACGTGGCTAGCACAGACAAGAATTATGGGCTAATTTAAGATATGAGTAATAGTTAATAAAAAGCCTGAGCTATTAGGTCAGCCAGTTTATAATTAATGTAGACTTCTGTGTGTTTCTTTGGGACTGAACGACTGCAGGACCTAGTGGGACAAAAACGACTGTCAACAGAGGTGGAGTGATGGTTCAGTGGTTAAGAGCACATATTGCTCTTGCAGAGGACCCAAGTTTGGTTTCAAGCACCCACACTACATGGTTCACAACCACCTGCAACTAAAACTCCAGCAAATTTGATGCTTTCTTCTGGACATCAAAGGCATCTGTTTTGACATGTACACATACCCACATAAACACATACACATAATTAAAAATAAATAGTTGGGTGTGGTAGCACACACCTTTAAGGAGGCAGGAGCAGGTGAATATCTGCGTTCGAGGCCAGCCTGGTCTAGAGAGTGAGTTCCAGGACAGCCAGGGCTATAAAGAGGAAACCTGTCTTGAAACCCCGCCTCCCAAAAACCAAACAAATATTTTCTAAGTTAAAAAAAGAAAGGGGAAGATACACCCTATTTCACAGCTATTGGAATAAATATATTAAAGTTAAATCATGCTCAGATGGTTGATTCAGGTATAATGAAGTCAATAACAAGCTTGGACGATACTTGCATCCCTGCTACAACACCCCCACACCAAGCAGGCTTTTCACAAGGTATTCTCCACAGGTCAATTAATCCAGCATTTTAGCTTCAATACTTTAACTGATAACTATATACCTATCACTAACTATGTTCAAACATTAAACTAAGGACTAAGAAGAACAAGGAAGGTATCTTGATGATTATTTTTATAAGATATATGTTCTTATGTGTATGAGTGTTTTGTATGTATTTATGTATGTAAACCATATGTGTGCCTGGTGCCTGTGGAGGTGAGAAAGGGGGTGTTGTATCCCTTGGGACTAGAGTTAGAAATGGTTGTAAATCACCATATGGGTGCTGGGAATTAAGCTCCGATCCTCTGCTGGAGTAGCCAGTGTTCTTAACTATTGGGTCATTTTTCTAGCCCTGTTTAGTCTAAATAATACCCCCCGGTTTGATGGGGGATATACGGAAACCGATTTCAAAAGAAATACCTTTCTGTAATACTGGCCATTAGGGGATGGGGCTTGGTTAGGTAGGAGACCCAACAACAACCCACAAAACAGAGGAAATTACTTTAATAGACTTTAGAAGGCGGAGCTTTTTGAGCTTAGAGAGGGGTCTGAGTTTAACAGCTTAGTAAGTGATACAAGCTAAGATATAAAGCACAAATCCTATTGTCCCACTATACCTTTGGGCTCCAGCTATGAGCTAGGATTTTAACAGCTTAGCGAAAGTACACTAGGATATACTGCCTGACTGATCTTGACAGGGGTAGCAACTGAGATCGAGCAATGATTAAATGCCATTATCCTGCAATAAGAATTTAAGCTCTGGGAATTAAGACTGCTTGCCGGGTATAATTTTAAACCCATTTGTTGCTAGATTAGTTCTAGTTTCCTTAGACTAATCTGGAAGAATTATGACCCTTAACATAGATCATGTCACATCTATGAATCCTATAGAGCCATCCTTTCTTAAATTGAACCTCTCAGGACTCTATCTACTTCCATTTTCCAGTTTATTCTTACTTGTTTGAGACAGGGTCTTAGCATACATCCCAGGCTAGCCTGGACCTCAGACTTGAAGTCACTCTTCTACTTGGACCTCCCCAGTGTGGGGATTACAGTATAAAGCACCACGCCATCTCACTTAGTCTCCTCTGCAGTACTTACTGTCTGATATACCATGTTATTTCCTTTGTTTCATGAATATAGGGATTGTTATCTGTCGTGTTACACTGCTAATCCTCAGCATTTAATAACTGTTGATCAGAATTAAGTTGAAACAGGTACTGTTAGGGGATGGGCTATAGTTCCAGCACTGTAGAGGCAGAGGCAGGCAAGTTCAAGTCAGCTAAGCTATCCAGAGCTGCACAGACATTGTTGCAAAAAGAAACAAAACACCACCATAATTACTATTATTTGAGTCCCAAAATTATTGCTGGACACACTGGGGAAAAAATACCCTTAGCTTCTTATCATAACTAAGGAATATTGTAATTTCAAAATTTTTTAGTGCTGATATTGTAGATTAGTGGCACAGTTTTTGGTTAGCATGTGCAAGGCCCTGAGTTGCACAGCTCCACTCCAACACTGCTTGTATGTGTGCATGCAATATATGTGCGTGTATACATATTTAAGTTTATACATCTAAGAGTGCTTTATTTTTATATATATATGTGTATATGTATGTGTACATCTAAGAGTGCTTTATTTATAAATGTGTGTGTGTGTGTGTATGTATGTGTATTTGTTTGTTTGTTTGTTTGAGATAGGGTCTCTATGAAGCTCTGGCTGGTCTGGCCTCAAACTCACAGAGATGACAAAGATGTTTACACACACACACACACACACACACACACACATTTGGTTTTTCGAGACAGGATTTCTCTGTGTAGCTTTGGAGCCTGTCCTGGAACTTGCTCTGCAGCCTTGAACTCACAGAGATCCTCCTGCCTCTGCCTCCTGA
Organism: Microtus oregoni; assembly: GCF_018167655.1. Taxonomy (NCBI): domain Eukaryota; kingdom Metazoa; phylum Chordata; class Mammalia; order Rodentia; family Cricetidae; genus Microtus; species Microtus oregoni. The sequence goes on along the minus strand of NW_024543071.1, from coordinate 49,437,674 downwards.
GTGCTGGAATGACAGGTGTGCACCACCACCACCCGTCCACAAAGATATTTTTAAAATAAGCAGCCAGATAATAAACAAGCTGACACCTATAATCTTAGCACTTGGGAGCCAGAGGCATAAAGACTGCCAGGAGTTTGGAGCCAGTTTGGTCTACAAAGTGAGTTTCAGGCCAGGCTGGGCTACATAACTGAGACTCAAGAAAAATCAAAACAATTTTAAAAAAGCAACCAATAGGGAACATAACAGCTCCTGATAAAATACATAGCCTCAGTTTACATTGTTAGAATTTCTTACTCTGCTATAAATTGATTAGTTCTAAGCTTGATTTGTCTATCATAGAAAAGACTAAAAGGTCTCTTATCAATTAAGGTTATTCCTAGCAGAACTGTTCTATCTTCATACAAAGCCATAGGGAAATGGAAAATACTAATTATCCAATGTCCTTGATTTCTACAAAAAATATACTATCAAGCACAATTGATCTACACTATCTAGAGCCAGTAACGTGTTTCCCAAATGTTAAATTTCCTTTAGACAAAAGCACTTTTTCTCTACAGTAGGCAAAATATTCTAAAGTTAGCAACATTCCTCCAGATAAATCAATTGGCAGTCGCACCCTAGATCTACTAGATCAAAGATTCTGGAGTTAGGGCCTAAGAGGTTCTATTTTTACAAACATCTGGAGAGTTTGTAAAAAATCCTGCCTGCTTAAGAGTTCTCTACTGATTGGAAACAGGTTTCAATTCATGCCGAATAACCAGATGACAGCGAAGAAGAATGTATTTTTTTCAGTGTTCACAGGGTTTGATAGTCTCTTTTTTGTTTGTTTAGGTTTGTTTTTTGAGACAGGGTTTCTCTGTGTAGCCCTGCCTATCCTGGAACTCAGTCCGTAGACCACTCTGGCCTCAAACTCAGTGATCCACCTGCCTCTGCCTCCCGAATACTGAGATTAAAGGCGTGCGCAGCCTCTGCTTTGCTGGATGGTCAAGTCTTGATGTTCTACCCACCCTCCAGCCCTGCTCTTACCAGCTAGGTTGTTATAGCAGTCCATCTGAGTGGTGTGCAGTATGTTTTCCTGCTCCGGCGTGAGAGCTGGGCCCTCAGGTCCTAGACTGGGTATCGGGGAAGGCAGACTTGGATCCAAGCCCCGCAGCTGAAGAAGAGCTCGGTGGTACCTACTCACAGCATCTCGGTACTTCCCTTCCCGGTAGCGTTGGTTCCCTTCCTCCTTGAATAGCTGAGCCTCTTGCAGGCGCTTCTCCATGACTGTTAGAATTGTTAAATGAAGGATCAACTGAGGCTGTGGTGTTGGGATCAAAATTATTGCTTTGGGAAGTCTACTACAAAGGAGCAGAAAATTACTCTCCTTCGGGAGGATTTGAGCTTTGATGTTTTATAGGACTACAGTCCAATTGACCCCCTTTTCAGTTTCCACAAGTTCCGCAAAAAAATGAATAATGTGGAGGTAGTGAAGCCATAGGCCAAATGATGATTTCCAAAAGAAGAGATCCTGGCGTGAGTATAGACTCTAGGAAGATTCAAAGGCCCAGCTAAACATCCGAAGTGTGTGACAGCCCGCAAAATTCTTTTCCTTCTTTCTCTGAGGCACACCCCCTGACCTGGAAGAAGATGGAGTAGGCGGGAACAACTGAAACAGGTCAAAAAGGTTTCGCTCCTTCCCAAGCTCTTTATTTCTCTTTATTCAACAAGCATTTGTCGATGTCTCTGCTGTTAACTGAAGGAGCGAAGTGAATGAGGCCTGAGCCCCTGTTCCGCTGGCGAGGCAGAAGAGGCCGTGTGCACTGGCAAGTCCTACAACCGCACTACCGCAATGGCCCAAGCCCGGAAGTCTCCTGTGATTCAGTTTAAGGGCCGGCGCTCGGACAGGAAAAGACCTGGCCTGCTAGCAGTTTGGCATCTAACGGGGCGCGCGCATTGCGTCACATCACCCAATCAGAAATGAGTCCAGAAAAGTAATCCCGCAGAAACGACCCCGCCTCCCCAGCGGACCAACCCGGAAAAAAAAAAAATTCCCGGCTACTTCTCCAATAGGAAAAAAAGGCCGCACGATATCAGACGACCAATCAGAGCAACAGACTACGATTCAAGCTGGCCAATCAGAGAGGCAGAAGGCGGGGTTGGCGCGTCTGTTGCCGGGTAGAAGTTTAAGCCCAGAGAAAGAGACCAGGGCATTGCTCGTTTTTCCTTGGTACTGGAAAGCCCTTTGCCTACGAGGCACGAGAACAACTGCTGTGCACCCGCCAGCCCTTCGGCTTGTCTTCGTTTATCACTCTTAGAAGAGGCGGTCAAGGAATAAGGAGGCGAGGACATCAAGCTAGACCTAGGGTGCCTCGGCAATTGGGAGCGATCAGGAAGTAAGAGTATTGACAGGGTGGGCGGGGCTCTGGTGCGACTGCGCAGAGCCTCCAACTGAAGTACGGAAAGAGAGGCTCACTCCCGCTTCCGGGCTGCGAGGCACTTGAGCCGCAGCCAGCCTTTTCGGCGCAGGCCCCCTTGCGGCTGCGCAGTTAGGACGCCTCCGCTGATTGGCCCGGATCTGTGAGGGGAGGGAGCAGAAGTGAGGGAACTCCGTCGTTCTCGGCGCGCACTCGCTCGCGGTCGAGAGTCGAGTCCCCTGGAAGCTGCTCCTCGCCGCCTTGTTTTGGGCTCCGTGAGCCGAAAGGGGCAGGGCAGAAGAAGGCGACACAAACACGCCGCGGGAAGAGCGCGGCCCCTGCCGCTGCCGGCGTGCGCTTACTAGCGCGGGCTCAGTACTGGCGCGGGAGGCGGAGGCGGGCGGCGCCTGCGCGGTCGGGCTCGGTCGACAGTTCGCAGGGGAGGAGGCGGCGGGAGGCGGAGGAGGCGGCGGCGGCGATGGAGGTGAAGCGGCTGAAAGTGACCGAGCTGCGGTCGGAGCTGCAGCGGCGGGGCCTGGATTCGCGCGGCCTCAAGATGGATCTGGCGCAGCGGCTTCAGGAGGCGCTGGATGCTGAGATGCTGGAGGACGAGGCCGGCGTTGGCGGCGCCGGGCCCGGCGGGGCCTGCAAGGCGGAGCCTCGGCCTGTGGCCGCGTCGGGCGGAGGCCCGGGCGGGGACGAGGAGGACGACGAGGAGGAGGAGGAGGAGGAGGAGGAGGAGGACGAGGAGGCGCTGCTTGAGGACGAAGACGAGGAGCCACCTCCTGCTCAGGCTTTGGGCCAGGCCGCGCAGCCTCCTCCGGAGCCCCCGGAGGCGTCAGCCATGGAGGCCGAACCCGAATCCTCCGACACACCGGCGGAGGCCACGGCCGGGTCAGGTGGGGTAAACGGTGGTGAAGAGCATGAGACCGGCAAGGGGGAGGAAGACGGGCCGGAGGAACGGAGCGGGGATGAGACGCCGGGATCCGAGGCACCGGGTGACAAGGCCACAGAGGAACAAGGTGAGGAACTTGCAGCAGAGCAAGGCTCCAACCTGCCGGGTGCGTCCCCGATCCAGCACCCCACCCCGCAGCGCGCGATCTGATTCCTTGTTTCCACTTGCCCGAAAGCGCACGATTCCCGCGGCTGTGTGATGGGATTCCCCTGGGAGCGGGGTTTTCACTTGCCCATCTTTTGGGGGGTTTGGGTGCGTTGTGGCTCCACGGTTCCTGTCTAACGCGATTCCTCAGTGTTAGTGGATAGAAGTGTGTGGTATGGTGTGCGCGCGCGTGTGTATGTGTGTGTGTACTGCTTTCGAGCTACCTGTGGATCAGCCTTTAGCGGAAAATTTGCTGGGAAATTGGCGGACTGCAGGTACCCGTTAGAAGCTTAGACCTTCGGTCTAGCTGACAGTCAATTTCTTACCGTCAAATCGTTACCCAGTGAGCAGTCTGTGAAGTGTTGCTCTGTCAAACCCATGTTAGAGCACACGCCTCACAGAGCCTCTGGATAGCTAACCTTGCTCCTTCCTGCTGCAGCGCTGGCAGACAGTGTCTCTGTGAGCGGTTGGGTTTAATCATTAACTAGCAAAGAGAAAGAAAGCCTTAGGCTGGTAACTTTTAGTAGCATGTTAGTTGCTTGAATGGAGCTTTTTCCCTTCTCCCAATTGTCGTTGTATTTTAATTCTCCTTCCGAGTCGGTAAATGAGCATATTTATAGACTTATCCTTCCGCACTGGGGCCTTTAAGGTCCCTAACTTCCTGAGGTGGAATGATTGAGGGGTTCTAGTGGGTAAGTTGAGTAACCTTGTGGTAGAATATGTGTAGCGACTTTTCCCCAGGAGTTAATGACCTTTCTCCTTTCTTTTGAAATGCTGGCATGGTTAGAGCTAGTCCATAGTGTCTGTCAGGAAGGAGAGCTGCTTCCCAGTCTTACTTTCAGTTGGATTGCCTAAGGTTTTTTTGTTTGTTTTTTGCACTTTTTTTTAAGGCTGTTATTGTCCTGTACTTGGAATCTATTTTTCAATGACTGTATACAGAGTATAGTTTTTTTTTGGGGGGGGGGGTTGTTGTGTCTAACGTTCTGGAACAAAATCTCTATTATATAACCCTTGACTTGTTTGTATTCCAAATAGCAGATAAGATATTGACAGGTAAGAGAGCACTTTAGAGGAATTGTCAAAGACTATTAAGCCTTCAAAACATGAAAGCCTAAGGGGAAAAACCGTGTGTACTTCTTGTAAAGAGTGGTGCTGCCGGGCTTAGTGTCACACCTTCAGTCCCGGCACTTGGGAGGCGGAGGTTGGCACATCTCTGTGAGGTGGTTTTTTTTTGTTTGTGTTTGTTTTGGTTTTGGTTTTTCCGAGACAGGGTTTCTCTGTAGTGTTTTCTTTCATTCATTCATTCTTTCTTTCTTTATTCCTTTATTTTATTTTATTTATTTATTTGAGCCTATCCTGGAACTAGCTCTTGTAGACCAGGCTGGCCTGGTTTACGTAGAGAACCGCCTACCTCTGCCTCCCGAGTGCTGGAATTAAAGGCATATGCCATCGCCTCCCAGCTATATTGTGATTTCTAAGACAGCCAGAGCTACATAGTGAGACCCTGTCTAGAAAACAACAACAAAAAGAATGTCACTAAATGTACACCACCACCTTCCTGCCCCAAATTCCATGCAGTCAAGATGTAGTGTTATTTATGGTTCACGTGTGACTTAATCATTTGCTCTGGTAACTTTCAGTTCAAATTCCTGTTAAAAAATACAGCTGCCATAGTGTGGTTGTGCATTTTAAGGCAAAAAAGACAGTCTCTTAAAGAAATTGTAAGGCTTCTGTGCCATGTACCTGCTGAGAAATGTTAGAAAACAGTCATTAAGTACTTGCTGTGAATTCAAATCTGATGAGAACTGGAAGAAATTCACCTGTGAAGGTTTTTAAACGACTTCAGGGATATTTTTCTATCCTATTAGTGGGGAGATCTGTCAGGTTGGCTTGAATGAAGTAGATACATTTAGAATGGAAAATTTGCCCAACTTTTTCTATTTCTTGACTGTATTTAGCTCACAGCGCCCCCCCCCATCTTAATCAATAAAAAGATACTGGAAATAAAACATACGGATATAAAACATATGGCTATAATAGGAACACTTTCACTCAGATACCCTCTGTTTCCCCATATTGGTTAACTCAGATTCTCTTAGTTCTGAGCTTATTCTATGCTCCAGTATAAAAACTGCTGATTTTCTTTCCCTCCCTTTTATAGGAGATGACCAGGATAGTGAAAAGTCAAAACCAGCAGGCTCAGATGGTGAGCGGCGGGGGGTAAAGAGACAGCGGGATGAGAAGGATGAACATGGCCGAGCTTACTATGAATTCCGAGAGGAGGCTTACCACAGCCGGTGAGGGAAACACTCCCTTGATGGGAATGTCTGCTCTGCTTTTGGTATTCCTGGCGTTGATTGGACAGTCTGGAAGGAGGGGTGGATTGAAAAATGGAATAGATCTTTATAGGTATAAGTTTTAGAGTAAATAAATCTATGATGAAAGCTATTTCCTTTTCTCATTGACTGAAAGAAGCTGTCTGCTGGAATTTGATAATTCACTGATACTTTAAAATGAACAGTGCCACACAAACACCTCCAAGAAAGCAGCTTTGGTTATATTGCATTTGCTCTCCTCTCCTACCTGTAGCTCGAAGTCTCCACCACCTCCAGAAGAAGAAGCAAAAGATGAAGAGGAGGATCAGACTCTTGTGAACCTGGACACATGTATGTATAAAGCAAATTGCTTTTTTTTTAAAATATTTATTTATTTATTATATACAATATTCTGTCTGTGTGTATGCCTGCAGGCCGGAAGAGGGCACCAGACCTCTTTACAGATGGTTGTGAGCCACCATGTGGTTGCCGGGAATTGAACTCAGGACCTTTGGAAGAGCAGGCAATGCTCTTAACCACTGAGCCATCTCTCCAGCGCCTGCTTTGTTTTTTTTTTGTTTGTTTGTTTGTTTGTTTGGTTGGTTGGTTTTTTTTTTTGAGAGTGGGGCCTTGCTATTTATCCCAGGTTATTTTCCAAATTGTGATCCTCCTGCCTTAGTCTCTGGCATGATCTAGAACTGACTTTTGAGAGTAAAACTTGATGGCTTGAGTATTTGGACAGTTTTTGTATCCATTCATGATAATTGGGCATAATGGTGCTCTCAGCACTTGTCAAGTGTTGAGTGTTGTAGTAAACCGGCATATCTTTCGTGTTATGTTTCTTTTATTTAGATTTATTTACTATGTATAGAGTGTTCTGCGTGCACACCAGGAGAGGGCTCCAGATCTCATTATAGATGGCCGTGAGCCACTGCTGTGGTTGCTGGGAATTGAACTCAGGACCTCTGAAAAAACAGCCAGTGCAGCCAGGCGGTGCACGCCTTTAATCCCAGCACTCGGGAGGCAGAGGCAGGTGGATCTCTGTGAGTTCAAGACCAGCCTGGTCTACAAGAGCTAGTTCCAGGACAGGCTCCAAAGCCACAGAGAAACCCTGTCTTTTTTTTTTTTTGGTTTTTCGAGACAGGGTTTCTCTGTGGTTTTGGAGCCTGTCCTGGAACTAGCTCTTGTAGGCCAGGCTGGTCTCGAACTCACAGAGATCCGCCTGCCTCTGCCTCCCAAGTGCTGGGATTAAAGGCGTGCGCCACCACTACCCGGCGAAACCCTGTCTTGAAAAACCAAAAAAAACAAAACAAAACAAAAAAAAAAAACAAAACAGCCAGTGCTTTCAACCTCTAAGCCATCTCTCCAGCCCTGTATCTTTCCTTCTTAACAGATACCTCGGATCTCCATTTTCAAATAAGCAAAGACCGATATGGAGGGCAGCCACTTTTCTCAGAAAAATTTCCTACCCTTTGGTCTGGGGCAAGGAGTACTTATGGAGTAACAAAGGGAAGAGTATGCTTCGAGGCCAAGGTAAGGGCTCTTTCAAGTCAGTTATTAATTTCAGCTGTGTGTTGGCCGCCTAGCCAGTACTTTATTAGTGCAGAGAAGGCACCTGACTTAACATACCTTAACTCTGAGCAACAAAATTGACCCTATGACTTTGTTTTGTTTTCTTGTTTGTTTTATGTGTTGGGGATTGAACTCAGGGCCATGTACATATATCATCAGGTGCTTTATTTCTGAGCTATATACCCAGACCTACAAATTTGGTCTTTGGTTTAGGTTTAGTGAAAATTGTTTTTCTGATATTTAGCTGTGATCTTTTTTTTTCTTTTCAGTTTGTATACAAATCTTATCTTTGTAACTCAGACTTTGTACCTGCATTGCTCAAAGTACCTAAGAATTCCTTTTCTGACTTGACCAGGTAACACAGAATCTCCCAATGAAAGAAGGCTGCACAGAAGTTTCTCTACTCAGAGTTGGGTGGTCTGTTGATTTTTCCTGTCCACAGCTTGGTAATGTTATTTTTTAACTTCTTGCTGTGTTTATTACCATATTGCTCACACTGTGGGAACTTTACAGCTAGATAATTGATTGTTGACTATCCTAGGTGAAGATGAATTCTCTTATGGTTTTGATGGAAGAGGACTCAAGGCAGAGAATGGGCAGTTTGAGGAATTTGGCCAGACTTTTGGGGAGAATGATGTCATTGGCTGTTTTGCTGTAAGTGTTCCTGTAAATTGTGGATTTATAGCAAAGAGTAGATGAAAGGCTGAGAGGATTCAGCTGTGCTTCCTACCAACTACTGGCTCTTATACATTCTATGCATTGCTTGGTTGTTTGAGCTGTCCAGTAACCCCAGTATTTATCTGCTTATTTCTACATGTATTGGGGGGCATATCAGAGTGTATATGTGAAAGTCAGAGGACAGTTCTCTCCTACCATGTGGGTTCTAAGGACCAAAGTCATGTCATCATACATGGTGACATGTGCCTTTACCCACTGACCCATCTCTCCATCCTCCCAACTGAAGAAAAAAAAAGTAAGCTGTAAGATGTCATTGTTCTTAAAACCTGTACCAACCTATAAGTGCTCTTGTGCTTTTGTCCCTGTAGAATTTTGAGACTGAAGAAGTAGAACTTTCCTTCTCCAAGAATGGAGAAGACCTGGGTGTGGCATTCCGGATCAGCAAGGAATCTCTAGCAGATCGAGCCCTTCTACCCCATGTCCTGTGCAAAAATTGTGTCATAGAATTAAACTTCGGTCAGAAGGAAGAGCCCTTTTTCCCACCACCAGAAGAGTTTGTGTTCATCCATGCTGTGCCTGTTGAGGAGCGTGTACGGATTGCAGTTCCTCCTAAGACCATAGAGGAGTGTGAGGTATGCCAAATTGCAGAAGTATGAGCCTTTTTAGAATAGTTTTAGAATAGTGAAGGCTGGTGGCGCACGCCTTTAATCCCAGCACTTGGAAGGCAGAGGCAGGGGGATCTCTGGGAGTTCGAGGCCAGCCTGGTCTACAAGAGCTAGTTCCAGGACAGGCACCAAAGCTACAGAGAAACCCTGTCTCAAAAAACAAAACAACAACAAAAAAAATAGAATAGTGAAGGCTGTGTCCTTTCAGGTGTATTCCGAAATTACTGTCAAATTTGGATAGGGAAAATATAAGAATATTTTCTAAAGAAAGTTGGATTTTAAAAAATGACTCTTTTATTACATTCCTAGTTTCCTTTTATTTGCAGGTGATTCTGATGGTAGGACTCCCTGGATCTGGGAAGACCAAGTGGGCACTAAAGTATGCAAAAGAAAACCCTGAGAAAAGATACAATGTCCTGGGAGCTGAGACTGTGCTCAATCAAATGAGGGTCAGTTGCTGAAAGGTGGGGGAGGGATGGTTAATCGGCAGTGATGTTTGCTCTGGAGACTCTGGGAATCTTTGATAAAACCTGTCCTCAGTCAGGGATGGAGGATGTCTTTGAAGTGTGTGAGAACAAGGGCTACACATGTAAAAATGTAACTTTCTGTCATGTGTTAAAATATGCTCCATACCTGCTGGATTGTCAAGTCTCTGAAAATGTACAATCTGGAGTATGTACGGATTAAGAATGGAAGTAATTACTATAGGAAATTAGTAGTGTGATGAGTTGGTCTTATCCATGTAGCATTTAAAACAGGTGACTTTGGGGATCTTGAACTTGCTGTGTAACCCCTTATCTTACTCCTGTTTTCTTGCACTTATCAGATGAAGGGGCTGGAAGAGCCAGAGATGGACCCCAAGAGCCGAGACCTCTTAGTTCAGCAAGCTTCCCAGTGCCTTAGTAAGCTAGTCCAGATTGCTTCCCGATCAAAGAGGAACTTCATTCTTGATCAGGTATTCAAACATTCAAGAGGAACCTTTTTAAAGGAGGTTCAGAGATAAAATTTTGCGACTTTTTAAAAGAGTGAAACTGGGATACACACGTAGGACTGAATTAAGAATTAAGAAATAGACTCAGGTTTGTCTGCGCTGAGTTACTTACGTAATGTACTTGAACTCATCATACTATTATCCTGAGAGTATGAGCTAGATGATAGAGGAATAGGAGATCTGGGTTCATTTATTTATTTATTTATTATGAATACAATATTCTGTCTGTGTGTATGTCTGCAGGCCAGAAGAGGGCACAAGACCTCATTACAGATGGTTGTGAGCCACCATGTGGTTGCCGGGAATTGAACTCAGGACCTTTGGAAGAGCAGGCAATACTCTTAACCTCTGAGCCAGCTCTCCAGCCCCATTTATTTATTTCTTTTATTTAGTCAATATCTTGACCTACTTACATTTGTGATCCTGAACAAGTCTTTTACCTCTCTAACTTTAGTTTTCCTGATGTGAAATATTTATCAAGTAGAGTCTCAAAAATCAAAGGAGAAGCCAGGCAGTGGTGGTACATGCATTTAATCCCAGTACTCAGGAGACACAGTCAGGCAGATCTCTATGGTTCAAGACCAACCTGATCTACAGAGCTAGTTCCAGGACAGCTAGGACAACACAAAGAAGCTCTGTCTAAGAAAAAGAAAAGTCAGAGGAGACTGGGGTTATAGCACAGTGATAGAGCAGTTTTCTAGCATGTACAGAGCCCTAGGTTTGATCCAGATTACTACAAACAATAGTAATAATAGTGATTATTAAAGAAAATTGTGTATTGACTTCTAATCTGATGCTTCAGCTGTAAGTTTAGTGGTGATTTTTGTTCTTAAAACATGTTATTACTCTCATTGCTAGTGTAATGTGTACAACTCTGGCCAACGAAGGAAGTTATTGCTGTTCAAGACCTTCGCCAGGAAAGTGGTGGTGGTTGTCCCTAATGAGGAAGATTGGAAGAAGAGGCTGGAGTTGAGAAAAGAAGTGGAGGGAGATGATGTGCCTGAGTCTATAATGCTGGAGATGAAAGGTGGGCTAAAATTGCATAGATTAGAGAATCTTGTCCCTGGTTAGTACAACCCCACTGGAACCTCGTAGCACCAAGAGTGACTCTCTACATCTAAAGTATAAATTTAAAAACAATTTAATGGAGGCAAGTGCTTGACAATAGACCCCTTGACTTGTGGCTAAAATACAAAAGGGTAATGTCTGGGCATAGTAGGTAGCACATGTTTGTAATCCCAGCACTTGAGATGGTCAGGAAAGAAGATCATGAATTAGACTAGCCTGGATTACATAACAGGACCTTGTCTTGGTTGGGAGGAAAAAAGCAGGGTGGTGATTGCTTATAATCTCAGCATCTGGAAATTGAAAGCAGGGAGGATAAGAAGTTGGAGGCTAGTCTGAGCTAATGATGCTGTCTCAAATGGAAGAACGAGCTGGGCAGTGGTGGTGCACACCTCAGACCCCAGCACTCCAGAGGCAGAGGCAGACAGATCTCTGTGAGTTTGAGGCCAGCCTGGTCAACAAGAACTAGCTCCAGGACAGCTAGGACTGTTACACAGAGAAACCCTGTCTTGAAAAAAAACCAAATAAAATAAAAAAGAAGTATGAGAAATAAGATGTTTAAATCCAAACAAGATACTTAGATGTAAAGGGAAGGGGATTGAGTCAGTTACCTATTAAATAGGTATTTATAGTGTATACTGTTTGTCCATCATTTCCCTAGTTGTAGAAAAATATCAGCATATGAAATGAAACTTCACAGTAATAAATACTATTTTAAATTAATATTTATATTCCACAAAAATGGCAAGAATGATTGTTAACATTTAAATGAAAACACAGTAATTGTAGAAAATTGTCTGTACCATATGTTGATTTCTGTTACAATAATAGTTTTATGTTTTGTTTTCCTTTTTGCTTATTTTTTGATTTGTTATTTGCCTAAGTATACAGTCATCTCAAGGCAGTGTTAGCTATGTTGATTGGTCTTGTTTTATGGTGTTCCCTCAGATCATATTCTTCATCATGTTTCCTTTCACTCATGGCTTCCCACTCACCCTCTCAGCTGCTGGCTCTGGAAACTCTCCATAACCCCTGGTTGTGGGAATCACTTCTCACATCTGTGGGCTGTAGTGTCTGAATTTATACAGAATGAATTATGCAAGCCCATAGCAAATACTCAGGCACTTGGAGGAATTTGATGCTGTTTTGTAAAATAGGGATAACTGGATTCATCTGAGAATCATAATTGAAGTAAAACTCACTGGGACACAGTCTATGAACTTGATGTTCATAGAATGATAGATGTGTCTGGCTATCATGTATAACTAACTGTTCAGTGACCGACCTTGCTGTCAGTGCGTGTGTGTTATTAGAGATGATACTTTTAGCGTGCGCACGTGAGTGTGCATGTGTGTGTATGTGTTAGGGTCTACTGGGAATTGAAACTCAGGGCCTTTCTACATGTTAGGCAAGTGCAGTGCCCCTCACCTATACCCTCAGTCCCATCTTGAAGTTCTGAAAATGTTACTTCTTGACCAGGCATGGTGGTACATGCCTTTAATCCCAGCAGATCAGATACAGGTGGGTCTCTGAATTTGTGACCAGATTGGTCTAAACAAGTTACAGACTAGGCAGGTTACATAATGAGACCAAGTTCTTTTTGGTTTTTTCAAGACAGGGTTTCGCTGTGGCTTTGGGGCCTGTCCTGGAACTAGGTCTGTAGACCAGGCTGGTCTTGAACTCACAGAGATCCGCCTGCCTCTGCCTCCCGAGTGCTGGGATTAAAGGCGTGCGCCACCATCGCCCGGCTTGTTTTATTTCTGTGAATGTTTTGCCTATATATGAATGGTGCCCTTGGAGGTCAAAACTGAACTACTACAGTTAGAGACAAGACAGTTTTGAGTACCTCTGTGGGTGCTGGGAACTGAATCCAGGACCTGCAAAGGGCAGTGAGATGCTTTTAACTACTGGATTAGCTTTCCAATTCCTGAGACCAAGTTTTTAATCTAAGCAACACCAAAACGTGTTCAGTTACAGGGTTAGCCTGTGTTCCTTCTGTCTTGATGTATTTTGGATCACTTAAGAATTTGTTAACCTGGGCTGGAGAGATGGCTCAGTGGTTAAGAGCATTGTCTCGACTTCCAAAGGTCCTGAGTTCAATTCCCAGCAACCACATGGTAGCTCACAACCATCTGTAATGAGATCTGGTGCCCTCTTCTGGCCTGCACACAGACAGAATATTGTATACATAATAAATAAATAAACAAATAAATATAAAGAAAAGAATTTGTAAACCTATCTGGCATAAAGCCCTTTGTCTTCATATACTATTCAATTTAGGGAAAAGATTTGCCTTAGGTATGTACCACAAGTCTTGCACTCAGAAGACTAAAGCAAAAAGATTGCTTTGAGTTCTAGGTCATTCTGGAATATATAGACAGACACCATCTTTAAAAAGAAAAAAGCCATGGTGGCACTTGACTCTAATCTCGGATTTTAAGAGATTGGAAGCAGCCAGGTGGTGGTGGTGCACACCTTTAAATTCCAGCACTCCAGAGGCAGAGTCAGGTAGATCTCTGTGAGTTGAAGGCCATCCTGGTCTACAGAGCTAGTTCCAGGGCAACTAGGGCTGTTATACAGAGAAACCGTATCTTGAGGGCCCTCCCCCCAAAAAAAGAGATTGGAAGCAAGAAAATCAAGGTCATCCTCAATTATATAAGGGAGTTCCAGGTCTGCCTGTGCTATACATGAGACCATGTCTCCAAAAAGAAGTTAGTTTTGTTATCTAAGGATGAATTGGTATGAGCCTAGTACATTTTAGTGTGTTACTAAGTTAAACTTTGAAAGTATTAGGCTTGTCTTGCTGTTGTGTTCAGACCTATATTCTACCACTTGGGACAGTAAGGCAAAATCTTCAGTTTGAAACTTGCACAGACTGTATAGCAAGCTGAAGTCCAGTCTGAGCTTTATAACAAAACAATCTCAAAGGAGAAAAAAGTAAAATAAAAAGAGAAGCTAAGTGCAGTAGCAACAACTATAATTATAATCCCAGTTTTCAGAAGCCAAGAATCAGGAAGATTCAGATCAGCTTGGGATACATGAGACCCTATGTGTAAAAAAACCAACAAGAGCTAGATGATGCAGTCCTTAAAGACTTAGCTGCATAGCATGAAGCCTGAAGTTTTGATCCCAGCACCCACATAACAAGTCAGGTACTCTGTATACTCCCAAATCTCACCACTGAGCAGGGTGGCAACAGGATGGTGAGTCTCTAGATTTTGAGAGGGACCATGTCTACAAAGGAGTAAAGTATGGTAGACAATACCTGACATCCTACACTAGCCTTTTTGCACTAACACATACTCACTTAGACATATACTATTAACAGCAAAACTGGGCATGGTCCCATCAGAGACAGGTAGATTTCTGAGTTCAAAGCCAGTCTGGTCTACATAGTGAGTTCCAGGACAACCAGGGCTCTGTAGAGAGCTCCTGCCTCAATAAATAGCAAACTGAGTGTTGACTCAACTGTAATTCCAGCACTCAAGAGCCTAAGGTACTTGAGGTTAGCCTGGGCTATAGAACTAAAGCAGAACCTACCATACCATTGCATTATGAAATTGAAGAGGAGTGGCCTAAGGTTATTTAAAAAAAACAACCTTAATTTATCCAGTTATCATATGAGAATGACCACCAGATATCTGATAGATAGCCCCGAGGTTATGCAGAAGTTAATTTGGATCCTATGGAAATGTGAAGTCTGAAGAGACAACAGAAGGAGGAAAGCAGTGTAGACAGTATGTAGATGAGGAAATAAACAAGCATGTGGCGGCACATAGATCATTGATAGAAATGGAGTAAGTTAAAAGTGCAGCTAAAAAACAAGCCTAAGCTATCAGCCAAAGTTCCTAATTAGTAATAAGTCTCTGTGTTGTGATTTGGGGGCTGGCTAGTGGGACAGAGAAAGTCTCAAAAAATGGGAAAAACAAAGCAATCAAAATAAAAACCCTTGGATATATAGCTCAGTGACAGAACACTTGATTAACATTTGCAAAACCCTGGATTTGATCCTCAGAGCCACCAAAAACTAAAGTATACTTCCTGTAGTAGATTTTCATGCATTCTTACCTTGTCTATACTTTCTAGGCCCACAAGCTTCTCTCTTATTCTTATAGCCAACTTCTCTCTACCTGAGAAATGCGATTATATGGATGAGGTGACATATGGGGAGCTGGAAAAAGAAGAAGCCCAACCCATTGTTACTAAATACAAGGAGGAAGCAAGGAAGCTGCTGCCCCCCTCTGAGAAGCGGACAAACCGCAGGAACAATCGCAACAAGAGAAACCGGCAGAACCGAAGCAGAGGCCAAGGCTATGGTGAGTCCTGGAGACTTGGCCGCCCACAATGAGCAACTTTCCTAATGAAGCTTATTTCTTCTTGTCTTTAGCACTTGCTTCCTATGCATTCCCCATAATCCTTCAACCAGAAGGGAGTTACTGTGGGGCAAAAAATATGTTTCCTTGAAACACAGTCCTGTGCTTCATCATCTGTCTAGCTTCTGTGTGAGCAAGTGGGTTCCAGACTTCACTGCAGTCTTAGGATGTGTGCAGTGAAAGCCAGTTCTCCCCTTAAGATTTCTTGGTGTTTTATGAAATCAACCCAATTGCACAGACAAAAAAGTATTTCTTCCATCCTTTTAAAGCGTTACAAAGTAAGTTAGTTATTAGTGGAATTAATTTTTCCTCTGAATGTCTAGGTTGCCAGCTAAATCCCCAGGGTGTATTTAAGCCAGGCGGTGATGGTGCATGCCTTTAATCCTGCACTCAGAAGGCAGAGACAGATCTCTGAGTTCGAGGCCAGCCTGGTCTACAAGAGCTAGTCCTAGGGTAGGCTTCAAAGCAACAGAGAAATGCTGTCTCGAAAAAAAGGGCAAAAAAAAAGTGTGTATGAGTATACAATTGTATGTAAATCAACAGGTAGTTAGTGTTAAATATTTCTCAGACACCAGGAATAACAACAGTTCTAGCCTTGAGTATTGAGTATTGTGTAGATTGTTTTGTTTTGTTTTGTGGGAGGATAGGTTTTTTGAGACAGGGTTTTTCTGTAGCTTTGGAACCTTTCCTGGAACTAGCTCTTGTAGATCAGGCTGGCCTTGAACTCAGAGATCCGCCTGCCTCTGCCTCCTGAGTGCTGGGATTAAAGGCGTGCACCACCACTGCCTGACTAGATTTTGTTTTCTTTGTGTGCAGTAAGTGAAGGGTATAGGTTACCTGATACCTCAGATCCCTTTTTGGGCTGAGAATCTGATTGGTGAATGGCAGTTTTTATTCATGTCTGTAACTCTGCCGTGCATCCTTTTGTCATCTAAAATATTTTGTAGGGTTGGGGAGCTTCAAAAGCAGGGTGGCTTTGTTATCTTGTGTCTATTCTTCTGCCCTCCCCTCTCAGACTCTTTTAATAAAAGATCCTGGCTGGTGCTTTACTTAACATTGTGTGAGCCTGGCCAGAGCAAGCCTCCTCCTCCCATAGAATTGCCTTGGGCTCCAACTTTTTGATTTCCACTCAGATGTGGAGCCAGGACCCCATGCCAGCTGTCTGAGCGCCCTCTCCATTTCTCTTCCAGTGGGCGGGCAGCGCCGAGGCTACGACAACCGGGCCTACGGGCAGCAGTACTGGGGGCAGTCTGGAAACAGAGGGGTGAGTGCAGCTCTCCTTCTGCTCCTCCCTCTGGGCTGTGAAGCCATTCCTATTGACTTGGGGGAGCAGAGGGGTTTGGGCTGTTTTCTTAGGTCTTTAGGGTTTTGCCCACTTAATATGTTCATCTGGAAGAATTTAACCTGGGGAAAAAATTTACCCTGCTTCTAGTATCAAGATGAAATAATGTCTTGTTCAATGATGGGTAACTGTGGGTTGTGCTTCTGGAGACCCATGTGTCACCACCACTCTTGTTTCTCCTTCCTCAGGGCTACCGTAATTTCTATGATCGATACCGGGGTGACTATGATCGATTCTACAGACAAGACTATGAGTACAACAGATACAGAGACTATTACAGACAATACAACCGGGATGTGAGTATTATCTTGGCATAGATTGAGGGTGAAGGGGAAAGGACCAGCTGGATGAATGTCATGCCTCTTCATCCTCAGCCAGCTCTGGCTCTAAGTGATGGGGTTTCCCTCTCTTCTAGTGGCAGAATTACTACTATCACCACCAACAGGACAGAGACCGATACTACAGGAACTACTACGGTTACCAAGGGTATCGGTGAAGCCCCTGCTGTTTTCACCTGTCAGCCATGAAGCTGAAGCTCTGGGGATGCCAAGCATCCCCCAAAACACAACCAAGGAAAACAGGGGCTGTTGGGGTGGGGCTGAGCTGCCGGGGAGGGGTGGATGGGGGGAGGGTATGCAAGCAGGGGTGGGGGAGGGGGGAAGTGGAAGCAAAACAAAACTGTACATTTTTTTTTTAAAGTTTGTTGAAAAGAATATTGTCTTATTCTATAAAACATTTCAAACCTAGTTAGGTTATTTGTAATCAAAAAACATTTGCACAGAAAGCAGCACTTAGGGCTGCCTGTTCTGTACCCTGCAGCTGGATAGGAAAAGAACTAAAAATGACACCCTCCAGCACTCTAAGGCAACTGGAATAGTAGCCCAGCAAGGAGAGTGGTGTGGGGAGAAGGGAACACCTTGAGGGAACTCTGCATAGCAGGCAGGAGTACGGATAGAGGAGGCAGGATTGGGGGCAGAGGGAGGGAGCGCCTGTGACCAGGGCAGTGAAAATAAATGATTGGCTCTATCAGTCACTTGCACCAGTTAACCGTTTGTATTTTCATTACCAACCCTTCTCTCTTGGGATATCTGATCTGTTAGGCTGGGAGGCCCAAATGTCCCACTGTCCACTTTGTTGTGCCTTTGTACTGTCTGCCTAAGGCACAGAGACTGCTACTTGGGTGGTTCTATTATATAGGATTCCCAGGCCGTGGGGACTGTTGGGGACTACAGATCAGAATAGTTTTTTTCCCCATCCAATGTTTTATGCAATGAATTCCCATAAAGTCTGGAGGAGAGTGGGAACATAGCCCTCAGTCTAAAGATGGTGATTTGCCAGGCCCTAGACTCTTTGTCTTCTCAGTTGATAGAGGCACGAGATCTCTAGATCATTTGCTAAGATTGCCGGCCTCTTTTAGTGTGAGGGAAGGAATGATTCTCAGGGTGTCCGCTCACAGAAACGCAGCAAGACGATGTTCACTGCGTCAGGATATATATATAGTAAATCTGTGGTGTGGGCTGTCAGGCCCAGGTGCTGAGAATAGCAAGTATTTTATACAGTGGGGGACGCTGCCCTGCTGCTGTTTTTGTTTTTGTTTTTGTTTTGATACACAGATGAGAGTGAGTAGAAAAGGGGGGGCAGCTCAGTAGGGCTGCAGAAACTTGGGAAGACTGTGTGAATGTGTGTATGGGTGCCTGCAGGGGAGCACTTTTCCCAACTTAACTGAAACAGGATTCCTTCTGGGGTGTTTCCTTGTGAGCCCCAGAGAGGCCTTTCATAGAGAGACTTCATTTGGGATCATTAAATTTGTAACTTTACCAACACCCTCCCAGTTCTTGACAGAACAACTACAGGTTGCTGGGTTCAAAAATATGGGCAGGATATGTGGCAATGCTCTTTTAATACTGAGCTTCAATTTAAATCATCCTGCTTAGCTAAAGCTTACTCAGCAGCAGCATCCTACAGTACTTCCTGGTGAGAGAAACCTCTGGGCTGTGCTACTAGAACATATTTCACATCCACTTCCTCACCTGAGCATTTAGTTCTCTTGTTTAAACTTGTGCTGAGATTTGGATCTTCCCTGTCCTGATGTCCTTTCTGTGCAGTTCTTCTCTGGGTGTTCAGACCCTTATTCTGACTCTCTGGTCTGTTAGGACTCAACCTTCTATTCAAGGACCTCTTTCCAAAGGTCATTTCAGGCCTGGAAGGAGATAGCTTGCTTATGTTGTGTCTTTTCTATCGCACCTGTCCCTTATGGTGCCACAAATGGATTTGTGTGTTACAGTGGGTGGAATGACTGCATGTATCTTTGTAACTCACTGGCATCAATAAGGGAATTTGAGAAAGCTTTGTTTATAATGTCAGGGCAAAAAGGTAAAAACTGGAGCCCAAAGAAATCCCCTTAGGAAAAGATTATGTTATAAAAGAAAACTTAGTTTCCAGAGGCAGAAGCTGACCGTTCAGATGTTCAGTCCTCCAACAAATAACACTTTTATAGTAGTCTGTGACATGGATTGTGGATGGTTGGACCCCACAGATGGGGGCATAAACTTAACACTGAAGTTTGGAGCAACGGGTTAGAGAGTATACTTATTATTAATTTGATAATAGAAAAGTCTTCTTTTTAAAAAGCTGTTTTTCTAACTGAATGGAGAATAAAGCTGCCACATCCTTGTTGGGTCTGTCCAGGAGGTCTCTTGCATCAAAGTGAATGTCTGCATTTTGTTTCTGTCTCGTGTTTTTATTATGAAAAGAAATGTTATGGTGGGGGGGTGGATTATGGTAACAGGAGGGAACCTGGCTTTGTTTCCCTTAGAAGACTTGTTTAGTGTTTTATCAGACTTCTGTTGTAGTTGTAGATGGAAAAGCTTGTGAGAAAAACAAACACCACATGGAGCCTGTAAATGTTTTTGCACAACCTGTAAAGCATTCTTGGAAGTGGCCAGTAAAAAAAGAAAAAAAGGGTTTTACCATTTAAAAAAAAAATGTAACTGTGTCATTGTTTACATCTGTAACTCTTCCCTGTTCTCATTACATCATTCTGGCAACAAATGTAGGCACAGTAGTTCCAGTTTTAGAATAAATGACCATTTGGATTGAATTTTCCTATCTCCTGTGGCTGCACTGACTGGAGTGATCCTGGGGGTGTTTAATAATGTATTTTTTTAATGTTTATTTTGAGATAGAATCTCATTGTAGCCTAGGCTTGATCATCCTGCCTTAAATCCCAAAATGTTTTGGTTATACGTGTTTGTCACCACCCCCAGCTTATTCACCCATTTTAAATTTTGGTGTATGCACAAAGGTGCACAGGGAATCAAGTGTTCATGCAGATGGGGAGGGGAGGTCACGTGGAAGTTGGAGAACAACTTTGTGAAGTCTTTACCTACCTTTATGCAGGTTTCAAGGATCAAACCCAGATTGTCACACTTAGATGAAGTGCTGAGCCATCTCATCAGTCCCTTCATTTTCGTGCTTAGTTACCAAGTTGTACTCGATACAACCAAGGATAGCTTCTTTGCATGGCTGCTGTGCCCTTTTCTATAATGGGACCCATCTATGCATGGATTTGTCTACCTAGTGTTTGCTTAGAGAAACATTATTATTTGAAATTTTATGTGTGTGAGTGTTTTGCCTGCATCTAAATCCACCCACCACGTGTGTGCAATGCCTTTGGAGGCTATTAGAGGACATTGGAGCCTCTGGAACTGGAATTAACCCATGGGTCTAGCTGCCATGGGGATACTGGGACTGAATCCTGGTCCTCTGCAAGAGCAGCAAGTGAGCAAGTACTTGTAACCACTGAACCATCTCTCTATCCCTCTTTTTTTTTTTTTTTTTTTTTTTTTTTTGAGACAGGGTTTCTCTGGTTTTGGAGCCTGTCCTGGAACTAGCTCTTGTAGACCAGGCTGGTCTCAAACTCACAGAGATCCGCCTGCCTCTGCCTCCCGTCTCTATCCCTCTTATACTAACATCTGGAGCCATTAGGGTAGAAGGATCAATTGTCTATTTGAGGTTAAATGAAAGGTTCCATTTATGAAAGCCATTAAGTTTATGTACAAATAATTATTACCTAAGAAGAAAAATTTTCATTTTCCCTGTGCATTTGAAGGATGGAAGTTATAAAAAACATTGCAACAGCATTGCAGTGTACTGACTGAACTGACGAGGCTTAGTGTTAACATGCTGCTGCTGGCAGCAGCAATCAAACCCATTGCCTCGTGTGGGTCACTGCAACCTTTTTCTTTCGGTCTTTTAAAAAGGGTATATTTCCTATTATAGCCTAGGCTGCTACCATACCAAGCTCACTAGGATTTTTGATTTTTTTACCTGTTAATGTTATACACCTATGAAGATCAAGATGATTTGGGGGAGTTGTCTGTTAACATGTAGGTTCCAAGGATTGAACTCAGGTCATCAGACTTAATGGCAGGTACTTCTACCCACTTAACTGTAGGTATTTTTCTGTCCTGCAACAGCTCAAACACACTGAGGCTTATATTAATTATAAATGCTCCGCCAAAAGCTCAGGCTTATTACTAATACTAACTAGCTCTTACATTTTAAGTTAATCCATATTCCTTATTTACGCTCTGCCATGTGGTGGTACCTTTATTAGCATGTCATGTTCATCTCCTCTGCATCTGGCTTGTGACTCCAGACTCCGCCCTTCCTAAAGTTCTCAATTTGGCTTTTCTGCCTATCTTTATCCTGTTCAGCTGTTGGTCAGCTTTTTTATTAAACCAAATCTTCACAATGTACAAAAGGATTATTCCGCAGCACTGAACCATCATCTTAGCACCCATTGTTGGGACATTTTAAACTTAATGTTGGAGCTGCTTATAATTAGAGCATAGCTGGGCATGATAGCACTTGCCATTTGTCCTAACACTAGATAGGCCAAGGCAGGAGGATTGCTGTGAACTCAAAGCCCGTATATACCAGATCAGCCTGCATTACAGAGCAATACTATTTCAGAAAACAAACCAAGAACAGCTGGGTTATTGGTATGTGTGTAATCTTGGCACTGGGGAGTTGGAGGCAAGAGGATCACAAGTAATACCCTCTCTCAAAAAAATCCCTAATGGTTCACCCCTCAGCTTACTTTTTTTTTTTTTTAGTTTTTTGAGACAGGGTTTCTCTGTAGCTTTGGAGCCTGTCCTGGCACTAGCTCTTGTAGACCAGGCTGGCCTCGAATTCACAGAGATCCGCCTGCCTCTGCCTCCCAAGTGCTGGGATTAAAGGCGTGCGCCACCACCGCCCAGCTCAGCTTACTTTTTAAAAAAAGATTTATGCATGTTTTGCTTGCACATATGTGTATGTGCCATGTGTGTGCCTGGTGCATGCAGAGCAAGAAGACTATTGGATCCTCTCTAACGAATTAAATTCAGTTGTAAATCATGTGGGTGCTGAGAACTGAACCTCAGTTCTCTGCAAGAACAGCTGCTTATAACCACTGAACCATCTCTTCTAGCCCCACTCTATTTTTAATGGGTATAGTTTGTTTGTAGGGCTGCTAACCTAGGTTTTCTCCTCAACCAGCTATTCACCCATATGACCAGGTATCAAATTGGATGAGGAGAGTAACCTGGGTTTTTTAGTTGGTAAGGTGGTGTGACCGTTATCCTAATGCCAGTGGTACATCTGCCATATCTGAGCTGATAAGATTTTCTTACTACCCTGGTACTCGCCCAACACTGATACAGTAGGAAAGGTATTAAGCACCCATTGCATACTGGGTATTGTGAGCAAGCAGGGATTATAACAAGGATCCTTCTTGGATAGTTACCACAGGTATCAAGAAATAAAGATACTAAAATACTGAAACTTCAGCACTGAAAAGTGTGGTGGTAATGTATACAGGCATACTCTTGTGAATGGAGGTCAGAGGAACTCTTCAAACAAAACACCTTCTGGAAGGTACTCTGGGTCTCCTAAACTTGCTAGGCACTCCAGGTACGTGTGATCTCTAGCCAGGATAAAGGTATGCATACCATGCCAGGCTGTGATCTTTCTTTTTTGTTGTTGGCTGTGTTTTGGGCCTTTTTGGTTCTTCCAGACAGGGAAGAAACTAAAAAAGACAAGAAAACAAACTGAAACTGATTGTTTATTTAGCTCCCAGAGAGACCAAGGAACCACGCTTCAAGATGGACTCTGTCACATTTGTATTATTACAAATAATCCCTCAGAGAGAACCTCTACTTGGAAAGATGTAAAGATTCTCTTGCAAAGTCCACACTGTGCTTTTTGAGCCCAAATCCTAGTGAACTAGAGTACCCATGACTTCTTTAGTGCCCCTGGGGCTCGAGCTCTCCAGAGGATGTCGAGTTCCAGATTCTATGGGACACAGTGCCTGGCTCTGACTTCGAGAGGGCAGGGGCAGCCATTTTAAGACCAGAAGCGTTCGTAAGGGATCGTTCCATATTGGGAACGCTGGGGGCCGCCATTTCAAGAGCAGTGCTGTACGGCAGCTTGCAGCTTGCCGCTCCCCTCCGTGCGGTTCGCACAGGCAGCCGCCATCTTGGACAGCGGCTGCGGCGCTGCCAGCCCGAGCGCCGAGACGCCCTGAGTCGCCTCTCCGTTCCTCAGGGCACCTCCACCCGGCTCCTGTCTTTGTGCCCGCGGAAACCCACCCTACTCAGTCTGTGTAGTTCTCACTGCTGTCGTGGCGAGCCCGTGAACGCCCCGCAGCTTGTGGGCACTCTTGAACAACCCCACACTGGGGGCGCTCGCGCGCCTCACCCGCGATCTCCAGCCCTTATTATGTCTAACTGGCTCGACTGGCCCTGTTCCGGGGATATGGCAAGTGTATCGACTAAGGATCCTCTTTCCCAAGAACGCTAACACAGGCGCTGTTCTTTGAGGCTCTGGATGACTTTATTCTTCAAATGCCTTTACCTTTCCAATAGCTCCAGGTGAGACTGAGAACAAGCACCCGGGTATCCCCCTCTCCATTGCCTGAACGGATCACAGAGGGAATCAGGCAGGATCCTGGCAGTTTAGCGGGGGCCCTCTGGATGGAGTAAAAGGTGTTTGCAGTTGGCCTCAAAGGGTGAGGAGATGGGGGTAGACATGGGTAAGGAGGGCTTGTGCTTCAGCGGATCTCATGATAGGTATGGGTAGAAACGGGCTGCTACAATTAACGATCTAAGGGCAGGTCTCAGAGGGGAGATGAGTTCAGAGGGACAGAACTCTTCAGAGGAGGGCACAGAAGAACTTCTTCTCCCGGAATGGGTTTTCCGAAGTGGGCACAGGAGTGATGAGGGGATCCTCACAAGCGTGGGCATCACAGTAAGTCATCAGGTCTGCTGCCGCCTTGGACACCTGGGGCACAGCCACGAGGGGAAACATTAGCCAGAATTCCTGAAAGGGCCGCAGCTCCCTTCGCCAAATAGCTATCTTTTAGTTTCTAATGCCCTTTGAGACAGTCCTATCCCCCAGCCCCACAGTCCTCAGAAACAGCTATACTGACAATGCCCAGTCTCAGCCTCTGACCTCAGGGTGTCAAGAAAAGAAGCATCTTTTTTCCAAGGTTTATAAAACCTACAGCTGAGGCCTGAAGAACTAATGGGAGCCAGGGTCGCACCCACCTTTATTCGGCACAAACTGGCCTCAATCTTAAGCTGTTCCACCATCTTGCGTGCTTGGCCAATACTCATAGTGCTGTTCACAGGGGTCTCCCCTTTCATCCTGGAGGAAAGACAGACAACTCAGTACTCTCAGCTAAAACACTCAGCTCTTCAACAACTGCACGGCCGGGATTGGGCCAGTATTTTGTACCCATATAATCTTCACTCTCCAGTGGCCATCCCATCTCTTTTTCTCAGTGGGGAGAATGGAGAAAAGATGAAGTGTTCTCCAAATCCTTGGGTCACCAAACTATACAAATGTTTTAAGGATTCCCAGTCTTTGAGCCAATGCGTTATCAGGAATGAAAGCCTCAGTCAGAACGAGCCCCACCCTGATGAAATCACTTTGGCCACCTGTCCCCTTAAGCCCTACTGAGAGAGAAACAGGCTGCTCTCTACTCACCTGAAATGACAGGCGGTGGTGGCAGCCTGGGATGTAGCGTCCGTGGGGAGGGGGCACCAAGCTCTGTTTCAGATAGGTGCCCCACCCTGCGGGAACTTGCAGCTAAAAATAACTGTAGCAGTGTCAGCTAATGCAGAGAAGGTCACTAGAGATGCTCAGACTGGAGGTCCTTGGAGGGGTGGTCTCAGGTTCTGCAGCTCAAGCACTGTCCAGATGGCTGGTACCTGAAGGATGAAGGATGCTAGAAGGAGCTGCTCAGATTCTGGAGCGTACCAACTGCCTGGCTAGTGGGGGGATCTGACTGCTGCTTGCATCCCCTGTACACACCCCCACTGTTACTGTCTCACTACCTGCCCCTGCCCATTGGAGAAGTCTTTAGTCTGAACTAGAGCCCTCCCTAATGGACCTGAAGCGGAAGCAGGCTCCCCTCTTAAATGGGGTGGTCTGGGCCTGTGACAGCCCCTGCAATAGAGTCTGTACCCGCTGTGGGAGACCCTGCTCATTTGAAAGTCTGACATCAGCTGGACTGCTCCCCCCACAACCCTGACACAGCACTCAGCACCTGAATCTTCGTTTCTTTCACAGTGGCCCTCCATTCTGCAGATCCAGGAAAATGTGACGCTCTACAAGTGATCATCTTCTAGGTCACCACATTCTAGCACAAGTGACTTGAGTGGGGCGATCCAGGGCAGCAGAGGTAACCATCAGGAAGATATCTAAAGATATGATACAGCAAAGAAGAGAAGCTGGGGGAAAAGAGACATGCAGAGACCAGATCAAAAAAGGATCAGATAAAGAGGAGGTAAGGGAGATACGGGAACCAGTGTGACTATTATGAACACAGGTGGGCTTCTTGGAGTGGGAAGAAGCGGTGGCAAGTGGTGGAGTTGGGGAGATAGCAACTTGATTCGAATTTTCCAGGTAATTGGAGTAGATTGTTACTATTCAAAAAGATGTGCACTGGCCTTGCCTCCTGGAGGACATTGTCCAGAAGATGCCACCTTCAGAGACCTAGTCTCATGTTTTGTAGGGATTCTGAGGTTGACTGCATCACGTGGGTCACTGAAGGTCGATCACGCAGCATAAAAACTGGAGAAAGGGGCTGAAAATGCTGCTACGCTTGACTAGCGGACAGCAAGCCATCTGCGAAACACACAAGATTCGGGTTCTGGCAGGGTGCAAGGTTCTCGGGGCAAGCCCCCCACCACACACACACACTCCCTTTGGGCGCCTCCAGGCTCAAGCAGCTCTGCTGAATAAAAACAGCACCCATTTCACCACCACTCCACCCACCCTGCCTGCACCCAGATCCTGTCTTTTGGGGTGAAAAGGCTGGTGGTAAAGGTTTCGGAAGAGGGCCTTGATTGCGGCCTCAATGGGAGGACCAAAGGGATGCTGCTGAGTCTCAGCCTGCCTCCGGGATTATAGTGGGATCTAGATGGGGAAGTGCATTGCTGAACTGGCCTATAATGATCCTCTGGCAGGGACAGTGGGAAGCACAAAACAGGAGCAAGGCATCTCACTGGCCCTGCCCCCTGCGCTAGGGCCCCGCCCCTGCACGAGCCCTTCCCCTGCGCTTAACTGGCGACTGCCCGAAGGGGCCGGGCTCTCTCGGCGGCCGGAACTCCCTTCTCTAGGTTGCTTGGGCTAGGGGAGGCTGCGGTGACAGGGTGGTGTCAACCGCGTCACCGCAGGGGTGGGCGCCTCAGCGTCACTCCGCAGGTGGGCTACAGGGCTGTGTGGTCGCTTGGTGAGCGATCACAGGTCCGGGAGGAGGGGAGAAACTCGGGAGGTTGTGCGACCTTAGGCAAATCACTCATCCTCTCCTTGCGCATTGTGGATCCATGTCATCTGTGCTTTGAGAGAGGTTTAAGGGCCTGGTCCTATGTATGGAACAACGCTGTGAAGGTAGCAAGGAGGTTTCCCCCGGCTCCGGTGACTGAAGGAAAGGCTCCACTGGCAGCGCTGGAAGGAAACTCGGTGAAGGAGTGATTGGAAGAGAAGTGCATGGGAAACAATGACTTTGCTTTATCACGCTATCTACTTCCTCAAAGCCAGTTTAATAAGCTTGACTTTTTTGTTCCCAGCTCCCTGAGGGGGGAAAAAAACTATTTTTTTCCCTCTTCTTTCTCCAGGAACCTCCAGCTGCCCTATCCCATGGCCAAGGGTATCGTCCCTGTGGAAGACCAGCCAGGAGCTCAAAGCCTGAAGCTGGGGGCAGATCCTCTGCTGTCCCCATCATGGTCAATGACCCACCAGTACCTGCCTTACTGTGGGCCCAGGAAGTAGGCCATGTCTTGGCAGGCCGTGCCCGCAGGCTGTTGCTGCAGTTTGGGGTGCTCTTCTGCACCATCCTCCTCTTGCTTTGGGTGTCTGTGTTCCTCTATGGCTCTTTCTACTACTCCTACATGCCGACTGTCAGCCACCTGAGTCCCGTGCATTTCCACTACAGGTGAGGACACTGTTCCGCTAAAGTAGAAAAATCTTTTCTGAGACAGGGTTTCTCTGTGTTTCCCTGGTTGTCCTGGAACTCGCTCTGTAGACCAGGCTGGCTTCGAACTCACAGAGATCCGCCTGCCTCTGCCTCCCGAGTGCTGGAATTAAAGGTGTGCACCACCGCCGCCCAGCTAAAGTAGAAGAATCTTAAATTGAAATGACCCCAAGGACTCCTGGTGCGTCCTCTGTTGAATCCCATTATTGACAGAGGATGAAATCTTATCCCAGTGTGCTAACAAGACTTCTCAGCTCACAGGCCAAGGCTGGAGCAGGTCTGGGCCACTAGGGCTCTAGGGTTCCAGGTCTGCCTGCACTGCTGAATTCTGATGAAAAACCTAGAAAAATAGCCTGGTCACATCTGTAATTCCAGCACTTGGGAGGCTGAATTGGGAGAATTACCCTGAGTTCTAGGCCAGCCTGGGCTACAGGTTGAGACCTTGTTTCAAAGGAGTTAAAAAAAAAAAAACTAGAAAAAGAAAATAAAATTCACTTTTAGATTCAGGTAACTAAAGTCCGCTCTGTTTAGGTTGTATAAAACCTTTTAAGCCACTGTAGAGTTTTGAGCCAACTCAACCCCTTATGCATCTAAGAATTACCCTGGCTTTTAGCGTAGGGAGCATTAGGAAATTCCTCCTTTCCCTTTTAGTTTACTGCCACTTACCCGCAATGGTCTGCATCTGCACAGTAACCCAAATAACTGAGTCCTCATTCATTCCCATTTCACTCATGCCGCCCAGTTCTGTCTGTCCCAGCAATGCTGTAAGACCAGGCAATCAGCAGACACAGAAAGCGGTTTTTTTTTTTTTTGGTTTTTCGAGACAGGGTTTCTCTGTGGTTTTGGAGCCTGTCCTGGAACTATCTCTTGTAGACCAGGCTGGTCTCGAACTCACAGAGATCCGCCTGCCTCTGCCTCCCGAGTGCTGGGATTAAAGGCGTGCGCCACCACCGCCCGGCTTAGAAAGCGGTTTTTTTTTTTTTTTTCAAATATTTATTTATTATGTATACAATATTCTGTCTGTGTGTATGTCTGCAGGCCAGAAGAGGGCACCAGACCTCATTACAGATGGTTGTGAGCCACCATGTGGTTGCTGGGAATTGAACTCAGAACCTTTGGAAGAGCAGGCAATGCTCTTAACCTCTGAGCCATCTCTCCAGCCCAGAAAGCGGTTTTAATACCATCAATTTTAAATCTTTCTTCCCTCTCCCTGACCCCTAGTCATAGGCTGTCATTTTCAAGGTAGATCTTCTTAGCCATTTAGGGAATGTGATTCTTATATAGACGAGATACCAGGTATGAGCTGTGCACCCATGTACCATGTGCAATTTTGCCTATAATTTTTCTTAAGATATATTCAGATACTTTTGGAGGAATGTTTTCTTTTTTTCTGATTAGACCCCCCAGCCAGGCGATGGTGGCGCACACCTTTAATCCCAGTACTCGGGAGGCAGAGGCAGGCGGATCTCTGTGAGTTCGAGACCAGCCTGGTCTACAGAGCGAGTTCCAGGACAGGCTCCAAAGCCACAGAGAAACCCTGTCTCGAAAAACCAAAAAAAAAAAAAAAAAAAAAATTAGACCCCAGATCGGAACTGCTTGAATCAGAATCTGTAGGGGTGGGACCCTGAAATCACATGCCCTGAGCTTTTTAAGGGATCCTGTAAGAACACCTGAGTGTCCTTTGGTTCCTACCTAGAGGTGCTCTTCTAATAGGGACATAAACTGAAGTAGTGGGAAGAGAATGAAAGCCTTATTTTGGTATCTTGAATCTCCTGGCCACGGTTGTTGTCCACTTCTCTGTAATGGAGAAAGGGGGTGGATGACAGGAGGGAGCCCTAGAGACCAGGTATGGGGGCAAGCAGGCAGAGCAGGCTGTGGAACGGCACCAACTGTCATTCGTCCCTTCTCGTCTAGGACAGACTGTGATTCCTCCACCGCCTCACTCTGCTCCTTCCCTGTTGCCAATGTCTCGCTGGCTAAGAGTGGACGCGATCGGGTGAGTATGAGAGCTAGAGAAGAAGCAGGAAATGTCTGATGGCCTGAGAAAGATGTGGAGAGCAGGATTGAGCAACAGAGATTTAAGAGAAAGGTTCTGAAGCAAACGGAGGCTGAAAAGAAAATCTAGATGTTGGCTCTAGTCACTGTGACACATACTTGTAATTTCAGCACTAGGAGGAAAAGGTAAGAAGATGAATTCCAAAACTGAGACCAGCTTGGGCCGCATAGCCAGACCCGATATCCTCCGAAAAGAGAAAAAGGAGGGTTGGGTAAATCCCCGTTGATGGAGTACTTGCCTCCTATGTATGAGGCTCTAGATTCAATCTCCGATATAAAATTAGAGTCCAAATGAAGTGTGTGCAGCAGGCGTCAGGAACGATCCCATCTTGAACTTACCGTGTGAGCCATAGCTCCTCCATAAAGCTTGTATTCCTGGCCCAAGTGAACAGGCAAGCTAGCTGGAACAGCATGGCATCCACTCAAGGATGTGAAGCTAATATGACGTCTGTGACTTTAATAATTCCAGCACTTCTGAAGCAGAGGCCAGCCTGATTACACTGAGTTCCATGCCAGTCAGGGCTACATAGTGGGACCCTGTTTGTTATTGTTGTTGTTGTTTTGTTTTTCTTTTTTAAGCTGCAAGGTTACACAAAGAAACCCTGTCTTGAAAAATAAAAACAAAGTAATAATACGAATTAATTAATTAAAAACTGACCATTGTGGTGGTTGGCACATACCTTTAATCCCAGCACTCAGGAAGCAGAGGTAGGAGGATCTCTGTGAATTTGAGGCCAACCTAATCTACATTGTGAGTTCCAGGATAGCCAGGACTACACAGAGTAGCCCTGTCTCAGAAAACAAAACCAAACGAGAACCTGGTATATAAAATTATGAAATTATTAACAACTATGTGTTACCTGTTATCACAAAGGGTACTATGCCAGAGGACTGGCCAGATGCCAGTGTGCCTTCAACAAACCTGGGAACTGTGGCAAGTGTGCATAGACACAGCCTTCTCTACTTGGCAGGCTGCGGATGCTCAGATGAAGGATAGGATCCCAAGCTTTAAAAGGACCTGGAGGATCAGTGTCAGTTTTGATTACATGAGTTCCTTTAGTTGTCAATCTTAACTTGAAAGTTACTTTTTGAACTTAAGAATTTAAGAAGAGCCGGGCGATGGTGGCGCACGCCTTTAATCCCAGCACTCGGGAGGCAGAGGCAGGCGGATCTCTGTGAGTTCGAGACCAGCCTGGTCTACAGAGCTAGTTCCAGGACAGGCACCAAAACCACAGAGAAACCCTGTCTCAAAAAAAAAAAAAAAAAAAAAAAAAGAATTTAAGGAGAGCCGGGCAGTGGTGGCGCACGCCTTTAATCCCAGCACTCGGGAGGCAGAGGCAGGCGGATCTCAGTGAGTTCAAGACCAGCCTGGTCTACAGAGCTAGTTCCAGGACAGGCTCCAAAGCCACAGAGAAACCGTCTCGAAAAACCTAAAAAAAAAAAAAAAAGAATTTAAGAAGAAACTAACTTTATGCTGGGGCGTCGAACTTTTTTTTTTTTTTAAATATTTATTTATTTATTATGTATACAATATTCTGTCCGTGTGTATGTCTGCAGGCCAGAAGAGGGCACCAGACCTCATTACAGATGGTTGTGAGCCACCATGTGGTTGCTGGGAATTGAACTCAGGACCTTTGGAAGAGCAGGCAATGCTCTTAACCACTGAGCCATCTCTCCAGCCCCGGCGTCGAACTTTTGAACTTTTTTAATTTAATGCTGGGGCATCGGCCCTTGCACAGTGGCGCACATCTGTAATCATAGCTGTTTAAGTTGATGTAGGAGGCGTTTGTTTTTCCAGATAGGGTTTCTCTGTGTAGCTCTGGCTGTCCTGGAACTCATTCTGGAGACCAGGCTGGCCTCAAGCTCAGAGATCCACCTGCCTCTGCCTCCAGAGTGCTGAGATTAAAGATGTGCACTACCAATACCTGACTGAGGATGTTTTGTGTTTAGGATTTTAAGTGTATCCTGGGCAAGTTAGTTCCAGGCCAGCACATATTGATAGCCTGTCACAAAAAAAGAAAAGAGCCCATACTTGAGAGGTAGAGGCAAGAAGGTTAGCCTGGATCACATGAAAAACAAACAAAAAATGGTTAGCCTTGAAGTTGTGATCATCTTGTCTCAGCTTCCTGTGTGCTGCAATTATAGGCATACAGTACCAATCCAGCCTGGAAGTGGGTGATCTAAAAGCTGCCTCTGCCTCCCACATGCTGGGATTCTAAATAAGTACAGCGCAAGGCCTGGAGATAGGATTTTCAATCACCACTTTTCTAGGTTTTTGTTTTGTTTTGTTTTTTAGTAGGTTTCTTTTGTTTTGGTTTGGTTTTTTGAGCGGGATTTCCATAGCTTTGGAACTTGTCCTGGAACTAGCTCTTGTAGACCAGACTGGCCTCGAACTCGCAGAGATCCGCCTGACTCTGCCTCCCAAGTGCTGGGAGTAAAGGCGTGTACCACCACCGTCCAGCTTTTCTTAAAAGGTTTATTGAGATAGAATTTATATAATATATAGTTTACTCTTACAGTCTGCAGTTCTATCACTTTATTTATTTACTTTGAGATAGTTTCATTATTTAGCCTTTGGCTGGCCTACAATTTGCTATGTAGACCAGGCTGGCCTTGAGTTTCATGGAGATCCTCCTGCCTCTGCCTCCGGAGTTCTGGGGTAAAAACATGCGCTGCCGTGCCAGGCAGTCGTATCATTTTTAATAAGCTCAGTGTTGTACACACACAAATAGACTAATTTTTTAAAACCGAATTAACTCTGGATAACAAGACGATCTGCCGCTACAGTGATTGTGCAAGAGCTGGCTAGGAGGCCGAGCAGAACTTGCTTAATTAGTAAGTGCGGGCAGGCTGGGCCCAGGGGGCCAGCTCCAGCATCACACAGGCCTGAATCACAGATGGCCCAGTTGGCAGTGTGTCTGTTCACTTTTGGGAAAGAAAAGCAACAGGGTTCTTTTCGGAACAGTGTAGTAGTCTGAGTCAGACCCAGGATCTATCTGACCGGGTGAGTGTGGTTGTTCGGGCCCCAAATTTCAGCACCAAAGGCTGAGGCAGGAGAAGTTCCATGAATTTGAGACTATATAGTGAGTGCTAGGCCACCCAGAGATACATAGCAAGACCCTGTCTTAAATGCTGGGTTCCCTACCTGACAACCCCCACCTCCAAATAAAACCAAGTCAGCAAACAAGAAATCTGGAAAGTCAGGTGTTCAATGACCAGGAGGGGGCAGCATTGAGTCAGGATGTACTTTAAAAAAAAAAAAAGATTAAAACAAGTCAGGCCAGGCATGGTGATGCACGCGGTTAATCCCAGCACTGGTGAGGCAAAGGCAGTCGACACTCTGATTTTTGAGGCCAGCCTGGTCTACAGAGTGCTTCCAGGCCAATCATAGCTACATAGTGAGACCCTGTTTCAAAACAGCACAAACTTTTTTTTTTTTTTTAACAAAATGGTGTTGTTCCCTTGGGCAGGTGCTGATGTATGGACAGCCATATCGAGTCACCTTAGAGCTTGAAATGCCAGAGTCCCCCGTGAATCAAGACTTGGGCATGTTCTTAGTCACCGTTTCATGCTATACCAGAGGCGGCCGAATCGTCTCTACTTCTTCACGCTCAGTAAGTGTTTGAAGACAAGTCTGGGAAACTGGGGACAATGGTGACTGAATCAGTATATATGGCTGATACTTCAAGAGAAGACCACCTTGGCTCTGAGATCAGGCCCCAACCAGGATAAGTGAAGAATCCAATTAACAAACCAAACATTTGCCCAAAACACCTAGTGTCTGATGGGCATGCCCAGCTTCGGAGTAGTCTAAGAGTACCGCTGCTCTCAGAACAAGAAGATTCCAGAAACATACCAGCTTTATAGTAATTTCCTCCTGACCAGACCAGCAAGAAATGCAGAGTTCTTGTTAGCATGTAGCAGACACATTCAGCGCTGGACCTCATTTAAACCACACGATGATTATCTGCATTTGAGGACAGCTTCAGGTGGTGCGTTGGGACATGGATCCCAAGCCAGATAACAGACTATGGCTGGAAAGGTACATGAGAGCAGACTGCTTACCTGAGCAGGTGTTTTAGAGAAGGGAACTTTGCCGCATTAGAATGGAGAAATGAGGTCAGGTACCAGGGGAAGTTACTGAAACAAACGGAATGGTTGGGTGGGCACTGGGGTTAGGAAGGGAAGGGGAAGGAACAGAATGCACTTCTTTGCATACATGGACTGCTCAAGCATGGGGCAGACCGGAGAGAACAGCTGTCCCCACCTTCCCGTATGGCCCTGTCAGGCGATGCTGCACTACCGCTCCCAGCTGCTCCAGATACTTGACACACTGGTGTTCTCCAGCCTCCTGTTGTTTGGCTTTGCTGAGCAGAAGCAGCTCCTGGAGGTAGAACTCTACTCGGACTACAGGGAGAATTCGGTAAGTGGAGCGGAGAGATGGAGTAGGAGACAACCCTCCCGCTGGCCCAAGACTGTACCTGAGAAGCCCACTGGCAGCCACCTGCAATGGCACAGAGACTGGAAGCGGTCTCAGACTGGGCCCTGCTGACTCTGCTCTCCCTCCCTCGCAGTATATGCCCACAACTGGAGCAGTTATTGAGATTCACAGCAAGCGCATCCAGATGTATGCAGCATACCTCCGCATCCATGCCCACTTCACTGGGCTCAGGTAAGAAGCCGCAGAGGGAAACCTTGGCAGCTTTCCCATGACCTGCCCTGAAATGAAGAGGGTTTCAGGCAGAGCTGACTAGTAACAACATCACATCATATTTTACAAAGGCCGGAGGCGCCTCCCTAGTTTGACTAGGCTTTCAAAAGAGCTTCTTGGCCGGGCGGTGGTGGCACACACCTTTAATCCCAGCACTTGAGAGGCAGAGGCAGGCGGATCTCTGGGAGTTTGAGGCCAGCCTGGTCTTCAAGAGCTAGTTCCAGGACAAGCACCAAAGCTACAGAGAAACCCTGTCTCGAAAAACCAAAACAAAAGAGCTTCTTCCCTCCCCCCTCAAAAAAAAGAGAAGAAAAAAATGTAATCCCATGTGAGGGACTGGAGAGATGGCTCGGGGGTTAAGAGCACTGGCTGCTCTTGAAGAGCTGTGTTCAGTACCCAGTACTCACAAGGTAATAGTTCACCACCATCTGTAACTCCAATTCCAGGGTATCTTAGGGGGACACCAGGCATCCATGTGGTGCATGCAGAACAAGTCAGGCAAATGCTCAATATACATTAATCCCAGCACTTGGAAGGCAGAAACAGGTGGATCTCTGTGAGTTCAAAGCCAGCCTGGTCTACAAAGTGAGTTGGAATGGCCAGGGCTACACAGAGAAATCTGGTCTTGAAAAGAAAAAAAAAATTTAATTTTATTGTTTTGTGTGTAATAGTGTTTTGCCTGCATGCCTGTATGTGTACCACATGTGTGTCTGGTGTTGAAGGAGGTGGGAACCCCCATGTGGGTACCAGGAATTGAACCTGAGTCCTTTCCAAGAACAGGAAGTCCTCTTAACCACTGTGCCAACGCTCCAGCCCCATTTTTAAAATCCCATATGAGATGACACACCCTGACATTTCAGCACTGGGAGGCCTAAGGCAAGAAATCTTGGGTTACAAAGCAAGACTCTCAACATAAATAATGAAAAGCAAATAAGAGGCTCGATCCTATGAGCCAGGTGTAGTGTTCTGTGTCTAGTCCCTGCTACTCAGGCAACATAGTGAAAGGCACCCGCCCCACCCTAATAACAATACCCACGTAATCCAGCTGCCTTGTTCCATCGGCTCAGCAGGAGTGGGAGTGTATGATGCTGTGGCCCTGTGATACTGCGGCTACCTGAAGTCCTTGGCCTTTATTAGAACCTGGTGGGGTGTCATCTGGTAACTGGACGGGGGAGTAGATGCCATAGTGGCAGAGGGCAGCTCCAGCCACACTCACTCAAGTTGTCCTACAAGTATTTGTGGAGTGTTAGCAACTCGAGCTATCTGGTAACTGCTGCTTCCTTCCTGGCCCTGTTTCCCACCTAGGTACCTGCTGTACAACTTCCCTGTGACCTGCGCTTTT
This sequence comes from Microtus oregoni, assembly GCF_018167655.1. Lineage (NCBI taxonomy): Eukaryota > Metazoa > Chordata > Mammalia > Rodentia > Cricetidae > Microtus > Microtus oregoni. The sequence goes on along the minus strand of NW_024543071.1, from coordinate 49,402,548 downwards.
GTGGGTGTCGCCAGCAACTTCACGTTCCTCAGCATCATCGCGCTCTTCAGCTACATGCAGTGGGTGTGGGGGGGCGTCTGGCCCCGACACCGCTTCTCTTTGCAGGTCTCACAGGGCGAAGACCCTGTTCTTCCTCAGTCCTTGTTGGTGATCATGGCGTGTTAGGGATAGGGCAGGATCACTGTGAAGGGAGCCAGGCTTCACCACTCGGTGCTTACTCCTCCACAGGTTAATATCCGACAAGGGGATAGCTCACGACAGGGTGCCCAGCGTCGCATTGCTCGCCATCAGCCAGGTAAAGGGGTTGGTTGACAGTATCCTTGAGAGGTATTTTGGCTGGGTTAGAGGGACTGCCTGCCTCCAGTACAGAGTAGCTAACTGAGGGTGTAAGGAAAGGCTGAAGGAGGTAGAGTTGGCACTGCAAACCAAGCTTCACCGCTGAGTCTAGCTGTCCTCCGTTTGCCGAACCTGCAGGCCGGGAGGAGCCTACCCAGCGGTCAGGCATGACAGAGGATGGTGAAAGCCCTGAAGATCCCGCAGGAGCAGGTATGATGCTGTCCCTCTTCCTCGCTCCTCCACAGCACTCCCCTTCAGTGCCTGGGTCTCACCTCTATCACACCTCTGTTCCCCTTTTGGCTGAAGAGGGCCAGCTGTCTGAGGAAGAGAAACCACATCGACAGCCCCTGAATGGAGAGGAGGAGCAAGAGCCAGAGGCTAGCGATGGTGAGTGAAGTGTGGTGGGGACGCCCCTCTGTCCCTGCTAACCTGTCTCATTTGCAATTTTGTTTGGCTTTTTCCTGCCTCAGGTTCAGGCTCCTGGGAAGATGCAGCTTTGCTGACAGAGGCCAACCTGCCTACCTCTGCCTCCACCTCCACCTCTGCCCTTTTCCCTGAGACTCTGGGTAGCCGGGAACCTTCTGCGGGCACCATCAGGCAGCGTCCAACATGCTCCAGTTCCTGAACAAAAAGACTCCTCACATTCCAGTGCTTCCCCATCTGACCCTTCTCCCCTTGTCGTCCCCTTAATAAACTGTTTTGTGTCAGGTGCTTGTGTGAAGGTCAGAGGACATATTTCAGGGATCAGCTCTTTCCTTCCATCATATGGGTCCTGGGAATCAAACTTGCATCATCGAAGATTTTGCTGTGTGTATATGTATGTGAATGAATCTACATAACTATATGTGCACCACATGCGTGCAGGAGCCTATGAGTCAGAGAAGATGTCAGATTTCCTGTTCTGGAGTTACAGGCAGTTGTGAACTACCATATTTGATTCTGGGAACCAAACCCAGGTCTTCTGCAAGAGCAGGATGCTCTCTTAACCATTGAGCCGTCATTCCAGCCCTGGGAATCAATTTTTGATTACTTACTTTTGGTTCTTCAAGACAGGATCTCTCTGTGTAGTCCTGGCTATCCTGGAACTCACTCTGTAAGTCAGGCTGGCCTCAAACTTACAGAGACCCACCTGCCTCTGCCTCTCGGGTGCTGTGATTAACGGCATGTGCCACCACCACACAGCCTTCTTGTTTCTGTGTATGGGTGTGCTTCTCTGTGTTTATGGACATGTATGTTACTATTTCTCTCAAAGATCAGAAAAGGGTGTTGAAGTAATAAGGGAGGCGGCGGGGCTGCGTCCCCAACACCCCAGCCGCCTGCCCAGCTAGCTTATGCCCCGAAATAATTACACGGACACTGTATTCTTTTAAACACTGCTTGGCCCATTCTCTTTTAGGCTAATTCTCACATATTAATTTAGCCCATTTCTAATCATCTGTGTGTAGCACCCCAAGGTGCGCTTACCGGGAAGATTCTAGCCTATGTCCATCCTGGGTCGGAGCTTCATCCCAGGAGCGGGGCATGGCGTCTCTCTCAGGCATCTGCTCCCGAGAGCTGTCGAGACTGACCTCACTTCCTCTTCCTCCCGGCATTCTGTTCTGTTTACTCCACCTACCTATGTCCTAACCAATAAAATGGGCCAAGGCAGTTCCTTTATTAGCCAATGACCTTCCTCCATCATTTCCCCTTTTTCGGTTTAAACAACAAAAAAAAGGCTTTAACTTTAACATAGCAAAATTACATATAACAAAACAGTTATCAAGTAAAAGTTACAATAATCTTTATCATAACTAAGGAAAACTATAACTATAACTAACTATTCTTAACTCCATCAAAGACTCCAGAAAGAGACAATACTACCTAAGCAAACAAGAAAAAAGCAACTTTTAAAACTCTAGAAATGATAGAGACATCTCACTGCCTGGACAGTCACCCAAAGTTCCTCTGTACCGTTGGGGCATCCATCTTCAGCCTTTAGGCCCATGCTATCCAGCAGACATTTCCATAAAGCAGGAAAATTCAAAGTCAGTTCAGTCACTATCTGTTGTGTCCTGCAGAATGTCTCGCAGACTCTTTCATGAATCAGGAACCCTGAAAGATCATCTCACCTTAGGCAAGTTCAGTAGTCCTCTCTCTGCGGGTTCTCTGTGTCCAGTTTATTCAATAGTCCAGGCAAGAGCAGTTTCTTGCCCAAATGGCTATCAAACTCCATAAGGTGCCTCTTCGATGCCCATCTTCCTCTTGAAGTACATTGGTGCTGTCAGGAGCAGAGTGTCTCATTGTCATGAAAAGTCCTCAGTTATTAAAACATTAAATGTCCTATTCTGTAATCTTTGAAAGACATGAAGAATGTCTATCTAAAATATATCTCTATATATCTAGAAAATCTAACTAACGACTACAAGCTTTACTATTATCGATGATTAACCATTAACAACCTATATTTCTTAATTATACAGTACATATTTAAATGAACTACACAATCACAATACCTTAATCAAAATCAGAAACACACACACACACACACACACACACACACACATATATATATATATATATATATATATATATATAACAAAATTGAGGGGGCTGGAGAGATGGCTCAGCGGTTAAGAGCATTGCCTGCTCTTCCAAAGGTCTTGAGTTCAATTCCCAGCAACCACATGGTGGCTCACAACCATCTGAAATGAGGTCTGGTGCCCTCTTCTGGCCTTCAGGCATACACGCAGAAAGAATATTGTATACATAATAAATAAATAAATATTAAAAAAAAGAATCTTTTAAAAAAAATGACCTTAAATCTCTATCAATAAAGCAAAATCTATACTAATGCAAATTATTCATACCAATATCATATCCCCCTTTAAATGAAAAAGAACGTTTATAAACCATATTTGGGAACATGGGCGCAGTTTTTTCTCTCCAAACTGCTTCCTGCTGAATGGGGGCGTCGTTAATTAGGTCTTTCATGGTATAACCTGTGTGCTAGTTTCATCTCAGTTGGCAGTTGAGCGAAGCAATTTTCTGAAGATGTTCACTGCAACCCTTCAGGAGGGCGTGGTCCATCATACCAAATCAGAATAGAAGAAATGAACAGCATCTCATCCTCTGTGAAAACAAAATAAGAAACTCCTTTCCAAAGTATCATATCCTTAGATCCAAATTCATAATATCTATGTTGGATTAGTTCAGCAGTATTTATAAATAAATATCTTTTAGCAGCTGTTGCTCCTTCCACAGCATTCAAACGATTCAAAGAGAGCATAATAGCATACAGTATCAAGATTCTCTGTGTATTTTCCATCTTTGTACAGCTTTGTGTTTTAACTTCTATTTCGTTTATTTTTACTTTTAACTCTTTGCTTTTTGAGACAGGTTCTCTGTATCTTTGACCTGAAGTAACTCTGTAGACCAGGCTGTCTTTGAACTCTCAGAGATCCGCCTGTCTCTGCCTCCCAGGCATTCGGGATTAAAGGTGCACACTACTACACCTTGAACTCACAGAGATCTGTTTGCCTCTGCCTTCTAGGCACTGGGATTAAAGGCGTGTGCTACCACACACAACAACTCTCTTCCTTTTTTTATGTTTTTTACTTTAAGAGCTTCAACTTTTAGTCTGCATATATTTTTAACACACTGTAAACCATTTAAAAATTTTCTTTGTCTTTGAATCTCTCTTTACTGTATATCTCTCTTTTTCTGACCACAAGAGCCTTTAATTTACCAAGCAATATCAGTAGGATTAAAGGCGTGGCTTTGCCGGCTGGATCCAGCCCATTCCTTAGCTTTCCAGCCTCATGGCTGAGGTACTGGCTGTAGCCAGCAAGCGAGCTTCAGCAGCCTGTGCTTGCAAACCGCACAAACCACCTGCGTAAAAGAGTCAGAGTTTGTCCTGGCAGGACAGCCCAGAAAGCCGGCATTTTTAAATGGCGCAGCTTTTTTCCTGCTACAGCTGAAAACCGAAAAGCATGCGTTCAGCTTTTCGTCAACACCGTTTAAGTGTTTCGTGGCAGGACCTCTTAATGAGCTGCAGGGTTTGCAGCTAAAGCTGAATCAGGAAGCCTCTCTTAGATGAGGCGCTTGCTTGCCTCTAGCAAGCAGAGTAGACCCGAGAACACAGTGAGTCTAGTTGCCATCAAACAAATCATAGCACTTTACTCCAAATGCTCTATTCAAAAGCTCTGTCTCCCGCAGGAGCCAGACAGAGATCGCAATGGCGGCACAGCCCCAGGAAGTCGCACTTTAAAATGACACAGCGTTTTTTCTGCTACTGTTGCCGAATCAGGAAATCTCTCTACAGCACACCACCAACAAACAGCAAAAATCTGTGTTAAACTCTCTCTCCCTTATTTTTAAGTCTTCTCAGGTTTTTTAAGTGGATTTAGTCCATCATGTGGGCGCCATATGAAGTAATAAGGGAGGCGGCGGGGCTGCGTCCCCAACACCCCAGCCGCCTGCCCAGCTAGCTTATGCCCCGAAATAATTACACGGACACTGTATTCATTTAATCACTGCTTGGCCCATTCTCTTTTAGGCTAATTCTCACATATTAATTTAGCCCATTTCTAATCATCTGTGTGTAGCACCCCAAGGTGCGCTTACCGGGAAGATTCTAGCCTATGTCCATCCTGGGTCGGAGCTTCATCCCGGGAGCGGGGCATGGCGTCTCTCTTAGGCATCTGCTCCCGAGAGCTGTCGAGACTGACCTCACTTCCTCTTCCTCCCGGCATTCTGTTCTGTTTACTCCACCTACCTATGTCCTAACCAATAAAATGGGCCAAGGCAGTTCCTTTATTAGCCAATGACCTTCCTCCATCAGGGTGTGAGGTTCCCAGGGGCTGGAGTTGCAGGTGGCTGTGAGCCTCACATGAGGGCTGGGGACTGAATTTCAGTCTCTCTGAGAGCAGTAAAGATTCTTAACTTCTGAGACACCTCTTCAGCTCCCAGCATGTTCCCTTTTTAAGTTTTTTGGTTTTTTGAGACAGGGTTTCTCTGTAGCTTTGGAGCCTATCCTGGAGCCTAGCTCTTGTAGACTAAGCTGACCTTGAACTCACAAAGATCTGCCTGCCTCTGCCCCCCAAGTGCTGGGATTAAAGGTGTGCGCCATTAGCGCCTCTTAAAGTATTTTTAATTCTGTGCATGGGTATGTACATGTGAGTTCAGGTTCCCATGGAGGCTGGAAGAGGACACTGAATCCCCCTGTAGTTGGAGTTACATGGCTATGAGCCACCACTAGTTAGGATTGCTATTGCTGTGATGAAACACCGTGACCAAAAAGCAAGTGGGGAGGTTTATTTAGCTTACACTTCCATATTGCTACAGATCAAAGGAAGTTAGGATAGGAACTCCAACAGGGCAGGAGCTGATACCAGGAAAGGAGTTGTTTACTGACCTTCTCCACATAGCTTGTTCAGTCTGATTTCTTATAGAAGCCAGGACCACCAGCCTGGGGATGACCACAATGGACTGGGCCCTCCCCCAGCAATCACTAATTAAGAAAATCCCTTACAGTCAGATCTTACAGATGCATTTTCTCAGTTGAGGTTCCCTCCTTTCAGATAGCTCTAGCTTGTGTATCAAATTGTCATAAGATCAGCCAGCACAGCCATCATGTAGGTGCTAGGAACTGAACCTAGGTCTTCCTAGATGAGCAGCCAGTACTCTTAACCACTGAGCCATCTCTCTAGCCTCTGTATTGCTTTCTTAAAAAGGGTAGTAGTACAAGGGCATTACACACTCTGAGGAGATTATGATCTAATATCCCCAATTATATGCAAAAATTTTCTTTATACTAAGGAATTGATCAGCATCTGTATCCCAACTATTCAACTGAGACAGAAATGTTATTTGAGGGGCTGGAGAGATGGCTCAGTGGTTAAGAGCACAGACTGCTCTTCCAGAGGACCCGGGTTCAATTCCCAGCACCCACATGGCAGCTCACAACTGTCTGAAGATCAGTTCCAGGGGATCTGACACTTCACACGAATGCACATAAAATAAAGTTAAATAAACCATAAAAATATTTTTAAAAAAATGTTATTTGAGCCCAGACGTTCAAGGATGACCTAGACAATTACTTTGTTTTCTTTCTCTCTCTCTTTTTGTCTGTTTGATTTTTTGTTGTTTTGCTTTTCAAAACAGGGTTTCTCTGTGTAACCTTATCCGTCCCGGAACTAGCTCTGTAGACCAGGCTGGCTTTGAACTCAAAGAGCCTGTCTCTGCCTCCCGAGTCCTGGGATTAAAAGCGTGCACCACCACCACCCAGACTGTTTTCTTTCTTTTTGATATATTTTGTAACAGATCCTTAGAGGCTGGCCTCAAACTTTTAGCAACTCTCCTGCCGTAGCATCCCAAGTACTGAATCACGAGCTTGCAGCACCAATCCAGATGTTTCATGATGTCGGTCTCACTATGTAGCGCAGGCTGTTTTCTAATGATTCTGCCTCGGCGTCCCTTGGGCTGAGAAATTCAGACAAGCACCTCCACACTCAATGCAGCTGTTTCCATCCGTAATCAAGGGGAAAAACCCTATCCTGCCCAGTAGTAGGCTTCCTGCTCTAGCCATGTGATTCTCATCTCGGGGAGGGGGATAGGATAGGGCGGGTCTGGAGAGCTAGGATACATCATTCTGGCCTTCACACCCCTCCCTTCCCTGTCCATTGGGAGGCAGAAGACGGGAAATGACTGCCATGAATGTGGTAGGACTTTTCACCGAAACAGCATTTTGTAATTCAGGCCCCATACCATCCACAGATGTTTTCCTATCTGACACCAGCCAGGTGCCCTCCCTCCCCTGATAATTCTCCTCTCCCCACCCCTTCCCATGACTGCAGCCTTTGGAGCCTCCGCTCCTGGCTGCTGTCCACATTTCGTTCCTCTCAGAACCCAGGCGTCCTGGCCTCCAACTGAAACCACTGCCTGTAGCGTCCCCTATTCTTGGCCCCGTGACTCAGTCCCTCTGAGGGAACCAGCCCTCTTTGGCACTCAGGGGCTAGGTGGTGACATCAGAATTGAGGGGTATAAAAGTTCTTAGCCAAAATAGAACTGAAGACGCAACCTGGCATTGCCTGTGACAGGGACCTCTCCGCCTGACGTCCACAGATGTCTGGAGGCAGATTCTCCCTGTGTCAAGGCCTACCCACTGGTGAGAGGCTGCTGCGGGTCCTGGGAAGAGGGTGGACAGGGAGGAGCCTGGATTGCTTGGACAACATTTGCACAAATGCAGGTAGGGAGTCGGGACTCCCATGCCTGTCCCCACCCCTGCTCTTTCTTCTCTCCTGGGCTTTTCTGGATTTGTGCATCTTACTGAGCGCTGTTTAATTAGGTCAGTTTGCTGAGTGGCTGCCGATTCCTTCCACCTTTCTTCTCTGAGCCGAATAAATCTCTTTCTTCCTCCTCTTTCCGCAGCACTTTTGTTTATCCACTAGCTGCTTGCTTCTAGCACTTTGCCTGGTGCTGCCCAAACATCTGTCTCTCATGTGTGGGACTGTATTTTATTATTTTTATCCCAAACCAAGCACGATCAGGCCTAGCGACATTAATCCTAGTGATCTGGAAGTGTAGACAGGAGGACCGGGAGTTAAATACCAGCCTCAGACCAGGCTCCCACCCCCACTCCCCCCCAAAAACTGCATTCAGAAGCCAATAGACAAATAATTGCATGTCTCAGTCCCACCTCTTTCCTTTGCCCATCTTGGTTCGGTTCTGTGCTGTGCTTTTCCCAGAGGTCTTGTCCTGGAAGGCAGGGCTGACAGTATTTACCCTTTCACCCTTCCCTTTCCAGACTCCATGGTGGGCTCTCTTTCCCTTCTGTGGCTTGTGGCCATGACCACCTCCTTGGTTTCTAAAGCTCAGATCTTGACCCCCCAAGACTACGAGGAAGAGGACTATGAGGCCTTAACCACACTTTCTGGGGCTGTCCGATGCGACTATGACCGTTGCCGCCACCTGCAGGTGTCCTGCAAGGAGCTGCAGAAGATTGGGCCAGTAGCCTGTCTGTGCCCTGGGCTCACCAGGGAGGATCAGCAGCCAGACCCTCCGCGGCTGGGAGAAGTGCAGATCTTGGCGGAGGAAGGCTGCGCTGTTGTCCACTGGTGCGCTCCCTTCTCTCCAGTCAATCACTACTGGCTTCTGCTTTGGGAAGGCAACAGCGCTCCACACAAGAGTGGCCCCTTCAATGCGACCATTCGAAGAGCGGAGCTGAAGGGACTCAAACCTGGAGGTTCTTATCTTTGTGTGGTGGCTGCTAATGACGCTGGCGAGAGCCGTGTTCCTGGAGCAGATGCTGAGGGTCCTGAGAACTGGGCTGAGCCTTCTTTTGGGCCTTGTCGAAAGCTTATCATGCCTCCTAGACCTGTCACCCTGGTCCACGCAGCCGCGGGAGTGGGCACAGCTTTGGCTCTGTTGAGCTGTGCTGCCCTAGTTTGGCATTTCTGCCTTCGTGAGCGGTGGGGTTGCCCCCGACGTCACGGTACCACCCAAGATTCAGAAGCTATTTGATGGGAATCCCACCGACTAGAAACAGCTCTGGAACATTCCAGCCACATCTGGAGAGCCCAACCCACTCCCAGGAGGGGTGCGGGGCCTGCAGCCACCTGGCACCGGGGCACAGCCAAGTCAGAGCCGAAGCCGGGGCAATTGGCCTCGGGGCTGAGAGTTTGTTTAGTCCCTAACTAACTGGTCACTATGTTCCCTGGAGTCTAGGAAGGGATAGCAATTATTCAGATGTAAACGATTTAAACTTAATGGGCTTGAGAGGGTAAAATCGCATACATTACATAGGTACTTATATATAGTCAGTTAAAACAGGGCTATTTAAGGTTCTTCATGGTGTTCTACAGTTTTGTTTTGTTTTTTTTTTTTTTTTTTTGTTGTTTTTTGTTTTGGTTTTTTCGAGACAGGGTTTCTCTGTAGCTTTGGTGCCTATCCGGGAACTAGCTCTTGTAGGCCAGGCTGGTCTTGAACTCCCAAAGATCCGCCTGCCTCTGCCTCCCGAGTGCTGGGATTAAAGGTGTGTGCCACCACCGCCCAGCGGTGTTCTACAATTCTAATCCAGCATTCTGGAGGCAGAGAGGCAGCCTGAGCTACACAGAAAATTCCAGGTCAACCCAGATTATATACTGAGACCCTGTCTCTAAAAGAAAATAAAGCAAAAGTAAAAACCAACAAAGAAGGGGCAAGAGAGAAAGATGATTCGGTAGTTAAAGGCTACTGGCTACCTCCAGAGGAGCACAGTTTTAGTCCCAGCGCTCACATGGCAGCTCACAACCATCTGTAACTCCATTTCCAGGGGATCCAAAGTCTACTTCTGACCTCTGCCAGCAATAGGCATGCGCGCACACACACACACACACGTGCAAGCAAAAACTCATACACATAAAATAAAAAGTTTGAAAATGTCAACTGTCCATAGCTCATAGGCCTTCCACAGCAAGTGGCAGGCCAGGTTCAGGCTGTTGGCTGGGGTTTGCCAATGCAAGCAACACATTCTCCAAAGTGCTCTGTGACTCAGGGTGGCTTCCACATATATTCTGAGAATAAGCCTCTGTAGGGTAGGAGTTGAGTTCTCCTACCTTCTGCTTTGTTACTAAGGATGAGCCTGCTCAGAGTCCAACTGTGTCTGGGAAAACTGGAGAAGACAGAAGGCCCAAGCTTCAGTCTACAAAAGTGAGTGTTTTTGTTAGTTATTAATAATTTATACCAATAACTCCCCTCACATTTGTGTAATTGTTTATCCACTGTAATAACATTAAAGGCAAATTAGAAGCATTGTATTTTCGGTTTTCATGATCCTGTTTAATTCCCTATATACATATACCTATTTTTTCATCATGTCTCAGTCTTTCGACTAAGATCAAGTATATAACTATTTTTTAAAGATATATATATATATATATATATATATATATATATATATATACTTTCAGTTTGTGTTTGTTTGAGACAGGGTCTCACTGTGTAGCCCTTGCTGGGCTAAAACTCCCTATGTAGACCCCGTGGACTTGAAATCCAGAGATATTCCTTCCTAGGCCTCCCAAGTACTACTTTCCACATAGTTTACCAGAGCTTTGAATTTGTGATAATCCTCCTGCCTCAACCTTCTGAGTGCATATGTCACCATACCCAACTTCAAAATGTATTTGTTATTTACATTTTTTTATTTTTTTAAACTTTTTAAAATTTTGGGGGGCTGAAGAGATGGCTCAGGTTAAGAGCACTGGCTGCTCTTCAGAGATCCTGAGTTCAATTCCCAGCAACCACATGGTGACTCACAGCCATGTGTAAGGAGATCTCGTGTCATCATCTGGCACATAGGCATACATGCAGGCAGAACACTGTATACACAGTAAATAAATAAATCTTACAAATCTTGTGTGTTTCTATGCATGCCATGGCATGCATGTGGTGGTCAGAGGACGACTTCCAGGAGTTCTTTCTGGACTTCCGTGTTTCTCCCTGGAATGTGGGTTCCAGGGCTCAAAGGCAGGTGGTGAGGCTTGGCAGCAGCTGCTTTGCCTGCTGGGCCATCTCAGCAACTCCTGAAGTTTTTTGTCCCCCTCAATTTATTTTTGAAATTATGTGGATGTAGAAACGTTTATTACAAATTGCTGCACAGTATAAACTTCACTTTTACTAATTTGATAACTTTTTGAGGTTCTCGAGCTGAATCCAGAGTTCTCGAAGTGGTGGGCATGCATTCTACCACTGAGCGATCCGTGTTCCCAGCAAGGCCACGGACTTAGTCTCCAAATGCACACTGTTCCAGGACAGTAGCTATGCTGGCTGCATTATTCTAGCCTCAGAATGAAACTCTTATTACTCAAGGCCTCCGTACACTGACATAGGGGACCTAGGGAAAAAATTAAAAGTCATTCCTAGGCCGGGCGGTGGTGGCGCACGCCTTTAATCCCAGCACTCGGGAGGCAGAGGCAGGCGGATCTCTGTGAGTTCGAGACCAGCCTGGTCTACAGAGCTAGTTCCAGGACAGGCTCCAAAGCCGCAGAGAAACCCTGTCTCGAAAAACCAAGAAAAAAAAAAAAAGAAAAAAAAAGTCATTCCTAAAGCCGGATGTGGTGGTATGAGCCCTTAATCCCAGCACTCTGCAGGCAGAGGCAGGTGGATCTCTGTAAGTTCCAGGCCAGCCTGGTCTACAGAGTGAGTTACAGGACAGCCAGGGCTGCACAAAGAAAGAAACCTTTTTTGGAAAAAAGTAAAAGAAAGAGAGAGAGAATATAACTCTACCATCTTTAATTAAAAAGAACATGCATTCCCAGCTGAATATGCTGGATTCACAGTTAATTAAGAAAAAATTTTACTGTAATGAGTTATATATGGAAGGAAGGCTGGATGTTTACTGATTACAAAATCCTTCACCAGCTTCTGGTATAGTGACTTAATATGGCAGTCAGTCCTGGGCAGTGGTGGCGCACACCTTTAATCCCAGTACTCTGGAGGCAGAGGCAGGCAGATCTCTGTGAGTTCGAGGCCAGCCTGGTCTACAAGAGCTAGTTCCAGGACAGGCCCCAAAGCTACAGAGAAACCCTGTCTCAAAACAAAACAAAAACAACAAAAAATGGCAGTCAGTTTTGCTTTTTAAATTATTTATTCACTGTATATGAATGGGTATTTTGCCTGCATGTATGTTTGTGTGCTTGGTTCCAGAAGCAGCCAGAAGAAGGCATTGGACACCCTGAGACTACACTAACAGATAGTCAGAAGCTGCCATGTGGGAGCTAGGAATTGAACCTGGGCCTCTGGAAGAGGACAAGAGTTCAATTTCCAGTACCCACAGGGCAGTTACCCATCTTCTGTAGCTCCAGTTCCAGAGATCCATCCCCTCTCCAGGCCTTCGTAGTGGTGCACAGACCAAGCAAAACACCTATGCTAGTAAAATAAAAATACATTTAAGTTAGATGTGGTAGTGCATGCCTTTGATTTCAGTACTCAGGAGGTAGAGGCAGGGGGATATCTATGAGTTCATGAGTTCTAGGACAGCCAGCGCTATGTAGAAAAACACTGTCTGAAAGCAAACAAAACCACACACACACACACACACACACACACACACACAATTAAAAATAAATCAGGCTGGGGCTGGAGAGATGACTCAGAGGTTAAGAGCACTGACTACTCTTCCAGAGGTCCTGAGTTCAATTCCCAGCAACCACATGGTGGCTCACAACCACCTATAATGAGATCTGGTGCCCTCTTCTGATGTGCAAGCAGAACACTGTATATATAATAAAAAAATAAATCTTTTAAAATAAATAAATACATAAATCAGGCCGGGTAGTGATGACCCATGCCTTTAATCCCAGCACTCCCAAGGCAGAGACAAGCAGATCTCTCTGAGTTTGAGGCCAGCCTGGTCTACAGACTTAGTTCCAGGATAGCCGGGACTGTTACACAGAGAAACTCTGTCTCGAAAATAATAATAATAGCCGGGCAGTGGCGATGCACTCCTTTAATCCCAGCACTCAGGAGTCAGAGGCAGGCGGTTCTCCAGGAGTTTGAGGCCAGCCTGGTCTACAAGAGCTAGTTCCAGGGCAGCCAGGACCGTTACACAGAAAAACCCTGTCTCGGAAAAGAAAAAACAATCCAGTATTGGGTATAGAGCCTCAAGTTTGTAATCTCAGCCCTGGAGAGGCAGAGATAGGTGGGTCCGTGGAGCACAAAGACAAAACAGGCCTAATAGGTTCCCAGCTAATAAGATACCCTGTTTTCTGAGATAACACCCAAGCTTGACCTCCTGCTTTTACATATCCCCTCACACATCCATACAGATATGAACACATGCACACACATCTACATACAAGCACTAAAATCTCCCACAACAGCATTGCCCATCCACAATTCCACTTCTTTTGTTTGTTTGTTTGTTTTAGTTTTTCGAGACAGGGTTTCTCTGTAGCTTTGGAGCCTGTCCTGGCACTAGCTCTTGTAGACCAGGCTGGCCTCGAACTCACAGAGATCCTGCCTGCCTCTGCCTCCCGAGTGCTGGGATTAAAGGCGTGCGCCACCACCGCCCAGGCCAGTTTCAATTTTAAGACACCAACTAGACTCCTCGCTCTACAAACAACCTTTTATTAAAGTCTTTTACACTAGGTTTCTCTGCAATTAGAGCCAAAGGCTCATCTCTCAGTACATCATGTCACTGGGACAGACAATATAAAGTCCATCACTGAGTGCCAGGATAAACACAACCCTAAGCCAGACTCCACCTTTTCAGAATCACCACCTCCCTTTAACAAGAAGGATTTGGTCTGTCTTAAAACTTTCCCACAGAGCTAGGCATGGTGGTTCATACCTTTAATCTGAGCATTCAGGAAGCAGAGAAAGGCAGAGCTCTATGAGTTCAAGGTCACCCTGGTCTATGTAGCAAATTCTAGGACAGTCAGTGCTACGTAGAGAGGCCCTTTCTCAAAACACAAACAAAAACAAAACAAGCCCCCCTACATAAGAAATGTTGCAGAATATTCCTGTACCCCGTGTGAGGATGTGTCACCGTGACTGGTTTAATAAAGAGATGAACTATCAATAGATAGGCAGGAAGAGCTTATGTGGGACTCATGCGGACAGAGAGGTCTCAGGGAAGAAGAAAGTTAGAGTCACCAGCCAGATGGAGAGGAAACAGGAGGGGCCAGATAAAAGAAAGTTAAAAGGTCATGAGACAAAACATAGATTAATATGAGTGGGTTAATTTAAGTTATAAGAACTAATGGGAGCCGGGCGGTGGTGGCGCACACCTTTAATCCCAGCACTCGGGAGGCAGAGGCAGACGGATCTCTGTGAGTTCGAGACCAGCCTGGTCTACAAGAGCTAGCTCCAGGACAGGCTCCAAAACCACAGAGAAACCCTGTCTCGAAAAACCACAAAAAAAAAAAAAAAAAAAAAAAGAACTAATGGGACAAGCCTAAGATACCAAGCTTTCATAATTAATAAAACATCTCCATGTCATTATTTGGAAGCTGGATATACAGAGTTTCTTGGGAAGGGGTGGAATTTTCCAGGGTAGAGATTGGTGGGATTTCATGTCCAGAGACTGGGCTTTTTTTCTCTGTAGGGTGGGGGCAGGGTCCAGCAATTAGAGTATTCTTTGGGTGGAACCTGGCAGTTAGAGGTCCTCAGGGGAAGGGCCTGGCCACTTGTGTGGCTCGAGGGTCTTACATTTCCCCCATTTTTGTTTATTATTGATGACAGTTGGGTCATGAGAAAGGGGGTGATTATAACCCCTAGACTACGTCCTGCTGAATCAGGACATTGAGGTTCTTAGAACAACCTCGATCTTAACCCGGTGCAGCAGGTCTCTAGTTCTGTAGCTAGGGGCTGGTAATTCTGTAATAGTAACTGGTTAAAAGTCTGGATAGAAATCTTTTGGATCTGCTGTTGAAGAAATCTAGACAAAAAATTTAAAAGGCAAGGTGCAACTGGTAAGAAAAGCAGAAAAAATTATTGGAGGAGGCAGCTTGTTGGTTCCCGGCCACCCAGAACCTAAATAATCACACAGAAACTATTAATTACAGTGCTGCTTGGCCTATAGCTTATGCATATTTCTAGCTCTGTTATCTCTTAAATTAACCCATTTCTATTATTTTATATTTTACCATGAGACCCATGGCCTATCGGCAAGGTTCCAGCTAGCAACTTGTGTCTTTCTCCTCTGGTGGCTCCACAGCATCTCCTGACTCCACCTTCTTTCTCCCAGCATTCAGTTTAGTTCCCCCCCAAACTCCCTCCCCACTTAGTTCTGTTCTGTCCTGCTATAGGCTCAAAGCAGTTTCTTTATTAATCAATGGTAATCACAGCATACAGAGGGGGATCCCATATCACCTCCCCTTTTCTTTCTTTCTTTCTTTTTTTTTTTTTTGTGGTTTTTCGAGGCAGGGTTTCTCTGTGGTTTTGGAGCCTGTCCTGGAACTAGCTCTTGTAGACCAGGCTGGTCTCGAACTCACAGAGATCCGCCTGCCTCTGCCTCCCAAGTGCTGGGATTAAAGGCATGCGCCACCACCGCCCGGCTCACCTCCCCTTTTCTGTCTAAATGAAAAGGAAGGTTTTAATTTTAACAAAGTAAAACTACATATAACAAAAGTTATCAAGTAAGAATTATAGTTACAATGTTTATATATATTTTATCTTTTATCATAACTAAGGAAAACTATAACTATCTCTTCTTCAACTCCATCAAAAACTTCAAAAGGATATAATATTACCTAAGTAAACAGGAAGTGCATTGTAAGCAACTTCCAAAACTCTAGAATTGATAAAGACATCTAGCTGCCTGGTCACCCAAAGTTCTTCTGTAACATTGTGGGTATCCATCTTCAGCCTACAGGCCCATAGTATCCAGCAGAGTTTTCCATGAAGCAGGAAATTTCAAAGACAGTTCCACCTATATTGGCAGTTTGTCAGTCACTTTCAAAAGACCGTCTTACCGTTAGTTCAGCAGTCATTTTTCTGTGGATCCTGCATGTCTAGTTTACACAGCATAACATCAAGCAGTCCAGGCAAGAGCAGTTTCTTGCCCAAATGACTAACCAACTCCATAAGGATCCTCTTCAATGTCCATCTTCCTCTTGAAGTAGAATAGTACTGCCAGGAGCAGATGTGTCTCACTGCCATGAAAAGTCCTAAAATAATTAAAACATTTTAAATGCCATATTCCGTAAGTCTTTGAAGGTTTTGAAGATTATCTAACTAAATTATATCTCTATATATATATCTAGAAAACCTAACTAACATGATTACAAGCTTGATTATTATGGATGACTCTCTATTAACCTATATTTCTTAATTATACATTACATTTTTAAATGAGCTGCACAAACACAATACCTTAACCAAGAGCAGAAATATACATATAACAAAACAGACCTAAAATTTGTATCAATAAACCAAGATCCATACCAATGCAAATCATTCATATCTATAGCAAGAAAGGGGCTTAAGCAGGGTAGTATTCAGTTTCATATATTGGAAGTCAGACTATACCTGTAGGTGCTACAGTTCTTAAGGGAAAGGTATCTTGGCTGTCAGCAGCACAGTTATACCTATAGCTGTGAAGAGAAGGTATTCTGGGTACCAACACCTTGAAAAGAAAGGTATCCTGACTATCGGGAAGTCAGGCTATACCTATGACTTGGAAGGGGAAAGCATCCTGGCACACCTGTGTGGCATTGTAGTAAAGGTAGACAAAGCAGGGAGCTCTGTAGTGACACACACCCAGTAGAAGGGGGGAGACAGTGATTAGAGCAGGGAGCTCTGTAGTGACACACACCCAGTAGAAGGGGAGAGACAATGATTAGAGCAGGGAGCTCTGTAGTGACACACACCCAGTAGAAGGGGAGAGACAGTGATTAGAGCAGGGAGCTCTGTAGTGACACACACCCAGTAGAAGGGGAGAGACAGTGGTTAAAGCAGGGGGAGGGGAGAACGGCTGCAAGCCTCTTAGTGAGCAGGATTGCACATGTACTGGGGCTCCCAAGGGTGTTGCAGGAGTATGCCCATGTGGTGGGTAGCCCAAAGATTCTTCCGTAGATAAGAGCCTTGAGTCCCTTGGAAGCTACGGAGAGAGAAAGAGTTTTGAGCCTGGGTGATATATTTGGTGAGGTTTGATGAGGCTGGTAAAGCTCAGGATGCTACCCTGACAATAGGAAAACAAAAAGATGTAGGTCCCTAAAACTCCATCAGGACTGTATAGGTGACCCCAGTATCCAGGAGAGAGATGACCCTGTTACTGTGCCGTCTACCTGAGGCTCCCAGTGAGAGGTGGCGGTGGTCAGGCCAAGGGAGCCCAGGCCCCTCCCTCGTCCATGGCCAAATATAGGAGGTCGGCTGAAGGGCCATCTAGGCTTGATGTCCCCATACTGTGAGGGACATGGGAGCAGTCAGTGAAAGATTTCGACATGAATGACCCTGGCAGTTCCCAAGCTGGGAAGGGGACTGCGGTGGGCAAGAAACAGAATACACCATGCTGACAGAGACTAAGGGTGAAGTTTCATTAAAGGGGAGTGTAGGGTGGAAGGGAGGGGAGGAAGACAGAGAGGAGAAAAGAAGAGAAGAAGAGAGAGAGAAGAGGGGAGGAGAGAGGCAGAGAGCTGCCTCTGTGGAAGAATGACACACAGAGGAAGAGAGAAGGGAAGAGAGCAGAGACCAACTTGCCTTGGCGGGAAGGCAGAGATTAGGCATGAGTGGAGTTTGTCTCATAAACAGACAGGGTACTGACAGGGAAGGCCAACAAAATCTTAACAGTCAGCACCCCAATATCCTTTTTTTTTTTTTGGGGGGATTTTTTCGAGACAGGGTTTCTCCGTAGCTTTTTTGGTTCCTGTCCTGGAACTAGCTCTTGTAGACCAGGCTGGCCTCGAACTCACAGAGATCCACCTGCCTCTGCCTCCCGAGTGCTGGGATTAAAGGCGTGCGCCACCACCGCCCGGCTTTTTTTTTTTTTGGTTTCTCAAGATAGGGTTTCTCTGTGGTTTTGGAGCCTGTCCTGGAACTAGCTCTTGTAGACCAGGTTGGTCTCTGCCTCCCAAATGCTGGGATTAAAGGCATGTGTCACCACTGCACGGCTCCTTCTTTTTTTGTTATTCGGTTTTTGTTGTTGTTTTTGAGACAGGGTTTTTCTGTGTAACAGTCCTAGCTGTCCTGGAGCTAACTCTGTAGACCAAGCTGGCCTCAGACTCACAGAGATCCACCTACCTCTCCCCAGTCCCCTTCTTGATGGCACCTTGGACTTGGCCAGGGTGGTTTATGAGGAATCATACAGGCCCAGGCCCAGTGAGCCTCCTGACTACATTTGAAACAGGAACCAGGAGGTTCTCAAGCTTTGGGAGGTCAGGGAGTCTGGGCAGTTACTATGGCCAGACAAAAGGCCTTTGCTAGTATCAGTAATTTTGTGTTTGGGCTTTTTCATCTCTCCCATGGTACACCTTAAAGGCCGTTGCTGAGACATCTGCCTGTGGGGTCAGGGGTCCTTTCTATAGACGTTTACGTGTGGCTCTACGATCAGGGAAACTGGGAGAGGTGGGTCACATGGAGCTGGTTTCCGTCTGGGTCTCAGGATGCAGACTGGAATATTGTAAGAGCCTTTGTGAGGCAGCCTAGAAAGTGAGATGGGCCATTGTGTTTGTCCTGGGTGACCTCTTGGATTTTTTTCATAATTTACCTCTTTAAGGGTGGCCAACCCAGAGGCAAGTTGCAACCTGATCCCTAGCAAGGATGCTCCCTGGGGATATGGTAATTTCATTCAGAGTCTTGTTCAGGGACTGCCTCAGCCCTGACTGGGTGGGCAGCCTGTGCCTGAGAAAGAAGAAAGAGAAACCAGAGAGGCTGGAGGGGAAGAGCAGGGACCGTGGCTGAGGCTTGTTAGTGTGACTGAAAACAGTGGAAGAACCGTCTGGTTTGGGCCCCACAGGTTGGAATTGTTTTTCCTTGATTGACTTATGTCGTGTGGTCACTTTATCATGATGGAGTGAGGCCACATGGCAAAGTCCACCTTCCCAACCCAAGAAAAATGACTGTCAGCCAGGTGGCTACCTCCATCCCAGTGGGGAAACAGCAGCTAAGGTGGCAGCGAATCACATGTTTCCTTTAAGTATGTTTCCCTAAGCTTGTTTGTTTAGTTTTGTTTGTTGAAACAGGGTTTCTCTGTAGCTTTGGAGCCTGTCCTGGAACTAGCTCTTGTAGACCAGGCTGGCCTCAAACTCACAGAGATCCTCCTGCCTCTGCCTCCTGGGTGCTGGGATTAAAGACGTGCACCACCACCACCCAGCTAGTTTACCTATGTATAGATTTTCGACTATCATTCCTAGTGTTGAGTTTTAAATTAAACCTTTTGTTATGGATTTTACAGGGTTTTAATCAGACCCAATATGTTTATAAATCTTGAGATACAAGAAGTTTACACAATAGTTTTACAAGTCCAATCTGGAGCCAAGAAATACCACAGGTCACTGTAAGAATAGCAGTTTACAGCTCTGCTCCAGGGAAAGATTTTAACAATGTAACAGCTCTGTCTGGGCGGGGGAGGGTTTCCCCAGTTGTTCCAATTCCGTTCAGGTCCCCCTACCCATGCACAGCCCACCTTATGAGTGTATCAACAGCTTGGCTAGGGGAAGGTTTCCCCAGCGAAAGTGTGTTATTGCCTGGCTCTGTTCCACTCCAGCAAAAAAGTTGTTACTTCTCTCCTGTGCTCCTATCTGGAGAAGGAATGTCTCACCCAAACCTCATTCAAGAGATTTATTGGGAGGGAAGAATCCAGGAGAGTGGCTGTTTCAGCCAGAGTAGAACAAGGCAGCAGCAAACAGAACAAGTGCAGGGCTTATTTATGGCTTCTTAGGGGTAGAGTTTTTTCAAGAAAAAGATTTTGGTTTGTTTCCCTGCACAGGGATTAGTTTGTTTTCTGTTTAGTTGGCTAGGGGCAGATTTATTTCTGGTTTCAGAGCCAAAGTGTGTTTCTTTCTCTGGCCCTTTTCAGCCTTTTGACTCTGGTTTCAGAGCCAGGGCATATTTCTTTCACTGGCTCTGATTCTAGGACCAAAGTGTGTTTCTTTGGCTCTGGTCAGGGTGTGTTTCTTTGGTTGGCCCTTTCCATATAGTCAGGGGTTAGTTAGCCTGGCTAAGCCAGCTAAGTGACTCTCGGTGCCTGGTACCAGGGCTTTCATAGAGGCGAGAAGGCAAGAATAAAAACTCAGCTCTAGGAAGAGTCTCATCCACAGGAAAGGGTCAGGGAACTGGGGGGAGGGAGTCATAAAAACCATGAAGGACCAAAGGATTATGGGCAGATTCAGGGGGAAGGTGGGAGAAGAGGGCAGGAAGGGGTGCTGCAGCCTGGTTTGGCTAAGGAAGCTGCAGGATTGCAGCTATAAGGGTGGGTGGATGGAGTCAGGTGAAGAAGGCCAGCTGTAGCCTTAAAGACCATAGCTGGGGGTACATCCACCCCCAAGAGTAGAGTGGTGCTGGACACTCAACAGTCACTTCCTCAGACTCAGGGAAACCTTTACACAGACCAAAGGGGAAACTTACCTAATTGCTGCTGTTGGATGGGGTGCTGAGTGATCACTGAGTCAGAAGGTGAGTCTGTTGGGGGTAGACTGGAGATGAAGGGCAGGGCCCCAGTGCAGCCCAGACCATGAGGGGAAAGGAACTAAGAGAGGCCATCCAAACCATGCCACCAAATGTAAGCGTTACAGTTCAAAAGGTATCCTGGCCGGGCGGTGGTGGCGCACGCCTTTAATCCCAGCACTTGGGAGGCAGAGGCAGGCGGATCTCTGTGAGTTCGAGGCCAGCCTGGTCTACAAGAGCTAGTGCCAGGACAGGCGCCAAAACCACAGAGAAACCCTGTCTCGAAAAACCAAAAAAAAAAAAAGGTATCCTGGCAGCCGGGAATACCACAAAGTCATAGCACACAACAAACCTTCCCCCCTCCCCGAGTTTCTCTGTAGTTTTGGAGCCTGTCCTGGAATTGGTTCTTGTAGACCAGGCTGGCCTCAAACTCACAGAGATCCGCCTGCCTCTGCTGGGAGTAAAAGTGTGCGCCACCACCGCCCGGCCACACAACAAACCTTACACAAGAGATTTGTTGAGAGGGAAAACCAAGGAGGTGGCTGCCTCTGTTCAAGCAAGAAACAGCAGCAATCTGAACAGGCTAGGTAGCTTATATAGAGCTTCTTGGGAAGCGGTTGGAGCTTTCCAGGGTAGAGATTGGTGGAATTTCATGTCCAGAGAATAGCCTTTTTACTCTGTAGAGTGGGGGCAGGGTTTAGTTAGGGCAGTTAAAGCATTCTTTGGGTGGAACCTGGCACTTAGAGGTCCTCAGGGGAGGGGCCTGGTCACTCGTGTGACTTGACAGGCTATCTCTAATGCTGTGGGACAATGGTCTTTTATCTTGTCACTTGTATTATTTTTTAATAAAACGCTGATTGGCCAGTAGCCAGGCAGGAAGTGTAGGCAGGACAACTAAGCAGCAAGTAGAGGCGGGGCAATGAGAATTCTGGAAAGAGGGAAGTTTCAGCCTGCAGTTATGACCCAGATGTAGAGGACTCAAGATGTGATGGACTAATATAAGTTGTGAGAGTTTTTTGTTTTTGTTGTTGTTGTTGTTTTTTTTTTTTTTTTCGAGACAGGGTTTCTCTGTGGTTTTGGAGCCTGTCCTGGAACTAGCTCTTGTAGACCAGGCTGGTCTCGAACTCACAGAGATCCGCCTGCCTCTGCCTCCCAAGTGCTGGGATTAAAGGCGTGCGCCACCACCGCCCGGCTTAAGTTGTGAGAGTTAATAAGAAGCCTGAGGGGGCTGGAGAGATGGCTCAGTGGTTAAGAGCATTGCCTGCTCTTCCAAAGGTCCTGAGTTCAATTCCCGGCAACCACATGGTGGCTCACAACCATCTCTAAAGAGGTCTGATGCCCTCTTCTGGCCTGCAGACATGCACAGACAGAATATTGTATACATAATAAATAAATATTTTTTAAAAAAAAAAAAAAAAAAAGAAGCCTGAGATACTAGGCCAATCAGTTTATAATTAATGTAGACCTCTGTGTGATTTCTTTGGGATTTAACGACTGCGGGATCTGGGCAGTACGGAAAACTCAGCAACACACTAACAGCAACCTTCGAAGTCTCCAAAAGGATGATGGGGTCCCACAACAATTATTCCACCTGGACTGTGGTAACGCCACTAAAGCTCGCAAACACTACCCAAAGATCAACTTTGAACTACAAACTACTCATAATAACTTCAAGGTGGCTAGCTGAGATGGTCCAGTCTCATGTACTACTCCAGCCGAGACTTCAGATAAGCTCTTTGGTTTCCCGTTACACAGAGATTGGCAGCAAATGTTACAGCCAGATCTCCCAGAACTTGACCATTATCTCATTTTTCTCAGGGTCCCCTGAGATTCCTTTGTCCCACAAACAGCAGGAAGCAATGTAGAAAACATAACACCCACATTCCCAAAAGGTGGGGAGGGGTGTTTTTTAGCCATTCAGTGGGTTATGGATATTTGTCATTATTTAAGGGGTTATTGGTAAGGAGATTAGATTCAAAAATCTTGTTCACACATGGGTCAGGACTATCGGCTGGGCCTAGACCCCAAAACCCCCACATTATGTTGGGATTGGAGCTAATCAAACAGGTTCCACTTCATAACAATGAACAAGCCTACACATACCCTCCAAGGGAAGGGTCCATGTTTAATGTCCCCAAAATAGTTCCCCCTATGCAGATTCCTGAGTGACACACAGAAGATTAACCCTAGAAATGATGTCCAACTGCATTTCCAGGCCCCTGAGACTGCCTGCTTCCTTGCCTCTTCTGAACTGTTGGCAATGAAGGAGACCACACTTCTTTGTACCCTCGGGTTTGTCATACCCCATACAGTGGAGAAGAGGACAAGGCCCCTTTAAATCTAGATCCTGGACTTCCTGATGAGTGGCAAGCCATCCCTGTCCTACACCCTCTGTTGGTAGGGGAAGGTATCACGGACTCTGCTACAGTTGGAACTTCAGCCGTAGGAATGGGGAGAAAAGCGTTAAGATCAGCATGGCCTGATAGTGTAAGCCTTTCATCACAGCACTCTGATATACTTCTGCCTGTGTCGTTCCCAGAGTGCTGGGATTATAGGTGTTAGCCACCATCCTGGTTAATAGCAATTTCTTTATTTTTGTCATGAGTAAGTTCCTTCCTTCCTACCTTCTCACTGTGTAGCCCTAACTGGCCTGGAACTTGTTGTGTAGATTAGGTTGGCCTCCAAATCTTGGACATTTGCCTGGCTCAGTTACAGCCCTGGACACAAGTGTTTATGAGGAGGTAGTCTATTAATAACAGTCGTTACTGATACTGATAACATATGCACTAGAGATTTTCATAATATTAATTCATACTTATTCATCAGAATCTCTATGATAGAGTTACTATTAGCCATAGGAAACAGTCATAAAGAGATAACCTATCTAAGCTCACAAAGGTAGGGCCTGTGTGTTCACTGTATCACTGTGCTATGCTGCCTTTCTTCTGACAGGGAAGACCATCAGCTTTAAAGATGGGTAGTGCTGTGACCCAGCCACAGACACTTCCGGGTTCCAGGGCCACACATGTGAGGACAAGCCCTCAGGTGTGACCCATGTGCAGCATGGTTGCATCACCTATGTATGACACAGCTGCGTGAGCCCTGTCATCTGCGTATGACATAGCCATGTCAGTCCCCTGGGCGCATGTGCTAGGCAGCCTTTAAAATCTGGACGAGCCATCTTCAGCTTTCCCTTTCTCTCTGCACACGACCTCACCAGGCCTGTAGACCCCCCTCAGGCACACTGACCTCACCAGACCTGTACACGCCCCCTCAGGCACACTGACCTCACCAGGCCTGTACATCCCCCCCAGGCACACCGACCTTACCAGGCCTGTAGACCCCCCCCCCAGGCACACCAACCTCACCAGGCCTGTACATCCCCCCCTAGGCACACTGACCTCACCAGGCCTGTAGACACCCCCTAGGCACACCGACCTCACCAGGCCTGTAGACCCCCCCCCCCAGGCACACCGACCTCACCAGGCCTGTACACGCCCCCCCAAGGCACACCAACCTCACCAGGCCTGTAGACCCCCCCCAAGGCACACCGACCTCACCAGGCCTGTACATCCCCCCCTAGGCACACCGACCTCACCAGGCCTGTACACGCCCCCTCAGGCACACTGACCTCACCAGGCCTGTACATCCCCCCCTAGGCACACCGACCTCACCAGGCCTGTACATCCCCCCCTAGGCACACCGACCTCACCAGGCCTGTACATCCCCCCCTAGGCACACCGACCTCACCAGGACTGTACATCCCCCCCTAGGCACACCGACCTCACCAGGCCTGTACATCCCCCCCTAGGCACACCGACCTCACCAGGCCTGTAGACCCCCCCCAGGCACACCGACCTCACCAGGCCTGTAGACCCCCCCCAGGCACACCAACCTCACCAGGCCTGTACACGCCCCCCCAAGGCACACCAACCTCACCAGGCCTGTACATTCCCCCCTAGGCACACCGACCTCACCAGGCCTGTACATCCCCCCCTAGGCACACCGACCTCACCAGGCCTGTACACGCCCCCTCAGGCACACTGACCTCATCAGGCCTGTACACCCCACACACAATAAACACCTAAGCAGGTTTGTTGCATGTTCTGTATTTCCTTCTCACTCACAGACAATAATTTCATTGGTGCACCAATGTTATGGTAAAAATAAAATGCTGCAGGTCCTGGAGTAGCTGCAGTGGGCAGTGGGTCCCAAGACCACAGCGGGCCACGAAGGCAGCCGAGTCCCAGGCAGGGAACTGCATGGTGGGTGAGAGACCAAGACAGATAGACATGCCATGCAGAGTGAAGTTGGATATTTATTTAGTGGGCTATGGAGGGTGTAGGGGAGAAGGGAGAAGAGCAGAGAGGCAGAGAGAGAGGAGTGAGGGGAAGGGGAGAAGTGGAAAGAAGGGAGCGAGGTAGAAGCTGCCTCTTTGAGAGAGAGACATAAAGGAAGGGACTCAGGCTGGAAGCTAATGATCAGCTTGCCTCAGCAGTGGATAGGGGAGGGAGTGGGTGTGGCTTGTCTCTTTTTTTTTTTAACATTTATTTACTTTATTATGTATACAATATTCTGTCTGTGTGTATACCTGCAGGCCAGAAGAGGGCACCAGACCTCATTACAGATGGTTGTGAGCCACCATGTGGTTGCTGGGAATTGAACTCAGGACCTTTGGAAGAGCAGTAAGTGCTCTTAACCGCTGAGCCATCTCTCCAGCCCATGGCTTGTCTCTTAAAGGGACAGGACAGACCATTACATTCCCATCTCTTCTTTATAATAAAAAGGCAGGAGGTTAGGCACAACAGGTTAAAGGAATTGAGGCAGCTTCAGGTAAAACACTGAGGGGGTCTAATAATTCCCCTTTCTAGAAAATCCCCCTTCTTTTCCTCCCTCCTCCCTGTCTTCTATTCCAACATGGTAGCATTGTAATCATAAGCTTTTAATATGTCTAAAATTTATTTCTTGTCAAACATTTTTCATAAGCTCCAGGGAACCAATTGGACCTATCTAATGGACCGGACTTGCCCAGAATAAATATCCTTTAATTCTTCCCTTATCATTCCTGGTCTTGGATCCCCTGGGAAATTCCCTCCTACACCCCCCAAAAGAAACCCCCCTCTATCATCCATCTTGGGACTCTCCTCCCTTAATCATCAGGATCTAAATTTTTTTTCCAGACATAATTTTCTGCCTTTCTAGCATCTTCTGGGGTCAAAGCTGCCAGCCAACCAATTCCACAGAGTCTGGAAAAAACACAATAGTAATCAGCCACCCTAAGATGTGGTCAAGCATCTCAACTCAATGACGCCCACAAAATCAGCAAAAAGCAGTCACAAGAGACTTTATGACACCCCATTCCCATGCGTTAAAGACCCCCAAACTCCCCAAATTTTATAATAAACCAAAGAGTGGAATGTCATGATTCAGCCACAACATGGTTGACACTTCTGGGTTCCAGGGCCACGCTTGTGCAGACGTGCCCTCAGGCGTGACCCACGTTCAGCATGGTTGCATCACCTACGTGTGAGCCCTTGCTTGCATGCGTGAGTTCTGTCATCTGCATATGGCGTAGCCACATCATCCCCTGTGCGCATGTGCTAGGCAGCCTTTAAAGCTGGACTGCCATCTTCAGCTCCCTCTCTTTCTCCCTGCACACCGACCTCACCAGGCCTGTACACGTCCCCCTCTAATAAACTCCTAAAGGGGTTTGTTGCATGTTCCATGTTTCCTTCCCACTCGTGATAGGTAATTTCAGGTAGAACAGGGGCTGAAGAGATGGCTCAGTGGTTAAGAGCGTATGTGGCTCTTACAGAGGACGTGGGTTCAATTCCAAGCACCCACATGGGGGTTCACATCCACCTGAGACTCTAGTTCCATGGGATCTGATGCCCTTCCCTTTTCTGGCCAGTGAGGGCACAAGTTTGCACATGGTGCATTTAAGTTCATGCAGGCAAAACACATAAAATGAAATGTATATATCTAATTAAGATAAAGACCACATAATATTTTTTAAAAATTAGACAGGTTAGAGCCTGTACTAGACAGGGTCCTCTAGAACTGAAATATATATAGACAGATATAGATATAGATATAGATAGAGATAGAGATAGAGATAGAGATAGAGATAGATATAGATATAGATATAGATAGCCTAGGACAGGGTGGGTGTTAGGTTGGTTTATAGGATGCAGTCAGGTAGCCCAGCAATGGGAATCAGGAGATGCTCAGCCCACAAAGCTGGGCGTCTTGAGGATTCCCAGAGAGCTTCTGCTGATCAGTCTACGCTGGATGCTGAACAGGGGTTCTCCTGTCAGTGAAGGAATGGCACAACAACAGAACAGATACACTCCATTGTCTGGGCTACAGGAACCTGTCTGGGGGCTGGAGAGATGGCGTAGTGGTGCAGACGACCCTAGTTCAGTTTCCAGCACCCACGAGGTGCTCTTGTGCTGTTGTGCTTTCCCTGGGCACCAGGCAGGCGTGTGGAACACATACATATGTGCAGGTGTTGGGAGGCAAGGTAGCAGTCACAAGAGGCAGATCACAGCGAGGTGTTAGCACTCTGGAATCAAACCAGCTGCAGAAATCTGTAGGCATGCAGGCAAAACATACACGTAAAATAAATCTAAAAAAAAAAAAATTTAATGTACCTATCAAGCCTGGCAGTGGTGGTGCACGTGGTTAATCCCAGCACTTGGGAGGCAGAGGCAGGCAATCTCTTTCTGGGTGTTTGAGGCCAGCCTGGTCTACAGATAAAGGACCAGGAAAGAGTCAGGACTTCAGAGAAACCCTGTAAAAAAAAAAAAAATAATGTCAATAAATAAGTACAATTTAAAAGTGAAACTAAAACCAAGTGTAGTAGTGATCTACGCTTCTAAAGCTTAATGATTGGGAGGCAGCCAGAGGCAGATCTATGGGTTCCAGACCAACCTGGCTATATGATTGTTATACCCAAATTCCGGAACCCAAATCACCACCACGAGACCTACTCCAATGTAAAAACAGAGTCTTTATTCCTGAGTTACCGCCTGTCCCTCGAGCCATCTGAAGCACAGCAGCAGCGGCACCAATGGGGACGGCAGGAGAGGAACCCAGAACAGCAGGGTTTATATAGGGATAGAGGCTCTGGGAATTCCAGGCCTCAGGACTTGTGATTGGCTGCCCCCTAGTGGCAAAAGGGGAAATTTCAGGCTTCCAGGCTTGGAATTGGCTGCTCTCTGATGGGGGGGGGGGGGGGGGCGGGGAGCTTTTCATACCTGAGGACAATTTCCAACTGCCAGTAACTGCCTGAGGCTCTGATTGGTCCGTTTTCTCTGATTAGGGATTGGCTGATTTTGAATCAGAAGTGGAAATGACTCTGTTTCTGTGGCCAAACTGTGTTTCTTTTTCTGGTTCTTTTTACCTTTTGGACTCTAATTTGGGGACCAAGGAAAATGTCTTTGGCATGTCCTGAATCTAGGGATCTAGTGTGTTCTTTTGGTCCTAGTTTCAGGGTCCGGAGGCTTCTCTCCAACTTAGGTTTGGGGACATATTGTCTCTTTCCCTGACTCTGGTCCCATTTTCAGGCTGCTCTGGGTTGTGCTAGGGCTATGGACTCACTGAATCTGTGGGGTCCTGGGCCTCTCATAATGAGCTATACAGTGAGACCAGAGAGAGAGAGAGAGAGAGAGAGAGAGAGAGAGAGAGAGAGAGAGAGATGCTGTAGAGCTACCTAAGGAGAGGATAAGGCAGAACATTGAACATCTCAGGCAGAAAACTGGTCCTGCAAACTCAAAGGGCAGAGCCTGTTTTATGCTATGGACAGGTTACCCTAGTGTGGTCAGATAAGAAATGAACAGCAACATGAACATTCACACTGTCTAGCCCAGAGCTTTGTAGATGCAGCTCTTGAACAACTGTGTGTCAAGATCCCTTTGGCAAAGCCAGGCGGTGGTGGCGCACGCCTTTAATCCCAGCACTCGGGAGGCAGAGGCAGGCGGATCTCTGTGAGTTTGAAACCAGCCTGGTCTACAAGAGCTAGTTCCGGGACAGGCTCCAAAGCTACAGAGAAACCCTGTCGGGGCTGGAGAGATGGCTCAGCGGTTAAGAGCATTGCCTGCTCTTCCAAAGGTCCTGAGTTCAATTCCCGGCAACATGGTGGCTCACAACCATCTATAATGAGATCTGGTGCCCTCTTCTGGCCTGCAGACATACACACAGATGGAATATTGTATACATAATAAATAAATAAATAAATATTTAAAAAAAAAAAGAAACCCTGTCTCGGAAAAAAAAAAAAAAGATCCCTTTGGCAACTGGGTGGAGGGCGGCAAGATCCCTCCAAGAGTCTGAGAAGGACTCTTGGTAAATAACTTCCTAACAACATGCATAGGGTCATCCTCCTCCCAACTTCTTTCTTTCTTTTTAATTTTTTGAGACAAGGTTTCTCTGTGAAACAGTCCTGGCTTGTCCTAGAACTCACTTTGTAGACCAGGCTGGCCTCAAATTTATAGAAATCCACCTGTCTCTGCCTCCCATGTGCTGGGATTAACAGTGTGTGCCACCACCACCCAGCTCTGATTTCTTCTTTTAAAATTACATATGTCACTGCCTGGTGTGGTGTCACACTCCTCTAATCCCTGCACACTCAGGAAGCACAGGCAAGCTGATTTCTATGAGCCTGAGGTAGGCCTGGTCTTTCTGAGTTCCAGGACAGCCAGAGGTACACAGTGAAAGAAAGAAAGAAAGAAAGAAAGAAAGAAAGAAAGAAAGAGTAAAAATGGAAACAGGGAAAAGGACAGCAGCAGCAGATGGTAGTATCATAGTCCTTTAGTCCCAGCACTTGGGAGGTAGAGGCAGGCAGACCTCAAAGTTTGAGACCAGTCTACAACTGGACCGGTTTTTCAGCTCAGGCCACCACAAGACCAAGTTCTCAGCACAAAAATTTATTTGCCCCAGAGGAGGGGGGGGGGGAATAAAGGACAAACATTGCAGATAGAGGGAAGGGGGGGGGGAGACAAGGGAGAGGGGGAAAGAGGTATTAGTCCCCAGAGGGGAGGACAAAGGACTGCCTCTGGATAGAAAGGGAAATAGCAGTTTATAAAGATCGAATGGGAAACCCTCTGTTAGGAAGAGCTTAATTTTAATTGGGTGTGTTAATTAGGAGGCTTTGATTGCAGGATACTCGGACAGCTAGACACTGGTAGGTAGTTAGCCTCAGGAGGAGGAAGTAGCCAAATAAAGGAATAGACCTTGACGGCTAGCTTTAGGAATGTAATCTAATTTTGCAACGCAGAGGAAAAGGGGGAAGAGGACAAGGCCTGTAAGAGCCGTGTTCGCCAAGCTTGGACTGGCTAGAATCCCATCAATCTACAGAGCGAGTACCAGGACAGCCAGAACTATGCAGAGAAACCCTGTCTCGAAAAACAAAAACAAAACAAACAAACAAAAAAGACAAAAAAATTGATGACATGCATTAATTTATTTATTGCTTATTATGAATGCCACCACTGGCTTGTCTAGGTCAGGGAACTACTAACAGAAATCTTCTTTCTCTTTCCTCCACCGCGTGGGTCATGGGAATTGAACTAATATAGTCAAGTCTGGCAGCTTGTGCTTCTTCTACCCGCTGAGCCCTCGCTCAAACCGGCTCAAGCGCTCCAACGCTCCTGGTCTGGCCCTCCCGGCACCCGTCCACCCGTACCCACGTGACCCAAACAGACGGGGCACTTCCGCTTCCCCTCCGCTCTCCGCCGTCTGTGTCCCCCACCCCCGCCTCCGGGTCCCCAACCCGGTGAGTTCGCGAGCGCCCGGAGGGCGGCGTCGCGGGCGGAGTCGTCCCGGGCTGACCCTCGCCGCCTTCCTTCTCGTCACCGTAGGTCCCCGCGGAAGCGGCGGCTGGCGCCATGGCGGAGCTGACGGCTTTGGAGAGCCTCATCGAGATGGGCTTTCCCAGGGGACGCGCGTAAGGGAGCCTCCCCTCAGCCCGTGGTGGGGGGCCGCGGGCCGGGCCCGGCCTGACTGTCACCATGGCTGGTGGGCGCTACTCTCCGTGTTTCTGCCCCCAGGGAGAAGGCTCTGGCCCTCACAGGGAACCAGGGCATCGAGGCTGCGATGGACTGGTGAGCGACCTGCCCGGGTGGCGGAGGTTTGGGGGCTGCTGGGAAGGGCGGCCTCAAGGCTAACCCCGAGCCGACTTTCCCTGCCCAGGCTTATGGAGCACGAAGACGACCCCGATGTGGACGAGCCGCTAGAGACTCCCCTCGGCCATATCCTGGGACGGGAACCCACGTCTTCAGAGCAAGTTGGCCCTGAAGGTCCTGACTGGGAGACATCTTGTGATTCTAGACATCTAGTGAGGCCTGAGAAAACCGGAATGTTTTTATTATAAGTAATAATGCTGGTTGCTTGTTTGTAGGATCTGGGTCTGCTGCTGGAGAAAGCAAACCCATTATGACCGAAGAGGAAAGACAAGAACAGACTAAGAGGTAACTAGCTGACAATTTCACTTTGTGTGTATGTTTCTTTTGGAGTC
Organism: Microtus oregoni; assembly: GCF_018167655.1. Taxonomy (NCBI): domain Eukaryota; kingdom Metazoa; phylum Chordata; class Mammalia; order Rodentia; family Cricetidae; genus Microtus; species Microtus oregoni. The sequence continues at coordinate 49,371,635 of NW_024543071.1, read as the reverse complement.
AGCCCAAGACGAACTGATCCTCCTGCCTGTGCCTCCAGAGTGCTGGGATTAAAGGCCTTCACCACAGTGCCCTGCGTTTTTTTTTTTTTTTTTTTTTTTTTGGTTTTTCGAGACAGGGTTTCTCTGTGGTTTTGGAGCCTGTCCTGGAACTAGCTCTTGTAGACCAGGCTGGTCTCGAACTCACAGAGATCCGCCTGCCTCTGCCTCCCGAGTGCTGGGATTAAAGGCGTGCGCCACCACCGCCCGGCCCTGCGTTGTTTTTTGAGACAGGGTCCTAGCTGTGTACTTCAGGCTGTCCTGGAACCCAGTGTATATATCCCAGGCTAAGTTCAAAGCCACATTCTTCTGAGTGCTGGGGTTACAGGCATGGGCCACCATATCTAGTCCATAGACTCACTTTCCAAAGGGTCATGGGGCCAGCTTCCTTCCTCTCAATGCAAACACAAATCTGAGCATAGAACCTGACCAGTTTTTGGAAAACAAAATAAAAACAAGGACACAGCCAGGCGGTGGTGTCACGTGCCTTTAATCCCAGCACTCGGGAGGTAGAGAAACCCTGTCTCGGAAAAAAAAAAACAAACAAGGAAACAAACAGTCTGATGTAGCTCAGGCTGGTCTAAAACTCCTATGTGACTACAGATTACCTTGAGATTCTGATTCTCTTACCTGTACCTTGCAAGTGTTGGAATTACAGGTGTGTGCCTAGCTCTCATTTGCCTCTTTCTCTTTTTTAACTACAAGGCCCCCTTGTGTGCTAAGTGTGTGCTCTATCACTGAGCTATACTCCTAGGCTCCTGTTTGTTGTTATGGTTTGTTTTCTCTCCTGTGTCTTGGAACATGTGTTCCCTTATTTCGTTCTGATTTCTCTGTTTAAACTTCCCACTCCATGTCCAACTTCAGCTTTTTCTTCTCTGCAAAACAGAATGTTGGAGCTTGTGGCCCAGAAGCAACGGGAACGTGAGGAAAGGGAGGAACGAGAAGCTTTGGAACGAGAAAAGCAGCGGAGGAGACAAGGGCAGGAGCTGTCAGCTGCACGACAGAAACTGCAGGAAGATGAGATGCGCCGTGCTGCCGAGGAGCGCAGGAGAGAAAAGGCTGAGGAATTAGCCGCCAGGTCTGGACGCTTGTTGCGTTGGGTGATAGTTGAGAAGGAAATCAAGATTTTCCCTGTCCGTCTCTGATTTCTTTTCTTCCTGTCTACATTTCAGACAAAGGGTCCGAGAAAAAATTGAAAGGGACAAAGCAGAGAGAGCCAAGAAGGTGGGTGACTAGAAATCTGTGGGTACAATGGAGGAGGTGGGTTAATTTCCTTTTTCATTAAGAGAAAGCCTGTGCATACATGATTGTTTGTTTGAGACATATTTTACTCGGTAGCCCAGACTGATCTCAGACTTCTTGTTCTCCACCTCAGCCTTCCAAGTGCTAGAACTTAAAATTGTGAGCCACCAAACCTGGATGGTTTTTTTTTTTTTTTTAGATTTATTTATTTATTATGTATGCTTGCATGCCAGAAGAGGGCACCAGATCTCATTATAGATGGCTGTGAGCCACCATGTGGTTGCTGGGAATTGAACTCAGGATCTCTGGAAAAGCAGTCGGTGCTCTTAACCTCTGAGCTATCTCTCCAGCCCTGGATGGGTTGTTTTGTTGTGGGTTTTTTCTTTTTTTTATTTCAGGGTGATCTGTAGTCACACGGCAGTTCACAGGTTGAATCTTTATGCATGCTAGACTGGTGTGCTAGCACTGAGCTAGTGTTCCTATTTTGTCTTCCAGTATGGTAGTGTGGGTTCTCAGTCATCACCACCAGCAACAGAACCAGGTCCTGTTCCTTCTTCTCCCAGCCAGGAGCCCCCTACCAAGCGGGAGTATGACCAGTGTCGCATACAGGTATGTGTTCCGGTGGCTGTCTTGCTCCTGGAACCCTGTGTTGGCCTATAAGGTACCCAGCACAGAGCTATTTGCATTTAAGTCCCATTTGCCAAATCACTCCCTTCTTTGTACATGACTTTTGAAATCCTACCTCCTCTACTCTTGGGAGCGATCGAATTTCACCTGCCTGTCTTATTTAAATCCATACTTCATTCTTACTCAGCAGTTACCCTTTAATTTTCTTATAATATTTTCATTAGACTTATTACATAGCTGTTTTCATAATATAATATGGCACTTCCTAGATTTTGTTTGTTTTGGTTTTTTGAGACAGGGTTTTTCTGTGGGTTTTTTTTTTTTTTTTTTTTTTTTTTTTTTGAGACAGGGTTTCTCTGTAGCTTTGGAGCCTGTCCTGGCACTAGCTCTTGTAGACCAGGCTGGCCTAGAACTCACAGAGATCAGAGATCGCCTGCCCTGGAACTCATTCCATAGACCAGGCTGGCCTTGAACTCAAAGAGATCTCCTTCCTCTTCTTGGTTACTTCAGTTTGTATGTGTGTGGTTTTATTTTGTTTTGTTTTTTGTTTTTTTTTTGACACAGGGTTCCTCTGTGTAACAGCCTTGGCTATAGACTAGGCTAGCCTCAAACTCCCAGATATCCACCTGTCTTTGCCCTCTCTCCCCTCCCCAGGGCATGAGCTACCATTGTCCAGCCAGTTTGTTATGAGACAGGGTCTTGATGTGTAGACTAGGCTGCCTCTCTGCCTGAGTGCTGGGATTACAGGCATATGCCACTATTCCAGACTGTTTTATTTTCGGAACTGGGTCTTGCTGTACAGCCCTACAGACCTCCTGGAGTTCACTGTGAAGATCAAGCTGACCTCAGACTTTGGGTGGTCCTCCTTCCTATTTCTTCTCTGTGCTATGATTATAGGTATTGTCATTACCTGGCCTCACCTATTTATTTATTCATTGTTTTATTTTTAGAGACAGGGTCTCCTGTACCTGATGCTGATCTTGAAATTGTTCTACTTGCTTCCAGCCCTGGAACTTTATGTAAACCAGGCTGGTCTTGAAGCTTCAGAGATCTGTCTGTGCCCCTAAGTGCTGGGGCTATAGGCACAGGCCACCCCATATCCTAGTCCTCACTCGGTTTCAGTGCTCATAGTACTTTTTGCCTTCTAGGTTAGGCTGCCTGATGGGACATCCCTGACCCAAACGTTCCGGGCCCGGGAACAGCTGGCAGCTGTGAGGCTCTATGTAGAGCTTCACCGTGGGGAAGAACCTGGACAGGACCAGGACCCTGTGCAGTTGCTCAGTGGCTTCCCTAGAAGGGCTTTCTCTGAGGCTGACATGGAGCGGCCTCTGCAGGAACTGGGTATGTTATGTGAGACCAGGAGTCAGGACTTAAAGGAATGAGGGGCAGTAGAGATAGGAAAAGGAAAGGGGATTAGTGGACATGGTATGTATGTGTCCAGAAATTTGAAGGCCTAAGGCGAAGTATCCTTGTAATTCAAACTCTTTCTTCTATCTTTAGGACTCGTGCCTTCTGCTGTCCTCATTGTGGCCAAGAAGTGTCCCAGTTGAGGGTCTTCCATCCCATCAATCCTTCCTGACCTCTTCATCTTTGATAAAGCACTGACATTTCCTTCCTAATAAATAGATCTTTTGAGTTCTGTATATGACTGGCTCCTTCCTGAATGACTAGAAAGGGCACTACGAGAAGATAAAGGGAAGGCATTTGAAGAAGGACCTTTGTCCAGTTTGCAGTAGTTTTCTAGGACTGATTACTTGCTGGGGGTGTATGTGTGTGCATTACACAGCACCTCTTGTTCGTAAGCATAAAGTGGTACTTAAGGATTTTCTGTTTATTTTGAAACAGAGATTATGTAGTTCTGGCTATCCTGGAACTATATAGACCAGGCTGGCCCTCAAACTCAGAGATCCCTTGCCTTTGTTTCCAAATTTGGGGTTAAAGATGTGTGTCATCAGCCGGGCGATGGTGGCACACGCCTTTAATCCCAGCACTCGGGAGGCAGAGGTAGGCGGATCTCTGTGAGTTCGAGACCAGCCTGGTCTACAGAGCTAGTTCCAGGACAGGCTCCAAAGCCACAGAGAAACCCTGTCTCGAAAAACCAAAAAAAAAAAAAAAAAGATGTGTGTCATCATGCTGGGCTTGAGTTTAAAATCCTTACTGGGCTGGGCGGTAGTGGCACACGCCTTTAGACCCAGCACTTCCAGGACAGCCAAGGCTACACACAGAAACCCTTTCTCAAATATCAAAAGAAAAAAAAAAGCTTTACTATTATTTTTTTTTTAAGATTTATTTGTTTATTTATTACATATACAGTGTTCTGCTTGCATGTATACTTGCAGGCCAGAAGAGGGCATCAGATCATTACAGATGGTTGTGAGCCACCATGTGGTTGCTGGGAACTGAACTCAGTAGCTCTGGAAGAGCAGCCAGTGCTCTTAACCTCAGAGCCATCTCTCCATCCCAAGGCCTTACTATCATGTATATCATATGCCTTGACTTCTTGAAGCCACTCCCTTAGTGTGATAGGCTAATAGTATCTATTTCCTGTATTGTGAAACAGTGATAGGCTAATAGTATCTATTTCCTGTATTGTGAAACATCTAATGCTTTAGCATTGCCTGGCATAGTACATGCCCCGTAAACACTAGCTATATATAAAGTAGTGGGTTTGTGGGGTGTTTATTTTTATTTTTTTTTTGTTCACCACCCTGCCCATTGTACACACTTTAATCCTTTACCAAAGCCCATACAAAATTTCCCAAAAGGAAAGGCATACATAGTGAGAATAATTAAAAATAAAAGTAAAAAGGTGCTGGAGAAGTGTGGTCTATAAAGTTGAAAAGCTGGAATTTTGTCAAGCAGCAATGGTCACCATGTGATTCATGGCAGGTATATGTTCTGCTCTTAAGAGAAGACTCTGGTTAAGAGCACTTAGCTGCTCTTTGAGAGGATTGGGGTCAGTTCCCCAGCACCCACATGGCAGCTCACACCTGTTTATAACACCAGTCTAGGGTTTCTGTTTTGTCCTCACAGACAAAACACCAATGAACATAAAAAAGACCAAGACCAAATCATCATTGCCTATAATAATCCCAACACTTAGGGAGCAAGGAAAACTGAGGTTAGTTCAGGCAAACCCAGGATGACATAGCAAGACTATCATAATTTTTATTTATTTATTATGTATGCAATATTCTGTCTGTGTGTATGCCTGCAGGCCAGAAGAGGGTACCAGACCCCATTACAGATGGTTGTGAGCCACCATATGGTTGCTGAACTCAGAACCTTTGGAAGAGCGGGCAATGCTCTTAACCTCTGAGCCATCTCTACAGCCCAAGACTATCATAATTTAAGAAAAGCGCCATGCATCAGTTACTGTGGAGGGGTTTTTATTAAGGGAAGGGGGGAGACCAGCCTCTCAGGGATGGGAGATGGGCAGAGCCCTTTTAAAAGGGAAGTAGTGAACTTGTAATTCCTGCAATGTGGTAGTGCCACAAACCTTTATACCAGCAGTTAGGAAGCCGAGGCAGGTGGATTCAAGGCTGCCCTGATCTACTATGAGAGTTCTAGGACAGGCTCCAAAGCTACACAGAGAAACCCTGTCTTTAAAAATGCTGTCAAGAAACAAGCTAAGTTAGTTCCAGGACAGGAACCAAAAAAGCTACGGAGAAACCCTGTCTCGAAAAATCAAAAAAAAAAAAAGAAAAAAGAAACAAGCTAAGTAAGGCAGGGAATTCATAACAAAGAATAAGCCTCTGTGTGATTTATTTGGGAGTTGGGTAGTGGGCCCCCCAAGATGCCAAAAGATTAAACATTACACACACACACCTATATATGTATATGGGCTAGGTGGAGCTCAGTGATGGGTACTAGCATACCCAAGGTGCTAGGGCTCAATCCTCAGTACCAAATCAAAAAAGGATTTGTGGCCTGGTTCATCTCTGCAGGTACAAGCCCATGGCCCTGGGTTTTGTGTGCCACCATATAATAAACAACTTTGGGGGCATAGACCCATATATTTACATGTATGCCTGTGGAGGCAGAAAATGTAGAGGTCATAAGAAACCAGCAGTCGGGGCTGGAGAGATGGCTCAGTGGTTAAGAGCATTGCCTGCTCTTCCAAAGGTCCTGAGTTCAATTCCCGGCAACCACATGGTGGCTCACAACCATCTGTAATGAGGTCTGGTGCCCTCTTCTGGTCTGCAGACATACACACAGAATATTGTATACATAACAAATAAATATTTAAAAAAAAAAAAAAGAAACCAGCAGTCACTTTCCTTCATTCACCATGTGGGTCCCAGGGATTAGATTTAGGTCCTAGGCTTAGCTCAAGGTGCTTTTACCCACAGCCCTTTCAACCGTCCCTCATTACATTTAGCAAGAGGCTGCATGTTGGGGGGAATAGCGGGATTTTCGTGGCAGGAGCTCAACTATAGTCCAGGACAGCCTGAAACACTTTATAGCCATGGCTGGCTTTGAGCTTGTTAGAATTCTGGCTCAAGCCGCCAGGTGCTGAGACTCAGCCACCATGCACTGCTGCACTTCTCAACGACACTGTAGCCCGGACGGTCTGGGACTTATTAAGCAGACCAAGCTGGCCTGGCAGAGATCTTCCTGCTCCTCTGTCCCAAGTGCTGAGGATAAACACTCAGTTCAGAATATCATGTAGTTAAACCAAAATCTTTTTCTTTTGAGGTAGTATCCCAGGTTTGTCTTGAAACTACTATCTTCTTACCCTCCTGGGTACTGTGGTTATTATAGGTGTATGTCACTGAGCTATGCTTGAGAATGATCTGACACAGATGTTTTAGTACTGAGTCAGCTTCTCTTACAGAGCCTTAACAAGGCCTGGCAGTGGAGGTACATACTTTTAACCCAAGCACTGAGGAGGCAGAGGCAGGCGAAGCTGTGAGGCCAGCCTGGTCTGCAGAGCAAGTTCCAGCACAATCAGGGCAACACTGACTGGAAAGAGACTTTAACCGAAGTTAAACACTGTTCTGTGACTTCCATATATGCAGCGCGTCCGCACTTTCATTTTTCGCTCTACAACATAGACACACAAAACAGACATTAGGAAAGTCTTTTTTTTTTTTTTCTTTTACCGCCAGTTGTTGAAGCAAACTTAGCTCATGTGACCTGTTTTTAATAGTCAGAAAACCTACTGGGCTTGGAACTCCCCAGGACGAGTGGCAATCAGCTACTCTTCTGCTCCCACCGTGCCGACCCTCCCAGCTCTTTAGGCATTAAATATCCGGCTGCGGAATCCACTTAACGGATGGACTGGATTTATTAGTTCCTTTGGTTCCACACATCCGACCCCCATCTCGTCCCTGTCACGCGATGTGCACGTTAAACGCGACCACCAACGACAGCTACCTGTGCCTGCTAGAGTCGTGTTATCCTGAATCCGGACTCCACGCCCGCGCACAGAGAAAGGCGCCTCGAACGTCCCGCAGGCAAGCTCTGGTGTCACGCTGACCTGCTGCCGTCGCTAACTGCTTCCGTCCAGTTCTTCCTCCAGGCCACGTTCTCCTCCGTAGCTGCCGCTTTCTTCAGAGTAGCCATCACTAGTTCCTTGGTTCGGGCAGCTTCTTCCCTGCGCCGCGGGTCCCGTTCCGGAAACTCCTAAGGGCAAGAAGGATGTTTGCAGCCAGGGCCCGAAGACATGGCCTCTTCCCACGCACACCCACCTCGGGGAGCCCGGGTGTTTCTACCTGCAGCATTGCCTGCTTCTGTAGTTCTCCTGGGGTTACAAGGGCAAACAGAGTAGAGCCAACGCCAGCACCCGCGCCGAGCAAAGCAACCACCACCAGTGCTTTACGAACCATATTCATGGCCGACCACACTACCAACGAGATGCCCTCTACATCCTCCGGCAGCCTAGAAGGGAGCCGCGACGTCTCGCCGCTCCCCATGCCGGCTAGAGCGACCGGGGCGGGGCGGAGCCGAAAAACCATAGAGCAACTTCCAGGCTAGAGCGGTGCTGGCCCCGTTGAAACGTTTAAATTATTATTTTTTTGTTTGTTGTTTGTTTTGTTTTTCTAGACGGGGTTTCACAGTGCAGTTTAGGAGCCTTTACTGGAACTTGCTCTGTTGACCAGGCTGGCCTTGACCTCACCTGCCTCTGCCTCCCCCGTGCTGGTATTAAAGGCGTGCAACGCCACTGCTCTTCAAGACTCTTGACTCTTGAAATCATAGATTTAAAAAACATCAGAAGCAGGTCAGTGGTGGCGCGGTGGCCCAGGCCTTTTATCTCACCACTCCGGAAGCAGAGACAGGTGGATCTTTGAGTTTGAGATCTGCCTGGTCTGCAGAGCGAGTTCCAGGACAGCTAAGGCTACACAGAGAAACCTTGTCTCGAAAAAAACAAAAAAGACCAAACAAAAAACCCGTCGCACTCCCCTAACCAGCAGACTTGGAACTCCCTGTGTAGAAATTCATTATGTAGACCACTGACCTCGAACTCACAAGGAAACCACCTGCTGCTACCACCTCACCCGAAATGAGATCCTGGAGCTTGGTAGCTGAGTAAAGGACGCTGAGTATCTTAAAAAATGCTAGAGCCGGCTGGAGAGAGGGCTTAACAGACCTGGGTTCAGTACTCAGGCACTGTGGTGCACATACACATGCAGGCAAAACATTAATGAACACAAAACAATGAAGAAAAAAGTTTAGTTAGGGCCATTGCCATAAAAGAGTGCATGATTACTGTGGATTTTTGAGTTGCTAGTTTTTGCTGGGTGGTGGTTGTGCACACCTTTCATCCCAGGACAGCTCTCTGAGTTCGAGGCCAACCTGCTCTACAGAGTGAGGTCTAGGACAGCCAGCGCTACACCGAGAAATTCTGTCTTAAACAAACTAATTAAAGTAAAATAATTTTAATTAAAAATAAAAACCATGGGGCTGGAGAGCTGGCTCAGAGGTTAAGAGCACTGACTGCTCTTCTGGAGGTCCTGAGTTCAATTCCCAGCAACCACATGGTGGCTCACAACCATCTGTAATGAGATCTGGTGCCCTCTTCTGTCCTGCAGGCATACATGGAGGCTGAACACTGTGTACATAATAAATAAATCATACATGGAGGCTGAAGACTGTGTATATAATACATAAATAAATACCATTGCCAATTTTCAATCCCAGGAAGTTTCAAATCAATAGAGGACTATTAATATTTTAAGTACACAGTGTAATGACTAACACCTGAACTCTCAAATGAAAGATAAATCTGGAAGAGTTGGGGGCAAGTCAAGGCTTCATTGAAAGAAATTGTTTCAAAACAAAGCACATAGAGGTTAGGACAAACAAAAATTCACAGCCAAATGGACAGAATAGGAAGCAATTTTTTTCTCTCTAAGGTTTTGAAACCAGAGTGTTAGGCAAGCTTTGTATCATAGATATGCTTTCTTAGCCCATTCCTTGCTCGTTTTAAAAAAAGACTTTCTGGCTGAGCGGTGGTGGCACACACCTATAATCCTAGCACTTGAGAGGCAAAGGCAGGTTACTCTGTGAGTTTGAGACTAGCCTGGTTTACAGAGTGAGTTCCAGGACAGGCTCCAAAGCGACACAGAGAAACCCTGTCTTGAAAAACCAAGGGGTTGGAGAGATGGCTCAGAGGTTAAGAGCACTGGCTGCTCTTCCAGAGGTTCTGAGTTCATTCAATTCCCTACAACCACATGGTGGCTCACAACCATCTGTAATAAGGTCTGGTGCCCTTTTCTGACCTGCAGGCATACATGCAGACAGAAAACTGTATACATAATAAATAAAATGTTAAACAAACAAACAAAAAACAAAGCACACACAAAACAAACAAACCACTGGCTTCTTTTCCAGAGGACCCGGGTTCAATTCACAGCACCCATATGGCAGCTCACAACTATCTGTAACTATAGTTCCAGTCGATCCAATGCCCTCATGCAGACATGACTGTGGACGAAATACAAATGCACATAAAATATTTATTTTGGAGCCGGGCGGTGGTGGCGCACGCCTTTAATCCCAGCACTCGGGAGGCAGAGGCAGGCGGATTTCTGTGAGTTCGAGACCAGCCTGGTCTACAAGAGCTAGTTCCAGGACAGGCTCCAAAACCACAGAGAAACCCTGTCTCGAAAAACCACAAAAAAAAAAATATTTATTTTGGTTTTGGTTTTTCTTTTTTTTTTAATTAATTAATTTTTTTTTTTTTTTTTTTTTGGTTTTTCGAGACAGGGTTTCTCTGTGGCTTTGGAGCCTGTCCTGGAACTAGCTCTTGTAGACCAGGCTGGTCTCGAACTCACAGAGATCCGCCTACCTCTGCCTCCCGAGTGCTGGGATTAAAGGCGTGCGCCACCACCGCCCGGCTTTTTTTTTTTTAAAAAAAATATTTATTTCTTATTATGTATACAATATTCTGTCTATGTGTATGCCTGCAGGCCAGCAGAGGGCACCAGACCCCATTACAGATGGCTGTGAGCCACCATGTGGTTGCTGGGAATTGAACTCAGGACCTTTGGAAGAAGCAGGCAATGCTCTTAACCTCTGAGCCACCTCTCCAGCCCCAATTAATTTATTTATTAAAGATTTCTGCCTCCTCCCTGCCACCACCTCCCATTTCCTGCCCCCTCCCCCTAACAAGTCCCCCTCTCGTCAGCTCGAAGAGCAATCAGGGTTCCCTACCCTGTGGGAAGTCCAAGGACCACCCACGTCCATCCAGGTCTAGTAAGGTGAGCATCCAAACTGCCTAGGCTCCCCCAAAGCCAGTACAGTATGTGCAGTAGGATCAAAACCCAGTGCCATTGTTCTTGAGTTCTCAGTAGTCCTCATTGTCCGCTATGTTCAGCGAGTCCGGTTTTATCCCATGCTTTTTCAGACCCAGGCTAGCTGGCCTTGGTGAGTTCCCGATAGAACATCTCCATTGTCTCAGTGTGTGGGTTCACCCCTCGTGGTCCTGAGTTCCTTGCTCGTGCTCTCTCTCCTTCTGCTCCTGATTTGGACCTTGAGATTTCAGTCTGGTGCTCCAATGTGGGTCTCTGTCTCCTTTCATTGCCTGATGAAGGTTAATATTCAGGAGGAAAATATTTATTTATTTATTTATTTATTTAGTATACAGTGTTCTGTCTGTGAGTATGTCTGCAGGCCAGAAATGGGCACCAGACCTTATTACAGATGGTTGTGAGCCACCATGTGGTTGCTGGGAATTGAACTCAGGACCTTTGGAAGAGCAGACAATGCTCTTAACCACTGAGCCATCTCTCCAGCCCCTGGTTTTGGTTTTTCAAGACAGAGTTTCTCTGTGTAGCCATGGCTGTCCTGGAACTTGCTTTGTAGACCAGGCCTTGAACTCATAGAGATCTGCCTGCCTCTGCCTCATGCGTGCTGGGATTAAAGGCATGTGCCACCACCACCCGGCTCATAACATAAAATTAACAAAAAGTCAAAGGAACGAAGGGCTTCTATGATTTCACTTTCTAGTCATGATTGGCCTGGAACTTGCTGTGTAGACTAGGCTAGCCTTGAAATCCCAGAGTTTTGCCTGCCTGTGCTTCTTAAATTTTGCTATTAAAGATGTGTGCTTTCAAGCTGGGCGGTGGTGGCGCACGCCTTTAATCCCAGCACTCGGGAGGCAGAGACAGGCGGATCTCTGTGAGTTCGAGGCCAGCCTGGTCTACAAGAGCTAGTTCCAGGACAGGAACCAAAGGCTACGGAGAAACCCTGTCTCGAAAAAATCAAAAAAAAAAAAAAAAAAAAAGATGTGTGCTATCCTAACTGGCTTGTTTACTTTTGTTTTCTCAAGACAGGTTTTCTCTGTGTAGTCCTGGCTGTCCTCGAACTGTCTCTGTAGAGCAGGCTTGCCTCTGTCTCCCCTGTCTCACAAGTGCTGGTATTAAAGGACTGCACCACTACTGTCTGGAGTTCTTGGCAGGCTAGGAGAGATGGCTCAGTAATTAAGAGCACTGGCTGATTTGATTTGATTCCTGGCACCCACGTGGTGCCTGACAACTATCAGTGATGCCTGTCCTATGAGATCCAATGCCCTCTTCTAGAAGACATACTTGCAGGCAAAACAGCTCTACCTATAAAATAAATAACATTTAAGGTAAATAGATAAAAAGGTTTCTGTGAAATAGCAAAAGCCACATAAGCATTCATTAAATAACATACAAATAAGTCCACTTGAGAAAACCAGCAAACACAGAGTTAGGAAATCCGCCGTCACAGCTCTTTATTTATAGGGCTTTAATCCAGATGCCCTTGTCTCCTACCTTGACTGCCATCCCCAGTGTCAGGGAGGAAGCAGAATAAAGCTCCTGTGTCTCCTCTTTGGCTTCTCTCCTCCCTTGGAAGGCCCATAATCTCCCAGCATGTCAGCGTTCTTTCCTCAGCAGTGATTAAGGAGCCCTCTACAAAGATGATTAAAGCATAGTCTGTGCGGGACACTGCGCAGGGGACTTGACCTGGAACCCAAGCACCCTGCATTCTTAGAGTCACAAGCATGGCCCTCGTGCCAGGAAGTAGCAAGGATGGACCTTGGTCTGGAGATAGTCCCCGGTTGACGAATCCCCTCTCAAGGAACAGAGAGGAGCCTGGCAGATGTGAAGGTCGGCAGGATGCTCAGGTGAGTACTACTGGTCCAGGGACTGGCTCTTCCTCCAATTGGGCCCAACACCCCTGCTGTACTTATGCAGGTGTCTCCAAAGTCCTGTCTGCCCTCTATGGTGGTAGAGGAAGACCAGGAGGATAGCCAATGGCCACATGAGGAGTTGCTGCTGCTCACTGATGGTGAAGAGGAGGAAGCAGAAGCCTTCTTTCAGGATCCAAGTGAAGAGCCAGGTGAGGGTGATGGATTATTCATTCAGGCCATTGCCATCTAGACTTGCCAGGCCCACAGTAGGTGTCCAGGAATGTTAGAAACAGGGACCTTAGTGGACAGCTTTGGTGTTTTGTTTTGTTTTTCAAAGAAGTCTCACTCAATATTTCAAACTGAACTAGAACTGAAGATCTTCCTGCTTCAGCCTCCCAAATTGTGGGTTTGCAAGACTGTAGCAACATGCCTGGCTTGTTTGCTTGTTCCTTTATTTAAGCACTGAAAAGTGAACCTAAAGAGGTACTGCTGAGCTATATTCCCAGTCCTTTTTTTTTTTTTTTTTTTTTTTTTTTGGTTTTTCAAGGCAGGGTTTCTCTGTGGTTTTGAAGCCTGTCCTGGAACTAGCTCTTGTAGACCAGGCTGGTCTCGAACTCACAGAGATCTTCCTGCCTCTGCCTCCCAAGTGCTGGGATTAAAGGCGTGTGCCACCACTGCCCGGCTTTCCCAGTCCTTTTTAATTAATTTATTTGAGACAGTCTCACTGTGCAACTCAGACTGACCTAAAGCTAACTATAACTCAGGCTGGCCTTGAACTCATGGTAATCCTTTTGCTCCAGTCTTCTGAGTACCTGAGATTATTAAAAGCCTGAGCCCTGGGCTCTGCACCCTACTGGTTTAAAAGGCTGTTCTGATCTGGAAATGATGGTCTTTAAAAAATTTAGGCGTAGTTGGGTATGGTGGCCCCTGCCTTTAATTCAGGCACTTGGAAGGCAAACGCAGGCTGATCTCTGTGCATTACAGGTCAGCCTGGTTTACATAGAATGTATCTACAAAATAATAATAATAAATAATAGCAATAATAATCTTTATTTACTTGTAAGAATGAGTAGGGTGTACCTGTACCATAGTATGTGTGTGTGTGTAGGTCAGAAGACAATTTGTGGGAGCCAGATCTCTCATTCCACCTTAAGAGTTCTAGGGACTAACTTCAAATTGGCCCAATCCTTGGGAGGCAGAGACAGGCGGATCTCTGTGAGTTCGAGACCAGCCTGGTCTACAGAGCTAGTTCCAGGACAGGCTCCAAAACCACAGAGAAACCCTGTCTCGAAAAAACCAAAAAAAAAAACAAAAAACCAAATTGGCCCACTCCCTGGGTGGTGGTGGTGCACACCTTTAATCCCAGCACTTGGGAGGCAAAGGCAGGCAGATCTCTGTGAGTTGGAGATCAGCCTGGTCTACAAGAGCTAGTTCCAGGACTAGCCCCAAAGCTACTCAGAGAAACCCTGCTTCAAAAAACAAAACAATCAAGTTGGCTGACTTGATAGCCTTTTTTCTTGCAGGCGGAGCTCTACCCTTTCTACTATTTGTTTGATTTTTGCTTTTGTTTGCACTGTTGAGATAGAACCCAGGGCCTTCAAGCATTTTTTTTTTTTTTAAATGTATGTGTTGCTGGGCAGTGGTGGCACACATCTTTAATTCCAGCTCTGGACAGGCAGAGCCAGGCAGATCTCTGTAAGACTAGCCTTGTCCACACAGTGAGTTCCAGAGCAGCCAGAACTACACCTGGAGGCCTTGGTTGTGCAAGCCTTTAATCCCAGCCCTCAGGAGGCAGAGGTAGAAGGATATCTGAGTTCAAGGCCAGCGTGGTAGAGACAGTTCCAGGACTGCACAGAAAAACCCTGTCTCGTAATTGATCTACCACTGAGCTGCACCCATAGCCTTAATTTGCCCTTTTGGTTTTGTTCTTTTGCTTTCTGTGGACAGAATTCATTATTTATCTTGTTTGGCCTGGGTCTTGCTATGTTGTCTAGTGGCAATCTGGATTTTTACTATTTTAAAATACATGGTTCAAGCCGGGCAATGGTGGCGCATGCCTTTAATCCCAGCACTCAGGAGGCAGAGGCAGGTGGATCTCTGTGAGTTCGAGACTAGCCTGGTCTACAGAGCTAGTTCCAGGACAGGCTCCAAAGCCACAGAAAAACCCTGTCTCGAAAAAACAAAACAAACAAACAAAAAAAGGTTCACTACTGGGGAGGGGAGCAGATGATATAATTACCCCACATCTAACTATCTAGAGGTAATAATATTTTAGGTGGATGGTTGTATGATTTTTTTTGCATTTATTATGCAGTCATTGTGCTAAAATATTTTTGCTTATGATTTTTCAGAACTCAAAATGGGGACAATTTTCCTTTGTAAACGAGGAAACTGGGCTAGGGTAGAGTGCTTGCTCTGCAAGAGTTCAGATCCCCAATGGTCACACAAATTCCAGCTGGGCACAGCAGCCCACTTGTAATCAAGTGCACTCTGGAGGCTGAGATTTCCGGAGTAAGCACCTGGAGTAGCTGTACAGCAAAGCTCTGGGTTCAGAGATTCCCTGAATATAAAGTGAAGAGCAATTGAGGAAGATACCTGACTAGAACTCTGGCCTGGCCTCCACACCTGTGTTCACTTTTTTTTTTTTTTTAATATAGATTTGTTTATGCCTCAGGAGGCTGAGACCTACATACCTGAGTTCAAGGACTGGCTCCATAGCTACTGAGAAACCCTGTCTCGAAAAACAAAACTCAAATTATTTATGTATACAAGTGTGCTATCTGCATGTACACCTTTATACTTTTTGGAGCCTGTTCTGGCACTAGCTCTTGTAGACCAGGCTTGCCTCAAACTCCCAGAGATCTGCCTGCCTCTGCCTCCCGAGTGCTGGGATTAAAGGTGTGCGCCACCGCCGCCCGGCCTGCATGTACACCTTTATGACAGAAAAGGGCATCAGGTCCTACTATATATCGTTGTGAGCCACCATGTGGTTGCTGGGAATTGAACTCGGGACCTCTGGAAACAGTGCTTTTAACCACTGAGCCATCTCTCCAGCCCCCTGCATTTACTCTTTTTTTTTTTTTTTTTTTGGTTTTTCGAGACAGGGTTTCTCTGTGGTTTTGGAGCCTGTCCTGGAACTAGCTCTTGTAGACCAGGCTGGTCTCGAACTCACAGAGATCCGCCTGCCTCTGCCTCCCGAGTGCTGGGATTAAAGGCGTGCGCCACCACCGCCCAGCCCCTGCATTTACTCTTGAATACAAATGCAGAAGCACAAATTACTACCCTGACCCATCCCCATGGGCAAGCTGAGCCAGGATCTCATAGGAATCTGACTACCTCTACTGCCCCGGTACTGGGATTAATGGTAGAATAAATTTCTCTCTTTTTTTTTTTTTTTTTTGGTTTGTTCGAGACAGGGTTTCTCTGTAGCTTTGGAGCCTGTCCTGGAACTAGCTCTTGTAGACCAGGCTGGTCTCGAACTCACAGAGATCCGCTTGCCTCTGCCTCCTGAGTGCTGGGATTAAAGGCGTGTGCCACCACCGGCCGGCTAGAATAAATTTCTGGTAGCGTACACAGAAAAATGAGGCTGGAGAACTGGCTGGGCAGTTATAGAACTTGCTACTTCTGCAGAGGACCTAGATTTGGTTCCTAGCGTTTATGTGGTAGTTCACAACCTTATTTAACTCTAGTTCCAGGGACTGGATTTTCTTTCTAGCTCCTCATGCACCAAGTATGCATATGCTAGTCACACACCCTAAAATAACCAAACCTTTACCTGAGTTGTGCATGGTAGCCAGCCTTGCTAGGGTTTGTGTACAGTCTTACCTATCCTTTAACTACCTTTTGGAGACTAGGTGGGCCTTGAACTCAGATCACACCCGTCTTTGCCTCCAAAGTAATGGGATTAAAGTCGTGGACCACCACTGCCCTGCCAGTTTGACTTGTTACACAGTGAGTTCCATGCCAGCCAGGGTTATGTTGAGAGGCCTTGTCTCAAAATAAAGATAGTGTATATATCAAGAATGTCATAGACTCACTCTTCTCCCAGGTTGGGCTTGGATCCCACAGGACCCCACATGTCCTTTAAGAACATTTAACCCTGGTCTTGGCTGGGAGCATGAACAAGAGGATGCCTCCTGGATTACTGAGGACACAGAGGGTCGAGAAACTTCCAACCCCTGTCCTCTTTGGGACCCTACAGTGTCCTGCAACTACAGAACCAGATTTGTGGAATATTCCCATTTCCCACCTCCCAGTACCTTTGGGGGTAAGTATTTTTTCTCCCTTCGTTTCTGTTGTTTTCAAAGCCCTTTTGTTCACTCTAGGCCAGACACAATAGAGGGAGGTGGATCTGAGTTTGAGGACAACCTGGTCTACAAAGAGTTTATGGGCAGCCAGGGCTTTTATGCAGAGAAAAGTCCAAGCACATTAATTGAACATCAGGGTAACCTAGTGTCCTAGGATTCTCAGGCAACAACCCTTGGCAACAGTATTCCCAAACAGCTGGGAGAAACCAGACCATGTTAGGGCTCCCAGATTCCAGTTATCTGTCATTAAAAAACCCAGCACATAACGGCTTATACAGAGACACCTTGTCTCGGAACCCCATCCCCTACAAATAGAGGCAGGGTGTTCGGCCACGAACTCCTTGCATAAAGCTGTATGTGAACCCCGCCATAGGAAACAAGTCCACCCCTAGGACAGTCACATGGTAAGGGGAGGCTTGTGCAGGTGAGATCTCACAGCTCACATCCAATATCCTCAGTGTACAAAGAAGGTGGGGTCAGCGCCAAAGCATTGCAGGGTATGAAGCCAGAAGTCAATTTCAGCAGCTCCATTTGGCTAGACTACTAGCCAGGGAGCCTGTTACCCCAGGTTAGTTCTGGGATTACTACAGGTCTTTACTACACGGCGAACTACAGTTTTAAAGATCCCCATGCCTTTAGGATCTCACCTTCTATACGAATGAAAGCTACCCGCCACCATGGGTAGACATCTTGAAAGCCATCCGAGGTCTTCACAAGATCGACCAGAGAATCTAAAGTGAAGTGTCATGCGCAAACACAGTATGTGCTACAAGGTCTGAGTCGCGTAAAAAAGGGAACGCACACAAGGCTCTTAGGGTTCACAGACTTTACTGGTTCAACAATAAACCGCTAAAGGAAAGACGTTAGCTGTCACTCCGGGGCGTCATCCACAGACCTGAAACCAAAATAAAAGAGCGTTCAGTACCGACCGCATAGAGGGGACTGCCGGTTCCTGCTACATTTCTGCATAGAGAGATGTCCCGGCGTCTGAGGATAGAACCGGCGAACGGGAGGCCGCAGGCACCGAAGACATAACGCCGAGAGGGCCGGAGCCCTTTCCTTCTGCCTCCGTACATAACGGGGAGCAGGACCGCACGCCCGGTCCCCGCCAAGAAATGGAGGGTCTACAAAGCCAGGCCCAGATCCCAACAGCGCCCAACTGCCCCAGCATGCCAACAGTCAGAAGCCACTTACATGAAAGACGTCCTTCGAAAGACCGGTACGGCCGCGGAATTCGTTTATGTAAGCACGGAGTCCGCCCCTCCCCTCGCATTGCGATTGGTCCATGGGTGCAAGGCGGGCGGAGCCTTTGCGCCAGGCGGAACCTGCAAGCAGAGCGGAAGTGCGGCTCCACGCTTGTGCCTTAGAGTGCCGCTATGGGACCTCCCGGAGGAAAGATCAATCGTCCCCGCACGGTGACTGTGGGCGCTGTCCCTTTGCTTCCCCAGGCTTCCCGGAGCGTTTCCCTCTCCCGAGACAGGATCAATGGTGTTTGGAGTACCCGGGTGCGAGAATTTGGGCATGCACGGTGATCTTACTCTGCTGCGCATCTTTTTCTCCCTCAGGAGCTGAAGAAGAAGTTATTCAAGCGCCGGAGGGTGCTGAGCAGGGACCGGCGACGGAAGCGCCAGGTGGTCGGGGCTGTGATAGACGCGGGGCTGACCACAAGGCACCACCTCAAGAAGCGGGCGTGAGTGTGGTACTAGCCTCCTCCGAGTAGTCGTTCCTCCCAAGCTTCAGAGCAGCTCAAACTTTTACCTCACGTTTAAGCAGGAACTAGTTGACAGTTAGATTAGTTCCCAGACCATCAACCTCTCGCAGTACCGTTTCTCACAGGGTTTCTTAGGTTTGGATTCCTCAAAGATTGTTGACTCTTCCATCCTTCAAATGGTTATCTACATTAACTTAGATTTTTGAAATAAAAGTGCCCACATAAGTGCAATCAATTAGTTGAATTTTCTCAAAGGTACACACCTAGGAGACATACATAAGTCTTTTTGTAGGTAGGATCACTTTTGTGACTTAGGGTGGTTCAGATTAACTTGGATATCCTTGTTTCTATCTGTGCCTCAGATCCAGCGCACGTGCCAACATCACGCTGTCCGGGAAGAAGCGCAGGAAACTCCTGCAGCAAATCCGCCTTGCTCAGAAAGAAAAAGCAGCCATGGAAGGTATGTCTGGGGCACAGAGGTTCCATGAAAGGGAGTCTGGATTTTTACCTGGGTTCTTTAATGCTTCCTGTTTTCTTTCTCTTTGTTCAGTGGAAAACCCCTCCAAGTCATCCAGGACTAGTGAGCCACAGCCCAAAAGACAAAAGAAGATGAAAGTTCCCCAGGATGTAGATATGGAGGATCTGGGAGATGAGAGCTAAGCCCCTACCTCTGCTATGAGAAGATTCTCAACAGCAGCCAGAGGATTTGGAGGACTTTGGAGAAAATACTACCATATTTCACTCTCCCAGACACCCTTGAGTGGCCCACTGACCTTCCCTGGAGTTACATATTGGGAGGGAAGAAGATGCAGAAAAAGACTGGAGAGGTCCCGCTCTAGCAACCAACTCCTTTTGTAATAAAGCCCTGGAGGTTTAACTAACGTGTGATGAAGTGCAAGAATGGGGATGGGCCCTATAAGAAGAAGGCCTTTGAGAGACAGTCCAGAAGCGGGACACACAGTGTGCTTGAGCAAAGCAGTAAGAAACTAGGTATTGCAGCGTGTGGTGGTGCTCACTTTTCATCCCGGCACTTTGAGGCAGAGGCAGGTGGATTTCTGTTCTAGGCTAGCTTGTTCCTGGTCAGCCAGGGCTATATGGTAAAACCCTATCTCAAAAACAAACTAGGTAGCTTCTAAAGTAGTCCCCATCTTTCTATACAGTAACACTCCCAGTTTTCCATTTTTGAAAATTGGAGGTTATTGGATGATAGGTGGGGAGACAAGGAATCTGCCACTATACCTGTGTGACCTGGGATTATAGTAAGGACATTTTTTTTTTTAAACTGGTGATGGTGGTGGTTCTGGAAGTCAAACCCAGGGCCCCATCCATTCTAGGCTTTCTTTTTGCCATCTACATCCTGAGCACCTGTATGTCTCTATTTCTCTATCAGCACTCATGCAGTAGGGAGACAGGGTCTTCCATATATAGCCCAGGTCTGTTTTGAACATGTGATCCCTCTGCTTCTGCCTCCACAGTGCTGGGATTATGGGTATAAGACATGCCCAGCCCCCTTTCCTTTTTTTTTTTTTTTTTTTTTTTTTTTGGTTTTTCGAGACAGGGTTTCTCTGTGGTTTTGGAGCCTGTCCTGGCTGGAACTAGCTCTTGTAGACCAGGCTGGTCTCGAACTCACAGAGATCCGCCTGCCTCTCTGCCTCCCACCCAAGTGCTGGGATTAAAGGCGTGCGCCAACACCTCCCGGCCCAGCCCCCTTTCCTAACTTGCTTTTACCATTGCAAACATCTAAATAGTTGGAGGGCTTGACACCAAGCCCAACAACCTGAGTCCCATCCCTGTGACCTTAACAGTGGAAGGAGAGCCAACTCTCCAAAGTTGTCCTCTGGCTTCCACGCTTGCATTTTGGCAAGCATGGTCCCCCATATACACAGTAAATGTAACAACAAAGCACAACCAACACATTAAAAAAAATTAGAGTGGACTTAAAGCACTTCTCCAATTTTCCATTCCTTCTCTACTAAATATCAGTAACAGACTGTTTTATGTGTTTGAGTTTTTTGCTTGCATGAATGTGCATGCATTTGCATTGTGCATACCTGGTGTCTGCAAAGGCCAGAAGAGGCTGTTGTATCCACTGGAACTGGAGTGAGCTGCCATGTAGGTGCTAGGAACTGAACCTGGGTTTCTGAGAGAGCACCAAGTGTTCTTACCACTGAACCATCACTCCAGCTCCACAGACAACTTTTTTCTTTCTTCTTTTAGATTTATGGGTATGAATACTTTGCCCGCATAGATGTATGTGCACTATGTGCCCAAGGAGGCCAGAAACTCCCCTAGAATTGGAATTACAATTGGGAACTGCCATGTGTATGCTGGCAATTGAACCCTAGTCCTCTCAACTCTCCATCCCCAAACAACTTTTAAATAAACGTGATGCATCTCACAACCACGTGTAACTCCAGCTTCAGGGGCTCTGATGTTCTCTTCTAGACTCTGAAGACACCTGTACTTGTGTATCTATATATACACAGGCATGCTCATATACATAGAACTTAAAAATAAGAACAAGATGGTCAGTGGTGGCACATGCCTTTAATCCCAGCACTTGGGATGTGGAGGCCAGCCTGGTCTACAGAGTGAGTTCCAGGACAGCCAAAGCTGTTACACAGAGAAACCCTGTCACAAAAAAATCTTAAAAAAATATAAGAATGTTTAGCCGGGCGATGGTGGCGCACGCCTTTAATCCCAGCACTCGGGAGGCAGAGGCAGGCGGATCTCTGTGAGTTCGAGCCCAGCCTGGTCTACAGAGCTAGTTCCAGGACAGGCTCCAAAGCCACAGAGAAACCCTGTCTCGAAAAACCAAAAAAAAAAAAAAAAAAAAAAAAGAATGTTTAAATGTTTAATATTCACCAGATGTTTCTTACATGTTTAGTTCATTAACCATGCAACCATACCCTTAAATATAAATATACCCTGGAGAGACACAGAAATCCCCATACTGACAAGTCAAACTAATGATTCCATCTAAGTCCAAAGTCCAGCTTAGTGAATCAAGTACTTGGGTTTTTGGGTTTTTTTTTTTTTTTTTTTGTTCTAACCCCACCCAGACAGGGTTTCTGTGTAGTTCTGGCAGCCTGGAACTGCATCTGTAGACCAGGCTGGTCTTGAAGTCACAAAGGTCTGCCTGCCTCTGTCTCCTGAGTATTGGGATTACAGGTGTGTGCCCCCACTGCCAGGCTATATTCATTGTTTTTATTTGTCTGTAACAGGAATGTGAGTGACTCTTGGGCAGTTGCATCCCCTGGCACAAGTGGCAACTCAAGAAAGCGGCATCATTCCAGCTAACTCTAGTCAACTTTTCACCTAGACATTTTAGCATGTACCTGGAACAAGATCATATGCTGCTAGGGTTGGGGGTGGTAGTGGGAATCATGCCTAGGCACTGAGGTGAGGGGCTGATGACCGGCACCTCCTATAGGGGAATATTGATAGGCTCTCATATGGGTAGCTGTTCTGATTCATGACTGCAATGAGCATGTCAGTTCCACTATCATGTACCTAATTGACAGGTGAGGAAACAGACCTAAAAAACTTTTTAAAATATGTTTTGGCTGGGTGGTGGTGGTGCACGCCTTTAATCCCAGCACTTGGGAGACAGGGGCAGGTGGATCTCTGAGTTCGAGGCCAGCCTGGTCTACAGAGTGAGTTCTAGGACAGCCAGGGCTGTTACACAGAAACACCCTGTCTCAAAAAAAAAAAATTCTGATATGTACAGGATATTCAGGTGTTTAGAAAGGCCAGACAAGGGCAACATGTATGGGAGGGCAGTCCCCTTGGAGTTGACTAGGACACACCCAGACACCAAATTCTCAGCAAAAAGATTTATTACCCCAGAGGGACCAGCAATGGGAGAGGCTGCCTCTGGCAAAGGCAGACAGCAAGCAGCAATAGTAGCAAGTAGGTTTGTTTGTTTTTTGCTGGGGTGGCTTTTTAAAAAATATTTATTTATTTATTAATTATTTATTTATTATGTATACAATATTCTGTCTGTGTGTATGCCTGCAGGCCAGAAGAGGGTACCAGACCCCATTACAGATGGTTGTGAGCCACAATGTGGTTGCTGGGAATTGAACTCAGGACCTTTGGTCTTTTTTTTTTTCTTTCTTTTTTTTTATTTTTTAGTTTTTTCGAGACAGGGTTTCTCTGTGGTTTTGGAGCCTGTCCTGGAACTAGCTCTTGTAGACCAGGCTGGTCTCGAACTCACAAAGATCCGCCTGCCTCTGCCTCCCAAGTGCTGGGATTAAAGGCGTGCGCCACCACTGCCCAGCTCTTTTTTTTTTCTTAAATATTTATTTATTTATTATGTATACAGTATTCTGTCTGCATGTATGCTTGCGGGCCAGAAGAGGGCACCAGACCTCACTACAGATGGTTGTGAGCCACCATGTGGTTGCTGGGAATTGAACTCAGGACCTTTGGAAGAGCAGGCAATGCTCTTAACCTCTGAGCCATCTCTCCAGCCCCCCTGGGGTGGCTTTTTAAGGAGAAAATGGGGGAGCCTGCGAGGGAGAGTTGATAAGTCTTGATTGAACATGTTAGCCAAATAATGAACTTTGATTGTTGAACCTTGGTGTTTTGTCTAAGGAATGAGTCAGTGGCCAAATAAGGGACTAGACCATGGCTATCTTTAGGAGTATAATCTAATCCCGTGTGGAACTTTAGATAGAAATGGTTGTGAGCCATCATGAGGGTGTGGATTTTGAACCTGGGTCCCCTGAAAGAGCAGTCACTGATCTATCTCTCTAGCCCTTTCATACTGACTCTTGTTACTCAGAGCAGTTTCTGTATCCAGCATTATATCAAGAACTTTGGGCTGGGTGTCGTGGCACCCACACTTCTTCCCAGCACTCAGGAGGCAGAAGCAGGTGGGTCTAAGTTTGAGGTCAACCTGCCTACAGAGTGAGTTCCAGGACAGCCAGGGACACAGGGAAACCCTGTCTCGAAAAATAAAATACAAAGCAGACAAACTATAAAAGAACTTTGCATAAATTATTTCAAGTATTTATACTATGTGAGGCAGATAAGTCATGCGCATCTTCGAGATGAGGAAATAGGGTCCAGGCAGCTAGTTCAGTCAGTTATATTGCCAACACTGGCAGATAAATCCAAACCTAAATCTTGCCCTTAGATTGTAAAATCTTTAAGGGCAAGAAGCCCCATGGTAAGCCAGGGTAGGGGCAAGTATCTAGTCTCAGCTACTGTGGAGGCTGAGGGAGGAAGAGCACTTGAGCAAAAAGAATTACACAAAAGCCTGGGCAGTTTTGATCTACAAAGCAAAAGCTAGGTGTAGTGGCGTGCCTGTAATCCTAGCACCTGGGAGAAAGAGGCAGGAGGACTGAGGGTTTAAATTCATGAGACCCTATCTCTACAAGCAAACAACAAGCAGGCAAACGAAAAAGAGAAATATGCTATATTAGCCACTGTCCCATCATGTAGCTCTGGCTGGCTTAGGTCTTGGTTTAGACCAGTGCTGGGATTACAGGCGCGCTCTCTCTCAATCTCTCTCTCTCTCTCTTTTATTTTTTTTATTTTCGATACAGGGTTTCTCCGTAGCTTTTTGGTTCCTGTCCTGGAACTAGCTCTTGTAGACCAGGCTGGCCTCGAACTCACAGAGATCCGCCTGCCTCTGCCTCCCGAGTGCTGGGATTAAAGGCGTGCGCCACCACCGCCCGTTTTTTGTTTGTTTGTTTGTTTGTTTGTTTTTTTGAGTCAGGGTTTCTCTGTGTAACAGTCCTAGTATATCCTGGAACTAGCTCTTGTAGACCAGGCTGGCCGCAAACTCACAGAGGTTCACCGGCCTCTGCTGGGATTAAAGGCGTGTGCCACCACCACCCGGCTCCGTGCCCCGTTTTTTAACAGCCCATGAATTGCAGGTTGATGTTACTGGTGTTAGGGAAATAAATAGGTCGCACTATGAATGAAAGGTTCCAGGCAGCTTTCCTGTGCCGATGAGGCCCTTTGGGGAAGGTGTGGGGGAGAAAGTTCTTGAAGGGCAAACCCGATACCTGCTGTGACCGATGCGACGCGGAACCAAAGTACTAAGGCTTCAGACTTGACCGGACTGATTTTCCTGAGAGGCGGGGTCGCTGGCTTCTGTCGCGTTTCCAGTCAGCGCGCATGCGTCGCCTGTGCTTCGCCGCTCCCGCCTCAGGCTCCGGGTAGGGCTCCGGGATGTCCGCGTTGTGCGACCCTCCCGGGGCCCCAGGGCCACCCGGGCCTGCCCCCGCCACCCACGGTCCCGCGCCTCTCAGGTAGTCAGAGCCCCTGGTATCCCCCCCCCCCCTCATCGCGCGACCCCGCGCCGATGCCCAGCCTTCTCTACAGAAAGCCGGATCATACCTTGAGAACTCGCGTCAGGGTTCTCAGCGATTCTGGTCGCGTCCTCCCGGAACTCAGGGACCGCCTCACTAAAAACTCTGGGCTGCCCCTGGTTATGCTTCCCCCGAGACCTCAGTGGCTTCTTATGCCGGCCTTGCTCTGCCAGCTCTTGGGGACATCAAGACTCTTGAGAACCCAGCCTCCCTGCCCCCTTTGCCCCAAGGAGGCTCAGACTACATGGAGAGTGTCTTGGGAACCAAGGCTGAGCTAGTCCTTCCTTTGCACAAGTCCTTTATTTTGAGGTGCCCTTTTGTTTTTGAACCAGAGGGATGGCACAGAACCCTATCAGCCTAGAGAATGCTGTTGTCTTTGAAAAGATAGTAAGAGGAAATGGATTTTACTTCCTGCCTCAACATAGCTTTCTGAACCTTTAAGACAGAGCTTATATATATGGGGAGGGAAGGATTGAAAGACTGTTGACCGCCCCCGGCATTCTCGGCACACTGAAGATGATTTTTAAAACGCGGTTAGGACTCTTTTATTTTCTTGAGGTAGGGTCTCTCTATGGAGTGATCTAGTTGTCCTGGAACTCAAGTAGACTAGGTTGGCCTTGAACTCATTCAAGGGATTAAAGGCCTGTCCATCAAGTCTGGCGGAATTCTTCTACAGTATGAGAAGGCACACATTTGCGAAGGGGAGTGCTTAGTAAAGGGTTTACAATTTTCTGGCCTTTACAAGATTTCAGGGTACTTGTGCTGTAGAGGGGGGTGTGGAAGATGTTAAAGCAGGTATAGAACTCCAGAATGTATTCACCAAATCTTCATTGAATATTTTCCATATTCCAACATCCTAATAGAACTGAATTCTGGCCGGGCGATGGTGGCGCACGCCTTTAATCCCAGCACTCGGGAGGCAGAGGCAGGCGGATCTCTGTGAGTTCGAGACCAGCCTGGTCTACACAGCTAGTTCCAGGACAGGCTCCAAAGCCACAGAGAAACCCTGTCTGGAAAAACCAAAAAAAAAAAAAAAAAAAAAAAAAAAAGAACTGAATTCTGTGGTTTTGTTTTTCTTGATTTATTTGTTTGTTAATTTTCGAGACAGGGTCTCATTTTGTAGCTCTGTCTGTCCTGGAACTTACTATGTAGACCAGGCTGGCTTCGAGCTCAACTTAGATCCATTTGCCTTTGCCTTCCAAGTACTGGGATTAAGGGTATTTGCCACTATGCAAGCCACGAATTCTGTTTTAAGAGCATAGAAGTGATTTCTGCCCATTCGGAGCATTCAGCCTGATCTCTTTCATTTTTTAATCTATAAAATGGGATAACAGTCTAACCATATTGTTGTCAGAATGGGACTGGGGATGTCGCTCAGTGAGCGAGCTCTAGCCTAGAATGCCTTAAAGCCTTGGGTTTGATACCTAGCACTGAAAAAGAAGAAAGATACCTGGATATTTGAAAGGTAACATGCTACTGATATGATTGTTGTTGTTGAAAGACAGATATCATTTTCGGAATGGCTGAAGTGACCAAGGCTTGGGTATGCTTCTGAACCTCTATGATTCTTATGAGGGACATTTCACCCTAGTATACACAAGACAGTCGGAAGCTCTTGGAAGGAATGTAACCTTTCTAACATCTCCCAGTGTTCTGAGTCAATTCTTTTGTTTCCTTTTAGTGCCCAGGAGCTGTCCCAAGAAATCAAAGCTTTTCTGACGGGTGTAGACCCCATTCTGGGCCACCAGCTCTCAGCTCGTGAACATGCTCGATGTGGTCTTCTCCTGCTCCGGTCTTTGCCACCTGCTCGGGCTGCTGTACTGGACCACTTGAGAGGTGTTTTTGATGAAAGTGTCCGGGCCCACCTAGCTGCCCTAGAGGAAAGTCCTGTGGCTGGTCCACCCCATCTCCGTCCACCTCCACCTTCCCATGTCCCTGCTGGTGGACCTGGCTTAGAGGATGTGGTCCACGAAGTGCAGCAGGTGCTATGTGAGTTCATCCGGGCCAACCCAAAGGCCTGGGCACCTGTGATTAGTGCATGGTCCATTGACCTTATGGGACAGCTGAGCAGTACATATTCAGGTCAGCATCAGCGTGTTCCCCATGCCACTGGCTCTCTCAATGAACTGTTGCAGCTGTGGATGGGCTGTAGGGCCACCCGCACGTTGATGGACATCTATGTGCAGTGCCTGTCGGCTCTCATTGGTAGCTGCCCAGATGCGTGTGTAGATGCCTTGTTGGACACTTCTGTCCAGCATTCGCCACACTTTGACTGGGTTGTGGCCCATATTGGCTCTTCTTTTCCTGGTACCATCATCTCCCGAGTCCTCTCCTGTGGTCTTAAGGACTTCTGTGTCCATAGCGGGGCTGGAGGAGGAACTGGTGCTTGTGGTGGAAGCTCTTCTCAAACCCCGTCTACAGATCCCTTCCCTGGATCTCCTGTTATTCCTGGGGAAAAACGGGTGCCCAAGATTGCCTCAGTTGTAGGCATCCTAGGGCATCTGGCCTCTCGCCATGGAGACAGCATTCGACGGGAACTCCTGCGCATGTTTCATGATAGCTTGGCAGGGGGTACTGGGAGCCGCAATGGGGAACCCTCCCTTCAGGCTACAGTTCCTTTCCTACTGCAGCTGGCAGTCATGTCACCAGCGTTACTAGGCACAGTCTCTGGAGAACTTGTAGACTGCCTCAAGCCCCCGGCAGTGCTAAGCCAGCTGCAACAACACCTACAGGGGTTCCCCAGAGAAGAGCTGGACAACATGCTAAACCTGGCTGTGCATTTGGTGAGTCAGGCCTCTGGGGCTGGTGCCTACCGCCTGCTGCAGTTCTTAGTGGATACAGCTATGCCTGCTTCAGTCATTACTACCCAGGGCTTGGCTGTGCCAGACACAGTAAGAGAGGCCTGTGACCGGCTAATCCAGCTGCTATTGCTGCATCTACAAAAACTGGTTCATCATCGTGGAGGGTCTCCTGGAGAAGGGGTGCTGGGCCCACCCCCACCTCCTCGTCCAGTGCCCTTTCTTGATGCATTAAGAAACCATGTTGGAGAGCTGTGTGGAGAGACATTACGGCTGGAACGGAAGCGCTTCCTCTGGCAGCACCAGCTCCTGGGCCTACTGTCTGTCTATACTCGACCTAGCTGTGGACCTGAGGCATTGGGCCATCTACTGAGCAGAGCCCGAAGCCCTGAAGAGTTGAGTTTGGCAACCCAGCTATATGCAGGGCTAGTGGTTAGTCTCTCTGGCCTTCTTCCCCTGGCCTTCCGAAGCTGCCTGGCTCGAGTGCATGCAGGGACTCTACAGCCTCCCTTCACAGCCCGGTTTCTGCGCAATTTGGCCTTGTTAGTGGGGTGGGAACAGCAGGGTGGTGAAGGCCCTTCAGCCTTAGGGGCCCGGTTTGGGGAGTCGGCCTCAGCCCACCTGTCTGATCTGGCTCCTCTTCTGTTACATCCAGAGGAGGAAGTAGCTGAAGCTGCTGCCTCCCTCCTGGCAATATGTCCTTTTCCTTCAGAGTCCCTGTCTCCTTCCCAACTTTTGGGATTAGTGAGAGCTGGGGTACACCGCTTCTTTGCTTCTCTAAGGCTACATGGCCCTCCTGGCGTGGCCTCAGCCTCCCAGCTTCTTACACGCCTTTCTCAGACTTCCCCAGCTGGGCTCAAGGCTGTCCTGCAGCTGCTAGTTGAGGGAGCCTTACATCGGGGCAACACAGAACTGTTTGGAGGGGAAATGGATGGGGACAATGAGACTCTCTCAGCTGTCTCAACCCCTTTGGCTTCTGCCTCTTTGTTGGACATTAACCGGAGGCATACTGCAGCTGTGCCAGGTCCTGGAGGGATCTGGTCAGTTTTCCACGCTGGAGTCATCGGTCGTGGCTTAAAGCCACCTAAGCTTGTTCAATCTCGAAACCATCAGGAAGTGATCTATAACACCCAGAGCCTCCTTAGCCTTTTAGTGCACTGCTGCAGTGCACCTGTGGGCAGTGAGTGTGAGGGTTGCTGGGGTGCTCCCACCCTGAGCCCAGAGGCAGCCAAAGCAGTTGCAGTGACCTTAGTGGAGAGCGTGTGTCCTGATGCAGCTGGTGCTGAGCTGGCCTGGCCCCCTGAGGATCACGCACGGGCCACTGTGGAGCGGGATCTCCGCATTGGTCGGCGCTTCCGGGAACAACCCCTCCTGTTTGAGCTTTTGAAGCTGGTAGCAGCTGCTCCCCCAGCCCTGTGCTACTGCTCCGTGCTGCTGCGGGGGCTGCTGGCTGCCCTCTTGAGCCATTGGGAAGCCTCTCGACACCCTGATACAGCCCACTCCCCCTGGCACCTGGAGGCATCCTGCACCCTGGTGGCTGTCATGGCTGAGGGAAGCCTCTTGCCACCAGCCTTGGGTAATATGCACGAGGTATTTAGCCAACTGGCACCTTTTGAAGTGCGTCTGTTGCTGCTTAGTGTCTGGGGTTTTCTCCGGGAACATGGGCCCTTGCCCCAGAAGTTCATCTTCCAGTCTGAGCGTGGCCGCTTCATACGAGACTTTTCTAGGGAGGGTGGAGGTGAAGGAGGACCCCACTTGGCTGTGCTGCATAGTGTCCTCCACCGCAACATCGATCGCCTGGGGCTCTTCTCTGGCCGTTTTCAGGCACCTTCATCGTCCACTTCGCTTCGACAGGGGACTTGACCTTTTCTCTGCTCCAGAAATCGAGAGAGGTTGAATAGTGAAAGAAGAGACTAAGGTGCTACAGAAGGGTGGAGGCTTCTAAGTCCGTACTAATGAGCGGTGTCACTTTTTTCAAACCCCATTTTTTCTAAAATAAAATTTGCGGAGTTGAGACAAACAGTCCAGTGTTTCTATCTGCCTACGCAAGCTGCCAAAGCCTGAGAATGCAGAGGCGGGGACATCAGCCACGCCCCATTCATAATTTAGAACGCGATCGACCAATGGCATAGACGTCCGGCCGCGCTCTGGCCAGGCCAATCGGAAGGCCGGAAGGGGCGGGGACTAGGGTACGTGGCTCAACGTGCGCAGGGGCGGGTAGGTTCGGGTCAAGGAGCAAACCGGGTACAAGATGGCGGCGGTAGCGGCAGTGGCGGCGCGTAGGAGGCGGTGAGGAGCCCGAACCCCGGGGGCGCGCCCGGACGCCCTTAGATCCCCTGAGCCCTATATGCTCCTTAATCTATGCCTTCCCGTCACCCTGCTACTCCTGGCCTCGCAGGGGCTCTTTGTCCCCGTGGTGACGGCCTCAGCCTCCGGCGGCAGATTCGCGAGTCGCTGCGGCCCTTGTCTGTGGGGCTCCTGGATCTCGCCGGGTGGCTTAGAAAGGCTGAAGCTGGGTGCTCCCTTCCGCCTTGGCCGCTCCCAGCCGCCCCCTCTCCCTTGGCGGCTCGTGGTGGTCAATGCTTCCGCCTCCTTCCTGCAGTGCTCAGGGCCGTCGAGGCAGGTAGAGGGACGAAATGCATCCCAGCCTGTGATAAAGCAGCCTGTTGCCACACTGCTCCTCTTTCAGGCTGCAAGCACTGCGGTGCCTAGGTCGTCCTGTATTACCCTCTTGCCCTCCTCACCAGCCCTGACCAGTTTCGTTTATGCTCGTTTGATGGGCACGACTCGGGCAGGAATAAGTTCACAGTCTGCATGGATAATGTTGCTCAAACACAACATGTAATCGAATGGTTTGGTATGCGCTCTGGAGTTTTTCTAGAACCGAAAAAAAGCTTGGAAACACATCAGCGTCGCAAAGCGCGGTACACCTAACGGATATAATGGGTTGGGAAGAGGCGTGTACTGACAGCAGCAGTGTAAAAAGGGTGAATCATATACTTAGTTTTCCAATAAACAAGTGGACTAAAGCTCATTCCTGACTTTCAGCTTGTGAACACCTCTTGTTTGGGGTGCTTAAGGCATCCCTGAATTCCTAGAGTCAACAAGTCATAGCTGGAAATATCCTTTAGAAATCATATCCTTAGGACATCTCCCCAAACCTATTTTATAGATTTGAAGATATGGCTCCAGGGAGTATTTAATTGCTAAACTGCTCACTCACTACTGCTATTTGGGGCAGGTGGGCGCAGAGATAGTCGCCCAGTTTCCTGTAGCAGCCACTCCTCAGGACCAGGGCTGTATATATCCTTGTGGTTCGTTTTTTTTCTGGTAGCATTTCTTCTGCTTGTTGTACTGGTGCTTACTCCTGCTTAGCCTCGTGCACCAATTTCTAGTGTTTCCTCACTTTTCTGGCTGACTTCATTACTGGTAACTGCCAGCCAGCCTCTCAAAATTTTCTTGCAGAGAGCTTCCTTTGTTAACTGATCCTTTTCAAAATTTTCTTTTGGTGGTTCTGGGGATCAAACAGGGCTTGATTGATCTCTCTCTGTGGTAATTTTCTTCCATGTAGATAGGGAAGCTGGATAACTGAGTCGGATAGGCCCTGTGTCGGTTTCATTACTTAGAAGTAGAAGAACTGGGTCTGTGTTGCCCTGCCCCACCTCTTTTTTATTCATTTCTATTTTGAGACAGGGTCTTGCCAGTCTACCCTTGACTGGCCTGGAACTCACTATGTAGACCAGGCTGGCCTTGAACTCAGAAGAGATTTGCCTGCCTCTGCCTTCCAAGTGCTTGAGTTAAAGCTGTGCACTACTATGCATGACTTCCCCTTCTTTTTAATTAAGATTTTTTTTACATTTATTTCCCTGCGTGCGTGCGCCTGCACACATGTATGTGCATTTACTTCTGCATATGTGTATGTAATAAATTGATTCTCTTCTTCCACAGTGTAGGTCCTGGATAATCAGACTTAGGTCATTACACTTGGCAGCTAGTGCCCTTATCTGCTAAGTTGTCTTGTGAGTTCCCTCTCCCCTCCCCGTGGAACATTTCTAAGCGTGTTCCTGTATTGCTTCCATCATAGTCACTGAAAGGACTTGTTTAAAAGGCTGATGTTAGAGGCTGAGGATGTCCCTGAATGTTTGCCGGGCATGAGTGAGCCCTGGGTTCAGTCTTCAACACTAAGAAGTAAAGTAGATAAATCTCTGGTCCAAGGTTTGGTAGTGTTTGTTTAATAAATATAACAAATGTTTCTTGTCTTATTTTCAAGACAGAGTTTTCCATAGCTCAGGATAGTCCTCAGACTTACTATTGTAGGTGAGGGTGACTTTGAACTCATGTCTTCTGCTTCTGCCTCCCAGATATTGGGATCACAGCTCTATACCACCATACTTGGTTGGTTACTCTTTATTTTTCAAGGGAAAGGGTTTCTCTGTGTAGCCCTGGCAATCCTGGAACTTGCTCTGTTGACCAGACTGACCTCAAGTTCAAAGATCCTCCTGCCTCTGCCTTTCAAGTGCTGAAAATTTTTTTTTAATTTTTTTTTTTTTTTTGGTTTTTCGAGACAGGGTTTCTCTGTGGTTTTGGAGCCTGTCCTGGAACTAGCTCTTGTAAACCAGGCTGGTCTTGAACTCACAGAGATCCTCCTGCCTCTGCCTCCCGAGTGCTGGGATTAAAGGCATGCGCCACCACCGCCCGACTCAAGTGCTGGAATTAAAGGCATGCACCACTACTGTCTGGCTTACACATTACTAGACATTAAAATCTGAGAGTTCCTATATAGGATTCATTTAGTTGGTGAATATATTCTTTAGGCTAACTGAAACTTTATTACATGTATTGGTTTTTTTTGCCTGCATGTTTGTGCCCTATGTCTGTGGCCAGAAAGAGGGTGTTGGATTCTCTGAAATAAATTGCCGAAGTTGTTTGCTGGCATGTGGGTGTAGGAATCAAACCCAGGTCTTTTAGAAGAGCATCCAGTGCTCTTAACCACTGAGGTGTCTTCCTAGTCCCAAAACTAACTTATTGAAATGAGACTATTAGTCCCTGGTCTTTGATGACACATTGTGGGAGTGACAACCTTGATGTGAAGCTTTTTAGTGTAGCTGGTCTGATCTGGGATTAATAAGCTTTCTATCCTGTAGGAATCACGGTCTTAGAGTCATGCAGGACTGAGCTCAAGCCCCTTTTCACCCCTTAGTAGCTGTTCAAAGGTCATAGATGATTGACCTTTCTATGCCTTAATTTTCCAGTCTGGTGGGAGAGAGAGGGGAATGACAAAAAAAACAAAACAAAACAAAAAAAAAAAAACCCAACAAAAAACAAAAACTAATATTGACTAAGAAAAACAGTGAAAGTAAATGGGGAAAGTGCTTTACAGTGGTGGCGCATGCCTTTGATCCCGGCACTTGGGAGGAAGAGAGGCAGGTGGATCTCTGAGTTTGAGGCCAGCCTGGTCTACAGAGCAACAGCCAGCGCTACATAGAGAATCCCTGTTTTGGAAAACAAAACAAAACAAAAGTTGGGAAAGTAAATGCATGTAAAGAAGGAGCTTTGAGCCCTGCTTACTCATTAGTTAGAGAGTATTTATGCATTATGATTTTTTCTTTTTTTTTTTTTTTTTCGAGACAGGGTTTCTCTGTGGTTTTGGAGCCTGTCCTGGAACTAGCTCTTGTAGACCAGGCTGGTCTCGAACTCACAGAGATCCGCCTGCCTCTGCCTCCCGAGTGCTGGGATTAAAGGCGTGCGCCACCACCGCCCGGCCTTTTTTTTTTTATATTTATTTATTATGTATACAATATTCTGTCTGTGTGTATGCCTGCAGGCCAGAAGAGGGCACCAGACCTCATGACAGATGGTTGTGAGCCACCATGTGGTTGCTGGGAATTGAACTCAGGACCTTTGGAAGAGCAGTCAGTGCTCTTAACCTCTGAGCCATCTCCCCAGCCCCTGATTTTTTTTTTTTTCTTGTTTCTTTTCAAGAACTTGCTTTGTCGACCGGGCTGGACTTGAACTCACAGAGATCCACTTGCCTCTGTCTCCCAAGTACTGGGATTAAAGTTGTGAGCCACCACTGCCTATCCAACTATTGTTTTTGAGATAGGTTCTTACTCTGTTGTTGGAATTAGTCTCCTGTGCGCAAATGATTCTTAACCCTGCCTTAGCCACCCAAGGAGCTGTGGGCCACATGCATACACCTTGCCATAGGGAGCTTAAGCACACCCTATTTTAGGCTAATTAAATCAGTCTCTGAAGATGATGTGAGGGTATTGAGTCTTTGAAAATTTCAGTCATTTGGAAGCAAGAGACATATCAGTTAGGCCCTTTGGGTTCAGTATGTTTTTCAGCTGTTAATCTTTCTAGCCTTACATAGTGATGGTTATTTGTTTCCAAGATGCAGAACTGTGCATCAAAGAATGCTGAATGCCTAGTGTTGCAGGGAAGCTAGGACCTTAGGAATTGTGACCAGCAGACTAGCTGGGTGTTTGCTTTGTTCCTCTGATGTACACACATGGTATGATCATTTCCTTTGGGATTGACTGTTATTGTTTCTTCCCTCTGAGATGCTGATGTAACTGCAGTCAGTACTTGAACCTTTGAAGGCCAGAGATGCTTTGTCTACTTTCTTTGCCTCCCCTCCCCACCAGGGTTTTTCTGTAACTTTGAGCCTGTCCTGGAACTAGCTCTTGTAGACCAGGCTGGCCTCGAACTCACAGAGATTCACCTGCCTCTGCCTCCTGAGTGCTGGGATTAAAGGTGTGTGCCACGACCACCCAGCCTTCTTTGCCTTTTGAGAGGATAGTGTGAATGAGCTATCCTTTGAGGACTATTCACTCTCTCTCTTTTTTTCCAAGATGGAGTTTCTCTGTGTATCCCTGACTGTCCTGAAACTCACTCTATAGATCAGGCTGGCCTTGAACTCAGCGATTTCACCTGCCCCTGCCTTCTGAGTCCTGGGATTAAAGGAGTGAATCATCACTATTGGGCAACTTTTCTTTAAAAAAAAAAAAAAAGCCGGTCTGTGGTGGCACATGCCTTTAATCCCAGCACTAGGGAGGCAGAGGCAGGTGTATCTTTGTGAGTTCGAGGCCAGCCTGGTCTACGGGAGCTAGTTCCAGGACAGGCCCCAAAGCTACAGAGAAACCTTGTCTCGAAAAACAAAAACAAAAAAAAAAAAAAAAGAAAGAAAGAAAAATTCTTTTGAGACAAGGATCTCCTTACTGGCCTGGGATTAGCTATGTAGACCAAACTGACCTCAAACTCATAGACCTACAGTCCTCTGCGCTCTGAGTGCTAGTTTTAAAGACATGTACCACCATGCCGGACTCAGGACTGCCTTCATCCTTTGTCTACTCTGATTTTCCCTATTTAATGTGGTTGGCTTTCATGAGCTACCTTTAGGGTTATGGTAAGAAGGTGAGGCCCTTCCTGACCAAAGTGTTAACTCTTCTCTCCTTGTCTGTTTTTTCCATAGGTCTTGGTTAAGTTTGGTACTGGCATGTTTAGGGGTCTGTCTGGGGATTACCCTTGCTGTGGATAGAAGCAACTTTAAGACCTGTGATGAGAGTTCTTTTTGCAAGTATGTTTCTGGAAGAGGTGAATGAAAAGTGGGTGTGTGGGAAGTGTGTAGTGTGGGTTGTGTAGAAAGGAAGTGGTAAGTAGAGACACCTAAGGATATTGAGATGCCTTCTAACCTTACTTCCCAACTGCAGACGGCAACGAAGCATTCGGCCAGGCCTCTCTCCTTACCGTGCCTTGCTGGACACACTTCAGCTTGGTCCTGATGCTCTCACAGTCCATCTGATCCATGAAGTCACCAAGGTCAGGCGAGACAAGAAAAGGTGGTAGGGATGGGGAAATGGGTGGTAACTTGGGAAAGAGAAACTTGTAACCAATGTCTTCTGTTAGACAATCCTGAGACATTTACTTTTTAATTTTTTTCTGTGTATTAGTGTTTTGCCTTCATATGTCTGTGTACAGTGTGGTGCAGTCCCTATGGAGGCCAGAAGAGTGTGATAGATCTACTGGGACCAGAGTAATAGACCATTGTGAGCCAGCATATGGGCACAGGAATCAAACCCAGGACCCTTGGAAGAGCAGCTAGTTCTCATAAAAGTTGAGCAATATCTTTAATCCAGAGACTTTTGATTTTAAAGAAATCTGATTTCAGGTTCCTTATAGTCCAAGGCTTTATAAACTTTTTCCATTTGCGAGAAATTTTTTTAAAAATTTATTTATTTACTATATACACAGTGTTCTGCCTGTATCTATACCTGTAGGTCAGAAGAGGGCACCAAGATCTCATTATAGATGGTTGTGAGCTGTGATGAGGTTGCTGGGAATTGAACTTAGGACCTCTGGAAGACCAACTACTGCTCTTAGCCTCTGAGCCATCTCTCTAGCCCCCCATTTGCAAGAAATTTTTTAAAAAAGTTTTTTGAATTATTTATATTTATTTTGTGTGCATTGTTGCCTTGCCTGCATGTATGTTTGCATGAGAGTGTCATATCTGGGAGTTACAGACAGTTGTGAGCTGCCATGTGGGTGCTGGGAATTGAACCCTGGTCCACTAGAAGAACAGTCAGTTCTCTTAACCACTGAGCCATCTCTTCAGTCCTGCAAGAAATTTTTATAGTGAAGAGAGAGTGAGTGAGTTGTGTTTAAGTGGTGTGTGTGTGCAAGTCAGACATTTAAGGAAACCACAAATTTATTTTACAACCGTTACTTGACACACATATAATTTTCTTTCTTTTTTTCTTTTCTTTTCCATATGTGTGTGGGTATTTCTAGACAGGGTTTGTCGTGTAACCCTGACTGACCTGGAACTCACTGTAGGCTAGGTTGGCTTTAAACTAACAGATTGTCTGCCTCTGCCTCTGAAGTGCTGGGGATTCTGGTATTAAAGGTGTGTCCCACCACCACCTTTTGTTTTGTTTTGTTGTTTTTGATTTCCTGAGACAGGGTTTCTCTTTATAGCTTTGGAGACCATCTTGGAACTCACTATGTAGACCAGGCTTGCTTCTGCCTCCTGAAGTGCTGGAATTAAAGACGTGCGCCACCACAGCCCTGTTTAGTTTCTTTCTTTTTTTTTTTTTTTTAAGATTTAATTATTTATTATATATACAGTGTTCTGCTTGCATGTATACTTGCAGACCAGAAGAAGGCACCAGATCTCATTACAGATGGTTGTGAGCCACCGTGTGGTTTCTGGGAATTGAACTCAGGACCTCTGGAAGAACAGTCAGTGCTCTTAACCTCTGAGCCATTTCTCTAGCCCCCTGTTTAGACGAAAGCAAAGTTGTATTCTGATGAGATGATGTGCTTGCTTCTCTTTATATGAAGACTTTAGTCTTGTTTGGAAATAGAACATCTTCAGGGCTTTTCAGAGTTGAGAATTCCACTTCATATAAGTACTACTTCATACAAAATGGCAGATGTGAGCCGGGCGATGGTGGCGCATGCCTTTAATCCTAGCACTTGGGAGGCAGAGGCAGGTGGTTCTCTGTGAGTTCGAGACCAGCCTGGTCTACAGAGCTAGTTCCAGGACAGGCTCCAAAGCCACAGAGAAACCCTGTCTTGAAAAACCAAAAAAAAAAAAGGCAGATGTCTGGGTAAAGCCATACTTAAAAAATTGTTGGAAATTGGCCTAATCCCCAACCAAAATTCATTACTTTTTGTTTGTTTTCAAGACAGGGTTTTATTATGTAGCCCTATCTGTCCCAGACTTTAATTTTTTTTTAATATTTATCTATTTTATGTATATGAGTGCTCTATTGACTTTATGCCAGAAGAAGGCAACAGTTCCTAGCCTTGATGGTTGTGAGCCACCCTGTGGTTGCTGGAAATTGAACTCAGGACCTTTGGAAGAACAGCCAGTGTTCTTACCCATTGAATCACCTCTCCAACCTGGAACATTACATTTTTTGTGAAACTCAAACCTCAAGCCAACAATCCATATGGCAATTGTTTGTTTATTTATCCTGGGACTGGTCTCATTACATAGCCCTAACTGGCCTTAAACTCACAGAGATCTTGCTGCTTCTATCTCCCAAGTGTTGGAATTAAATTGGAATTAAAGGACTGTGCCACCAGCCTGGTAATTTTCAAAATGCAAGCTGTTATTTTTTTGTAAAAACAGAAAATTTTGTATATACAGTGGTCTTCAGTATGAGCCAAAGTGTCTTAGGCAGTGTTCATTGGCATAGTGTGCCATGATGGCATGAAAAGTACAAGGAAGTCCATGTTGTGTGTTGAGAACCAAGGCTTCAGTGAAGCTGGGTGATGCAATGTGGGTGACCACAGCTCGAGAAAAACTTAGATTCATTACGAGTTTGATGTTTTGGTTTTGTTTATTTTTATTTATTTTTCTTAGTTTTTTAGGCTGAGTTTCTGTATAAAACAGCCCTGGCTATCCTGAAACTCATTCTGTATACCAGTTTGGCCTTGAACTCACAGAGCTCTATCTGCCTGCTTCTGCTTCCAAAGTGCAGGGATTAAAAGTGTGTGTCACTGCACCTGCCTTTCGTCTGTTCCTCTTTAGGACTCATATTTGAATTCTAGTACCCACATGGTGGCTCACAAAATATCTACAACTCTGGTTCCAGGGACCATTGCCTTTTTCTGACCTCTTTGGGCACCAGGCACGTACTTGGTACACACACACTCAGGTGAAACACACACATAAAAATAAATTATTCTAAGCCAGGCAGTGGTGGCACGTGCCTTTAATTCCAGCACTTGGGTGGCAGAGACAGGCAGATCTCTGCTAGTTCAAGTCCAGCCTGGTCTACAAGAGCTAGTTCGAGTACAGGCTCTAAAAAGCTACAGCAAACCCTGTCCCAAAAAAACAAAAATAAATCTAAAAATATGTATATTTTACTTTTTTTTTTTTTTTTTTTTTTTTTTTTTTTTTTGGTTTTTCGAGACAGGGTTTCTCTGTGGTTTTTGGAGCCTGTCCTGGAACTAGCTCTTGTAGACCAGGCTGGTCTCGAACTCACAGAGATCCGCCTGCCTCTGCCTCCCGAGTGCTGGGATTAAAGGCGTGCGCCACCACCGCCCGGCCTGTATATTTTACTTTTAAATCAGAGCAGTAGGCAAAAGACTGAGAAGAGACATCTTAGAGAGGAAGGGTTCAGAGGGTATTGTACGGCATGGTCTGTTTTGTTTCTCCAGATTCAGGTTTCTGTTTCTGCAGGTGGTCCTTGTGCTGGAGCTCCAGGGGCTTCAGAAGAATATGACTCGGATCAGGATCGATGAGCTAGAGCCCCGGCGGCCCCGATACCGAGTACAGGATGTTTTGGTAACTGATCCCCCCACATCTCGGTAAGTTTTCTTGAGAAGGATCTCTGTCTGAATACCCTTTCTCCTTCCGGATGAGCCTTTGGTAACTTTGTTATATCAGAGAAATAGTTGACTAGCACCTCCCATCCTCCAGCCTTTCCAGCTTCTCTTCCTTCTGCTGTTTAGTTCCTTTTACTCTGTATATTCACTCAGCAAACAGTGGTGTTTTGTCTTCTGTCGGACCTAGGCTCAGTACTGCTGTCAAAAGGAAGTAAGCAAGCCACACACCTCTGTTTGCCAGGCTTCCCTCTCTTCTTTTTTCTCAGCTGTCTAGAATACAATTAATTGTTCAAATACTTATTTTATATTTATTCATATGTTTAGATTACAGGATTACAGGTATCTGCTGCATCTGTTTCTCTTCTCCTTTTTATTGAGATAGGAACTCAATAAAAGTAACTCAGGTTTGCCTGGAATGTAGTATCAGCCACACTGGGCTTCATACTCACTCGATCCTAGTGCTTTCAGTCTCTCTAGGACTGGCATTATAAGGCATGAGCTACCACACATGTTCTTTCCCAGTTTATTAATGAGATGGAATATCTTTGTATGTTTTGTTTTCTTTTATGTGAATGTGTGTATAAACGGATGTATTTATAAGGGTGTGTGGCCAGAGAGCAATCTCTGGAACAATATTTATCTCTCATTGGCTGGAACTCATTAATTAGGTTAGTTTGTCTGGCCAGTGATTCCCAGGCATCCAGCTATCTCTGCTTCTCTAGTATTGAGGTTAAATATGAAGCCACCACACTGTGAATTCTGGGGATTAAACCCTACTCGTCACAGATGTGAGGCAAGCAAGCCCTTCAG
The DNA here is from genome assembly GCF_018167655.1 of Microtus oregoni. Classification (NCBI taxonomy): domain Eukaryota; kingdom Metazoa; phylum Chordata; class Mammalia; order Rodentia; family Cricetidae; genus Microtus; species Microtus oregoni. The sequence continues at coordinate 49,331,835 of NW_024543071.1, read as the reverse complement.
CAGCTGAGCTCTTTCCTCAGGCCCTGTTTGTATGTTGTCTTTGGGTGTACTGTTTTGTGAGATAATAGTTGACAGTTTATACCCGCTCATCTCTTCTGTGGTTTGTCCTTACTGGCTTAGAGAATTTGTTAATCTTGAGTCTTTGCCATTTATATGTTGTGGGTACTTTTTTTCTAGGTTGTAACCTTTTAATTTACAAAAGGTGTCATTAAAGAAAAAAGAAAGCAGCTTGAGATTAAGAATGTAACACAATTATGGAGTCCTTTAGTAGTCCTTTAGTAGGCCCCGTGCTTAAGTTATTCCAGAAAAGAAAATCAAAATACTTGGACTGGAGAGCTTTTAGCTCTGTGATAGAACACGTGCTTAACGTGTGCAAGGCTGAGGATCAGTATTTCACACACTTTGTAATTTGGAGTGGTTTTAGATTTATAGGAAAGTTGAAGGAATGGGTTCCTTTGTACCCTGCTGGTGTGCTCGCTGACATCACTAGTTTGTCTGTCTTCCCGGGTGAACTAGTAGCCCTGCTCTGCTAACCACAGTCCATGCTTATTCAGATCTCCTTAGGTTTGCCTAGGTCACCTTTCTGTTCTAGCCGAGATATCAGAGAACATCCGGTTGTCATACCTTGATAGATTCCTCTGACTGAGACAGTTTTCAGATTTTGAATGTTACTGATGATCCTGAAGATATCTTTTGATAAATACAAATTTTTAGTGTTAATACTGTCAGGTTAATGTGTCAGTCAGTTTTCTACCTTGTGATGTTAGCACATACTGCTTTGTTTAAATAATCTCTTGGGCCGTGGATGTGACTCAGTGGTAGAGCACCTGTGTAGTGTGCATAAGGCCCTAGGTTCAGTCCCTAGCACTACAAAAACAGCTGTCTCATCCAGGCATGGAAGTTAGCATCTATAATCCTGACTACTTGAGAGGCTGACGTAGGAGAATCTCTTTAATATAGATATTAGAGACTGGCCTAGGCTATAAAGTCCCTTTATTATAAACTAAACAGACAAAGACTTAAACATGAACCAAAAAGGAAAAGAAAAAAGTTTTTGCTTATCTCTTGGAGAAAAATATTAAGTTTTTATCTAAGGATTTATTTATTTGTTTATTTATAATAAGGACCTAGGTTGACTCTTCTGGACCTAACCTGAGAGGAGAGAACAGATTCCTAAAAGTCTTATGCTGGCCTTTACATGTTCACTGTAGCGCGTGCTAACCCGTCCCCACAAAAAAGATGGAAACATACAAAAAAATAATAATATTTTATTTTTTTGTATATACCTGCATGTGTATTGTGTTATGGTTAGGTATGCACTGTAGCTTGCATGTAAAGGCCAGGGAACAATTTGGGGGATTGGTTCTCTCCTTCCACAGTGTAAGTCTTTGGAACTCAAGCTCAGGTCATCAGACTTGGTAGCAGGCATCTTCGCCTGCTTGGTAGTCTTGTTAATCCCCAAAAATGTTCAAAGAGAAAAAGGCTCTGATGGTTTTTTTTCTCTCTGAACCTGTTGCCTGTAGCAGGTCTCTTGGCGGCCTTTTACCTAATCATATATCTCCTTTGATCTCTTTTCCAGACTTTCAGTCTCTGGCCATGATGACAACAGTTTAGAGCTAACAGTGGCTGAGGGACCATACAAAATCATTTTGACAGCACGGCCGTTCCGCCTTGACTTGTTAGAGGATCGCAGTCTTCTGCTCAGTGTCAATGCCCGAGGACTTATGGCTTTTGAGCACCAGAGGGCTCCCAGGGTCCCGTGAGTACAGGGTGGGAACTTCAGGGTACTTACTGTGGTAGTGCCTAGAACTGTTACTGGGTATTGTGTTCTTGGGAAGAGACTGGGTGCAGAACAGCCAGATAGGGGCGGGAGGGTGGGAGACTCCATCTATCAGAGAGGGTAAAAACCAGACCTGGGTTGCAATTTTCTCTTTCTTGTACATATCAGGAGGCAGTTATTTTTTGTCCCTGAGCTGTACACTGGGCATCTCCTCTGGGAGGTCTGCCTGGATCTGCTCTTTCTTTATCCTTCTCACATCATCACATACCCCTAGTTTATTTTCTTCCATTTATTTATTTATTTATTTATTTATTTATTTATTTATTGTTTCTTTTCCCCCATCTCCAGAAGTTTGTCTACTGAAACTCACTTTTATGTTTCTGTTTTTGTGTTGGTTTTGTGCCTCCTTCCCCTTCCCTACTCATCTCCTCCTGCCCCAGTTTCTCGGATAAAGTTAGTCTCACGCTCGGTAGCATGTGGGATAAGATCAAGAACCTTTTCTCTAGGTAAATCCATGGCCACTGGTACTGTATCTGTTCCTCTTCCCTTACCTACCCCTCACTCTGGCCCTCTGGGGATTTGGGTCCTTGTTTGCTATTTCCCTGTCTGGAAGTCCTCTGGGAGGAAGATGAGTGCTGGGAGTCCTTGAGGAATGTAGGAAGCTTATTGCTTTGCTAAGGGGTGAAGGGATTTTCCGTTTTGCTGGAGTTCCTGGTTCCAAGTTGGAATACATTCAAGATCCTGGAGAGAAATAAAAGCATTTTTTTTGTTGTTCATATTTTTTGTTTGTTTTGAGACAGGGTTTCTCTGTCTAGTACTGGCTGTCTGGAATTCACTCTGTAGACCAGGCTGACCTCGAACTCAGAGACTTCACCTGCCTCTATTGCCTGGAGTGCTGGGATTAAAGGCGTGTGTCACCATGAAAAGCATTCTTTGGCAAATCTTTTGGAGTCCTAGAGTATATCTGGAGAGGCTTTTTATGTAAAGGCTTTTGTGTAAAGCCTGATCAAGAAAGGTCAGATTTTTCTCTGGCAGCAGAGCCAGGACTGGCATTTAGAACCTAGGCTACTGAACCACCCTGCTGTCTCTTCTAGATACCACAGAGACTGCTGATTTGGGCATGTGTATAGAAGGCACTTCCTGCTAGCATTTATTCCTCATTTTCCTCTGTCAGTACTTTCCCCATCCTGCTTATTGGGGTCCCTTCCCAAGCTTTAACATTCAGTCCCCTCCTCCAGTGCTTTCATTCCTTTGGACCCTTGGCTCTCTATTCCCTCACCCCTCCCTCCATTAGCCCCTCATCCCTGCCCGCTCTGGATTGGAGCAGACAGCTCTCCTACCTTCCAGGCAAGAATCAAAAGACCCAGCTGAAGGCAATGGAGCCCAGCCTGAGGCAACGCCTGGGGATGGTGACAAGGCAAGTTGAAGTGGTGGTGGGTGGTTGGAGTGGAGCATAGGGATGACTGGGAGGCTGCTGAGTAAATTGAGCCTAGTCTCTTCCTGAAGCACAGATGAGATATAGAACATAGAATGGGATAGATGACAACTGGTGCGTGAGTATCAGTCCTTTTTTTTTTTTTTTTTTTTTCCAGCCAGAGGAGACCCAGGAGAAGGCTGAGAAAGATGAGCCAGGAGCCTGGGAGGAGACATTCAAAACTCATACTGACAGCAAGCCTTACGGTGAGGGGCTGGGAAAGCCCTGGCTAGGGACATGGGTACATCTTGGCAAGCAGAAACTCTGTAAATCAGCCTTTGCTTTTCTTTCAGGACCCATGTCTGTAGGTTTGGACTTCTCTCTGCCAGGGATGGAACATGTGTATGGGATCCCCGAGCATGCAGACAGCCTGAGACTGAAGGTTACTGAGTGAGTCCACTAGTTACACTGGGATGGCTGAGAAAGGAGGCAGCCAAGGCTTGGAGTTTTGCTCATTCACTTGAGTATTCTAGACAAGCATTACTCCCTTCCCATAGCTGAGTTACTTTTCTGGGTTATAAAGTTCTTTGAAGGAACAAGTCTGTTCTCTCAGCTATGTCTGTGGGGTGGCATTTGCATATGCCATAGCTTGAACAGTCATTAGCTTAAGTCTTACTGTCTGCCACCAGGGGTGGTGAGCCGTACCGCCTGTACAACTTGGATGTGTTCCAGTATGAGCTGAACAACCCTATGGCTCTATATGGGTCTGTGCCTGTGCTCTTGGCACACAACCCTCATCGAGACTTGGGCATCTTCTGGCTTAATGCTGCTGAGACATGGGTTGATATATCCTCCAACACTGCTGGGAAGGTAAGAGTGTAGCATGGGGAGAGATATGGTAAAAGTCTGCCGGGGATGCTGGAATGTGAGTGTGAATACTAGTGGCACAGCTTATTTGGGAAATGGTCCTTAGTCATTGCCAGATAGTACTCCAGATGAGTGAAGTCATAGCTCCTCTGGCCTGAGAAGATTCACTCCATTCTGTAGGAACACTCTGGGTTTAGGAGCTATCTGCTTACTAAGATTGAAAAGGTCCTCAGTCTCAGAAGACAACAGGTATCAGTGGGTTACAAGGCAAGGGCTTCAGGAGTGGTAAATGGCAACACCAAGGCTGTTATGGTGGAGGGGATGGTGCTTTTTTAGAGCGTGTGGTCTGTGAAAGTCTCCTGGAAGAGTTGATTGTTAATTCTCAGACCACACAGTAAGGTATTAGCAGCTGGCTGTGTGAGCACTCAAGTGAAAATTACTGCTTTTGTCTCAAGTTGGCAATCAAAAGCTGACTTCCATTTGTCTCCTCCGTAGACCTTGTTTGGGAAGATGTTGGATTACCTGCAGGGATCTGGGGAGACTCCACAGACAGACATTCGTTGGATGTCAGAGAGTGGCATTATTGATGTTTTCCTGATGCTTGGGCCTTCAGTTTTTGATATCTTTCGGCAGTATGCTAGTCTCACAGGTAGGTGATGTTAACAGTCTGCCAGCCAATAGCTTCATTTTTCTGTTCTTGAGAAGTTAGGTTTGTGCATTTTCAGACATTTTCTCTCAGCCTGTTTTTTTTACCCTGCCTTTCTTTTAGTCTCCCTGTCCTTTAAGGATCGGGTTTAATCTGATCCCCTTTGTACTCTGTCCTTTTCTTCCTCCTTAGTGTGTGTTCGCATGCATGTGTATTTGTGTGCCCCCTCAGAGGCCAGAAGGCAGCACCTGGAGCTGAAGTTACAGGTGGCCGTGAGCTGCTTGATGTTGGTGCCTAGACTTGGTCCTCTGGAAGAGTGGCAAGTGCTGTACTTTTAACGTTTTAGCCATTTCTTTAGTTTGTAACCATCTTTTGGTGAACCTGCAGGGACCCCGGCATTTCCCCCTCTCTTCTCCCTTGGCTACCACCAGAGTCGTTGGAACTACCGGGATGAGGCTGATGTTTCAGAAGTGGATCAGGGTTTTGATGATCACAACATGCCCTGTGATGTCATATGGTTGGACATTGAGCATGCTGATGGCAAGCGGTACTTCACTTGGGACCCTACTCGCTTTCCTCAGCCGCTCAATATGCTTGAGCGCTTGGCTTCCAAGAGAAGGAAGGTAAGTGTGGCCTGCAGCTGTTTGGTCTTCTCACTGTAAGGGTGAGACATGATCATCCCAACCATGTCTACTTTTGTTCTTCGCCCCTAGCTGGTGGCCATTGTGGACCCCCACATCAAGGTAGACTCTGGCTACCGAGTTCATGAAGAACTGCGAAACCATGGGCTGTATGTTAAAACTCGGGATGGCTCTGATTATGAGGGCTGGTGCTGGCCAGGTAAGCAGGCCGAGAATTAAATGGGAGACTATTGGGAGGCCAAGGAGGTAGAATTATTTTGTTGGGCTTTGTTTTTGCCTCTTTGGGGTTTGACAGCTGCTGTTTTTCTCTCTCAGGCTCAGCTAGTTACCCTGACTTCACTAATCCAAGGATGAGGTCCTGGTGGGCTAATATGTTCAGCTTTGACAATTATGAGGTAGGAAAGACTGTTCATGCCTTCTGTCTTTCCTACTTTCTTGTCATGACTAAGCCTTTGTACTCAATACCATTGCTTTTTTGGGGGCTTATACATTTCATGGGGACTTGAAGATCTTGGAGGCTTCTGAAAAATACATGGTTCTGGATTTCTAGAAGCTTTCTTTCTGACAGTGTTTCTCTTCTTCCTCACCTCTTTCCTGTACATACTTGGTGCCTGTATTTTCAGGGTTCAGCTCCTAACCTTTATGTCTGGAATGACATGAATGAACCATCTGTGTTCAATGGTCCTGAGGTCACTATGCTGAAGGATGCTGTGCATTATGGTGGCTGGGAGCACCGGGACATCCATAACATCTATGGCTTATATGTGGTAAGGGACTGAGAGAAGAAGTAGGGAGAACAGAGCTTAAATGTGAAGACTTTGTAGTTTTCACCAGATGACAGATGGCGTTTGTTCACTCCCTCTCTTGACTTTCTATCCAGCACATGGCGACTGCTGATGGGCTGATACAGCGTTCTGGTGGCACCGAACGTCCCTTTGTCCTGAGTAGGGCTTTCTTCGCAGGCTCCCAGCGCTTTGGTAAGACTTGGAGAATAGAGTTGTGACAGCTGTGCAGGAAGGGGAGTGCTTACAACCCCAGCATTTAAGGTATTGACTCAGGAGGCGCTTCAGTTTTATAGCTGCCTAGACTGTAGGTAGTCTAGGCCATTTGGTATGACTGTCTCAAGGGAAAAAATAAGCAAAAAATAGAGCTCTAACACAAAAAGTATGAAGGCCAGACCAGAGGAGCATTGGTGTTTCTGGAGGGGAACCAGAGAGTGAATGGGATGTCTAATCCTCATGTAAGAGTTCTGAGAGGGCTACAGGGGAACTCCACCTAGCTTATGCAAAGTCCCGCTCAGTTCCTAGAACCAAAACAAGAAAAGGAGTAGTGTTTAACTTTAATATCATCAGAGCGACCTGGCTGTTGTCAAGCAAAAGTGGCGAGTCAAAGGACACTTTTCTAAAGGCTGAGCCCTTTTCTCTTTGCCAAGCTCCTTCCTTCTTGACTTTTTTCTCAGGAGCTGTATGGACAGGGGATAACACTGCAGAATGGGATCATTTGAAGATTTCTATCCCTATGTGTCTCAGCTTGGCACTGGTGGGACTTTCCTTCTGTGGTGGTAAGAGGGGAAGAAATTTGGGGTTTTGATTGGGATAAAGTCACAGGACCTGGGCAGGAGCAAAGAACAGAATGAAAATATATATATATATATATATATATATATATATATATATATATATATATACATATACACACACACACACACACACACACACACACACACACACCTGCCAGTACCTCTTGTTTGTCCTTCTTCAACCTGCCACTTCTCCTCTCCCAGCGGATGTGGGTGGCTTCTTCAAGAACCCAGAACCAGAGCTGCTTGTGCGCTGGTACCAAATGGGTGCCTACCAGCCATTCTTTCGGGCTCATGCCCACTTGGACACTGGGCGGCGAGAACCATGGCTGTTAGCACCTCAATACCAAGATGCAATCCGAGATGCCTTGTATCAGCGGTACTCTTTGCTCCCCTTCTGGTATACCCTCTTCTATCAAGCTCACCAGGAAGGACTTCCTGTCATAAGGTAAATTAGTCAGCAGGATCTGTGGAGTCAGGCAGAGTGACTAGGAGATAACGAGGTCCAGTTTGGGTGTCTGGGCCTCTTTCTTTCCATTTCCAGAGCCTTGTTTGTAAGATCTGATTTGAATATGAAATGTGGAAGGGAGGTCCAAGGATGTAATTCAGTGATAGAGTAGTTGAGCATTTGCCTGGTATATACAAGGCCATGAGTTCAGTCAGTCCCCGGTGCCACCAAAGAAAGAAAAAGAAAGAAAAAAAAGAGGCTAATGAAATGGCTCAGTGAGTAAAGTAAAAGCACTTGCCATCAGATGTAGGGAACTGAGTTCAACTGCCAGAACATGATAGGAGAAAACTGACTCCTACAAGATGCAAGTTGTTCTCTGACCACTACATGCATGACAAGTGGCCCTTCATCCTATCAAAAATTGTGCTAGAGGAGGCTAAGGTAGGAAGGAGGTACAAGAGTTTAACACTAGGGGCTGGAGAGATGGCTCCGTGGTTAAGAGCATTGCCTGCTCTTCCAGAGGTCCTGAGTTCAATTTCTGGCAACCACATGGTGGCTCACAACCATCTGTAATGAGGTCTGGTGCCCTCTTCTGGCCTGCAGGCATACACACAGACAGAATGTTGTATACATAATAAGTAAATAAATATTTTTTTAAAAAAGAGTTTAACACTAGCTTGTGCTGAATAGCAAGACCCTGTCTTAAAAAGAGACTCAAGGGAAAACTGCCAGCAGTGATGTCTTTTGATAAAGGTCAGTAGGTCACAGAAGGCCCTCTTGAGAAAACGGCATGTTAAGATGGGCCTGTACAATGGGTGGGGCAGATGTCACCCCAAGGAAGAACATTACACGGAAAGGGCACTGCAGGTGCCAAAATTCCCAAGTATAACAAGCCAGAAATAAAAACAAAAATTCCTTGGGCCTTGGGAAGGAACTGAGAGGAGAGGTTGGCACTGTGAATGGAGAAGACATTTCTCTGATCCTAAATGGTCTTGCCAGCTAGGTGTCACTGAAGTATTTGAGGAGGCCACTAAAGGTAGAGAACATTGGAAGAGTGGAGTTACGGAAGTAAGATAGGAAGTAAAATGACCTGTGCAGTTGTGTGCCTGCAACATTCAATTGGCTGGAAGCTCCTGGATTTCTCCTTAGTGCTGTTCTTTTTTTGTTTGTTTTTATTTTTATTTTTTTGAGACAGGGTTTCTCTGTGTAGTCTTGGCTGTCCTAGAACTTGCACTGTACACCAGGCTGGCCTTGAACTAAGAAATATGCCTGTCTCTCCCTGCTGAGTGCTGCCATCACCACCCAGCCTCCCAGTTTATTGCTGGTTCTTAGAGGAATGTCTTTGCCATATGTCTGAGAAGGTAATATCTTCCTTTCTTGTCTTCCTTCCTAGGCCCCTCTGGGTACACTATCCTCAGGATGTGACTACCTTCAGCATAGAGGATCAGTTCCTGCTTGGTGAGAAATGGGAGGACACTTGGTAGTGAGTTGGGTTTAGACTTAAGAAGAATTTGTGACTGGGTGGTGGTGGTGCATGCCTTTAATCCTAGCGCTCAGAAGGCAAAGGCAGGTAAATCTCTGAGTTCCAGGCCAGTCTGGTTTATAGAATGAGTTCCAGGACAGCTAAGGCAAGGCTTCACAGAGAAACTTTATCTTGAATTGCCCCTCATAAAAAGAAGAACTTGTGGGATGTGTATGTATGAAGGTTAAGAAAGTTGTGGAGTAACAGTGGCTGGACCTGAAGCAGAAAAATACTTTAATGCTCTCTAGACTGGCAGCAATGCTCTCAGATCCATGTTAATTCTTGTATGTTTTAGGGGATGCACTCTTGATTCACCCTGTATCAGATGCTGGGGCCCATGGTGTGCAGGTCTATTTGCCTGGCCAAGGAGAGGTAAGTTACAGGATGTTGTAGGCAAATAAGCAGACAGGATGGAACTCCTGTGCATTAAGTAATTCAATATCTTGTCATCCACAGGTATGGTATGACATTCAAAGCTATCAGAAGCATCATGGTCCCCAGACCCTGTACCTGCCAGTAACTCTGAACAGTGTGAGTATGCCTGTCTAGCTGCTATCCCTGTTTGCTTGTATATTTCCAGAAGGGGAGAAAATGTGTAATTCGAGGTCCAAATGACCTCGGGGGCCCAGAAGAGCAAGTGCAGAAGATGCTCCAAGGCCTAAAGGAGTAGTGCTTCACTGCAGTACTTTTGCCTTAGATCCCTGTGTTCCAACGTGGCGGGACGATTGTGCCTCGATGGATGCGCATGCGGCGTTCTTCAGACTGTATGAGAGATGATCCTATCACTCTCTTTGTTGCTCTAGGTCCCCAGGTGAGGCTCCGGGGGTGAGCTACTTCAACCTCTGCCTGTGTTCAAGAACTCAGTCCTCTGGGATGTGTCCTTCACTCCCTCTTTGGCTTAAGTTTGCACCTCTCTTTCTGCTCAGGGTACTGCCCAAGGAGAGCTCTTTCTAGATGATGGACACACATTTAGCTATCAGACTCGCCATGAGTTCCTGTTTCGTCGATTCTCATTCTCTGGCAACACACTTGTCTCTAGGTAATGGGGTACCCTCTATATGGGTCTGGGCTTCAGGGGTGCTCAGGTTCACTCTGCTTTTCTCATCTTTTGACTTTGCTTTGAATAGTCTTCCTGACAACTTCTCCAATTGGCATTTCCTTTTATTGCCTCTAGTTCAGCAGATCCCAAAGGCCACCTTGAGACACCTGTCTGGATTGAGCGAGTGGTCATAATGGGGGCTGGAAAACCAGCAGCTGTGGTGCTCCAGGCCAAAGGTTAGTGATAGGTCTGGCCTTGGGATGGCAAAAGAGAAGCAAGTTGGAACCTTGCTATGAAGTAGCCTATTGCTGACGGTGATGCTTGTCTTCCTTTCACAGGATCCCCTGAAAGTCGCCTGGCCTTCCAACATGACCCTGAAACCTCTGTGTTGATACTGCGTAAACCTGGCATCAATGTGGCATCTGACTGGAGTATTCATCTTCGATAACCCAAGGAACTTGTTTTGAGTTGTGAGGAGGGTGCGGTGGTATTGAGTTACCTTTTCTTTTGCCTTGGACCCTATTCAGAGTTCATCTTTTTAATTCCAAGACTCAGATTCTGCCAACATCTGGGCAGCATGACAGGGCTGTCCTAGGGCTCTGAATTCCTCTTATGACCTAGTCTTTCCTTCTGTGTGTTTCCAAGCTTTCCGCCTTGTTCCTAGTATCCTGTTGCTGTAACTGGAGCAAATTCATTTGTGAAGACCCGAGGGGCCTTGTCTTTCTCTTTCCCTTCCTTAGGGTCCCTGACTTTTCCTCAGACCCTGTCTATTCATGCCTCTTCTGTTAATGCCATTTCTTAGAAAAAATGAGGGCAGTGAACTTTAGAGTTCCTTTTTTTCTTCCTTGTTTTCTTCTTTTCCACTGCCTATCCTTTTCATCACCCTGCCCCCCAACCCTCACCTTTCTCCGTTCCACTGATACACTGGGACCATCCCTTACTGGTGAGGGACGAGTGGATCAAGATTCAGGTTGCTGGAGAATATCCTCTTCCTTCTCATCTCAACCTTTTCTTCCCTGTCTCTTTCCAGAGCTGCTGCATTTCTCCCATCCCTTGAGGGAGAAACTTCCACACAGTTAAGAGGGGATAGTTATTAAACTTCTTTTGCCCCCTCTGGTCCCCTTGGGACACTCAAGATAGAGAAATGAGTTGTGGTTTCACTGAATCACGGTCACCTGTATTTATTGCTGGGAAGAAGGCTGAGGGTGGGGGGAGATGATCATGTATATCCAGGGATTACTTCAAACCCTGGGAAGGGGAGGGGGATGAGGGAGGACTCAGGAACCAGGAGAAATGTTTGTGGGAATTTTTTTTTACTTCCTCTGGGTTCCTAACTGTGACAAGTTTTGATAAAAGGAGAAACAATAAAAAGATAAACCATACATAATAATTGTTTGAATTATAGTTGTAAACTGAAGTACTTCAGAAAATAATGGCCTTCCATTTTAATATGTGTGAACTGCCTCATTCTAGCAAAATGAGCCAGCATGAGGTTTCCTTAGCTCGGTCAACGCCAGTACTGTATAGAATAACCTAGCCAGGGGTCTTAGGAGGGAGATGAATCAGAAAATTGCTTTGTCTTACAACTGTAAGAACCCTAGTTTGATCCACAGACCCACTGTGAAAAAACACTGAGTGTAGCGTAGCAGGCATTTGTAACCCCAGTGCTGAGGAGATGAAGACATTGGATTCTTGAGGCTCTGGCTCAATGAGAGATATGGAAAAAGAAGAATGGTTCCTGGAGAATATATAAAGTTAGTTAGCCTCTGGCCTACACATGTCACACATACTAGTTGTCATTTGTATGTTTTTTTTCAAGATACAGTTATACAGTTTTTCTATGTACCCACGGCTGTCCTGGAACTAGAGATTTGCCTGCTTCTGCCTGCCTTCTAAGTGGTGGGATCAAAGGTGTGTGCCGCCACTGTCTGGCCTCAGTTGTCATGTTTTTAAGTGGGTTTAAGTGGTGATCAGAGCTAATAGTTGTCATGTGTACTATGGTCCTGTAGCTCCTGTGCTGTGTGCTATGATACTATGCCTATAGCGTACAGCCTGCACTACCAGACGGTTTGTGAGCTGGGCAAGGGCCTGGAGATTGACACACATACACACAGAGACATGGGTCTCCTTGAATTCCCCAAGAATGCCCCCTTTATTGTGTTCCAGGGCAGCTTATATAGGGATCCTTAACTGATAGCCACGTCCCAGCCAAACCGACCAGAAACCATTCCCGAGGGTCTCTTGCTCAGAGCAGCTGCAAGCACAGGAAAGCAAGTTGTTAACGGGAAATTCAGGGCCTGGGGTCCACAGCCCCCAACAGTCATGTTTTTTTGTTTGTTTGCTTTTCATTTATTTTTGTTGATGTTTTGGTTTTGGGACAATGTTTCTCTGTAGCTTTGGAGCCTATCCTGGAACTCACTTGATAGACCAGGCTGACCTCAACTCATGAACATCCGCCTGTCTGCCTCCCAAGTGCTGAGATTAAAGGTATGTGCTATCACTGCCCAGCTGCTAATAACACTTTTTAAATTTTTTGTTTTGTTTTGTTTTTATGAGAGAGGGTTTGTCTGTAACATTTATTGTTGGCTGTCCTGGAACTTACTTTGTAGACCAGGCTGACCTGGAACTCAGATCTACCTGCCTCTGCTTCGCAAGTGCTGGGATTAAAGATGTGTGCCACCATGCTCAATTTAAGACAGGATTTTTATATGTACCCCACTGGCTTTGAGCACCTGATCCTTTTTTCCCTAGTTTCCCAAATGCTGGGATTATAGATAAATATCACTACACTTAGCTTTTAAAAACTGGTTTGCGGGCTGGAGAGATGGCTCAGAGGTTAAGAGCACTGACTGTTCTTCCAGAGGTCCTGAGTTCAATTCCCAGCAACCACATGGTGGCTCACAACCATCTGTAATGAGATCTGGTACCCTCTTCTGGCCTGCAGGCATACAAGCAGACAGAACACTGTGTACATAATAGATAAAGATTTATTAAAAAAAAAACTGGTTTGCATTGCTGGGGATTAGACCTACAGAAAATGCTGTACCAGCATTTAAAATATCCTCCTCCCATTGTTAGTTGAACTTGCTAGGAAGGAGCTTCTACTCATCTGTTCTGTAGACTGGAAGAAAGATTGTCTGAGTCAGGAGTTCAAGACCATACTAGACAACAGATCCTTTTGATGCGGGGGAGGAGCAGGTGGAGTTCAAGTCCTAATACTATGCATGTTGGAAGAAGCTATTCTGGGCTACGCCTCTTAAAACTACATGGGTTTTCTTTGGACCACTAGCTCAAAAAAATGAGCTGAGCTTCACTCTATAGCCCTAGCTGTCCTAGAACTCGCTCTGTAGACTCAGAGATCCACCTTCCTCTGCCTCACAAGTGCTGGAATTAAAGTGTGCACCACCACCGTCCAGCCCTAAGTAGTTCTTAGTATTTTTTAATCATATTCCTTTATGTGGCTTGGTTACCTTTGTTCTGTATTCCCATCCTGTTTCCTCTGAGCTGGCTGGAGATTCCTCCTTCCTCCCAGAGCAGTAGGTGACTGTAGCTAAATGAAAGGATTTTGAATGTTTTCATCATAATGATGTAACATTGGGAAAATGTTTACTGATATGAACATCAACTTTTGTGTTTTCTTTAATTACATATTGAAACAATACTACAAATCAATTTATCTATGCGGGAAGGTTCTAGGTAGCCTAGGCTGACCCTGAATTCTCCACCTTAATATGTAATGGAGGAGCTTACCTCCACCTTCCATGGTGTGCTGGGATTGCAGACAAGCACCACTTTCCCGGGTTCATGTTGGTGATGTAAACCAGTGCATACTAGACAAGCGCCTTTACAAACTGAGCTACTTCCCCGACTAAATATATAAATGAAATGTTAGTAAATAAAGTCACTCATTGCTCAAGTGACAGTTTATAAACTTGGTATCCTTTTACCTCAGGAAACAGATTTACATTACAATTCATAACAGCAAAATTATGTTTATGAAGTAGCAAGGAAAATAATTTTATGGCTGGGGAGTCGCCACAACATGAGGACTCTATTAAAGGGTTACAGCATTAGGGAGATTGAGAACCACTGGAACAGACCCAACTGAAGTGGACTGGCACCTGGCAGGCCATAGATTTCATTCATTGGTTGAACGAGTATTGAATGGCTGTTTCTTTGGACAGCCAGCGCTGGTGCAGAGGCTGAAAAATGAACGGATGACTAAAAACTCGGGAAGAAGCGGGACTTATTCTCAATTCTTAGCTCAAAGTTGAGCAAGGTTCCACGTGCTCCCACCAAGGTTCTGACTGCCGGTCGTGAACGCTAGACACAGCGGACATGGCGTCATCACCCTGGTTGGCCTACCAGGAGGAGGGACCGGAAATTACCTTGGGGAGGGGCACCACTGGCCGGAAGTGGTCCCGAGTGGCGCTCGGAGACCCAGGTTCTCGAGAACTACTACAAGGGGGTGCGGGGAAGGCGGGGCTCGGGGCGGGGCGGGGCCCGCAGGAGGGCCGAGGGGCGGGCTGACCTGTCCCTGCCGGTCCCCGGCGGACCCCGCCTGCCCCGGCGGCGCGGCCATGAAGCTGAAGCTGAAGAACGTGTTTCTTGCCTACTTCCTGGTGTCGATCGCTGGCCTCCTCTACGCGCTGGTGCAGCTCGGTGAGCGGGGCGGGGCGGGGTGCGGAGGGCCGGCCCTAGGCGCAGGGGATGAGCCCCGCTGACGGCTGCTTCCCGCTCGACCCTCGGGACAGCTCTCGGTGGCCCCATGTCTAGAACTCCGTGGTCTTCAGCTCCACGAATGCCAGCCAGGCCAGAATGACCCCGCTGCCGCCTCCGCTGCCGCCGCGCAACCCATTTCTCACCCCTCCCCTCCCTGACAGGTTTTTGAGAATCCTATGTTCGTTCTCCCTCAAGCTCTTTGGTCCCCCCCCCCCCCCCCGCAAGGCCATCTATTTATCATTCTTAAGGTGTTAGGCCAGATGTCACCAGAGAGGACTTCCATGACCACCTTAGCTTAAGTAACCCTTATTAGTCCCGATTCCTTTTTAATATTTTATTTTCTAAGTGGTCCATATCGCAATTTGTAATGACTTTATTAGTGTCTGCTTCTTTCACCAGAGTGATAGCTCCGTGAGAGTAGGGCCCTTTTTTCCCCTCTTTGCTTTATCTTAAAGCAGGGTTTCCCAAGAGTATTCAATAAATGTTTATCCAGTGATGGAATCAGTGAATTTACTGACAAGTCAGTGGTCACAGACCATGGAGCAGATTGAATCCAGCCTTTTATCCAGAAACTTGGGTAAACGCTTCTCAGGTATTGCCATTACGTGAGTGTCGAGTGGCTCAGACTTTGCTATTCCTTATTAGTCTAGAAGGTAACATTAGGATCATAGGTAGGAAGGATAGGAAGGCTGACAGATAACCAGCTCGAGTTAAAATAGTAGCAGGGCTGAGGGTGTAGTGATAGAGCACAAGCAAGTTTGAGGCCCTGGAGTGAAGCCTCAGCAAAGAAAAAAGTGACAGATGGAATTGATTAATAATGAAAGTTAAACCAGGTGGTAGTGGCACATGCCTTTAATCCCAGCGGTGAGTTCAAGATCAGCCTGGTCTACAGAGCTAGTTCCAGGACAGCCAAGACTACACAATAATAACAAGAAAAAAGTGTTAAATATAGTGGCCCAACATTTGGAAAACAGGCCAGTGGGTTAAGGGTTTGAGGCCAGCTTGGGGCCATATAGCAAGACCTTGTCTTAAAATGACAACAATAGTCTTGGAGAGATGGCTCAAAGGTTAAGAGCACTGAGTGGTCTTCCTGAGGTCATGAGTTCAATTCCCAGCAACCACATGGTGGCTCACAACCGTCTGTAATGAGCTCTGTACCCTCTTCTGGTGTGCGGGCATACATGGAAACAGAACACTATATACTAAAATAAAATCTTTTTTTTTTTTTTTTGATTTTTCGAGACAGGGTTTCTCCGTAGCTTTTTGGTTCCTGTCCTGGAACTAGCTCTTGTAGACCAGGCTGGCCTCGAACTCACAGAGATCCGCCTGCCTCTGCCTCCCGAGTGCTGGGATTAAAGGCGTGCGCCACCACCGCCCGGCTAAAATAAAATCTTAAGAAAGAAAAGGGACTTGGAATTAAAAAAAAAAAAACAAGACAACAATAAAAGAAAGATAAAGTGTGCCTGCTAGTTGAAAGTGACCTGCCTACCACCATGCTTTTTTAAAATTAATTATTTATTAAAGATTCTGCCTCATGCTTTTTTTTTTTTTTTTTTTAAAGTATTGGCTAGGAGTTAAAAGGCTTTTGACTCTGGGTTGCCGAACTACTTACTGTCTTGTGGTTCTCTGCCCCAATTCCCATTCCCTGTTGGTGCATCTTGGGACCAGGCCAGCCATGTGACTGCCTCTCTCCACTGCGAGCGGCAGCTGAGCAGCTTCGACAGAAGGACCTGAGGATTTCCCAGTTGCAAGCTGATCTCCGCCGCCCACCCCCTGTCCCAGCCCAGCCCCCTGAACCTGAGGCTCTGCCTACTATTTATGTCATCACCCCCACCTATGCCAGGTACGGCTCTGGGCTAGTGATGGGTTTGAACTAGGATAGTCCTCAGACCAGAGTTTGCAAAATGGCACGATAAATGGTCTATCTTTAATACAGTTTGTGGGAAAGGTTTTTTTTTTCCTATAAAAATAGACAAAGAAGTTGGGCGGTGGTGGCACAAGCCTTTAATCCCAGCACTCGGGAGGCAGAGGCAGCAGCAGATCTCTGTGAGTTTGAGGCCAGCCTGGTCTACAGAGCGAGTTCCAGGACTTTGGCTACAAAGCTACCAGGAAACCCTGTCTCAAAAAACAAACAAAAAATAGGCAAAATGATAATAGGAAGTAGATTGTTTTACTGAGTTACTGCTAAACTTTTCTTTCCTCCCCTTAGTCAGGGTTTCTCCTTGTAGCCCTAGCTATTCTGGAACTAGCTCTGTAGACCAGGCTGGCCTTGAACTCATAAAGATCTACCTGACTCTATCTCCTTGGGAGTACTAGGATCAAAGGTGTGTGCCACCACTGCTCTGAGTTACTGCCAAATTTTAAAATAGGACACTAAAGTTTGAAAGAAAATTTGAGCTCAACAATGACTTAATTTCTTTTTTTTAAAGATTTATTTATTTATTATGTATACAACATTCTGCCTCCATGCCAGAAGAGGGCGCCAGATATCATTACAGATGGTTGTGAGCCACCATGTGGTTGCTGGGAATTGAACTAAGGACCTCTGGAAGAGCAGCCAGTGCTCTTAACCACTGAGCCATATCTCCAGTCCCATGAATTAATTTCTTTTAGTAAATTCTTGGTTAGAAAGTTCTAACATTTTGATTAGATCCAGGTGTGGTAGTTGACATCCGTGATCCCAGCACTTGGGAGTCTGATGACTACTGGTTTGCATCCATCCTGAGTTTACAGAGTAAGACTCTGTCTCAGAACAAACAAGCAGACAAACAAAAAACACCCAACAACAAGAACAAAAAAGTAAAAACACCTGTGTAGAAAACCAGGGCTGCTGGTTGTGGTGGTGCATGTAGGATTTGCTGAAGGAGGCAGAGGCAGGAGGATCATGAGTTTGAGGCCAGCCTGGGCTACACATTAAAAAAAGAAAAGAAAAGAAAAGAAAAAAAAAAAACAGGGCTAAGCTTAGCTTTTCCTAGGCCCTGACAGTGATCCCCAGCAAGGGCTTGTGGAAAGGGACAGGGTAGTCTACCAGCTTTTAGAAATGGTTTGGGGCAGGATCCTGTTACTTACTTGCATTGTGCTTCGTTTTTTTTTTTTTTTTTTTTTTTTTTTTTTTTTTTTTTTTAGTTTTTCGAGACAGGGTTTCTCTGTAGCTTTGGAGCCTGTCCTGAAACTAGCTCTTGTAGACCAGGCTGGTCTCGAACTCACAGAGATCCACCTGCCTCTGCCTCCCGAGTGCTGGGATTAAGGCGTGCGCCACCACTGCTCGGCCAGGACTTTTTTTTTTTGTTTTGTTTTCGATTGCTTTGTTTTTTGAGACAAGGGTTTCTCTGTGCAGTCCTGGCTGTCCTGGAACTCACTCTGTAGTCCAGGCTGGCCTCAAACTCACAGAGATCCACCTGCCTCTGCCTCCCAAATGCTGCCACAACCACACAGTCCTTTAATTTTTTTTTTTTTTTTTGGTTTTTCGAGACAGGGTTTCTCTGTGGTTTTGGAGCCTGTCCTGGAACTAGCTCTTGTAGACCAGGCTGGTCTCGAACTCACAGAGATCCGCCTGCCTCTGCCTCCCGAGTGCTGGGATTAAAGGCGTGCACCACCACCGCCCGGCAGTCCTTTAATTTTTTGAGACAATGTTTCACTGTGTAGCCATGGCTGACCTGGAACTTGCTATGTAGACTAGGCTGGCCTTGAACACCTGTGTCTTTGCCTTCCAAGATTTAATTGGTTAAAATAGATTAGAATTTGTTATCTTGTTTACTTACTTGCTTTTTATTTTATGAATCTATGTTCCTGCCTGAGTGCAGGTTTGTGCACTGAGAGTGCAGATGCCACAGAGGCCAGAGAGGGTGGCAGGTCCCCTGCAACTGGAGTTACAGGTGCTTGTGAGATGATGTGGGTATTGGGACTCAACACTGGTCCTCTGTAAGGTCATCAAGTTCTCTTAACTGTTTCTCTGACTAGTTTTTCTTTTCTGTTTTTTAATTTTGAGATAGGGCCGGGCGATGGTGGCGCACGCCTTTAATCCCATCCCAGCACTCGGGAGGCAGAGGCAGGCGGATCTCTGTGAGTTCGAGACCAGCCTGGTCTACAGAGCTAGTTCCAGGACAGGCTCCAAAGCCACAGAGAAACCCTGTCTTGAAAAACCAAAAAAAAAAAAAAAAAATTTTGAGATAGGGTTTCACATTGACTCACCTGTAGTTTACTGTATAGACCAGGCAGGTCTATATTCACAGAGATCTGCCTGCTTCTGCCCCCTGAATGCTAGGATTAAAGGTCCTAACTTGTTTTTCTAAAATATATCTTTGTCTAGGAGGTATAACGTGGTGGCTAAATTCTTTTTTTTGTTTGTTTGTTTGTTTGTTTGTTTTTCGAGACAGGGTTTCTCTGTGGTTTTGGAGCCTGTCCTGGAACTAGCTCTTGTAGACCAGACTGGTCTCGAACTCACAGAGATCCGCCTGCCTCTGCCTCCCCGGTGCTGGGATTAAAGGCATGCGCCACCACCACTGGGCCTGTGGTGGCTAAATCCTTGCTTAGCATATGCAAGGCCTTGGGTTCAATACCTAATATTGAAACAAACAAACAAATAAATAATATTGTTGCTAGGGATGATAGCATACTTGTAATCTCAGAATTCAAACAGAGCCAGGAAAGTTGTTGAATTTGAGGCTAGCCTGGGCTAAAGTGTGAGACTTTATCTCAAAAGCCAAAATATTTATAAAACTTATCAAAGCATTCACCTAATTTTATTTTATTTTTATTATTTAGTTACTGGTGATTGAACCATGTACAGGCTAGGAAAATATATTACCACTGAGATGCATTTCCAGCCCTATCCATCTTATTTATTTTTTTGAGACAAGGTCTCTCTCTATAGTCCTGGCTGTCCTGGAACTTGATATGTAGTCCAGGCTAGCCTCAAACTTCAAAGAGATCTGCCTGCCTCTACCACCCAAGTGCTGGGATTAAAGGTATCCACTCTGCCCCTCGTTTTTTTCATTTCTTTATTTGTTTATTTATTTTGTTTCTTCAGGACAAGGTTTCTCTGTGTATCCTTGGCTTTCTTAGAACTCTCTGTAGATCAGGCTGGCTTCAAACTCACAGAGATCCACCTGCCTCTGCCTCCCCAAGTGCTGGGATTAAAAGTGTGCACTACCACTGCCCGGCTTATGCCCATCTTCTTAAACCACTTTTCCTTCTGAGTAAACTTGATGCATAGATTAAACCATTTCCCAGCATATTTTACTTGATAAAACAGCATGCAGGATATGGTATCCCATACAGGGAAGCAGAGATAGGAGGAGCAGGAGTGCAAGGCCATCCTCACCAGCACGTGGAGTTTGGGGCCTTAACAACATAAGACTCTGTATTGAAAACTAGAACCAAAATACAAAATTATTCAGACTCAGATCCATCTGATTCCAAATTGTGTGCCCTATAGTCTTGGCCCAGTCTGAGTCCTTAGGTTGAAGTGGGTAATGACCTGGTCTGGAAAGGCAGGGCAGGTGAACATCTGCATGAAATTTACACTTAAGGTAGAGGGAGGCATCGTGGCAGTGTCTTGATGCTCGTGTGAATACCTGAAGCCCTGGGTTCTGTCCTAAATAACACGTGCCCACATGCAGAGCTTAGGCACTGGTGGAGAAAAAGCCAGGAGAGATGCTAACTGGCCAGGAGCAGCTGTCATCCTAAGTGCTGTGGGCCAAGGCTGCCTGGCCCCTTCCTTCCTGCATCTCTCCCCCTGCAGGCTGGTACAGAAGGCAGAGCTGGTTCGACTGTCGCAGACCCTGAGCCTGGTGCCCCGTGTACACTGGGTGCTGGTGGAGGATGCTGAGAGCCCTACCCCGCTGGTCTCGGGGCTGCTGGCTGCCTCTGGTCTCCTCTTCACACACCTGGCTGTCCTAACCCCCAAGGCTCAGCGACTTAGGGAAGGTGAGCCAGGATGGGTTCGGCCCCGAGGAGTAGAACAGCGCAACAAGGCCCTGGACTGGCTCCGAGGCAGAGGGGGTGCTGTTGGTGGGGAGAAAGACCCACCACCACCAGGGACCCAGGGAGTCGTGTATTTTGCTGACGATGACAACACCTACAGCCGGGAGCTCTTTAAGGAGGTGAGCCCTGGGATGAAGGTGGGAAAAGAGGCCAGCTAGCATCAGCTTCCTTCTTCTTGCTAATGAGTGTGGATGTAGGCTGCTGGGTGCGGGTGGGGAGCAGTAGGGAGAGGGATCAGTGAACAAAGTGGTTCTTTCCCCTGGGCCACAGCTCTCTTTTTTTTTTTCTCATCTCTATTAGATGCGTTGGACTCGTGGTGTTTCAGTATGGCCTGTGGGGCTGGTGGGCGGCCTGCGATTTGAGGGTCCTCAGGTACAGGATGGCCGGGTTGTGGGTTTCCACACAGCATGGGAACCCACCAGACCCTTTCCCCTGGACATGGCGGGCTTTGCTGTTGCCCTGCCCTTGCTGTTGGCTAAGCCCAATGCCCAGTTTGATGCTACTGCACCCCGGGGCTACCTGGAGAGTAGTCTCCTGAGCCATCTCGTGGATCCCAAGGACCTGGAGCCACGGGCTGCCAACTGTACTCAGGTAAGAGGGTGGAGAAGCTGGTTCTGGGATGAGCAGTTAATGGGAGAAGTGGAATTGGTGTTTGAACCAGGATCTCTGGTCTCATCAGCTTTCACTCTGTTGAAAAGACTACTGAGATTCAGGGAAGGCTCCTGCCACTTCATCTTACAGATTCTGTGAACCCTTGTATATATCAGGGTCATGAACAACCCCATTTTAGAGGCCGTAAAGTTCCTCCACCCCCATACTTCATAGATTATATACCAACTCTGAATGCAGAAGAGGGGGCTGGTGAGATCTGTTCTAGAACACATACCTCAGGGCCCTGGGCCTGGCTGGTCCTGACCCTAACCCTTCCTTCACAGGTACTAGTATGGCACACACGGACAGAGAAACCTAAGATGAAGCAGGAGGAGCAGCTGCAGCGGCAGGGCCAGGGCTCAGACCCAGCCATTGAGGTGTGATGGCAGCTTCATCCTGACTTCTACCTTATTTTAGGCACATACCTTGTGGGACTGGGCTCCAGGCCAATCCAGGATGTGGTTTTTTGTTTTTTTTTTTTTTTTTAAAAAAAGACCTGACCCCTCAGAACCAGAGGCAGCCCCTCCAACCACAGGGTGTGGCCCAGCTGCTTCCCTCCCTTCCCCCAGCCTGCCATGTGGCACTGCCCACAGGCTAGGGACAAGCAGCTGTTGTGTTGAGCCAGGTCAGCCCCATCTGGGGTGGAGCAGGACAGATGGACTCAGGAGGGAGGGTGGCTAAGGGAACTGGGTAACTTATTGGGGACAGCATGCACTGGGGGGCTAGAGGAGCTGGGCTGGACCCTCCCCACCTGAGCATGCGGATCCCCTTCCTACCTCTAGAATAAAGAATCTCAACCTGGAGGGCCTCATGTGTCTCTTCAGTGGCAAAGCTCCTTGCTGCGCTCTAATCCCAAGAGATAGCGACAGCTTATTCCTACACAGGCCGATTCCTCCTCTGCACAGACATCAGTCCTTCAGGCCCCATCCCCTAGACAAGAGAGACAGCGGTGGGTTCCATCCACAAACTTTATTGTAGAATCTGTATACTAGCAACAGTCTCCAGTCCATTGGGCATCACTTTCTTGTCACCCTGATCTATTCTCAGTCTTGGTGGTTCTGGCTGCAAAGGCTGGGCTCCAGGACTCCTGGACTCTTCATTCCAGTCTGTCTCTGACTGCTCTAACTCCTGTAAGCTCCGGACCTTTCCTTCCTCAGCCCACACCTTTAATCCCAGCACTTGGGAGGCTGGGGGTGGTGGTGGTGGGGGGATCTCTGTGAGTTCAAGGCCAGCCTGGTCCACAGTGTGAGTTCCAAAGCTACACAGAGAAACCCTGTCTCTAAAAACCAAAAAATAAAATAAAAAAGGTAAGTTTTTCATATTTGTCCACTGCCCCCCCTCAGGTTACTAGGCCTCAGGTAGATCCTCCTTAGGAGGTTCCTCTTCTGGTGGGGCTTCCTCAGGTGCTGGCTTGCGGGCAGTCCCTCCCTGTAGCCAGGCAGTTTTCAGTATGTCTCTCAGCCCACCAGGAAAAAGATAGCCCTGGGTCTCTCCTTCCCCATCAATGACTCCTCCAAGCCCCTCCAGCGCTGTCTGCAAATACCGCAAGCCGAGGAGCACTAGAGCCTGTGAGGAACAAGTGGAGAGAGTGACTGATAGTCAGTGGAACCGGGACCAGAGCTGAAAGTGGAAAGAGATATGGTCCTTGGCTGACTGACCTGGAGCAGGAAGGTGACAGCCAGCGTGCTTCCCAGTGTGCCTGCCAGTCCCTGCAGGTGCCCCAGCAGTACCTCATGGCACCCTTTTGCCCAGAGGTTTAGGTTGGGTTGCCGAGGATCGAAGAGTGGATGGGCATAGGGGTCAGAGAGTTGGTTTTGCAGGCAAGGCCGGGGTGAGTGGGGGTTGCAACAGGAGAAGGGGACTCCATCAATCAGGTATAAACCTTCCACATTGCTCTGGATCCGGCTGTAAAAACATAGACCACATAGTTAGATGACTGCAGACAGAGGCCTAGAGGAGCAGCCGAGGGCTGGGGCAGTTGAAAAAATTACTGTAAAACTTCTACTGAGTGCTTTACTATCCAAGCGCTCTTAATTTATCTCCACAGCTCCGTAAGATAGGAGCCTATCTAGAAGATAAAGACAGGTACAGTTATCTCCTCCATTTTACAGATGAGGAATGGGCCCAGAGTGGTTTGGCAACATGCCCTGGGCAGCACAGCTGATAAAGAGTTGTAATCCGTTCTCTTTGCTACTGTGTTCTATTTATTGCATGCCTGAGTGAGAATTTCAAGACTAAGGAGAGAGTCTAGGAAGGGGGAAAAGGAAAAGAGAAGCAAATCAATCACTCACTCAACCACATCTTGGTCACTGGGGTCCAGGTAACGGTTGCTGACCCATTGGACACCAAACCAATCCTTGTAGCCATGGCGTCCGCAGCAGTGGAACCCCAACTGCAACTCATCCATCAGTCGTTTGGCCTGACAGTGTCCAGGCACCTCTGTGTCCTTGTAGTGAGCCAAGGCAGCCTCCAGGCCTTCCTCCAGTCCCTGGTGCAGACTTGCTGGCAAAACCAGGGTTAGCCCCAAGGCAAGGGCCAGCAATCCTCCTCCTGCAGCAGTGCCAGCCGCCAGCAGCGGACTCAGGACCCCCCGCCAGGGAGGGTAGCGAGCTGCATCCAGACTTGCCTGGCTGGCTCCTGCACCCCCTAGTCCTGTGCCTAGAGCCATTGCTCCTGCTGCCAGGGCAGTCTGGGGCAGGGCAGGGAATGGACAAGAGGGAGCCAGGAAGGTGCCAAGGTGCCACAGCTGTGCCAGGAGGTGCCCGCTACAGAGGAGGGTGAGGCCACCGGCCAGTGCCAGCAGCCAGGAGAGGAGCCAGAGCCCCTGCGCCAGACGGATACGGGGTTGGAGGGGCAGCACCACGGGCAGCACCGGCGCCATCTCCCATCTCTGCCCAAGGGAGTGAGGAGCCGTCGGGACTGGGGATTGGCTAGGGCAGGCAGGATGCTGAGTGAGCCCAGCCTAGCTTCAGCAGGACTAATGCCATCCTGACCCCAATACCCTGGGCATCCTCCCACTCCAGCCTTAATAACCCTCTGCTAGCCCCAATTCAGGATGCCTTAGTCTTGCCCTTTAGGAAAGGCCCCGCCCCCAGGCAGAAAGCCCTTTCGTGACCCCGCCCTGGCCTTTCGCGGAAGTGAGAGTTTGGTACGCCCGGCTCCGGGTTTAGTAGAGACCCAGACCTCAGGCCCTGCGTCCCCTCCCAAGTCCTCTGGGAGCCTGGGGCCCGGAAGCCCGGCTAGAGCCTAGCGGGGTGAGAGGTCAACCGTGTGTCCCCGCCCCCGGCCAGAGCCTGGGGGGGGGCCGGACAGGGAAGGGTTACCTGGCGGCCCGCCCCCCCCCCCCCAGGCCCGCCCCCGTCCCGCGCTTGCTGGCGACTCCGGGTCCCGCGCCTGTTTGTGCTGCGGCGCTGGGGCTCGGGTCTGCCCTGTCATCGTACCCCGGGAAACCCACTCCCCGGAGAGTAGCAGGCCCGGGTTTCACAGCGCCCCCTCCAAGCCTTGTCCCCTGCGCCCGACAGCGCCCCCCGGGGGTGGCACGGCATCCCTCTGCGCGCGCGCCCGGGGTGCTTCCTTCCCCTCTCCCCAGCCATGGCCCCCGCGGCTTAGACGCCTCCGCCGCTGCCGCTCGGAGCAACGCGGGGGCCGGATGGACGGGGCTGCAGGGCCCGGTGAGTATGGGGCGGGGCGGACGGCGTGGCCCGGATTCCGGGAGCGCCAGCCCGACGGGCACTGCCAGTGCTGGACGGCTGTCTAGTGGCGTGCCCGCGTGCTCTTGAACCCCAGGGACTCTGAGCATCCTCCTTGGTTCTTTAGGTTGTCCGACTCTAGTTCCTCAGAACCTCCTACTGTCACTTCGGACTTCCTTAATGTCATTCTACTTCTTGGTTCTCTAAGTTTCCCTGACCGCTGTGTCACTCTGGGCCTCTTCCCCGGGAATTCCGGCTCTTTTTATTTCTGACTCCCACAGTTACATTGGGATGTACACTGTAAATGCTCTCCGTTGTTACTCTGTACGGTCACCAGATCTCGTTCCTTACACCTTGGCCGCTCAGTCTGACTTTACTGTCCTGTCCACTTTCTAGCTTGTTGACTGTGCTTGCTGGTGGGATGAGGGGGCTGTAGTTCCTCACCCGTTTTGCTCTTGCATCTCTCTCTGGCTCCCACGTATCTTGGCAGTATTCCATACCCCTCCACCCCGCCCCCACCCAGTATTCCATGGTACTCCCTGTCTTTGCGGAGGCTGGGGTAGCAGCAGGAAGGGAGTTTTGCCAGGCTCATTGCATGCCCTGCTAGGAGGAGGAGGCCCTTGATCCTCTACCATCAGTCTTTCCCCCTCTGGATAAGCCTACATTTGGACTGCTTGAAAGTGGGTAGTCCTATTGAATGGTTGGGTTGTAAAGTTGGGCAGGAGGACAGAACCCCCTTAATTGTCCAGGTAGTGGCACTTTTCTGAGTGTTTGTTGCCCCTTCTCCAGGTGAGGGCCCTGCTCATGAGACCCTGCAGACCTTGAGCCAGAGGCTTCGGGTGCAGGAAGAAGAGATGGAACTGGTAAAGGCAGCCTTAGCAGAAGCCCTTCGCCTGCTGCGGCTGCATGGCCCCTCCACCTCCCTGCAGGACTCTGGCATACCGGCTTCAACAAGGGACAGGTATGCATGTCAGTACACTCATTATTCCTTCCTGGAAACTTGGGGCATCAGCTTGATTTGCTGTCTCCTCAGCAGCATTACGGCTCCTCCAGGACTGCCACCTACGTGCAGCCCTTCCTTGGTGAGCCGAGGCACCCAGACAGAGGGAAAACTGGAGATGGAGCCATCTTCTGGACCACCTGGCCTGAGCAATGGGCCTCCAGCTCTTCAAGGGGGCAGTGAGGAGCCCAGTGGGACCCAGTCTGAAGGATGCAGCAGCAGCAGTGGGGCAGGCTCTCCTGGTCCCCCAGGGGTCCTTAGGCCTGTGCAGCCCCTTCAGCGTTGTGACACGTAGGTGTCCTGTGGTGGGAAGTCTGAGAAGCAGGACTGTAGGGCTTGCTCTTCCACTTTTTCATTCTGCCCCAGCAGGCCACGAAGAAATTCCTCCTCTTCCTCATCCCCCTCAGAGCGGCCCAGGCAGAAACTCTCTAGGAAGGCAGCTTCCTCCGCGAACCTGCTATTGCGGTCAGGGAGCACAGAGAGGTGTGTAAGCCTTCCTTTCCCTCCTCAACTTGCTGTACCCCAGGCTCAATTTCTTGACTTTCTCCCTTCCTGGGTGGGGTGGGTGACCTCATTACCCAACAGGAAGAAAGAAACAAAGCATTCCTTGGGACTCCTGTAGTGTTCTGGGCACTGTGCTAAAACTCTCCTCCATGTCATTCAAGCCCTATAGCATTTTCGGTGGGTAGGTGGTCTTCTGTGCTCTCCACTGACCAGGTGAAGCAGCACAGAGAGGGTAATCAGGTGCCCGAGGTCACATATTCAAGCTCTGAACCCAATTTTTCCTGATTCTTGTTCTGCTAACTTTTTTGTATCACAACATAACTTTCAAAATTCTAGGAGCTCTAAGTTCCCATGACGTCTTATTTAATTGAGACAGGTTCTCACGCTGTAGCCTAAATTCACTTTGTTGCCCAGGCCTGCCTAAAAGGCATGGTAGTCCTCCTTTCTCGGCCTCTGGAGTGTTGGGAAGAGAGACCTGGCAGCTCTGGTGATTCTTCACAGACGGCTGTTCTCAGCACATCAGCTGATTCCCCTCTTGCTACGAAGTTCTGCCATTCCTCTACCACTCCTGTACCACAGGGCAACATCCCAGAGCCAGGAAGTGTTCTTAGTGAACCTGAAGGTTTACTCTAGCCTTGTCACTTTCTTGGCTGTGTCAGCTCATCATCCAATGACAGTGACCTCTGAGGTTCACGTGTCATTCCCTTTGGGAGACTTTGCCCATCTCCCAGATTCCTGAAAGGTAGGGCAGGTGCGTGCTCAGCTTTCACTTTGGCCCATTTTACAAATATGGGAACAAAAAGGTCAGAAGAGGCCTAGAAGAAAGGGCATAGGCTCCATGTTTTATGGTCCCGTTCTCTCATCTTTATATTGCTTTTTCTTTCTTCTTTCCTTTTCTCCCCCCATTTCTTTCCTTCTTCTTTCTCTCCCTCTCTCACTTCTTCCTTTGGAACTAAAAGTCCCTCTAGAGAGCTCTGTGGCTCTGACAGCGGCCCCACACCAGCAGGCTGACTGGAATGAACCTATCAGTATCTTACCCCACCCACCTCAGGTGTTGGGACTTGATCCTAGTCTTTACACTTTTGCCTTTTCCCAATAGCCGTGGGAGCAAAGACCCCCTCTCCAGCCCTGGGGGTCCTGGATCTCGGAGGAGCAATTATAATTTGGGTATGTACAGAGAGGCAGAGGGAGGAACTTGGATGATGGAATTAGGGTTTGGGCAATAGCCCTAGGAGCTACTTTGGGGGGACCTGTCAGGTATGGTGGGTATGCTACTTTGGTCTTCTGGAAGGGAGGCTTACATCTCTGCTTGTCTCTGTAGAAGGCATTTCAGTGAAGATGTTCCTTCGTGGCCGCCCCATCACCATGTACATTCCATCTGGCATCCGAAGTCTTGAGGAGCTACCCAGTGGCCCACCCCCGGAGACCCTCAGCCTTGACTGGGTGTATCCTATCCCTTCGGGTTCCATGGGATTCACCCCATCCCACTAGGGGTCCCCCTTCCTTTATAGTTTCTTTCTGTTCCGTGGGGACAGGGAGTCCTCTGAACCATCCCGTCCACCCTGCTGTGGATGGGAATGCACAGAGATCCCGTCCACCCTGCTGTGGATGATAATGTCCAGCAGCGGCTTTGCCATTTCCGTGCTTCACTCTTTTCCCTCCTGTCTTTGGTCTGGTCCTTTCCTTGACCATGGTCTCCAACACAGTTATGGGTACAGGGGCCGTGACTCTCGCTCTAATCTGTTTGTGCTGCGCTCTGGGGAGGTGGTCTACTTTATTGCCTGTGTAGTGGTGCTGTACCGGCCTGGGGGAGGCCCAGGGGGTCCTGGAGGTGGCGGCCAGAGACATTACCGGGGTCACACAGATTGCGTTCGATGGTAAGGGTCTTGGGGTTTGGGACTGGTGGGCTTGACAGGAAGAGGGTCTGGCTGGCAGAAAAGAGAGTTCCCTTGCTGCTTCTTAAGCAAGGAGAAGGTGTCTTGGGTGGTCTTGAGAGACCCCTGCCTAGAGTTCTCCTCCCTCTGCTTAGCCTTGCTGTTCACCCTGATGGTGTTCGTGTAGCCTCAGGACAGACAGCTGGAGTAGACAAGGATGGGAAGGTAAGATCAAGTCAGAATATCAAGCAGCCAGGATGACCTTACAGACCATTTTTCTTCAGAGTTCTGATCCCTTCTCTTCCATTAGCCCTTGCAGCCTGTGGTTCACATCTGGGACTCAGAGACGCTCCTAAAGCTGCAAGAGATTGGACTGGGTGCCTTTGAACGTGGTGTGGGGGCCTTGGCCTTTTCAGCAGTGGTGAGCTGTGCACAAAGCTTCCAGATCCCTATTTATTTGTTTTTTGAAACAAGCAGGGTGTCGCATATCTTAGGCTGGCCTCTAACTCAATATGTAGATGAGGGTGTCTTTGAACTCTTGATCCTTCTACCTCTAGCCTCTACCCAGCAAGTGTCATAGAAGTGTGCCACCCTGTCTGTTTAGATCCTTCTTCTTGCTTAAGACACTACTCTTTCATTTTACCGGGAAGCCTGGGGGGAGCTCTGGTGTCCCGGGCTCGCTCATCCAACCTGTTCTCTTGAGAAAGACACCTATCAACTTCCTCTGCCCTCCCAACCTGTCTAATGTTTGGAATGTCCAGACCTCCAGAGCTCTGTTGTGTCCCCCTCCCCAGGATCAGGGTGCTTTTCTTTGTGTGGTGGATGATTCCAATGAGCATATGCTGTCTGTATGGGATTGCAACCGGGGAGTGAAGCTGGCTGAGATCAAGGTGAGGAGCCCAGGTGACTTAATAGGTTCGGAATCTGGGTTTGGGAATGGTGGAATGCAGACAGTTCCAGACTTACTTATACATATACTTCCTTTCTGATTGGTGCTTCTCAGTTCTCTCAGCTTTTGTTTCTTAATCTGTGAATTGGGAACTACAGAAGTTATAATTGGGAATATAGTTTTTAGGGGATCAGTTTTTTTTCCTTTGCAATGTTGAGGGTCAAACCAGGGAGGGCCTTGAGTACTCCAGGCAAGCATTCTACCACTGCCCCACACCTCCAGGCTTCTACCAGAGCCTTGAAAGAAGAATTATCCTGGGCCGCAGGGCTTTTGTAGACCAGCTGCCAGGGTGCAGATTGGGTTAAAGAGTGTTGGTGGCACAAGCCTGTCATATCAGCTACTCCGAAGACCGCAAGAGGAAAGAGGGCTGGGGGTAGAGCCCAGAAGTAGAGTGTTTACCTAGCACACACAAGGCCCTAAGTTCAATCACTCTCAGCACTGTAATACAAATAAATTGAAGAGTCAAGAGCTGGGTGTAGTGGTTCATGCCTGTAATTCCAGCACTTGAAAAGCTCAAGTGGGATCAGTGAGAGTTCTAGGCCAGGCTGCTCTATAGAGTAAGAAGTTGTCTCAACAAACAGCAGAAAAAAAAAAAAAAGCCACTGGTGGTGCATATGTTTAAACTTAGCACTTGGAGGCAGGAGGATAAGGAGTTCAAAGTTCATCATCAGCTGGCTACATTGGTAGCTCCAGGACAACCAGAGGTACATGAGACTCTGTCACAAGAAACAAAACAGAACCAAATGCCAGGTATGGTGGCACACACCTTTAATTCCAGCACTTGGGAGGCAAAGGCAGGAGGATCTCTGAGTTTGAGGCCAGCCTGGTCTACAAAGTGAGTTCCAAGACAGCCAGGACTACACCGAGAAACCCTGTCTCTAAAAACAAAACAGAGCAAACAAAAAATTGAAGCGTCAAAGACAATGAGTGTCTCAGGACATAGGGTGACTGAATCAAGTGTCTTCCTTTCTTCAGAGTACGAATGACTCAGTCCTGGCTGTGGGCTTCAGCCCTCGTGACAGCAGCTGTATTGTCACCAGTGGAAAATCTCATGTTCACTTTTGGAACTGGAGTAGTGGAGCAGGGGTTCCTGGGAATGGGACCCTTGCCCGGAAACAGGGTGTTTTTGGGGTGAGGTGTGGATGGGTGAGGTGGTGGGGAGGGAAGTGGGACTGGGTACTATAACTCCAATGTGCCCCAGCGCCCCCAACTGTCCTGTGATCTGGTGTTTGCCTTTCCCTTTGACCTCTGATCTCTGCCTCCTCCAGAAATACAAGAAACCCAAGTTTATCTCTTGCTTTGTCTTCCTCCCTGATGGGAGCATTCTCACTGGAGACTCCGAGGGGAGCATTCTCACTTGGGGGCGGAGTGTCTCTGATTCCAAGACCCCAGGCAGGGGTGGGGCCAAAGGTATGTGATTGGGGGTAGCATCTAGGATGTTGGTATCTCAGAAATTCAGTAGGAACAGAGTAGAGAGTTTCCTAAATTTTCATCTTCAGAACTGATGAACTCTCTGGGGGGCTAGTCTAGAAGGGTGGGGAACCATATGGTAAAGGAGAGAAGGCTAGGGACTTGAGTTTGTCAGATCTCAAATTCAAAGTTCAGTTTTGCCACTATTACTGTGGGCTGAATTGGCAGCCATTAAGCGTAGCGAGTCTTCTGTAGGTGCTCATAGCTAGGAGATACGTGTTATCCTGTGTTGTGATGGTCTAAGCTGCCCTTTCCCTATTTCCCTGAACTCTTAAGAGCATGACTTACCTAGGGTTTTACCAACAGAGACCTACACAATCGTGGCCCAGGCGCATGCTCATGAGGGTTCCATCTTTGCTCTTTGTCTCCGACGGGACGGGACAGTGCTTAGTGGTGGCGGGCGGGACCGACGGCTGGTACAGTGGGGGCCTGGGTTGGTGGCCCTCCAGGAGGCTGAGGTGAGAGATTGGCTGAGGTCAAGGAAGGGAGTGGGGAGAGGAATGGTCAGTGTGTTTTTGACATCCTCTTATTACTCTGTAGATTCCAGAACACTTTGGAGCTGTGAGGGCCATTGCTGAAGGGCTTGGCTCTGAGCTGCTGGTGGGAACCACGAAGAATGCGTTACTGAGGGGAGACCTGGCTCAGGGCTTCTCCCCTGTTATTCAGGTTAGGGAGCCAAAAGCCAGGGAAAGAAGTAGGGAAGGGAGTTGGGGAAGAGCAGTGGTAACAAACATTGTTCTGGTGCAGGGCCACACTGATGAGCTGTGGGGACTTTGTACACATCCCTCCCAGAACCGCTTCCTTACCTGCGGCCATGACCGGCAGCTCTGCCTATGGGATGGGGAAGGCCATGCTCTGGCCTGGAGCATGGACTTAAAGGTAGAGTCAGCTGCTCTTGGTCCACCATGCTACACCTGTTCTTACTCCCTAACATTGCCTTTCCTTCTACATTTGGAAGAACCAGTTATGTTATGGTTATCGGCTATTCCAGCAGAAATTCTGTACAGACTGGTAAAAGTGATGCCTTGTGCTACCTGGGCATTGCTATTGCCCCAGACCTCATCTTCATTCAGCAACTAAGTAAGTTTATCTGTAGCACAGCTAAGTGGTCCAGTGTCTTTTCCTTACGAGGGTCCAAGAGGCCTGTCTGTCCCAGGTCTCCCAAACCCCTCTTTTCCGGTTGCCTTGGGAGGATCCTTTGAAGTTATTAAGTTGATAAGGTGTCCATCCAACTTTATTAAACTTATTTTAAACTAGCATTTGTCTACATAATTTTGGGTGTGACCAGGACTTTTCCTCCACCAACTCCAAGCCCCCCGTTCTCTGCACCCTCACATCTCTAGTAATCACCCTTACACTTCTGTGTGTATTCTCTCTCCTCTCCATCCTGTGCCTGATGCCTCTCCCCTGTCTCACAGGCCCCTTATAAAAGCATTTTCCTAAATGTACCTTCTCTTTTCCCAGGAGACGGGTCTGTGTGCTGACTTCCACCCAAGTGGGGCAGTTGTGGTTGTAGGACTGAACACAGGGAGGTGAGAACACCACATCTCTGAAGAAAAGCAGGAAGGTCTGGGAAGGGTTCTTGGTAACAGGAGAAGGGACGAGGTGACCAAGGCTAACTTAAGTGTTGAACCTTTTTTTTCGGGGGGTGCTTCTCTGTAGCCCAGGCCTCCCCTCTCCTGCTGTCACCAAGCCTTCCTCAGCTATATTCTTGTGTTTGGGAGCAGAATGGGATGTCAGCCCAGGA
Organism: Microtus oregoni; assembly: GCF_018167655.1. Taxonomy (NCBI): domain Eukaryota; kingdom Metazoa; phylum Chordata; class Mammalia; order Rodentia; family Cricetidae; genus Microtus; species Microtus oregoni. The sequence goes on along the minus strand of NW_024543071.1, from coordinate 49,299,308 downwards.
TGGGGAAGCAGTGGGACTCGGAGGGGTGAGTGTGGGTGGGCCAACAGGGAAGTGACAGGCTTACCGACTCCACAAAGTTTTTGTGGTAGGCCTGGTCTATAGTTTTTGACTTCTTTTCCAGGAGGCATCAGAAACCCTCCCTCAGCTTCTCTCTGCCCTTAGCCTCTTCCCATTCCCCAGCAATGGTGCCCTCTCCAGACATCACAGCCTTTTTGAAGTTCTTTGTCTCATCCTAACTCCTTGCCTAGGGTCTCACATCCTGCCCTCTCACTTCCCTCCCTTCTCCCTTTCAGGTGGTTGGTTTTGGACACAGAGACCAGAGAGATTGTGTCTGATGTCACTGATGGCAATGAACAGCTCTCAGTTGTCCGGTACAGCCCAGGTGGGAGCCACCCCCGCCCTGGACTTGGATCCTGCTCTGGCTCTTCTGTGTCTGAATAACTCTCTTTGTAGATGGGTTGTACCTGGCTATTGGTTCCCATGACAACATGATCTACATCTATAGCGTTTCCAGTTGTGGTACTAAGGCCAGCCGCTTTGGCAGATGTATGGTAAGGACGCTAGGGTGGAAGGAAGGTGGGATTTGTTAATTGTGCACAGTAACTGGGGTCTGATGCATTAAGGGCTAGTCTGGAGATGGGAAATGGTAGCTATCTTGTCAAATTCTTGACTCTTGTTCCCCAGGGACACTCCAGTTTTATCACTCACCTTGACTGGTCCAAGGATGGGAATTTCATCATGTCCAATTCTGGGGACTATGAGATTCTTTACTGTGAGTGGCAGGGTGATGGGGATAATTGAAATGTGTGTTTGTGTTTTTTTTTTATTTGGTTTGGTTTGCATCAGACTGGCCTGGAATTCTCTGTGTGGCCCTTGCTGCCTTTACATCTGTCACCCTCCTAGTGACTGTGGATGAGGGTCTGACAGGAGGCTCCTAGTCAGGAGGAATGGTGGTATTGGAGGAGTATCAAACAGAGGGGCAGATATGGAGAACTGTACACATAGGACAGAGCCTGGGACTAGGTGAACAACAGTTTCACACCATGTCTTCTTTACATAAGAATGGCCAGTTGGCCAGTTATGGTGGCACATGACTTTTATCGGGGAGCTTCAGAGACAGAGACAGAGGAATCTCTATGAGTTCCAGGCCAGCCAAGGCAACTTAGCAAGACCCTGTCTCAAAAACAAAACAAAAAGCCTGGCATTGGGGACACACACATTTAGTCTCCAGCACTCAGCAGATAGCTCTCTGAGTTTGGGGCCAGCCTAGCCTATAGTATGAGTTCCAGGACAGCCAGGGCTACAAAGAGAAAACCTGACTTGAAAAACCAAAAAAAAAAAAACCACCCTCCCCCACCACACAAACCTTCACCAATGCCAGGTGATGGTGGTGCTCACCTCTAATCCCAGCACTTGAGAGGCAGAGGCAGGTGAATCTCAGGAACAATGCAGTAAGAAAAGATTGTCTTCCTGTAGTTTCTCAGTGCAGGTGTGAAGGGGCTAACTTATTTAGGAAGGAAAACTGATGGAAACTGTTAGAATTTATCCAGAGGTTGAGGCAGGAGGGTGGGGAGTTCCAGGCATATCTATGCTAGTCTCTCTCTCTTTTCAAGACAGGGTTTCCTCTATATTACCCTGGCTGTCCTGGAACTCAGTTTGTAGAGCAAGGTGGCCTCCAACTCAGAGATCTGTCTGCCTCTTAAGGTGTGAGCCACCATGCCAGGTTTAGACTACTTTTTTTTTTTTTGGTTTGTTTTTTGAGACAAGGTTTGTGTGTGTGTGTAATCTTTGTCCTTGGCTATTCTAGAACTGGCTCTGAAAGCTGGGCAGTGGTGGCGCACGCCTTTGATCCCAGCGTTTAGGAGGCAGAGGCAGGCGGATCTCTGTGAGTTTGAGGCCAGCCTGGTCTATAAGAGCTAGTTCCAGGACAGGCTCCAAAGCCACAAAGAAACCCTGTGTCAAAAAAAAAAAAAAAAAAAAAAAAAAAAGCTAGCTCTGTAGATCAGGCTGGCCTGGAACTCAAAGACATCCACCTGCCTCTGCCTGCTGAGTGTTGGAATTAAACGGGCGCACCACCACCAGGCTGGGCTTAACACTATTTTAAAGCCAAACCAAATCAAACAACTTCAGTGAGACTCAGTAAGCACAAAGTGAGGTTCATAATGGCTGGCTAGTTATGCCTGTGATCAGGTCACGGTCACTACTGAGCTGGTTGGGACAATTTCTACCTAGGGGACGTGGCTGGAGGCTGCAAACTACTAAGGAATCGCTATGAGAGCAGAGACCGGGAGTGGGCTACCTATACCTGTGTGTTGGGCTTCCACGTCTACGGTGAGCAGTGAAACCAGCTCGCAGAAACCTTTAGGAGGGCTAGGGAAACAAGGTGGAAACAGTTCTGGGATCAGAATGTTGGGTGTGTGTCAAGTGTCACAGGGTGGGCATCAGAGTGGCAAATACAGGCCAAAATGACTCTTTGGCTCTTGGGACTGGGAAGGATTGTCGAGTGGAAACCCTAAACACTGTAGCTCTATACTGTGGGAAGCGTCCTAGTGGCTGAGGCTACCTGTTGTATTAGGTGTGTGGCCTGATGGCTCTGATGGGACAGACATCAACTCCCTATGCCGCTCCCACAATGAACGTGTGGTGGCTGTAGCGGACGACTTCTGCAAAGTGCACCTTTTCCAGTATCCGTGTGCTCGAGCCAAGGTGAGGCCTTAGGGGACCGTTGGGTCCAGGTGGGTAGGCATGGGATCTTGCCATTGCTGCAACTGACTTTTTTTCTGGTCCAGGCGCCAAGTCGTATGTACTCAGGCCACGGCAGCCACGTGACTAGCGTCCGGTTCACGCATGACGATTCGTACCTCGTCTCCCTAGGTGGCAAGGATGCCAGCATCTTTCAGTGGCGTGTGTTGGGCTCTGGGGGCTCTGGGCCCACTCCTGCCACGCCTTCTAGAACTCCCTCTCTGTCCCCCGCCTCCTCCCTAGACGTGTGATCGATCAATGCTGGATGGTCTTGTTCTTCTGGTACTGTGGCCTTGTCCCGCCGTGGCCAAAACACCTAGGACCAAGGGCAGTCCTTTTCCTGGGCTGGCTTTTTCTTTAACTTCAGTACATTCCCAATAGCGCATTTTCCTGGAGGGGCGAACCGCTCCATTGCAACACGATAATGACTTGCTGGCTGAGCCAGGCAACCCTTTGCCTGGTGAGGGGCAATAAAAAGAAAAAAAAAAGTCACCGCCTGGTGTTTTGTGGAGTGCGGTGGGTACCTCAGGGGCCCAGTGGGTTGGTATAAAAGAAAAAAGTGCAGGGCGGGAAGGGAAAAAAAAACGGAGCTCGGACCAAATATGCAAATAACAGGCAAAGCGGCTTGCAAATAACCTCAAGAAGCGCGAGAGCGCGCGGGCGCCTTTGAGGCCACTGTCGGAGCTGCAGCAGCGACCCACAGTGCAAAGAGTTAAATTCGGCTCCCTACCGCCCTCGGGGGCGGGGTCGAGCTGCAACGGAAATAACCGATCGCGGGGCCGCGGCTGAGCGAAAGGAGCCGAGTTCCTTCCGGAAGTGGCCGATCTGCGGGGTCTTGCTCTCCGACCTGAGCCGAGCGCTGGGCCTTGTTCTCCGTACCGGCCGAAGGTGTTCCGGAAGAAGGCGAACCCGGACGCGGGCACGGCAAACCTTCCCAGCGGCTGGCACCACTCGACGTCTGCTGGGACTCGGCGAGGACGCTAGGAGCCGGAATCTGACTCCGGTCAGGCAGGAACCGAGCTCGTTCCGGAAGAAGCCGATTAGACCGGCGCCGGCCTCGGTGTCCCGGGCGTAGTGTAGCAGCGTCGTTGTTGTGCGAACAGTGATGAGCCGCGACGGCTGAGCGAGCAGAAGTGCCGGCTGCGCGGGTCCCATCGACACTTCCGCGAAGCGTCAGCCCTGCTCTGGGGGCATCGTCTAGAGCCAAGCTTTGCCCCCGCGAGCCTCCCGGACCCCTTTGTGCGGCCGGAGGCGGCGGCGGGAACGGCCATGGCGGCTAACATGTACCGGGTGGGAGGTGAGTACTTCGGGCGGAAGAGGTTGTGGTTGGGACCAGGGAGACTCGGTGTCCGCAGGCGCGGGGGAGCCACATCTGGGGTCGTACGGGCCGCAGAGCCGACCGGAACCGGAACCGAGACCTATGGTTCCGCGGCGGCGCCGCTACGGGGAGCTTGCTTACAGCCGGAACACTGCTCTGAACCTGCGACAGGACCCCCGGGCGGGAAGTGGGCTTGGCTTGGAAGGGGCCGGAGTGACTGCGGGGCCCGCTGCGGGGGAGTCAGTCGCGCAGGGTTTTTTTTTTTTCCCTTTGGCGGCTTGTGTGTTCAAAAAGGTGGGGCCTGAAGTGGAGTGAACAATTTACTCAATTCTCCGACACAGGGGTGCAACTCCAATGCAGAGTGGACTCCAGGGAAATCCTTGTTCTCCTCTCCGTCTCTCTCAATTTTTTTTTTCTTTTTCGACTTTTTGTTTTTTCAAGACAGAGTTACTCTGTGTTACATCTCTGGAACTCACTTTGTAAGACCAGGTTGGCCTCCAGCTCTGCTTCTTGAGTGCTGGAATTAAAGGTGTGTGTCACCAAGCCCAGTCTCTTGTTCTTATCTCTTAACTCTAACTTTTTGAGTGAGGATCTGACTTTAGAACTAGGTGTTAAGCCGGGCGATGGTGGCGCACGCCTTTAATCCCAGCACTCAGGAGGCAAAGGCAGGCGGATCTCTGTGAGTTCGAGACCAGCCTGGTCTACAGAGCTAGTTCCAGGACAGGCTCCAAAGCCACAGAGAAACCCTGTCTCGAAAAACCAAAAAAAAAAAAAAAAAAAAAAATTGAACTAGGTGTTAGGACTGGAGAGATGGCTCAGCAGTTAAGAGCACTAGCTGTTCTTCCAGAGGATCCGAGTTCAATTCTCATCACCCACATGGCAGCTCACAACTGTCTGTAACTCCAGTTCCAGGGTTTATGACATCCTCACACAAACATACATGCAGGCCAAACACCAATGAACATAATAAATTATACATATAATATATATTATAACCCTGTCTTGAAAAACCAAAAAAGAAAAAGCCAAAAAAAAAAAAAAAAAAAACCAACCCCCAAAAACCCCCCAAAACACCAAAAATCTAGGTGTTGCAAGGATGGGAGTAAAACTTTTTCTTTTTGTTTGTTTTTGTTTTTTTTCTGAGACAAGGTCTCTGTGTAACCCTGGCTGTCTTGGAACTCGTGCTGTAGTCTAGGTTGGCCTCGAACTCACTGAGGTCCACCTGCCCCTGCCTTCCCACACTGAAATTTAAGGCCCGTGTAACCTTCGGCTGGCAAATTTCTTTATGTTTTTCTCCTTTTTCTTTTCCTTTTGCCTCCCAAGTGCTGGGATTAAAGATTTGTGCCACCACTGCCCACAAGCACTACCCAGCTAATACTTATTTTGAGCTTTTCCTCTTGTACATCTCCGCATCTCTGCCTAGCATTTTGTCTTTTTTTGGTCCACACAGATCTACTTCCTCTTCCGGGTGCTCTGATTTTCTTCTCTGATCTCGTTTTCCCCCACCCCCTTCCACAGATTACGTCTATTTTGAGAACTCCTCCAGCAATCCTTACCTGGTTAGACGGATTGAGGAGCTGAACAAGGTGAGTGGTACAGAAACTCCTCCCACCACAGCCGTCTCTATCTTCTGGAGTCTTTACCAGTGAAAGGGAGACCCTACCAGGCATAGAGCTTATCCAGGTGAACATTCATTCAGTGTATGGAGGAAGGCTGCCAAGAGCTTATGGCAGCTTTATTATTCTCACATCTGGGGGAAGGGAGAAGGAATTTTGTCTATTTTAATTTTTTTTTCTTTTCCTTAAATATACAGGGTCTCTCTATTATGCAGTCTTGACTGCCTGGAACTTTCTATGTAGACTAGGCTGACCTTAAACTCTTGGAGACTTGCTCATTGGTCCTGGACTTGTCTTTTTTTTTTTTTTTTTTTTGGTTTTTTTGAGACAGGGTTTCTCTGTAGCTTTGGTGCCTGTCCTGGAACTAGCTCTTGTAGACCAGGCTGGCCTCGAACTCACAGAGATTCGCCTGCCTCTGCCTCCCAAGTAATGGGATTAAAGGCGTGCGCCACCACCGCCCGGCCCTGGACTTGTCTTTGAATATTAAGTCTTTATTGCTAAGTTTTTGGTCTCTTCTGTATAGGCACTTTGAGATATAGTGCACTGTTGTTAGTGCCCCTCCACTTTCAAATGGCCAATTTTCATTGCCCCGTTTTTCTTCCTCCTTTAGACTGCAAACGGAAATGTGGAAGCAAAGGTTGTCTGTCTCTTCCGGCGAAGGGATATTTCTAGTAGCCTCAACAGCCTGGCCGACAGCAATGCTAGTGAGTCTTCATTCCTCCCCCCTCCCCCTCCCCAGGATCTGAGGACTAGACATGTTCCTGCAGGTGCTTCCCCTGGTAACATGTCCAAGGCAGGGTGTGAGTTTGGGGGTGGGAAGTGCCTGGTCCGTAGAGGGAGGCCTGTTGTTACATGCTGGGCTGGAAGCAGTGTGGGGAGACCATGATAAGGAAAGCCAGAATGTGGCTTATGTGTGTGAGAGGAGAGATATTTCGATAGGGAATGAAAAGAGCTTTAGAGAAGCGAGGCACGTGGTGACGTTTTGGGCACTTGGGGACAGTGGTTAGTGAGTGATGGTCAAGGTGAAGAGGAAGATACTGTTTTGAGAAGCCTGCATAATAGTGGGGGAGGGCTATGCTGTAGTCTAGAGGCCACGCCAAAGCCAAAAACATTGGAGACTTGAGAAACTAGAAGGCAGGAAAGATCTCTTGAACTTTTCTTCTGTTTCCCTCTCTATTCCAGTTAGCATCTGCCTTACTTTTTGCTTTGTCTGCATTCTCTTTATGCATTTTATCTTCTAATTGTTTTTTCATTTAGATTTAACTTTTCCCCTTTTTTTCTTAAATTTTTCTCTTTTTAGGCTGTAGTCATGAAAGGGTTAATGAGCTAGGCCTACCAAGTTTCCTGGCCCCTTGGGGTTTCCAGTCCCATCTGGCAGGGGCTGACCTTGGCTTTGTCCAATCAGAAGGGGTGAGGGGTGTGGTTCTCCTTGCCCTAGCCCTGAGTTTCCTAGTGCACACCAGGGAGAGGTGGAGTCTACTAGACAGAGACACAGACACCCTCCCCCCCCCCACTTGCTGTCTTATACCCAGTTCTTCGGGGGAACAATGTACCAAGTGCATAAGTTTTTTATCCCCACCCAAAGTGGGGTTAAGTTTGGCACTTAGCCAGGTTAACTGTTTCCACCAAGATTTCAGTGCAAGCTGCTGCCTCTTGAGGAAGGCGTTGGCACTGGTTTGAGCGGTGCTTTTCTTGAAAGCCCCATAAACTATTATTAACCAAGTAGAAAGAGAAGAAGAGTTGCATGTGATGTTTCAGACACAGCAGAGAGTCCTGAAGTATGAAGAGGAACTGGTAAATAAACCCTATGCGCTGTTCTTACATCTTAACTGGATTCTAGGACCTTAGGCTGGTTGAGCCAGAAAGAGCTGAATGTGATGTGCATATCGCAGCTGTGTTTGTGCTTTATGAGGCGTGTCAGTATTGGCAGCTAGGTTTGGGGTGCATTTCTGTGGCATCCTTATTCAGTTCTCCCCTTGATGAGGCATAAGGCCGAAAGGGACAGCCTGGTAGGGTAAGGGCAAGCTGTCTGAGGAAAGTGAGACACAGCAGCTGAGGCAGGGTGTCATTTACCTGGACTGCCTCGTCACTCCAGAGTACCTTCTTTCCCAATTAGTCTCTGACTTTGTTCCTTCTTTCTTAATATTTATTTAGGGGAGTTTGAGGAGGAATCAAAGCAGCCAGGGGTCTCAGAGCAGCAGAGACATCAACTAAAGCACCGAGAGCTTTTTCTTTCCCGGCAGTTTGAATCATTACCAGCCACCCACATAAGGTATGGAAGGATCAGGGTCTCTGTGGCCTGTGTGCCCTTCTTTAGAAGATGGAGAGAAGGGGTGGTGTATTGGAGATGATAGACAGAGGGTATGTGTACTCATTCAGTACTTTCCGGCATGTCTTAGGGGGAAGTGCAGTGTAACTCTCTTGAACGAAACAGATATCTTGAATCAGTATCTGGAAAAGGAGGTAAGGAGGTATTGTGAAAAGAGGGAGGGGAGGGGATGTTGCCCTCTAAAGTGAGAGGTAAAGGGTTGATAGAGCTCCCAGCTGGGGAGTCTGGATGGCCTTCACTGTCCATGTGGATTCCTGCTCACCAGCCTCCTCTCTCCTCATTTTTAGGACTGCTTTTTTTATTCACTGGTATTTGACCCTGTGCAGAAGACACTTCTAGCTGATCAAGGGGAGATCAGAGTTGGTTGCAAATTCCAAGCTGAGATTCCAGATCGCTTGGCAGAGGGTAAGCAACAGAAGTGCTTGAACATAAGTTTCTATGAATCACATGACCTGGGTGTCTGCACAATCTGCTAGGTTTTCTGTTGTGACCCTGACAGAATGGGACTTAGGAACCTGAAAGAGACAAATGGGCACAACTGGGAGGGGAATTCTGAGGCTCGATATGGCTGATAGAAGCAGGTGGATGGCTATGAGTTTGAGGTCAGCCTGGGACAGCCAAGGCTACTTAGAGAAAAACCTGTCATGGGAAAATAACAACAAAAAAGGAAAGAAAAGGGGGAAAAAAGGTGGGGTGGTGTAGAGTCCAAGCAGAGAAGCAGAGTCTTTGAGAGTGAATAAAGATGAGTTCTTTCCCTCTCTCTCCCTCGCTGCTGCTGCTGCTGCTGCTGCTTGGTTATTCAGGCGAATCGGATAATCGAAACCAACAGAAGATGGAGATGAAAGTCTGGGATCCAGACAACCCTCTCACAGATCGGCAGATTGATCAGTTTCTCGTGGTGGCCCGGTGAGGGTGGGTGGATCAGGAAGATGGGCTGGGGAGGAATGAACTCAGTTCTGAGGCTCATCTATTTAAAAGTGGGCTGGCTGTGTTAGTCGGGGCGGTGGTGGCGCCTGCCTTTAATCCCAGCACTCGGGAGGCAGAGGTAGGCAGATCTCTGTGAGTTCGAGACCAGCCTGGTCTACAGAGCTAGTTCCAGGACAGGCTCCAAAGCTACAGTGAAACCCTGTCTCGAAAAACTAAAAAAATAAAATAAAAAAGTGGTGGGCTTTGTTTTGGGTCTGGGTGGTGTTTTTTTTTTTTTTTTTGGTTTGTTTGTTTGTTTTGTTTTCTCTGTAGTTCCTGAACCTGCTTGAGCTTTTTTCTTCCCTTCTTGACTCGTCACTCTTTCCTTAGAGCTGTGGGAACGTTTGCAAGAGCCCTGGACTGCAGCAGCTCCATCCGGCAGCCGAGCTTGCACATGAGTGCGGCTGCTGCGTCCCGAGATATCACGCTGGTGAGCACAAGTTGGTGGTAGCAGAGCTCATGGGGCAGGAGGGAGGGAGTCATGAAGAAGTAGGAGTACTTAAAGAGCAGCAGGTCAGCAGCTTTGTTCTGTTTTTGGTAGTTCCACGCTATGGACACATTGCAGAGGAATGGCTATGACTTGGCCCAGGCCATGTCCACCCTGGTGCCACAGGGGGGCCCAGTGCTGTGTCGCGATGAGATGGAGGAGTGGTCTGCTTCGGAAGCCATGCTCTTTGAAGAGGCTCTGGAGAAGTATGGGAAGGACTTCAATGACATCCGCCAGGACTTTGTAAGCGAATAGGACTAGAAAAGATGAGAACAGGGTCAGGCCCTAGGGCCAGATGCCATCTCATCCTCTGTTTGCTGTTCTTCTTAGCTCCCCTGGAAGTCACTTGCAAGCATAGTCCAGTTTTACTACATGTGGAAAACCACAGATCGGTATATTCAGCAGGTATGGGTTAGTGCTGGGAGGCGGGCCAGGACCACCTGCTTACCTCTCTGCCTTTTGGTGTGTTTGGTTTCACCTGGATCTCTTTCGATTTTCCCTTCTAACAGAAAAGATTGAAAGCTGCTGAAGCGGACAGCAAATTGAAACAGGTCTACATCCCCACCTAGTAAGTGTGGCGTGGCAGGGAGGGGAGAATGTCCCCTTCCTCTCCCAGTTGTGTTTTTCTTAGTGGTTGGGGGTGAGCAAGAGGCAGAAGCAAATTGTAGAAGCTGTAGCTCAGTGCTAAGCATGGGCTTATCATGCACAAGGTCCTAGGTTCAGTCCCCAGCATTCCAGAGATTGTAAGTGGGGTGGTAGGAGAGAGAGGACAGACAGAAGTGAGTTATTTCCTTAATCAGCTTCTATGTTCTTATTTCCTTCCTTAGTACGAAGCCAAACCCTAACCAGATCATTTCTGTGGGTTCAAAACCTGGCATGAATGGGGCTGGATTCCAGAAAGGCCTGACGTGTGAGAGCTGCCACAGTGAGTTTCAAGGAGGGACAGGGATGCTGGGGTTGGGTGGCCTAGGAATTTGAGGAGCTCTGGTAGTTTGTTTCCTGCCAGCACATTAACCCTGTCTCTGTGCTCCCATAGCCACACAGTCTGCCCAGTGGTATGCCTGGGGCCCACCTAACATGCAGTGCCGCCTCTGTGCTTCCTGTTGGATTTACTGGAAGAAGTATGGGGGACTGAAGACCCCAACCCAGCTTGAAGGGGCTGCTCGGGGTACCACAGTAAGAATCACTGGGTAGGAGCTGGGTGTGGTGACTAAGGCAGGTAGGTGTCTGAGTTTGAGGCCAGCCTGGTATATATAGTAAGTTCCAAGTCAGCCCGGGCTGCATAGTAGACGCTGTCTTAACAAACAAATAGAAACCACTGTAAGAACAGGTAGGGGATGGGGAGAGTGGTGGTCATACAGATGTGAGCTTTAGGCAAAGATCAGAAAACTTCATGCCTTACACGGAGACAGTCAAATGGGCAGGGGCACTTGCAAGGGTTGGGGAGCAAGGAAGTTTGGGTAGAGTGTCAGTAAAGAGATCAGATCAGTTTGTTGTCTATGGGAAATGGAGGCAAGAACTGCAGTGTTGACTTGCCATTTTTCTTTTTCATATGTCATTACTCCAGGAACCACACTCAAGAGGTCATTTATCCAGACCCGAAGCTCAAAGTCTCTCTCCCTACACAACCAGTGCTAATCGGGCTAAGCTGCTGGCTAAGAACAGACAAACTTTCTTGCTCCAGACCACAAAACTGACTCGTCTTGCCAGACGGATGTGCAGAGACCTGTTACAGCCAAGAAGGGCTGCCCGAAGACCCTATGCACCTATCAATGCCAATGCCATCAAGGCAGAGTGTAAGGACTGGTGTGGTGTAGTACTAATGATTGAGTTCAGAGTTGCTCTGGCCAGAGAGAGACTGCTGTTTAATGGCAATGGGATAGTAGGCCACGGAGGGTGTTTAGTAGATAAGATTTAACTCTTGCTGGGCAGTGGTGGCACACACCTTTAATCCTAGCACTCAGAAGACAGAGGCAGATCTCTGAGTTTGAGGCCAGCCTGGTCTACAGAGCAAGTTCCAGGACAGGCTCTAAAGCTACACAGAGAAACCCTGACTCAACACCAGAAAAAAAAGAAAAAAAAAAGAAAAGATTTAACTCTTGGCCCTAGAAGAGGCCTGAATAGTGAAGTTCCTTCAGAAGTTTTGATTTGTCATGCCTGGTGGTACATGCCTAGAATATAAGCGCTTGGAGGCTGAGATAGGCTATAACTACCTATCAGACTGTTCTGTGTAATGAGCTCTAGACCACCCTGGATTACATAGTAGGACCCTGTTTCAAGTAGGCTAAGCATTGTGATACATGCCTAGAACCCAAGCACTGGGGAAGCAGAGTCAAGAGAATGATGGCAAGTTCTAGACCAGCTAGGGCCACACAGCAAGACCATTTCCAACAGCCAGAACAAAACTGCAGACTGTCCAGAGGCTTTTATCTTTCTCCAGGCTCTATCCGACTTCCCAAGGCTGCCAAGACGCCACTGAAAATTCACCCTTTGGTGCGACTGCCCTTGGCAACCATCGTTAAAGATCTAGGTATGGGATGGGAACCACACTGGATCCATCTACTGGTGGGTGGGAGGTGGTGTCAGCTGCCAGTCATTTTCCTACCCAAGAGCTTTTCTTCCCCCTGAGTTTTCCTTTCCTACTGAGAAGAAACTATGTGTATGCCTTTTTTTTTTGGTAGTAGTGCTGTAGATCAAAATCTAGAACCTCATGTATTCTGGGCAAGTGGTTTACTATTGAGCCCCATTACTGGCACAGTAACGACTTTTCTTAATTATTTTGTGATCTTAAAAGATTCTCAATGTCATTTTTGAAATATGAGTAAGTAGTTTGATAGGCCTTTTCCTCTACTACAGGCGGCCAGGGTAGAGAGGGAAGAGAGAATTGGTAAGGAAAGTACATAGACAAGAGAAGGTATGAACATTTTCTGTTTCATCCCCCTCCACCCTGGCAGTGGCCCAGGCACCTCTGAAACCAAAAACACCTCGGGGCACCAAGACGCCAATCAACAGAAACCAACTGACCCAGAACCGAGGCCTGGGGGGCATTATGGTGAAACGTTCCTACGAGACTGTAAGTTGACAGGAGGCTGGGAAAGCCGAATGGGGTGGGCTTTTGTTTCTGATAGGAGTCTGAGGGAGGCCACACTTTCATTATGTTGCCCCATCCTTTTCCAGATGGCAGGGGCAGGGGTCCCCTTCTCTGCCAATGGAAGGCCTCTGGCCTCAGGGATTCGTTCAAGCACACAGCCAGCAGCCAAGCGGCAGAAACTAAACCCTGCTGATGCTCCCAATCCTGTGGTATTTGTGGCCACAAAAGATACCAGGTAGGGAGGGAATCCACTGTGGGAGGGGCTGAGAGACTGATAATCCAAGTTGGGGGGCATTAAAAGTAGGGGTATCTGAGAAAGATAGGTGCAGAAAAGAATGTGGGTACCAGAATTGAAGAATGCATTGTGGGGTCTTACCTGTGTGTGTCGGTGCTCATAAAGCCTCTCCCTGTTTCGGTTGCTCTTTTTGACCAGGGCTTTAAGGAAGGCTCTAACTCATCTGGAAATGCGCCGAGCTGCCCGGAGGCCCAACCTACCGTTGAAGGTGAAGCCAACACTGATGGCAGTTCGGCCCCCTGTTCCTCTGCCAGCAGCCTCACATCCTGCCAGCACCAATGAGCCCATTGTTCTGGAGGATTGAGCATTTTGGGGAGGGAGGTGGGATGAAAGGTAGAGGGGTGGGTGCCCAGGGCATACAAACCTCAAGAAGGGAGGGAGGGTTGAAGCTGGTTGTGTGTGTCCTTGGAGGGGTTGGACGCCCTCTGGAGTGACTGCCAGTAACTCCTCCTTTTTGGGCTTCTCCTGCCTGTGGCGGAGAAGCCTCCAGAAACTTGCCTATGTGTGTACCTACCCTATTTGGGGGCTGGGACCCACAGCTTGTTTGGACAGCTGGGGGAGGGGAGGGTTTTTTTAATTTTTTAAAAATTTTACCTCCCTTTGTAAAAGGGATGGAGGAGGGGAAGAGTAAACATATCAGGTGGTGGTACCTGGCAGGGGAAGGGGGAGTACACTGCCATGTCTTTTTTTCTTTGTTTTCTAATTGGGGGTTTCTCTTACTGTCCGGTGTCCGGACTTTCCTAATTAAGAGTTTGAGGGCCCTAAGCTGGCATCAACCCCAGGCCATGCTCACTCTTTCTTCCCTCCCTTTTCCCCCTCTGCCTTTTATATGCCAATTCTCAGAAATAAAGATCTTTTGTCCGTTTTTTAACCTCGGATTCTGTAATTGGTTCTTATAGTGCTGAATAAAAAGCTGTTTTCTTCAGCTCCTCGGGCTCAGCTGTTCTCTGCTGCTGGTGTGTGTGTGCGTGTGCGGGGTGTCTTTGAGAGGGAAAATAGAGGACAAAGGACAATGAAAGAGGTACAGATGGTGCTTGTTCTCGGAACAGCTTTTTGAGACATGCAGCAGGACTGTGAGGTAGTCTGTGCCAGCTATCCTTGTGGGATTCTAGCATCTCCCAGTGGGGCTGGGGCACAAGCAGCATCTTGGTCTAGATTCACTCAAAGCTCTCTAATGGCTCTTGAGTCTCCACAGAAGGGTGTGAGAATGTCTTCCTGTTAGCCTTTTGGTGCTGAGGAATTGATCCTCGGGCCTGGTGTGTGCTAGTCGAGTGCTCTGCTACTTAGCTACCTACATCCTCAGCCCTTCCTTCACTTCCCTTTAGGCATTCGAGGAAAGCTAGCAGCCAAGGTCAGATGCATCACACCATCTGGGCAGCGTTGACACACGCCTTTAATCCCAGCACTTGGGAGGCAGAGGCAGGCAGACCTCTTTAAATTCAAAGCCAACCTGGTCTACAGAGGGAGTCCCAGGATAGCTAGGGCTACACAGAGAAGCCCTGTCTTGAAAACAGAAAAAGATTCATCCCGCCTTAGTCGCGGGTGTGTTACTGCAGGACTTTCCAGTTCAAACAGTGATGTGCATGTATACGGATTGCCGCTTCGGGGTTCGCACACCCAGTGTTCGCACCTGCCCCTTCTGTAGAGTGTGTTTTTGGTTTGGTGTTAAGGATCAGATACCTGAGCAGGGTCCTTAGAACAGTTGGAAAGTTCAACCAATTCTCCTTAAACACTTTAGAGATAGAAGGGCCTCATTATGACTCAGGCAAGGTCACAGACTGGTTTTCTGCCCAAGTCCACTGTTCTAATAATCACATGACAAGCTGCTGGGCCCTCCTGATAGCCCTTCCATTTCATTAAGGTCCCTCTGCTCAGCTCATAGTCCCTCCTGTTCTTGAACGTACAAGACTGATTCCTGTGCCTGACAGAATCCGCGCACTTCCCAGCCTACCTCCTTGAATAAGGGTTTATCCCTTACCCCTGTAGTCTGTTCTTCATTGTACTGCCTTGAAATGTGCCTCGTTAATATACTTCATACAGGCTACAACTGTGTAAGAAACTTTGGGATAGTAGCAATTCGAGTTGAAGTTCAGTCCAGGTGAATGGGACTAGGGGGACAGGACGGACAGCGCTGAAAACCCTGTTTTGCAGAAGGATCCGGCTTAAGAGAAAGGAACTGACCTGAGGATGTGGGAGTCCCTGAACTCTATAAGGCAAAGGATTGGAAACACCCACCCTTTACTTCTATTCGCAGGGTGATATAAAAGCTCGAGGGTGCAGTTGTGTAGTGAAATGAAGGCTCAGATCGCTTGCCACCACTTGGCAAAGAAGGGACTGTGCTGTCAAGAAGCAAGCCCGCTTTTGTGGCTGCTTAATGAATATTCACGATTCTTCGGGCCAATCAACGCAGGAATGGAGCGGAGCATGCCAACTAGTTAATCGTAGGCCAATAAGCGTCGTCGATGGGCGGCTTTTCCTAAATCTGACTTAGAACAGGAACCCTCAACCCTAGGAACAAAGTTTCTGGAGGAATATGCTAGCACCGGACATAAAGGTCACTTCCTGCAGCACTGGCGGAAGTGGCTTCCCCGCACGTTGCGATCTTTAGCTGTGAGTTCTGGTGGCGGCTGGTAGCTGAAGAGGTTGTAGGCGGTCCACACCGGAGAGTCGCTATGGCGGCGGTGGATTCGGATGTTGTATCGCTGCCTCGTGGCCGCTTTCGCTGCTGCCTCTGCGACATTACTACAGCCAACCGTAAGCGGTGGCTACTGAGGGAAGAGGGGAGATTGCAGGTTTTCATTTTCAGGTGTTAGTGAAAGTTAGGGTTATCTAGGTTATAGTTTTTGCTAGCGCTAGGGTCATCCACCTCTGTTTTCATTCAACACGTCCAGGGCATTGGAGAGCGGGGAAAGTCACACGTTCTTCCCACTCTATGCAAAATCTCCATAGTGCAAGTTTCATTATTCCTTTTGAGACATCATCTACTGGTGATCTCTGCTCTGTGTCTGGTGCTTTGGTGGTCTCTGGAGTCGGGAAAGGGATTCAGGAATTTATTGGCTGGACTGAGACAGTTTCAGTACCCCGTGGCTATGTTTGCAGAGCTGCGGCGTTTCAGGCAGGGCAGTTGTTGAACTGGAGACTCCCAGTAGAGAATCTCTGCAGAGGCCAGGGGTGAAACAGCATGGGCTGAATGAGCGCCCAAGGGTTTCGAAAGGTGGACTGAGTCATTCATTGTCACCGAAAGGAGCTCAGCTCCCCCATGTTTGATGTCTGGAATGTGGTCTCCCCTAAACAGGGTCCTCTGGTGTTTTCCTTGTGAATGACAACACCCCCTCCCCACAAGCCCTCTGGCCAAGCCAGGAACGTAGGAGCTTTCCTCCTCCATGTACTTCCATGGCATCAAGCAGCTGACTTCTAATACGAATAGCTAATTTCCCATGCTTACCTCATGCCAGATGGCCAGAGCTGTACACGAGCGACACCTGTGGGGTAGGCACTACCATTTCCATCATATGTGAGAAACTGACACATTGGGAACAGCCAGTATTTATCTCTGAGAATTAGGGCCCCGGACAAGTTACTTGTTAAGTCCTCTACAGTGTGCGTTGTTGCTCTGCTTAATGCATGTCGTTAGCTTTAGAACGACCTGCAGTGTAGCCCTTTCTCTTGAAATTAGAGAATGCACAGTGTAGAAAAAGGGAAAGAATATCAAATGTGGAAGGAGCTACATCTCTGTCCAAATGTCACCCTTTGTGAAGGAAGAGAGCAGAGGGAGGGGATAGGTACACTAAGGGATACTTAATGTCTCACTCTTGCCTCTACAGGACCCAGCCTAGATGCCCACTTAAAAGGCCGGAAGCACCGGGATCTTGTACAGCTACGAGCTACCAGAAAGGCCCAGGGACTTCGAAGTGTGTTTGTCAGTGGCTTTCCCAGGGATGTGGGTTCTGCTCAGCTTTCTGAGTATTTCCAGACATTTGGCCCTGTGGCCAATGTTGTTATGGACAAGGACAAGGTAAAGTGAGTTGCTCTGGGATTAGTGTGTCAGATGGGTTTGCCTCATGAAAAGAGAGGAACCAGCAGCCTTTTGGCAGCTTCCTAATGTAGCTTGTCCTTGATAGACATTTCAGAACTTAGAATAGCTTAGTTTTAGGAATTTCTGCCACCTCCTTTACTCCTTGGATTTAATCCATTCACTAGAGTTAATTATGGAGGACTTGTTTATCAAACATTGTATTATTTTTGCTTGCTTGGTTTTTTTTTTTTTTTACTCAGGATCTCATCATGTAATTCTGGGTTTTACCGTGTAACTCTGCCTGGCTAGGAGCCAGAGATCCACCTGTCTCTGCCTACCTGATGCTGGAGTTAAAGGCGTGGCCGAGCTTCTTGCCCTATTCCCTCTTACCTGCCACTCCCCCTTTTTTTCGTTCAGATCTAGGGATTGAACATGGGGGCTTTTGAATGTTAGGAGAGTGGCCTCTGTCTCCAAACCATCCCCATATCCCTTATTAATCTCTTCCTCTCTGTGTCATGCTTATGTACTGACGAGACATCTGTAATTTTTTGTATATGATACAAAGTAAGGGTCCTACATTTTTTTGCTTATGACTATCCAGTTGTCCCATATAATTTATTTATACGCCCATTCTTTCCCCACTGATCTTATTATCCTGTTGGAACCTAGCTGACTATATGTAGGGTTTATTTGCTGGTAGCAGTACATTTCTCTTCATGTCAGTATATCTTTATGCTGGCACTATGGTATTTATTACTATACAGAGTGTCTCTTCTTTTGGGGGCGGTATTCGATATAGGGTTTCCCAGTAGCTATGGAGCCCATCCTGGAACTTGATCTGTAGACCAGGCTGGCCTTGAACTCACAGAGATCTGCCTGCCTCTGCCTCTGTAGTGCTGGGAATAAAGGTGTGCGCCGTCACTGCCTGGCCAGAGTGCCTCTTTATGGGAACAGATGACGTAAAAGAATGTGCACTTTACCCACAAGCAGTCATGCTTGCCTCACTCCTGCTAATGTTTTGCCTTTAAAAAAGTTTATCTCAGTTATTAATATTCAGCTCTGTTCAGCTCACCCAAATCATAGCAGCCTAGCTATCATATTGTTGCTAATGCTAAATTCCTTGAAGACAGGGCTTATTAGTTTATGTGTTTCTATTAGCAGTAGCAGGGTTTGGTGCTGAAGCTTGAATCTAAGAGTTCATGCACACTAGAGAACTCCTCTACCTGTGAGCTGCGTTCTGAGTCCAACATGGATTCCTTTTAAACTTTTCCTATGTGTGCACATTCATGATCGCTCCATGGTGCAGATGTGGGCGTCAGAGGACAACTTTTAGGGGTCTGTCCTTCTGTTTGTTCAGGGATTGGACTCGAGTGATGAGGTTTGGTGGCAAGCACTTTACCCCAACATGGATTTTTTTTTAGAGAGGTTTGTGTATGGGTGTCTGTGGTTATGTATGTGAGTACAGGTGCCCGCTGAGGCCAGAAGAGGGTGTTGGATTGTATAGAGCTGGAGATACAGGTGGTTGGTTTAGAGCTGTCTAACGGTGTTGGGAACTGAATTCCAGTCTTCTGCAAGAGCAGCAAGTGCTCTTTCTTACCTGTGGAACCATTTCTCCAGAATTCCACATATGGACCCCCTGCCATGGATTCTTGTTTAAAGAGTCAGCTAGAAAAGAACAATACTTTTTTTTTTTTTTTCATGTGGTTTTTTTGAGACAGGGTTTCTCTGTATCTCTGGCTGTCCTGGAACTCACTTTGTAGATCAGGCTGGTCTTGAACTCACAGAGTTCTGTCTCTGCCTCCTGAGTGCTGGGGATTAAAGGTGTGTGCCACTATGTCTGGCTAAGTTTTTTATGTTTTAAATTAGGTATATGTGTGTTTGTCTGTGTGTGGATTTGTACACAGGTGCCTTTGATTCTAGGAGAGGGCATCAGATCCCCTAGAACTGGAGTCATAGGTGACTGAGAGCTAGTGGGTGCTGGGACCAAACTCCTAACTGCTAAGCCATCTTTCTAACCCCTTTAAATTTTTTTTATTGCATTTTAATTTTTCTAAAGACTAACCATGTGTATGAGTTTTGCCTGCATGTGTGTAGGTGCCTGGTGCCCTTAGAGGTAAGAAGAAGGCACTGTATCCCCGAGAACTGGAGTAACTGACAGTTGTGACCTGCTGTGGAGGTGCTGGGAGCCAAATTCAGATCCCCGAAAAATTAATAAGTGCTCTTAACCTTGGAGCCATCACTCCAACCCTTTAATTACATTTTATTTATTTAGTGTGTCTGTGTGTAGGGGAGCAGGGGGACATGCATGGCACAGAGATGGAAGTCAGAGAACAACTTTGAATAGTCAGTTCTTTTCTTCTACCAGCTGGGAGCCGGGGGCTCAAATTCAGATCATTAGGTTAGGTGGCAAGTGCCTTTGTCACCTGAGCCATCTCACCAGGCCCTCCTTCTACCTCCTGTACCACCAAGCATGACTAGTTGGGTCTTATTTTAACCTGTGAAATCAAGTCATTGTGAAATATAATACATGACATTTGAACTGATAGCCAGGAATAAAAATATGTAAGAGTAAAGACAACTCATCTAACTAAATACGTTCCCTTTTTACAAGAACAGCAAGTAATATTCTCAGTATATGGGTTGGTTCCCATTTCAAAGATTCTCTTCTGTTAAAACATGCTTGAATTCTTTCTGTTGTGATTTGCCAGGGGGTGTTTGCCATCGTGGAGATGGGAGATGTGAGCGCACGGGAGGCTGTCCTGTCACAGCCCCAGCACAGGCTGGGGGAACGTGCACTGCGTGTCCGGCCGAGGGAGCAGAAGGAGTTCCAGAGCCCAGCCTCCAAGTCTCCCAAAGGAGTGGACTCAAATAGTCACCAGATGGCCCAAGCACTGGCCGAGGCCCCAGATGTGGAGGCACAGATGGTAAAGCTTGTGGAACTGAGGGAGTTGTCTGAGGCAGAGCGGCAGCTTCGGAATCTTGTTGTAGCCCTGATGCAGGAGGTCTTCACAGAGTTCTTCCCTGGTGAGTGCCCTGCTCTGAGTCTGAGCTCTCCTCACACCTCTGTTGGTCTGCCTGCCCCTGTGTTTGAACCCTCAATCCTCCCTCAGCTCTAAGTGTTTCATTTGCTTGCTATTCCATCTTTGTACCCCAGTATATTTTCTCTTGAACTTCCTGCCCATCCGTCTTTTTTACCCCTCTTTATTATTATGTGTGTGCACAAGTGACACACATGCTTCTGGAGGTCAAAGGGTAACTTTCAGGAGGTGGTTTTCTTTTCTACCACATGGGTCTTGGGGATTGAACACAGGTTATCAGAACTGGTGGCAAGTGCCTTTACCTTCCGAGCCATCTTGCTGACCCTGCACTCTTTTGACCTCTATTCTTTGGCACCTAGGCTGTGTGGTCCATCCTTTTGGCTCTTCTATAAACAGCTTTGATGTTCATGGCTGTGATCTGGACCTCTTCTTGGATCTGGGTGATATGGAAGAGACTCAGGTGAGTGAGCAGGGGAGCATGTAGTCATGTGACTTTGGGCAAACTCATGCTTTTTAGTTTCATGATTATAAAAGAGGCATGACAGTGCCGATCGAGAAGTGTTACTAACTGTGGACATGTGGATGTGGATTTGCACTGGAAAGAATGAAAGTGAGTTGGCATGGGGTAGGTAACAGTTGTGACAGGAAGGTAAAACATTTCAGAATTCTGTTACTGGATTTTGTTTATGGATTTTCTTTCTGAGATAGGGTCTTACTCATAGTCCTGGCTGGCTTGTAACTTGCTATGTAAACCAGGTTGTCCTAGAATCACAGAGACTGGCCTTCCTCTGCCTCCCAAGGGCTGGGATTAAAGGCATTCAATGCAATTTTCACCCTTGTATGTGATCTTATTTGGAGAAAATATATAAAAAGATATACAGAAAGGTAATTTGGGGATTATCTTTTTGCTTATATGTATAGAGGGGTGGTTGAAGCTAAGTATCCCTAACTAGCCTGGAACTTGCTATGTAGACCGAACTGGGATTGCAGGTATGTGCCACTATGCCAGGTCTTTGAGTTTTGTAATACATAATTTACAGATTTGTTTCTGTAATATCAAAGTTGTGTTTTCTTTTTTCTTACACACAGTTCTTTTTTTTAGAGCAGTTCTAAAAAAGCAGTTCTTAGAAAATTTGAGTAGAAATAGAATTTCTGTAGACCTTCTTCCTTTAGAGAGGGCTGCTGTGTTCTTTGTTGTCCTGGAGTTGAACCCAGGGCCTTTGCACATGCACGTGAATGTCTGTCTACATGTCTGTGCACCACATGCACACTTGATGCTTCTGGAAGTCATAAGAGGGCATCGGATCCCTTGAGTCACAGTGGATGTTAGCCACTGAAGTTGGTTCCTCTGCAAGAAAGCCCTGTAACTGCTGAGCTGTCTTATTTTTTTTTAATTCTTCTTTTTTTTTTAAAGATTGATGTATTTGTTATGTATACAGTATTCTGCCTGCATATATCCCTATAGCTCAAAAGAGGGCATCATATTTCATTATAGATGGTTCTGAGCCACCATGTGGTTGCTGGGAATTGAACTCAGGACCTCTGGAAGAACAGCTAGTACTTTTAACCTTTGAGCTATCTCTCTAGCCCCTCGGCTATAACTTTTTAAGAAGCATATGGGGCCATATCCAATGCAGGCCCAACCCAAGCCACACATCCTCTGCTCCAGTCCAGGCCTGGTAAGTTTCTCTCCCCTCTCAACAAAGAAGCGTCTTTTTGAACACAGAGATCATTATAGGAAGCCACGACTGGTCACAATGCAGAGAACAACTGACCAAGGGTCTTAGCCGCAACTGAGAAACTGCAATACAACTCTTACACCTCAGGCTCAGGGAACACTGAAAAAGAGAGGGAAGACTGTAAGAACCACAAGAACACTATGATTATGTGTAGTATGGAGGATGCTTGTTGGTTGCTGGATGCTCAGCCCCGAAATAATCACACAGAAACTGTATTAATTAAATCACTTGGCCTATTAACTCTAGCTTCTTATTGGCTAGTTCTTTTATCTTAAACTAACCCATCTCCATTAATCTGTGTATCGCCATGAGGCTGTGGCTTACAGGGTAAAGTTCCGGCATCTGTCTCCAAAGGGGCTACATGGCTTCTCACTGACTCCGCCTTCTTTTTCCCAGCATTCAGTTTAATTTTCCCCACCTAGCTCTACTCTACCCTATCAGGCTAAGATAGTTTCTTTATTAGCCAATGGTATTCACAGCACACAGAAGGGAATCTCACATCAATTGTGTTTTCCATATATTACAGAAACACTATACCCATGAAATGTCAACAATATGGCTGCCCAAATGAAGTCAGCAGGTTGTATTTTTATAATTATCCATTTATACATATGTAACAATAATCGAAAATAGGCTATGAATTTGAGGGGGAAAATAGGAACAGTTAGAGGGAGAGAGAAACAGTGTAAATATAGTACACATAAATCTCTGAGTTTGAGGCCAGCCTGCTCCACAGAGTGAGTTTCAGGACAGACAGGACTACATAGGGAAACCCTGTCTCAAAAAACCACACACACACAAACACAAAGTTTACTTTGTGTGTTTGGGGGGTGGGGTAGCATGTGGAGGTCAGAAAACAACTTTGGGTGTGGCCTTTTCCCTGTCCACTTTGGCATGTTCATTGGTATCTTTGTTTAGCTCACATTTGGGCAGTTATGTTGGTTGGTGAGACTTATGGGTGTAGCTTTTGACGCAAGCTCCCTGATCTTCTGGCACTTGTAATCTTTCCATTTCTTCATTTACAATGTTCCCTGAGCCTTAGATGAAGGAGTGTTTTGTAGATGTAGCCATTGGGACTGGGCTTCACAGCTGTGCATTTTGAGTAGCTGTGGATAGTCTATTGCAAAGAGAAAAGACTCCACTTATCTGTGGGTTTAAGGACAAATGTTTAGATTGCTGTTAGGGATTGTAGGGGCTGTAGCTTCTCTAATATCCATGACTTCACTGGCACCAAATGGTTATAGGTTTTCATTCCCAGGCATAGTTGCCCTCTTGTTGAGCAGATCTTTTTTTTTTTTTTTTTTTTTGGTTTTTCAAGTCAGGGTTTCTCTATGGTTTTGGAGCCTGTCCTGGAACTAGCTCTGTAGACCAGGCTGGTCTCGAACTCACAGAGATCCGCCTGCCTCTGCCTCCCGAGTGCTGGGATTAAAGGCGTGCGCCACCACCGCCCGGCCAGTTGAGCAGATCTTAAGTCCGGTAGAAAGCTGCTAGTTACTGTCAAGGTGTGTGCCACTACCGCACCCTTAGGGTTATCGTGCCATGCTGGCTGTCGGTGTGGATCATAGGTGGCATAGCTGGGTAGGACTGCTGGCTGCCTCCCTCCTTTGATAGCTTGCATGGTGTCTTCTGGTACCATGAAAGCTAGTCCTCAGGGAGGGGACATTCAGGTCAGTTCCAGCTCAGGGGTCTGAGCTGCAGATGGTGTCTTCTGCAGTAGGCACTTACCTTCTACTTCTGGAGGTAGGAGGGCAACCAAGGGCAACAGCAGTAGGCTGTATGTGTTGGATATCTTTGGACATCTTTGGTTGTCAGGCTAATTGAAAGAATGACTCTGAATCCCAGCACATGAGGCTGAGACAGGAGGACTGTGAAAGTTAAAGGCCATGGGGCTGCTCTTCCAGAGGAACAGGCTTAGAGTTCCAGCATAAACATGGCATCGTATACTGTACAACACCAGTTCTAGGAATTTGATGTCCTTGTTTGACCTTCACAGGTGTTAAATGTATGTGGTGCAGACATATGCAGGTAATACGCCAAACACATACAATAAAGATTACTGGTCTTGTTTGAGACAGGGTTTCTCTGTGTAACAGCCGTCCTAGCTGTCCTGGAACTCACTCTGTAGACCAGGGTGGCCTTAAACTCACAGAGATCTGCCTCCTGAGTGCTGGGATTAAAGGCAAGTGCTGCCATTGCCTGGCTTCAGTGTGCTGTTGGGAATGGGTTATGTGAGGCTGCAGAGTAAAGGCTGCATACAGGGGACAGTGGAGGAGGAGGGACTCACTCCCTTTCATTTCATCCACAGCCAGCCCCACAGGCTCTAGAGACTCCAGAGGCTCCAACTGTGGACTCAGCCCTTGCTCTTTCTCTGGATTCTCAAGCAGTGGCCTGTACCCCAGCTTCTCCTCTAGACTCACCATCTCCAGCTTCTCTCCAAGATTCCGAGGCCTTGGACTTTGAAACCACATCTTCTCTGGCACCACAGACACCAGATTCTGCTTTGGGCTCTGACACTGTCACTTCTCCCCAGTCCCTGCCTCCAGTTTCACCACTGCAGGAGGATAGGGGAGAGGGGAAACTAGGGAAGGCCCTAGAATTAGCAGAAGCTTCAAAGGACGAGAAGGAGGAGGCGGCAGCAGTCCTAGAGTTGGTGGGCTCTATTCTCCGGGGATGTGTCCCTGGAGTGTACCGAGTCCAAACTGTGCCCTGTGCCCGACGCCCTGTGGTGAAGTTCTGTCATCGGCCTTCAGGTCTTCATGGAGACGTCTCTCTCAGTAACCGGTACTTTCAGGTTGGGGTTGAGGAAGGCTGACTCTTAAGTCCTGACTTGGAAGGGCTTATACCTGCTGAATTGAGTTTTTTCTTCTTTGGTTCAGTCCTCCTTTCTGCCAATTACGTCGCCTCCTATCTAGCTTCCATTTCAATGTTTGTTTTCTTTGGAATACTTTGTGTGAGAAGGGTCTTGCTCTGTCATCCAGACTGGCCTTCTGCCTTACTCCTGAATCCTGGTATGACAGGGATGTGCTACTATTCTGCATTACTGCTATTTGTTACTGGTATTGTTTTTTACAAGTCTTACTAAGTAGACCAGGCTAACCTTGAGCTCCAGAGGCCCACCTGCCTTTGCCTCCTCTGTTGGGGTTAAAAGCATAGGAAAGAGTTCTGTAGTTACATAAATTTGCGAACTGTTACATTAAAATAAACAATTTTTCCCCCTTTCTCTCCTACTGCATGCTTTGTTTCTTTGTACAACCAAATGCCTTCTCTTGGACCCATGCAAGGAGGCCCCACATAATAATGGCCCCCAGCACGCTTACTCCTGTGACCTGCGTAGTTCTTTCTGATCTGTACTGTCACTTTGCACTGAGTGTTCTTGCTACTTTGCTTCTCCTTCAAGAGGCTCTGAACAGTTTTTTTGTTTCAAAAAAAATTTTTTTTCTTTAAATATTTATTTATTATGTATACAACATTCCTTCCATGTATGCCTGCAGGCCAGAAGGGGCACCAGACCTCATTACAGATGGTTGTGAGCCACCATGTGGTTGCTGGGAATTGAACTCAGGACCTTTGGAAGAGCAGGCAATGCTCTTAACCACTGAGCCATCTCTCCAGCCCTCAAAAAAATTTTAAGTTACTGTTTGTGCATCTCTCATCTCTAGTCAGAGAATAACTTGTGGGAGTCAGTTCTCTCCTTGTAACACGAGTGCTAGGGACGGAACTAAGGGTGTCAGTGGTGGCTGACTCTTCCCACTGAGCCATCTCGGTGGTCCTGTATCTTCTGAAACAGGGTCTCCGTATTCCCTATTCAACCTCGAGTGCTGGGATTACAGGATATGCTCACCACACCTAGCTGTGAGCAGTCCTATATAAACCATGTTTTGTGAATGGTGAGTGTACGGAATGAACACATGGAACCTAGTGTTGGCTAAGGTTCCGTTGATACATACTGCCCGCACTCCCAGGTTCAGGATCCAACACAGGGCTTCACCAGGGCTGGGCAGATGTCCCACCATTTAACCACATCCCTAGGTCTGTTTCATGTTCTTTTGCATACCCTTCATAGGACCAGTGTTTTGACAGAGCTTTGGGAAAAATTCTTTTGATCTTATTTTAGCTGGCACCGAGTCTGTGATGAACATGGTGGGATATAGGTTTCCAGAGTTCTTACACCGTAACAGCTTTGTTTTTCCACCGTCCCAGGCTGGCCTTGTATAACTCCCGGTTCCTGAATCTCTGCTCAGAGATGGATGGTCGAGTCCGTCCCCTTGTGTATACCATACGCTGCTGGGCTCAGCATAATGGCCTGTCAGGTGAGAATGAGGACAGGCTTGGCCCGAGCTGGTGTCCGGCAAAGGCAGAGACTTAGAGAAAATACTTCTTCCTAACTGGAATTCTTGGTTATTATCCAGGGGGCGGCCCCCTTCTCAATAACTACGCCTTGACGTTGCTCGTGATCTACTTCCTTCAGACCAGAGACCCTCCAGTGCTTCCTACTGTGGCCCAGCTCACCCAGAGATCAGGTACTGCAGAACAGCCTCTACTCCTACTCCCTCGTCTTCATCTCGACTATCACCCCATTTCCTACCCGTTTCTCCCCAGTCTTCCTACTTCCAGTCTGACCCTCTCTTCTTTACTGTCACAGGTGAAGGGGAGCAGGTCGAAGTTGATGGCTGGGACTGTAGTTTCCCCAAGGATGCCTCACAGCTGGAGCCAAGCACCAACATAGAGCCTCTCAGTGAGTCTGGGGGATCCAGGAGAGAACTGACAGCGATACTAAGCTCTGGAATAGGAAACATTTAACATACACAGTGCAAGACACAGTGTAGGAAGAGCCCCTGCAGGTTTCTGCAGCTGGTTGGCTCTGAGTGTTGACACCTAGCTGTCTTTGATCTGCCTTTTGTGATTGCTACCCTGTCTCCCGCTCCTTCTGTTTGAAGTCTTATTTGAGTGTTTCCTAGGGGTTCAAAGCCTGTGCAAACTTGGTTTTGGAAAAACCTAGCAAACTGTGGTATTCCTTGATTTGCATTTGGCATTGTCCCTTTGAGAGGCCCAGATATGATGTTTTGAGATACGGAAATGAACTTGCTAAAGGCATACTCATGTGCAAGGTATAGTCTTTGCTTGGTTTTTTTTTTGGGGGGGGGTAGCAAGAGACAAGGTTTCTTTATAGCTTTGGAGTAACTCACTCTGTGGACCAGGATGATCTGGAACGCACGCCTGTCTCTTCCTCCTGAGTGCTGGGATTAAAGGCGTGCGCTAACCCTGCCCTTTTTTGGTTTTATGAGACAGGCTTTTTTTTTTTCTTTTTTTTTTCTTTTTTGGTTTTTCAGACAGAATTTCTTTGTAGCTTTTGGAGTCTGTCCTGGAACTAGCTCTTGTAGACCAGGCTGGCCTCGAACTCACAGAGATCTCTGCCTGCCTCTGCCTCCCGAGTGCTGGAATTAAAGGCGTGTACCACCACTGCCCGGTATGCAGGGTACAGTTTTCACGGTAGCCCCATGGCTGCTGTTTTAAGGATGTAAAAACCGTATCTTGGACTGGGTGGTGGTCTCAGTGAATTTGAGGCCAGCCTGGTCTACAGAGCAAATTCCAGGACAGCTAGGACTGTTACACAGAGAAACCCTGTCTTGAAAAACCAAAAACAAACAACAACAACAACCAAAAACAAAAACAAAAAACTGGGCAGGTAGGTAAACTGGGCTGCTCTTCAGGTCAAGCAGCAGCATGGGGCAGGACATGGCTGAGAAGCTGGGTTTCTCAGGAGACTTCTGAAGCCCTAAGAAGGGAAGAATGTCCTACTGAAGTAGCTGCAGGGATGTCCCAGTTATGGCTTCTGAGTGACCCCCTTTTCCTGCCTCTTCCAGGTTCCCTGCTGGCCCAGTTCTTCTCCTGTGTTTCTTCCTGGGATCTTTCTGGCTCCCTGCTGTCCCTGCGGGAAGGTCAGGCTTTGCTGGTGGCAGGGGGCCTGCCTTCTGATCTTTGGGAGGGGCTGCGCCTTGGCCCCATGAATCTCCAGGACCCCTTTGAGCTGAGTCACAATGTTGCAGCTAATGTAACCAGTCGAGTGGCTAGACGTCTGCAGAGCTGTTGTGGAGCAGCAGCCAGTTACTGCCGAAGTCTCCAGTTCCAGCAACGTTCTTCCCGGGGCCGGGACTGGGGACTGCTCCCACTTCTGCAGCCCAGCTCCCCTAGCGCCCTGCTGTCTGCCAAGCTCATCCCCTTACCCCCTGCCCCCTTTCCTCAAATCATTATGGCTCTGGTGCGTGTGTTAAAGGAAGCGCTTGGATGCCATATAGAACAGGGAACCAAGAGACCACGGTCAGAAGGAGCCCGAACCAAAGACTCTCTCCTGGGAGGGACAAACAAAAGACAGAGACTAGATGGGCAAGAGAAGAGCTGTGAGGAGGGGAAAGAGGAGCCACAGGGATGTGCAGGGGAGCATGGTGAAAATGGGGTGAAAGAGAAGGTAACAGAGTTGGGAGAGGCACCTCAGGACAGGACCTTGTTGAGCTCTGGACCACCAGGGGATCTGACCCGGATGCCTGTAAAGTGTCTAGACAAGCTGGCTGAGCAGAAGCCCATGGAACCCGAAGTGGCTGAAGAAGGGTCTAAGGATGAGACAGGGAAGGAGGCATCACACCTGTCATCAGCGAGCTGGCGTTGTGCCCTGTGGCACCAAGTGTGGCAGGGGAGGCGGCGTGCCCGGAGACGATTACAGCAGCAAACCAAAGAAGAAGGCAGAGGAGGTCCCCCCTCTGGAACAGAGTGGCTGGCAATGGAGGCTCGTGTAACCCAGGAACTGAAAGGACTGAACAGTGAGCAACAGAGGCCACAGGGGGAGCCTCTCCTCACTTTTGTGGCATCCGTCTCCCAGGCTGACCAGACACTCAGTGTGGTGCCAGTCCAAGATTCCCAAGGCCTATTCCCCGGTCTTCATCATTTTCTACAGGTTTTTCTCCCTCAAGCACTTAAAAATCTCCTTAAGTGAGGAGCCAGACCGCAAAGACAATAAAGCTGCTAGTTTATTTAATAGACATTGGACAACTTTGATTTCTACCTGGTGACACCTTTCTTCCCTGCCTTAATGTAGCTTCTGCCCTGCTTGGCCTGACCACCTTAAAACAGTCGTTATGTTCACTTCTGAGGTCTCCTTCCCACCTCTTACCACATTCAGGGAGTGCCACCACCACAAGGCAAAGACACTGATTTCTGCTGCCCCAGGTCATGGGAAGCACCATAAATTTTGGGTCTAGGGTTTGTCTAGTCTAACCTTTAGTACTTGAGTGAGTTCAGATTGCCCTTAGGTTGGATACAAGGTTTTCAGATTTGGATATGTGTAAATTATTGTATCAAACTGGCCTGCCTTACCCGACGCTCTGGGGCGCGGCCCAGCCTGAGAGGTGCAGGTGACATGGCAAGTTGGTCCGGTCTCCTTTGTTGTAGAAGTTAGCAGTAAGGTTGTTTAATCAGAGCAGACCTACTTTCAGGATGTTTTCGGCCATGGGCCCCGGCTGGACAGACAATCCCTTCACCGAAGAAGCCGAACAGGAACAAAAGTAAATCGCCAACCCTTCCTTGCAGCTTTGGTTGCCTGTAGTTCATAGTCAGCTAGAGCTGCTAGCGGTCGAGGGGCGGTGCTTCCGCCGGGTTCTCACACTCTCCCCGCCCTGGGGGAGCTCCGTCTTCTATCAGGCTTCCGATTGGTCGGCCACAGGGGCGGGGCAGGCCTGCCCATAGCCATACTACGCAGGCGCCATCTCTGCGTTCCAGGCAGTGGGCCCCACCCCTTTTTCCAACTCAGCGCTGCTGGAGACGGAACTGTCGTGCGTGTGCCTTTTATGCCGTCCTCGCTTTCCGGCCGCTGTTTCCGCCCGGCTGTCCCCTTACCCCCTCCCTTGTTTCCCTGGCGGCTTACTTTGCGGCAGCACCGACAGCCCCACCCCCTTTCTCTGCGGAATCACCATGGCGGCTGGGGTAAGTTTGCCGGCTCCGGTGATCCAGGTCACCCCATCCACCGCCATCCTTTGACTGAATCGGGTCAGTGGGCGCCGGGAGAGTTCCAGACACAAACGGAGAGCCGATCTGGGGCCCACAGACCATACCGCCATGGAGCAGGGTTCCTAGGGCCTGAAGGGGAACTGGGGCTGGGAGGCCAGAGGTGGAATGTTCTGGGGTTGAGGAGAAAAGAGATGATGGCTCTCCACTGTCAGGGTCTTTAAAAAGTGGTTCAGCTGCGCTGCCATCTTAAGATGTGGCGTCTCGGCAGGTTGGTGGAACTTTTGCGACCGTTTTGGGGGTCAACAGAGGGAACAGTGAAAAAGGAGAGGGTCCTTGTGGGCAGAGACGACTGACACAGTTAGAGCTGTCTTTCGGGGAGGTTTGAGAGCCAGAGGAATAAGGAACCCTGAAGTCAGACCGTATGGACCCCTCTGATCAGGTTTTAATAGGGAGATAACCGGGAAACATCGCAGGACAGGACCAGAGGGATGTTAGTGTGCGGCGAGAAGAGACGGGCTTTTTTAGGAAGAGGAGTCGATGAGCAGATCATGCCATCAGAGGCCAGCGTGGCTGGTTTGAGGGGAACATGGAAATGTATGGTCGTTGTGTGTACTTGGGAAGTTCTACAAGCCTGGCCGTAGTCATGTACTGGGTCACCACGAATGAATGAATGAAACAAGGGCTCAGGGAGACGTGGACGCGTGTGTATTTGGGCAGATGGGAGTCTGTTGGCCAGGAAGTTTGGAAGGGAAGAATGCTGCTAGAGATGTCCTTAAGGGAGGTCATATCTGTCGGCAAGCTTTATTTAGCAGCTGGTATGTAGTTCTGTTCTTGGTATTTCAGAGGACTCTGATTACACAGGGCATACTCAGTTAATTTGTTCAGCAGAAGGAGTAAAAATGAGTCAAAGGCATTGGGATTGCGGGGAAGTGTGGGAAGTAGCCTTCAGGATTGTTTTACTCATGTCCGTTCTCCACCCTTTCTCTTAGACCCTGTACACATATCCTGAAAACTGGAGAGCCTTCAAGGCCCTCATTGCTGCTCAGTACAGTGGGGCTCAGGTCCGCGTGCTCTCCGCACCACCCCACTTCCACTTTGGCCAAACCAACCGCACCCCTGAATTTCTCAGAAAATTTCCTGCTGGCAAGGTGAGTGGGGAAGCAGAGACCCCAAAGAGCCCAAGAATTTTTTTCTGTAGATAGCCTCCACATTCTTAAAAATTTCCTGGGATGAAAGGCCCTGAGTTTGATTGCAATCCAAGCACCTAAAAGGAAAAAGTCATTTTGAAGGCTCTGGTAATCCCAGCATTCTGGAGACTGAGGCAGGAGGATTGTGTGAGGTCAGCCTATATAGTCTAGTAAGAAGAGCCTGCCTATAAAGGGAAAAAAGTTGGAGGAATGTATAGTTATGAAGGGAAATTGAGAGCTGCTCAGCGACTGTCAGAGTTACAAACCTGCTTTATATTTGTGGGATGAAATGTATTTTGGCCAAGTGTTATCTGTACACATATATTAAGTTTCTTGTGAGTTGGATTCTTATCCCAAAGGGCTTAAGTAGAGCTAAATATCCAAAGCTGAGTGTGGAGGAGGGCAGATGCTCTATGTGGGTTGTCCCTAATGCTGTAGGTAGTGGAGTTGTAGATGTGGGACTGTCTGCCATCCGTACCTCAATATATTGTTTCTTTGGAGATAAGGTCTCGGTAGCCCTGGCTGGTTTCAGACTCAGACTGTTGGGATTAAGGGTATGGCACCTTAATTTCACATTTTAACCATGTTTGAATTCTTAGTCCCAATACTAAATTCAGATTACAGGGGTTACTGAGTATGCTTCATTCCTGAGTTCTAGTAATGTCACAAGTTTGCATAGCAATGGCTGTCTTTTTAACATTCTTGTGTAGAACAATTTAACCCCGAGAATTGGCCAGTGAGAAATCCCCATGCATACTACGTTTGTCTTTTCACTGCTTTGTCCCCAGGTTCCAGCATTTGAGGGTGATGATGGATTCTGCGTGTTTGAGAGCAATGCCATCGCCTATTATGGTAATTTGTGGGGATACAGGTTTTAGAGGTTCTGGGGATGAGGCTGTCGACGTGGCTGGGAGTAACTGTAGTGGACAAGGTGGAATCCTAGAGACCTGGGTTGGTTTTGGCCTTGACCTATATAAATTCTAAGCTTGATGTTCTGCCTTTGCAGTAAGCAACGAGGACCTGCGGGGAAGTACTCCAGAGGCAGCAGCTCAGGTGGTGCAGTGGGTGAGCTTTGCTGACAGTGATATCGTCCCTCCAGCCAGCACCTGGGTGTTCCCCACCTTGGGCATCATGCACCATAACAAACAGGTGTGCTTTGGGACTTGGGGAGGGGCTAGGCACAGAGATGGGGTCAGCTCCTGCATTTTGGGAATAGGAAATAAAGAGATGGAGGAAAAGATGTCAGGGACGTGTGAAAACTAGTAAGGGATTACCATCAGTTTAGTGGGAAATAAAAGTCATGTTGACCATGAAGAAATGTAACGTGAGTGTTTAGCTCTAATAAATTTGAGGTGATCCAAGATTCTAATGATAGGATGGGGGCTGAGCCAATGCTTGCTTATTAAATGGCTCTTAATTCTGTTAGTTGGAGAGCACAGGGAAAGGCACTTGGTACTCACTAAACTTGAGTATTCAAAACAACAGGCCACCGAAAATGCAAAAGAAGAGGTGAGGCGAATCCTGGGGCTGCTGGACACTCATTTGAAGACAAGGACTTTCTTGGTGGGTGAGCGAGTGACTCTGGCTGATATCACAGTTGTCTGTACCCTTCTGTGGCTCTACAAGCAGGTAAGGTTTGAAAAGAACTCGTTTGACAGAGGGTTGACTAGTACTGGGGAGCCCTGGGTTCTGCTTTGGAGGCCAGTTAATAGCTGTAGGGATTCCAGGATTGAGTTCTGTGGCTGTTTTTATTTTAGGTGATGTTGCTTATTTTCTTGAGAATCTGGGTTTAATTTAAAGATGGGTAAGGGTAGGGGTGGTGGCTTACACTTGTAATCTTATTGCTTGAGGTACTGAGGCAGGAGGATCACTCTGGTATGAGGCCAACCTGGGCTATATAGTGAGAGCAAAAATTAAAGGTAGGTAAGAGGCACGGATGGCTCCTATAGCATCAAGGGCTGCTGGAGGCTTCATTATTCACTGGTGCAGAGAGAGGGGTATACGAATTCTCACAGTTCTTTATTTTACTTATAAATTCAAGGTGGTAGCAATCACTATTTGGCTTACTTTTTTTTTAAAACAAAATTTTTCACTTACATGTATTTGCATGTATGTATGTATGTATGTACATTATGTGTGCAGATCTCAAGGGTTTGTGAGCTACCATGTGGGTCCTGGAAATCAAATCAGAGTCATCTAGAAGAACAGTCATTTTTTATTTGTTTTGATTTATGAATTTATGTGCATTGGTGTTTTACCTGCATGTATGTCTGTGTGAGGATGCCAGATCCTTTGGAACTGGAGTTAAAGACATTTTGTGAGCTGTCATGTGAGTACTGGGACTCGAACCTAGGAGCTCTGGAAGAACAGCCAGTGAGTGCTCTTAACTGCTGAGCCATCTCTCTAGCCCCTCAGGTTATTATTATTTTTTTCCTTAATGTTGTATTGATTTCCAAGCAACATCTGGTCCAGAGTACAGTGGGAACAAAGAGAAAAGTGATTGTGTGCTGGACCATGTGCCTCCCGCAGTCATGCTAGTGCTTTCCTGCCCACAACACAGCTAGTAAGTGCTCAAGTACTGCTTGAACCCAGGTACTTCAGAACTTGGAGTTCCTGGCTTCTGTGTGTAGTAGGAGAGCCACTTGTTTGTTTCCGGCTACTCGGCCCCAAAATAATAACAGAAACCATATTATTTGCAATACTGTGGCCAATCGCTTAAGTGTATTTCTGTCTAATTCATATCTTAAATTAACCCATCTCCATTAATCCGTGTATCACCACGAAGCTGTGGCTTACTGGGTAAAGTTCCATCATCTGCTACATGGTGGGGCTACATGGCTTTTCTCTGATTCCACCTCCTTTCTCCCAGCATTCAGTTTAGTTTTCCCCTACTCTGTCTTATCATAGACCAAGGCAGATTCTTTTCATTAACCAATAGTATTCACAGCATACAAAGGAGAATCCCACATCATCATCATCAGATGACAAAATTTATCTCACCCCCTTCTATCTTTGGCAAATTTGAAAACGATGGGCTGGAGAGACGGGTTCACAGTTAAGAACACTTGCTGTGCTTTCAGAGGTCACCCAGCACCAGTATGGTGCCTCCTAATTGTAACTCTATTTCTAGGAGATGTGATGTCCTCTTCTGGCGTCTCTGAGCACTAGGAATGTATGTGGTGCACAGACATGTGCGGGCAAACACCAATATACATAAAAACAAAAAATAAATTATGACTTTCTTAAGATAGTAGTGTGGGGCCAGGCGGTGGTGGTGTACACCTTTAATCCCAGCACTTGGGAGGCAAAAGCAGGAGGATTTCTGTGAGTTCGAGGCCAGCCTGGTCTACAAAGCCAGGACTGTTAAGAGAAACCCTGTCTCGAGAAACAACAAAAGTGTGGGACTGAAGAGATAACTCAGCACTTAAGAGCACTCCTTTTGCAGAGGATTCAGGCTCAAGTCCCAGTATACACATGGCAGCTTATAAATAACTCCAGCTCAAGGGGAGTCCAATACCTTCTGGTCTCAGTGAGCACCAGGCATTCACATGGTGCATAGATATAAATGGAAGGAAAACACTCAAATATGTAAAAATGAAATAAATCTTAGATTTTGTTTTTGTTCTTTTGAGACAGGCTTTCTCTGCAATAGTCCTGTCTGTCTTGGAACTTGATCTGTAGACCAGGCTGGCCTCACTCACAGAGATCGGCCTGCCTCTGCCTCCGAAGTGCTGGGATTAAAGGCGTGGGCCAACACTGCCTGGCAAATCTGAAAAGTTTTTAAAGAGGACAGTGAGTTTCTGTGAAGCAGTTAGAAGGACTGTACTGTTTGTGCAGGAGTTATACTGTGTTGCTGAGCTATGCTTTAGTCTCAGCTTTGGTTGTATCATAAATATAGATTGTAGTTGCAGGGTAGAGCTAGAATGGGGCCCGTGGCACAGTTTACCTGGCGTGCTCTAGCTTCCATTCCCTGCTGTGTACACAAAGTGTCTTTTTTTTGGGTCAGCTTATTTAGCAAAATACATTTCTAAGCACTCCAACTCTCCTACCTTTGGACGCTGTGTTGGAACCCAGTGCCTTGTGCTTTCTGGGTGGCTTACGTTCTGCCACTGAGCCACATCCCCAGCCCTGTATTCTTAGATAGGCGCCATTAGAGACTTGTTGAATCTAACTTAAGAAAATTTTGTTGACATGAAATTTAAAAGAATAGACTGGAAATGCTTATGTAAAAGAGCAAAAAAAAAAGTATTTTTGAATTATTTTTATTAAGCTATATATATTTTTTCCACTCCTCCCTCTTTCCTCCCCTTCTACCCTCTCTCAAGGTCCCCATGCTCCCTATTTACTCAGGGGATCTCATCGTTTTACTTTGTATGTAGATTAGATTCATGTATGTCTCTGTTAGGGTCCTCTTTGTTGTCTAGGTTCTTGGGATTGTGACTTGTAGGCTGGTTTTTCTTTGCTTTGTGTCTAAGAGACACTTATGAGTGAGTACATGTGATATTTGTCTTTCTGGGTCTGGGTTACCTCACTCTATAATTTTTAGATCCATCCATTTGTTCGCAAATTTCAATGCATCATTTTTTTTCTGGTGGTGTTTCATTGTGTAAATGTACCACATCTTCTTCATCCATTCTTTGGTTGGGGGCATTTAGGTTGTTTCCAGGTTCTGGCTATGACAATAATGCTTCTATAAACATAGTTGAGCATATCCTTATGGTATGATCCTTTAGGTATATACCCAAAAGTCGTATTGCTGGGTCTTGAGTTAGGTTAAAACAGTAAGTGTTAGGTAGAATAATAGTATATAAAGGGGTAATAACAACCATCCTTTTAGATTGAGCTGTAAAAGCAGAAGAAAGAAGCACCTGAAATCCCAGCACTGAGGCTGGAGATCATGTGGAAGCCTATTTGGGTTATGCAATAACACTGACTGAAAAATAGAAAAAGGAGACTGGAGAGAACGTAATTGTTTTTTTTTTTTTTTTTTTTTTTGTGGTTTTTCGAGACAGGGTTTCTCTGTGGCTTTGGAGCCTGTCCTGGAACTAGCTCTCTAGACCAGGCTGGTCTCGAACTTACAGAGATCCGCCCACCTCTGCCTCCCGAGTGCTGGGATTAAAGGCGTGCGCCACCATCGCCCGGCGAGAACGTAATTGTTAAAGGTGCTCACTGGCTACTCTTCCAGAGGACTAAGGTTCAGTTCCCAACACCCATATGGCTCACAATCAACTGTAACTCCAGTTCCGAGATCTGATTCTATCTTCTGGCTTCAAGGGACACTACACATATGTTGTACACAGATACATGTTGACAAAATTTTCGTATTCATGAAGCTATTGGCTTAAAAGTTAAGGGCCCTGACTTCTCTTCCAGAGGTCTTGAGTTTAATTCCCAGCAACCACGTGGCGGCTTGCACCATTTGTAATGAGATCAGATGCCCTCTTCTGGTCTGTAGGCATACATGCAGGCAGAACACTATATATAATAATAAAATCTACATTCAGGAGATGTAGTAATTTAAGGTTCTGCTTCCTGGGAGTAGAGAGGAAAGTGGAACCAGAGGTAAGGATTTTGTGCTCTGGTTTGAAATCTATTTGCAAACTTTGCACTGTTGACTTTGTTCTGTCCTTCTGTCCTGGCAGGTCTTAGAGCCTTCTTTTCGCCAGGCCTTCCCCAATACCAACCGATGGTTCCTCACCTGCATTAACCAGCCCCAGTTCAGGGCAGTCTTGGGGGAGGTGAAGCTGTGTGAGAAGATGGCCCAATTTGATGGTAAGTCTGAAGAGACAGCATGTGGTCAGGGTCAGGGTCCAGTTTGTTCTGTCACCCCCTGATTTACATAGCCTTTGACTTGTGGTGACCCACAGAACATAGTCACTGTAAGACATTGGAATGCAGTGCACATGATAATGTGGCTTGTTCTTGATGTTTGTTTGGACAACCAAGTGGTGGTTCTTGCCAATCTTTTTCCCTGCTTGCTGCAGGGTATGGAGGAAAATGGAAAGAAGCAATATATTTCCTTTCCTGTCTCCTTTACTAGCCAAGAAGTTTGCAGAGAGCCAGCCTAAAAAAGATACTCCAAGGAAAGAAAAGGGTTCACGAGAAGAGAAACAGAAGCCCCAGGCTGAACGGAAAGAGGAGAAAAAGGCAGCTGCCCCAGCTCCTGAGGAGGAGATGGATGAGTGTGAGCAGGCACTGGCTGCTGAGCCTAAGGCCAAGGACCCCTTTGCTCACTTGCCCAAGAGGTAAGCATGTTGGAAGGCATTCTTAACCCTTGTTCATCTCGCATGTAGGGTTGCAATATTTGGTTGTTTGTGTAAATACTGATGTATGTGAGTAAGGGTAGTCCAGGCTGACTTGAGCTGTGTGACAGAGGATGCCCTTGAATTTCTGACTCATCTTCCTGCCTCCACCTGGGATGTACTAATCTGGAAGTCCTGTTTTTGTTTATTTTTTTTTTTGTTTTGTTATTGATTTTGGTCTTTCTAGACAGGATTTCTCTGAAGCTCTGGCTGTTCTAGAACTTGATCTGTAGATCAGACTGGCCTTGAACTCAGAGATCTGTCTACCTTTGCCTCCCCAGTGCTGGTATTAGATAGAGGTGTATTGCACCACTGCCCTGCTTTCTTCTGCTTTTTTTAAGACAGGGTATCAGCTGGGCAGTGGTGGTGCACGCCTTTAATCTCAGCACTTGGAAGGCAGAGGTAGGCGGATCTCTGTGAGTTCAAGGCAAGCCTGGTCTATAAGGGCTAGTTTCAGGACAGGCTCCAAAGCTACAGAGAAACCCTGTCTCGAAAAACCAAAAGAAGAAGAAGACAGGGTATCACTATGTAGTCCTGACTGACCTGGAACTCTTTGCATGGACCAAACTGCCAAAAAATCACAGAGACCACCTGCCTCTGCCTACCGAATCCTGGGGTGCACCACTATGTCAGAAGTCCCTTTTATTTGTTGTGTATGTCTTTGTGCCCCTGGGTGCATCTGTAAAGGCATTTCTCCTTTTGAAATCTCTGTCTTAACCTGGAGCTTGAACCCCCAAGATCTACTTCTCTCTAGCCAACAACCCTAGCACTGGGAATTACAAATGCTAGCTACTGTGTAAGTGCTAGGGATCTGAATTCAGTTCCCCATGCTTGCATACCAAAGCAAGCAGTTTCCCCACTGAGTTATGTCCTCAATCTGTTAGAATTCTCTTTTTCTAACAGATGGGCAAAGGTAGAGACTTAGTTTTCTTTTTCTTGTGTTTTGGTTTGTTTTTGTTTGTTTTGTCTCACTGTATCTCAAAGGCAGTCTCAGGTATGGCAGGCTAGTCTCACTGAGACTGTAGCTAAGAGTGACGTTAATCCCTCCAGGTCCTCCTTGTCTCAAGTGTTGGATTGCTTACAGGAGCTACCACACTTCACTTCCCTTAGGGCAAGTCTAGCCATCCTGGAACTCACAGAGACACAGAGATCCGCTTTGCTTTCTGTCTCCTGAGTGCTGGGATTGAAGGAGTGTGCCACCATGTCCGACATCCCCTTCGGCTTTTTGGGGTTTTGAGAAGGTTTCTTTGTAGCTGTGACTGTTGTAGAAATGGCCTCGAACTCACAGAGATCCCTCTGCTTCCTTGAGTGCTGTGGGCTTAAAGGTGTGTACCACCACCGTTGGGCCCCTTAGACTTTTTTTTTTTTCCCCTTAGACTTTTTAATATGAAATTGAAGTCAGAGACTTAGCTAGCATTAGTCAGAGACCCTATGTTCAAGGTTTCATTCTAGTCCCTTTAAGATCTCTAGCTAGATGTGTTTCGGGAGCTTATATTGTTTTTCTCTTTGTGTGTATATATGTATACACACATACACTATATATTTATTTTAGGGTGCTAAGTGTTTTTTTTTTT
The DNA here is from genome assembly GCF_018167655.1 of Microtus oregoni. NCBI lineage: Eukaryota > Metazoa > Chordata > Mammalia > Rodentia > Cricetidae > Microtus > Microtus oregoni. The sequence continues at coordinate 49,260,611 of NW_024543071.1, read as the reverse complement.
TTTTTTTTTTTTTTTTTGGTTTTTCGAGACAGGGTTTCTCTGTGGTTTTGGAGCCTCTCCTGGAACTAGCTCTTGTAGACCAGGCTGGTCTCGAACTCACAGAGATCCGCCTGCCTCTGCCTCCCGAGTGCTGGGATTAAAGGCGTGCGCCACCACCGCCCGGCTAGGGTGCTAAGTGTTGAACTTGGGGCTTCACCCATTCTTATGCATCCTGGGCCATCTAGCTCTACCATCAATCCTAACTTTTTGAGGCAGGATCTTGTTACATCCCTATGTTGAGATTACAGGTGCAGACCATACCTGATCTGTTACTTGGGGAAAAACAGATGGAATGTGAAAAGGTCGCCAGGCCTACCTTTTAGCTGGAAGGGGGAGGTTCTAAGGTTTCAGGCCCCTTTGAAGAGTTGTCTGGTGGACATTTGGAGACCAGTCTGGGAACTGGTGGTTAAAGGGCAGATTTCTGGCTCTGCTAGACTCTTGCTACAGACCTTGGACTAGACTCACCATTTACTTATCTGTAAAATGAGAGAAGGGTAGCAGTGTGACTTAGGCGATGTAACGATTGAGTGAAATAATGTGATATTTAGACCGAGTCTATTTATATTGAGTCAGGGTCTTGTGTAGCTCAGGCTGGCCTTGGAGCTGTTATGTCTGAGAATGACTTTGGACTTTGGATCCTGCTGCTTCTACCTCTTAAGCACTGAGAGTGTGGTGCATATCATTTCTAACTTGAAGCGATATTTATGCCTTTGGGGGGTGGTGTTTGAGACAGGGTTTCTCTTTGTAGCCTTGGCTATCCTGGAACTCAGTCTGTAGACCAGGCTGACCCCGAACTCACAGAGATCCTTCTGCCTCTGCCTCCTAAGTGCTGGGATAAAAGGGATGCGCCTTACTGCGTGGCCATTTATTATTACTTTTTAAAGACTTATTTTTTTATTTTATGTGTAGGAGTGTTGCCTGCATGTTTGTATGTGCACCATACCATGTGCATGCCTAATACTCGAGGAGGTCAGAAGAGGGTGTCAGATCCCCTGGAACTGGAGTTAGATATTGTTGAGAAACATTTATAGTTGGAAAGAGAAAATAATAGAACCTGAGCCATGGGGGAAATGCCTCCTGTGGCTATGCTAGCTTTCGTGGCTCTGTCTATCTGACCCTGTGTGTCAGGTTACTTTGGTAACCTTTTCTTTGGTAAATTTTTCCGTATGCAAACTTGTTACTGGACAGAGAGGGACTAAGGATCTGGGCATAAACACTTGCATTTCCGTTCCAGCCTGTAACCTAGAAGGCCTGTGTGGTGGGGAGGAGAGAGGTGGGGAGTTTGACCTGAGCATTCCTGGGGAATGTCTGGGAGGGGCACTAGAAGGAAGAACAGACTCTTGCTTTTAGCCACCACATGAGGGCAGCAGCCAGCCGTGTCCTCCCATGCTGGACTCTGGGATGCTATGTGTCCTGGCTTCCTCCTCGTGCATGTCTAGCACTCATAGGCCCAGAAGTGTCTTACTTCGTCTTGTTTATGCTCCAGCTCCATCCTCTAGCTCTCTTTGCTCCTATGCTGTTAGTGTCTGTCACTGCGTTATAGGGGCCACTTACACCAAGCCAGTAAACGCTAGGTGAAAACGCCAGTGGCCTAGAGATACTTTGCAGATGCAGCAGGACTTTCTCCTTATTGGCCTCCTTTTGTTTTCTCTTTAGTACCTTTGTGTTGGATGAGTTTAAGCGTAAGTACTCCAACGAGGACACCCTCTCCGTGGCGTTGCCATATTTTTGGGAGCACTTTGATAAGGACGGCTGGTCCCTGTGGTATGCTGAATATCGCTTCCCTGAGGAGCTCACCCAGACCTTTATGAGTTGCAACCTCATCACTGGTGAGAAGAGGAGTGGGCCTGGGAGGAGGGTGATCAAGGTAGTGGGGACTGGATTCCAGAGGCTGAATAGTCTCCTCTTTTCCCTCCAGGCATGTTCCAGCGATTGGACAAACTGAGGAAGAATGCCTTTGCTAGTGTCATCCTCTTTGGAACCAACAACAGCAGCTCCATTTCTGGCGTTTGGGTCTTCCGAGGCCAAGAACTTGCCTTTCCGGTGAGGATGGTACTGGGGGTAGTCTCTTCAAGTAGGCAAGAGTCTAGGGAACTCTGGGGGTCCTTTGCCTGGGCCAGAGGGTATGAGGGAAGGGTTCTGGATTGTACACCGGAAGTATGTTCACGTCAGTGTGAGTCCTGATGTCTGAGCTGGGAGTTGCAGGGATGTGAAGTGGTGTCCAGTGCCTAACCTCATACCTCTGTACTGCTTTTTATCCCCAGCTAAGTCCAGATTGGCAGGTGGACTACGAGTCATATACATGGCGGAAACTGGATCCTGGTAGCGAGGAGACCCAGACCCTGGTTCGAGAGTACTTTTCCTGGGAGGGGGCCTTCCAGCATGTGGGCAAAGCCGTCAATCAAGGCAAGATCTTCAAGTGAACATGTCTTGCTGTCGCCTAGCTGCCTGCACCTACCCTTCAGGGGAGATGGGGGTCATTAAAGGAAACTGAACATTGAACCCTTTTGTGCCCTGCCTCCTTTGTGAGTGGTGGCTTCTTCAGAGTTGTTGCCTGTGGGAAGAGCAGGAGTAGAGGCCTGGCCTCGCTTTCGCCTTTGCTTCCTGCTTCCCACAATGATGTTCTCCTTGGGGAAGAGGAAAAGCAGACTGGGTGGTGACGTGGGGTTTAATTACTAACAGAAATTGTATTCCCGGACCTTGACCGTTGAAGAGCGTGTCTGTTGATGATGCTGAGCCGTGGAGTAGCACACAGTATGAGGGGGATTTGTGTTTTGTCATAGCTTTTGTCCTCTGTCCTGTAGTCCTCGTGCTCAGATACCTTATGTAATGGTGCGGGTGCTTTCATAGGACCTATGTATATCCATTGCAGTTAAATGTTCCACACAAGTTTGTTACTCTCTAGTTGAAGAAAACCTGCTTAGTGTGGTACAGGTAATTTTTGTTGGATGGGGGTGTGCACGTGTCCTGTGGGCCTTAAGCATACCAGCTCCCCAGTTCCAAGTGTTGGGAAGGCTTATTTCCTCACAGGTGGCTTATGGGGTGCTTAGGTGAGTGGGTGGGTGGGTGACACCGCCCAGGCCTGCAGCTTCAGTGCTACAAATATGCTAGAAGACTAGCTACTTGGGCTAGACCCTGGGCTCTTGGTCCTTACCAGGCACTGGGTCAGCTCTGATCATCTACTTTGTTTTAAAGATGTGTGTTTGTTGTGTGTACATTCTGCATGGATATGCAGGTACCCCAGGAGGTTACAAGAGGGCATTGGAGCCCCCAGAGCTGCTCAGTGTTGGTTCTGGGGAACTAAACTCAGGTCATTAGGAAGAGTAAGTGCTTTTACTGCTGGGCCATCTTTTAGGCTCCAGGTTGTTTCTGAAACAGTTCTTGCTAATAGTCCAGGCTGTCTTCAAACGGAAGACCCTGCCTCAGCCTCCAAGCTTTAGAGTTACAAATGTGGGTGCTGCCACCCTGGGTTTGGTACCTCTGCTTTCTAACAGGGAAGTTTGGGGGTGGTTCACAATAACTCCAGGTAAACACATCTGAGGTGGACACTGGCTGCTGATGTCACCCTGAAGCCCAGAGTACCAAATCATTGGGGTTGCTTCCTAATAATCTGCTGAGGCCAACGGTTACTATTAATTCCTGACTTTGAACTTGATTTTATTACATTTTCAGGATTTGGGGTTTTTCTGTTTTCATTTGTTTTTTAAATGATCTCACTGTAGCTTAAGCTAGCAGTGACCCTTTCTGTTCTGGCTTCCCAAGTGCTGGAGTTCCAGGAATGAGCCACCATATGCAGGTGTTTCCCTAAGTTCTAGTAGCTTACATTAGAATTAGACACTAGGCTTGGTCCATACCTCGGTGTGGTATGAGAGTGCTTGCCCAGTGTCCCTGTGGTCAGTCCTGTAGTGCATACATCGGATGTGGTGGCATATGCCTGTAATCTCAGCAACTAGAAGGCAGAGGCAAGACTGCTGCAAGCTTGAGGCCATCCTGAGTCTTGCCAGAGAACTCAGTGCTACATAGTGAAACTGTTTCTAATCGAGTGCAGAAGTGTGGGTTTGGTGTCACCCACCCTTCTGGAAGTAGAGGCCAGCCTGGGCTACCTGAGAGCCTGTGCCCAAAAGCAAAGGGATTAGAAACTAGTAGGTGCAGAAAGTTGCCTTTGTTCAACTCTGACAGGATTTTGTGTTTGTTTTCTTATCCCATCCTTAGTAGGATAAGGATCTTGGAGGGAGAAGGCTAACCTTACTAGGGATTGGACCTGTAGCTGGGGTTTTGTTAAGAGTGGGTGGTTAGTGAGAGCTCTAGTTTGGAATCTGCATGACTGAGGATGGGTTGGTTCTTGCTCCAGTACTGCTCCCAGGCAGCTCATCTTGAGTTGGATCCAAACTTGTCTCCTGTGCAGTTTGGTCTCAGGTATTCTCACAGTACTAGATGCTGGTGTGGGGTGTGTCCATCTTTGTTGTTGGGGCCTCACTGAACCTGTCAGACTTCTAAATTCCGTTTCCCACCCCACCCCTCTGCTTGTGCAATCTCTGCTGCCTGTTTGGTGTCCCCTTCATCTTCCCAATAGCTGAAGATTGAGGCAAAAGGGCCACCTTCTGTGCCTCTTTAGGGCTTAGGGTTTGAGGCAAAAAGGCCACCTTGTCCCTCTAGGAAGGAGGCCTTACTGTAAAAGGGTAGGGTTCTTTGGGGTGGATCAGTGTTTGGGCAGCAGTCTTGGTCTGGACTGGAGATGGCAGGGACCCTCTCCTCCAGCTCCCCTCCCTCTGAGTTTCCCTCTACAGGAAGGGTGACTCATTTGTACATCCTGCTTCATGCTTCTGACCCTGGAGGTTGGGTGCAGGGTGGCCAGGTTGTTAGGTAAAACCCTCACCTGGGGACCAGTACACAGATTAGAGAGCCTAGGAGGGCATGGAAGGCTGATGGGATAGGCCCCTAGGGAAGAGTTAACAAGTTTCTAGGGGAGTGGGGGTGCAGTGGGGGAAGCACGCCTGGGGTTAGTTCTGTCCCCGCCCTGCCCTGGGGAGGCCTGAGTCACCAGTCGCCTGCCTGGCCTTCCCCCATCTCAGCTTGAGCTGGAGGCATCTTGTTAGAGCCTAGTCTACCTCTGCCATCAGCCACCAATACACGCATGAGCCTGTGAATGTCTCTGGGTGCCAGAGAGGCTGTGCCACCAGCCACTCTCTGGAGGTGGCACCACGACCCACACAAACTGGCAGTTAGGGGTCAGGGGCAGAAGGGGAGAGTGTTGGGAATGGGTCAGACTGAGAACACAGCAGGATCGTGGAAAACTAGTCGGGTGAGGGAAGGAGGCCACTGTATCCACTTAATGGGCAGGCTCAGAGGGAGGTTGAAAAGAGAGGGGTCAGGACCTAGAGTTGCAGTCCTCTCAGATAGAATCTTTACAGAGCCCGGAGTGTGAATGGGAAGGCGCAGCTTGGTTTAGCGTGTAGATAAGCCGGTAGATACTGGCCAAAAGCAACTATTTTAGCTTTGTTGGCAGTTTTGTATAAGTAACTTATTAAAATTCTCTAAAGTTCTTCCAAGATAGACCTAGCTTGTCTTCCCCCCCCCCCCTCCCATTCATATCCTGCTTTGAGCCAGATCTGGACAGCTGCTTCTCTTCCCTGGGTTGGACCCATCCCACCAGCTGCCCACATGCCCCAAATGTGCCACTTCCCCCTTTGAAGGATGGGGGAAGGGTGCACACTTAAGTGAAGTGCCTGGAGTGCCCCACCCAGGCGTTTGTGAAATTAATAGTTTCCATGGCAACCAGCACCCCTCAGAACGTCCATACTTGTCAGATTGTGGTAGGTGGCCAAGGCTTGCCCAGACTCACAGTGGGAGTCCAGTAGTATACTGAACATCCTGGTTTGTTTTGGTCCTCTGTGTGTTTGGATATAGTTAAGGGTACCCACTCTGTTTGCTTCTATAATGCTGTACAGCTGAAATATTAACGCCTCTGAAAGTTAGAGAGGCTACCACCTGCTCCTGTCTGTGTGCTCTAATCAGGCTGGCATGGCTCCCAGAGTAGGCTGTCTCTTACTCCAGTGGAGATCTGGGATGTCCTGTGCGCCAGTGCCTAGGGTAGAGGTGTCTCCAGGGGATGGCTGCAGAGAGTATTACTGTTCAATCATAAGAGGAAGAATACCTTGGGTATTTTTTGTTTTGTTTTGTTTTTTTTGTTTTTCGAGACAGGGTTTCTCTGCGGCTTTGGAGCCTGTCCTGGAACTAGCTCTGTAGACCAGGCTGGTCTCAAACTCACAGAGATCCGCCTGCCTCTGCCTCCCGAGTGCTGGGATTAAAGGCGTGCGCCACCATCGCCCGGCTACCTTGGGTATTATATAGTAGTGGTTCGTCTCCATTTCTGGGTCTCCTCCCCTCTTCCAAATCTCCCTTTTATTTCCTTGATTTCCACAGGAAACCTGTTGGTACTTTTTTCTGGAAAGAGGGTCTTAGGTATCCAGGCTAGCCTTGAACTCACACAGCAGGGAATGACCTTGCAATTCTATACTCCCTTCACCTTAGTGCTGGGATCACAGGTGTGCCCTACTGTGACAGGCCTATATCACGCTGGGGAACCCAGGGCTCTGTGCACGTTCAGAAAGCTCTACCACTTGAGCTTGCATCCCCATCCCTGACTGCACAGATCAGGCGCTGGGTGGCCAGACTGTGGCACTATTTTCTGATAGGATCTCCCATGGAATGTGCCTCTATTTCCAGCTGTCCCATCCCCTTGCAGCGGCAGCAGCTGTCATGTGAAGGCCCGGAGCTGGCTCAGCCCTTTTGCAATTATCTGGCTGGTTGTGCCAGGATTGGGGGTGGATAGTGAGCATGGGCAGAGCTAATGGTAGTTGGGAGCATGGCAGGGCATGAGGGAACTGGTGGCCAAGGCGGACTGGCTTTGAGGGCTGAGGAAGGATTGTCTAGGTCAAGTGGGAGGAGCCGAAAGCAGCTGAACCGGAAAGGGAGGCAGAAAGGCTTCCCTGGTAGGAAGTGGGAGCTGAGATGGGACAACAGCTCTGCAGATGTAAGGGAGAATGTTTGCTGTTAGCGGGACCCTAGCCAGTCATGGGGAGATCCTCATTTCCCCTGACTCACGGGCTGCAGAGCTCAGTGCCCTTTCCAGCCCATCCCTCGTGTTGCTGCTTGAGTCACCCAGTGGCCTAGGGTGTTGGCTGCCTTAGGTGGCAATGCCTCTGCCTGGCCCTGCCCTGTCCCACCCATTCCCATTCATTTCTACTGTTAGGACAGGGGTTAGTAAACACACCCCTTTTATTCCACTCTCTTCAAATAGTAACTATCCATTTCTTTGACTCAGCCTTACGGAATGTACCTCACTCGGGTTGTCAGAAGACCAGCTCAAGTCATCCTTTATTTCCCATGAGAATGAGCTGGAGCCCGGAGAGGGGAAGTGAGTTACCACACATACCTCCAGGTCTCAGTCCTCCAGCCACACACTGAGTCACCTTTGCTTCCCTCGAGCTGATGGTGATTACAGTGGACACAGAATGGAGGGCAGAGAGTAGGTGGCTTCCAAAGGTTCCAGCAGCTCAACGCTCTGCTAAGAAGCCTAGAAGTGAAGCAAGTCCCAGGGCAGGTTCAGCTCCAGCAGTCTACGTCCTGGAGTGGGCAGAGGGCATAGGGTGTAGTAGAGGCAATACTGAGTGACAGGAACCTCAACTATGCAGTGACTCAGGCTCTGGACAGCCTAGGCCCTTCCTTTTCTTCTCAGCCTGATCTCCTTAAGCTGGCCTTGGGGAAGTGTGGACAGAAGAGGGAGGGAAACCCAGGCTGGCATTCCTTTCCCCAGGAAGGCGAGGAAGTTGGAAAGCTGAGTCCGTGGAAGTCAAGGCTAGTGTTCCCCAGTCTTTCTGTGCCTTCTTGTTCCTTTGGGGAGGGAAAGCAGGCTGGGACTGTTCTATTCATCCCAGCTCCCTCCTTTTGCTCCTGTTTGCAACACTGCCTGCCCATCCTGAGCACTTCTGTCTCCTGCCTCCCTCCGCTCTCTGAAGCATCCATGCTTTGCCTTGTTTTCCTTCCCCCAGTCTCCTGCAGCATCCCCATGCTTGCAGTCTGTCCATTGCTGGTGTGGGTACCCATCTTCCCTCTGCTCAGCAAGTTTCCTTTTTCTGGGATTGTCTTTCTAAGACTTCCTTCATCTTCCAGGCTTCTGTCTCTTGAGTCATCCCCATCATTCTTGTTCCCTAAGTAGCTTTAGCTTAGACTCCATTTGCCTTAAAGATTTCATTAGGACCCAGTACCATGGAGGGTTTCCCTGTATTTGAGCAGGAAGTCTTATTTGAAGTTGGAGGTTAGTTACAGGCTGGGATTTGCACTGAATGGGGGAAGAGCGAACTTATTTGGTTAAGAGGGAAGAGTTCAGAGTTCAAGAATTGCTTGGGAAATGTTTAGATTCCAGAACCACTCAATTGGTTGGCCAGGAAAGACGATAGATTAGGAAGAGTCAAGAGTGAACGGAGCAGGGTCTGTTTAACAGGGTCCACTGGTCCTGGAGGTGGGGTCTGGGAGAACCCATGGCCCTCAGAAGGGTCTGCAGTCATTTTTCTGTTTCTAAATGTGCCATCCAAAAGGACCTTCAGTGGGAGGTGGGGTTTGTTTCTAAAGAGACTGCAAACAGACAGCTTCCTCTCTGGGACCACACTTGAAAGCTGTTGGCTTTTTTTTTTTTTTCTTTCTTTAATGTACTGATTTCAGAAAAAGGGACTGTGGCAAGAAGGGAGGGGAAGGGGAATCCCCTGGCAGAGGGCCCATCCACAGAGCTCCCCTTTGTGGTTACTATGGAAACAGGCATAATAGGAACAAAACATAGGCATGTTGCTTGGCAACCTAGGAGACTAAGGTTCATCACACACACACACACACACACACACACACATACTCATAACTCCTTCATTTCAGGGAATCCCCCCAGGGGAGGAACGTCATTTCTGGAAGCTGGGTTATCCCAGTGACGAGTCCTGCTCTCACGTAGCTTTGCCTGTGAGTGGAGGCCTGAGGTGTGGGCACCTCTGAAGGGTGATCCTGTGCCAGCTTTACAGCTGACCTGAACCCAGGCCAGTGTTGACAGAAGTCTGAAACCTTGCTGAAAACACAGGTTTCCTTGACAGTGTTAGAACAGAGGGAACTCTTCTTTCTTTCTTTCTTTCTTTCTTTCTTTCTTTTTCTTTTTTCGCTTTTGAGACATGCTTTCTCTGTATAGCTTTACCTGTCCTGGAACTCGCTGTGTAGACCAGGCTACCCTCAGACTCACAGAGATCCTCCTGCCTCTCTGTCTCCCAAGTGCTGGGATTAAAGGTCTGCACCAACACTGCCTGGTCCAGAGGGGACTCTTCAAGGTGTGTGTGGGGGAGGTGGGGGGAGGGGAAGCTAGAGCACTCACTCATGCATCTTGTGTTGGGTGTGGGATAGCAGAATAAAAGTTAGAAAATTCAGCCTTCAGCTGGGCAGTGGTGGCACACTATTTTAATCTCAGCACTCAGAAGGCAGAGGCAGGTGGATCTCTGTGAGTTCGAGGCCAGCCTGGTCACAAGAGCTAGTTCCAGGACAGGCTCCAAAGCTACAGAGAAACCCTGTCTCGAAAAACCAAAAAAAAAAAATAAAAAAAAATTCAGCCTTCAATTTTCTGAAAACAGCCGGCAGGGAGCTGAAGGCAAGGTGAGGGGCCGTGACGCTCCTTCTGGACTATGTGGCTGTAGGGCAGGGATTCCATCCTGCTGAGTTCCACTGAAACAAGTCCTTGGCCAGTGCTGGATGGACAATAATGTTTGCGCAGCTGCAGCAAAGGATTACAAGTCGGGAAATTGTTCCCGGGGGCTGACAGTCTGGAGGAGACGGGATAGAGAGGCAAGACACTTACGCGAAGAAGGGTTTTAGAGTCCGTTATCTGGAGAGCACTCGTGAATGTCTCACTGAGGGCTGGGGAGATATGCATATATATATATATATATATATATATATATATATATATATATTTAAGGTGGCATTGATGAGACCCTAGATCTGGTCACTAGCATCACAGGAATAACTGTTTCTGAGTGATTGCTGTGTGTCTGCCAGTGCCCCCCATACCAACACATGAAGTGGGAAAGTCCCTTATCTTTTGGGAGCGTAAATATGAGTGGGAACTTTAATTTTTCCTTTGCCAGCTGTGTGACTTTAGGTAAATCAGCAGCCCCTCTGAGACCATCTCCTCTCAAGTATCTCCCTCTCAGGGTGTGAGGAGTAAGTGAGCTAATATGGGAAGAGTCACAGACAATGGCCGCTCTGGCGGGGTGGGTTAGAGGCAGGAATTTCCACGGAAAGCTTTTGTGTGTGTGATTCTTTTGAGACTCTGTAGCCCAGGCTGGCTTGGAACTAAATAGTCCAAACAGGCCTGGAGCTCTGTGAGCCTCCTCACTCACCTTCCTGAGCATTCAGATTACAGTCATGGAACTGTCATCACACCTGTCTGGAAACTGGAAGACAAGCCCTCCTCTGGGCTAGTTAGGACATCTCAGGTCTAGTTCCAGTCCCACTATCATGATCTTTAAAGAGTGGGGTTGAGGTTATCCCGTTTCTGTTCTCATAGCCTGGGATGGGACAGGAGCCAGTTCCCAGAACTCGGCCCTGATCAGGTAGGTAATCTTGGCCTGCTTACCCCAGAATGAAGTGTCTGGACAGTGATCCCTGCCCTGCTAACGGCTCCCAAAGCCAGCCTTGCCCTCCTGCCTTCTTCCCTGTTGATAAAGAGGGTGGCCAGAACAAACAGTGGGGCAGTACAATTGGCTCAGAGCCCAGGAAGCTCTCCCTCCTGAGAAGCCAATGTAGTGTGCAGCAGGGTTGGGATAACTGATGCTCACATCCCTTCCTTTTCTTCTTTCTCTCCTGTGCCAACCTCCTTCCCCCAACCCCCTCACCCCCACCCCACCTGGAGTGCTCCTTGCAGATGCTCAGTGCCTTGGGCTTATATTGGTATCATAGCCACCTTCCCGAAAGCCCAGGGATAAAGAAATCAATTCCCTGTTGATCATGCATCAGGAAACTTGTTCTTTCAAGGAATCAGATGAAGATTTATTTCCAAGTTAAAAATCTGTTGGTAAATGATTAACTGGTGACTTTTGGGAGACAAGGCATTATGTAGCTCAGGCTGACTTTGAACCCTTTATGTAGCCAAGGTCACAGATGACCCTGACTCCCAGGAGGTTAGAACCAGACAGTCTCAGAGTGTACACCATACTAGGCAGGAGTTTACTCTTTATTGTTCTGCCTCTCTATAGTGCTTACATTTCAAGGACTAGGATGCAGCATTGTTGTGTAGTGTTCATTTTATCATGGGAGAGGTCTTGCGTTCGATTCCTAGTGCATACACACACAAAACAACAAATACCCAATAAATACCCCTAATCATTATGGAGGCTTTAATTTTTTAAAATGTCAACAGGGATTACCTGGTTTAGGGTTGCAGGGTACTTTATCTTATTCTTGGTCTATGTTTAAGAGATTAAATAAATGCTATTTATATATAGATAGGGTCTCATTATTTAGCCTAGGTTGGCCTCAAGCTCACAAAGATTTCCAGTCATTGCCTCTGGAGTGCCGGGATTAAAGGTATGCATCACCATGCCTGGCTCAATAAATGTATGAATATGAATTGAATGGAATAAAATGTCTTGATGTGGTGAACATTGGAGAGGCCAAGGCAGAATTGCTGTACACATGAGGACAACCAAACCTATATTGTGAATTCTAGACCAGCCTGGGCTATGTTATAAGACCCTGTTTCAATAAATCACAATTGAGGGCTGGCCTAGGAGATGAATCAGCCTGTTAAGTCACTTGCTACCAAGCCTGGTGACCTGTTTGATCCCAGGCCCCACGTGGTAGAAGGAGAGAACCAACTCCCACAGGTTGTCCTCTGACCTCCACATGTTCATACACACTAAATAAATAAATTAAAGAATGACTGGCTCTTGAGTTTTGTTTTTTGAGTTGTGTTTTGACCTGATCCATACAGTGTATCTCTGGTGTCCTGGGACTCACTATGTAGCGCCTAGTGAGTGCTGGGAAAGGAGAAGATTTGATTTTTTTCTTTGAAAGGTTGAGCCTATGACAGACAGTATGCTCGTGATGATATCTGGTGGGGTTGAGTCACTAGATGAGAGAGAGAGAGAGAGAGAGAGAGAGAGAGAGAGAGAGAGAAGCATGTTAGTGGCCAATTTTCTGCTTTGTCTGTCTTTACATGCCCATACCTGTCTGAATTTCTACCTACATTTCTCCCCCTTGGCGTGTCCATTATGTATGTGTCTGTTGTCTGTCATTCCCTTCTGTTGTCCCCCTCCCCCCTCCGCCTGTCCCCTGTGTGGTAACTGGACCTGGACACAGCCCCCAGGGCTGGCAGGAGACTTGACTGATATTTTTAGCCTGTAAACATGTTTGCCATTTCAGAGGACAGGGCAGGGCTGGTCTCAGCACCAGCCCACTCATGGTCTTTGAGCGAAGGCGCTCCTACCTCAGGCCAAGGTCTCAGTTCTCCAGCCTTAGGTCTCTTGGGGAGTTTGGAAAGGAAGGGAAACTAGAGTGGGCAGTTGGGTAGCCACTTGCCAGGGAGGGTAGAACTCGTGGGGAAGAAGAAAAAGGGAGGTGTGTGGGGAGGATGTAGCCAGAAGGTCCCTGCAACCCCATCATTAAACATTTAATAAAATCCACATCTAGTTAGAAGTGGCTGTGGGAAATGGCTGTAAATTGGGGAGCTGAACAATTTGCAAATGGGAATATGGGGGAGGGGCTGAGGGGTAGGAGAAAGACTGGAGAGGCAAAGGAAAAGCTGGATCTTGGGTTCCTCCAGGTTAGTGGGGCATGGTGGCTCATGCCTTGAATCCCAGGGAGGCAGAGGCAGGCGAATCTGCGAGGTTATCCTGGTCTAGTCAGTTCCAGGACAGCCAGGGCTTCATAAACTGCTGCCCTCCAAACAAAACAACAAAAACCCCAAAGGGCACGAGGACAAGTGTCTACAGAAGAGGTTGAGCAGCCCCATGTCTCGTCCAAGGGCTACAAGCCTGACTCTGGTGCAGCTGCAGCTGCTGAATAGCACCGTGGGTGCATAGGTGACCCCATTCCTGGGGGTTGAAATCTGAGTTTGAGAGTCAGCATATTTTGTAGGAGCTTTGAGACAGTCTGAAGGCGAGAAATGGGCGCGGCTGCAAGAAACTTGGGAACCAAGACGGGAGGCTTGGGCCTGGGACTGAAGTGTCTAAGCTTGAGAGAAAGCTCAAAGGTCTGTGTTGAGGCTGGAGGTCGAGGCTGAATCATCTGAGCTTCTTGGCTCTTCCTGCAGAATGGGTTGACGCTGGATTCCAACTGTGAGGGTTGGAGTGAGTCCCTGCTCCTGTGTGCTTCCAGGAATTTCTTGCCGGTGGAGACACACACTGCTCAAACTGGGGTGGGAAGATCCCGACCCGGGACAGGAGCAATAAATGGGATAGGGGAAGGAAAAAGGCGATGCCTCTTCGTCCCTCGCCAGTCTCCCCTCACCAGCCCACTCCCGGGTGGCTTCAGCATTGGTCTCGCTCTCGGGTCCCAGCCCTGCTTGGGCCCCGCCCGGCCCCGCCCTCTCCCCACAGCTCGGGGCAGACCCGCCCGAGTTACAAGAGCCGCCTCCGCGCGCGGGGGCCCGGCCACTTGGAGCAGCTCTGCCGCGGGGACTGCACTGTCCGCCCTGCCAGACCCGCCCCGACTGGGGCTCGCCGTCACCAGCAGTCACAGCACTGCGACCTCGGGCCCTACGTCGGCTATGGCTGCGTCCTGGGACTAAGTCCGCAGGTAGGGAAGCGAAACGCCGGCTGGTGCGGTCTGGGACTAGGACACCGGTGGCCAGGGAAAGAGGGACTCGGGCGAGGTGCATTTGCGGTAGTGTCACTTGAGGGTTCCAACAGTTCAGAGCAAACCTGGCCGCCTGTGACTGCCCGGACAGGCGACGGGTCACACTTCGGGAGTGGAATATTCTCCCTGGAGTTGGGGCACAAGTCGGGCTAAGTTAGAAAATCGCTTTGATAGATGCTTTGCTGCGCTTTATATTTCTCCCGCGGGTGGACTGTCGTCCCAACTGCACTGCAGGGCGCAGCGTTCCTGGCCTGGTGGCCCCTGTCCCACCCCTCCACTTTGGGGCGGTGGCTCAAAGCGCTGCTGAGTTCCTATTCCATGTTTACTGGAAAAGTTTTCCGAGATCCCCGTGGCAATTCTCCCGCCCCTACGGCGCCCCGACACCGCGTGTCCCTCTGCTGTCTTTCGTGGCTCTCCACACCTCGGCCCCCAACTTCGCGTCTGGAGTCCCCCTCAGCCCCACCCTGCTCTGTACCATCAGCCTCTCCCTTTCTGGTTCCTAGCGGCGCCTTCGGCAGCTGCCCCGCCCTAGTCTTGCCCCTCCGTGTTCCCAGATCCTGAAGACTCCCTTCTTCCTCCTGGGCGTTGGAGCCTGGAAGTTTGCAGCACGCCTCCCTGCGGGATGGGTGGGAGTGGGGGTGGGGGACATAATTAGGGAGATTCCTGCGCTGGGGTGGGCGGGGAGGGGGGCTGTGCAAGCGACTCAGTCCCCAGAACCTCCCTTGCTCCTTCTAGAGGCGGTGCTTTCTCCCTACCCCACCCCACTCCCAAACTCGTCCGGGCGGGATGGCCCCCGCCCCAGCGCCTGGCTGGACGCCAGCAGCCTGAGGAATGTAGTGGTTGGAGCCGGTGACTAATTCAAACCAGAATTCGGGGGGGGGGGGGAGTGGTGAGGGGCAAAGGGGAGGGGGAAAGGGGCAGTGAGTAGGCGGTGGGGGCCGGAGCGCTGGGCGTAGGTGAAGGACTTCACTGCTCACTCTGGAACCCTCCACTTTTGCAGTTCCAGCGGAGAGGGCGGGGGGCGAAAGCCTGCTGTGGAGTTGGAAAGCAGCGTGCTTAGGGTGTGTGCAGAGAGCTGTGTTATGTAAGGCTTTCCCATGCAGGGAGGGGATGTGCAGTGTGCAAGGGCCTGGGCTCCTCTGGCCGAGAGTCCCCTTGCAGTGTCAGGGCGGGGTTGGTGGGGATGCAGAATCTTGGTGGTGCTGGGCTGGCAGCAGGTTTAGCTGTTCTTGGTGGTGAGCATTGGAAGACTTTTGGCGGGGACCCGGGGATATCCCACAACTCAAACTGTGCCCTGACAACGTAGTGTTACCGATGTGTGTGTGTATTGTACGTGCTTGCCTGCACACTCTGTCACTTCTGCACAATGTGAGCACAGACTATTGTGCAAATGGTGCCTGCGTTGGCACCCTGGTTTGGCAGGGTGTGGTCCTGGCCTGTCTCCGAGGCCACGAGGTGCTCCTGGGGTGCTTGTATTCTTAATGTTCCTGTTCTGGGGAGGGGATTTGTAGAAAAGCTTCCCCAGGTAGTTGGGGTCCTTGGAGAGTGACCCGGAATTCCCAGGAAGAAAAGAGCTCAGAGGTCTACTTCTGCCCCCGGAACACTGCTGGGCTCCCAATAAGTAGTTTTGAAACAGTCTCCCATTAAAATTTAACCTCAATGGCAGGGACCATCTCCACTGCACTCCTTTTCTCACAGAATCTAGCGATTCAGCTGGGTGTTGTCCTTATAGGTGTGTGTGTGTGTGTGTGTGTGTGTGTGCGTGTGTGTGCACACGCGTGCGCGTGTGTGGTGCGGACAGGAAGATGCCTTGGGAAACATTTAAGGGTCTCCACCTATACTGAGAATAGTTTAGGTGAGTAGAACTGCTTTGGTGTGTCCCATGAGGGAAGTCCCTGAGGCAGGGTAGTCCTCTTTTCCTAAGCTGAATGAACCATTGGCTTCCTTCTCTCACCTTGAGAAACTATGGGCTAGGTATGCATCTGGGATGTCGAGTGTGCAGACGGTGAGGTAAAAGGGAACCCCTCATTTAAGGGCACTTCCTTGCTCCGAGCTGAGATACGGGGCAAGGGAGTGTGAGAAAGGAACTGGAAGCATGGGGGTTGATCTAGTAAAGGGCCCTGGGTGCTGATAGGGATGACATCTGGAAGATATCTGAACCCCTTTCTGAGTCTCTTGCCCCTAAGAGAAGCAAGACATTCAGGAAGCTGCGTGAGTCATTGGAGGCTTAGTGCTGGTAATATGGAGGTCAGCAGCAATGCAAAGGGCTGAGGAGAAGCCAGGCATGGTCCAGGAAAGGACAGGAGAGATTGAACCAAGGAGCTCTGTGGAAGAAGAGTAGCATTAGTCTGGGCAGGGAATGAGCTGTGGAGCCCCAGGTCATTTCAGATGCAGGGAGGCTCTGCTTAGAGGTTCAGAGCGCCACTACTCCTGACTCCTCTGCTCCACTTGGAACTGTCTGGCAGGTTCTGGCCGAACACAGCACTCCGAGCCTGAGGAGCTGGTTTGAGGAGTTGGGGTAAAGCTGTGGGGGTGGAGGAGTGTGTGGGGCATTGGGGTGTGGTCACTGCCTTTTTCAGAACTTGGGAACTGCCTGGAGACAGACAAGAGAGGCAGACTGGGAGAGCTAGTCTGACTTCTGAAGGGCTCTTTGCCTGGACGCCCCCAAGATTGCCTCCTTGGGGCTGGCCTGACCATGTGCTTATAGTCACTCAGCCTACAGGAAGGGAGGTGGCTGTCAATTTACAGTGTGCATTTCAGGCCGCAGCAGCGGTGAGTGCCTAGGGCTTTCTGCTCTCTTTGCCCCCTTCAGGCGTCAGCCAGGCTCTCAGGAGCTTGCAGTTCCCTGGATTTGACCACCGGCTGCTTTCCAAAGTCTTCCGGACCACAGCATCACCCATACCTGAGTTTGTCAAAAAAGTGTCAGCATGGGGCGTGGTACTACAGACTGTTTCTGTGAGATGTCTGTGTGCGCTTTGATGAAGCTCCCCTTTTTCTCTCTGGGCCCCAGTTCTCATTGGGGCTAAGGCTCAAATAATTGGTCTTGTGTGGGTCACTGTTTGCATTGCAACGGGGGTCATGGTTCCACTGTGGTCTCGAGTCTCTGTGTTTGTGTTACTGCCCCCGAGAAGATGGCCTGTTGGCTGTTCATGGGGCACTCATACTGTGCTAGGCCTGGGTGTGTCACCTCTGTCTGCCTGGGACTCGCAGGGCAGACACAATGGCTGCTCTGGAGTGGAAGCTCCTTGTCTGTGTGCAGAGACTGCAGTTAAGGAACGAAGTAAGCTCCTTTGTCCTGTGTGGACCCAGGCCTTGAAGTTTGTGTCCCGAGGCCTTCAAGAAGGATAGGGCAGCCTTGGGAGTAGAGTCCCCACAGATGGTGGTTGAGCAGCAATGCATTGCACACAGCCTGTCAGGGAGCGGCATCCTGCCTGGTCCCTGGGGGCTGGAACGGAGGTTCTGGGGGAAGGGGAAGTGCCTGGAGCTGATCCTGGCTACGTGTCCTGGCTCTCGGCTGTGTGTGTGTGTGTGTGTGTGTGTGTGTGTGTGTGTGTGTGTGTGTGTAGCCACCGCCTTTTGAAGACCTGGCCCTGAGTCGTTCACTACTTGGCCTGACCACTGGGGGGCGAACATGCAGCACCTCTCAGAGAGCTGGGTGGGGCCCAGGGTATATTCTAAAAACTAATCTACCCCCCCCAGGCAACTCAAGATACTTATCCCCTTGGCTCCTCAACTGTAGGACATTGCCCTCAGAGTTAGTGTCTTAATCCCAGCCGCTCTGGCAAAGGCCAAATCTTCCTTGACATTGTTGCCAGATAAGGAACTTCCACCTGGATACTGTGTTGCTGTCCCCAGTCTCTGGCACTGGGAGAGGTGGAGAGTCCCCTCCTGGTCTCCTGGATAGGGGAAGGAGAGGGACTATCCCTGCTGGAAGTGAGAATTTAGAGTTTCGGGCCTTGCGGCTTGTTCCAAGAGTTGGTGGTGGGAAACGTCTGTGATCGGAGTAGAGAGAAGTGGAGGTGGAGATCAGAAGCAGTCGTAGGACCGGGGCATGATGGTGCACGTCTGCCTTTTAATCCCAGCGCTCACGAGGCAGAGGTAGGCAGGTCTCTGTGAGGCCAGCCTGGGCTACAAAGAGAGTGCCAGGACAGCTAGGGTCGGTACACAGAGAAACCCTGTCTCAAAAAACAAACACAAACAATAGAAAAGAAGGAGGAGGAGGAGGAGGAAGAAGAAGCAGCAGCAATCATGGGACTGGTTATGACCACTTTAGAGGTCAATGTGCAAAAAGCCCCAGCATGATGGGGAAAAGGAGGTTAGAGTGGGGAGGCTATGGTAGGAGCTGTGGGCTGGATCAGCACCACTTTCCTCCTGTGGTAGGTAGCATGGCCTAGCCTTGGCAGGTGCACACACAGAAAGGGAGGTGCACACCCAGGGACCCAGCTTTACTAGGAGAACAGGTGACAGGTATCTGCTGAGAGCCACGAAATCTGACCACCGAGGACTGCCTGAGCTGGGAAGGGTGAATGATGAGGCTGACGAGGGTCTCTGCTCTGCATATGTGTGTGTCCCCTTAGGTGTTTCTCTGAAGATCCTTCCAAGATCCAGGTCGCTGGGTCTTGTTGGTTTAGTTCTCTTTGATTGTTTTCTCCGGAAAGTTGATGGTGCCCCCGTTGTGTCTAGCTAAGTAGCCTTGTTTGTCTGAACTTAGATATTCCTGCCTAAGCCTCCTGAGGATTATAGGTGGCATGGGACACAAGGTCCATCCCTGTAAAGTTTTTTTTATGTTGGTTTATTTTGGCAGGTTCTCATTATGCAGGCAAGGCTGTCCTTGAACTCACTATGTAGCCCAGGACGGGTTGGAACTTGTAGTGATCCTCCTGGCTTAGTGCTTAAGTGCTGAGATTACAAGTGTGCATGCACCATTATGCCCGTCTCTGCTAAACATTTGTTTTTCTTGTTTTGTTATAAATGTATTTCTGTGTACTTAGATGTGTGTCCTCATGCTGTGGCACATGTGTAAGTGTTTGAGAACAATTCACAGGAATCAGTTCTCTTCTACTAAGTGTGTTCTGCTGATGAAGCTCAGGTTGGGAGCTAGACAGAAAAATCTCCATTTGTCTTCTACATATTAACCCAAGAGAAATCCAGAACTAGGTTCTGGGAAGTTCTGGCTTCTGGGAAGCTTGGGATTCCTGACCCCTGGGAACATAGCCTCAAAGAGACCCAGAATCAAAGGCCCCTTAAATGCTGGACGCGGGTGGGGCCATCATGAGGCTGGAGGGGCACAAGAGGGGAGGCTTTTTTCCATCTTCTGGTGGTTGCCTCTCTAGCTCCCAGTCTCCCCTGCTCCAGCATAGGCCTTGCTTCTGTGTATTTTCTTTATGGGTCTTTCTCAGAAATTTCTTTCTTTTCTTTTCTTTTTCTTTTTCTTTTTTTTTTAGTTTTTAGTTTGTTTAGCTCTGACTATTCTGGAGCTTGTTTTGTAGAATGGACTAGTCTCAAACTCACAGAGATTTGCCTGCGTCTGCCTCCCGGGGGCTGGGATTAAAGGTGTACACCCCCACCCCCGGCTCTCAGGGGTTTCTGTGTCTCATCCTGTATATATATATATATTTGTGAATTGGTCCCTCTGCTTGGGTGAAGACTGTTGGATTGGGGCCTGTCTCCATATCTCTAAAATAAGGTTGTGAATTCTTGCCCTCCAGGGTCGTTTGTCCAGGAGATGGGACCCTAAGCAGAGAAGTCAGCAGTACAGCGCATGGCATGCAGTGCTCTGCAGAAGTCTTTCTCTTAACTAGCGATGGTGGGGTTTCCTTCAGCGTGCAGCTTTCTCTTCCTCTTTGGGGAGTGTTTATGACAGGATATCATACATCTGGGTGTGTCTCCCTTCTATGACTCTCCAACCCCTTGCTTGGTTTTGAGTGTCAGGGCTTTCCCTCTGGTGGAGGTCTCTAATCCTAGCCATGAGTCATTATGTTCTTGGGGTGGGTACTGCTTGTCCCTGGCAGGTTAGTTAGGGCTTGTGGGTGCTGCAGTGCTGGAAGGTTCTGTCATTGAGGTCCCCCCAGATGCAGGTGCAGTTCCTTCTTCCACGCATATCCCCTTCTGCGTGCAGACTGTGCTAGTCAGGCCCACTGCTCTGTGCTCTTCTAGTGTAGGTCTTGTCTTCAGATCTGGTCCAATTCAGCCACTGAGACCCTAGACCTTGTCACTCAGAGTCTTTGTGTCGGTTCCTTTCACCTTGACATAGACATTGGCTCTGTGTAACTGCAGTAGCAATTGCCCCGAGCTCTCCTCTGCAGAGAGAAACGGGAAGGCCTAGTCCCCTGGTGACAAAGGGGAGAGAATGCTCTTCTGGAGGTCACCCTTGCCAGGAACTCTCTGCTTTTGGGCATCGTCTGGATCTGCTCAAGTGTGGCCCCTGTGGAAGCGGGCACAGGTAGAGCCTTGCTGCTGCATGGAATTTTGAGGTTCTGAGTTGCAGGATGGGGCGTTCTGTCATGGCATTTGGCCTGAACTGTGCCCTAGCCCCAAGTACTTTCTATTTTTTATCTAGAGCACCCTCACCGCCTCACTCCAAACAGCCTTCTGCCTCGGGGGTTCTCCACTCCAGCCCTGCTTCTCATCAGAAAGGATACCAAGGCCATCTCTTGGGCCACGGGAACGGAGCTAGCAGAGCTGAGTTACAGGGCTTTAACACTTCCCTATTAGCCTCTGTGTACCTTCCTTTCCCATATGTGAGTGGCAGCCAGTGCTGTCCTCTAGAATGTCACTGTAGGGGAATTTTTGCATATCCTTGCTGCCAGAAATGGCAGTGGTAGCCACACGTGGCTGCTAGGCACCTGTAATGTGGCTAGTGGAACTACATTTTTAACTTCAAACTGGGTGTGGCAGTACACCTTTGCAATCTCAGAACTCAGAAGGTAGAGGCAGAAGGATCAGGATGTTTAAGGTCATTCTCAGCTACACTGGAGAGATGGCTGGGGGTTGGGGGTGAGGACTATTTCAGAGACCCCAAGTTCGACACCTAGCATCCATGTTGGGCCATTGCAACCACCTGGAACTCCAGTTCCAGGGGAATTTGACACCTCTGGTCTCATGAGCACGTACACATACATATGAACATAAAAAATTAAAAATAATTTAAAATTGGGAGCAGCCTGGCATAGTAGTGCAGGCCTTTAATCTCAGCACTTGGGAGGCAAAGGCAGGCAGATCTCTGTGAGTTTGAGGACAACTTGGTCTACAAAGTGAGTTCTGGGACATGCAGAGCTACATAGTAAGAATTCATCTCCAGAAAAAAAAAAAAGGCACTGGTGACTCTAAGCTAGGCAGTGGAGGCACACATCTTTAATTCCAGCACTTGGTAGGCGGAGGCTGGCAGATCTCTGAGTTCAAGGCCGCCTGATCTACACAGTGAGTTCCAGGACAGCCAGGGCTACACAGAGAACTCCTGTCTCAAAAACAACAAAAAGAAATCGAGTTGTTTATTTATGTGTCCATGTGTGCCTGTGTGTGCCACATATGTGGAGGTGTGCAGAGAGGCTATAGGGCATAGGATCCTTGGAGCCGGACTTACTGGCTGGTGGTAGTGAGCCACCTGACAGGGCTGCTGGGAACTAACTCAGGTTCTCTGGAAGAGCAGCAAGCATTCTAAATTCACAAGGAGCCACCTCTCATCTGGTGGGGAAAATACCACTGTAGTTTAATTATCTGCCTAAAATTATTTTATTTTTGACTTCTGGAGACAGGTTCTCATGAAGCTCAGGTCACCATTAAACTCTAGATCTTCCTGCTTGCCCACTTGAGTGCTTGGATTATAGGTGTATAATCCGTTTAAATTTAAATTGCCACATGCGGCTACCATGTTAGTAGCACACATTTGTCTCCGTTCAAGCCCCAAAGGCTTGTGATGAGTGACTGAATTGTGAAGAATTCCCCCAACCTCCAAAGACCGTTTTTGGATTTCCCTGGAGGCCTGACTTAACCTAACCATGTGGGAGGAGAGGGAGGAGCATCTGGGTTTGCTACAGGTTCCACTGGTGGAGGGCAGACCAAGAGCTGGGGCCTAGAAGCAGAAAATTGGGCCATGGCCACCATGGCCTCACACCTCTCATGTGCATCCCACGTCTTCCGGGCCTAGATTTGAAGAGAAGGAAGCCCTTCCTGGCTGTGTCAGGATAACAGAGCTGTAGCATGAACCCAGTGGTTACTGTTCTCAGGGGTGGAGAACTTTTCAGAATTACTTCTCCTCTAAGTAGCCTACCGAGTGAAGCATACAGCGAGTTGGTCCTCAGCACTCTTTGCATCTAAAAGACCCTTGTCCTAGGGCTCAAGCTGGAAAAGGGGAGCTGTGGCAGGTCCTAGCCCCTCTGTTCCTTGGCGGCCTGGCCTAGGAGGCTTTGCATTGACTAGGTTTTAGGCGTGACCCTGTGCGTGTCTGGAACTGTTGCTTCAGACTGCAGTGACTCACCGTGGAAGGGGGGGTGGAGGGTGGGGCCCCCATGTGGGTGAGTGAGCTGGCTCTCTTTCTCCTCTGCTGGCTCAGCACCAGGCTGTTTAGCTGAGCAAGGGGCCCTGCACAAGGAGGAAGACAGGGAAACCTGAAGGGGTGGCTTCAGTTCTTAGGGGTCCAAGCTAGAGACTTTTGCTCTTCCTTCTTCTTAGGCTGGCTTCTCAGTGTTGGTCTGGGGCCGGGGCAGAAGGTGCCAGTTTCGAGTTGGGAAGAGTCAGTATGACTTTCCTCTTAATGTGGCCTCTTCTGCCTGCTCGGAAGGGAGGGGGTGTTTCCCTAGCTTAAGCCTGTGCCAGCGGGCCTCTCTCCCGTCTTTGCTCAGACTCTAGCCAGCACCTGTGTTGTCAAGTAGGCCCATGATAAATGCTGCATTTATGAGTTTGTTGAGTTTGAGAACAGGTGTGGTGATCTGGGGTTTATATTTGTGTTTCTATTTTATCCATGTTAGTATCTGCCTGAAACTGGACCTGCTAAGTGCCATGGGTTTCTAAGAGCCACAGTCCCATCCTAGAGGCTGATTCCAGAACCTTGGATGCCCCATTTATATTTCATTGCCCTGATAAGCCTCTTAAGATTTCTGGAACATTATGGAGCCCAGCTGGTCACACCCAGAGTCTCCTGCTTATCATTTGTGCCGGGACAGGACTCTAAGTCTTTTGAATTTCTGTATCCGGCACATGGCGTGCATTCAGTAAGTGTCTAGAGGATGCCTGAGTGACGGGAGGTAACAGCCCAATGCAGTGTACCATTAAGTGCTGGGCTGGGCTGTGTGCCCTGATTGGTATCCTTTATACTATCTAGTGCAGACTTGGGCATACAGGAGGTGCTCAGTATGCATACATTTATTGATTGGTTGACAAATTTCTGGATGTAAACAGTTTCAGGGTGGGGCTTTGGGTGAGGCTCACCACAATTTATAGAGTCCCTCATACAATTTCACAGGCATGCTTTAGATGGCTGCCAGTGCCATTTTGTGTGGGTGGCTGTAGTTGGTTCATCATTATATCTACCATCCTTCCGGGTGCCTTCCCAGGGTACCTCTGCAGCTGATAACTCATCTGGTGGCAAGGAGGAATGCCTTTACCTATGGAGTCTGGCTCAGGGCCTAGTGTGGGCAGCCAGATGGCCTTTGACTCACCATGGTCCTTGACTCACCACAGGTCTGAGTTGGGTTCAGCTTTGCTTCGGTCTTTTGGCTTTGGGAGTCTGGGAGAGTGGAATTGTCTTTTTTTAGGTCAGCTGGAAAGGGTTCCTTTTGGTCCCGAGGGCCAGGCTAGAGATGGTAAACTGAGTCACTGTCAGTGTGGTGGGGAACAGCAGCTTTGTGCTTGGAGAATGGTCTCACATTACCGAAGAGGTGAGACTCAATGTGGTATAAGGGAAAGACCCACAGAAACACAAGCTAGGGCATGGCATCGGCATTGTGTGCATTCCAGGCAAGCTGGCCTTTCAGAGTCTCAATCTCTCTGCTTGTAAGGTGGGACCAGCTATTCTAGAGAATGGTGAACTTGGGTTTGTTGTGGAACCTCCGTGGACCAGCTGCTGTCTTCTTTCAATCTGTATGGAACTCTTACCATTTCCACACTCACAGCCAAGGAAACAGGTTCAGAGAGGTCAAGTGTCCTTGGCAAGAGTCCTATAGCTAGGAGGATGCAGCCAGTGGTGGAGACCTGGTCTAGTTTCCTTTAGCTTCGTTTTCTGTGGCAACAGACCTCAGAGTCATGTAGTTGCTGGCTGTAGTAGGGACCTGACTGGAGTTTTGGCCTGGCCTGGGAAACGGCATCTCTCTATCATTTGGGTGGCAGCTCATGGAGGTTTTGAAAAGCCAAGTGTGAGCATCACGGTGAAAATTTTTCCTAGGTTGTGTGACTGAGTTTCCCAAAGAGAGAGAGACTGATAAAAGAAGAGAAGAAGGAGGGGCGGGCTCCTGGCAAGGCGTTCGCTCCTGAACAGAGTCCTGCAAAGGTCAGTAGGTGGGATGGTGCAGAGGGATGGGGGTTAGAATGGGGGACACTGGGTACTTGATGTAGCATTTGGAACTTTTCCTGGGTGGATCAAAGGGCCGGTTACCCCCTTTCTATACTCTTTATTGTGCATTGGGAGAACTTCCACAGTGGAAAAACATGATACAGATCACCCTCCTACCTGAGGAACCCCTCACTTGGCAGGTGAGCCAGGGTTGAGGGAGCAGGTGCATGGCGCTTGTTTTCCACTCTCTGGGTGTGCACAGCACCAAAGATTTCTGCCTTTCTCAGGCTTTTCTGCCCCCCGTATCTCCCGTGACCAGTGCTCTTGTGTTTTCGCCTCATCCCAGATGGAGAAGGAGGAGGAGACAACTCGGGAGCTGCTGCTGCCTAACTGGCAGGGCAGCGGCTCCCACGGACTGACCATTGCCCAGAGGGATGATGGAGTCTTTGTTCAGGAAGTGATGCAGAACTCCCCTGCGGCCCGCACTGGGGTGGTCAAAGAGGGTGAGTCTCTCCAAGATAGTGACTGGGCACTGGGGGGTGAGAGAGGTTACTAAAAGGAAGGACGGGAGGCTGGGGAGCAGGCAGAAATGCCCAAATGGCTGTGGAAGGCTTGGGTCCAACAACTTAAAGATGGTCAGTATCCAAGCCCTGTTCTTTTTTGCCTACTCTGTGTCTTGCTGGTGAATATGAGGGGAGGTAGTTATGAGGAGTCCTGGAGACCTTGTCTTCAGATCCGAGTCTTCTCCCTCACCAGCTCTGCAGCTTTGTGTAAAATAGTTGGCCTTTTGAGCCACAGTTTCCTCATCTGTACAAGGAATAGCCAATACCATGTCTGCATGGTATTCACAAAGCTAAAGGAAAGTCAGTTTTAGCGTCTGTTATGTGGTACTTTCTTGAGCCCTGCATGTCTTTTACCTAATTGTTGTACTTCCTTACTTAGGGGACCAGATTGTGGGTGCCACCATCTACTTTGACAACCTGCAGTCTGGTGAGGTGACCCAGCTGCTGAACACCATGGGGCACCACACTGTTGGCTTGAAGTTGCACCGTAAGGGGGACCGTTCCCCTGAGCCTGGACAGACCTGGACTCATGAAGTCTTCAGCTCCCGTAGCTCCGAGGTGGTGCTGGTGAGTTCCTGGTGACCCACCTTTGCTCTGAGCTTGCCATAATCCTGGTGGCCTCCTGGTCTCACTTCCTGAGCCTTCTGCTTGTGTCCTGAACCTCTGCTAATTCCATCTTCTTCTTTCATCTCTTTCTGACTTCTCTCTGCTGCTTTCTTCCTGCCTATGTTGTGGCCTGCGGCTGATTCTGTTCTTACAAGTATTGTGTTCTTTTGGTCTCTTGAGACTGTGCCATGGCTTGGGAACCAGCTCAGTGTTGGGGGCTTAGATGCCAAGGGGAAGGCCGACTGCTTTACTAGGGTTTTTGAAGCGCTTTCACTGGTGTTCAACCTGCCTCTCTACTTTCTGTGCGTGAGAAGATGAGCAGCGCAGGGCTCGTGGGAAAGGCTTCTTTACTCCTCATGGCTTGCTTATGGAATAAACCATGTGTCCTAATTGTGAAAGTATTCCCAAACACAGCCAGGCCTTCAGGCTTCACAAATGCTCCAGTATGCAAAGGCTCTTGGGAGACCTTAACCAAGCAAGTCTGCAAGTTGAGAGTTGAAGGATGAAGGGTCTGTTTGGGATGGGTCCCTGGAACAGGTTGATTTGAAGTACCAGAGTCTCTTCCTGGGAGCACAGTTCAGGAATCTATGACCTTTGCTTTCCAGAATTTTCTTCCAGATAGTTTCTCTTTTCCTCTTGTAATGTGACTGTCAGCCCCTTTCTTCAGTCCCCTGTGTTCTGTCCCAGGAGACTCTCTGGAACTCTGTTATGTTCTGAGCATCTTTGAGAAACAAGCAACCCTGTTGTTGGCTAGGCTGCGGCCAGGCATCTACCAACTCAGGTGGGCTTTGCTGCAACTTCTGCTGGGCCTGTCTTTCTGCAGAGCGGGGATGATGAAGACTACCAGCGCATCTACACCACAAAGATCAAGCCACGACTGAAGTCGGAGGATGGTGTAGAAGGGGACCTTGGGGAGACCCAGAGCCGTACCATCACGGTGACTAAAAGGGTCACAGCCTACACTGTGGATGTGACCGGTCGGGAAGGAGTGAAGGACATCGACATCAGCAGCCCTGAGTTCATGATCAAGATACCAAAGCACGAAGTGACTGAAATCGCCAACAAAGATGTAGAAATCCAGTCTGGGAAGACGGTGATCAGACTGCCCTCAGGATCGGGGGCAGTTTCTCCAACCCCTGGCTCTGCCATGGATATCCGGGCAGGGGCCATTTCTGCTTCAGGACCAGAGCTCGAAGGTGCTGGCCAATCAAAATTCCAGGTCACCGTACCTGGGATAAAGGTGGGAAGCCCCGGCGTCAATGTCAGTGCAAAAGGCTTGGACTTGGGTGGCAAAGGAGGGATCCAAGTTCCAGGGGTGGACATTTCGTCTTCTCTTGGGACTGGCTCAGTAGAGGTACAGGGTCCTTCCCTCCAGAGTGGTGATATTGGGAAAATTAAAATTCCAACCATGAAGATGCCAAAATTTGGTGTCTCAGCAGGCCCGGAGGGTCAGATACCAGAGGCAGGGCTGAGTGTTTCCGCACCTGAGTTCTCTGTGGGGCATAAAAGTGACAAGCCAGGTTTGGCCATTGGTGGGAGCATTCAGGCCCCTCACTTGGAAGTCAGTGCCCCTTCTGTCAATATTGAGGGCCTTGGGGGGAAGCTGAAGGGTCCCCAAATCAGTGGGCCATCACTCGAAAGTGACTTAGGTCTGAAAGGTACCAAGCTGCAGGGGAACATAGGAATGGATGCCTCTGCTTCCAAAATTGAGGGCAGCATCACTGGTCCCAGTGTGGAAGTTGGAACCCCTGATGTCGACATTCATGGGCTAGGAGGCAAACTGAATTTGCCCAAGATGAAAGTCCCTAAATTCTCTGCATCAGGTTCCAAGGGAGAGGGAGTTGGCGTTGATGTTACAGTGCCCACAGGTGAAGTGACCCTTCCTGGGGTCTCTGGGGATGTTAGTCAGCCTGAGATTGCTATTGGTGGGCTAGAAGGGAAGATAAAGGGTACTAAAGTCAAGACACCTGAAATGATTGTCCAGAAACCTAAAATCTCCATGCAGGATGTGGATCTGAGCCTTGGCTCTTGTAAACTGAAAGGCGATATGAAGGTGTCTGCTCCTGAGGTCAAAGGTGATGTTAAAGGCCCTCATGTGGGAGTTAAAGGCCCCAAAGTGGACATAGAGACACCAAACTTAGAGGGGACCTTGACAGGTCCCAAGCTCAGCAGTCCATCTGGAAAAATAGGGGCCTGTAGGATATCTATGGCAGATGTAGACCTAAATGTCGCTGCGCCTAAAGGGAAAGGGGGTGTAGATGTTGTGCTACCCAAAGTAGAAGGGAAAATCAAAGTCCCTGAACTTGATGTCCAAGGCCCCAAAATGGATATTAGTGCCCCAGATGTGGAAGTGCATGGCCCAGAATGGAACTTGAAAACGCCCAAGATGAAGATGCCCAAGTTCAGTGTCCCAGGGGTCAAAGGAGAAGGCCCAGATGTAGATGTGGCTCTACCGAAAGGAGACATCAGTATTTCAGGGCCTAAGGTCAACATAGAAGCCCCAAGTGCCAACATGGAGAGTCTGGGGGGCAAACTTAAAGGTCCTGATATTGATCTTCCTGAAGTGAGTGTCAAGACTCCAAAGGTTTCCATACCTGATGTAGATCTGCACATCAAAGGCGCAAAGGTGAAGGGAGAGTGTGATGTCACAACACCAAAGCTTGAGGGTGACCTGAAAGGCCTCCAAGTGGGTGCTGATGCCCCAGAAGTGAATGTTCATGGCCCAGACCTGAAGATACCCAAGATGAAGATGCCCAAATTCAGTGTGCCAGGGTTCAAAGCAGAGGGCCCAGAAGTGGATGTGAATCTGCCCAAGGCAGATATGGACATTTCTGGGCCTAAGGTGGAGGTCAGTGCTCCAGATGTGAGCATTGAGGGACCAGAAGGGAAACTGAAAGGACCTAAGTTTAAAATGCCTGAAATGAATATCAGAGCTCCAAAGATCTCCATGCCAGATGTGGACTTACACTTAAAAGGCCCCAGTGTAAAGGGAGAATATGATGTCACCGTGCCAAGGCCTGAAGGTGAGATTAAAGTTCCTGATGTTGAACTTAAAAGTGCCAAACTGGACATTGATGCCCCGAATATGGATGTTCAAGGTCCCGAATGGCACATGAAGATGCCAAAGATAAAAATGCCCAAGTTTGGTATGCCAGGCTTCAAGGCAGAGAGTCCAGATGTGGAGGTGAATCTCCCTAAGGCCAACATTGATGTCTCAGGACCCAAGGTAGATGTCAAAGCACCAGATGTGAACATTGAAGGACCTGAAGGAAAACTGAAGGGTCCTAAGCTGAAGACGCCTGAGATGAATATAAAGGCCCCAAAGATCTCCATGCCTGATGTAGATTTGCATATGAAAGGCCCCAAGGTAAAAGGAGAGTATGATGTCACAATGCCAAAGATTGAAGGAGACTTGAAAGGCCCCAAAGTAGATGTCAGTGCTCCAGATGTTGACATTCAGAGTCCTGATTGGAACTTGAAAATGCCAAAGATTAAAATGCCCAAATTTAGCATGCCTAGTCTCAAAGGAGAAGGCCCAGAGTTGGATGTGAACATGCCCAAGGCTGATATGGACATTTCTGTACCAAAACTAGATATTAGTGCTCCAGATTTGAACCTTGAAGGACCGGAAGGGAAGTTGAAAGGCCCCAAGTTTAAGATGCCTGAGATGCATTTCAAGGCTCCAAAGGTGTCTCTACCAGATGTGGACCTGGACCTCAAAGGACCCAAAATGAAAGGAAATCTAGACATGACAGCACCAAAAATAGAGGGAGAGATGAAAGTACCAGATGTGGACATCAAAGGTCCGAAGGTAGATATTAAATCACCAGATGGGGAAGGTCAGGGCCCAGACTGGAGCCTGAAAATGCCAAAGATGAAAATGCCTAAGTTCAGTATGCCTACTCTCAAAGGTGAGGGTCCAGATGTGGATGTGAACCTGCCTAAGGCTGACATTGATGTCTCAGTACCCAAGGTTGACATTGAAGGCCCTGATGTGAGCATTGAAGGACCAGAAGGAAAGTTGAAAGGTCCTAAGTTCAAGATGCCTGAGATGAACATCAAGGCCCCCAAGATTTCCATGCCTGATGTGGACTTAAACTTGAAAGGCCCCAAAGTCAAGGGGGATGTGGATGTGACAGTGCCCAAGCTAGAAGGTGAAATGAAAGTGCCAGATGTGGACATCAAAGGCCCCAAAGTGGACATTGATGCTCCAGATGTGGATGTTCATGGTCCAGACTGGCACCTGAAGATGCCCAAGATGAAAATGCCCAAGTTCAGCATGCCTGGCTTCAAAGCAGAAGGCCCAGAAGTGGATGTGAACCTGCCAAAGGCTGACATTGATATCTCAGGACCCAAGGTGGATGTTGAAGTTCCTGATGTGAGCATTGAAGGGCCAGAAGGAAAGCTGAAAGGCCCCAAGTTTAAGATGCCTGACATGCACTTCAAGGCTCCTAAGATCTCCATGCCTGATGTGGACTTGAATATTAAGGGGCCCAAAGGAAAAGCAGATGTGGATGTATCATTGCCTGATGTAGAAGGTGAAATAAAAGTTCCAGATGTGGATGTTAAAGGGCCCAAAGTTGGCATTGATGCTCCAGACGTTGAAGTTCATGGCCCAGACTGGCACCTTAAGATGCCTAAAATGAAAATGCCCAAGTTCAGTATGCCTGGTTTCAAAGGAGAAGGCCCAGAAGTTGACATCCCTAAGGCCAACATCGATGTCTCAGGACCCAAGGTAGACATTAATGTTCCAGATGTAAATATTGAAGGTCCAGATACAAAACTAAAAGGGCCAAAATTTAAGATGCCAGAAATGAATATAAAGCCTCAGAAGATATCCATGCCAGATGTTAGCTTGAATTTGAAAGGCCCTAAAGTGAAAGGAGACTATGATGTTCCAAAAGTGGGAGGAGAAATGAAAGCTCCTGCTGTTGATATTAAAGGCCCCCAAGTAGATGTACCAGATGTGGATGTTCACGGCCCAGACTGGCACCTGAAGATGCCCAAGGTGAAAATGCCCAAGTTCAGCATGCCTGGCTTCAAAGGAGAGGGCCCTGAAGTGGATGTAAATCTTCAAAAGGCCAACATTGATGTCTCAGGACCCAAAGTGAACATTGATGTTCCAGATGTGAATATTGAAGCTCCAGAAGGGAAACTAAAGGGCCCCAAGTTCAAGATGCCGAGCATGAATATACAGACACACAAAATCTCTATGCCTGATGTTGGTCTTAATCTGAAAGGACCTAAACTGAAAAGTGATGCAGATGTTTCTCTTCCAAAAGTGGAAGGAAATTTGAAAGGTCCTGAAGTTGATGTTAAAGTCCCTAAGGTGGATGTGGATGTTGGTGATATTGATATTGAATGTCCAGAAGGGAAGTTGAAGGGTCCCAAGTTTAAGATGCCTGACATGCACTTCAAGACTCCTAAGATCTCCATGCCTGATGTGGACTTAAACTTGAAAGGCCCCAAAGTCAAGGGGGATGTGGATGTGGCAGTGCCCAAGCTAGAAGGTGAAATGAAAGTGCCAGATGTGGACATCAAAGGACCCAAAGTGGACATCAGTGCTCCAGATGTGGATGTTCATGGGCCAGATTGGCACCTGAAGATGCCCAAGGTGAAAATGCCCAAGTTTAGCATGCCTGGCTTCAAAGCAGAAGGCCCTGAAATGGATGTAGACCTACCCAAGGCTGACATTGATGTCTCAGGGCCAAAGATGGACATTGATGTTCCAGATGTGAATATAGAAGGTCCTGATGCAAAACTGAAAGGCTCCAAATTTAAGATGCCCAAGTTCAATATTAAGGCTCCCAAGATCTCCATGCCAGATGTGGACTTGAATTTGAAGGGGCCCAAACTGAAAGGAGAGATAGATGCTTCTGTGCCAGAAATGGAAGCTGATCTCAGAGGTCCTAAAGTTGATATCAAAGGCCCCAGCGTAGATGTGGAAGTGCCTGATGTTGACCTGGAATGTCCTGAGGCAAAGTTGAAGGGCCCCAAGTTTAAGATGCCTGACATGCACTTCAAGACCCCTAAGATCTCCATGCCTGATGTGGACTTACATTTGAAAGGCCCCAAAGTCAAAGGGGATCTCGACGTGACAGTGCCCAAGCTAGAAGGAGAATTAAAAGGTCCCAGTGTGGATGTGGAAGTACCTGATGTTGACCTGGAATGTCCTGATGCAAAGTTGAAGGGTCCCAAGTTTAAGATGCCTGACATGCACTTCAAGGCCCCTAAGATCTCCATGCCTGATGTGGACTTAAACTTGAAAGGCCCCAAAGTCAAGGGGGATGTGGATGTGACAGTGCCCAAGCTAGAAGGTGAAATGAAAGTGCCAGATGTGGACATCAAAGGACCCAAAGTGGACATCAGTGCTCCAGATGTGGATGTTCATGGGCCAGATTGGCACCTGAAGATGCCCAAGATGAAAATGCCCAAGTTTAGCATGCCTGGCTTCAAAGCAGAAGGCCCTGAAATGGATGTAGACCTACCCAAGGCTGACATTGATATCTCAGGACCCAAGGTGGATGTTGAAGTTCCTGATGTGAGCATTGAAGGGCCAGAAGGAAAGCTGAAAGGCCCCAAGTTTAAGATGCCTGACATGCACTTCAAGGCTCCCAAGATCTCCATGCCTGATGTGGACCTGCACTTGAAAGGCCCTAAGGTCAAAGGGGATATGGATGTGACTGTTCCAAAACTGGAAGGAGATTTGAAAGGCCCCAATGTGAATGTAGAAGTACCTGATGTTGACCTGGAATGTCCTGAGGCAAAGTTGAAGGGCCCCAAGTTTAAGATGCCTGACATGCACTTCAAGACCCCTAAGATCTCCATGCCTGATGTGGACTTACATTTGAAAGGCCCCAAAGTCAAAGGGGATCTCAATGTGACAGTGCCAAAACTAGAAGGAGAATTAAAAGGTCCCAGCGTGGATGTGGAAGCACCTGATGTTGACCTGGAATGTCCTGAGGCAAAGTTGAAGGGTCCCAAGTTTAAGATGCCTGACATGCACTTCAAGACTCCTAAGATCTCCATGCCTGATGTGGACTTAAACTTGAAAGGCCCCAAAGTCAAGGGGGATGTGGACGTGTCCCTGCCCAAAGTGGAAGGTGAAATGAAAGTGCCAGATGTGGACATCAAAGGACCCAAAGTGGACATCAGTGCTCCAGATGTGGATGTTCATGGGCCAGATTGGCACCTGAAGATGCCCAAGATGAAAATGCCCAAGTTCAGCATGCCTGGCTTCAAAGCAGAAGGCCCAGAAGTGGATGTGAACCTGCCAAAGGCTGACATTGATATCTCAGGACCCAAGGTGGACATTGAAGGCCCTGATGTGAGCATTGAAGGGCCAGAAGGAAAGCTGAAAGGCCCCAAGTTTAAGATGCCTGACATGCACTTCAAGGCTCCTAAGATCTCCATGCCTGACGTTGATTTCAACTTAAAGGGTTCTAAAATCAAAGGAGATATTGATGTTTCAGTCCCAAAACTTGAGGGAGACTTAAAGGGTCCAGAACTGGAAGTCAAGGGCCCCAAATTGGATGTCGACATGCCAGAAGTAGCTGTGGAAGGCCCAGAAGGTAAATGGAAAAGTCCTAAATTCAAGATGCCAGACATGCACTTTAAAGCTCCCAAAATCTCCATGCCAGACATTGATCTTCACTTAAAGAGTCCAAAGATAAAGGGTGAGGTTGATGTAGATGTTCCCAAATTGGAAGGAGACCTCAAAGGGCCAAATGTGGACCTAAGTGGACCAGACATTGAGATTGAAGGACCAGAAGGTAAACTGAAGGGTCCTAAGTTCAAGATGCCAGAGATGAACATCAAGGCTCCCAAGATCTCCATGCCTGATTTGCATCTCAAGGGTCCCAAACTAAAGGGTGATGTCGATGTTTCCCTGCCCAAAGTAGAAGGTGACCTCAAGGGCCCTGAAGTTGACATCAAAGGCCCCAAAATGGACATTAATGCTCCAGATGTTGATGTTCATGGTCCAGACTGGCACCTGAAGATGCCCAAGATGAAAATGCCCAAGTTCAGCATGCCTGGCTTCAAGGCAGAAGGCCCAGAAGTGGATGTGAACCTGCCAAAGGCTGACATTGATGTCTCAGGACCCAAGGTGGACATTGAAGGCCCTGATGTGAGCATTGAAGGACCAGAAGGAAAGTTGAAAGGTCCTAAGTTTAAGATGCCTGAGATGAACATCAAAGCCCCCAAGATCTCCATGCCAGACATTGATCTTAACCTGAAAGGCCCCAAAGTGAAGGGTGATGTGGACGTGTCCCTTCCCAAAGTGGAAGGTGAGATTAAAGTTCCTGAAGTTGACATCAAAGGCCCCAAAGTGGACATTGATGCCCCAGATGTGGATGTTCATGGTCCAGACTGGCACCTGAAGATGCCCAAAATAAAAATGCCCAAGTTCAGCATGCCTGGCTTCAAGGGAGAGGGCCCTGAAGTAGATGTGAGCTTGCCGAAGGCTGACATTGATGTCTCAGGACCCAAGGTGGACATTGATGTTCCAGATGTGAATATTGAAGGTCCTGATGCAAAACTGAAGGGTCCTAAGTTCAAGATGCCAGAGATGAACATCAAGGCTCCCAAGATCTCCATGCCTGATTTGCATCTCAAGGGTCCCAAACTAAAGGGAGATGTGGATGTTTCCCTGCCCAACGTAGAAGGTGACCTCAAGGGCCCTGAAGTTGACATCAAAGGCCCCAAAATGGACATTAATGCTCCAGATGTTGATGTTCATGGTCCAGACTGGCACCTGAAGATGCCCAAGGTGAAAATGCCCAAGTTCAGCATGCCTGGCTTCAAATCAGAAGGCCCAGAAGTGGATATAAACTTGCCAAAGGCTGACATTGATGTCTCAGGACCCAAGGTGGACATTGAAGGCCCTGATGTGAGCATTGACGGACCAGAAGGAAAGTTGAAAGGTCCTAAGTTTAAGATGCCTGAGATGAACATCAAAGCCCCCAAGATCTCCATGCCAGACATTGATCTTAACCTGAAAGGCCCCAAAGTGAAGGGTGATGTGGACGTGTCCCTTCCCAAAGTGGAAGGTGAGATTAAAGTTCCTGAAGTTGACATCAAAGGCCCCAAAGTGGACATTGATGCTCCAGATGTGGATGTTCATGGTCCAGACTGGCACCTGAAGATGCCCAAAATAAAAATGCCCAAGTTCAGCATGCCTGGATTCAAGGGAGAAGGTCCTGAGGTAGATGTGAGCCTGCCGAAGGCTGACATTGATGTCTCAGGACCCAAGGTGGACATTGATGTTCCAGATGTGAATATAGAAGGTCCTGATGCAAAACTGAAGGGTCCTAAGTTCAAGATGCCAGAGGTGAACATCAAAGCTCCTAAGATCTCAATGCCAGATTTGGACCTTAACATTAAAGGCCCCAAAGTGAAAGGAGATGTGGATGTTTCACTTCCAAGTTTTGAAGGTGATTTGAAAGGGCCTTCTCTTGACATAAAGGACCCAAAATTAGATCTAAATGCTCCAGATGTTGACATTCATGGTCCTGGGGGCAAATTAAAAGGCCCCAAACTGAAAATGCCTGACATGCATGTCAACATGCCCAAGATCTCTATGCCTGAAATTGACTTGAATTTAAAGGGCTCAAAGCTTAAGGGAGATGTTGATATCTCTGGACCCAAACTGGAGGGTGAAATTAAAACTCCCAAGTTAGATGTGAAGGGCCCAGAAGTGGACATTTCTGCTCCCAAGGTTAATATTGAAGGGAAATCAAAGAAATCTCGTTTTAAGCTCCCTAAATTTAATTTTTCTGGATCCAAAGTTCAGACACCTGACATGGATGTCAAAGTTAAAAAGCCAGATGTTGATGTAACAGCTCCAAAAGTTGACATTAATGCTCCAGAAGTTGAAGTACAAGGCAAAGTGAAAGGATCCAAATTTAAAATGCCTTTCCTGAGTATTTCATCTCCCAAAGTTTCTATGCCTGATGTGGAGCTAAATTTGAAAGGTCCTAAGGTCAAAGGAGACTTAGATGTAGCAGGCCCAAATTTAGAAGGAGACTTTAAAAGCCCTAAAGTGGACATTAAAGCACCAGAGGTTCATATTAATGCACCTGATGTGGACGTTCATGGTCCAGAATGGAATCTGAAGATGCCCAAGATGAAAATGCCCAAGTTCAGTGTGTCTGGCATAAAAGCAGAAGGACCTGATGTGGCTATGGATTTACCAAAAGGAGACATCAATCTAGAAGGTCCCAGTATGAATATCGAGGGCCCAGAACTCAATGTAGAGTGTCCAGAGGGAAGCTTAAAAGGCCCCAAATTTAAGATGCCTGAGATGAACATCAAAGCCCCCAAGATCTCTATGCCTGACATTGACTTAAACCTGAAAGGTCCCAAGGTAAAAGGTGATGTAGATGTATCTCTTCCCAAACTTGAAGGAGATCTTAAAGGGCCAAAAGTTGACATCAAAGGCCCCAAAGTGGACATTGATGCTCCAGATGTGGATGTTCATGGACCAGATTTGCACCTGAAGATGCCCAAAGTGAAAATGCCCAAGTTCAGCATGCCTGGATTCAAGGGAGAGGGCCCTGAAGTGGATGTTAATTTGCCCAAAGCTGACATTGATGTCTCAGGACCCAAGGTGGACATTGATGTTCCAGATGTGAATATTGAAGGTCCTGATGCAAAACTGAAGGGTCCTAAGTTCAAGATGCCAGATTTGAACATCAAGGCTCCCAAGATCTCCATGCCTGACATTGATCTGAATCTTAAAGGCCCCAAATTGAAGGGTGATGTGGATGTGTCCTTGCCCAAAGTAGAAGGTGACCTCAAGTGTCCAGAGGTGGATATTACTGGCCCTAAAGTGAACATTGACATTCCTGAAGTTAGCATTGAAGGTCCAGAGGGCAAACTGAAAGGCCCCAAGTTTAAGATGCCCGAGATGAACATCAAAGCCCCCAAGATCTCCATGCCAGACATTGATCTTAACCTGAAAGGCCCTAAAGTGAAGGGTGATGTGGACGTGTCCCTTCCCAAAGTGGAAGGTGAGATTAAAGTTCCTGAAGTTGACATCAAAGGCCCCAAAGTGGACATTGATGCCCCAGATGTGGATGTTCATGGTCCAGACTGGCACCTGAAGATGCCCAAGATGAAAATGCCCAAGTTCAGCATGCCTGGATTCAAGGGAGAAGGTCCTGAGGTAGATGTGAGCCTGCCGAAGGCTGACATTGATGTCTCAGGACCCAAGGTAGACATTGATGTTCCAGATGTGAATATTGAAGGTCCTGATGCAAAACTGAGGGGTCCTAAGTTCAAGATGCCAGAGATGAACATCAAGGCTCCCAAGATCTCCATGCCTGATTTGCATCTCAAGGGTCCCAAACTAAAGGGAGATGTGGATGTTTCCCTGCCCAACGTAGAAGGTGACCTCAAGGGCCCTGAAGTTGACATCAAAGGCCCCAAAATGGACATTAATGCTCCAGATGTTGATGTTCATGGTCCAGACTGGCACCTGAAGATGCCCAAGGTGAAAATGCCCAAGTTCAGCATGCCTGGCTTCAAGGCAGAAGGCCCAGAAGTGGATGTGAACTTGCCGAAGGCTGACATTGATGTCTCAGGACCCAAGGTGGACATTGAAGGCCCTGATGTGAGCATTGAAGGACCAGAAGGAAAGTTGAAAGGTCCTAAGTTTAAGATGCCTGAGATGAACATCAAAGCCCCCAAGATCTC
This sequence comes from Microtus oregoni, assembly GCF_018167655.1. NCBI lineage: Eukaryota > Metazoa > Chordata > Mammalia > Rodentia > Cricetidae > Microtus > Microtus oregoni. Next base: position 49,223,336 of record NW_024543071.1, on the reverse strand, counting down.
CATGCCAGACATTGATCTTAACCTGAAAGGCCCTAAAGTGAAGGGTGATGTGGACGTGTCCCTTCCCAAAGTGGAAGGTGAGATTAAAGTTCCTGAAGTTGACATCAAAGGCCCCAACGTGGACATCAATGCTCCAGATGTAGATGTTCGTGGTCCAGACTGGCACCTGAAGATGCCCAAAATAAAAATGCCCAAGTTCAGCATGCCTGGCTTCAAGGGAGAGGGTCCTGAAGTAGATGTGAACCTGCCAAAATCTGACATTGATGTCTCAGGACCCAAGGTGGACATTGATGTTCCAGATGTGAATATTGAAGGTCCTGATGCAAAACTGAAGGGTCCTAAGTTCAAGATGCCAGAGATGAACATCAAGGCTCCCAAGATCTCCATGCCTGATTTGCATCTCAAGGGTCCCAAACTAAAGGGAGATGTGGATGTTTCCCTGCCCAACGTAGAAGGTGACCTCAAGGGCCCTGAAGTTGACATCAAAGGCCCCAAAATGGACATTAATGCTCCAGATGTTGATGTTCATGGTCCAGACTGGCACCTGAAGATGCCCAAGGTGAAAATGCCCAAGTTCAGCATGCCTGGTTTCAAGGGAGAGGGCCCTGAAGTAGATGTGAACCTTCCTAAAGCTGACATTGATGTCTCAGGAGCCAAGGTAGACATCGACACTCCTGACATTGACATTCATGGTCCAGAAGGGAAGCTGAAGGGCCCCAAGTTCAAAATGCCTGACCTTCACCTCAAGGCACCCAAGATCTCAATGCCAGAAGTTGACTTGAACCTGAAAGGGCCAAAGGTGAAGAGTGATGTAGATGTTTCTCTGCCCAAAGTGGAAGGAGAGATTAAAGTTCCTGAAGTTGACATCAAAGGCCCCAAAGTGGACATCAATGCTCCAGATGTTGATGTTCACGGTCCAGACTGGCACCTGAAGATGCCCAAGGTGAAAATGCCCAAGTTCAGCATGCCTGGCTTCAAGGGAGAGGGCCCTGAAGTGGATGTGAAGCTGCCGAAGGCTGACATTGATGTCTCAGGACCCAAGGTAGACATTGATGTTCCAGATGTGAATATTGAAGGTCCTGATGCAAAACTGAAGGGTCCCAAGTTCAAGATGCCAGAGATGAACATCAAGGCTCCCAAGATCTCCATGCCTGACCTTGATTTGCACTTGAAAGGGCCTAAACTGAAGGGAGATGTGGATGCTTCCTTGCCTAAAATGGAAGGTGAACTAAAAGGCCCTGCTATTGATATAAAGGGTCCCAGTGTGGATATCGATACTCCTGACATCAATATTGATGGTCCAGAAGGGAAATTAAAGGGTCCCAAATTTAAAATACCAGATATGCACATCAAAGCTCCCAAGATTTCCATGCCTGACTTTGACTTAAACCTTAAAGGACCCAAGGTAAAAGGAGATGTGGACCTTGCACTACCTAAGATGGAAGGTGATCTCAAAGGGCCAGAGATAGACATTGAGGGTCCTGAAGGAAAGCTCAAAGGTCCCAAATTTAAGATGCCAGATGTCCATTTTAAGACCCCTCAAATTTCAATGAGTGACATTGATTTGAACATGAAAGGACCTAAAATAAGGGGAGATTTGGACATAGAAGGGGATTTGAAAGGTCCCAAACTGGATGTCAAAGGCCCTAAACTGGACATTGACACTCCTGACATTGACATTCATGGTCCAGAAGGGAAGCTGAAGGGCCCCAAGTTCAAAATGCCTGATCTCCACCTCAAGGCACCCAAGATCTCAATGCCAGAAGTTGACTTGAACCTGAAAGGGCCGAAGGTGAAGGGTGATGTAGATGTTTCTCTGCCCAAAGTGGAAGGAGACCTCAAAGGCCCTGAAGTTGACATCAAAGGTCCCAAAGTGGACATCAGTGCTCCAGATGTGGACGTTCATGGTCCAGACTGGCACCTGAAGATGCCCAAGGTGAAAATGCCCAAGTTCAGCATGCCTGGCTTCAAGGGAGAGGGCCCTGAAGTGGATGTGAACCTGCCAAAGGCTGACATTGATGTCTCAGGACCCAAGGTGGACATTGATGTTCCAGATGTGAATATTGAAGGTCCTGATGCAAAACTGAAGGGTCCTAAGTTCAAGATGCCAGAGATGAACATCAAGGCTCCCAAGATCTCCATGCCTGATTTGCATCTCAAGGGTCCCAAACTAAAGGGAGATGTGGATGTTTCCCTGCCCAAAGTAGAAGGTGACCTCAAGGGCCCGGAAATTGATATCAAAGGACCTAATGTAGACATTGATGTTCCAGATGTAAATATTGAAGGTCCTGATGCAAAACTGAAGGGATCTAAGTTCAAAATGCCAGAGATTAACATCAAAGCCCCCAAGATCTCCATGCCAGACATTGATCTTAACCTGAAAGGCCCTAAAGTGAAGGGCGATGTGGACGTGTCCCTGCCCAAAGTGGAAGGTGAGATTAAAGTTCCTGAAGTTGACATCAAAGGCCCCAAAGTGGACATCAATGCTCCAGATGTGGATGTTCATGGTCCAGACTGGCACCTGAAGATGCCCAAGGTGAAAATGCCCAAGTTCAGCATGCCTGGCTTCAAGGGAGAAGGCCCTGAAGTAGATGTGAGCCTGCCGAAGGCTGACATTGATGTCTCAGGACCCAAGGTGGACATTGATGTTCCAGATGTGAATATTGAAGGTCCTGATGCAAAATTGAAGGGTCCTAAATTCAAGATGCCGGAGATTAGCATCAAGGCTCCAAAGGTATCTATGCCTGATGTGGATCTGGAGTTAAAAGGACCCAAAGTAAAAGGAGACTTTGACGTGTCTGTTCCCACGATTGAAGGTAGTCTCAAAGGACCTGAAGTAGACCTGAAAGGTCCAAGTCTAGATTTTGAAGGCCCTGATGCTAAACTCAGTGGCCCTAACTTGAAGATGCCATCACTGGATGTATCTGCTCCTAAAATAACTGGACCTGATGTTAATGTGCACCTCAAGACACCAAAAATTGGTGTTTCTGGGCCTAAGTTAGGAGGTGGTGAAGTGGACCTTAAAGGACCCAAAGTTGATTTAGAAACTCCAAGTTTAGACGTCCGCATGGAGAGCCCAGATATTAATATCGAGGGTCCAGATGTTAAAGTTCCAAAGTTTAAGAAACCCAAGTTTGGATTTGGTGCAAAAAGCGCTAAAGCTGACATCAAGACACCCTCAGTTGATGTGACTGTCCCTGAAGCAGAGCTGAGTGTTGAGACCCCTGATGTAAGCCTTGGTGGAAAGGGCAAGAAAAGCAAGTTTAAAATGCCTAAAATTCACATGAGTGGCCCTAAAGTTAAGGCCAAAAAGCAAGGATTTGATTTGAACGTTCCTGGAGGTGAGATTGATGCCAGTCTGAAGGGTCCTGATGTGGATATCGGTGTTGCAGGGCCTGATGCTGCACTCAAAGTTGATGTAAAGTCTCCAAAAGCCAAGAAAACCATGTTTGGGAAAATGTACTTCCCAGATGTAGAATTTGACATCAAGTCACCTAAATTTAAAGCAGAGGCTTCCCTACCCAGCCCTAAGTTGGAGGGTGACATCAAGGTACCAGATCTGGACATTTCTTCACCAGGGGTTAATGTGGAAGCTCCTGACATCCATGTGAAGGCTCCCAAGTTCAAGGTGCCAGGTGTGGATGTCTCAGGGCCAAAGTTAGAGGGCAACTTGAAAGGTCCTAAGGTGCAGGCAAACTTGGAGACACCTAACATCAACATCAAAGGCTCTGATGCCAAAATCAAAGCACCCTCATTCAGTGTGTCTGCTCCTCAAGTCTCCATACCTGATGTGAATGTTAAGTTGACAGGACCAAAGATAAAGGGTGATGCCCCCAGTGTGGGTCTGGAAGGACCTGATGTCGATTTGCAAGGTCCAGAAGGAAAAATCAAGTTCCCCAAGTTTTCACTGCCCAAGATCAGTGCCCCTGGTCTTGAAGGAAGCTTGAGCACATCAGATGTTAAGTTTGAAGGGCCTGATATATCTCTTAAAGGCCCAGGAGTAGACTTGCCTTCGGTGGACCTCTCTATGCCAAAAATTTCTGGGCCTGATGTTGACCTGAACTTGAAAGGACCAAGTCTGAAGGGAGACCTGGATGCATCCAGTCCCAGCATGAAGCTGCACGCCCCAGGTCTTGACCTCAAAGGTGTTGGTGGAAAAGTACAGATAGGAGGAGATGGTGTGAAAGTCCCGGGGATTGATGCCACAGCAGCCCTTAATGTGGGGGCACCTGATGTGACCCTGAAGGGACCAAGCCTACAGGGAGATTTGACCATGTCTGGGGACATCAAGTGCCCTAAACTATCTGCGGGCGCCCCGGATCTCAGCTTGGAGGCCTCAGAAGGTAGCGTCAAATTTCCCCACATGAAGCTGCCTCAGTTTGGCATCTCTGCTCCAGGGTCCGACTTGGACGTTAACATCAAGGGGCCACAAGTTTGTGGAGAACTGAAGGGGCCAGGGATGGATGTGAACCTGAAGGGGCCCCAGATCTCAGCACCAAACATGGACTTTAACTTGGAAGGACCAAAAGTGAAGGGGAGCCTTGGGGCCACTGGAGAACTGAAAGGCCCAGCAGTTGGGGGAAGCCTTCCAGGTGTCAGTGTTCAGGGCCTAGAAGGAAATCTCCAAATGCCTGGATTTAAGGCTTCTGGATGCGATGTGCAACTCCCAACGGGGCAGCTTTCTGGTCCTGAAATTAAAGGAGATCTGAAAGGTTCAGGAATAGGTCTCCATGGGGCTGTCCCTGATATCAGTGTCAAGGGGCCTTCCTTTAACATGGCATCTCCAGAGTCAGATTTTGGTGTCAGCTTGAAGGGCCCCAAAGTCAAAGGAGGTGTAGATGTTTCAGGGGGTGTCACTGTCCCAGATATCAACCTGGGTGAAGGGCATATGAATGTCAAAGACTCTGGGGTTGAGTGGAAGGGACCCCAAGTCTCCTCCTCTCTAAACCTGGATACATCTAAACTTGCTGGGAACCTTCATTTCTCAGGACCAAAGATAGAAGGAGGCATGAAAGGAGGCCAGACTGGACTCCAGGGTCCAGGGCTGAGTGTGTCTGGGCCTCAAGGTCACTTGGAAAGTGGATCTGGAAAAGTAACATTCCCCAAGATGAAGATCCCCAAATTTGCCTTCTCTGGCCGCGAGCTTGTTGGCAGAGAAGTAGGGGTGGATGTCAACTTCCCTAAAGTAGAGGCCAATGTGCAGGCTGGTGCAGGAGAAGACGAATGGGAAGAGTCAGAAGTAAAACTTAAAAAATCCAAAATCAAAATGCCCAAGTTTAACTTTTCCAAACCTAAAGGGAAAGGTGGTGCCACCGGCTCACCAGAAGCATCCATTTCTGGGTCCAAAGGGGACCTGAAGAGCTCAAAGGCCAGCTTGGGCTCTCTGGAAGGAGAAGCAGATGCTGAAGCATCGTCACCAAAAGGCAAATTCTCGCTGTTTAAAAGTAAGAAGCCAAGACACCGCTCCAACTCCTTCAGCGATGAGAGGGAGTTCTCGGCGCCTTCCACCCCAACCGGGACTTTGGAGTATGCAGGTGGAGAAGTTAAAAGCAAACACGGGAAGCTGAAATTTGGTACCTTCGGTGGGTTGGGGTCAAAGAGCAAAGGTCATTATGAGGTGACTGGGAGTGATGATGAGGCAGCCAAGTTACAGGGGAGTGGAGTGTCTTTGGCCTCAAAGAAGTCCCGACTGTCTTCCTCTTCTAGCAACGACAGTGGGACGAAGGTTGGCATCCAGCTTCCTGAGGTAGAACTCTCAATTTCCACAAAGAAAGAGTAGTGGGCCTTGTATGTGTGTACATATATATAAATACATCAGCCTTGGGTGTGTTTGTATATAAACTCCAAAGAGAAACACCCCAACAGCCTCAGCAATAATGCAAAGATCTTGCCTCTCCCAGTGGCAAGTGCTGACAAACCGAGTGCCTCTAGGCTCCTGGGACTCTGCAGCTAGGTAAAGAGTTCTAAATTCATCTGGCCCGTGTGCGAAGTCAACAGTATTTGCCTTAAGATTTTAGTTTTTTTGGTTTCTTCTTCATATTTTTTTTTTGCATTGAACGCTGAGAGCTCGTGTTTACTAAGCAAGCTTTTGTGTTTACCCTTATTTTTACTGAACATTGTTAGTACCTGGGTAATGGAAACCCACTTTCTTTTCATTGTAATGACTTTGGGGGCTTTTGTGAGTAAGGGAAGGTGGGATAAAAGGTGGCAGAGGGGTCTAGGTCGTCATTGCTCTGAAGGTTGGATATGTACAAATAGCAACACCCTGGTATGGCTCAGAGGAGGTGGCAGCCAGGAGGTGGGTGTTTCTCAATTCTCTGTAGCATGACTTTTAATCCCTAGGTGTGTTAGTCCCAGCCTAGTTTGGTGCTCAAGGTGAGAGGGGGATTTAAATCTGTCTGCAAATTGTCCAACCTGCCAGGTCAGTGTGAGGGGCTTCCATTCTGGGTTTGGTAAGAAAGTGTTCATTCGTGACTGCCGTGTTCTGAGAAAAGTTCTGATTCCTTTTAACAAATGTCATCATGATTAAGGAAATGTCTGGCACTTTAATGGAAAATTAATTGAGAATGTAAGAAAGTTGATGCTGTACAAGGCAAATAAAACCGTTCATTAACCCTGATATAGCCTGCTCTTGCATTCTTTGTTGAGGGAATGAAGCTAAGGGAGGCCACACACACAGCCCTCAATTTGGACTTGATCCACTCCGTGGCATTGCTGGTTTTGCTGGTGGCTTCAAGGCATGGCCTCTGCAGAGGCACCAGAAGGAAGTCTTTGCTTTTTGATTCTCACGGGAGACTGGCTGTATCACTGCCGAGCAATCAAGAGTGGCTAGTGGTCATAACTCACTACAGAATACTTACCTTAGCATGAGCAAGACCTTAAAAGGGCGAGGGGGCAGGGCTGAGGATGTAATTCAGTTAATAGAGTGCGTGGCTGTTATGCATGAGAACCTGGGTTCAGTCCCCAGAAACTCCTAAGACCCAGCGTACTGGTTCATAGCTGCAATCGCAGTGCACGGAGTTGGAGGCAGAGGGATCCTTCCTTCCTTCCTTCCTTCCTTCCTTCCTTCCTTCCTTCCTTTTGTATTTTTGAGACAGGCATTTGTGTTTTGAGACACTGTAGCCAAGTATCTGAGGCTGTCTTGGAACTCACTGAGCAGAATTTCTGTCTCAGCATCTTGGATGTTGGGGCTACAAGTGTGAGCTATCACATCCAGAGATGGGGTCTACCCATCTACACTGTTGGGAAGAAACAACTGGGATATGGGAAAGGTTCCCTGGGCAGAATTACCCAAACTGTCCAATTGTACACCAGTTCATTTATTTTTAGTTTGGGGAAGGGGATGTGTAGAGTAGTGTGGTGTGGAATGTCCACTTGTTCAGTAAATACTTTTTGAGCACATGGCTAGACACTGTCCAAGGCCAGTGTTTTCAAAATCCTCCTCTACTGACCAAATCATATGATGTGTGTAAAAATCCAGAATGCTTGAAACTCTGAAAAGTGGGTGGGCTTAGGGGAAGTGACTCATCTAGTGGAGATGATAAGGCTCTTATCATCTAGGTGATAGCTAATTGGCTGGGACAGTTTGGAGTCCTGGGTAGGATGGGTAGGTAGTAACTCATCACTCGACCTTAAGGAACCACTCAGGAGTTTTCCATCAGGCTCGGGCTGGAGGCAGTGACTAAAGAATGGGGGGGTGGTGGGGTCTCCATCTTGCAAGGGCCATCACCACAGAAGGAGCAGCAGGAAAGGAGACATAAAGGGTTGGAGGGGAACCTTGGTCCTGCTTCTTCCTCTGGACGGCTGGGATCACAGCCCTGTACGCTGCCTCTCTGGTGTAGGCAGTGCTGGGGCTTGAACTCATTATGAACCTCCAGTAGGTTAGGCTGACACCGCCCAATGTGCTACATCCCCAGATGTGATAATTGCATTCAGAGTTAACTCTACAGTAAAAAAGGGCAGTTTGGACTGGTGAAATGGCTCAGTTGGTAACCGGTTGTTGCCAAGCCTGACGACCTGAGTTTAATCCCTGGGACTCACATGGTAACAGGAGAGAACTGACTCCTGCAGGTTGTTTTCTAACTTCCACAAGCGCGCGCACGCACACAAACACACACACACACACACACACACACACACACACACACACACACAATGTAAGAAGGGGGGTTAAGTTTAAAAAAGGGAAAAGAAAAGACAATTTCCTTGGGGTAACACAGAATTTTCTCATTTCCAAAGGGACTGGAAGATATCGCAGTGTTCCCAAGATCCTCAAAAGAGTACTAACCTGGGAATCACTGGGGTTAGTCTCCCATGTTGGGTACACTAGGGTCCATTGTGAGCCTCTCTTTACTTCCTGGTAATGTGGACAAGGCATTAGAACTTCCAGTTCTGGCCAGTTCCCACAGTCCATGATCTCTTCGGAAGCAGGCTGGAGAGTTAGGTGGATGGGACATTTTGGGTGAAAAGAAAGGTATGGTTGTAATACTGAGTAATGATTTTCCTTGTGGCAGGAAATTGTCTGAAATTTTTTTTGAGCAGAAGTGTCAATGTTGAAATGCAGCTAAGTCTCCAGCCTCCCAGACCAAAGTGGGAGCCCCCAGCAGGACTTGCACGAGGCTCATGCACACATCCCGTTTCAGAAGGCCACCTAAACCGTGAAGTTAGGAAATGCAAGCCAGGAGACTCAGCTAAGCATGCAGCTGAAGGTGCTGCTTCTTCCTCTCTCCTTCCTCTCGCCATCAAACACCCTCTCTCCCCCAGGGTCTCACTACATAGTGCTGACTGGCCCAGAGCTGTTCCTTATGATCACAACAGGTGATGCATTTCAGGGGGTGGTGGGAGGACACTCGCAGAAGTAAGGTTGGGTGCGTTTTAGCTCATCCTTCAGAAGGCACATGAGTGTGCTAGCTCCATTTAAGTAGGAGCTTGCCAGACATCTTCCTTGTAATCTTGCCACGTTTTCTCCTCCAGAATTAACAAGTAAATCTAAGTTTTCAAGCCAGAAGTCCGTGTTTGGGCAAGCTTATTTCTCAAGTGTGCTCTAAAGGCTGGTGGCATGCTTGGCCTTGGCATGGTCTCTGGTTGGGGATTTAGAAAATGGGGCTCTGGCCTAGGGCTCTGCCGCACACAGCAGCTTTCTGTCTCTCCTCACGAGGACAAAGAATTCTGTGCATGAATGCTTGCCTCAGAGCTGGAATACCATGAGCTGTTTACCAGCCTCTGAACCGCCCCGTGGCGTCAGGCAGCTTCAAGGGCCTCCTGAGGCTGAATGCTCCTTGCAGAGTAGCAGCCTTGTGCCCCAGCAAATGTGTGGGGGACGTTTTGCTGAGGAGGGTGGTTTCAGTTCCCCATAAATGCCTCTGGTTTTTTTCCACAACAAGTTTGAGGTCTGGCAGGCGGTGGAAGACTTTCCAGTAGGAGGGCTGAGATGGGAAAGGGTTACAGATGGAGAATCCTTCTTCTTCTTTTTTCTCTCTTTGGACAGACAGGTCCTTCTAGTGCACAGCGTGCTTTATCTCAGAACATCTCACCCTGTGTTCTCGGCTCCACCCAGGAAAGCAGGCACGACCCACTCCATCGCACAGTCCGGAGAGGCGAGGCTTTCATTTGTGAACACAGCAGTGTGAACTCAGCTCAGAGCCTGGAAGGGGTGACCCTGCCTAGGGAATTCAAAGCTTTTAGACTTTAGAAGCAAATTGCTTTTCTTTCCTATGATAGTTTCCTAAAGGAAGGGGGCTTAATTTTGAGGAGGGGGTCATGAAGAAACACGAAGTGTCTCTGGAAATCTCTTGGATCTTACACATTTTCTCATCTCTGAAAGTATTAAGGTACTACTAATAAAAACTAGAGCCAAGAATGATGGACCACGCCTTTAACCCCAGCACCAGGCAGGTTGAGCTCTCTGATCAAGGCCAGCCTGGTTTACACAGTGGGCTCTAGGTGAGCCAAGGCTACGGGGTGAGACCTTGTCTCAAAACAAAGAAAATAAATAACAAAACCCAAATAACTGGGGCTGGAAAGGTGACTCAGTAGTTAGGAACATCCACTGCTCTTGCAGGTGACCTAGTTCAGCACCCGTATGGCCGTCTGTCACCACCCGTCATTCCAGTTCCTGGGGATCTGACACCCTTCAGCCTTCCCGAGACGCATGCATTTATACAATGCACACACACTCATGAAGGTTCACAGACATATACATAAGTCAAAACTTTAAATCCTGAATCCTGGGGCTAGAGAGATGGCTCGGTGGTTAAGGGCACTTGCTACTTCTCTGGAGGAGCTGGGTTTAGCTCCTAGCACCCACAAGTCAGGTCACAACGATCCAAAACTCTAGTTCCAGAGGATCTGAAACCTGTTCTGACCTCGTATGGCACTGGACACACATGTGGTATATATACGTGTATTCAAGCAATACACTCACACACATTAGAGAAATTTTAAAAACCAGCTATCAAATGCCAGGCAGTGTGGCACGCACCTGCAATCCCAACACTCTGGAGGCAGAGGCAGGTGATCTCTGAGTTTGAGGTTAGCTCCAGGACAACCAGAGTGACACAGAAAAACCCTGTCTCGGGAGAAAAAAGCTGTCAGTTCTGTGGGTTCCTATCTCTAGGACCCTGGGTAACCCATCAAAACTCTGTGTCAAGAGGCTGGGGATATAACTTGTTGGTAGAGTTCTTGCTTGCCATGCTCAATCCTCAGGACCCAGGTTAGGAGAGGTTGTGTCTATAAGTTGGAAAGAAGGGAATGGTGTGGTATTTCTCTTACAGCATTGTGAGAATGATTGTGAAATAACATACATATTTTCTTCCTAAAACTCCAGCTTCTGTTGCATGAAAAATTAACATACGGCGTGCTCGGGATATAGTAAATATTGCATGAGCTATTCCTATGAACTGCTTGCTAACTCTGTGTTAAGTTATGTTACACACAACTCCATGAGGTGGGTACTAATTTTGTGCTGAATAGACAGGTTCAGACATTCTCACTGGAGTATATTCTGAGAAGCCCCATGAATTTATCAGCGTGTTGTTTCTACGACCAGGAAAGCTGGGTTAGTAAACCGTGTTCCAAGGCTTGGACCAGAGCTGGGGGAGGTTTTCCTAGCAGGGAGGCAGCAGGAGTGAAAGCGAGGAGTGAAGGAGGGAGGCTCAGCAGGGCGAGGCTAGGAGGAGCAACAGGAAGGGTGGGAACTCGGAAATCTGAGGCCCCAGCGGCACGCGTGTCAGGATCAGCCCTAGAAGGCAAAGACTGAGCAGTGAGGCCTTGACCCAGGCTTGGCCTCCTGGGAAGCTGTCAGTCTCTTCCTTAGGCCTCCTACCCGGTGCTAGTCCCAGTCTTTCCTTCTATCCAGCTTTCACTCTTCCGTGGTACTAATGAGCAAGAGACTACAAGGGACCTGAATGTATTAGTTAGCCCCGCCCTCTGGTTCCCAGATCCCCGCACCCGCCCTTGAGGATGGAGCATTGCTCTGGCCAATCTGGGGCCCTGGGAGGCTGAGCCCCGGTTCTGGGGGAGGGTCTGGAAGGGGGGGCTTGCACACAGGGATTGGGAAGAGGAGAGAGTTGCCCCCAAGCGTGGTGTTTCACCGCATATCTCTGCACCTGCCATGCTTGCCGGACTCCAGAATGAGAATCAGCCAACACACTGCAGTATGAGCAGGGTCTCCTTGCTTCCTGAGTGGGATGGGACAGTTCCACCTACCATGGGTTCCACGGCCCGAGGGTAAAAACCTAGACACCTAAAAACTCTTCATTCCACAGACTATAACCTAGAACTAGGAAACAAGTAAAAATCCAAGGGGGAAGCCAGGACAAGAATGGATTAGTAAAAACCAGGATGATTGGGAAGAACCAAGACAGGGTGAGGAGTGTAGAGAAGGAAGACGAGAAAAAGGAAGAAGAGGGTTAAGGGTGTGACTCAGCGGTCTACTGTGTGCAAACATTGGCTTTATTCCTTACCAAGGGGACAGCCCCAAGGGGTGGCTTCCCAGGGTTGAGCCCCGCCTTTCCGGGAGCCACAAATAAAGCAAATCAGAGCTCTTGCAACATCAAGGCACGTTTTTTGCTCTAACCCCAAAGCAAATGATCTGACACCCTCACCTCTACCCCACCTCTGCAATCTGACTGTCGGTGTCCAGGGAATAAGGGAGCCCAGACTCTGGAAGGAACTGCAGCCACTTTCAGCCAAACGGCCAATCCTCGAATTAACCCGAGTTCTGTCATCGTTTTTTTAGGCAGATTTTTTTTCATCTTTTTAGACCTGGCTGCATTGAAGCAATGGACCAGGCCGAGGGCCAAACAAGACTGGGTATAGGGCATTGGGTAAACACAGAAAAAGACTAGCAGGGACCAATCGAAGCTGCTCCATGTGGTTTACGTTTCATGCCTTGCCTCTGGGACTCTCTCTTACCTGGTGGCTTCTTCCTTTAACTCTTTGCCCTTGAACTCTAAGATGGAGCATCAGCCCCAACTTTTTCCTTTATCTAGACTTTGCAATATGACATTGTCTATGTCAGCCTCTTCGGCTTACACTTTTGAATGTTGGTATTAAAAAAGAGGGCTGTGGGGCTGAGGAGCGAGCTCACGACCTGAGTGCCTGCCGCTCATGCATTTAATTCTGCTGTCCAGAGTCCAGGTAAGAGGTGGGCATGGCCTTCCAGTCTGTAACCCTATCAGTGAGGATGGGCGTGGGGACAGAGGACTCCCCAGAGCTCTCTGGCCTGACAGCAGTCAGTTGGTGAGCAATGTCAAGTAAGAGACAAGGCAGAGATAGTTAGAGAAAGATAGAAAAGACTAAAGACCTAAAGATAGTTAGAAAAGACTTTGACTGCTGGCCTTCACGTGCGTGAGCATAGACTTGTACCCACATGCACACGCACTCATGAATAAATATGCACACACGTATAAATACAGACAAATAATAGGAAAAATAGGACTCGTGTGTGGCCTGGGGATGTAGCATGCATGAAGTCCTGGGCTCACCGTATCACAAGCCTGGGGTGGAGGCACACATCTGAAATCCCAGCCAGCACTCAGGAAATGGAGGCAGGAGAATCTGAAATTAAAGGTCATCCTCCCAGGAATAGCCTGGGCTGTTCAAGAAGGGGTGGGCTGCCCTTGGTGACGGTTTAAGACCCGTCTCCTGGAGTCTGACAGCTCTCATTGCCCAGCGGAAGTCACACTGGATTGCAGTATGGGCGTTTGGTCCCCTCCCTACCAAGGAGACCTTAGACCCCAAATGGAAAGCATTGAGCTTGTTCAGCCAGTGCAGTGTGGCCGGCTTTGTGCTTTTCCTGGGTGTGTGGTCTCTTCTGGGGTACATAGCTGCCAGGCAGCTGGTGCTCTGTCCCCTAGCTCACACAGCCAGGCTGTGGGGAGGGCTGGAATGTGAAAAGCCAGGGGGAGAAGAATGACGGGACATTTTCTATTTGTAAGCCTGCGAGTTGGGCTTGCCCCTTGAATTTCAAGTGGGCCCTTCAGGCAGATAGGGAAGTCAGGTGAGAGAGCGGAGGCAGTCGATTTGAATTGTCGAAATTCCTAGAAAATAAATTCTAGGGATTTCAACTGTAGGAGGAAGGTAGCTCAGGTTGACTAAACTTCAGGCACATTTGCTGCAGGGGTGGGGCCTGGCGGTGGGGAGGCTTTTGCTTTTTATCTGTTTGCATACCATGTTTCCCTCAAATTATTTTGCCTATCGAATCATATCTAACAGACAAATTAAAGCTTTGAACTAAGGTTTTTATTTATCTATTTTTGTCCTAACTGAGCTGCGGATCTCTTCTGGAGGAAAAAAAAACCCACTCCTTTTAAGTACTGTTTTTGGTTACTGCTCTTTGTTTGAAGTAATTACTGCCCTGGAAAGTGGGAAATAACAGATCGCTGGTTATCAGAAGGAAGTAAGCACTTTGGATCAGCCTGACGCCTGCCCTGGATGGCCACTCCAGACCCTGCCAATCGCGCAGGTACAAAGCCCGTACTGCATGTCCTGCAAACCCTCCCTTTCGTTGTTTCCAGAGGGGAAATGGTTGGATCCTGTGTGTCACTTGCTGTGTTCTTGTTATATAACCACGGAGAACCTTTGATAGGCTTTGCTGGTCTCGGGAGCGAGCACAGGAAAAAACATGAGAGTTGCGGCTTGTCTCCTATTCACTGTGCCCTGACAGTGGGTTGAACTTGTAGGCTGGGGTGGATTTTCGAGCACTTGCTTAATACTCACTAGGAAGATTTAAAAGTTGCATGGGGGGTTGGGGGGGTTAGGGTGGCTGGAGAGATGGCTCGTTGGCCAAGAGTGACTCCTGCTCTTCTTGAGGACCCAAGATTGGTCCAGCACCAACATTCAGTGGCTAACATCCATCTGCAACTCAGGGTCCAGGGGATCTGACCCCCTTTTCTGGCCTCCTTGAGTACCTGAACTCATGTGGCATATACTCACACAGACACATACATACCAATTAAAAAAAAAACTTAGTGGGGTATGGTAGCACAGACTTTAATCCTAGTACTCTGGAGGCAGAGGGAGGTGGCGCTCTGGAAGTTTGGGGCCAGCCTGATCTACACAGCAAGTTCCAGGACAGGCAGGGTTATATAGTGAGACCCTGTCTCGAAAAACAAAAACAAAAGAGCGGATGAGAATGCTGTAGTGGGGCAGCTTGCCTGTTGACTTATGCAGAGAAGCAAGCCTTATAGAGGCACCTCAGCTTGCCCATACCTAGTCAGGACCCAGGGAACCCTTGGCCCCCCAGATTCCCCCTACTTTTTATTGTGATAGTTGTCAGTTTTGGCAACCTTCAGACTAGCCTTGCCAGTCACTCTCAGCTTGGTTGGTTCAGCATTCTTTTTTTTTTTTTTTTTTTGGTTTTTCGAGACAGGGTTTCTCTGTAGCTTTGGTGCCTGTCCCGGAACTAGCTCTTGTAGACCAGGCTGGCCTCGAACGCCCAGAGATCCGCCTGCCTCTGCCTCCCGAGTGCTGGGATTAAAGGCGTGCACCACCACTGCCTGGCTTGTTCCAGCATTCTTAACCTGCACTCTCGAGCCGCCCGGCTTTGGTACAAGCTTCTCTTCTCTTATCCCTTGGGTTTCAGCTTCAGGGACATTTCCCTCTGGAAGCCTGCCCTGGTTCCTCTATCTTCCCCAAGTATTCTGTGTGCTCTTGTTACTCTGGTTTTCTGTTCAGTGCTGCTTATATTCAGTTATCAGTGACAGAGTTTGACAGTCTGTCTCCCCCATCAGGTTGTCAGCTTTGAGGGATGCTGCGTTCTTTTTCTTTTTTCTTTTTGTTTTTTCAAGACAGGGTTTCTATGTGTAACTCTAGCTGTCCTGAAACTTGCTCTGTAGATCAGACTGGCCTCAAACTCAGAGATCCACCTGCCTCTGTCCCTAGAGTGCTGTGATTAAAGGCGTGCGCCACACTGCCCAGCTGATGCTGCGTTCTTGTTTATCATTTTATCTCTGGCATAGTGCCAAGCACATGGCTCGTGGCACCCAGCACATGGCAGAAACTCTAACAGCCACCAAGTCACTATCTCATCACTGCACACACGTCCCCTCAGCAGCATGTACACCTGTTTCCCGACTGTCCCTTGCGGCATAGTCTTGGAGGTATTTTCCTAGATCCAGAATCAGAACGAATACATATAAAGAGAAGCTGAAAAACAAACACCAGGACGGCTGTTTTCCTTTTCTTCTTCTCAGAGTTATCGTTGAGCTTTTTGCAGGCCAGCTGCTTCCCTTGAGCTGCGGGAGTGTGAATTCAGCTGTGGTCAGGAATGCCAAGTCTACAGTCTGTTGGTGCCACCCCTCAGATCTGCACTAGCCTAGCTTCCAGAATGGCAAGTGGATAGAAAGGAGGTCAGGGAGAAGCTTGGAGACACAGGGAGCGAGGGCCTAAGGTCTGAGAAGGTGGGAAGGTCTGCCACAGGAGAAGGGCAGGTGGAAGAAAGTCATCAGCTGGGTCCCAAAGTACCGACAGGCATCTGACATGCTGCTCGTGGCTCAGTTAGCGAAGTGTGGTTTGGAATTTTCTGTTGCTCTTCCATTATTTTCATTTTTTTTTTTACCAATTATTAAAAGAAAAAATAGAGTCAGGAATGGTGGCACATGCCTTTAATCCTAGCACTGTTTGTTGAGTGAGAAGAAGGCAGAGCTCTGTATACATCAAAAGTTCCAGCCAAATAGAGCTTTGTAGTAAGATCCTGGCTTAATGCCACCCCCTCTAAAAAACAAACAAACAAACAAACAAACAAAAAAAACAAGCTAGGGCTGGAGAGATGGCTCAGAGGTTAAGAGCACTGGCTGCTCTTCCAGAGGTCCTGAGTTCAATTCCCAGCAACCACATGGTGGCTCACAACCATCTGTACTGAGATCTATATCGCCCTCCTCTGGTGTGCATGCATACATCGAGGCAGAATGTTGTATAAATAATAAATAAATAAATTAAAAAAAAACAAGCTACAATGGTGGTATGCACCTGTAGCTCCAGCTAATTGGAAGGTTGAGGCAAGAGGATTACTTGATGCCAGGAGTTTAAGACAAGCTTGAGCAACAAAGCAAGACCCTGTCTCCAAACACGATAGGGGCTGGAGAGATGGAGAGGATCCAGGTTCAGTTGCCAGAACCCACATCATGACTCATAGCCATCTGTAAGGCCAGGGGATCGGATCCCCTCTTTTGGCCTCTGAGGGTACCAGGTATGCACATGGTATGCAGACATATATGCAGGTAAAATACTCAGATACATTAAAATAAATACATATTTAAAACAAAACAATCTCTTCAAAAAATCAAATTGTGTATGTGAGTGTGTGTATGTTCTCACTTGCACTGGAATGCCTGTGTAGGCCAGAAGAGGTATTAGATTTTCTGAACCAGGAATTACAGGTAGTTGTGAGCTGCCTGATGTGGGTGCTAGAAACCAAATTCAGATTTTGTAAAAGAGTAGTAAGTGTTCCTAACCACTGAGCTATCTCTCGCCCCTGCTGTGGAATATTAGTTGAAGATGTGTTACATTCGTTTATGCTGTGGAACATTTGTTTAATGATTCAAAGATGTGTTCCATTCTTTTATGCTGCATTTGTTTAACTCTGTGAAGCTGTGTTACTTTGCCTGCCTAAAACACCTGATTGCTCTAATAAAAAGCTAAATGGCCAATAGCTAGGCAGGAGAGGGATAGGCAGGGCTGGCAGTCAGAGAGAATAAATAGAAGGAGAAAAAGAGAGGAACAGAAAAAGAAGAGGAGGACATCAGGGGCCAGCCACCCAGGTACACAGCAAACCATGGAGAAAAAAAAACAAAAAAGGTATATAAAAAGGTAAAAAGCCCCAAAGATAGAATAATGTAAGAAAAGCTGACTAGAAATAAGGAAAGCTAAGGTTAGGCATACATAAGAATAAGCCTCCATGCGTTTGTTTGGGAGCTGGGTGGCAGACCCCCAAAGAGAAGTCAAGAACAACAAAAAAGAAAAACACAGAAAAAACCAAAACAATAACAACAAAAACAACAACAACACCACACACACATACACACACACACACACACACACACACACACACCCTAAATAAACATCTGGGTATAGTGCCCAAGGCTTATAAATCCACTGCTTGGGAGATAGAGGTAGAAGAATCATGAATTCAAGGCCATGCTGTTCTACATAGTAAGACCTTGTTTCAACATATGAATGCACACACACATACATGTGAATCTTTCTTTTTTTTGAGATAGGGTTTCTCTGTGTAACAGCTCTGCCTGTCCTGGAATCACTTTGTACACCAGGTTGGTGTTGAACTCACAGAGATCCGTCTTCCTCTGGCCCACAAGTGCTGGAATCAAAGGTGTGCACTACCACTGCCCAGTAGTGCGTGCATCTTTCAGTGAGATGAAATTCTGAGTGGTACTCCAAATGTGTATATTTTTTTAAATTTTATTTTCTCCACTGTGTGTATGCATGTATGTGTGAATGTATGTAGTATATGAGTGTGTCATGTATGCAACATACATTGGTGAGGTGTGACATATGTGGAGGCCTGAAGAGGACATCTAGTGTCCTGCTGTCACTCTCTGCCATATGCCCTTGAGACAGTCTCTCCCTGAACCTGGAGCGCGACTGGCAGCCAGGGAAGCCCCAGCAATGCCGTCTCTGCTCCTGACCATGCAGGGGTTACAGGTGAGCGTGGACACGCAGGGTTTTACACGTGGGCTGCACATTTCAGCGCAGCCCCTCATGCTCGTGAAGCAGGCGCTGTTGCCCACCGAGCCATCGCCCCAGCCTCAGGTTTTGTTCTATTAATACATTAAAATGAAACACTTTTATTTGTTCTCCCTTCCCTCCCTCCTTCCCGCCCTCTCACTCTTTCTTCCTCCTGAGTTTTCTGATTCCCAGAATGCGTTTCTCTGAGGAAGTGATGGCTGGCCTTGCCTTTATTACAACTGATTGTCCCTTCCCCTTGCCTGCCCTCCAGTTCTCTTGGAGCCTGCCAAACACACGACAGTGACCAGGTTGCCAGTGTAGACCACTGCAGAATGAGACAAAGCCCTGCGTCTTTTGCTAGGAGGCATTTGGCTATGACATGCTGGCATATGAGTGTAGAAAAATATTTGTGGTCTCCCTAACATATGTTTATGTTTCTCAGGTTGGGACAAAGTCCTTCTAAAAACAATCTTGAGGGCTGGGGATGTAGTTCCGTTGGTAGAGTGACTGCCTACCATGCACGATACCCTGGGTTCAATTCCTAACACTTTACTATATAAACCGGGCACAGTGGAGGTGCATACCTGTAATTCAAGCCATCCTCAGCTGCATAGACAGTTCAACACCAACCTGTGATACAAGAAACCTCGTCTTTAAGAAATGACTGGTCTGTGGATTTGTGCCGGCCTAGTATTTCCACTTCCTTGCCAGCTTCTTCAGCCTCCCCAGAGTTCTCCTGTGGGGTTCCCCTTCCACAGAGATTAAGCTTCTGCTGGCTAAAACTGAGATAAAAAGATTATTCACTAGGGCAATGGGAAGTCAGGAATCTCACCATTGATTCTTTTATCTCAAAGGGGAAACAAATGACTCCAAGATAATTCTTTAATTTGCTATCCAGTGTGGTCAGCCAGCTTTAGCAATCTAAAACCAACCTGGATTTTGCAACTCCCTGGAGCAATCAGACTGGCTGATCAGACGGGTCTATACAAGGACCTGCACGTAGGAATGAGAGGAACAGGTTCAAACCTGATTCGTTACATTCATGAAACTGTCTTCCCTAGCAACCATGGGTCTCCAGGCCAATCAGATTATGCCAGCCTTGCAGTACCCGTGTGAACCCACACTCAAGGAAGCTGGCTAGGCCAGGCTTAGGTGGGACAACCAAAGCCTGTGAAGTGTGTGATTTGAGAGCTTCAGGACAGGCTGCTCTAGCCAGAAATATCTCCTCTACCAGCTTGTCAAGGGTGTCTGCAATTTCACCATCATGGAGCCATTTATCTTGTTTCCATGGCTCTCTCTTTGCCATCCCTCACTTGGGCGCAGTTGGTCTGGGATACATGATTCCATTAATCTTCTCCCTTTCAGTAATATGGGTTCAATTAAACCATGTTTAATCTGTTGAGTAAGCTCAGTTCCACTTTCTAATATCGGGCACAGTCCATTTTGCCTACTCCAGTCCCTGTTCTGTTTGTTAAGATAGGAAGTAAAGTTTGACGCTAGATGGCCTAGCGGGGGACAGGATGGCTGGAAGCAAGGGCCTGGGTACCAGCAGGCTTTGCTACGTGGATTTTCAGCACTATGAGGATTGGGTGGGCCTTGGTCCGGGACCTGATGGCTTATGAGGGGAGATGCTTGGCCAAACAGTTGGCCACTGCATGAACTCCTTCTCTTATGTTTGTGGCTTGTTCCACTTCCTTTCCTCTCATGTCTACTCTCTGTCCTCTCTTCCTCCTTGGTCATCCTCATTCTAGGTGTTCTCTTGCAGGTAGGGCCTTCTCATAAGACATTTCTAACAGACCAGAGCTTGGCCACCCATTCTCAGTCCCTCCCGAAGGTTGGGGAATGGCAAAAGAGTAGTGAGGCTGAAGATTCCTTAGCTTGCACAACTGCTTGGAGCAGACCTGGAGACTGTTTCATGAGAGACCAAACTGATGCTACACATTTGCAGTAAAGCCTGAAGCCCCTACCATCTCTTCCTCTCTCTGTGGCCACCACGAGATGGCCAGAGCCCACTTCTGCTTTATCTTGCCTTCAGGCATGCTTTATCTCCCCCGGTAGCTCTTCTAGACAGCTCGCCTTCATCAAGCCTGTACCATAAACTCCACATTATTTTTCTTTTTGAGACAAGAGCTTATGTAGCTGAAGTTTGTTTTAAATTCCTGATCTTCCTGCCCCCGCCTCCTTAGTGCTGAGATTACAAGCATGCACTACCACACCGCTGACTGGCTGGAAACTCCATGCAGTCTGCAGTCCCCCCCTCCCACTTTTACCAATTGTGTGTGTATGTGTGTGTGTGATGTGAATGAGCATGAATGCATGTTTTTATGTGTGCGAACACACGTATATGGGTATGCATGTGTGGTGTGTGCAGGCCTGATTGTTTTTGATTGACCTTCAACCTTATTAAGCCAGGGTCTCTCAAGCATGCCCAGAGCTTGATGTCCATGGTTAGTCTTGTTAGCCAGCTTGTTCGGAGTTTCCCCATTGCTGCCTTCTGAGACTGGGATCACAGACAGGCCGACATGCCTATTTGCCACTTATGTGGGTTTCTAGGGATCTGAACTCAGGTCCTCTTGTACAGCAAGAGATCTAACCACTGAGCATTCTTTCTTTTTTTAAAAATATTTATTTATTATGTATACAATATTCTGTCTGCATGTATGCCTGCAGGCCAGAAGAGGGTACCAGACCTCATTACAGATGGTTGTGAGCCACCATGTGGTAGCTGGGAATTGAACTCAGGACCTAACCGCTGAGCCATCTCTCCAGCTCCTTGAGCATTCTTTCTACCTCTTCACATATTTAACAAATTCTTTACTTATCTAATCCACATGGGAAGTAGAAAAACACAAGGTCTTGTGCGTAAATTGGGAGTGTGGGGATCATGGGAGAGGGTGGAAAGGGAGAGAGGAGAAAGGGAAGATAGCAGAGAAAAATATATAGCTCAATAAAAACAATTTAAAAATGATTATTTTATGTGTGTGTGCCTGAGTATATGTCTGCGCACCTATGCATGCAAGGGCCTGGGGAAGTCAGAAGAGGCATAGGACCCTTGGCCTGGAATTTCGGGTGGTTGTGAGCTGTCTCATGATTACATAGCAAGTCTCCAGAGCTGGAAGGGGTTAACATGTGAACAAAACGATTTGGCCTTGCTTGGCACATGGTCCGTGCTAATGTGTTTGCCCTTATTATTTCATTGCTGCTGCCGAAAGGGAAAAACATTCCTTTCTTCTGTGGTTATTTGGACTTCTTCGGAGATGCATTTTGTAACTGAGAACTGAACAAATTGAAAGAAAAGAAACAGTTATCAAACACTTATCCAACCAAACTTTTTCTGGGAAAGCCATGATTGTTTTTTGGAAAATATTTCATATCTGACTAATTTTCCAGGAATTTTGGAAATGTGGAATAAAGAATCAGTGTGATGGGACTAACCTATGCGCAGCTTTTTAAGAGCTTTGGATGTTTTATGCCATTTAAAACAAGATTTGTTTATTTTTGTTTTCTATGTATACATAAGTGCCTGCATGTGCGCATGTGCACTACGTGAATACAGGGCCCGTGGAACCCAGAAGAGGGTGTCAAATCCCTAGAACTGGAGATACAAATGATTATGAGCTGCCAGATGTGTGTGCTAGGGACCAAACTCTGGTCCCTTGCAAGAGTGGCAAGTTCTCCTAATCTTCTCCAGCCCATTAAACCACCTTTCCAGCTCGGATGCCATAAGTCGTTAAAGAGAGATGGAAACATTTAGTGGAAAGAGCATTTTAATAATCCATCCATCCATCCATTCATTCGTTTGTCATTCCTCCAAGTCACAAGTATTTCCACAGTGCCCAGGCCCCATGTGAGGCTCTGGGATGCAGAGACTAGCAGCCTGTTGTTCTAGGCCACAGGGAAAGTGTCGTGAAGAATGCGCTAATTGCTTATGGTTAGGAAAAGTTTAAGTGGCTTCACAAACTGGGACGGAGCAGAAAGCCCATCTGTAGGGAGGACTTGCAAGTCAGGTAAGACACACACTTGGAGTGCAGGGCCTCAGCTCATCCCATTCATCAACCTCTACGTTAGTTTTCTTTTGAGAGAGAGTAATTTAATTTTTCTTTTCCTTTTTTTTAAAAAAAAATAAAGTTTTGTGTTTAAAAAGATGTAAGGATTTATTTATTTTTTTGTGTTCTTTTTATTTATTAAAAATTTCCACCTCTTGCCCTCCTCCCATTTCCCTCCCATTCCCCCCTCCCCTTCCCCCTCCCTCTCCAGTCCTAAGAGCAGTCAGGGTTCCCTGCCCTGTGGGAAGTCCAAGTCCTCCCCACTTCATCCAGGTCTAGGAAGGTGAGCAAAGGATTTATTTATTTACTTTTATGCATTCAAGTGTTTTGCCTGAATGTATGTATGTGCACGATATGCGTGACTGGTGCCCAAGGAGACCAGATGAGGGCTTAGATCCCCTGGAACTGAAGTTACAGGCAGTGTGATGCTTTATATGAGTGCTGTGAACAGAACTCAGAGCCTCAGAAATGTAGTAATATGGGCGGCGGGGCTGTGTCCCCAGCACCCCGGCTGCCTGGCTAGCTTATGCCCGAAATAACAACACACAAACTGTATTCATTTAATCACTGCTTGGCCCATTTCTATCTAGCCTCTTCTAGGCTAATTCTCACATATTAATTTAGCCCATTTCTAATCATCTGTGTAGCGCCCCTAGGTGCGCTTACCGGGAAGATTCTAGCCTATGTCCATCCTGGGTCGGAGCTTCATCGCGTGCGTCTGCCTGGGAGTTGGGAGCATGGCGTCTCTCTGAGGCATCTGCTCCCGAGAGGAGAGCTGTGGAGTCTGAGCTCACTTCCTCTTCCTCCCAGCGTTCTGTTCTGTTTACTCCTCCCACCTATCTTCTAACCAATGAGGGCCAAGCAGTTTCTTTTTATTTAACCAATGACCTTCCTCCATCATTGTCGAATACCTGTTCAGGTATGTCTTGACCGAAAATTCGTATTTCATCCTTTGAAAATGTTCCTTACATGCATGCTACACAGATGATTAGAAATGGGCTAAATTAATATGTGAGAATTAGCCTAGAAGAGGCTAGATAGAAATGGGCCAAGCAGTGATTAAATGAATACAGTTTGTGTGTTGTTATTTCAGGCATAAGCTAGCCAGGCAGCCGGGGTTCTGGGGACGCAGCCCCGCTGCCCTTATTACAACACAGAAAAAAACAAGTGATCTTAATGGCTGAGCTGTCTCCAACCCCTGTGTTATTTTGAGACATGGTTTTATGCGCTGGAGAGATGGCTCAGCAGTTAAGAGACATGGTTTTATATAGCCAAGGCTGCCTCATATTATCTGTGTAGCCAAAGATGACCTTGAACTCCTGATTCTCGTACTTCTACCTCCTGTGTGCTCAGATGACCAGTGTAAGAGAAATTTCATAGGATGAAGGATTGGGGAGATGCCTCGGGGGTTAAGAGTACTTGCTCTCCAATCATGAGGGCTAGCGTTCTAATCTCAGCATGCATGTAAGGAGCCAGGTGTCCCTGCAAATGCCTGTAACCCCAGCACTGATGTTTTTCTAATTAGTTAAAAACAAAAACAGCCGAATGACAACAGAATAATTCAAACCACACTTCGTGTGACTACCAGCATAGCTGAGAAAATGAACAGCCCACATTCAGGAAGAGATCCTACCTCAAAAGTAGAAGGCAGAGAATGATAGAAAAGGATGCCCAGCAGTCCCGCGGGCCTTCCTGAGTGTGCACAAGCTTGCATTTCTACCTGTGTGCATATACCTACACAGACCAGACACAAATAAATAAGTGAATCTCTAAAATATTTTTCTAGAATGGCAGGGAAAGAGTAGCCTATTGAAGCCATGGCTGGCAGCTAAGTTCTCCATGAGTTGACTTCCATGTTGCTGTCAAATGGACCCTGGCTATAGCTAGGAAATCCCAAGGCAATGTGGGCTTTCCTTTGTGATAGGATAGAGATAACCCCTGGGTTGGAGATCTACCTCCTAAGTCTTCAAGAGAACAGCCACGTGGAGTCCAGCCTACTGATTGTATGTCCCATGACATCTAGCTTAGAGCTGGACAGAGAGAATGACCAGCTTGCTGGTCCAACACAAACTTCTTCTTCTTACACATGGTTCACAGTGTTGAACTGTGTCTTGTTTCTCTCCTTCTGCCCCTGTGAAGCCCTTGAGGAGAGAGACTAGATCTGGTGATTGATGGACCGGAGACAGTGTCCCCTTTGTATGAAATTTCTGTGACTGTGAGCTCAGGGTCTTCTGCTGTCTTCTCAGTAGCCAGAGCTTCAGGCAAGGGTACGGCTGGCCCGGGAGGTGTGGGGAGTAGTTTGGGAAAGGTGTTTTCTCTGATGTTCCGTACATCCCTGCAGTATATATTTGAGAAATGTTAACCCATGGGATGGTGCTGAGTGACTCTATAATCATCTTTATCCTTATCATCAGAGCACAGCACAGCCTTCAGCCCTGGACTGCAATGACGGGAATCAACCCAAGGAAGCCATCGATAAAGCTGGGGCAGCTTCAGTCCCCACCCCAGATGCAGGTGAGAGAAGTGGTGGGGACTGGGACAATGACAGCCTTCATGTTAGAGTGGCATAGTGTCTGCAAGAGAAGGCCCAGGAAAGCACCAGCAGATTCCCTGACTTCTGGGGCTGTGGATGCCCAGCTGGGAAGGAGCCGCCGGCTCAGGATGCCGGAGCGCAGAAATTCAAAACCTTCTCTCCTTCATCTTTTAAAAATATTTTTCTTGTTTTTAATTATGTTATGTGTATGTGTCTGTGTGGGTATGGGTATTTGAATACAGGTACTGGTGGACAGAGGCGTTGGATCTCCTGGAGCAAGAGTTAGAGCTGGTTGTAAGTGGCCCAACGTGGGTGCTGGGAACTGAGCCCAGGTCCTCAGCAAGAGCAGCAAATTATTTTAATTGATCCATCTCTCCAGTCCCCATGTTTTGTTTTTTACTATTTATGATAGAAGGTATTACTCTGTAGTCCAAACTGTCCCTAAACTCATAATGTAACTCAGGCTGGTCTTCAACTTGAGATCCTCCCAAGTGCTGGGTCTAACAGGTGTGGATCACTATGCCCCTTGGAGTTGCTTCCATTACCCTTCCACCTCTTACATATTCTGATACCTCTCAAGACTGCGTGCAGCTGGGGCTGCATGGCAGAGAGCAGGTCTCAGCCCTTCTGCTTCAAGGGAGCACTACGAATGGCCCTCTCTTGTGAGTGTTTCCTGTGACTAATCACAGCTACTTTGTTTTCAAGGCCACAACAGAGCCAAGGAAGGTGATATAAACCTTTAATCCCAGCACTTAGAGGCAGAGGCAGGTGGATCTCAGTGTATGCAAGGCCAGTCTGGTCTACATATGAAGTGCTGGTCATATCATGTACAGAGGACATGTTCCACGATAACCCTCTTTTCCTATAAGCTCACAAACGGCAGACTTCCCTACGGATTTGTGGATTAACCTTGAGGTTCCATCACCCTCCCCACCACTCTGGACTCCGGATAACATTGGGGGGTCCACTGAATCCCAAGCCAGCCTACTTCCCCAAGCTCCAAGCTTGTACCTCTGGGGTGCCCAGCATTGTACTTTATCTCCTGGTGCTGTCGCCCCCGCCCTCCTGATTTCTGTGCTAACTTCTGGTCACCACAGGTTGCCCACATCCTTGACATCTCTGATAGCTGAGGTTTTCACTGCTGCCTGCAGACACCTCCTGTCTTCCTGTCTTAACTATTTTTCTTCCATGCCAGAGTGAGCTCGAAGAGTGTCCATCTAAAACAAACACACACACATACACAATCATATCACGTTGTTCTTTCTTGAGGTTCTCCAATGGCTCCTCACGACTTTCAGGGTAAAGTTCATGTCCTTAGCTCTCAGGGTGACTTGTGATCCAGTTTCTGTCTCAGTGCCCCCTTATTCCCACAGGGCGTCTTACATTCCAGTCATGCTGGAGTGCTCACAGGTACCCAAGCCATGAGGCTGGGCCACACATCTGGTCTTCATGACATTCTTCCAATACCTTGCCTTTTTGTTAGTTGGTTTGCTTTTTATTTTTATCAGTACTGGGGATTGAATGTAGGATCTTGTGTACATGAGATAAGCCCTCTGCAGCTGGTCCACAGCCCCCAGCCCTCTTGTTATTTTTTCTTTTGAGATAGGATCTCATTAAGTTGTCCTGGTTATCCTGGAACTTTTAATCCTCCTGCCTTAGCCTCTCTAGTAGTTAGGAATTCATATTTTCCCAACAACCTATGCTCTGAGTTTTTGATGATTCTCTTCCCCCATCCTGGCCCACCTGAGTCTCCAAGACTCTGTGTTTCCCAAGGTTCCTGGGCAAACTTGCATCAATTCCCACACTGCTGGTCTACATGCTGGGTGGGGGGAGGGTCTGCAAAGAATGCCTGGTAAACAAAATGAGCAAAAGATGGCAAGAGCCGCTGGCTAGCTTCCTGGAGCTCATGGTACCCTCTTGCTCTTGGGAGCAAGTTTGATTTCTTGTGGTGTTTGCCTTCCTAAGAAGGTGTTTGTTTCTTCTTCAGTTTATTTCATCATTGATTAAGTATCCTGGGATTTAAAGGGGTTTAGTATTAGATCCTTGCCCTCAAACGACCCGAATTCTGGACAAGTGTGAGTCAGTTCTCTCCTCCCACCACGTGGGATTCAGGGATCAAAGTCAGATCCTAAGCCAAGTTGGAAGTTATTGCCTTTACCCATCTCACCAGCCCCATGTGCTTTGACTGAAGCTACAGGAAGAGGGTTGCGCTTACCTTCACAGGGATGTCTCTCTCACTTGATCATGGATGCTTCCTTAGAAACTGATTTGCCCTGGGTGTGGGGTTATCATTAAACTCCTAGGACTGGGAAGGCAGAGACAGGAGGATTGCTGCAGGTTCTAGGTTATCCTGGTTTATATAGCAAGTACCTATGTGCCAGCCTGGGCTATCTATCAAGAGCCTATCTCAAAAACAAAACTCAAATAAACAACAACCAAATAAGGAAAGTAGCGATGTTCATTAGGCAAAAGGATTGCTATGAATTCAAGGCCTATCTGGGTTACAAACAAGTTCAAAGGCAAGCCTTGGGTATATACATACCAGGACTGTCTCAAATACACACACACACACACACACACACACTCACACTCATGCACACACTCACACACTGTAGCAAACACACACACACTCACACACACACTCACACACTGTAGCAAACACACATACTCTCACACACACTGTCTCAGACACACTTTCTCTCCCTCCCTCCCTCCCTCCTTCCCTCCCTCCCTCCCTATCTGTCTCTCTGTCTCTGTCTCTCTCTCATAGCCTCAAACAAAGGAAGAGAATAGCTTATGTATCCTCTCTCTTTTGGACTTGGAAGCTGGATATTTGTGTAAACACGGCTTCTTTTGGATTCCAGAAATCAGCCTTACCTGCCCTGCCATTTGCTTCCAGATCACAAAGGGATTTTTGGCATTTCTCTGAGATCTGAAAACCAGCTTGCATAGAAGAGAGCTTGCGTTTGGTCAGCTGTGGTCAGTCATTTTGGCAAAAGAGTAGCAAGTCAGTCCATGGAGCCACTTCTAGACCTTGAGAGCCTTGTGATTCTCTGCCTGGTCAGTCTGTGGCTTCAAGGCTAATAGACATTTCGAGGGTGAGATGTTGGGGTGTGGAAGCTCCAAATGCAGCCCACACAGCTGCAGCTGTGCTGCCGCAGCCCTGACTGTCCTGCTTCAAGGGCAAGGGACAGACCTGAGGCTGCCTGGGCTCCAGTCCGGTTTCAGTTGTTGTAACCCTGGGCACGCTAAAGTTTGTTTGCTTTTTCTTTCTGTTTATTTATTTTTAAACAAGGGCGGGGTCTTCCTGTGCAGCTCAGGTTGGCTTGGAGCTTGTGATCCTCCTGCCTCCACCTCCTGAGTACTAGGATTACAGAAGGGCATGTGCTGCCACACCCAGTTCATTTTATATTTAAGTTCCTGAGTCATACTCACACTGTGACCTTGGTAAACGGTTTAAAAACAACAAAACCATTTTAACCTGATTGTTTTCACTATGAGTGACTGAACCCAGGGCCTTGCAGTTGCCAGGCAAGCATTCTACCATTGAGTTACATACCCTGCCTTTCTTGCTTCTTTTTTCCTTTTTCTTTCTTCTTCTTCTTCCTGTTTATATATTATTTATCTATTTGAAAAGGTCTCTTGGAATTCAGACTGGCCTTGATCTCATTTTGTAGCTGATGGTGACTTGAGGTTATTGGCAAGGCTGGCCTTGAACTCCTGATCCTCTTGCCTCTACTTTCTGAATGCTGGGGTTATAGCATGAATCATCACGTCTGGTTTATTTATCGGTGGTCATTGACTCTGTGCATGCTAGGCAAGCACTTTATTCCAGCTCCAACTCCTGTCTTTAACTTTTTATTTTGAGACAGGATTCCACTAATTTGAACTCATTTTGTAGCCCAGACAGATTGTGAATCCTTCTGTCTTAGCCTCCTGAGTGGCTGGGACACTAGGTCTGGCTTACAATTTATTCTGCTTCTTTTTTTTTTTTAAAGATTTATTTATTTGAGAGAGAGAGAGAAAGAGAGAGAGAGAGAGAAAAAGAGAGAGAGAGAGAAAGAGAGAGCGAGCTCCCGTGTGCGCCTGCTTCTATGTGTACTATTTGTGTGCCTGATGCCCTTGGAGGCCAGAAGAGTTACAGACACTTGTGAGTTGCCTTGTGGGTGCTGGGAATTGAACCTGGGTCTACCGGAAGAGTAGTCAGTTATTTTAACCTCTGAACCATCTCTCCAGCCCCTGGTTTTATGATTTTTGTGATGTTCTCTTCAGTGGCATTAAGTGCCTTCCTGTTCTCATGTGATCCTCACCATGCGCAGCCTCCAGAACTCTTCCCATCTTCCACAGCTCAAACGCTATAACCACCAACTCCCCATTTCCTTTACCCAGCTCCTCGAGACTACCTTCCTTGCTGTGAGTCTATGAATCCCGTGACTCCAAGTACCTAATATAAGAGACTCTAAACGATCTGTTCTTAGAATAATGTCCTCAGTGTTACAGCATTTGTCAGAAGGTAATCACTGTTCAATATTAATAGTATTGATTTCATGTTGTTTGTCTGTTCATCTATTGATGAACATTTGGGATGCTTTTTACCTTTTTCTGCTATGAACACTGATGAATGAATATCTCTTCCAGTCAAAAATTACATTTACTACTGGGTATGATGGTGCACACCTCTAATCCCAGTACTCAGAAGGCAGAGGCAGGTAGATTTCTGTGAGTAAGAGGTCAGCCTGGTCTACACAGCAAGTTCCAAGCTATCCAGCGCTACATAGTGAGTTTCTGTCTCAAAATAACTTTTTCGAATGTGCGGAAATGTGCCAGTGGAGATCAGAGGACAACTTCTGGGAGCTGGCGCTCACCTTCCACTGTGTGAGTCTGGAGGACTGAATTCAGGTTGTTGGGCCCAGTAGCAATCTCCTTTTCCTGGCTGAGCCATCTTGTCAGCCCTGCTTCCACTTCTCTTGGGTATGTAGTCAGTAGTGGAACTTACGGATGTGGTCCCTTGCTTGTGCTTTATAAATCAGGAGACGTCTGAGCACTTGCTAGGAAAGTTCTTTTTACCACCCCCACTCTCTACCACTGTGGCTCACAGACTTTACTTTCATAAGCATCAGCTTGTTCAGATGAACAGGTCCTGAGCCCGTCGCTGCACCTGATACGCCATTAGCAATCCCCGTCGTCCCATCTTCCACATCTATAATGCAGTCACTTTTCTGTGACTACCACAACGTCCCGGATTTGAGCCACAGATCTCACCTGCATTTTGGTGGCTGTTTCCTAACTGATCTGTCTCCCTTTCTGGTCTTTTAATAGTGTACCAACAAGATTGATTCTTTCAAAACATCAGACAAATCAGGTCAGCCTAGGCTACATACCTCAAAAAAAATTATGTCATTTGCCACTTAGAACTTTCTGTAGCTCTCCCTCTCACTGGGAAGCATACACAGCTCAAGGGCTAGCCATGGTCTAAGGTTGCATAGCGTCCAGCTCCTACTTTCCATCCCTTGATCCTTTGATGTTCTTTGACCTGGCAATCCAACTTCTTGCTATGAGCTATGCCTGGAATGCCCTTTTGTTTGATAAGTTCTTCTCTCAGTAAACATCACCTCACTAGAGAGACCTCTAACATTCCTTACGTAGCTAGCAAGTTCTCCCTCCCCTGTCTTCAGGTATAACATGGTCATCCTTCCATCCATCCATGCATCCATTCTCTTCTCTCTCTCTCTCTCCCTCCCTCCCTCCTTCCCTCCCTCCCTCCCTAAAGAGAGTATGTTTGTTGTTGATAGTTGTGCACCTGGCCCTCTGAGAATGGGACCTGTCATTTAGTGGGCGTCCTGTCAACATTTTCAGGGCGGTGAAATGATCTGAGTGCTTCCTCTGCTTCAGGTGCTACGGAAATGCTTTCATCAAAAATGAGTGCAGGAGGTGTTATCAGCCGTAGGCGCTGGCTGCACAAACCGAGCCCTCATGTGGCTGCAACTTGCCCTTGTGACCTGAACAGAGACAAATTGAGTACCTCCTATTCATCCTTGGCTTTGTCACCAGTCAGCCAGATGGGGTCTAGTAATGAACTCATCATGCTATAGATAGCTAACTGCAGCTTCCCCTCCCCATCCTTTGGTGCTGGGGGTAGAGCCCAGGGCTTCACACAAGCTAGCAAAAGTGTACCCCACCCAACAACTGCTTTCATGGATTTATTTCTTGCTTTGTTTATTTATTTTTAAAATTTTATGTGTTTGAATGTTTTGCCTGCTTGGAAGTCTGTGTGACACATGCGTGCCTAGTACCCTGTAGAGATCTGAAGAGGGCACTGGATCCCCCTGAGACTGAGTTACAGACGGTTGTGAGTCCTGACAGCTTCTTCTGAGCTGCGTTTCCTTGACCTGATGCTGTAGAGAACATAGCATGCAGATCTCTGACAGAGGGCAGAATTTCAGAGCTGGCTGGTCCCTCTTGATGTAAACCTGGTGAGGTTGAGCCGCCCCTGACTCCTGGGTGGTCCTGAGCTGTGAATGGGTTGATTCTTGAGCCTATAGCATTCTTTTGGCAAACCAGAAGTTCTGACAGCTTCTTAAAGAACAGGCAGAATGGTTGCTCTTATCAACTAGTGACCCTATGACTCTGGGATTTTGGGGGTCTCCTGTAATTTGGGTGCAGATCACTTTTAGAAGGGGCAGATGCTAGCTGAGATCTCCAGCTCTGGTTGGGCTACTCTTCAATCAGTGTTTCTTGGTGTAAAAATTATGGTACTTCTAAATGTCTCTGAGGTGTTAAACTGCAGATAATGAGTCTTAGGACGTAACAAGTCTTCATGTTCTGAACAGTTTGTCTCTGCCTTTTCTCAAGTCTCTTAGGGGTTAAATGCAAACAGGAAGGAGCAGGCCATTCCGCATATTCCACACATTCAGAGGAAGCTATTGCTTTAAAAAGTATTGTCTCAAAAACTTAAATAATTTTCCCAAAAGCCAGCAGTTGAACCTAGACTGGGCAGCTTCAAAGTCTTTTCTCTTACTTATTTTGTTTTGTGGCCTTGATAAAGATTTATGAAGAAGGCAAGCTGGACCTTGAAGAAGGTTCTAGGTTTTATATCATGGGGACAATTTGAATGATGGCTCAGAGACAGAGGCAGATGCAATAGGAATAAGAAAGTGACCCCACCTGGAAAAGGGAGCTGGTGAGTGGTGGGGAAGATGAAGAGGCAGGGAGGTGAGAACAGCTCATGAATGATCTTGCCTACTGGGCATGGTAAAGCACTTCTGTACTCCCGGTGCTTGAAAGGCTGAAACAGGAGGATTGCTGTGGGTTCCAGACTGACCTTGCCTACACAGGAACCTGGAAGCAGGGGCTGATGCAGAGGCCATGGAAGGGTGCTTCTTACTGGCCTACTCCCTATCTGTTGCTCAGCCTGCTTTGTTGACCCCCGGTCAGCCAGGACTATGTAGAGAGACCCTATCTTGGGGGAAAAATCTTACCCAGTGTGATAGCTCACTTCTGTAATCCAAGCACTTAGAGGGTTGTTGAGGCAGGAGGATTGCTGAAAGTATGAGGTTAGATTGGGCTATTGTCTTAGAGTTTTTATTGACCAAAATCAACTCAGTGAGGAAAGGGAAACTTTCCACATCACTGTTCATCACTGAAGGAAGTCAGGACAGGAACTCATAGGGCAGGAACCTGGAGGCAGGGGCCGATACAGAGGCCATGGGAGAATGCTGCTTCCTGGTTGACTCCCATGGCTTGCTCAGCCTGCTTTATAGACCCCAGGACCACCAGCCTGGGGATGGTACCACTCATAATGGGCTGGGCCCTCCCTCATTGATCACTGAGAAAACCCTTTATAGGCTTGCCTATAACGCAGCCTTGTGAAAACATCTTCTCTCTTGAGGCTCCCTCCTTACTGGAGGACACTAGCTTGTGTCAAGTTGGCATAGAAGTAGCTGGCAGAGCTGTGCAGTGAGTGCCAGGCCATCCTGGACCGTACTGCGAAACTCTGTCTCAAAAAGAGAAACCAAACCAGGACCAATATCAGCAAGATGGCTCTGTCGGGGAAAGCATTTGCCACACAGGCCTAGTGACCTGAGTTGGAGCCTTGAACATGTGTAAAGGTGGGAAGGAGGGAACCACCTCCATGAAGGTGTCCTCCAGCCTCCACACCTGAGCGTTGACGCACCCACACCCCATATAACACACACACACTCCTCTCTCTCAATCTAAAAAAATAGAGAAATAGAAAAAGTTTTAACATGTACGCAGAGGGCTTTTTTGATGAATGGGGTACAGTCTTTGAAGTGTCTTGCAAGTGAATCTCTGGAGGTTTGAGGGTCCAATGGAGGTCAGAGGGTTGGAAACATGGGGGTAGGAAGGCAGCACTGGGGGTTTACTCTAGAATGATGCAGAAGGAAACCTCGTCACCTTTCTTCCCAATTCAGCTTAGCTCCTGGTGGAAGGTCAGCCTGGAGGCTATCCCAGCTGCTAGAGTTTCCTGTGTGGGTCACATCTCCTTAAGCATCAAGGCACCCGCAGGGCTTTGGGGGAAGGGGGAAGACGTCAGTCTCAGTGGGCCAGTGTTCAGGCAAGGAGCCTTCCTCCACATGAGTATTCTGACTTGGTCCGATCAGAAAGCAGCAGATCTAGGGAGAGTTTTTGTTTTTTACATTGCAGCAGAATTCCTTGCATAGCAGAGAGCTCAGGAAAGAAGGCCCGGCTTGAGGACAAAGGTCAGGGCTTCAGAGTTCAGGGCCCATTCAGAAAGGGCCAGGCCCTTTTGTGCTAAGCCGAAGTTTGCCTGTCAAGCCTCAGAGTTGATGTGGAATGAACTCTGTGGTGACTAGTGATTTAATCTAATCCCCAAGCTCCACTTTCTCCCACCTTGAAACTATCAGCCACAGAGGGGCTTTGACAGGAGGAGAGGTTAGTTTGGCAGGCCCTCTCACCGCCCAGGACCGCTGGCGCTGTGTCTAGCATGCTTTCCCCAGCAAGCCCTGTAGAGTTCAGAGGACTGACCTCCTTGGCAGGCAGGAAGCAGGGTTTTTGTGAGGCTTCCAAGCCCGACTTCTGCTCTCCTGCTAGGAACTAGCCATGGTGGGAGGCTGGGAAAGGGAATGCCATCCTCCAACCTGGCATTATCAAGCCAGAAGAAGCACCTGGCACCTTATCCACCTCTCCCCTGCATTCCAGCTCCTTGGAACCAGCCAAGTCTTTCACTGAAGTCCAAAGGATTTGAGATACCCATATTCCCCAAAGCCATTTTGGACTGTTTCTGAGAACAAAACTGCACAGTGTAGTAGGCGAAAGGGGCAGAGCTGCTCCCAAACTTCATCACCCAATTTCCCAGCTGGTTCTGGAAAGACGGTTTTGAAGTCGTGCCTTACCTGGCTCACACACAGTGGAAGAAGGGAGTGGAAGGCACTAGGCCTTTGAGTAGAGGCCTGTTCCTTGTCCAGGCAGTCCCCCTCTGCATGGTGACAGGCTCTTAGAGAAACATCTTAATAAAAGTGTTCTGAGCAGCCTGGCAACCTTCCAACCTTTCTTGTACCAGAGGCAAAAATGTTGGCCTGACAAAAATGTTTAGGTAATCTCCCAGCACATTCACCACTTGTAGACCCCGAACTATACAAGTTGTGGAACTCTTGAGAAAAAAAATAAAGCCCTTAAAAAATTGCGCAATGACCTTATTCCAGTGAGTGCCAAAGTAGGTACTCTGTGATCTTTAACTCTGTCAACGGGAGAGAGGTACTTGTGGGTCAAGAGTCCCAGGAAGGGTCATTTTAATGTGATTCTTTCTTTTTATTTTATTATTTTGTGTGACAAAGTTCCATTACATAAGCCAGGCTGTCCTTGAATTCCAGATCCTCCTGCCTCAGTCTCCTGAGTGCTGATTACAGGCAGGAGCCAAGAAGCCAGCCTTCCAGTGATTCTTGTAACAATATGTGCCCTTTCTCTAAGCACTGCCGATTGTAGAGGACAACCAGGGAAAATTAAAAGGAGAACAACAAATGTAAAAGATTAGTTGTTGTGTGGGGGGATTAAGATGATTTATTTTGTGTGTGTGCACTTGTGCATGAGCCTGTGGCTGGAGGCCACAGCCAATCTTGGGTGCTGTTCCTGAGGGGTCACCCACTTTGTTGTTTTGGGGGCTAGTCTCTAATTGACCCGGAGCTTGTGATTCAGCTGCCTCTGCCTCCCCAGCTCTGGGGTTATGAATGCCGGCCATCACGAACTAATGTCCTCATGCTTGCTCAGTGTCTTGGTCACAGTATTGCTACGAAGAGATACCATGACCAAGGCCACTCTTTTAAAAGAAAGCATTTAAATGGGCTTGCTTACAGTTTCAGAGGTTTAGTCCATTATCATCATGGAGGGGAGCATGGTAGCACCCAGACAGATACGGTGCTGGAAAAGTAGCCGAGAGTTCTGTACTCAGATCTGCAGGCAGCGGGAAGAGAGAGTGTGACTCTGGGCCTGGCTTGGGTTTTTGAAACCTCAAAGCCCGCCCCCTGTGACACACTTTCTCCAACAAGGCCACACCTCACAATCCTTCTCAAGTAGTACCACTCCCTCATATCTAAGCATTCATTTATGAGCCTATGGGGGCCACTCCTGTTCAAACCACCACACCTAGCAAGCGTTTTACCAACTGAGCTGTCCCTTCACCTGTGCTAGTATATCAATGAAGGTTTTCTCCACGTCAGGCAAGCACTCTGCTGTTCGGCCCCAGCAAAAGCCATTTTCTAAGTTGGGCATGCTGTACATCTTTATTCCTAGCATTCAGGAGATGGAGGCAGGTGAATCTCTAAGACCTCTGGCCAGCCTGGTTTACATAGTAAGACTCTGTCTCAAAAAAATAAAATAAAAAAGTGGGGAAGGCCTGGAGGGTGTTCGTGTCTAGCATGCACGAGGCTCTGGGATCAATCCACAGTGATTAAAAAAAAAAAGTACAAAAATTAGTTGATATTACTCCGTTTGTGGCTACAGAGATGACACAGTGGCTAAGAGCACTGCTCTCACAGAGGATTGGGGTTCCGTTCTCAGCATCCACATGGCTCCTAACAACTGTTTGTTATGGAGATCCTATACTCTCTTCTGGCTTCCACAGGCACTTCAAGTCTATGGTACACATATATTCATACATGCAGACAAGCCATTCAAGTACATCAACACACAAACAAACACATAAATATTCTTTCTCTTACCTCTTTTTTCTTGTTTTACTTTCCCTCTCTCTCTTTTCCCTTCCTTTTTCCTTTCCTCCATTAGTTTCTCTCTCTCTCTCTCTCTCTCTCTCTCTCTCTCTCTCTCTCTCTCTCTCTCTCTCAGTGGAGCTTAGGGCCTGGAATGTACTAGGCAAGCACTCTACCCCTAAGCTACACTCTAGCCTAAGATGCTGTTTTTCAATCATCTTCTCTGAGGTATGTGGGTAAGTGAGAGAGAACTGATTGCTTAGGTCATGGGTTTTGTTGAGGGTGTGGCTGGGGTGAGTATGAGTAGCTAGCAGCAGAAGAAGGGTCTGGTCTTACTGTGGGCAGAGTCAGGGGCTCAGCCCACCCTTGCAGGCCTTCAGGCTTGGCTGATAAGAAGAGGGTGCTGGAAGATAGGCTCCAAGATCCATGGGAGACAGAGGATGAATGAAAAGATAAGGAGACCACGTACCCTCTCCTCTTAAGATAACAGTGTCTCTGGAGAGAAATTCCTGTGAGAAGCTTCTGCACGGGCTGCTGATGTTTGAAGGCCTCCTGGATTAAGAGTACTCTCCCGCCCTCACACCCAGTAAAACGGCACGTTTCCCAGTGTACATTCCCATCACATACCAACCTTAGCCTTCTGTTTTCTTCCTCAAATATATCAAGATCTCTGGGCCTTTTTCTGAGCTAGTCTCTGGCTAGGAATGCCTCAGGTCTCAGAACAGCCATTGCCAGCTCAGATAACAGAACCCTGGCTTTGATTAGGATCTCTCAGGGTTAAGTCCTCAGAGACCTCCCTTGTCCACCTATCTCTTCCATGTCATGTCTGACAGTGTCCCTTCTCATCCCACTCTGTCAGACTCTAACCTCAGCCTCTGAGATCAGGACCCTGCTTACCTCTGGCCAGGAGTTCCTCTCTGGCAGGTAGCTTTTCAGTCACTTGAGTATGGCAGAAAGGACCCTCCTGCTGTCTGTGAGCCCCTGGGATATCAGGTCAGCTTCTGTCTGCTCTTGCTTCAACCCCCGGACCCTGGCAAGTGTTCAGTAAGTGTTCATGGTCTGATTGGATGACAAACTCACCTTTTTCTTTAAAAGAGGCATTGTTTTTTTTTTTTCAAGACAAGGTTTCTTTGTAGCTTTGAGGCCTGTCCTGCACTAGCTTTTGTAGACCAGGCTGGCCTCGAGCTCACAGAGGTCCACCTACCTCTACCTCCCAGTGCCACCACCGCCCAGAAAGAGGCATCTTTTAAAAAAATTATTTGTTCATTATTATTACTGGTGTGTGTGTATGTATGGAGAATGCATATGTATGTATAAAGAATGTGGATGACTAAGGGTGCATGTGCCATAGCGTGTACTTAGAGCTCAAAGATCAACCTGTAGGAACCAATTTCTTCAACCTTGGGCTCTGGAAATCAACTCAGGTCATCAATACTTTTTATTTGCTGAGCCATTTCAGTCCTTCAAACTTGCTTTTTTCCTATCTATCTATCTATCTATCTATCTATCTATCTATCTATCGTGAACAGGGTCTCTATGTGCTGGAACTCTCTGCATAGACCAGGCTTGCCCCAAACTCATAGAGAGCTGCATGACTCTGCCTCCTGAGTGCCTGGAATTAAAAGCTTTCAAACTTACTTTTTTTGAGGAACCTAGTTGTCAAATTCTATATCTCATGCAACTCTCAGAAGATCCCCGAGAAGAAGGTGCTGTGTCCATTTTACAGATAAGGGAAGTGAGGCCTGGTGGGTTTGGTAACTGGCTGAAGTTACTGCTCCCTTATTGTTTTAGACAGGGTCTGAGGATGGCCACAAGTGCTGGAGTTAAGGCCATCACGCTCAGAAAGTGACACATTAACAAATGCTTCTTACGTGGTTTAAATATACTCACGTTTGCTGCCACTGTCATCTCTACAAATCCGTCCTCTCCAGCTAAAACTTGGTCCCCATTGCACATCCCTGTTAAACACTACCTTCCCAATCCCCCTGCCTGAGCCCCTGCAGCCACCCTTCTATCTCTCCCCAGTGAACTATCTGAGTAACCTCAGAAGGTGCGCTCACAGTTCGCCTTGGGTCTGGTCTATTTCCCTGTCAGAGCATTTTAAACAAGAGCTTCTGGCTATCTTCATGCCAGGGTCTGGATCATTCCTTGGGAAATTATGGTAGCGGGTAGGAAGAGAGGGAGGGGAAGTGTGGTCCTGGCGTAGGCATCAAAAGAAGGCTGAATTCATGTGGTTGGTGAGGGCTGGTGTGAGTCAGAGTGGGCAGGAGCCACAGAGAGGCCCTGGGCTGGGTGGGGGAGGGGAGGTGCCTGGCTCTGGTTGTTATTACTTAGTGGTGGTGGGGTTGACAGAGGCCTAAGAATTCCAGGGGGAGAGTTTATCATGAATGGTGACTCACAAGATGGGTGAAGTATTTGAAAGGGGTTGAATTCCTTACTCTCCTCCCTGCTGTGGTGAAGTTCTTCACAAAGCACATGAAGAAAGAGGGGAATTTTTGGTTCACAGTTCTAGGGTACAGTGACAGAAAAGTCACTGTGGCAGCATAGTGGGGCAGCTGGTCACGTCACATGTGTGGGCTCATGTCTGTAATTCCAGCATTTGAGGGGTTGAAATGGGGCTAGCATGAGATCCAGGCCAGCCTAGGGCTATAGGGTAAGGCTATGACTCAGATAGACAGACAGACAGAAGATAGTTTAGGCATGGAGGCACATACTAGTAACCCCAGAATTTAGGGGTCAGAGGCAAGAACACCAAGAATTCAAATCATTCTTGGGTACATAGTGAACTTCAGGCAGGCCTGGTCTACATGAGACTTTGTTTCAAAAAAACAAAATGAAGACAAAAAAAATGTAGAAGAGGTTCAGTAGGTCAGTCAGCTCTTGGCTCTTGTTATTTATTTTTTTGAGGTGAGGTCCCAATGTGTAAGCCCATTCTCCTCTCAAATATATGGTCCTTGTACCTCAACCTCCTGAATGGTGGAATTATGGGTATATGTGTCGATGCATGCCTGTGTGCATGTAACAGTGTGTATGCATATATGCACACATGCATCTATGTCTGGAAGGCACACACATAAGCCTGGGATAAAACCGGACTCGCTGAACATAGCGGACAATGAGGACTACTGAGAACTCAAGAACAATGGCAATGGGTTTTTGATCCTACTGCACGTACTGGCTTTGTGAGAGCCTAGGCAGTTTGGATGCTCACCTTACTAGACCTGGATGGAGGTGGGTGGTCCTTGGACTTCCCACAGGGTAGGGAACCCTGATTGCTCTTTGGGCTGATGAGGGAGGGGGACTTGATCGGGGGAGGGGGAGGGAAATGGGAGGCGGTGGCGGGGAAGAGACAGAAATCTTTAATAAATAAATAAATAAATAAAAAAGGCACACCCATATACATGTGTGTGCTACACACATACAAAACACTCATGTGTACACACATTTAAAAATGTATGTTTGCTTGCATATGTGTCTATGTGGACTCACATCCATGTATACGTGCATTTGAGAGCGGGCTGCCGGAGACTAGAAGCCTCTGCGGCTGTCAGGGGTCAGAGCCAGCAACACCAGAGTTACTGTCAAAATGGCCTCAGACTTAGTCTCAGACTGGAGTGGTCCAGGCAAATATAAGTTACAGATTTATCAGTAAAAATGGTATTGCCTCTGTTGGTGAGAATATGAGCAAAGAGGTCAAGACCATGATTGGGACACCCACTGAAACAGCTTACCTGAGCTAATGTGAGCTCACTAACTCCAGCCAGACTGGGAAGGAACCAGCAGAGGACCAAACTAGTCCCTCTGAATATGGGTGACAGTTGCATGGCTGGGGAAGACTGTGGGGC
Source organism: Microtus oregoni (assembly GCF_018167655.1). Taxonomy (NCBI): domain Eukaryota; kingdom Metazoa; phylum Chordata; class Mammalia; order Rodentia; family Cricetidae; genus Microtus; species Microtus oregoni. The sequence continues at coordinate 49,183,543 of NW_024543071.1, read as the reverse complement.
CACTGGCAGTGGCACCAGGATTTATTCCCTAATGCTTGTACTGGCTTTTTGGAACTCTTTGGATGGATACCTTGCTCAGCTCCGATATAGTAGGGAGGGCCTTGGATTTTCCCCAAAGCAATATGCCTTGTCCTCTTAAGGAGTGGATGGGAAGGGGAGAGGTGGAGGGAGTAGGAATTGGGATTGGTATGTAAAATGAAAAAAAAAATTGTTTTTATTTTTTTATTTTTTTAAATTTATTTATTTATTAAAGATTTTTGCCTCCTCCCCACCACCACCTCCCATTTCCCTCCCCCGATCAAGTCCCCCTCCCTCATCAGCTGGAAGAGCAATCAGGGTTCCCTGCCCTGTGGGAAGTCCAAGGACCACCCACCTCCATCCAGGTCTAGGAAGGTGAGCATCCAAACTGCCTAGGCTCCCCCAAAGCCAGTACGTGCAGTAGGATCAAAAACCCATTGCCATTGTTCTTGAGTTTATTAAAAAATAAAATAAAATAAAAAAGTTAGATGAATGATGCTATCTTAACTTTATGAGGTCTTGTGGGTATGGAGATAGAGCTATATTTGACTAATGTTTCCCCTTCCCCAAAGGGGAGGCCGGGAGGAGCTCCAGATGGGGCTATTATAGGGCATTCAGACTCCTCTGTTACTGCAGACATGATGTCCCTTGTCCCCACTGTGTCCATGCCGTTCACACTAGGGTTCCCTCTCCCCATTGTCTTTGCTCTCCTTTCTTGGGCAGTGGTTCTCAGCCAGGGGTGCTATCCTGCTAATGTCTGAATACACTCGTCACAACTAAGGGACTTCTACTGCCATCTAGTATGTGGTGACAGGATTGCTACTGATTAGTCCACAATGCAAAGCAGACTCCTGCAAGACACGAGAAAGAATTGTCCTACCTACAGTAGTTGTTGTTGCTGTTGCTTGGACTGGTGAAATGGCTCAGCGGGTAAAGGTGCTTGCTGCTAAGTCAGATGATCAGAGTTTAATGCACAGAACTCACATGGCTGAAGAGACAACTGACTCCCCACATGTGAACTCTCTCTCTCTCTCTCTCTCTCTCTCTCTCTCTCTCTCTCTCTGCCGAGATACTTGGGTTTAGGGCTGCTGGAGTTTCATTTTCAGCCAGGACTCCTCTGAGCACGGCCAGCTTCCCTTGGTGTCAGGCGCCATCATCCAGTTTGCACCCCTATTGCTAAGGAAGCCGAGGCTCTCCCTAAGGCATCTCTCTCCAGATCCTTCTCTGACATTCTCTCTATTTGCAGGGTTGGCCACTGTGCTGAAGGTTCCTGGGTTGTCCCACAAGGAGGGTTGTGTTGGGAAGAACTCCAACAGGCCCCGTATCTTTACTATCTAGTATTGCCTGGAAGTTTACCAGTTGGGTAAGCGCTGGCTTATTGGGAACAACCTGTTTAGAAGTGTTCTGTTTTGTTTTTTTCTCTGCAAGAAAACTAGGGGAGAAGGATGAAGATCAACCTAAGGTAGACCATCATTCACAAACTTTCTGCCTCTGCAGTGCTGGATGAGCATCTGGGAGCCTAGTCAGCGAACAGCCTCACTCTGTGGTGTAACTGAACAGCAAGGCCATGAAGTGTGAGGCTCTAACTCTGGAGGCTTTGGTAGCAAGGAAACCTGGGTGGTTTTCTTTCTTTTCTTTTCTTTCTTTCTTTCTTTCTTTCTTTCTTTCTTTCTTTTTTTGAGACAGGATCTCACACCATCTAGGTCTCCTGAATGCTGATATCTTAGGTGTGAGCCATCAGGCCTGGCTTGCTCTTTGGTTTGTGTTAGAACACACAGGCTTTGGTTGACTGTACTTGCTGCTCACCTCATCTTTTCTACATTATGAACTAAAACAATTGTCACCTTCCTTTTTCTTCTGACACACACACACACACACACACACACACACACACACACACCTGTAGCTCTTACATGAATATACTTAATCCTGATATAATTACTACAACTAATCTAATTGTCTCCCGTGCTTCTAAGGGCCAGGGATCACGTCTTCATGACTCATCTTTAAGCCCTGGTCTCTGAAGTTCTAAATGAGCCTGATGGGAGATAAGGCTCCAGGAAGTGCTTTTTGAGCTAAACTCAAGTTCAAAGAAGCAAAATGACAAATCTGAGCCTCTGAACAGCCCAAGGAAAGGTACTGCCAGGGAGTTGTGTTGCGGAACATTTGCTTAGCTGTGTAAAGATGTGTTGCATCTGTTTAATTATGGAAAGATGTGCTGCTATTTTGCCTTGCCTAAGGCACCTGATTGGTCTAATGAAAAGCTAAATGGCCAATACTGAGGGAGGAGGTATAGGTGGTACTTTTGGGAGTGTAAGCAGAAGGAGGAATTTAGGCTTGAGGAGGAAGAACAGGAGAGGACAAGGAGACACCAGAGCCCAGCCAGACAGAGGAAGCAGGAAAGTAGGACACACAGAACGAATAGAGGTAAAAACCCCGAAGCAACACGCAGAGGAACAGAAACAACCTAAATTCAGTTAAAAGAGTTCATGGAACAAACCTAAGCTAAGGCCAAACATTCATAATCAATAAGTTTCAGTGTCTTTATTTGGGAATCTGTCTGTAGCAGGGGATGCTGGTCACCCCTCATCTTTCCTTACCAAGCAAACCATGGTGTCTAGTGTGGTTTCCTTAGTGTGGGTAGACTTGACCACCTCAAGATATGTGTTTGGAATCTGTGGTAGAGACTAGATGCTGAGAATTTAAGGCGTCTCAGTCTGTCTGTCTGTCTGTCTGTCTGTCTGTCTGTCTGTCTCTTTCTCTGGTCTAATCCTGTATTTCTCTTACTCTGCTTTCTTCTGCCTTCCACCACACGGTCCTGGTGCCATGATGTTCTGTCCAAGTACATTGAACTGAGTAACCTTGGGATGACTTCTTTGAAACCTGTAGCCCAGATAAATCTTTCCTTGGTTACGTTGTTTTTGGCTCCAGTGATGATAAAGATTTTTTTGGGGAGAAGAGAATGGAGGCTTGAGAAGAAGCAGAGATTCGAAGAAGCAGAGATTCATTGAGGGCAGATAAATCAGCTGGAAAGGCTAAAAAAAAAAAATCGGCTGGTAGGAGAAGAGAAAGCCGGGGCAAGGGAAATATTTTAGTTGTTTATTTTTATTCATGTGTATGTGCGTATCTCTATATCTATGTGTGGGTACCTGTGGAGGCCATAGACGGAGAGTCAGGGCTCCTGGGGCTGTGGTTACAGGGAGTTGTGAGCCATTTGGAACTGAACTCAGGTCCACTGGAAGAGCAGCATGCTATTAACGATTAAGCCATCTCTGCAGCCCCTGGGTAATATTATTTTTTAATTCTCTAAGATGGCAGATATTAAAACTTGTGGCCTGCTCAGGGCAATGATTCAATAGAGACAGAGAGATGGAAGAGGCAGAAGACAGGAAGATGCCAGAAGAAGCCCTTGCATTAGGGGAGGAAGGAGAGGGTTTTCTGTACTCTGTTAACAGCCTGCCTCGACTGTCCGCCTAGGACGTTATGTCATTACCTGCCGCCAGGTGCCTTTCCACCGTCATTATGCCACATGCGCACCCCTTAAAAGTGCCCACAGGGTCCTCTCTCTTGCTCTTGCTATTCTTTTCTGTTTGTCTGTCTACCTGCCTCTCTCATGTACCCACTCCAAGACAGCCTTTTGCTCTTTCGCTCTCCCGTCCTCCTTCCCTTAATAAACCCCTTGCATGAACTCTGTTGCATGGCACGTTCCCTTAGGGGCATACCTTGGCAGGGCCTGCCACGGTACTTCCGTGTGTTTTATCCTTTCACCCTGGAGGGTGTACTGGCCCTGGCAGGGAACAAGCAAAGCCCATCTGTATTTAGAGTTATCTGCCCAGCTTTAGCTAAAAGTCCAGTTTAAGATGAAAAGTTCCAGATCCCGGGAATACCCTTAGTTCCAGGCAAAGCAGGGCAGTTGGTCATTCCATCAAAGATCAGGCCTGCTGTGAGAACTCACAGCTGGATGCAGGCAGGCAGGCAGGCAGGCAGGCAGAAGGCTAGACAGAAGGAAGATGAGGTAGCCTTTGATCTTGGCTTCTGTTTTCTTGGTGATTTAATCAGTGAGATTGTAATCTGAAAGCAAAGACTGGGAGGGAAGCAGGCTCAGGGGACCAGATAGGGTGTGGGGTCACCATGATGCAAAAGGAGAAAGGGAATTTCTAGCAAAGGTAGGGGCATTTCCAGGCAGTGCTGGGTGGCAGCTTGTCATTGGTAGTCAGAAGTCTAAAGGGATACCAGTCAGCCTCAATGTGATTTGGGTACTCTCTGCAGTGAGCCAAAGGGCTGACAGCCTGTTAAAATCAACTCATTGGAAAGAATAACTGTTAGAATATAATTAAAGTGGATACATTATTGGCAACACGTTCTGGGTCTGTAGAACTGGGAAGAAACAGCAGAGGCCAACCTCTTGAGAATAAATAATGACTCCATCCACACCGTGAGTGTGAGTGTGTGTGTGTGTGCATGCGTGTGTGCCTGCACGCGTATGTGTGTAGTTCAAAAGTCAACTTCTGGTGTTGGTCCTTACCTTCCACCTTTTTTTGAGACAGTCCCTCCCTCGCCCCTGCCACTATGTACACCAGGTTAGCTAGGCTGAGAACTCTCTGGAATTCTCCTGTCTCCTCCTCTCATTTCTCTGGAAAAGCATTGGAGTTGCAATGCCACAGTCCTGGGCTGGGAAGATGGCTCATTGATTAAGAGCCCTGGCTGCCTCTTTCAGGGGACCCACGTTCGGCTCCTAGCACCCACATGTTGGCGAATAAGCAGCTGTAACTCCAGGTCCAGGGGATCCAATTCTGGCCTCTGTGAGGACAGTACACACCTGGTGCGTAGACAACCTGATGCAGACAAAACACACACATCAGAGAAAGGTTGAAAAAACTTAAACCAAGGCTTACCACTGGGCCTGGCTCTGCGTGCGTTCTGGGGATTCATATTTAGGTTCTCACGTTTGGATGCAAGCCCTTGCCCACGGAATCCCCAGTCCCTCTTAGTGGATTTTGGACAATGGGTCCTTAAGCAGAGTGGGAACCTCAAGAATCTGCAAAGCCTGTGGGTTTGGAGCAGTAAGGGTTCACATTATACACCTGCCATTTGCTGACCAGGTGCCTGTGACGCTTACTTAACTGTAAAGCTTAGTTTTGTCTTAAAAATGTGGCCACAGTGACCCGTGCTGGCCACCTATCAGAGTGTAAGGACTTCAGAACAGGCACACACTGACGGCCTGGACGAGGATTTGCAGTGCGGTTCTGGAACACGCTCAGGAGTTTCCAGCTCTGTCACTTTAATAAATACAGATGGAGGAAACTGCTGACCCGTGGGGTGTGGCCGCTGAGCTCCGAATAACTGCGGTTGTCAAGGGCTGAGGTGGCCAGCTAGAGGACAGAGATGGGCTGAGACAAGAGCCTGGCGTGGAGATAGGAAGTTCTTCATACGCAATCCTGATGGATGGGACGGGAGCAGGGCTTCCCAGCTCTAGTGTGCTGCCTTAGGAGATTGCTGAAGCACTGTCACTTGCCTTCTGCTTTATCTTATTATTATTATTATTATTTGTGAGGCCTGGGATCAAACTCAGGGTCTTGCATAATCTGGGTGAAGGAGCCTCTCCCGATCGTCATCCCAAGCTCATATGCTCTCTTACTTATTTTATCAGTTATTATTATTATTACTGTTTGAGATGGGGTCTTACCATGTAGCTCAGGCTGGTCTCACACTCATGTCAATCCTCCTGCTTCAACCTCCTCAGTGCCAGGATTGTAAGCGTAACCTCTGTGTTTGGCTTGTGCTTTGTTTCAGAAGGCAGGGACAAGAGGCCATTTTAGAAAGCATTTATTTAAAAGTTGAAATGTCCTCAGTGTAGAGGTTTTGCCCTCAGCTATTCTGCCTCATAAGTGACTCATCGACTCCCTGGAGGCTTCTGCACAGCCAGGGCTTTATTGAGCCAACTACAGACACATTAACTGTTGGACAATTGCTCCCATTTTGTCATGGCTTATAACTTGAAGGTGACTTTTTTAATATTTAAAATTAAAATACAACTACATCACGTCCCCCCTTCCCTCCCCTTCCTCCTTCCAATCCCTCCCATGTTCGCCTCATTTTTTCTCCCATTCAAATTTATGACTTCTCTTTTTTTATGACGGTAACTTTTGAAAAGAAAATACTCAGTTATGGAGAACTCAAAATGCTTTTGAAGAATTCATTCTAAAACCCTTCAGTGTTGACCTTTTCTTCTGTTGGGTATGAAGAGTAAAAATGTCTCGTCATCTCTGGCTTAATTAAGTTTAGACTTTCTTTTTTAAAAATTACATATATTAATTTATTTAGTCTGTGTGTCCGTGAGTACCACGGTGCATGTGCGGAGGCAGGGGACAGCCTGGAGGAGTCAATTTTCTCATCCACCACCTGGGTCCTGGAGGAGGCTTGACTGCAAGAGCTTCACTGACTGAGCTGCCTTGCTGGTTCTCATTTTTAGGACTATCACGTTTTGGTGGTGCAGGGGATGGAACGGAACCCAGTGCCTCACATGTGCTAGGAATGTCCTCTAAAGCTAGAACTCCAGTCCCCCAGGTACTTTTTGGCTGGCCTTTGTCACCTTGGACACAGCAAACCTCAGCTCTGTCAGCAGTACCTGTGGCCATGACCACTGGACAGACCTTAAGGGGGCCAGGATGAGTTCCTGTCTGTAGCTCTGGGAAGGATGTTTGACTGTTTCTCCATCTGTAAGATGTGGGTGTTAGGACTTGATGAATCCACAAGTGCTTAAAAAAGAGATTTTATTTTGACTGGGAGTGGCGATACACTGCTTTAATCCCAGCAGACGCAGGTGGATCTCTATGAGTTCAAAGTCAGCCTGGTTTACATAGTGAGTTCTAGGCCAGCCACAGATATGTAGTGATACCCTGTCTCAAAAAATAAGTTTTATTTTAAGTGTGTGTGTGTGTGTGTGTGTGTGTGTGTGTGTGTGTGTGTATGAGGCAGAGAGGTGGGTAGAGGAGGGAGTTCAGTTCTCTTAGAGACCAGAAGAGGGTGTTGGATCTCCTGGAGCTGGAGTACAGGCAGTTGTGAACCATTTGACACGTGGGTGCTGGGAACTGAATTCGGGTCTTCTAGAAAAGCAGTACATGCTCTTAATCGCTGACACACTCTTTTTCTTTCTTTCTTTCTTTCTTTCTTTCTTTCTTTCTTTCTTTCTTCTTTGGTTTTTTGAGACAGGGTTTCTCTGTAGCTTTGGTGCCTGTCCCGGAACTAGCTCTTGTAGACCAGGCTGGTCTCGAACTCCCAGAGATCCGCCTGCCTCTGCCTCCTGAGTGCTGGGATTAAAGGAGTGCACCACCACCGCCTGGCTTCTTTCTTTCTTTTTAAAAAAGACATTTGTTTATATGTGTATGTTTTGTTTGTGTGTAGGTGCAGGAGAGGGCAATTGTGGGAATTAACTTTCTTCTTCTACCAGGTAGGTTCCAAGGATGGAACTCAGGTCACCAGGTTTGGTGGCACGTGCCTGAGCCGTCTCACTGGCCTTCTCACATATTCTTGCTTTCTGACCAGCCTATATCTAACCTCCTCAATGGCTAGTTCTGATTTCCTTTTCTGCTCTGTCAGTTTTACCTTTGCAGAAGGGCTCACTCACATGGTGGTCAGGAGGACTCACCTTTTAGCTCTGTGGGCTACCTGGCCTACTTTTGGGTCCCAGATTTCAGTTTTCTCACATGATAAATGGGGGCCCAGGACAGTGTGTACTCTGAGAGACGTTTTGGCTATGACAGTCCTGGTGGCCAGCCTATGACTTGACCTTAGAGTGTGTTTGCTTGCTGGTTTATCCCTGCTGACAGAGGACAAGAGGCAGAGATGTTCTCCAGAGGAGAGGAAAGGAATGGCTCTCACAACTCCCTCCTCTCGGGGGGACAGCCAGCTCGAGGCAGGCATCTGCTGCTCTTGTGGTGACTGTAGGCTCTGGGCAGAGGACAGGCAGCGGAAGCCGGACCCGTTTCCAATGCTCCTGAGTCAGTTCTTTGCAGTCTGTTTTCATTTTTTTTCATCTGAAATGTTGTGAAATCCCAGCCTGCAGCCACACCCACGTACATTCTGAGTATATTTGTGGTACATTCCAACTCTAACTCTGAGGGCTGTGGAGAAGATCTCCCACCTGTCAGCATCCCTTCTCCTGACCCTTGTGTGTGTGTGTGTGTGTGTGGGGATTTTGAGAGGTGCTGGGGTGGCTAATATGGATTGTCACCTTGACAGGACCTAGAATCTCTGCCCTGGCCAGCCTCTGGGCACATCTGTGAGCAATGATCTCAGTTTAGCGGAAGCAGGAAGACCCACCCTGAAAGTGAGGAGCATCATTAGGTTAAGGTCCTAACCCCAAGCCAAACTTTCATTTCTTGCTGTGACTGTGGATGCTAGGTGGCCAGCCGCATTAAACTCTTGCTGCCGTGACTCCTGACACGATGGACCATACCCGCAAACTTTTTTGAGCCAAGATAAACTTTTCTTTTCTTAAACTGTGGTTGCCACATATTTATTACAGCAGCAGAACAAGTAGCACGCATCAGCCATCTTGGCTCCCCCCCCCCCCCCCGGATTGTCCAGGTTTTAGTACTGCAAGTCAAGTGATCCAGGGCAGGTGGTCTTCCTTCCTCGTCTACATCAAGGTATGTCCAGCTTCCTCAGACAGGCTACCGGTAAATAAAGGATCCAGCAGCCCCAGAATCACCCGTGGTACTTCATAAACGTACCCTAGCAAGTCTGATTGAGTAGAACCTGGGGAGAGTCGCGCAGAAGGTTTAGGCACCACACCTTGAGAGACCCTACTGCAAGGGGCTAGGGAGGGAAGAGAGCCAGCGCCTGCCTGATCTACAAATTAGACAGAACATCGTGAGTACCAGTCAAGTTCCTCACTCCTCCCACACTCCAGAGTAACTGGGCGCTGACAAAGCTTGGCTTTGTCCGTTACAAAGGGTGACTCAGTGTTTTCTGGCAGGAGGCCCATAAGAGGGTGTGCCAATGGCAAGAAGTGAGTGTCCACTCCAGCTTCTACCAGACCACTGTGCTGCGGAACCAATGGCTGCTTCTCTTGCCCTGCAGTCCTTTTGGTGAGGGGGTCAGGAGGGTCCATTTCTGTTGTAGCCCTGATTCCTGGTACGCGGGGAGGCAGTGGCCACATTCTCACGCTTGGTAGGCAGCTGTCAGTTCTGCTGCTTTTGTGAACAAAGCTTTTCCTAACTGGGTCAATGAACTACCTTCCTCAAGGACACTGAGGCAGAGAAGCTCCTGGATGACCAGTGAGTTGGCGGCAGAGGGTTCCATTCCTGCATCCATGTGGTAAAGAGGAGAGGTGCTCCCCAAAGAATGGATGCATTGATGGCTCCCTGAATCATGTGTTGCAGATCTCTCTCTCTCTCTCTCTCTCTCTCTCTCTCTCTCTCTCTTCCTTCTTTCCCTCCCTCTCAGGCTTTATTACATTGTACTCCTCGTTCCTGCTCTAGAACTAGCATATGGCAGTCCTATAGGCATGGCAGTGTGCTGCTGGACATGAGGTTGCTGGACTCTTGAGGGACATATCATCACTGAGGTTCCAGGAGAACAATTTGGGATGATCGGGCTAAGCCTCACCGCTGGCCAGGGAGTGTCTGTAAGGCTCATCCAACTATTCTGAGAGCTCAGGCAGAGTGTGAGTCCTACAGACTAGCGGTGTGAGTGTCCCAAACAGCGTAGCATGGAGCCTGCTTCTCTGGATTGAGATACTGTCTGTGCCGTTTATCAGGTGGAAGTAATTAACTTCTCTGAGCCTCAGTTTTCCCAACTTTAAAATGAGGATGATAGTGTTCTCTAGGTTGGAAGACTCGATGAGGTAAGTGAAGGTAGCCTGGATTGTTATCAGTGATGGGAAGCAACAGGAGCCAGTGATGCAGATGGTGTTGGTGGGCTAGGGTTGCCATAATGGAGTTCCACCACAGATTGGTGGGAACTTCACAGAAATGTATTTTCATGCAGGCATGGAGACCGGAAGTTCAACCTCCAAGTGTGAGCAGGTCTGGTTTTTCCTGAGGTCTCTCCCCTGCTTTCCTCTGTGCTTGGCATCCCTGGTCATCTCTTCTTCCTCCTCCCCTTCCCCTTTCTCCTCCTCCATCTCCTTCTTCTTCTCCTCCTTTCCTCTCTCCCTTCCTCCTCCTCTTTAATTTTTTTGAGACAGGGTTTTATGTAGCTTGCACTGGCCTAAAACTTTCTATGTAGCCAAGGCTTCCCTTGAACTCTTGATGCTCCTGACTCCATTCAAGTGCTGGGGATTACAGGCCTGCACAACTATGGGTTGCTCCCTCTCCTGCTCCTGTTCCCTCTTTCTCTGTCCGTCTGTCTCTCTATGGTTCTTACTATGTAGTCCAGGTCCAATTCCCAAACTCACGGAGACCCTGCCATAGCCTCCCAACTGCAGGATGACAGGTACGAACCGCTGCTCCTCACTAATTGTCTGTTTCGAGACAGGCTCTTACTCTTTAGCCCTGGCTGGCCTGGAACTCACAGAGATCTGCTTGCCCTCACCCCCCATGCCATGAAATGTGGCAATTGCTGAGTTTTTGAGCATCTTCTCGTTATTCTGAGGGGGCAGAAGCTGGAATTCTTTCAGGTTCTTTAGATAGGTCTTGCTCTGACTGGCCTCAAGCTATGGTCTTCTTGCCTCTACCTCCTGAGTGAGGTGATTGTGGGCTCACACACCTCTCCCAGCCCTTTTCAGACTCCTTGGTAGCTTCAGAATTAACTCGGAATTTCTCACCATAGACGTTAATCCTCTTGTTGATGTGACCCCAGAACACAGAGCACAATGTTCAGACCTAGGATTTAAACTCCAGTCCTGGCTTCCCAGGCTCCTTGTCACCCACCTTTCTGGGGGAGCTGAAATACCTTGGAAAGCCAACTCACTTACTAGGAACAGGCTTCCGGGAGGTCAGTGGTGCTGTCTGGGTTCAAGTGTCCTCTTTGCTGTTGTCTCTGAGTCTCCTGGGGTTTAAGCTTCTTTTTCTTGATCCCTGAGTTCTCAAGTACTTGATAATCATGACTAAATTTTTGTTTTTATTTGAATCATGGTCTTATATAGCTTTGGCTGGCCTGGTACTCAATATGTGGACTTGGCTGGCCTTGAACACCCTGCCTCAGCCTCTCCATTATGCCCAACTGTGGCTAATTTTTATTCTTGTTGTCATTACTGCTTACTCCACCTCAGCATTCCAAATGGTTCTGAATGTACTGTTTTCCCTTGGAATGAGGGCGAGCTGGAAGAAATTCCCCTGGCACCACCATGCTCAAATAGTCTTCAGGGAAGCTGATGACAAGTTGAACCAAAGTCATCAGTCACCACACACACATACACACGGACACACACGCACATAGACACACACACACACACAGACACACACAAACACAATGATACTAATAAAAGGGGGACAGTGAAGTGACTTTGTGGGTGAAGATGGTTGTTGAGCAAGCTTGGTAATTGAGTTCAGTCCCTGGGGAGCAGAGAGAAAGGTGACAGCAGAGAGCTGGCTCCACACAGTTGGCTTCTGACCACCCCCAATAATAAATAAAAAGAAACCACAAGCGTAGCACAAATCCCTCCACCTTCCCGTAGGTGCATCATAACAGAACCCCTCTGCAGACAGAGCAATGGAACAAGCCAATTGTGCAGCATGGTGGGACTTCAGGGTCCAGGTTACCCAGTTCCAGCCTCAGTTTCCCCCCCATGCTGAAAACAGGGCAACAGCTATGAGCATCATAATACCATGTGATGGTGACATTCGAGACTACAGAGGGAAAGTGCTCAACATGAAGGACGATTCAGACATTGTGAACTCTACTGTTCTCTTGGTACTGGGCTTGTGACACACCAAGCTTGTTTCATGGGAATATTTTGCTAATAATCTTCAGAGACTGCCTTTCCTTGAGATTAGCTTTGCTCTCCTTCTCCCTTTGGTTTTTTCCGAGACAGGGTTTCTCTGTAGCTTTAGAGCCTGTCCTGGAACTAGCTCTTGTAGATCAGGCTGGCCTCAAACTCACAGAGATCTGCCTGCCTCTGCTTCCCGAGTGCTGGGATTAAAGGTGTGTGCCACTACCTCCCGGCCTCTCCCTCCCTCCCTTCCTCCCTCCCTCCCTCCCTCCCTCCCTCCCTGCCTTCCTTTCTAGCTACAGGCTTTGATCTTTGAGAGAATCCTATTAAAAATAATTTCGATTAATGATTCTAAGCAATTGCCAGCAATCACCCCACCATGTGGCTGTCTGGGAAAGGCGTGGGACCACAGAGGATAAGTGTCTGGGAATGAGGAAGGTTCTGGAAGGGCAATGGGCTGGAGCAAACCTCCTCTGACCCCACCTTGTCCTTGACTCATGCCATAAACACCTGATGCTCTTAGTTTCTTTTAAACTGAAGCCTTGTTCCAAGGATTGTCCTGAGGTTTCCTTAGAAAAGAGAGGAGAAGCCGGGCGGTGGTGGCGCACGCCTTTAATCCCAGCACTCGGGAGGCAGAGGCAGCGGATCTCTGTGAGTTCGAGACCAGTCTGGTCTACAAGAGCTAGTTCCAGGACAGGCTCCAAAACCACAGAGAAACCCTGTCTCGAAAAACCACAAAAAAAAAAAAAAAAAAAAAAAAAAAGAAAAGAGAGGAGACCCAGACCTGCCCTTGAATCGCGGAGGTGATACCACTTGCTCTCCACTAAGAGTGGTCCTGTGATATTTGCTCTTCTTGGAATTTCTTCACCAGCCTTTACTGTAGTTGTGAGTGGGCATGAGAAGGTCAGAGGTCAATGTCCAGTGTCTTCCTTGGTCGTCACGATGATTTTTGAGACAGAATCTGTTGGGAATATCATGTTAAGGTGTGTTACTTTTATGTTGTATTTGTTTAACGTCGCGAAGCTGTGATTCTTTGCCTGTCTCGAACACCTGATGATCTAATAAAGATCTGAATGGCCAATAGCGAGGCAGGACAAAGGGTAGGGGAGACTGGCAGGCAGAGAGAATAGATAGAAGGAGAAAACTGAGATAGAAGGCGAAAACCGGCTCAGAGTAGTAGGCCGGGAAGAAGAGGACATCAGGGGCCAGCCACCCAGCTACACAGCAATCCATGGAGTAAGAGTAAGATTTAAAGAAGAGACTGGGAAAAGCCTAGAGACAAAGGGTAAATGAGATAATATAAGTTAAGATGAACAGGTAAACAACAAGCCAGGCTAAGGCCAGATGTTTAGAAATAAGAATAAGATTCCGTGTGTGATTCATTTGGGATCGGGGTGGCGGGCCTCCCAGAAGTGTCCAAAGAGCATAGCAACATAAAAACATCGTGCAACTACAGAGTCTCTCGCTGTCCTGGAGCTCATTGATTAGGATAGGCTGGCTGGTCAGGGAGCGCCTGGGAGTTGCCGCCTCTGCCCTTAATCTGAGTGCTGGGGTTATGAGCAATGTCTCCAGTTTATGTGGGCGTTGATGTTTCCAACTCAGACCCTCATACTTGCACGGCATTCTCTTTATCTACAGAGCTATCTTCCCAGCCCTTAGCCTGGGCAGCCGCTCTCTTTCTTTTGGAGAAGGTGAGGACACGATAGGCAGGGAGGCAGCAGGAGCACGCAAGGGCACGTCCAGCAAGTGCTGAGTGGCATAGCATGACTGGAGTGTTTTGCAGCAGGCAGAGTCATAGTGGGATCTTCTTTTGGGGAGTAGGAGGCCACTGGTGGTTTTTACATGAGGAAGAGACATGAGTTTGCTTTTGTTTTGATCAACATCCTAACCATCATAACAGCAATTATAGTGATCAATAGAAACCACAATTTTTTGTGCTAGGCATTAGCTAAAATGCTTCAGCGTGACTCATCTTATTTAATCCTACCTTAGAGGTACCTGGGGAGAGTTCACAGAGCCCATTCACACAGCAGCAGGGCTGGGACAAGCCAGCTGTCCAAACAGGAAGCTAATACCAGTAACTGGTCCTCAGTCTCCCTAAACCTTGGTGCCTTCATCTCTGATAGTAACTTCATAGGGTTTTCCTAGGAATACCTGTAAAACACTTGGCATAGCGCCTGGAAGACTGTAACAACTCAGTAGGGGTTAGTCACTGTGACTCTTATGGCTATTTCCCGTTTTAGAGTCTCCTGCTACGCCAGGTGCTGGGTGGTACCAGTGAAATCACATGGTTGAAACCAGTAAACTGGGCTCATAAAGTCACCCCTGTCAGTGTAGGGTGAAGTAGAGGGTGTGCCTTCTGCATCTGCTTGTGCTCTCTCTGGTTGCCTTGGTTACCAGTCTGGACACCTGGTTCTCTCCGCAGCTGGTGCTTCTCCAGCTCAGGTCTGGGAAATCTGGGTTGTTTTTCAGTGGTTTCTCTGGGATGACCCCCTTTCCCCCTCCCTGTGTTTTTGCTGCAGCTGAGTGGGGACATAGGGATGTATTGATCCCACAAGTGGAGCTGAGGCAGGGACTGATACAAGTTCTTCAGGGAGGACACTTGAGCATTGGGAGGGTTACAGATAGGAGTGCAGACGGGACAGCTTTAAGGAATATTTTGGATTTAGAGCTGATAGGCTGTGACAATTGAACACCAGAAGAAGAAGTGGTATCTCTAGCCTGAAGCTCAGATGCGTCCCTTTGTTTTCCTTTCTGCCTTTGTTCAAAAGAACGTATCTGTCTCCATGATGTCAAATCCCCCTTCTAGGACAGTCATTTCTAGTTAATCGGCTTTTATGGTTTTAAATTAAAAAATTTTAAATTGTATTTATTTTTGGCTTATATGTATGGACATTTTGCCTAAATTTTTTTTGTTGTTTGGAAACAAAATTTTACCCTGTAGCTCAGGTAGGCCTGGAACTCACAGTAATCCTTCTGCCTCAGTTTCCTGAGTGCTGGAATTACGGGTGTGGGCCGCTACTCTTTTCTCAGGCAAGTTTGGCATTTCCACAATAGAAGTCCAAACAGAAATCCAGAATTACCCCCTTCTACTCTCTGGAACCTGCTTCTCCTGTGAGTGGCCGCTCTGCCCCAGGCTTCAGTCTACTAAACAAGACAAGAGAGTGCTGCTCCACTGGGCCCCTCCCACCTGCTGCTGCCCAGCACTGGCAAGTCTTCTCAGGAGGGGCTTCTGCGAAGCCACCACTCCTTCTCCTCACACTTTCTTCATCCCTCAGCCACAGGGGTCTCGGGGCTACAAACCTGCCCTTGGCCTTGACTTCCAACTGCTCTCTGCATGACTGCTAGTGTTCTGTGACTTCTAAAGTTCTACATCAGATCTCGGCTTCCTCTGATAACCCTATGTCACTCATGTCTTTGTCTTGACAACCTTGCGGTCCCCACAATGTAGCTAGTCTTTCCTCCCACGTTCCACTCCTGTTCCCATTGTTGGGATTCCCTTCCTTGACTTTGTATGACTCACTCCTTTCCAGCCTTTAAACCTCAGTTAAATCTTCCTTGTTAGATCACTGCCTACCACCCAAGCAGGTTCCACACCCCCATTTATACAATTTTAACCAATCAATTCATTCAGAACACACCCTGATCACAGTGTCGTCTCATGTATCCCAGACTGGCCTGGACGTACATGGTGCATAATTGGGGATGATCTTGAACTTTTGATCTTTCTGCCTCCAACTTTTGTGCTGGTATTACGGATGCAGACCATCATGATTGATTTATGTGTTGCTAGTAATAGAACCCAGAACTTTGTACATGCCAGACAGGCATTCCTCCCATGGAGCTATACCTCTAGTCCCAGAGGATTATTATTTATTGTGTTCTTCATTGTGTCTCTGCATTGCAGTGTGAACTCTAGAAGGGTAGTCTGGCAGCTTAGAACAAACATGTCTTTCAAGTTCTTTTTACTGGTGGGATGCTGGTGGTGATGAGTTATTCCCAGACTTTGCTAATCCCTGCTTCATCCCACAGGTAAGAAAGGCTACATACCCGAGCTTCAAGCAGGGACTGTGTCTATCCCACTGAAATAAAAAAAATGTACTCGTCTTTTGCAACCCAAAAAGATTCTGCTACCCAAAGAGAAGGGGGTGGTTTGGGGGTACGCAGTGGCACTGTTGTTGGTGCACACACTTTCCCTGGGTTGATGGGTATAGGGGGACCAGGTGGGGCAGATGCCGAGGAGCAGCCTCAGAATTCTTAAGAGGGCAGCTCTCATAGAGTTGCTGGGCTTTCCTACCGATGTAAGGGCTTAGGACCTACAGGACACTCAGGTGGTGAAGGTACGCTATCAAGAAATTGCCTGTTCAGGGTAAGAGGGAGGTGGGACAGGGACTACAGTGGGGCAGTGCAGGAGGCAGGCATAGGAGGTCTCCATTTGCAGTTGATTTGTTCAGGGTAAGAGGGAGGTGGGACAGTGACCACAGTGGGGGCAGTGCAGGATGCAGACATAGGTCTTCTCTGTTTGCAGTTGATTTGGAGAAAGGAGTCAGCGGGGGGGGGGGTTTAAAGGTTTATGTTGTGTGTGTGCATGCACATGTGTTTGTATGTACACATGCACATGTATGTGCAGGTACAAGTGCATGTGTATGTGCATGTGGAGATTGAGGTCAATCTTGGGTGTTGCTCCTCAGGAGCTGTCCACCTTGTATGTTTTGAGACAGTGTCTCTCCCTGGCCTGGGGGTCATAGACTAAGTTAGGCTCCATGGTTGGTGAGCCCCAGGATCTGCATATCTCTGCCTTGCAGTGCTGGGATTGCATGGGTTCTGGGCACTGAATTCTGGTCCTCACATTTGCATGGCAAGCACCTCACCTCTACTGAGCTGGCTCCTCAGTTTGAGGGTCAAAATTTTGAACCAAGATGGGATAGTTGATCTTTGTGCTTTGAAAGAGACACAGGGATGCAGCCAGTGCAGAGGTGGTGACTGTCACTTGGATGAGCGGGGACATTTTTCTAAGAAAGGGCAGATGCTTTTTACAACAGCAAGACAGGACAGGTGAAACATGAAGAGGTCCAGCTGGGCTCGAGATTTGTTTTCCTGTGGTGTGAAAATGGGCTGACTTGCTTTCAGATTGTATTCCTATCCTTTACTTTTACTTTATGTCTAACATTCTGACATAATAGATTCTTCAAACATATCCTCCCTGGCTGGACAGTGGTGGTGCACACCTTTAATTCCAGCACTCAAGAGGCAGAGACAGGTGAATCTCTGTGAGTTCAAGGCCAACCTGGCTTACATACTAAATTCCAGGTCAACCAGAGTGGTTACACAGAGAAACCCTGTCCAAAAAAAAAAAAAATCTCTGTGTGTCTTAGTTAAGGTTTCTATTGCTATGAAGGGATGCCATGACCAAGGCAACTCTTATAAAGGAAAATAGTTAATTGAGGTGGCTTGCTTACAGTTTCGGAAGTTTAGTCCATTATCATCATCGTGGGGAGGATGGCAGCGTGCAGCAGACATGGTGCCGGCTATAACTTGAGCAAAAGGCAACAGGAAGTGGACTGACACTGAATGAAGCTTGAGCAAAGGATACTTCAAAGCCTGCCTCCCCAGTGACACACTTCCTCCTACAAGCTGAATCCGCACCAACAAAGTCACACTTCCTAATAATGCCACTCCCTGTGAGCTTATGGGAGCCACTTACATTCCAACTACCACAGTGTGGCCATACACTGGGAAGTCCAAGCGTAGATCCATCCTTGCATTTTCTTGTTCTGATGGATGGAGTTGCCATGTGGAAAGCCATGGGTGTGGCTATCATGAGATGAAATCCAGAGAGTCCAGGTCACTGAAACGGCATAAAACTTCTAAGTCCTGAAGAGTCGGGTGGGCAGATGGTTTGGGGGGGGGGGCACCCTTGAATTGTCCAGACGGACTTGAGGTCCAAAGCCAGGTCTAATGCCTGTAAGCTGGGTTTCACGGACACCCTCCAAGCCTGGAACTTCATCTGTAGAGGTCTGGGTCATGGCAGCTCTTCTCCTTCCTTTCCTGCTACAGTCGTGAAGTGTGCTGGCTAGTCACAGGGCATTCCCACCTCCCGGAGAGCCTGACAATTCAGAGTGCCCCAGGGTAAGACAGAACTTTTTGTCACCATTACTGCTGGTTCTTTCCTCTTGGCATCTATCCTCCAGTGTTTTGGGGAATGATGGCACGAGGCCAGCTAGTAGGACTGGGAGCCAAATCTTTCTCCTCTGTTTATTCACAAGGTTTCTATGGATGTGGCAAAAAAGCAAACAGAAGTTTGACTAGATATATGCACTTGATATCCTGCAACATTTAAAACTAGTGTCTACTTACGTAGGAGGCTAAAGACATAACATTATGTTAAAATGAATAATGGCCCCAGCAGGGAAAAAATGTGTTTAAAAAAAAAAGGTTCTCAGCAGGAAGGAACGTGTAAATGCCTCACTGCTCTGAGAAGTGCTAGCTCTGTGTGTTCCCCGTGGTTCCGCTGTGCTGTCTAGGTGTGAGTCCAGACATTTTCTCCTAGGCCACCCTCTTCATCTGGAACACGGGGGAAGGCTCTGTGGATGTATGTGGTGCTACTGGGACAGCTTGATGTTGTGCACAAGTGACGAGTGCTTGGGTTCCAACAAACTGTGCCAGTCAAGTTGTGGCTGACTCCGGCTTGGTCATCTCCGACATGGGAGGTCATTTGTTGTTTTATTATTTTAATCGAATATCTTTTCATTTATTCTTGAATAATTTCCTACCTGTAACCAATGTATCTTGTTTGTATTCATTCCAACTCCCCCCCCCCCCAATCTCCCCAAGCACCAGGGCACATCTCCCTCCCCACTTCAAGTCCTCTCTCTTTTCTGTCAGTCAGGGCTGCTGGGTGTAGTGCTGCCTGATCGTGTTGGCTTGACCCTGTGCAGCTCTCGTACAGGTAAGCCACAGCTGCAGGGAGTTCGTGAGAGCAACAGCCCTGCCACATCCAGAAGACCACGTTTTAAAACCCTCCTCCCCATCTTCTGGGTCTGATATTCTTTTGTCCCCTTTTCCAATAAGTTCCCTGAGTCTTGTGGGGAGCAGTTAGCAGAGACAGCTCATTTAGAGCTGAGCAGTCAACCCTGCACTTTTTCTCAGCACTTTGACCAGTTCCGAGCCTCTGCCCTGGCTGCTGTGCACTGCAGAGAGAAGCTTCTCTGGGCAGGGTGAGGACAGTGCTAATCTACAGGTGTAAACTAAGTCAGTTAGAAGGCAGTTTGATAGCGTGTCTGTGGTTAGCAAGGCAGCAGTTGTAGGTTTCCCCTAGGACCTATCTCTAGGTTTACAGTAATGGGCATGATGACATGGGACCCTAAACTGAAATGTTTAGGAATGTGCCTCTACCCTTGTTCTCGTACCATCACATGGGTCCAGATGGAGACAGTCAATCACCAAACATGGAGTAACTGGAACTTTATATTTAAGGGAGAAGAAGTCCTGATGTGTTTCTTCCCTCAAGGAATTCAGCTGGAGGAGAGAGAGAGAGAGAGAGAGAGAGAGAGAGAGAGAGAGAGACAGGCTGTGGAGATAAATGGAGATCACTCTAAGTGACTGGGGCCAGCACTTCTTGCTGTACAGACGTCCTGGAAGGCAAGAAGTGCTGGGTGGGGCATGCTGACAGCTAGCCATGCTCAGCCTCCTGGCAGCCAAAGCAGGGAGAAAGGAGAATCTGGTATTCATTGTGTGGTTGTTCCTAATTTCCTTCTGCTTTCAAGATCCTCTTCTGAGGGAGAACAATGGCCCCAACAGCTAGGCTTGGCTTTCCTGGCACCTGCCCAGGCAAGGGGAGGGGCCCGGCACCCAAAAGCACACAATGGAGAGCTCTCGCAGCAGATGGCTTCTGACATCCTTTGAGGGTCACTGGGGCCAGCGAAGTGGGGGATAGCTGAAGAAACAAGCCTCCACCCCATTTTCATGTATAAATGTTATTTTAAATTTTCCCTAAACCACCAGGGTTCTGATGATGACTCAGGTGCCTGGAGGAGACCACAGAGTCACAGGACTCCCTGCAGGACTTAGACCAGGAGCTAAGGGGCCATTGCATGCCACCATGGCCCGGAAGTAGGTGCTAGTGGGTACCGAGATCATCTACCTTGTGGGTTCAGCTCAAGCACCAGAGCACGGGAGGGTCCTATTTTCAGTCTTTAGAGTCAACTGAGGGCAGAAGGCCCAGGGTTGTGCAGAAGGAATGGGGTGGGGTTTCCTCTTTCCTTGCTGTCTTCACACTTGGCCTTTTATTGGTAGTTTTAAGAACATTCATCAGCCTTTTTGGGACCACTTTTCATCACCAGATAATAGAATGGTTGCAGTCATGATGGGTCCAGTGCGTAAAGAGACGAGAGGAGCCAGAGGGTGAGTGCGGCCTGCAGTCTGCAGGGGTCTGTCAGGAAAGATGGCGTCAGGGTAGTAATCGGAAGGCATAGTGACTGACTCAGCCTGTAGAGTGACATGGCACAGTCATCTTTAAGTGATGACATTCAGAGGAGAGAGCTGGACAGATTGCTCAGTGGTTAAGAATGCTTGCTGATCTTTCAGAAGACCCAGGGTTCAGGTCTCAGCACCCATATCAGATGGATCATAACTGCTTTTAACTCCAGCTCCAGGGGATCCAACACACTCTTCTGGCTTCTCTCTCTCTCTCTCTCTCTCTCTCTCTCTCTCTCTCTCTCACACACACACACACACACACACACACACTCAATAAAAGTTTTAAAGATGTAGCAATAGTTAGGTGAGTGGGTGGCTTATGTTTGTAATCCTAGCACACGAGAGGCTGAGGCAGAAGGATCACTCATGACTTTAGTGTCAGCTAGGGTTACATAGTGAATTCCGAGGGTATCCTAGCTACAGAGCGAGAGTATGTCTCAAAAATAAAATAAAATTAAAAAGTGTGGGAAGGCGAGCAGGATTTTCACATTATTGTCACTGGAGTGGGATGTGTTCACCATTTCTTCTATTATTTGCTTCATGGTCTTATTCTGGTGTTTACATTGAAATTTTATATTGTTTTGCATTTGTTTGTTTAGTGTGTGTATAGATGTGTGAGTGTTCATGTATCACAGTGGTCATGGGGAGGTTGGAGGAGAACTCTTGGGTCTCTACATGTATGCTGGTTCTGAAGGTTAAAGATAGGTTGTCCAACTTGGTAGCAAGTGCCCTTAACCTGCCGGGCCGTCTTGCCATCCCCCACTATCTCTCTGGGTTTTGAGATAAGATGTAGGTACAGGTCCCAGGCTGGCACTGAACTTGTGGTCCCCCTGCTTTGGTCTCCCAACTGCTGTGATTACAGGTGTGCGCCACCATGCCCAGCTTTCCTGATTTTTTTTAAAAAAAAAAAAAACCTTTAGTTTAATCAAAAATGTTTCCAGCTGTGCTATCACTCAGTTGGTAGAGTGCTTGCCTGGAAAGGGCCAGTGCAGACATTGTCCCCAGACTCCTTCCCATGCTCTGCAGATCTCTTGTTCTTTATTGTCGTCAGTGGGGACAGGTGTGGTCAGTTGGTCATGATTACAGGACTGCACTGAGATGTGACCAAAGAATGAGTCATCACGAGATATTCTGGACGCGATCTGCGGTCATTTTTGTTCACTAGACGCTTCGGCACTGGATCCCAGGCATGGACGTCAGCACTCCTGTGCTGGGGGCTTGTCATATCTTGCTCACTCTGGTTTCCTAAATGGGAGAAAGTTTTAGAGGGAAAAAGAACCTGGGGAAGTAATCCCTGTGTTCCAGAGGGACTGGAAATCCTGCTGCAAGGCCTGGAATTTTGACTTCCTGTTTGGCCTGGCACTTGCTCCCCTACATTTTTGGCCCTGACACATCCTCTTCCTCCCCCTCTCAGGATGTTTCCTCATCTGCAAAATGAGGGGGTTGTATTAGATCATATCTCAGGCCCCTTTAAGTTTGAAAAAGTGATGATTCTGCCTCCCAGCCACCCCCTCACTCTTCTCCCAGGCCTTTTGATTGACAGTGGGAAGATGAGGAAGAATGTGTGTTCTATAGCTCCAGCTCCAACACAGAGTGGTCTAGTCCTACAGATCAGTGGTGCCAGGATTGAGGAAACCCTGTTTAGGGAAGGAGAGTCAGAGGGGAAAGGTTTGAAAGGCAAGTGTGTAAATGCTCTACAGAGAAGAGACAAATGACAACGGAAAAAAGAAAGAAAGAGGAAGAAGACAGATGCATGGCCAAGGTTTACAAAGAGAGAACAGAAGTTGCTGGAATGGGATGGATGTATTGGCAATATGCTCACAGTTTGGGTGAATAGATTTTAAGCTGCTGGCCTCAGAACAAAACAATACCGAGAGGTGCTACAGTTTGCATGTTTAATGCGCCCTGAAAAGAGGCTCATTGGATAAAGGTTTGGTCTCCAGGGTGCCATTGGAAGGGGGCGAAACCTGGTAAGAGAGACTTAGGTCATTAGGGGTGTGCCCTTAAGGGGGATTGTTTAGGGGGAAGCTCCACCCAGCCCCACTTCTCCCATTCCAGACCTCGCCCCTGAGAAAGCCTGCCAGGGGTCAGCTCCACCTCTGAGATGCTCAAGATTGTACCAACAGGGTATTTAAGACCTGATAGCTACACCTTCCATGTGGTTTCTCCTTCCTCCCTGGAGACCACCCAGGAGTTGCTTTGCTCATTAAACCTGGACTTTTTAATTTTGCATGATCTGATTTATTTCATCGGCAGAGAAACCCAATATTAGGGTATGGAAAACCTTTCAGGGATTGTGGGACCTTAGTCACTACCCCTTTCACTCTGCTTCCTGGCCACAAGGTGAGCTGTTCGCTTCAGTCTCCTGTAGCTGTAACTGGCCTCGCAGTTAGAAAGACATTATTCTGGTTAGTTTGTTATAGCCACAGAAAGCTGATCACACAAGGAGACTGATGGTATCCCCCCTTCCTGATTCACTATAAAGAGTCAGACCCTGGGAAGGACCCTTCCTCTGGAAGTCAGCAGGGGTGGCTGTTGATGCCACGTGACTACTGAGGCTAATGGACTGGGTGGTCCCGGGACTCAGGCAATCGCTTCCCTTTGAGCTCTATCACGACGGAAGTCACAGTTTCTCTTGCTTTTTACCAAAGTAACAATTTAGTTGTTATTTCTAGAGTCATGTAAAGGAAGACAAAAAAGAAATAAGAATTGTATCATGTACCTGTAACCCCAGCTACTCAGGAGGTCTGAGAGACAGGATTGAAATTGGAGGCTAGCCTAGGCAAGCTAGTGAGACCCTGTCTGAAAAGGGGTGATGAGATAGCTCAATGGTAGAGTGCTTTAGTAGCAGGGACAATGGCCTGGGGTCCATCCTCAGTGCCCAGTGGGTATGGGTGCCTGTAGAGGCCAGAAGGTGTTGGAGTTCCCTGAAATAGAGTTACAGGCAGCTATGAATGGCCTGACTTGGATGCTAGAAGCCCCGTTCAGATCCTCTGGAGGAACAACAAGCAGGCTTAGGCTCTGAGCCATCTCTTCAGCCCTGAAAGTGATTTCTTAATGGCTAAGGCTAGAGGTGGCTGCTCTTTTCCTGGCTCCTCACCTTCGTCTGCTATTTGGATGTTCTCTAGAACACATTGTTCTCTTCTGATCTTGGGCTCAGACAAGGCACCCAAAGAATACATACTGGCCTTTTTACAGCTTCCGTTAAGTCTTTGCTGCATGGAAACCACACAAGGAGACACAGCCAGGCCCAAACACAACCAACAATAGGAGTTTCCAAAGCTTTCTACTAGGCACAAATTTGTTTTCGAGGTTCTGCTGGGGCAGGAGGGGGGCGGTCTTTTCCAGCCTGTGCAGAATGAACAGGATGGAGAGATGCAAATAGTGTTTGAAATAAGAAATCCCTCTGTTGTTATTTTACAGGACTGTAGCGGTGACCAGGAAGAAAACTGCCCCCGCTGGAGGTTGTTTTTGTGACTGTTCTTTGGAGCATTGTTCTAAAAATGGGAAATTACATCTTGCCATGCCAAAGGCAACAACACCTGCAGTTAAAGGGACACCTTCCCTGAGGTAGCTTTTCAGAGCATGCACAATCCTATCTATGGCCACTTCTGAAGGGAGGCTGTGGCAGAAGATCGACGCGTGCTTTCTTTTCTCGCAAGCGGTGGGGTGTGCGCTTATCTTTGCCACTAGGGTGGGCTTCGGCAGCTATTGGTACAGGTGACTATCTATTATCCACCCAATAAACATTTGTCAAGCATCATCCGTTCTGTGACCATCTTGATGGGTTTTGCTTATTTGTTTACATTTTGAGCCATTCTTGAAATGTGACCCAAGTTGGCTTCAAATTCGTAATCCTTCTGCCTCAATCCTTCCCTGGCTTGTTCGAATTCCAGGGAGGGTTGACCCTTGGCAGGCATCTTCTTGTCACATCTTGTCACATTTTTCCTCAGTTTTCAGAGTCAGCACATGACAGCCTGCCCACATGACTGAGGAACCAGGCAGAATCTCCTCCACACATCCCCCTCTCTTCTCTCCCTCCTCCCGTTCTCTTTCCCTTGGTTAATCTGAAGAAGTAGAAACAGAACTTTAGCGTATCAATCATTACGTTGTTCTCGATCCAGGACTTTCGAAAGTGTCCCATCACTGTGGGACAGTCTGAAAGTCTTCTCTGGTGGCAGACATCCGTCCACAAACTACAAAATAATCAGGCTTTCAAATTTATCTGCCATGAAATGATATGTTTCAGAATGACTTGTAATTTAGGAAGAATCTGGCTTTGTGATCTGATTTCATCTTCATTAGGAACAAGGATGTGGGACCAGGGCTTGTTGCCTTTCAAGCTCTTTGGAATTTTGCATAGAACCACTGCCTATGTTGTGTATGAATTCTAAGTATAATGTTTTGTGTGTTGGGTCATCTTTGGAAGGGTCCAGTATTCTTTCTGAGACCAGCTGGTTCTTGATATGGTCCTGTCTAGAAACAGAGGGAGGGAATAAAAAGAGTCTTGGGCCCTGTAATGGAATTGGCTATCACAGTTTTCACGTGGGTAGCAGCTTTTCCATTAGACCAGTGGTTCTCAACCCGTGGGTCTCGACCTCTTTGGGGGGGTCACATATCAGATATCCTGTATATCAGTTATTTACATTATGATTCATAACAGTGGCAAAATTACAGGGATGAAGTAGCAACAAAATTATTTTATGTCTGGGGGGTCACCACACCTGAGGAACTGTGTTAAAGGGTCTCAGCCTTAGGAAGGTTGAGAAGCACTGCATTAAAGACTCACAAACCTTGTGATACAGGCTCATGTGTGAAGGCTTTGCTTTCCTTTTGTGTTCCTTTGTATTTTTTTAAAATTTCAAAACAGAGTCTCATATTTCTCAGGCTGGTGTTTACTACGCAAACTGGCCAGGGAAGCAAAGCTTGGCCTTCTGATCCTCCTGCCTCCACCTTGCAAGTGCTGGAACCACAGGGTGTACCTGGGCTTTGTGCCTGCTGGGAGAGTCTTTTTCCCCAGCTGCATCCGGGTCCCAGAAGTGCTGAGATGGGAAGGAATCGTAAATTGGTCAGATTTAGCAAATCAAAATTTAGGATGCCTGGTGGAATGAAAATTTCGGGTGAGCTGTGAGTCACAGGTGTGTCTTGAATGTTGTGTGGGCTGTGAAGGATGAAAATTGGTTCACCTGAGAATGCTGGGAAAGCCAGATTGTTGGGATCTTTTTATGCAAAGGGATGAGGTGTGAACGGCATGGATTTTGTTTCTGACTTCAGATATTAATATACAAGTTTCATTGCCCAGCCAAATTGGGGGTGAGGGAGGGGGACAAACCAAAGGCATGGCGGGCAGCAGGATCCGAGGCAGAGCAGGAAGCAGGGCTGTTCCTGAGTCCATGCTTCCTCCCACAGGAGGGAGACCTGGCAGGGAAGGATTCCAAGGATCCTCTGGATACATCTCTCAGCATCAGGACCACAGACCTGTCGCCACACCTGGCTGGCTTATTTTGATTTTTTTCTTATGTGGGTGCTAAGGATTTGAACTTGAGTCCCCAAGCTGGTATAGCAAACACTTTACTCACCGAGCCATCTACCTAGTTCCTGCTGTTTTTGCCTTTCTGAGGCAGGCCTCAAAGTCATAGCAATCCTCCTGCCTCAGCCTCCTAAGCATTGAGGTTGTAGGTATGAGCCACCAAGTCTGGCCATTTGTACCTTTAGCCCAGTGAGATCCATTTTGGACATTTGGCCTCCTAAGCTCGGTATGCACCTTTAAGACAATCATAGGAAACAAATTCATAGGTCTTGCAATGATGCTGAAGGCCTAGGGCAGGCAGTGGAGCAGAGAAAGGTATTCAATGCCAGGGGTTGAAATGGACTCAGAGACTGAAATGGACACTTAAGGTCAGAGGGCCAGGAGATTCCAGCACCCCACAGTCCTTTCTCCTCCCCTGAGATCTACTCCTCACCCCGACAACATTTCTATCATGTCCTAGATGACAGAGGATGTACTTCTGTGATAGGAGGAACCCACAGGCATGCTGCAGTGAGATGCCTTTAGTCTACAGGGTGGTTGAGAGCTACGGGCACAAAGCTTCAGGTACTTTGTAAAGGTCTTGATAAGGCTTGCATGCTGGACTGGGCACCTGGTTACTGGCCAGGGAAGCAAACCCATGTTCCCAGGTCCAGTTTATCAATTCCGAAGCTGGCAATTGTGCTTGCTTAGCTGAATCTATTTTCAGTCTTTTTTTTTTTGCATATGCCATAATTTTATAATTTTAGTTCATGGAAGTCATCTGAGTGGCTAGTTACGGATGACTCACCTCACGTTCTCATATGCCTGTTGATATATTCAGTAAGTGCTTGGGAGGACCGTCCCCTAATGACAGGTTTCGGAGTGCATTGTTTGCCTGGCCCTATCATCATCAATCAAGGCTTCTTTTATAATCTATTTGAAGTCCTTTGGAGCAACTGATCACGTAGTGGTGAATTGCTACCCACAGCTGCCCTGGTATTTGCAAACAGCATGCCTGGTGTCAGCTGCAGGCTGGGTGGCATTTTAGCCCCTTCATCTTGATAAGTTTGGCAGGGCTGCTTCTGCTTTCCTCTTCCTGCCTTGTGAGTCACACATAGATTTCTTCTGCCAGGCTCACCCTGACTGTCTCATGTCAGACAGCAGCTTTTCTGATAATCGATGGGTCTTGTGAGTCTGCCATGGCAGTCCCTCTGTAGAGACCTTCCAGGCTAAAATTCCTGCGGTTGCAGATGATGGGGCTAGCATAGTTTTCAAATTTTCTTCCTCACCCAGATTCATAGTTTTCATTACAGAGCCACCAAGAAACATGGGCTCTCTCTTCCCTGAGGTCCTCGACTTATGAATGTTAAAATTAATAGAGTGCAAAAATTTCTTTTTTCCATTCCCTCCCTCCCTCCCTCCCTCCCTTCCTCCCTCCCTCCCTCTCTGTCTCTCTCTCTCTCTTTCTTTCTTTCTGTAGAGTCTCACTATGTAGTTCTGGGCTGGCCTAGAACTTGCTACATAGACCAAACTGGCCTTGAATTCACAGAGGTCTGCCTACCTCTGCCTTCTGTGGTCCACTATGCCTGGCTATTTATTTGTTTTTCTAGATAAGGCTGGTCTCCCACTATATACATACATACATATATGTGTGTGTGTGTGTGTGTGTGTGTGTATAACATTTAAACTTTTGTCTTTGTAGTTTGTGCTTAATACTTCTCAAATGCAGGAAGGGCATATTTGCACACCATCCTCCTGTGGTTTTTGTTTGTTTGGTTTTTTGATTTTTTTGAGACAGGGTTTCTCTGTATTGGCCTGGCTCTCCTGGAACTCGCTCTGTAGCCCAGGCTGGCCTTGAATTCACAGAGCTCCTCACCTCTGCCTCCTGAGCGCGAGTGCTGGGATTAAAGATGTGCGCCACCACCCAGCCCTCTTGTGTGGTTTTTTTTTTTTGTTTGTTTGTTTTTCAAGACAGGGTTTCTCTGTGCAGCTTTGGAGCCTGTCCTGGCACTAGCTCTGAAGACCAGGCTGGCCTCAAACTCATAGAGATCTGCCTGCCTCTGTCTCCCAAGTGCTGGGATTAAAGGCATGTGCCACCACTGCCCAGTTCCTCTTGTGCTTTAATTTAGTATATCCATAGTGAAGATGACTGATTTTAGAAATATATATATAAATTTATTAGAAGTGTGGATTTTCTCCCCCCCCCTTGCCTTTTTTTTTTTCTTCTGAAATGATCTCATCTGGCCTGAGGCTCACTATTTACATTAGGCTGGCCTAGAACTCATACTCTCTCTGCCTCAGACTGCTGGGGTTAAAGGAAGGCATCACTATACCCAGCCTTTCTTTATTTTTGAAATGTAAGAAGCATTCTTAGTTTGAGGCTACTTAACACCATCAGCAACATCAAACCAAACCTGCCCTGGCAAGACCTCAACCTTCCAGCTATAGCTTATGGATCAAGAGATTTGCTTAGCCACGCTAGGGGAGAAGAAAACAAACAAACAAACAAATAATAAAAACCAAAGGCAGTTCCTACTTTCCTCTGATTTCATATGCACTGTGCAGATAATCCACTCCTTCTGTGGTTGTAGTCAGTTCATTCTTGCATTCTGCCGTGTGTGTGTGTGTGTGTGTGTGTGTATGTGTGTGTGCGTGCGAGTGCGCGTGTATTTGTCAAACGTCAATCCCACATGCACAGCTGTTTACATGGGTGCTGGTGTCAGGGGTTGGCCCTTGGGTCCTTGAGTTTGCACACTTTCTCAGATGCACCACCTTTCCTACCCTGTATTCTGTGTTTGAAGAACCTAAGGTACTGTACATTTCTCTGGGTTAATTTTACACATTCTTATGCATCTCCAAAGTCCTCTTAAGGCAGAAACCCACTGCAATATACTCCCACTTCCTTTATCCCCAGTCAACTGCACTGTGTTTGTGCGAGGTAAATATTTCCCTGGCGGTGACTAGGTAGTTATAATTCAGAACTTTTTATGACCTTGGAGCGTATCCATTTGAATAATACCCACCTAGGTGGATGGAGGCGAAGGAGTGCATCTTAGAATGACCTGGACGCAGAAGAATCTGGGGCCTTGAGAGCGAGGGAGTGGGGCAGGTCCCCACCAGGTCCCTACTTGTCACAAATAATCTCTTTTGGGATCGCCAATCCCCCCTGACCTGCCCTGGAATTTTTACAGCCCCGGCCCCTCCTCCGTGACAGGCAATGAACAAGCAGGTGTGGTGGCTTTGTGTACACACATAGGGTACGGTGGACTTTCTCATCGCTGTCTCTAATTTACTGTCCCTCCAGATTCCTGAGTGGGAGGTTCTACCAGCAGCAGGACGGGAGACGGGCCTGAGCTCTGGGTTGTGTGAGAAATGAAAGAGATACCGTTAATGCCTGCCAAACGTAAGCAAGCGAGGAAGATTGTAAGGTTGCCGTTTCTGCTGTGGAACCTTAAAACCAGGCAGGTGGAGGTAGCTTAGTTCTGCTTATGGGTCCTCTCTGTCTTCGGAGCCATCTCATAGTCTAGCTCCGTTAGGACGGCCTATAAGGTCTTCTGGGAGTGGAATTACTGCTAATTCCAAATTAATTATCGACCGTTCACTGGCAGGGTTCAACTGCGCCACACCGTTCATGTGCTTTCCCCGGGGTTTTTTTCCTCAGAATTCTGATTTAAAAAAACCTCTCCCAAATCAAAGTTTGGAAGTCAGACGAAATGATTCAAGATCAATGCTAGAGAATGAACGTCTCATCTTCGGCTCCACCCAAAAGCCAATGCGCTGGGGCCGGGTAGGAGTTCCAGATTACACAGGAAGGCAGTGGGACAGCGTGGACTACACTGCCCCCTCGTGGTGGTGACGCACGAAGCAGGCGTGGCCCGCGCTCGCCCACGTAGCGTAGTTTCCAGGGAGGGCTGGGCTGCTTGGCTGGCATTCCCTCCCACAGCCTCCTTGTTCAGGTGTCCTCTGCCTCAGCCCTGCCTATTTCTACAGGCCTTTTGCACACTCGTTAACTTCTTCGGATGGTGTAGCCCGGCTCCAGTGGGGTCTCGCTGATATTAGGACAAATTCTAAATGACACAACAATATCTATTTGGGCTGCTGATTTTGTGTGGCCTGTACAAAGGTCCTGAGGTGGGGCTTGGCTTTAGAAGCTAAGGGCTTGGGGGTGGGGTGCCTTAGCAGAGGGAGACAAGGGCTGGTATGGGCCTTGTGCTGAACTTGAACATTTATGGTCAGTGTGCTGTATGCTTTGAAGGATTGAGTGTGTGCGTGGGCACTGCTGAGACTTTACACGTGATTAAACTCCCTGTGGTAGGTGTGTGGTCACTGAATTGCTTAGCAGTAAGTCGGCTGGGAACCTGTAAAGGGGCCTTTGGGTTTGCAGGAGCCCGGGATGATGGTGTGGTCTGTGGGTATGGAGGGAGTGAATGACCCCACAGGTCTCCTCAGCTGATTGGACAAGGAAGGGCTAAGGGATACCCACCAGGCTCCTGGCTGGACCAGGATAGCCCAGAGGATGGAGATGGAATCCAGTAACATCTGGGACCAGACTTGGGGACGGAGAGGTGGTATCCCAAGTCTGTGGGATAAGCTGGGTTAGAGTGCTGGACAGATGGTAGGACCTAGCTAGAGGGCTTTGCACTCCACTGATGGTAAGCAGCGGAAGCCTAGAGGAAAGAGGCCTTCTGGGATTTCTTGTGTGGTTCCAGGGCAGGCCTCAGTCGCCCTCCCTTAGTTCTGGTTCACGTCACTCATTCCGGGACCAACCTCTGGCTCCAGCAGGTGGATGAAAAGACCAGTGCACACAGGCCCAATGAGATGCTTGCAGTTTATTGCGGGGAGGAGGGCAGGACAGGTGTGGGGAGGTCAAGGGGGTACAGGGCAACAATGGTGGCTCTTAGCAGGGGGATATCTTTGAAGTCCGCTGAGCTTTAGAATTGTAGGCCTTGATTACACAGAGGGCTTGTTAGGATTTTATCCTAGAATAAAGAAACAAAACCCCCACATAACGGTGAGTGAACCCCAGAAGTAGATGGCATATACAGATTTAACAGAGGCAAAAGCTACAGTAAGTTCTGCAAGGTTCTCAGGGTAGAGGCCTTGGATGGCTTCCCAAAAAGGCCTTAAAAGAGCAGGCAAAGTGGCTTAGCTGTAAATGCTCCTGCCATCAAACTTGACCCCCTGAGTGTGATCCACAGGACCCACATGGTGGAAGGAGAGGACTAATTCCTTAAAGATTGTCCTATGACCTTCACAGTGCAACACACACCTACACATTCACACTGAATAAATACAATTCTTGGGAAAAAGTCAGCGGAGCTGAGTGTGCTGGTCCAAGCTCATAGTTCGAGCTACTCGGGGGGCTGAGGTAAGAATAACAGTTGACCCCAGGAGTTCGAGGACAGTGAGGCTAGCTCTGAGAGACCTTCCCCCAAACAACAGCAATAACAACAACAAGCACGCGCACACACAGCAAGAAGAAAGCAAGGGACACCACAGGGATATCCATTAGCCTTGTAACCCCCATGTGGTATGACACTGTAGTTGGGGAACCACTCAGAAGCAATGTGGTGACGGGTGTTGCATACCGAGAGCTTCAGGATGTTCTTTCTGGTTTCCTCCGGGAGGGTATCCACCAGTTTCTTCAGCTGGATTCCTGCATCTTTAAGTTCTGAGCCGGGGCTGTAAAACTCCAGGGCTCCCTTATATCTGGACTCTGGGTCCGTGAAGAGGCTGTCAAGGACTTGAAGAAACCCTGGGCAGACATCTGAAGAAGCTGGAGTGTAGGCAAAAGAAAGTGCATGGATTCAGCTTCTTCTCCAAAGGCTGGCCAGTGCCCCGCTGGACCAGTCAGTCTGGGCGGCAAGAGATAGCAGCCTTTGGGTGATGGAGGAGAATGTAAGAGCTGGTGAGGCTCCAAGCGTGGAAACCTGGCACCGTGTGAGCACTTTCTAGGTTACAGCCAGCTTTTGGCTTTCCTGAGCTGCCTTTGGATTCCTGGCTTGGGCTGGCCATTGTTTCTGTCATCATTCTAGACAGAGCCGGTAACAGAAGCTGCCTGTCTGGCTTTTGCTGTGGCGTGGTGACTGGGAGGAGGCCTCTGGGAGCCTTGCTTTCTACCAGAATGCTCCTGGCCCATGGCTAATGGTGGTCTGTGCCACGTGTTACCGAGGGCATGCGACACAGTCCTTGTGCCAGCCTCGCGTCGTCCCCAGACCTGGCCTGGAAGATGAAGGTGCGCATGCATTCTAGTCTGACGGCACAGTCAGTTTGCAGACAAGCCTCTCACCTCGCCATGTTCCCCGCAACAGCAGTGCTGTGTGGATTGTGCTGTCTGCTTCGGTGCCTACTCCTGGGAACACGATTTCCTACCCTGCTTCCCTCTGTCTTCTGACCTAGTTCAAATTTCCTGCCCTGGAATTTTCTGCATTGTGGGCAAATTTGGCCTCACTGCTCTGACTCAGGACCCTGCTCCTATTCCAAATATCCACTCCAGCTGGGTATGGCAGCTCACATCTGTCACATAACCCATGACACTGGGGAGGCTAAGGCAGGATGGCTGTGGATTCAGACCAAAAGGAGGCCCCGTCTCAAAACCAAAACAATGCTCACTACAACTTAAACTCTCTCCATAACGTCACCAGCAGGGTGTTTCATTTTCCAGTGGCTCAGTTTTTTAATCTGCAAAATGGAAGCAGTATTTCTGCTTCACTGGGTTGTTATGAAAATGAAAGGAATAGTGTGTAAAATGGTTGGGGACAGTGACTAGCACATTGCACAGAGCATTAACTGGTTTCCAGCCAGAGTTTTAATATGTGAACATGGTGATATGCGAATAGCCTGCCACTTTAGCCACCCACTTCTATAGTAATTAGCACTGTTACCTAATTAATGATCAAAAATGACGTCATTTCCCCTGAAAACAAATAAAAGTGTTAGGTTAAAACAACCGTTCCTACTTCCCCTTGATTTGGGGTCTGAATTCCCTTAGTCATAAAACCTGTATCCACGGGCATTGTGAACCTTTTCAAGTACATTAATTGGGGTTTGGTTTTTAGAGAAATAATACAGACTTATCAGAGGCAGTCGGGAAAGCTGATGGAGGGAGAAGTTTTCCCAACCCCATTCCAAGCACAAAATGCCTGGAGGGAGAGAGATTGGCCCATTCTCCCTCGCTCCCTTCATCCTTCCTTCTCTTCCCTCCTCCCTTTCTCATTTCTCTTCCATTTTTCACAGTGATAGCAACAACTATCCAGAGACCTCTAATCCCTTTTCCAGAGGACAGAATGTTTAGAAAACTCCACCCGGTATTGGCAGCTTCTCAAAGGGAAGATCTCTTTCTGGAATATTCCTTTCCTCCCGGAACAAGAGACTTTGCCTTGGGTTTGAGGGCAAGAGTCTCTGTACTTCCCTTTCCAGACTGACTGCCAGAGTTGGGTGGGGACACCCCCCAACCTGGAGCTCTTGGCATCTTGAGCCAATCCTAGTCTGGGCTTCAAAGGGCTCCTTATCCCTACTTCACTTTTGGGCAGACATGCTGGTCTAGATGGGCACTCCCCATCTCCCATTCATGTTTTCCTGGCCCCTGGAGTGCAGAGGTTCAGGATTTGGAAGGTGTGATTCTAGGCTTTCTAACAGCTCAATGCTTTCCCCAAGATCATAAAGACTGTTGGCCATCAGATTCAAGCTTTCTGAGAGTCACCATGTTCAGGCCCTCCAGGCAGCCACAGAAGGACTGACCACTTCCTTCTGCCCTTGGGAAAGGGACCCTTGGCACTTACCCGAGCTACTGCCGATGGACAGCATGGCAACAGCGATTGTGAGGACGGCGACCTTCATGGTGGAGTCCAGGAGGCTCTGGCTGTCTCTGGCTGTGGGGTTAGTTGTTGTAGTGTGTGTGAGTGTGTGGGGGCATCAGGTGGCTTTTTATATGATCCAGGAAGCACATAAGAGGCCGGGGGCAGGGACTGGGTACCACTTAGGATATTGCGTTATTTACTTTGTTATCTTCTCTGTGGAATAAGTAAATAATTTCTTTTCTTAAACCCAATTTCTGTTCCCATTGAAACTGAGCTCACACAACAGACCACTTGTGGGATTTACAGGCAGTGTGGGGAACTCAAGTCAGAGGTCATGGGAATCTGGACACCTGTATCTTTTTTTTTTTTTTTCCGAGACAGGTTTTCTCTGTAGCTTTGGAGCCTCTCCTGGAACTAGCTCTGCAGACCAGGCTGGCCTTGAACTCACGGAGATCCGCCTGCCTTTGCCTCCTGAGTGCTGGGATTAAAGGCGTGCGCCACCACCACCTGGCATCTGTGTCCTCTTTTTGAAGTCAAGCGCTGGGCACACTGGGTTCCAGGAAGCAACTGTAGACTTGCCATCCTTGGTGAACCAGAGGCTGGAAGCCCTTCCTCAATCACAGGGAAGGACAGAGACCTAGGGCTCTAAAATGTCACTGGGATCCTTCTACGGCCTCCCTCCAAGGAAAGTGGCGAGACTTCACGCTGCAAAGGTCATGATTATTGGACATCGTTGGTGAGGTTAGATCTTGCACACAGCAGATGTGGACAAATGGAGACTTCTCCACAGCATACATCAGAGACCCAGGCCCCAGATGAGGCTTGGTCTGTTCCTACCCAGAGCAGTCCTTGAGTCTTGTCCTTCTGATGGCCATTTGAGGGGCACCTTTAGTCTTTATCTGACTTGGCCTCTTCCTGGCCTTTGCCCTATAGCCTCTTTCCTCTCGCTCCATTCTCTCCCAGGCCCTCCCACACTCTTCACCTTCCTGTTTTCCTTCCTTGGCTATTCTTTCTTGATGTTGACAGTTCTTAAGTGTTTGTAGTTCCCAGGCTTTCACCTTAGCCTGCTTGCTTTCCAAGGCAATGCTCAGTGTTTACTCTTTTATTTCACTATGTCTCAGCATATAACCTAGCCTGGTTGAAATCCAGACCTTTCCAGTCTCTTTGCTTCCCAGCTTGCACTCCCTGGCCATTCTCCATTTCCACAAATCCTTTCAGATTTCAGATTGTCTCAAATGTTCATCCATCCACTTAGACAATAGATGCCCACTACCTACAGTGTTGTAGTAGGCCTGAGAATTGGGGGAAGACCTGGAGAGGCATTTAAAGACCCCCTCATGAACTTCCTGCATAGTGGCTATGAGGAGTGTGGTCAGCCCAGAGCCTTCAGCTTCTAGTTAACTATGGCGTCTGCCCCTGCTACAGAGCACTGCCTTGCTTAAGGTCCCACCCTCCCCAGGGCTGTTTGCATCTAATGACACAACAGGAAGGGGATTTAAAGTTGTGGGCATTTTGGTTTGCCTCTTTCCCAATGGCCCTGGGCCATTAGGATGCACTTTTCCATTGTTCCTGAGCTGTCCTGTCCATTAGTTCAGTTCTAACTGTTGGCTTGGCTCACTTCTGAGTCTCTGGTCTGACCCTAGCACAAAAGAGCATTTCTGTCTCTGTCTTTGAGTCTTAGAGTGAGGTTGTCTCTATATATTTTCCCATCTCCAAATCCCAAACCAGCTATTAAACAGGGAAGCCTTTCTGGACCTGTGGCATGGCTACTCAGTGACACAGCCCATGACTGTGCACAGAATGGCGTAGATGCCATCAAGGTGTCTTTAAAACGAATGTCCTGAGCTGGGGAGATGGCTCAGTGGGTACACTGTCTACTGTGCATGCATGAGGAACTAAGTTGTCAAGCATCCGTACAGAAAGCTTGGTGTGTCTGGAATCCCAGCTCTGAGGAGATGGAGACAAGGGGAGCCTGAAAGCTTGCTGACAAGTCCTTCAAGCCAAATGGGCCAGATTCAGAGTCAGT
This sequence comes from Microtus oregoni, assembly GCF_018167655.1. Taxonomy (NCBI): domain Eukaryota; kingdom Metazoa; phylum Chordata; class Mammalia; order Rodentia; family Cricetidae; genus Microtus; species Microtus oregoni. The sequence continues at coordinate 49,147,835 of NW_024543071.1, read as the reverse complement.
GAGAGGCTCAGTCTGGAAAACGAGATGGGGAATGACAGAGGAGGACACCTGATGCTGCCTCTGGCCTCCACCACACACAAACATTCATATTCATAACACACACACACACACACACTAGTGAAAGACCATAGTTTGCACTCTCTGTGGACATCTGCTTGCAGGCTTAAGTTATAGGGTCTTCAAGATGGTCTGGGTGCTGTGTTAGTTCCTGTTGCTTGTCTCCATCTGTCCCCTGCTCCAGCTCCCTTCTTCCAAGTTCATTTATGGGGTCTTCTTCCTCCCATTTCACGCTTCCTTTCTGACTGGGTCTCTGGCTCAGATCATGAAAGGGCAGTGTTGTTCCTGGGCCGTGGCTTTGTTCAGACTCAGGGGGCACAGGCTTGAGGTTGACATTGAGGCTATGGTCCCCAGAGTGCTACCATCAAAAGTACCAGATAGGTTCTTTATCCTGGCCCTGAGGAGAGCCCTGCTTGGTGGGAGTGGGCCTTTTTCTTGCCCTGGGATCTGTGAAACTCCTTCTCTGAACCTCTGCAGGGGCGTGTCATTCAAGGTTCTGAGAGTTAAGCTTCTTAAATTCCAGAACCATCCCTAAGACACTCCCACCCCTTGATTTCCAGGCTAAGTCCTAAGCCTGCTTAGCACGGGGCGGGGTGTAGGGGGGCTGCCATCTCTGGCTGCACTAGGGGCAGGTATACCATGCGAAGACAACCTCCTTGGGAAAGAGAAGCCACTTGGTTACTAACACTGTGAAGGCAGTATTGGATTGGTATATATCCTACTGGTCCCTCTTCCTTCCGTAGTTCCTGCATTGGCTGTGACTGGCTTTGGAGAGCCCTGGTCATTAGATTGATGGAGAACTTTGAGATCTGAGCTAGGAGTCGTCCGCAGTGATATGCTTTGGGCCTGAGTTCAGAAAAGGTCAGGAGGAGCTTCATCCACAGCCTGAGGGGACTGATGGGCCTGGATACTTAATATGGGTATTTGGATTCTTAAGTTCCTAAGTCACCTGGCCCCTCCCCCATACCATGCAGGGTGTATGTGGATAACATGTGAGTATGTATGTGGGTGCCAGGTTGTCGGGCCATGTTCAGTGTCCCCTAGTGAGCCCTTTCCTTTTTCTCACTTATGAATTTCGTGGCAATGGCAGGAGGGAGGGGTGAAGCCAACAGTGCCCTCCACCAGGTACTGCCAGGAGATATTGCCTAAGACCAGATGTTTATCCCCTGGCTTCAACGCTTAGTCGATCCCCAAAAGCAGAAGCTGGAGAACAAGTCCCAGCATGGCCCAGAAAGCAGGTTGGAGTTCTTGGGTGGGCCATTCTGAGCCCAGTCAGCCACGGAAGGACTGGTCAGACCACAGGTCAGCTCATGAGTTCAACTGGGGGGCAAGTTGTAGAGTCTCTGGCTCCTCTCCCAGTGGCTAGCTCTGTGACTGCTCAGGAAATAGCTGTCCAACAGCAGATTTTCCCTCATGAGTTTGATTCATTTTCTTCTGCCCCAAAGCTGATCCCTGCACTGATCTAGAACCCTCCTAGGAAGGGCTTGGCTCCCTTTGAGGATTTGGTTGTCTTCTGCCCCAAAGTTGATCCCTGCATCGATCTAGAACCCTCCTAGGAAGGGCTTGGCTCCCTTTGAGGAATTGGTTGTCTTCTGTCCCAACGCTGGTCCCTGCATCGATCTAGAACCCCCTTAGTAGGGCTTGGCTCCCTTTGAGGATTTGGTTGTTTTCTGCCCCAAAGCTGGTCCCTGCATTGATATAGAACCCTCCTAGGAGGGGCTTGGCTCCTTTTGAGGATTTGGATGTTTTGTTCAGCAGTGATGATGTTGAGATCCTTTGAGCTTTTAGGGGACCTAAAATAATGGTCATGTTTCCTCCATCTCACTGACTCTAAAACTCTGAAGGAGATCTCTAAATTATAATCGTGAATATTTATCTAGATGACAGAATTCAAGTAGCTAACCACAGCTCAGTTCACCTATGATACAGTTGCATGGAGATGCGGTGCAATTTAAAGTTTAAAGTCTACCTGCAATGAGGTCGAACCCGGTGCAATTTCCTTCAAAAAGTTTGTGCCCCCTTGGACTTCTTGTGAGAAGCATGCATTTCTTCTTCGCTTGTTTAATTTTTCCGACGTTTACTTGTCTTTATTGTGTGTAAATGTGCCACAGGGCCCATGTGCAGAGGTCAGAGGACAGCTTTGTGGGGCTGGGCTCTCTCCTTCCACCTTTACATGGTTCCAGGGATTGAACTCAGGTCATCACGCTTGTATGGCAAGTAGCTTATTCTGCTGAGCCTCTTGATTGTCTCACTGTTTATCTGTTTTTTAAGACAAGGTCTCACGCAGCCCAGATTGACCTGGAACTTTCTGTATAACCGAGGCTTGCCTTGAACTTCTGATCTTACTTTTTCCATTTAATGCTATGTCTCCTGAAATTGTGTGTGTGTGTGTGTGTGTGTGTGTGTGTGTGTATGCGCACACACGCGCATGTAGGTGTGCTAGCCAGTGTGGGCGTGTTTAGAGGTCAGAGATTCACAACTGCTGCCTTCCACTGTCTCTCTTCACCTTGGTTTTTGATATAGGGTCTCTCTAGAGTCCTGGTTGGCCTGGAACTCAGTAAGTAGACCAGGTTGTCCTTGAACTCAGAGATCCACCCATTGAGTGATCAGGTTAAAGGTGTGTGGTACCATACCAGGCTACACTTTGTATTTTGAGACAGGGTCTCTCACTGAACCTGGAGCTCATCATTTAGTCTGGACTGGGTGGATCATGAGTCCCATGGGTCCCCTTGATTCCTTCTGCCCAATGCTTGCATTCTCCATGTGTGCCACTATGCCTGGCTTTAGCACTGCAGACCTGAAATCAGTTCTTGACAATTGATTGCACAGCAAGTATCTTACCCATTAAAATCTTGCTACTTTGAAACACATGTGATCTTCTTTTATGCTGTAGAATGTCAGATTGTATGACTCTGCTATGATTTAATTTGTCAGTACCTTGTTGATGGGTACTAATTTCTAGTTTTTCTGCCCTAACAAGCCACACTGTTTTTATTTTCTGCTCTGTGGACTCTTTCTGTATGGGACATGCCTGGGTTTAGATAGGACCCTGTTGGAGCTGGCTCTCTCCAGCCTGGAAGCCCATCTCTTCCAACAGCAAAATAGATATTGGAAGTGGTGGTTGAGGCTGGGAAGCTGGGAAGGAAAGAGAAGATGTCGTCACGCTGAGGCGTCCACTGTTCTGACCATCAGAAGGTCTTGGTCATTGTTGTAGCTTGTCATTCATCCTGCAAACATCTGTTCAGCACACATGTGTCCTTCAAGGCTGCAGAGTGGCATCTTGTAATCAGACAACACCCTCAGGCTGCCGAGTGTACTCAGGCATGAAATGTCTTGGCTGTCTCTGTTCCTGGAGCCAAGGGCTTTGGGGAGGGTGGAGGCAGGCTTTGATTTATTTCATATATGAATGCTTTCTTGGCTCCCAGCTAGGCAGGAACTGTCTCCACGAGGTGTGACTGAACTGAAGTTTGGGGATGGAAAGGTAGGGCAGAGGGAGAGAGCTGGGGATGAGCCTTTCTAAACCAAGGGTGTCCCAGCAGAACCAGCAGGTTCTTCATTTGGGACTAAGTTCCCTTTGAGGGGTGTGGATGACGAAACTTCTGGGACTCTCTGTTCTGCAGGGAGGGAGCTGCTTCCCTTCCCTTCTCCAGGCTTACCCTGAGGATTTGGAGGTTGACAGAAGCACTACTCAACTCACTTGTTGGCCTTTCCCAGGATGCTTGCTTGCTCTGTTGCTGACCTTTGCAGGTTCTTTCTTCTGTAGTGAGTCATTTGGGCTCTGCCTTCTGTGCCTGTCTGCCCGCTACCACCTCCCTTGCTCTGAGCTTGTATTCAATCATAGATTTGAATAGCCGCTGCTAAGGTTTCTCTGTTTCCAGTGTGGACTGTGGGTTACAAAAGTTCTGCTCTCAGCTGGTCATCACAGGGAAGACAAGCTGATGTGGTGGCGGATGTGGACCGGCACCAGGTTCTATTGCTGATTGACTGAGCGGCCCAGCAGGGCTCTAGCTGCCATCTATACAAAGGGGGTGGGTGCAGATCATAGGTTCTTTTAAACTCCAAAGTCAAAGGACCAGTTGATGTCTCGCATAGAGGAATCAGTGAGGCTCCAAAGCTGCGTCCCTAGCCAACAGACTGATGCTCTAGACATCCAGACACCTTGCCAAGCAATTTTAGTCCATCACCATGTGCTAGGTGATTCAGGGCCCTCAAGAGAGGTGCTCCCCAAATACAACAGCATTTCCCTTCTTCTATCCAATCTAATCTATCATCTATTACTTATATTTTGGTATTTTTCTAACTAATAGTTATGTTCTTATGTTTATGTATTTTATATATAACACATATATGGCATATGTGCATTGTGTATCATACAATATATAACATATAATTGAAAACATAGTTTATTATATTGCTAAAAAAGATAAAACATAATTAAAATGTAATGTGTGTGTGAATGTGTGCATGTGTGAATGTGTGCATGTGTGCACACATGCGCATGACATGGCATTTGTATGGAGGTCAGAGGACAGCTTGTGGGATCATCGTGTGGGTCCTGGGGATTGACCTCAGGTCGTCAGGCCTGGAGGAAAGTGCCTTTACCTTCTGAGCCATTTCACCAGCCCTAAGATATGATTTCATTCTCACGCTTTCCTTGTGCTAAGGAGGGGAGATATAAATTTGATCCTGGTCATCTTGGGGAGCATTCCCTGGGGTGGTGCCTAACTTCTTTTTTTTTTATTTATTTATTATGTATACAATATTCTATCTGTGGTGCAGGCCAGAGGAGGGCACCAGACCTCATTACAGATGGTTGTGAGCCACCATGTGGTTGCTGGGAATTGAACTCAGGACGTTTGGAAGAGCAGGCAATGCTCTTAACCTCTGAGCCATCTCTCCAGCCCCGGTGCCTAACTTCTTAACTTTCTGTTGCATCTGGGACTTGATGTCACCTGTCACCAGAACACACTTGACGTTGGTCACCAGCCAAGCAGACTGGTCCTGAATGTGTCCTTGTCACCTTCTGCGGTCCTCACATCACTTTCTTTTTCTATCATGTCTAGCCTTGCCTGGGTGCTCAGCAGTCTGGCTGCTCCTAATCTGTACTGGGGCCTGGGAACTAAGTGTCCGTAAAATCATGCCAATGAAAACAAACAAAAGTCAGAACACACACGAATATGTATAAAAACACAAGTGTTTATTCAATGGTTTGCATATTTATCTAATTGTTCTTTGGTTTCTTTGGTTATAGTCTGATATATTAAATGTTACATAAATAGCTAGTAAATAAACAAATTTTCTCAAAATCAATCATACTGCAAAAGGCAAATTTTTGGCAATTACTAAGTTGCACTGTTTTTAATTTAATTTAATTTAATTTTTACTTTGAGATAGGATCTCACATAGCTCGGGCTGTCCTTGAACTCATTAGGTAGCCACGAATGACCTTGATCTTCCCCCAGCACTCCTAATTGATGTGTTGTTGAGGGGCTACACTCATGGTTTTGTGCACATTAGGCAAGTACTCTACTAACTGAGCCACATCTCAGACCCCTGATTTACTCTATATAAAGAAATAACAATAAAAAGAATGTATCTTAGTTCTGAAGATATAAGAATTCAGTAAATGCCTTCCCTGGTGACCTACAAGGTTAACTTACCAGATGAAATATTGCACTTTGTCTCCTTAAGAATAAATATCCCAGTGGGTCTAGCAGGATGGAATTAAAATACCTCTTTCAAAAAATTTTAGAAAATGAATTAGCTGGAGAGTGGTGGCTCACGCCTTTAATCCCAGCACTTGGGAGGCAGAGGCAAGCAGATCTCTATGAGTTTGAGACCAGCCTGGTCTACAGAGTGAGTTCCATAGCTACTAAGAAACCTTGTCTTGAAAAAGCAAAACCAACCCCCCACAAAAAAAAACAATTTGAATTAAATTTCTAATTTTTAGTTTCATATAAATGTACTGTAGTTATATCATCTCCCCTGTTGAATCTCTTCTGAAGCTCCTTCCGTGTCCCATTCCACCCCCTCACAGCTTCCTTCTCTTTATTATTTTTACATATACATATATAAACAAGTAGATAAATACAACCTGTTGAGTTCTCTTAATGCTGCATGTTTGTATACATTTTAAAGTCTGACCATGTGGTATTGGACAGCCAATCAGGGCCTCATCTCTGGAGAGATTACATCTTTCTCAGTAGTTATTGGTTGCCTATAGCTCTTCACCTAAGGGTGGGGTCCTGTGAGATTTCCCCATTCACGCTGGCTTGCCGACTGGTGTCATTGTTCAGGTCTTGTTTAGGCAGCCATATCGATGAGATTTCATTTCACGGATGTCTTTCTCTGTCCTATATAGAAGCCATCAAAGGTAAGTTGCTCTGTTTAGCATCAAATCCATGATTCTCCCGCCTCAGTTTCCTCTAGGATGTGATTACAGATCTGAACTGCTGTTCTCCGCTGAAAACAACCTCTCTTTTCTCAGTCTGCTTTGGTCATCTTGTCAGAATCTCACTGAATGTGTGGCCAGGCAGCACCCAGTGAGAAATGGACTCGAGAAGCTGTCTGGAGCAAGCTTCCAGGACTTCAAACTTTTGTGCCCTTATTGATACAAATGTGTTGGGCAATAAAACGGACTCACAGATAGGCTAATAAGTTCAATTTAATCTTTCTTCAACATAAGATAATGTACCCCATGAACATATACATTTAACACTTGTCAATTAAGCAGGTAGATAAATAACAAAAATGAACATTTTAGGGATCATTTATATGACTGAAAATTCTTAGAAATAATTTCTATGTAAAAGATGCTTATTTAAAAATAAATAATAAACTCTGGCTAGGGAGACAGCTCAGTGGTTAAGAGCCCTTGACTGCTCTTCCAGAGGTGCCGAGTTCAATTCCCAGCAAACATGTGTCATGGGATCAGGTTCCTTCTTCTGGTGTGCATGAAGACAGAGCACTCATACATATAATACATTAATAAACAAATCTTTTTTAAAAAAATAAAAAATAATAAACTCAACAAAAACAAAGCAATGCTTTCTATGGAGTAATATTTCAGCAGAGGCATTTTACCCCTGACCATGTTGAGACCTGGTGATGCCTGGTGATCACAAAAATCAGCTTGAGGGGCTGGCAAGATGGCTCATCAGGTAAGCGTGCTTGCTGTCAAGTACGAAGACCTGAGTTCAATCCCAGGCATCCAGAAGGTGGAAGGAGAGACTAGAACCCCACAGATTGTCCTCTGAGCTCCATATGTATGCTGTGGCATGTGTAAGTATGCACAGGTACACGTGACAAATGTTCTCCCCTGAATAAATAAACTACAACAAAGAATTAAGAATTCTTTTCTTAAATTTATTTATTAAATATTTCTGCCTCCTTTCCGCCACCGCCTCCCATTTCCCTCCCCCTCCCCCGGTCAAGTCCCCCCTCCCTCATCAGTCCGAAGAGCAATCAGGGTTCCCTGACCTGTGGGAAGTCCAAGGAACCCCCACCTCCATCCAGGTCTAGTAAGGTGAGCATCCAAACTGCCTAGGCTCCCCCAAAGCCAGTACGTGCAGTAGGATCAAAAACCCAGTGCCATTGTTCTTGAGCTCTCAGTAGTCCTCAAATGTACATGTGTATATTTTTATTTTCTTAACTTTAAAATTAATTAAAAAAATTTTTTTTGAGATAGGAGCTAATATGCAAAGGTAGCTTTGGCTGGCCTGGAACTCATAGTGGTGCACCTGCCTCTGCCTCCCCGAGTGAGTCACCACGGGCAGCAATCCATGTTTGTATTTTGATCATATTTGTAAGACATTGTCCTTTTATTTTCTCCACTTCCACTTCCAGTGAACCCCTTCTCTGTATTGTTTTTAGCTCCTTTTCCTGCCCGCACTTGAACAGACAGAAGGCAATGGGTCACGGTAACTTTTGCTTTGCCCCGCCCAGCCCTCCGGCTGGGAATGTGCTGAGGCTCCTAGGCCGCCTCTTATGCACAGCTGGCACCTGGCGGTTTTTCCGTGCACCAGAGGCCTGGCGTCTGAATTGTAAAATCCAGGAAAAGTCTTTCCCTTTCATCGCCTTGTTCTTTCTCAGTACTGCCCTGGGGGCTGCTAGGCTGTCCGAATCATGGCAGAGCTAAGAGAAGAAAGGAAAATAATTAAAAAAAAACAAACTATGGGTTAATGTTTCTAGAATGCTCCTCTGCCAAAGACTAGCTCACATGATTCCTCTTCTTCCTCTTTCTCCTCCTTTTTGAGACCTGTATGCGGTCTTAGCTGGCTTGGAGCTCACTATGAAAACCAGACTGACTGGGCTGGAGCTTACAGAGAGTCCCCTGCTTCTGCCTCCCAAGTGCTTGGATTGATAAAGGTTAGGAAGACCTTAACTGCTGCCTTTCACTTACCCCGAGTCGGAACTCCCGGGAAAACCTTTGATCCGGCAGATCCGGGAAGGCTATGGGGAACATTTACTCTACCTTGTGGTTTCTGGAGAACAGATTTATCAGAGGTTGTTCCACACTTAGGGAAGAAACAGGCTTCCTACTCAGCCCAGCAGTCTCCCTGGGGGACCCAGCTGCAGAGCACAGCTCTGAGTGTACCCAGCGTCATACGAGCGAGCAAACGTAGCTCAATGCACTTATGCACTGAACTTAATGGAACTTTGTAAAAGGCCAGGAAAACAGCCTGAACTGACTGTAATTTACTTTCCTCTGAAGTTCCTGGTGGGTCTTTCTCTGGGTGGACCCAGAGTGCCAGGAAATATGAAGACATGCATTCTTCAGTTCCTGAGACTGGAAACAGAGCTGCCTCAGTCAGGGAAGAGACAATTGTCAGCAGCCTGGGACAGTCGCTCAGGCCAGAGCAGATCTGAGAGCTGGCCTGAAAGCATATGGGGACAGCTTCCTTGGTGCTTGTCTTAGGGCTTCTTCTTTTTTTTTTTTTTTATTAAGAAAAGAAGAAAAAAAAACATAAACAAAAAACAAGTTTCCACCTCCTCCCAGCCTCCCATTTCCCTCCCCCTCCTCCCACCCTTCTCCCCCTCCCCCCCCAGCTCCTCTCCCCCTCCCTCTCCAGTCCACAGAGCAGTCCGGGTTCCCTGCCCTGTGGTAAGTCCTAGGTCCTCCCCCCTCCGTCCATATCTAGGAAGGTGAACATCCAAACTGGCTAGGCTCCCACAAAGCCAGTACATTAAGTAGGATCAAAACCCCGTGCCATTGTCCTTGGCGTCTCATCAGCCCTCATTGTTCGCCATATTCAGAGAGTCCAGTTTTATCCCATGCTTTTTCAGTCACAGTCCAGCTGGCCTTGGTGAGCTCCCAATAGATCAGCTCCACTGTCTCAGTGGGTGGGTGCACGCCTCGTGGTCCCGACTTCTTTGCTCATGTTCTCCCTCCTTCTGCTCCTCATTGGGACCTTGGGAGTTCAGTCCAGTGCTCATGTGTGGGTCTCTGTCTCTATCTCTATCCATCACCAGATGAAGGTTCTATGATGATATGCAAGATATTCGTCAGTATTGCTCTAGGATAGGGTCATTTCAGGTTCCCAATCCTCAGCTGCCCAAGGAACTAACTGGGAACCTCATCTTGGGCACTTGGGAGCCCCTCTAGGGTCAAATCTCTTGTCCACCCTAAAGTGGCTCCCTTAACTAAGAATTGTGGTTCCGTGCTCCCCTATCCACCTTTCCTTTATCCCAATTCTCCTGATTCCCCAAGTCCCCCCTCCTTCCCTTCTACCTTTTCTCTTCCCATCTCCCCTTACCCCCATCCCACCCCACCCCCAAGATCCTAATTTTCTCCCCGGCAATTTGGTCTACTTCCCTTAGCCAAGAGGATAACTATATGTTTTTCCTTGGGTTCACCTTCTTACTTAGCTTCTTTAGGTTCACCTATTGTAGACTCCGTGGCCCTTATTTATGGCTAGAAACCAATTATGAGCGAGTACATCCCATGTTCATCTTTTTGGGTCTGGGACATCTCACTCAGGATAGTGTTTTCTATTTCCATCCATTTGCATGCAAAATTTGAGAAGTCATTGTTTTTTACCGCAGCGTAGTACTCTAGCGTGTATATATTCCATACTTTCTTCATCCATTCTTCCATTGAAGGGCATCTAGGTTGTTTCCAGGTTCTGGCTATTACAAATAATACTGCTATGAACATAGTTGAACAAATGCTTTTGTCATATGATAGAGCATCTCTTGGGTATATTCCCAGGAGTGGTATTGCTGGGTCCAGGGGTAAGTTGATCCTGAATTTCCTGAGAAACCGAAACACTGACTTCCACAGTGGTTGCACAAGATTGCATTCCCACCAGCAATGGATGAGGGTACCCGTTCCTCCACAGCCTCTCCAGCAAAGGTTATCCTTGGTGTTTTTTACTTTAGCCATTCTGACAGGTGTAAGATGATATCTCAAAGTTGTTTTGATTTGCATTTCCCTGATTGCTAAGGAAGTTGAGCACGACTTTAAGTGTCTTTTGGCCATTTGAACTTCCTCTGCTGAGAATTCTCTGTTCAGTTCAGTGCCCCATTTTTTAATTGGGTTAATTAGCATTTTAAAGTCTAGTTTCTTGAGTTCTCTATATATTTTGGAGATCAGACCTTTGTCTGTTGTGGGGTTGGTGAAGATCTTCTCCCAGTCAGTAGGTTGCCTTTGTGTCTTAGTGACTATGTCCTTTGCTTTACAGAAGCTTCTCAGTTTAAGTAGGTCCCATTTATTCAATGTTGCCCTTAATGTCTGTGCTTCTGGGGTTATACATAGGAAGCGATCTCCTGTGCCCATCTCCTGTAGGGTACTTCCCACTTTCTCTTCTATCAGGTTCAGTGTGTTCTGGCTGATATTGAGGTCTTTAATCCATTTGGACTTGAGTTTTGTGCACGGTGATAGATAAGGGTATATTTTCATTCTTCTACAGGATGACATCCAGTTGTGCCAGCACCATTTGTTGAAGATGCTTTCTTTCTTCCATTGTATACTTTTAGCTCCTTTATCAAAAATGAGGTGTTCATAGGTTTGTGGAATAAAATCCGGGTCTTCTATACGATTCCATTGGTCGACTTCTCTGTTTTTATGCCAGTACCACACGATTTTCATTACTGTAGCTCTGTAATAGAGTTTGAAGTCAGGGATGGTAATGCCTCCAGAAGATCCTTTATTGTATAGGATTGTTTTGGCTATCCTGGGTTTTTTGTTTTTCCATATAAAGTTGATTATTGTCCTCTCCAGATCTGTGAAGAATTTTGATGGGATCTTGATGGGGATTGCATTGAATCTATAAATTGCCTTAGGTAGAATTGCCATTTTTACTATGTTGATCCTCCCAATCCAAGAGCAAGGGAGGTCCATCCATTTTTTGGTATCCACTTCAATTTCTTTCTTCAATGCCTTAAAGTTCTTGTCAAATGGATCTTTCACTTCCTTGGTTAGATTTACCCCAAGATATTTTATGCTGTTTTTGGCTATTGTGAATGGTGAAGCTTCTCTGATTTCCCTCTCTGCTTCCATATCCTTTGTGTATAAGAGGGCGACTGATTTTTTGGAGTTGATCTTGGATCCTGCCACATTACTAAAGCTGTTTATCAGCTGTAAAAGTTCTTTGGTGGAGTTTTTGGGGTCGCTTATGTACACTATCATATCATCTGCAAATAACGAAAGTTTAACTTCTTCCTTTCCAATTCGAATCTCCTTGATTCCATTATGTTGTCTTATTGCTATTGCTAGAACTTCAAGCACTATATTGAAGAGGTATGGCGAGAGTGGACAGCCTTGTCGTGTTCCTGAGTTAAGTGGGATGGCTTTGAGTTTCTCTCCGTTTAACTTGATGTTAGCTGTCGGCTTGCTGTATATAGCTTTTATTATATTTAGGTATGACCCTTGTATCCCTAATCTCTCCAAGACTTTTAACATAAATGGATGTTGAATTTTGTCAAATGCTTTTTCAGCATCTAATGAAATGATCATATGGTTTTTTTCTTTCAGTTTATTTATATGCTGGATTACATTGATAGATTTTCGTATGTTGAACCAGCCCTGCATCTCAGGAATGAAGCCTACTTGATCATAATGGATAATTTTTCGGATGTGTTCTTGGATTCGATTTGCCAGTGTTTTGTTGAGGATTTTTGCGTCGATATTCATGAGTGAGATTGGCCTGTAGTTCTCTTTCCTGGTTGGGTCTTTGAGTGGTTTTGGTATCAGAGTAATTGTGGCTTCATAAAAGGAGTTTGGTAATGACCCTTCTGTTTCTATATTGTGGAATACATTAAGGAGTATAGGTATTAGATCTTCTTGGAAGTTCTGGTAGAATTCTGCATTGAAACCCATCTGGTCCTGGGCTTTTTTTTGGTAGGGAGGTTTTTGATAACCTCTTCTAATTCTTCGCGACTAACAGGTCTATTTAGATTGTTCACCAGGTCCTGATTTAACTTTGGTATATGATATTTATCTAAGAAAGTATCCATTTCCTTTACATTTTCCAATTTTGTGGCATATAGGCTTTTGTAGTAAGATCTAATGATTCTCTGAATTTCCTCTGTGTCTGTGGTTATGTCCCCCTTTTCATTTCTGATCTTATTAATTTGCAAATTCTCTCTCTGCCGTTTGATTAGCTTGGATAGTGGTTTGTCAATCTTGTTGATTTTCTCCAGGAACCAGCTTTTTGTTTCATTGATTCTTTGTATTGTTTTCTGTGTTTCTATTTTGTTGATTTCAGCCCTCAGTTTGATTATTTCCAGTCTTCTACTCCTCCTAGGTGAGTCTGCTTCTTTTTATTCTAGAGCTTTCAGGTGGGCTGTTAAGTCTCCAATGTGAGCTTTCTCTGTTTTCTTTAAGTGGGCACTTAGTGCTATGAACTTTCCTCTTAGGACTGCTTTCATAGTGTCCCATAAGTTTGAGTATGTTGTTTCTTTATTTTCATTGAATTCCAGGAAGACTTTAATTTCTTTCTTTATTTCTTCCTTAATCCAGGTATGGTTCAATAGTTGACTGTTCAGTTTCCATGACTTTGTATGCTCTCTGGGGGTAGCATTGTTGTTGAATTCTAACTTTAATCCATGGTGATCTGATAAGACACAGGTGATTACTAATATTTTTTTGTAACTGTGGATGTTTGCTTTGTTACTGACTATGTGGTCGATTTTCGAGAAGGTTCCATGAGCTGCAGAGAAGAAGGTATATTCTTTCCTATTTGGATGGAATGTTCTATAGATGTCTGTTAAGTCCATTTGATTCATTACCTCCATTAATTCTCTTATTTCTCTGTTAGGTTTCTTTCTGATTGACCTGTCCATTGGTGAGAGAGGAGTGTTGAAGTCTCCTACTATTAGTGTGTGCGGTTTGATGGCTGCCTTGAATTTTAGCAATGTTTCTTTTATGTACATGGGTGCTTTTATATTGGGGGCATAGATGTTCAGGATTGAGACTTCATCCTGATGAACTGTTCCTGTTATGAGTATAAAATGCCCCTCTCCATCTCTTCTGATTGATTTAAGTTTGAAGTCAACTTTGTTAGAGATTAGTATGGCCACACCTGCCTGTTTCTTAGGTCCATTTGCTTGATAGGCCTTTTCCCATCCCTTTACTCTGAGTAGGTGCCTGTCTTTTTGGTTGAGGTGTGTTTCTTGTAAACAGCAGAATGTTGGATCCTGTTTTCTTATCCAATCTCTTAGCCTGTGCCTTTTTATAGGTCAGTTGAGTCCATTGACATTAAGTGATATTAATGACCAGTGGTTGTTAACTCCGGTCATTTTTTTTTAGTCGTAGAGTTTGTGTGTTTCCCTTCTTTGACTTGTGTTGGTGAAGGGTCTCTAGATGTCTGAGTTATTGTGGTCATTGTTGGACTCCTTGGTTAGTGATTTTCTTTCAATTACTTTCTGTAAGGCTGGATTTGTGGCTGCGTATTGTTTAAATTTGTTTTTATCCTGGAAAATTTTATTTTCTCCATTTATAGTGAATGAAAGCTTGGCTGGGTATAGTAATCTGGGCTTGCACCCATGGTCTCTCAGTTTCTGCAGTACATCTATCCAGGACCTTCTGGCTTTCATGGTTTCCATGGAGAAGTCAGGTGTAAGTCTGATAGGTTTACCTTTATAAGTAACTTGGCCTTTTTCCTTTGCGGCTCTTAATATTCTTTCTTTATTCTGTATGCTTTGTGTTTTGATAATTATATGGCGAGGGGATGTTTTTTTTTGATCCAGCCTATTCGGTGTTCTGTATGCTTCTTGCACCTTCATAGGTATATCTTTCTTTAGGTTGGGAAAGTTTTCTTCTATAATTTTATTAAATATATTTTCTGGACCATTGAGCTGCCCTTCTTCTCCTTCTTCTACTCCTATTATTCTTAGGTTTGGTCTTTTTTTTTTTTAAAGATTTATTTATTTATTAAGTATACAGTGTTCTGTCTGTATGCATTCCTGCAGGCCAGAAGAGGGCACCAGATCTCATTACAGATGGCCGTGAGCCACCATGTGGTTGCTGGGAATTGAACTCAGGACCTTTGGAAGAGCAGGCAGTGCTCTTAACTACTGAGCCATCTCTCCAGCCCCCAGGTTTGGTCTTTTTATTGTGTCCCATATTTCCTGAATGTTTTGTGATGAGTGTTTGTTGGACTTGCTGTTTTCTTTGATCAGTGTGTTTATTTTCTCTATGGTATCTTCAGAATCCGAGAGTCTTTCTTCTATCTCTTGTATTCTGCTGGTTATGCTTGTTTCTGTAGTCTCTATTCGTTTACCTAGATTTTCCATGTCCAGCCGGCCCTCTGTTTGTGTTTTCTTCTTTGCCTCCATTTCAGTTTTCAGGTCTTGAACTGTTTCCATTATCTGTTTGATTGTTTTTCCTTGGTTTTCTAGGGTATCATTCACTGATTTATTCAATTCTTCAAACTTTCTGTTATATTTCTCATCCATTTCTATAAGGGCGTTTTTTATATGCTGTTTAAGGGTGTCAATCACTTTCATGAAGTCAATCTTTTCTCCTTCTTCTTGATTAAGGGGTTCTTGTCCTCCCGTTGTGAGGTCGCTTGTTTCTGGTGGCTTCATGTTGCTTTTCAGCTTGTTGGGCAAATTCTTGCCTTGACGTCGGCCCATCTCTTCTTCCAAATGCTCCCTATGGATCTTCTTTTACCGGATCAGGTCTCCTTGCCTACCCAATGCTGGCTCTCCCCAATGTTGGCTCTCCTGGCTCCGAGAGATCAGGCCTCCGTGCTGGTTGGGCAGCTCGCAAACAAAGCGCCTACCCCGCTTGGTGCAGGCAGGCCACAGAAACAAAGGAACTGCTGCCCGCTGGGAGCCCCGAGTACTCGGACCCAGCGCCCAGATAGGCTGGGCTGGGCGATGCCACACGCCAAAAGAGGGCGGTGGGGCCGAAGTGGGGAGGGCTCTGGACGGAAGCTGGGTAGGCCAGGAAGAAAGAGGCAGCACCCAGGGAGTAGAGGCCCTGCAGAGAGCCCAAGAAGGACAGGGGGCCAAGGAACCCCCGAGCTCCCCGTCCCAGGCTGGCGCCGTGGGCCAGAAACTCACCCCAATGCTGGGTCTCCTGGCGCCCAAAGATCAGGCCTCAGTGCTGGTTGGGCAGCTCGCAAACAAAGCGCCTACCCCGCTTGGTGCAGGCAGGCCACAGAAACAAAGGAACTGCTGCATGCCCGGGAGCCCCGAGTCCTTGTCTTAGGGCTTCTATTCCTGTGAAAAGAATCATGACCACAGCAACTTTTATAAAGGAAATTATATAACTGAGATGGCAGCTTATAGTTTAGAGGTTTAGTCCATTATCATCATGGTGGGACATGGAGGTGTGCAGGCAGACATGGTGCTGGAGAAGTAGCTGAGAGTCCTACATCTTGCAGGCAACAGGAAGTCATCTAAGATACTGGGCAGTATCTTGAGTATACATGAGACCTCAAAGCCTGCTTACATAGTGACACACTTCCTCCAACAAGGCCACACCTATTCCAACAAGGCCACACCTCCTAATAGTGTCTCTCCCTTTGGGGGCCATTTTCTTCCAAACCACTGTAGTGCTCTAGTTCAGTCCAGTTAGTGTTGCTTTGAATCCTGGTTTCCCCACAATAGCTGGAATGATTTTTTGGGGGGTGGGGGAAAGCAAGGTCTTATGTAGCCTTAACCTTATTATGTGGTTAGTGGAGGATGATCCTTCTGTCTCTATTCCCAAAGTGCCGGCACTACAGGTATACACCACTACACCTAGTGTATGGGGTACTAGGGTTTGATCCACGGCTTCCTGTATGTTAGGTATGGTGCTTTGAATGAGAACTGCTCCCCATAAGCATTTGATTTGGCCCCCAAGGGGAGATGTTTAGGTGGTGTAACCCTTCTGGAGGGCTTTGAGAGTGTAATGTCCAGTTTACTCTCGGCTGTGCGTTTGCCTATGAAGATGGGGCTCTCAGCTTGCTGCTCCTGTCTCTGCCTGCCACTTGCTGCTGTGCTTCCCACCAGGATAGAGTCTGGCAGAAGACGAACTCTTCCGTTAGTTGTTTCCGGTCACAGTGTCTGGCCACAGCAGCAGAGAAGTTATTAATACAGCAGGCAGTCTCTCTACCAGCTGAACTTCATTCCCAGCCCTGGCACGGCTCTTTATGAATACATACACCAGGTCATGTTGCATCTCTGTACTGATCCATGCAAGGTAGTTATTGACAACAACACTAAGTCAGTTAAGAGTTTTAAGTCTTTTTTATTGATGGCCAGACCAAGAGCAGGCCTGTGCCTCTGAAAAGTCTCTTGGTGTCCAACTCCAGAGATAGAGAGTTTTTTAATGGCAAAACCCACAACGATACATCAAAGTGAGATGAGGGTCAGAGTAACCTTGCAATGTTCATTCCTGGCAGAACATGGTAGTTATTTGAGACACAACCTACCAATTATTTTGCTAATACATCTGGACTACAAGTCAAGGCCATAAAAATCTCAAATGTCTTGCCAAGGCAGACATGACTGTGTGGGGAGGGGGTAGAGGCCTGGGAACTGTCCAAGCAGACACAAAATGGCGTCAGAACAGGGTGGCATTACCTTAGTCATTTCAAATCCTCCTGGGCTTCCTACAACACTGAGGATTCAACTCAAGCCCTCACAGGACCCTACCTCCATGTGCTTCCCTGACCTCACCTGGTCCATCCCTTCCTGGCCTCAGTGCCCTGCCGCTGGAAGGTGTATGTGCCTGTCTAGGCCTTTCTCTTGTTTTCCCTCAGCCCAGGCGTTCTCAGGACTATTTCTACCTCTTGGCCATCAATGTCACTTATCCACCTCCACACCCCCGTAGACGATCTTTCCTGATCACCCAGAGTCACTCACCCTGTCACGAAGGGTGTGGCTTCGTCGCTGTGTGAAGTGGCCTTCTTTATATATTTACTCAATGCTGCCTGCTTCCCAGTTCACTGCTCCGAGGGCCTAGACAGCAGAAGCTTGTTAAGTATTGGACGAAGGAACAGGCCTCTGAGCTTTTCCCCTCAGCCGCATTTCCAGGTGTCTGTGAACATCAGTGGGGGGGACATGCTCAGCACCAGGGGCAGTGCCCGGCTTGTGTGACATCTTCATGTTTGCAATCTGACGGTTGTACCCAGTGCCACTCCCAAGGCCTGGCCTCAGGGAATTCTCCATCTCAGTTGTCTTGCCTCTCTACCCCTCTGCTTTCTATCTGTCACCACCTGCTGGAATCCTCACTACCTTCAAGACCCAGCCCGAAGGCAACTCCTACACGGCTTCCTCCCCCTCTCTTGGAGTGCCATTAGTCACGGCAGCAACAGCCATAACTAACATCTACCTTCTGCCAGGCACTGAGCCAAATGGGCATTAGAAAGTCACCCTGACCCTCAGAGTCATTGAGTAGGGAAGCTGGGATTTCAGCACAGGAGCCTGGACCCAACCGTGGTCTGCGCCTCATTGTTGATTCTACCGTTGACAGCCTTTCTTCCCTCCCCCTGCAGCCCCAGGTCCCCTTGTCACCTGGCCTGGGGTTAGTAGAGAGTCTGTCTGTCTGCCATCCTCATCCTGATGCCCTGTGTTCTGCTCACAGTTGGTGCTCAGTGGCTATTGCTGGCCCGAGCCAAGCAGACTACTGGCCCCGTCCCTATTCCAAGCAGCTCTTTGTGCTCTCCTCTCTGGATGTGGTAATGGAAGCAGGCAGACTTTTGTTTTTGTTTTATGTTTTATTTAATTAATAAATTTGTTTTAAAATTCGATCTAAGTGAGAGAGAGAGAGAGAGAGAGAGAGAGCACATGCCCAAGGTCAGAGGATAACTTGAGGGATTCTGTTCTCTCCTTCCGTCAGAGAGATCCTGGGAGTAGAACTTAGGTTCTTCAGCTGGATGGCAGGCACGCTCCCCCAGTGAGCCCGTCTTAGTCAGGGTCACTATTGCTGTGGTGAAACCCCATGACCAAAGCAATACGTGGAGGAAAGCGTCTCTTTGGCTTAACTTCCACAGCACTGGTCATCACTGAAAGAAATCAGGACAGGACCTGAAACAGGGCAGGATCTTGGAGGCAGGAGCTGATACAGAGGCCGTGGAAGAGTACTGATTACTGGCTTGTTCCTTATAGCTTCCTCAGTCTGCTTTCTTACAGAACCCAGGACTACCACCCTGGGGATGGCACCACCCACAATGGGCTGCCCCCCCCCCCCAGTTAATCACTAATAAGGAAAATACACTACAAGTTTGCCTGCTGCAGCCCAATCTCATGGAGATATTTTCTTATAGAGGCGCCTTTCTCTCTGACGACTCTCGCCTGTGTCAAGTAGACATGGAACCAGCCAGCACAGCAATTTTGCGCTCTCCTCTTTTCGAGACAGTGTCTCACTCTGTAGCTGGCCGGAGCTCACTATGTAGCCCAGGCTAGCCTTGAGGTTGTGGAAATCCTCCTGCCTCAGCATTCTGACTGTTGGGATACAGGTGTGAGCCACCACACCCAGCTGAGAAGTCACTCTTTATTTCTGCATCTTTCTTTGCCAACAGAATTTGGATTTACAGAGTTCGAAAGGAAAAGAACTCGTTCTGGAAGGTAATGTTAGAACTCTGGCAAACAGAAAGCAGTTACCGTAAAATGTCACCGTCACTTTCAGTGCGACCACTCACAGTCAGAGCTGCTGAAGGAGGCCCTCTACAGTTCACTCCTGATGGGAAGTTACACCCTCTCTTCTTCCTTTCCTTCAAAGGTCTGGAGCTTTGTGTGAAAAGTCTTGTGGCTTAGAGCAGGGCACCTCTGAGACTTTGTCCCTCCACAGTCTGTCCAGCACTGGTGCAGCTGGCCCCCTGTAGCCATCCTCTGCAGCCGGCCCCCTGTAGTCAGCTCTCTGCAACCAGCCCCCTGCAGCTAGTCCTCTGCAGCTGGCCCCCTGCAGCTAGCCCACTGTAGCCAGCTCTCTGCAGCCAGCCTCCTGCAGTCAGCCCACTGCAGTCAGCCTCCTGCAGCCAGTCCCCTGCAGCCAGTCCCTTGCAGCCATCCTCAGCAGTCAGCCCTCTTGCAGTCAGACCCTTGCAGCCAGACCTCTGCATTACCAGGTTTGTACATGTGGTATCAATTATCCAAGGAGCAAAACCATTCAAAAAGTGAAACTGTGTCTGTACTGAACAGGTAGACACTTAAAAAAATTAAATTGTTATTATTCTCTGTGCCTTTGCCATGATGTGGAGTTCAGAGGACAACTTTTGGGAATCAGTTTTCTCCTTTCTACTGCTGGGTCTGATGGAGCTGGGACAGGCTGGGGGATACTCCCCCCACTTCCCTGTGTGTGCCACAGCATTCATGTGGAAGTTACAGGACAATTTTGTGGATCCTAGTCTCTCTTTCCACTTTTTTTTTGGTGGGTTTTAGGCATTTAACGCAGATCACTAGGCTTGCACAGAAAATGCCATTATCGTCTTTAGCCATCTTGCTGAGTGTACCCTCCCTACCCTCTACATGGCTTCATGTATTGACATGCACCGTGGGGCGGAAGAAGCATCGTGGGCAGAAGGGAGAGGGTGTACAGTTTGTGGGCAGGACACACAAGAGAAACCAGCGTGGCACCTGGGGCCGTTAGGGTGGTTCCGGGTGTGAAGACAAAGCCAGGCGCTCGTGCTGCTCGGCCTGCTGGGTCTTTTCGAAAGTTGCACTGTGCTCTGTGCTCTCTCTCACCAGCTGGAGGGAGGCCTGGGCTTTGGGTGGAGTTGGGTTGCATTGTTCCTGCTTTGTGGCAGCAGCTGTGGTTTGTTAAATGAATGAAAGCAGTGCCTCTCCCGGGGCTCGGGAACCCGCCCCGGTAGACACAGGCCTTGGCTGGGCCTCTGCCTCTCCTTGCTTGGCCTCAGGGTCGCTCTTCACTCACAGCTTCATGGTCAGCCACATCAGTTATGGAAATAGAGCCCTCCACGGGGGTCTTGTAAAGTGGGGTACATGACATAGAACCCTCACAGTCATGGTCTGCGCCTGTTACCCCTTCTTGCCACCCAACCCCACCCCATCCTCATGAGTCTTGTCTGCTCTGTCTTCCTCCCCAAGGGCCTTGACCTGCTGGTAATGCTATCTTAGAGCCTGCATAGTGACTAGATGCTAATCCTGTCCTTAGAGACCAGGATGGGAAGGGTCCTACCCTCTGAGTTGGACACACAGAATTGGCAAGGATGATGTGCTCTCGGCTCTCACAACAGCTCCGTTCTGGTTTAGCCAGATTGTCAGAGGTAAAGCTCCCGAAGTGGAGATTGCATCTGCAGGCTGGCCTGACTGCTGGAGTCCCACAGACCCTGGCTCATACTCTTGTGTCCCTGCTTGCTAGTTTGGAAAGCCACATAGTTGGGTGTGGTGGTGTACATCTGTCCTTCCAGCCCTTGGGAGGCGGCAGAAGGCAGGAGACCAATGTGAATAGATCAGGCTAGCCTGGTCAACGTAACACTGAGTTCCATGCCAACTGGGGCTACATAGTGAGACCCTGTCTCAGAAAAGAAACAAAGAAAGAATTCTCTGAAAAACAGGCATAGCATCCGCCTTCCAGGGTGGTAAGGTTAGAGAGAGCTAATGAAAATGTGGCCAGCCTTGGACACTCCTTGTTCTGACCCCCAGACTGAAGCAGCCTTGTGGTCTGGCCCCAGCTCTGCTGTGCGTCTTTTTTTTTTTTTTTGGGCCCAGGAGGCTCGAACTCTCTGCCAGCAGCTGAGCTCATGGGCAAAGTGGCTGTAGGGGCCACCCATCAGCCAGTTGTCCTCCCTTCCCTGCTGCAGAGACAAGGGGCAGGACATCTGCTTTTCATTGTGTGACTGTCTCTAATTATTTTGGCATCTGAGCTTCTTTTTCGGAGTAGGACACACTTAACTGGTTGTGACCGAGCTTATTGCTGAGGGGGAATAAAATCAAACTGGGTTTGAAATCAGGCAGAGCTGGTGTGGAAGTCTTCACACTGCAGTTCCACAGCGTGTCAGATGTCAGGTCTCGAATCCTAACTCCAACCATGCTCTCCCTGGTCGGGCTCATTTAGAACTAGAGAGTGACTGTTATGGCCCTGTCTACTCCACATTGCAGAAGCAGAAGTGGAAATGTTTTGTAAACTGTAGAACATGAAACTGGCATTCTCCTTTGTGTGGGCGTCATGCAGGGAACAACGGAGTCTCTGCCAGTTTAGGGGATGGGCCAAAATAGTCAGCGTTAGCTCCTGAGACCACAGAGCGGCCTTAGCCCTTTGCTTGGTTGGTTATTTATTTATGTGATAAGACTCTGACTCTCTTGTGTGGCTGGCCTGGAACTTGGGCTTTCCCTGCCTCAGCTTTCTGGGTCCTGGGATTACAGGCCTGCACCACTGACCCAGCCAGAGGCCCACTGTAAAGATACAGGCTGATGACCCTCATGAGTCTCAGGGGCTCAGAAAACAAAGGGTTGTCTGGTTGGTGTGGTTTGGGATGACAATACTATTGAACAATGGCTAACACACGCACTGTGTCAGGCACTTGTCAAGGATTTTCCATGCACTAAGTAATTAGCCCCACCACTCTTCTGGGAGAGCTTACTACGGATCGTCCTTCTGCCTTCCAGAATGGGGCTCTGGGGAGAGAGAGTCCACGCCAGACTGGCTGAGAAGCACAGATTCCAAGAAAATAGGTGGGGTTTCCTCATTCCTCAGGCTTCTTCTTTGAGCTGGGACCCAGCTGCCTCCCATGTGGCTCCTAGGAAGCCTTGAGACAGAAATGGACTCAGAAGGTGGGCTGTGTGTGGTGTGGCCTCAGAGACCAGCAGCAGCAAATGGCTTGGTGCCCGGTGTGCCAGGCCTCAGAGGCAGGTAGCTCTCCTGGGACTGATTACATGGTGTTCTGAGAACAGCCCTGGTGAAGGGCAGGGAAACCTTGCCTGCTGATGTTAGAGGGGCGTGGATTGTTCAGCACCCCTCACCAGACTGTGTAGGGGCCGGAAAACAAGGCTGATACCTCTTTTCTCAAATACAAGGAAGCCCTTGCCTGGGAGGCCACTGAAGACTTGGTCAGGACATTGGTTTATCCTTTTGTAAGCTTTGGGGGTAGGGGAGGGGTGCATCAAAGCAGAGGAGCTGCACCCACAGATCTGGGAGCCGGTCTCCGCAGCACACATTCAGTCCAGCTCAGCTGGGAACCTGGAGACAGAGTTGAGGGCTGGGTGGGGGGAGCTTTACCCAAGTGACAGTGACCCACCCCAGGTCCTGGCCCTTTCTGCTTGAGAGCGGTCAACAAATATGTTGGAATTTCTACTACCACAGGGACAGGGTGGGAAAGGGCTTGGGAAAGTGGCACAAGTTTTAGTCATGAGGCATGTATGGTGTGATATTTGCATGATTTATGCTAGAGATAAGATGAAATGGCCAGGACTCCGGGAGGCTGGGACAGACAGGCTGGATCAGGGTGAGGTCAGCCCGAAGGTATGTGGGGCCCACACCTCACTCAGTGGGTGCAGAGGAGGAGCCTGGACAAGCCCGGAGGAAGGAAAACTTGGCCTTGTTCTTTCTTGCTTTTAAGATTTAAATACTTGGTTTCTGACTAGAATGCCGAGGGTTCAGGAGTTCAAGTCCTTGGGGATCTGCACAGGGTAGGGAGTGCTAGGCTGTGCTCGAAGACCAGCAGAACTGCCGAATTCTTAGCCCAAGACAAATATTCCTGGGTTTGGAGTGAGTGGCGTTCAGCTGCACAGCTTTGTAAACACTTCTGAAGATGCCCTTTGCCTTCAATGCTCTGGGGTCCATCGGTGGCCTGGCTATTGTGTTGGGGCCCAGGGTCCTGGGAAAGGTTGGAGGTGAGAGTAGTTAGGAAGTACAACAAACAGACCCTTTGTGGGAGGGGCAGTGACCTGGGGAGGAAGGAGGTGGTGCAGTCCTTTCCTGGTAGCTGACCTGGGGGGGACCCACTCTCACCTGCTCTTCTCACCCTAGCTCACGATCTGCCAGACTTTGGGTGGAGCCCTGTGCTTTGGCACAACCGACACTTTCCTTCCCAGCCTTCTGCCCAGGTCCCGTCTCACAGTCCGGGCGTTGCTCAGCTTCTGTGGTGCAAGGAAGCCAGCCTTTCTGTTGGGAATGGTCTACTTGGCACATAGCCAGCAAGCACCCCTGGGCTGTGATCCTAAGTCACAAGCCTCTCTCAACCACTCAAGGCAACCTAACCAATGGAGAAAGCATCGCATTGTGGGTGCAGGATTCTGTCCAAGTCCGTGATACTTCTAAAAAATGGTGGTGAAATTGGATAACCCCACTTAAAGATAGGGATATTTGAACGGGGACAGAATATTCTATGACAGTTTACTGACGTGGAAGGTAGAGAATATTGACCAAGTTTCGTGGGGCTGGAGAGATGGCTGCTCTTGCAGAAGCTCTGGGTTCAGTTCCCAGCATTCACCTGGCAGCTGATAGCTGTTTGTGACTATAATTCCAGGGAATCTGACCCTCTTTTCTGGCTTCTGTGGGTGGCAGGCACATGTGATGTGATTACATACATACAAGCAAAACATTCAAACGCATATCAGTTTTTAAAAATTTACCTGTAGTAAATATGGATGGTCTCATTTTGGGGAAACTATGTATTCTAAGTAAGAAAAGTGTGTGTACCTGACTAAGTGTGGAGGTGGATGCTGAGTGTCTTGTTCTATTAGACTCCACCTTGATTTTTTTAAAAATATTTATTTATTTATTATGTATACAATATTCTGTCTGTGTGTATGCCTGCAGGCCAGAAGAGGGCACCAGACCCCATTACAGATGGTTGTGAGCCACCATGTGGTTGCTGGGAATTGAACTCAGGACCTTTGGAAGAGCAGGCAATGCTCTTAACCTCTGAGCCATCTCTCCAGCCCTCCACCTTGATTTTTGAGGGTCGCTCATTGTCAGATGAGCGAGCTTGCCATTTTGGCTAGACTGGTTGCCAGAGGCCCTTGGGATCTTCCTGTCTCTGCCTTCTAGATCTGGGGTTAAATGCCCCATTGGCACTGAATCATCTCTCAAGCTTACTGTTCTTACTTTACCCCTTTTAAAATTTCTACACCTCACATACACTAACTTAGTTGCATTAAAGGTTATTTTTTTATTTATTATGTATATTATATTCTGTCTGTGTGTATGCCTGCAGGCCAGAAGAGGTCACCAGACCTCATTACAGATGGTTATGAGCCACCATGTGGTTTCTGGGAATTGAACTCAGGACCTTTGGAAGAGCAGGCAGTGCTCTTAACCTCTGAGCCATCTCTCCAGTCCCTAAAGGTTATTTTTTGTTGAGATAGGATTTGCTGTTATCCAGGATAGCCTTGTACTCTGGGTTCAAAGAATTCTGCCTCAGCCATGCAAGAAGCTGAGACTACACGTGCACTACCGTGCTCAGATTCAAAGAAAGTTTTCTCTTAAAAGTATTTAGTAAGCCGGGCGGTGGTGGCGCACGCCTTTAATCCCAGCACTTGGGAGGCAGAGGCAGGCGGATCTCTGTGAGTTCGAGACCAGCCTGGTCTACAAGAGCTAGTTCCAGGACAGGCTCCAAAACCACAGAGAAACCCTGTCTCGAAAAACCAAAAAAAAAAAAAAAAAAAAAAAGTATTTAGTGAAAGATTGCTGACCTTTAAGATAAGAATCTGGGGCCCATCCAGAATACATAGTGCCATCCAGGCACTAAGTGGTGACCATTGAGCCTTTGTCTTCTAGGATGAGAAGACTCAACCTACTGATTTTGTTTTATCAGATGGGGTCTCATGTAGCCCAGGCTGGCCTCAAACTTACTATGTGGCTGAGGCTGGCCCTAAACTCCCAAGCCTCCTGCTTGAGCATCCCAAGTGCTGGGATCCAGGTGTGTGCCATTGTACCTGCCGCCAACCTCTTTGCTTCTTATATTTTTGGTTGTGAGCCTTTAATGGCTGAGCCATCTCTCCAGCCCCTCTTTGCTTCTTGTTATACTTAGAACCCAAGTTCCCGATTCTGGACAGAATCTACAAAGCTCTGGTAATTGCATAATAGATGTCAACTCTTGAGATATTGGTTAAATTCTCTCCCATACTGGTTTTATTTATTATTCTAATCATGTCTGACCCCTACTACTGTGCAATTATCGGCACTTTCTAGATTCTGCACAGAACTCAGGGGCCTGGGTTCTGAGAATCCAATTTCACTTTAATGTTGGGTTGAAGGAAAACAGGATTTGAAGCTTAAAGATGTCAGCATGCACTGGTTTTCCTAACCTCTGGCCCATAGTGCTTTGGGGTGCCCCTAGATCTGGATGACATCGCAGTAGGGGCCACAGGACTTGTAAATGGGAAAACTGACAAATAGGTCTAACATGACCTGAGGGACATTCTAGCCTCTCTCTCTCCCTCCCTCCCTTTCTATCTCTCTTTCCTTTCTCTCTCTCTTTTTGTCTTTCTCTCTCTCCTCTCCCCCCCTGCTTCCTCTTCCTCTCTCTCCTCTCTCTCCTCTTCTCCTCTTTCTCGCCCCCCTCCTAATCATTTTTCACAAGATCTAGACGGTGCCCGAGTTTTTTTTTACACATTCATGTTTTTTTTTTTTTTCACATTCATGTTTTCTCAGGAGACACAGAACTCACTGTGGCTCAACCTTTCCTGGATGTCCACCTGTGGCATTTATGCTGTGGAGGGAGTCATAATGGCACCCATATTCCATACCCACCCATCCCAGTCCTACCCACAGCCCAAACATCCTCCCAGCCTCATTTCTGACCTGGGGCTGCTTCTGACTTCTGCTGGCCTCCGCTCCTCCCAGGATCACAGCTTCCCCTCTGCAGGGAGCAGGACACCTGTGTTCTTCTCAGGTGGGCAAGCTTCCTGGGGCCACCGTCACTACCTGTTGCTCTAGACTAGCTACAGAATCCAAACACAGGGAGGATTTTGCACAAAGATGACTAATGGGAGACCTGGGAGGAGTGGCCTTGCCTAGCTTCCCTTCGTCCTCCATTTCTGATGACAGGGACACCCACCCCACTGTGCCAACAAGGACCACATCCTAGAGCTTAGCTGAAAACACAAAACCATTTTCTAAGCAGTTGTTACCAGGCAGAGGCCCTTCCTTACCTGAGACTTTTCTCAGCCACTTGACAGGGGCTGGCTCCCATGTCTCTTGTTGTATGGTTTCCTAGGTGCTTGTCTTCTCCTGGTCCTAATTATCCCATCATTTTGGCTGGAAGTGACCAAATGGCAGTTTACCTGTCTTTCTGGCTGAAAGGTACAACTGAAGGCAGGGGCTGGGCAGCTTGACCCTTGGACCCTGGTGGCCAGTAGGAAGCCTGGGTAGTGGACAGCTCTGCTCGAAAATAATTGTGGTGTTTGGGTGGAAAGGAAGGTTGGGATCGGGAACCCCGTCAGTTCCAAATGTTCTGCGTAGGGTAGGCTACTCTGAGCCAGACTCTGCTTGGGCGCTGAAAGCTGCCCACATGGTGTACTTTGCTGCCCTCTTGTGGCTTAGAAGTGCTCATGCAGCCTGTTGTCATTCTCTCCTGGACAGTGTCTTGCTAGTTTGTTAGTAACATGTGAAGCAAAAACGAGAACCATTTGTGGTTTCCACTTAGGGAATCCTGGTGGATCTCACTAGAAACAAGGTCTGAAGGCAAAAATACACACTGGGATTTTACACAAAGGGGTTGACCATCAGGCACCTGAAGTAATAAGAGTGGCGGGGCTGCGTTCCCAGCACCCCGGCCGCCTGCTCGGCTAGCTTATGCCCCGAAATAACAACACACAAACTGTATTCATTTAATCACTGCTTGGCCCTTTAGCCCTAGCCCTTACTGGCTAATTCTCACATCCCGATCAACCCATCTCTAATAATCTGTGAGAACCGGTCTTACCGGGAAGATTCTAGCCTAGTCCATCCTGGGTCGGAGCTTCATGCCGGGAGCGGGGCATGGCGTCTCTCTCAGGCTTCTGCTCCTGAGAGGAAAGCTGTGGAGTCTGACCTCACTTCCTCTTCCTCCCAGCGTTCTGTTCTGTTTCCACCTCCCACCTATCTTCTAACCAATAAAATGGGCCAGGGCAGTTCCTTTATTAGCCAATGACCTTCCTCCATAATTTCCCCTTTTTCGGTTTAAACAAAAAAAAAAAGGCATTAACTTTAACATAGCAAAATTACATATAACAAAACAGTTATCAAGTAAAAGTTACAATAATCTTTATCATAACTAAGGAAAACTATAACTATAACTAACTATTCTTAACTCCATCAAAGACTCCAGAAAGATATAATATTACCTAAGTAAACAAGAACTAAGAAACTTCAAACTCTAGAAATGACAAAGACATCTCGCTGCCTGGACAGTCACCCAAAGTTCTTTTGTACCGTTGGGGCATCCATCTTCAGCCTTCAGGTCCATAGTATCCAGCAGACATTTTCATCAAGCAGGAAATTCCAAAGGCAGTCACTATCTGCTTGTCCTGAAGAATGTCTCGTAGACTCTTTCATGAATCAGGAACCCCGAAAGATCATCTCACCTTAGGCAAGTTCAGTAGTCCTCTCTCTGCGGGTTCTCTGTGTCCAGTTTATGCAATAATCCAGGCAAGAGCAGTTTCTTGCCCAAATGGCTATCAAATTCCATAAGGTGCCTCTTCAATGCCCACCTTCCTCTTGAAGTAGATTGGTGCTGCCAGGAGCAGACATGTCTCATTGTCATGAAAAGCTCTTAAGTTATTAAAACATTTAAAATGCCATATTCTGTAGCCTTTGAGAGATATGAAGAATGCCTATCTGAAACATATCTCTATATTTAAGTAAATCTAAGTAACATGACTACAACCTTGACTATTATTTATGATTATCCATCAACAACCTATATTTCCTAATTATACATTACATTTTTATAAGAACTACACAATCACAGTACCTTAATCAAGATCAGAAACACATACATATAACAAAATTGACCTTAAATCTCTATCAATAAAGCAAAATCTATACTAATGCAAATTATTCATACCTATATCATATCCCCCTTTAAATGTAAAAGAACGTTTATAAACCATATTTGGGAACATGGACGCAGTTTTTTCTCTCCAAACTGCTTCCTGCTGAATGGGGGCGTCGTTAATTAGGTCTTTTATGGTATAACCTGTGTGCTAGTTTCATCTCAGTTGGCAGTTGAGTGAAGCAATTTTTTGAAGGCGTTCACACCAACCCTTCAGGAGGGCGTGGTCCATCATACCAAATCGGAATAGAAGAAATGAACAGCGTCTCATCCTCTGTGAAAACAAAATAAGAAACTCCTTTCCAAAGTATCATGTCCTTAGATCCAAATTTCAAATTTAAGGCATTTTCAAAGTATCTATGTTGGATTAGTTCAGCAGCATTTATAAACAAATATCTTTTAGCAGTTGTTTGTCCTTCGTCAGCATTCAAACAATTCAAAGAGAGCATAATAGCATACAGTATCAAAATTCTCTGTGTATTTTCCATCTTTGTGCAGCTGTGTTTTAACCTCTATTTTGTTTATTTTTACTTTTAACTCTTTGCTTTTTGAGGCAGGTTCTCTGTATCTTTGACCTGAAGTAACTCTGTAGACCAGGCTGTCTTTGAACTCTCAGAGATCTGCCTGTCTCTGCCTCCCAGGCATTGGGATTAAAGGTGTACACTACTACACCTTGAACTCACAGAGATCTGTTTGTCTCTGCCTTCTAGGCACTGGGATTAAAGGCGTGTGCTACCACACACAACAACTCTCTTCCTTTTTTTTGTTTTTTACTTTAATAACTTCAACTTTTAGTCTGCATATATTTTTAACACACAGTAAACCATTTAGAAATTTTCTTTGTCTTTGAATCTCTCTTTACTGTATATCTCTCTTTTTCTGACCACACGAGTCTTTAATTTACCAAGCAATATGGGTAGGATTAAAGGCGTGGCTTTGTCGGCTGGATCCAGCCCATTCCTTAGCTTTCCAGCCTCCTGGCTGAGGTACTGGCTGTAGCCATGTTTACTGTGACAACTCTATGGCATTTCAAGGTCCTTGCCAGCAAGCGAGCTTCAGCAGCCTGTGCTTGCAAACCGCACGAACCGCCTGCATAAAAGAGTCAGAGTTTGCCCTGGCAGGACAGCCCAGAAAGCTGGCATTTTTAAACGGCGCAGCTTTTTTCCTGCTACGGCTGAAAATCGAAAAGCATGCGTTCAGCTTTTCGTCAACACCATTTAAGTGTTTCGTGGCAGGACCTCTTAATGAGCTGCAGGCTTTGCAGCTAAAGCTGAGTCAGGAAGCCTCTCTTAGATGAGGCCCTTGCTTGCCTCTAGCAAGCAGAGTAGAACCGAGAAATTGCTGCTACCAAGAAACCAGGCACAATGCTTTCATTTTGTTCTAGAATTACTTCCCAAGCTGTCTCAGGCTTTATGTGGAAGCAGTTGTCCACGTGGGCGCCATATGAAGTAATAAGAGTGGCGGGGCTGCGTTCCCAGCACCCCGGCCGCCTGCTCGGCTAGCTTATGCCCCGAAATAACAACACACAAACTGTATTCATTTAATCACTGCTTGGCCCTTTAGCCCTAGCCCTTACTGGCTAATTCTCACATCCCGATCAACCCATCTCTAATAATCTGTGAGAACCGGTCTTACCGGGAAGATTCTAGCCTAGTCCATCCTGGGTCGGAGCTTCATGCCGGGAGCGGGGCATGGCGTCTCTCTCAGGCTTCTGCTCCTGAGAGGAAAGCTGTGGAGTCTGACCTCACTTCCTCTTCCTCCCAGCGTTCTGTTTCCACCTCCCACCTATCTTCTAACCAATAAAATGGGCCAGGGCAGTTCCTTTTTAGCCAATGACCTTCCTCCATAAGGCACCCCAGGATCAGAGTTGCTTAGCCCAAGAATCACAGCCTAGTATCTAGTGGTCTTTTATTTTATTAATTTATTCATTTATTTTATATCCCTACTGCAGTCGCCCCTCCCTCCTCTCCTTTAATTCCCCCATCCACTCCTCCTGTTTATGTTCATAAAGGAGAAGGCCTCCCATGGGGGCCAACACAGAAAGCACGGCACATTTGAGTTGAGGTGGGACCAAGTTCCTCCCTTTGCAAAGGCTGGGCAAGGCAACCCTGTATGAGGAAAAGCCTGGAAGCCAGGCCCTGCTTCCACCACTAGGAGTCTCACAGCTGCCCCCCCCCCCCCCCACACACACACATAGAGCGCCTAGGTCAGTCCCAGGCAGGCTCCCCAGCTGTGAGCTCCCAGGAGCCCAGGTTCGCTGCCTCTGCGGGCTCCCTTCTGCCCTCTCTTCATCAGAACTCCCTGAGCTCGGCCCAGTGCTTGGTTGTGGATCTCTGCATGTG
Organism: Microtus oregoni; assembly: GCF_018167655.1. Taxonomy (NCBI): domain Eukaryota; kingdom Metazoa; phylum Chordata; class Mammalia; order Rodentia; family Cricetidae; genus Microtus; species Microtus oregoni. The sequence goes on along the minus strand of NW_024543071.1, from coordinate 49,117,063 downwards.
CTTCCATCAGTCACTAGATGAAGCCTCTCTGATGATAATTGGGGTAGTCACCAATGTGATTACAGGAGAAGGCCAGTTCAGGTACCCTCTCCACTATTGCTAGGAGTCTTAGCTGGGGTCGTCCTTGTAAATTTGTGGGAATTTCCCTGTACCAGGTTTGTACCTGACTCTTCCCCTCATCAAGACATGTCTCTCATTACTCCCTCCCTTCCATCTCCCCAACGCAATCTCTCATCTCTACCAGTCCCTAGTCTACGCAGGAGATCTCTTCTATTTTCCCTTCCCAGGGAGTTCCATGCATCCTGCCTTGGGTGCTCTTTGTTACCTAGCCTCTCAGGGTCTGTGGACTGTAGCATGGTTATCCTTTACTTTATAGTTAATATCCACTTGTGAGTACATACCATGTTTGTCTTTCTGGGTCTGAGTTACCTCACTCAGGATTTTTTTTTTCTAGTTCAACCCATTTACCTTCAAATTTCCTGATGTCATTGTTTTTAATAGTTGAGTAATACTTCATTATATAAACGTACCATTATTTGGTTGAGGGGCATCTAGGTTTTTTTTTCCCAGGTTCTGGTTATTATAAGCTGCCATGAACATAGCTGAGCAAATGTTCTCATGGAATGGTTGAGCACCCTTTGGGTATATGCCCAAAAGTGGTATAGCTGGGTCTTGAGGTAGACTGATTCCCACTTTTCTGAGAAATCTCCATATTGATTTCCAAAGTGGCTGTACAAGTTTGCACTCCCCCTAGCAATGGAGGAATGGAGGAATATTCCCCTTGCTCCACATCCTCTCCAGCATAAACTGTCATTTGTGCTTTTGATCTTGGCTATTCTGACTGATGTAAGATGGTATCTCAGAGTCATTTTGATTTTCATTTCCCCGATGGTTAAGGATGTTGAACATTTCTTTAAGTGTCTCTCAGCCATTTGAGATTCTTTTATTGAGAATTCTGTTTAGTTCTGTACCCCATTTTTAATTGAATTATTGGGTTTTTTGATGTCAAGTTTCTTGAATTCTTTATATATTTTGATCCTGAATGCATTGGCACAGGAGACAACTGTATAGAATACCAGTAGCAAGACACTGAGATGGACAAATTAATAAATGGGACCTCCTGAAACTGAAAAACTTCTGTAAGACAATGGACACTGCCAAGAAGACAAAAAGGCAAGCTGCAGAGTGGGAAAGGATCGAGTGCCTTTTAACCGGGGCCACCTCCCTGTGCAAGGGCAGAACACAGACGCTCAAGGTCAGACCTTCCGTTTGGCTTCTCTGTTCCCATCCCCCCTTTCCAGGTATCCAGTGGCTGTTATTATCTCCCTAGGTTCTGCTTGTCTACTGTAACCCCTTCAGTTCACAGGATGGGTCTCTAAACCCCTTGTTTCTCCAGTAACTCAGAATGTGATTCTATCTGGGGACAGGGACACCAAAGGAGTGATGAACTTGAAATGAGGGTATTGTGGGTTTGGGAAAATCTGAATTCATGTGACTGGTGTCCCTGTAAGAAGAGGGCTCTGTGTGTTCAGAGAAAACCTCACAGTAGGTGGCCAGGTGGGGTAGTACATGTTTATAGGCCTGTAGTCTCTGTTCTTGGGAGGTTGAAGATGAAGGATTAAGAACTCAAAGGCGAGCTTGGACTATACAGAGAGATTCTGTTTCAAAAAACAAAACAAACTACAAAAATCCCCTAACAGAACAACACCCCCAACCAACCAACCAGAAACAAGCAAAAAACAAAAACAAAACGCAAACAAAAATCCCATATTTTGATGTTGAACTTCTAGTCCAGAACTGAGAAAATCTGATAATTAAGCTGCCCAGCCTACGGCATTTTGTTACAGCAGCATTAGCAAACAAATATGCGTCTTAAGAAAATGCCTCTTGCTACATCAGCAGGTACTGCATGCTGGGGCCTTTGGGGTTTCTAAAGCCATAGCTGCCCTCACACTGGAGACTGGCTATAGTTCCTGAATTTGTCCAGAGGATCCTTATGATGCACTAAATTTTAAACTTCAGAGTCCTAGAGGCTTTTCATAGATGAAAAAATTCTGGAATGTTAACATTCCCTGGGTCCCCTGGTAATGAGGAGGGGCAGCGGCAAGCTCAGTTCTGACTCTGAGTGCCTCCCCTTCTCCTTAATGTGGCAGAGCCTCAGGCTCACCAGAGGGCCCTGGGTCAGGAGCTGCTGTGAACCTGGGCAAAGCGTTGGGCAGAGAGTCATGAGCTTAGCTGAGGCTTGGAAATGGTAGTTTTGTTTCTCCCTAAACACTCAGAGCAAGTTCAATGCTTCTAAAAAAGTCCCCACTCAACTCCACGTGGCAGAATATACCACACTTCCACATCACCCTTAAAAGGTCCCCTCATCTCTTATACCTGCCTGCACTGAGGGACCAAGAGGGGGACTTGTATCTGTTCTGGTCTTGGTCAACAGTGACACCTAACCACACTTATTCTTTCAAAAATACATTTTATTAGTGGCATGTGGGATTTAAAGTTAACCAGTTTCTTCCCAGAGAGAAGGGGATCTCCGATAGACTAAAAAGCTGAGCCGACATAGCCCAGCAGACATGCCATTTCCAGGGTGATGACGAGTGCATGGGGCGTTCTCCATTGAGGAGACTGCTCTCTGCGTCATTCTCACCCCCCTGAGCATTTGATTCAGCGTGTGTGGGACTGTCCCCAAGTATTGGCAGTCTACTCCCTCAGTGAGTCAGTGTCATCTCTCCAGCCACCTGCCAACCGGCTGCTGGAGAACTGGGAAAGGTCATGAGCCTAACCAAGCCTGTGTGAAGACAACTTGAACTGGGGTCGGGTGGGGCTGGCCTTGGGAGCTCACCTGTGAGCCAAACAAACAAACAAACAAACAAACAAAAAAAACCCCATAAACAAAACTTCACAGACTTCATTAGACTACAGTTCAGGCAACCATGGAGACTCAAGTACCCAGATACGTGTTGGAGAAGTTTGAGTGTTCTGTTCTGGAAAGATCCAATCCCCCACACAGAAAAAGAACTCCTCCCTGCACATCTTGCTAGGTGTTCTTGTGTCTCTGAATGAACTCTGTAACATTTTGAGCTTCAACTGACTTGGGTCTTTCTTTCCAACACCTTTCTTCAGCGCTTCCTCCCATACCCTCCCAAGCTAGCCTCTGCAAGTTACTGTTCTCCCAGCCCAAAAGCAGTTCTGTGGTCAAAATCTAGCGGCTCCCTTCTAGCCTTGCATGATGGAGACTGGGAAAGAGGGGCTCCCTAAGGCTCCCATCTTTACTGGTCTTAACACAGGCATCTCATCGCTTCAGAATCTGACCCTCCACCAAACATTCTTTGCCTTACTGAGCAAGGGAACAAAAGGAGGGACAGACTGCGTAAGTTTTCCATGTCTACATCTAATTGATTGAGCTAGGTCTCCACACCAGGCAGCTCAACCTCACTTCCAGGCTAGCAAGCAGATTACAATCTTCTGGGGTTTAGCACAGGTCCATGGTCATGGTCTTGGTGTCACAAAGGTCAATGCCGGCCTGCAGCTTGCCATTCTTCACCGCTGCCCAAGGCATGGTGGCAGAGGTCCACTTTGCTACCCAGTCTCCTGTTTTGCTCACCAAGATGAGGCCACCTAGACCTTTGAGCTTTGATTTCATATAATTCAATGCCAACTCAGCAGCCTCATCTACGGTCTTTCCTGAAAACAAGGAGAGGTTGAGAAACATCACATGCAATAATCTTCACAGCTCCCAGGTTTGGACACCTGGACTCCAGCTGTGTCGCTGCTTTGGGACATTGTGAAATCTATGGCTGGGCTTCACTGGAGAAAGTGGGTTCTGGGAAAAGGGGAGGGGACTGGCCCTGCCTCATATCCTGGTCCACTGAGATATGAGCAAGCAACTACTGCACGTTCCACTGCCACAAAGCTGCCCATCACTATGGCCCATACGTCCTCAAAGTGTGAAGCAAAACAAAGGTCCTTAAGGTGCTCCTTGTCAGGCACCTGGTCATACTGACCAGCAAAGTACCACAACATGCATTTAAGAATGGGGCGGAGACACCTTCCCTTTTACTCCATGGTCAAGGTCAACCCACTTCTGTTGCCTTTCTTTTGTGATGGAAAGAGAACAGCAGGCATATATTATATATTATATACATGCCCATGTGTGCCCACACCTATGCATGGAAGTCAGAGGACATAGGTGGCCATGTTTTTGTTCTGCCTTAGTCCCTTGAGACAGGGTTTCTCACTGAACCTGGGGCTTGCTACTTTTCTTTCTTCCTTTCTTCCATCCTTCTCATTCTTCTCCCTCCCTCTCTCCCTCCCTCCCTCCTCTCTTTTCCCTTCTTTTCTTTTCTTTTCTTTTCTTTTCCTTTCCCTTTCTTTCTTTCTTTCTTTCTTTCTTTCTTTTATACTGTCATACAGCAAATCCCAATAGTCCACCTGTCTCCATCTCCATAGGGCTGAGGTGCCTATAGGCACCTGTACATTTTTACACATCCTTGGGATTTGAACTCAGGTCTTCATGCTTGTGCAGCAAGTGCTCTTACATACTGAGATATTTCCCCAGCCCAGAGAATGATATTCTAGAATAGTATTCTAAAGGTTCTTCTAGTCCAGATCCTACCAGAATGTAGGCATGTGTTAGAATAGTATGAACTACCTTTAGGCTACCCCATCAGTGAGCAAACAGCATCTGTGAACTGGTCTTTACCAGTTACGCACTTGATCACAGCCCACGTACCTTGTTCTACATGAAAGAGGGCGAGTCTGGCCAGATTCACCTTCAGGATACTTTCTCCATGTCCTGTGGTTGAGACGGCGCCAACGTTATTGTCTGCGTAACCTCCAGCTCCTGCTCAAAAAAGGTGACTGGTAAGAAGTCCAAACACAAGGCTCATGCTACATAATGTTATATCCTGGAGGTGTAGACAGAGGTCAGATCCCTCCTATTCATGGTCCGTGACATAAAAGTGGACAAGAGGGGCACTTGTAAGCAAACACACAGGAGGCAGGTGTGGCCTTTCACAGAGGAGGGGCACCAGGGCAACGCCTCCTTTGTCCCAAAGGACAGCCACCGTTTTTCTCTCAGTGGTGCCATTCCTTTTGCACAGGATGAAGAAGATCTTGGAGGTGTCACCTGGATGACTAGGACAGCCATTAGACATTAAAATAATTTGACAAAACCAAGCCTTCCAAGGCTTACCTCCACGCACGCCATGATGATTTAGAAAGTAATTCTATCTGTTGAAAGTAGCTTAAACTATTCTGGGCTATCCATAAAAAGGGTTCTAGAGCCAAAGGGATTTTGATAAAATTTCTCCCCTAATCTTACTCTAAGCAGCTCTATAGTCATCTCTCCGTTATTCTTTATCTGTTCACACAGAGCCACCAGTCTGAGCCCCACAGCCTGGAAGGCTTTCCCTACCCTGCTCTGGCTGCTACAGAGCATCATGTTGGCATTTGCCTTATGCAATGATGCTGCGTATGGGGAAAGGGCTCAGGAGGGCAGATTTCTGCTGTTAGTTCCCCAGGGTGTTTGAAAGCAGGTAACTTCATGGTCTGGTTCTGAGGGGGCAGAGATTAGGAAAGGAATACAAAGTTTTCCAATAGGAGTAGGCTTTTCCCTTTCCTTCAAGCTTTTGCTGTGGGGTGAAGCAGTCTGACTCCCTGTGTCAAGAGGGCCTTCCTGTTCAGAAGCTGCCAAGTCTTCATTTTCTCTTCAGTACCTTTAGAGTCACAAAAGGCCAAGATGACTCCATGGATCCTGGCATGGGCACCCCCTTTCTCAGTATGATAATTGCACTGCTGAAGTAAATGTTGCTGAGTGCCTAGTGTCACCTACAGAAGGTCTTTGAGGGACAGCTGGACCCTTCTGGGGAATGTTGACCAGAAGGGTCAAGATGACCACATTCGGTTCCCAATGCCCAACCAAGACAGTGGCTTCTGGGACTTCAGATCCCAGATTTTCCCTCTCAGTATTTTGCCATAAAGACTCGCAAATCCTGAATTTAGTCCTAGGCTCTTGTCCCTGCCTGGCCTTGGAGCCTGGAGCCTGGGGTCTGGTCTGATCCCAGCTGGATGCAGGCTGTAGTGCCCAACAGCCATATTTTAGCAGGGTTTTTGCTAAGGAACAAAAAAGTGAGTGTTTCGTGTCTGCTTCTGAGTACTGAAGCACCTCAACAAGCAGGCCTCTGATTTTTTTTTTCAGATTTCTTTTTTTTATTATTAATTATTTATTAATGATTTCTGCCTCCTCCCCGCCACTGCCTCCCATTTCCCTCCCTCTCCCCCGGTCAAGTTCCTCTCCCTCGTCAGCCCAAAGAGCAATCAGAGTTCCCTGCCCTGTGGGAAGTCCAAGGACCACCCACCTCCATCCAGGTCTAGTAAGGTGAGCATCCAAACTGCCTAGGCTCCCACAAAGTCAGTACATGCAGTAGGATCAAAAACCCATTGCCATTGTTCTTGAGTTCTCAGTAGTCCTCATTGTCTGCTATGTTCAGTGAGTCTGGTTTTATCCCATGCTTTTTCAGACCCGGGCCAGCTGGCCTTGGTGAGTTCCCGATAGAACATCCCCATTGTCTCAGTGTGTGGGTGCATCCCTCGTGGTCCTGAGTTGAGTGAGGTAAGCCAGACCCAAAAAGAGGAACATGGGATGTTCTCACTCATATTTGGTTTCTAGCCATAAATAAAGGACATTGAGCCTATAATTTGTGATCCTAGAGAAGCTAAATAAGAAGGTGAACCCAAAGAAAAACATATAGGCATCCTCCTGAATATTAACCCTCATCATGCGATGAAAGGAGACTGAGACAGAGACCCACATTGGAGCACCGGACAGAAATCTCAAGGTTCCAAATCAGGAGCAGATGGAGAGAGAGCACAGGCCTCTGATTTTTAAAGAGGCTTCATGCATTTCCTCTGAGGCCATCACTATATAGGATAAAAGAACTCTGAAGAGTGTAATTTATTACTAGGCATATCACAACATACACACAAGGTCAAGTTTTCTATTAAAAGTATAAGCTGCTCCTCTGGGCAGACGAACAATTTAGCTGTTTCTTAAACTGTCATCCAGCTGCAGGGGTTTGTGGGAATTCCCACCAGACAAAGTGCAAACCTCACAGAGCAAACAGAGTGAGATGTATGATGCTTTTGTTCTGCATGAGGTGTTGCTATGAGGGCATTTCAGTCTACAGGAGTGGAGTGTGCTACTCACATGCAGTACCTGGAGATATGAAGTTCTCTGTGTACATGGGTGTGTGCACGGTGTGTGCATACACAGGTACACATGTGGAGGGCAGAGGTAGATTTCCATCATCTTCCTTGATCTCTCTCCACCTTATTTTCAGAGATGGGATCTCTCACCACTCACGGACTCCAGAGCTTGATGGTTTAGCTCCCTAGCCGGCTAGGAAGCTCTGGGGATCCACACATTTCTGCCTCTCCCAGTGCTGGGTTACAGATGCACACTGCTGCACTAGCCCTTTTACCTGGGTGCTGGGGATCTGAACTCAGGTCCTCATACACACACAGCAGGTATTTTCCCCTGGGCCATCTCTTCAGCCCAAATTTTCCAGTTTTTAACTTTTATTGTTAACGTGACTCATGCCTGGGAAGAGGTAGTATGTGTTCAGCCTTCTGCAAGCGACCCGAGGACCCTGAAACTGGGGCTACAGAGAAGACAGGTATGACTGCAGAATCCTTACCTCCACTTTCTTTCCCAACATGTCCCTGAAATGTAATCCAGGGGAAACCAATGTGCTTGTTAGATGTGAACACCCCAAAGCAGCGGTCCCCAACAACCTCCACCAACCCAACAGCCACTTCCAGGAGCTGATGACACAGAAAAGGATGAGAATCTGAGGACATGGGAGGCAAGGGTGGAGCATGAGCTACCTCTCAGCCCTACCTATGCAAGGTGAGTCTCCAACTCTGCCGACCATTTTATTGACAATCCCTCCAGTAGAGGTGGCATAGGCCAAATTTCCTTTGCAGTCCAAGGCAACAGCACCCACGGTTCCCGAGTTTCTGCCAAAAATAAGCACAAAAAGGAAGAGAGTAAAGATGAGGAACGGTCCCCAAGTGAGACTGGAACTTAGACTCACTTAAATTCAAACATTACATGGTAACATTCTAGGCTCAAGGAACATTTGTTGCTTATTCTACATGCCACCAGCAGGCCAATTTCTACCTGGTACATTAAATCTCTACTGTAAAGAGTCCATCTATCCCAGAACTCAGGAGGTAGAGGCAGGGGAATCTGTGAATCTGAGGTCAGCTTGGTATACATAGTGCGTTCCAGGCCAGCTAGTAGACTCTTAACAAAAAAAATTATTCATTTTATATGTTTCTTTTACTGTTTTATGTGGCTACCAGAAAGATTTCAATGGCCTAAGTGCTTCTTATTGAGGTGGACACATACACACATTTAACTCTTGGAGAGATGGCTCTAATTCATGAGTCCCTTCAGAAGCTTACACTGAAACGCGTGGCGGCAAAGAAGTGGACTGTTGCCCCTGTGAGGGAACATGCTTCGGTGCAAGTATGATACAAGCCACTTTGTAGATAACTTTCCACCTGAGTCTGCTGTTTGTATCTTCCCAGATACAAACTTCCTCCAAAGTGTTCATTTCTGATGTCAACAATGGCACAGCCCAGACTTTGGGCTCAGGAAGCCTTTGCTTCCAGGAGGGGACAGCATGACAGGCAGAAAAGCTTTTCCTTCCTTGAGGCTGCAGAGTGTGAGTGACAAGGACAGAGGCCACGGGAAGTCATGCTGGGCCAATGCTGAGTGACGAAGTGGCCAACGCATTCTGTGATAAACTGTCTGACCTCTCTAAATTGCAAGGTCCAGGGTAAGGGGCCACACATTTATATCTAAGAGCAGTGCTGGCTGGTGCGGATGGACGGCTCGAGGTGCTTTGTTCTTAGTGCTGGGCATTGAGCACAGGGTTTTGTGCACACTAGGCAATGCTCTCCCGCTGAACCACACTCTCAGCTCACACACAACTTTCAGAAAGCAATAGGAAGACAGCTTTGAAAATGAACACGAAGCACTGCTTAGCAGCCACATTCCACTGACTCTAGTCCACAGAGATTAGAGCCTCAGGTCCTAGTGCCTGGGAGGCTGAGGCAGGAGGATTGCAAATTCCAGGCCTGGCATGAGCTGAATAGCATGATCCTTTCTGAGAGTAAGTGAGAGAATAATAGTATGTTAACATCTTCAATCCCATAACCTGGAAAGGCATCAGAGTTATCTCAGAGATTCGCACATTATACATGCCTGGCCTCTCTGTCTTAGACCCGTCAAAACCAATTCTTTAGGAAAAGGGGGCATAAATTAATTATAAAAATTATAAATTATAATTTAATAGATATAATACATGATCTATTATATATGTAACATATAATATGTATTTGAATAAATGCAGTCTGCCTAGGTTATTTGAAGGGTGATGCCTGGTAAACTCTAGCAACTTTGCAGTGTTATGAGACTGAACTCTACTCTCCTGTGAGCTCCTGGGTTCTACTGAATTATTTCTAATTTTGGAGCTAGGGCCTCACTCTACAGCTTAGACTGTCTTAAAACCTGTCCTCTTGCCTCTGTCTCCCGATGGCTGGGATCATGTGTGCCATGAAGCCTGGCTGGCAACCTTCTGCTTCACGGCACAGGAGGAATAAGTGAGGGTGAAGTTACGATGAAGGGGAGCTGCCTTCCCTCCACAGAGTTTGGATCACTCAGGGAACACAGGTGAGGGGACACGGCCAAACTCCCCACCTCTTCGGCTCTGGAAGTCTGGGTGGCATCTGGAACTTACTTAGGGCAGTCAGCTTTCTGGGCCCCCTTCTCAAGCTTCTCTTTTTCCAGGTGCTTCTTGCTTCTCTCCGTTATCAGTTTTTCTAAAGGAGTCTCCGGAATCCCCATGTCTGCTGCAAATTTCTCTGCACCATGGCCAGTCAGAAAGCAATGAGGTGTCTAAATCAGCGTGGGAAGGGAGAAAGAAGCTTTTTTAAAGTATAAATTATAAAATAATTATAAATATAATTAATTATAAAATAATTAATAACAATTATATATATATGTGTATGCCTGTTCTATTATGGGGAAATAATAACTATTTTTTAGCATTAAAAGGCCCCAAAGTGAAAGTTGAACTGTATTCTCCCTTTTCTTCTGTGTTGGCAGTCAACCTCAGAGCTTTGGTGAGCTCTAGTTAAATGATCTGTCCCCAGCTGACTTAAGGAAGGCCAGGAGATTACAAAGTCAGCATGCATCACACAGTTATTAGTTATCATACAGGACTAACGCAGTGGCTGACCTGCGACAGTCCAACGGCACTATGTGTGTTTCCTGTGCGTGTTTGGAACAGCGAGCTCCAGCACTGCTCACAACCTGGCCCGTTCACCCCAGAAGTGCAGCAGGAGCAGCTTCTCAGGAAGCCCTGCATCCATCGCACGTACCTTTTCCATAACAAGCCGTGCAAGCTTAGTGGGATTTGCGATACAGCGCACGGCAGACACTGCTCCTGCAGACAGGTCCCTCCCATCCATGATACTAGCATCCATCTCAACGTCACCTTTTACATTCAGGACAGACCCACAACCTAAACCAAGAAGAAGTTGAAAAGCAAAAGTGAAAATTTATAAAAGACTTAGAAGTTCCATCGACTTACCTCTTTCAACCCATCTTTTGTTCTACTGCTAGAGGAACATGGTGGAAACACATTTGACTTGGTACCTATTGGTTTGGACTCAGTTTGTCTCCCACAGGTCTCCAGGACAATAGCATTGAGGTAGCAGAACCTTTAAGAGGTAGGGCCTAATGGAAGATAATTAGGTCATGGGGATCCACCCTCATGCATAGATTAATGCTGGTCTCATATGAAGGAATTTTCTCAATCCAATAAAGACAATCTATAAAATCCTATAGCCTATATCATACTTTATGGTGAGAGCCCAAGTGTCTCTCTCTGTAGCTGGTCACCAATAAGTATTTTGATCTCTTTATTCATACTGACTCATACCACTGAATGGCCTGGCCAATACATTCTACATTATATAGGAGATACATTGTGGGCTGGTGGGCAGCATATATGTGTAATCTCATGTAACCTTGGCACTCAGGAAACAGACACAAGAGACTATATGCTAGAAGCCAGCCTGGGTTACACAGTGAGTTTAGGCCAGCTTGAGCTGCCCTGTGAGAGCTTGTCCCCTGAAACAACCCAAAATATAAAGACTAAAGGATATAAAAACAGAGGGCAGGAGACTAGTTTGCAAAAAAAAGAAGATTAGGAAAAGTTGGAGGGGGAAGAGAAAGGGTAATGAGGGAGTAAATTATTAAAATGTTTAATTACCATATGCTACTAAAAGTTAAAAAACCAACAACCCCAAATTTCAGTTTAAAAGCAATCCAGGGGCAGGCAAGATGACTCATCAGCTGAAAGCATTTTCCATGGAAGCCAGAGGAACCAAGCTCCATTCCTAGAACCCACAGTGGAAGGAGAACTGTCTTCTGGAAATTGTCCATGTGCACCCATTTGCACACTCACACACATGCACACTCTCACACACGCACAGTAATAATGATAACAAAATAAAAGTCGGTTATAAAAGCAACCTAGTCTTTGTTTCTTTTCATAGCAACCAAATAGATTAAGTAAATATAGAAAAATCAGTAGTATTGCATCATAAGCAAATGATACAGAAAACTTTATTAATCTGAGTAATTGGTATGAATTAATAAAAAGAATAGTTGACTCAAGAGAAAGAATAAAGATATTGTCCACACTGAACAAATGGTACAAAGTAGATAGGGGTCAGCTGGGTGAGGTGGCCTAACAAAAGGTCTAACACCTAATTCACTCGAGTCCCTAAAGGGCAGGAAAAGCCTAGGTCTGAAAAGCATTCAAGGACATGATGATTGAAAATTGTCTACAACTGACAAATGGTCTAAATGTACAAATTCAAGAGGCTGAACAAATCCCCAATACTATTAAATCCGGAGATATTCACAGTAAGACATCATAATCAATATAAAAACATCTTGAGAAGCCAGGGATGGTAGAGTGCTTTGCAAGGCTTCAATCCCACTCACTGGAAAAACAGTCTTGAACGTAGCAAGAAAGAAATGACACCTTACTTATAGAGGAAAACCAAATATAATAGCACAGGATTTCTCAGCAGAAACTATGGAGGCCAGAAAGAGGTACAGCATTTTCCAAGAGCTGAAAGAAAAGAACTACCAAATCAGAATTCCGTGTCTAACAAAGCGCCCATCCTTTGTGCTTATGAAACCAGGACTGTACTGCTCTGTAACAAGATACTCCAGACTAGGCTGCTTACACAATGGAAAGTTAATTCTCAATCTGCAGGCTGGGAAGCTCACGGTCACAGTGCCTGAAAGGTTGACCCTTTCTGAGGTTGGTTTATAGGTAGTCACCAACTCACTGCATTCCAGTGCTCTCTCCTGGTGCCACAGGGAGTGTGAACGCTAGTCAGTTAATAAAGATCATCATCTGTGTTCTTAGGAGTGCTGGTGTTGTGTATCATGGTATAGCCGTGGAGGCCAAGGGAACCACCTTCCATCTTGTTTTAGACAGGATCGAGTGTTCACCGCTGTACACACATGGCTGTTTGGCACATGAGCAGCTGCCAATTCTCCTGTCTTCACCTCCCGTGGTGCTGCAGGAGTGCTAGGATTACAGATGTGGTCTACTGTGGACTTGTGTGAGTTCTGGGGATCCAAATTTAGGTTCTCACAATTGAGCACTTTATCTGGGGAGCCATCCCCAGTTTTTTCCTTTGTTTTTGAAATTTATTTATTTTATATGTGTGGGTGTTTTGCTGCATGTATGGCGGTGTACCATGTAATACAGATGGAGGAAAACAGTCTGGTGCCAGTGGACCTAACCTGGAAGGATGGCTATAAGAGGCCTTGGAGCAGAGAGGCAACAAAAAGAGGAGGAATCCTGCAAAACCAAGAGAGAGAGAGAAGAACCAGCTGCAGAGAGAGTGAAAATTTGGGCAAATACAGTGGACTTGCCTTCTCCTCCATGGTTTCTTGGTTTATGTTGTTGGTTGTTGCAAAAAGTAACAAGATACTGAAACTGTTCTCAATGTATACAGAAAAGAAAACTGAAAACAACTGGAAGTTGAAACTTAAATTAGCACCAGCTGAGCATAGAGGTAAGGTCTCTGCATTTTGCCTCCATTGGTAAGATGTGTATATTATTAGACAGTTGATACATATATCAATATCAGTCTCCAGAGCAAACTCTTAAAATGATATGCAAAGATATATATTCATTACTATCGATAAAGCAAAATAAATTTCTAAAATCGATGTTCAAATAACTTAGAGGAAGAAAGAACAAAAAGAAAAATGAGGGTAAATAGACCCCAAAACATAATAGCGGATGTAAGCTCTTAACCTATCAGCAGTTGTATAAAATGCAAATTTTCTAAGTGGACTCATTGAAAGGCAGTGCGGTTACAACTTATCTTTGGCCCACCCGAGAGATAAAATTTTACAAACCAAACTAATGTATGTAATAAAAGATTTCTGTCTAGAATATACAAGTAACTTATGACACCTTATAATAGGGGGAAACACGTTTAGCAGACACACAGGCAGTCTGCTCCTTGATCAGAAGTTGGTAAATATGTTCCCTGGATTTTACCAGCTGCTCTGGCAGGCACATGGGATGCTGTGTGGAGACCAGGTCCTGAATTTGTAGGACTGAACCAGTCTGAGCCCTCAAGTCACTGGCCTGTCCCATCAGCTGATCACATACCCCCAGATGTCATTACATATTCCTGCACACTGATGTGGTGGCTCTTAAGACCAGCTGGACATCATACTGATACTCCATGTGACCTTGGCATCATTATAATCTTCTAATGATAAAACACATAGGTGCCAGAGTAGATCCGACCACATCTAAATTAGGTAGACAAGAAGCGGCAGCCTGGCCACTAAAGATCTCCCTTCTTTGTGACAGTATGCATTATAGCACCCCCAGTGCCCAGCCCAGCCCACCAGGACTTTTGCTCAGGAAGGACCATGCCTCTAGAGTGTGAAATCCCCTTCTTCACTCATTGGTCACTTAACACCCCACCCCAACACACAATTGTCTATTTGAATGTGGTAACAAGCAGGAAAGCTGCAGACACAGTGGCAGAATTTCAGTTCAGCCACGGTAGATATGTGCTAAGTGTCAGAAACCAGGCCTTGTACCACATTCCCTCTTGTGTGGCTGGGATCTGTTTTTGTTTCGTTTTGAGACAGGGTCTCTTTACACAGTCCTGGCTGTCCTGGAACTTACTATGTAGACTAGGTTGGCCTTGAATTCACAGAGATACACTTGCCTCTGCTTCCTGTATGCTGGGACTAAATGTGTGTGCCACCATGTCTGGCTTGGCTGATCATTATTATTCTTCATTATTTACTTTATAACAAATGAGCAAATGCAAGTAATAATTTCTCTGAATTTTTAAGTCATCATAGAAAATGACTGAACCTGAGCAGGGCAATATAGGAAGCCCAGTTTGTAGCCACAATAGGTAAATGTTGTGGAATAATCTTTTTGTACACGTGAAGAACTGTCACTCTGATTGGTTTAATGAAAAAATGAAAGCTCAATAGCTAGGAAAGATTTCCAGAGGACACTGAGAAGAAGGACGAGTTGCTAGGAAATGCTAGAGGATGCAAGCAAGCAGAATGGGCAATACAAAGTATAGGTAGCCAAGCAACATAAGAGAATGAAGATCAAAAGATATGGGTTAATTTAAATTATAAGAGCAAGTGAGAAACAAGCCTAAGTTATCGGCCAATCTTTTATAATTAATCAGTCTTCAAGTCACTATTAGGGAGCTGACCATCTTCTGTAGGAATTCCTATAGCCAATAGCCTTTAAGATACCAGCACACTTGAACATGGCCTCTTATACTATAAATTCTGATGTAAAGCATGTGCTTGCTCTTTCTCTCCCGGCATCTGAACTCAGTTTCTGTTCCCTGTTTGTGTAGAGGACTGTGATCTGTGAGTCTACCCCTGAAAAATAAAATCCTTTGTTATACGCAATTCTGAGCTAATGTGGGATTATTTTGTAATTTCCATTTTCATCTGGCAGCCATGAATCCCAACTCCACACCTACGGATATAGGCCAAAAAAGACCCAAAAGGTCCATGACCCAGAAGGTCTCCCACCTGTGCCCGCCTGGCTTGCTTTCACCTTCTAAGTGGTTTTGCCAAACCTCATCACAGTCACAGCAGAGCTACTATGTGGCCTTTGCATGCTTCCCCCTCGCTTGCCATTTTTCCTGCTGCAAGGCTTATGTGATTTTCCTTATACATCCATTTATCTGATTTTGGGAATTAGTTCTGTTTTTCATATTATATCACTAAGAAAATGGTTTGATAACAGAGCCAAGAATGAGGCAGTTTTAGAAATAATACAGTCTTTACAGACTAATAATGAACAACTAGTTGAAAAAATAATACGATTGAAAAGGTTAACATTAATTTGACAGACAAAATCCAAGCAATGTTGAAGGCTGCTGAGACATTATCTGAAAGAATTTGTGCTGTTGAATTTAACCATCGGAATCTGTTGAAAAGTTATGATAGGTTAATGGTAAGATATCTCTCCAGGAAGGCAATATGCATGCCATCAAAATTATGTCCAAGGATGAGATGTTATTGTTATTGGACAAATTTTATTCCTTGGAATTATCAATGATGGCATTAGAACAGAACACTGGACAGGAGATTTAGACTTTACAAAAGTAAAGAGATTTGAAGATTGAAGAAATTATTAAAACTGATGAGCAGGGAGAAAAGGTACAAGGACAGGATTTAGCCTCATCAGTATGTGTCAGAGTCCGGGATGACTTACCCAGAGTTTTAGCTGCCTATCTGGTAATATACTCTGAGAAGCCATTTGGCACAAAATACCCTAAGGTAGTCAAAGAATATAATGGCAACCTATAGGTATGAGCAATCTAAAAGAAATTAAGCAAGCAATAGTATCCTATGGCCTGCATTCACCATTTGTTAGGGAAATGGTGAAAAAGTGGGCTTCAAGCAATAAGGCTACTCTACACAATTGGCTTCAGGCTTCAGTTAATCTCAGAAGTCCTAGAAAATGAACTCCAGCTGCTATGGAAATATTATTGTCAAGAAGAGGCAAACATTTTAGAACAACAGGGAAAAGTAAAAGGATTTGAGACTTCCCATGATCAAATTCTTGGTGAGGGTCATTACTCCGATCCTCAGGACCAGGCTGTCTACGACAAACACACCTTGTCCCTATGCAGCACAGTAGCTTTAAATGCTTGGGACAGGATTCAGGAACTAGGAAAGAGAGTTGAGTCATATTTTAGGGTTAAACAGGGTCAGAGAGAACCCTTTAGTGACTTTTTACAAAGATTAACAAAGGCTGCACAAGTAGGAGTAGCAGACCAAGAAGCTAGATGTGTACTAATTGAATCTCTGGCTTTTGAAAATACCAACTTAAAATGCAAAAAGATACTTGGGCCTTTAAAGGTTAGATCAGCAGTAATGGATGAATGGATCCTGAATACAATGAACGTTGAGACATTTGACTATAATACTGAGGTTTGTGTAGGAGAAGCAATTTCCAAAGGTATGAGGAGACATCAAAATGCCAAATGTTTTGATTGTGGTAGAATAGGACATCTGAAAAGAGATTGTAGACAAGGAATTCCTAGGAATAAAGTCTGCTCTGGAAATGACAAAAATAGGCAGTCTCAGCCTTCGGGAATATGTAGGAGGTGTGGCAAAGGTTGACATTGGACCAATGACTGTAGATCGACAAAAGACAGACAAGGCAACCCAATACCATCAGGAAACTTCTTGGGGAGCCTGCACAAATAAAGACAGACAATGGTCCAGCGTATGTGTCTAAGAAAGTGAAAGTTTTTTTGCTTATTATAGTATAAAACATATTACAGGTATACCAAAGAACCCTACAAGTCAGGCAGTTATGAAAAGATCAGATAAAACTATAAAGAACATGTTAAATAAACAGAAAGGATAGAAAATACCTACAGAAATAGATTACATAATGCTTTATTAACATTGAATTTTCTTAATGCTAGTGAGAAAGGAACAATGGCAGCAGAGAGACATTGGATAATAGAAAAGACTTTTGAATTAAATCATCTGGTGTATGTATTTCAAGGATGTGTTGACCTCAGAATGAAAACCAGGAGATGTGTTACGTTGGGGAAGGGGTTTTGCTCTTGTTTCCACAGGAGAAGGCAAGCTACGATAACATCAAAATTAATAAACATTCGATCTGAAAAGGAGAAACCCCTTGAGACAGATAAATGACAGCTCATCCACAGAGGTGACAATCATATAGGTGGTAAGGAAACCTCATAGGGGTTGGGGCAGGGTTATGTTCTTGTCTTTCCAGGAAAATACACATCTTCAAAAAGTCATGAGACCTTGGACATTTGGATGCCTAAAGAGGAAAATGACTTATGAGGACAGGTCATTTGCAGGGAAAATTTCATATATACATTCTCTGTTAAATATTTAATACCCAGTAGAAATATAACTCACTTAAAAATCAAAGCTGGCTTTGGAGTTGGACAATGGCTATCCTTCTCTAAATCCAAGCATGTTGTTAAAAGAAAAATTCATAGTTTCTGTCTCATGTCAGGAGTCATCTGATATGAGACAGAAAGAAGAAAGATCTTAAAAAAATTTTACTTTTCTCCATACCTATTTTGTCTATATCATATCTTTTGTTGAATATATATCTATAAGAATAATGTTTAAGTTTTCCACAATGAACAGTAGATTTTCTGCAGTAATCTTTGAAGTTTCCAGGAAGAAGATGGGGCTCCACAACAATGACTTCCCCTAGTTGATATGACATCATGATGCTGATAGTGCTACTTTAAGACTGGTTTTGGGTACCAGCTGCTCAAGATGGTTTTAACTTGGTTATCTGAAATAGTGTCTTTTTGCAACGTTCTGATCAGAACTCCAAATAGGAACCTCAGAAAAACCCTATCAACTATTTGGGGACTATTTGCAGTTATACCAAACAGTAATCTTGAAACTTAATTATCATTTTACTTTTACAGAATCCCATAGAAAGAACATTAACCCCATGACAACTGGAAATAATTCTAGAAGACAACATCTCCTCTTCCAACAAAGTTTGTCCTCAGAGTTAGGGACATCAATTAGGGGTTGATTATAACTGGTATAGGGTTTGGGGTTGGGGTAGAAATTATGTAGGCTCAGGGATCCCTTTGGAAAAAAAGAGATATTGGATGGGATAATAGGCAGATTAGTGTGAGCTTATTCACACTAATAGTGAGTAATAGTGAATACTTGTGAGCTATTATTTATAGGCAATTTACATTGGTATAGATTCTTGTATATTGAAACAAGTTCAAATTATATTTGTTATATTGAATATATTCCTATTTCTGTTTACAATATTTGCACATCTATGCAAAGTTATTTTGTCAGACTGTATGCATACATGTTTCTACCTCTGTTTCAACATTTTGTATATTGATACAATTTTAGGATATATTTATCATATTGCATTATACATTTCTACCTCTGATCAAGATACTTGTATGCTGTTTACATTTTGAGGTCATTGTCCTCAACTGCCGCACAGTTGTTTAAAAATTGTTTAATATTCTAATATGAAGTCTTAGTCTTTAAGTTATACAGGTATTAAGTATTATAGGTCAATAGTCATCCATATTTGTCATACTTATAGTTAGACTAATCAGGTTCTTTAGATACATAGAGATTGAATTATGCATAAATAGGCAATCTTCAACCACTTCAAAGAGCTGTAGAACATGGCATTTAAATAACTTAGGGTTCTGTTGATGTGAGACACGATTGCTCCTGGTAGCACCGATCTATTCCTGAGAGAATGTTGAGCACCAAAGACATTGTATCTGGAGCTTGTTTCTTCTTGGCAAAATTGGCCTTTGGGCAAGGAACCATCCATGCCTCGACCACTGCCAGAATGCATGATGTCTGGACAGGACAAGCAGGATACAAGAAAAAAGACTGCCAAAACTTGCCAAGACAGGGTAAGACAATTCTGAAAATTTTCCTGCCTCGGAAAATGGTCTGTTAGTTACTCTAGGCCTTAGCCAAAGTTGGTGCCTCAACATTGCAAATGAGACTTTGGGTGACTGCCCAGGTAGCAGTTGTCTCTGTCACATCTACTGCACATTTTGGAAGCTGTTTGGTTGCACTTCCTGCTTACTCAAGTAATACTATATCCCTTCCCAGGCCTTTGATGGGGCTGAAGATTAGATAGTCGTAGTTACTTTCCTCTTATGATTTAGCCAAGCCATTTCCTATACAAGACTTAGACTCCTTAGGATAGAATGATTATTGAAATATTTAGCATATGTTCCTTGCTTAATATTGTTTATGCTGGTTGTAATCCTAATTTTTATACTTGATATTTGTTCTTATTATATATAGTTTTGTATTAGGCTTAGAACTCTTTTATTTAAACAAAAGGGGAGGTGCTGGAGGAATTCCTTCAGCAGTAGTCTTTAAGATACCAGCCTAGCCCTGCGGTGGTGGCGCACGCCTTTAATCCCAGCACTCGGGAGGCAGAGGCAGGCGGATCTCTGTGAGCTCGAGGCCAGCCTGGTCTACAAGAGCTAGTTCCAGGACAGGAACCAAAAGCTACGGAGAAACCCTGTCTCGAAAAATCAAAAAAAAAAAAAAAAAAAAAAAAAAGAAGAAGATACCAGCCTACTTGTGCGTGGTCTATTATACTATAAATGCTGATGTAAAGTGCATGCTTGCTCGCTCTCTCCTGGCTTCTGGATTCGGTTCTTATTCCCTGTTTGTGCAGAGGACTGATATCTGTGAATCTACTCCTAAATAAATAACCCTTTATTATATGTAATTATGAGCTAGTGTGGGATTATTTTGTAACTTCCATCTTTAACCATTCTGATGAAGAAACCTGACTACAGGTAAAGGTGTAACTAACTGGGGACTCAATATCTGTGATTAGTGTTTGATGTAGGCAGGATTGTGCAACTGAGCCCTTAATGTGTGCTGAGTCTATACTAACTCCAGGCAGAGCTGTGGTTCTCAACCTTCCCAGTGCAGCGATCCTTTAATACAGTTCCTTATGTTGCAGTTACCCCCTCAACCATAAAATTATTTTGTTACTACTTTATAACTGTAATTTTGCTACTGTTATGAATCGTAAATATCTGATATGTGACTCCTTTAAGGGTCATGATCCATAGGTTGAGAACCACTGAAGTAGAAAAAAATAGTTGATAGAATCCAGAGATTTAGAGAATTGGTGGTCCTAAAGGCCCTGCTTCAGGCTGGAGAGACGACTCTGTGGTTAAGAGCTCTGGCTGCTCTCCCAAAGAACCCAGGTTCATTTTCTAGCATCCACATGGTGGCTCACAACTGTCTGGAAACTCCATTTCCAGGTGGTCCAGCACCTTCTTCTCACTTCTGAGGGCACCAGGCATGCATGAGACACACAAATATGCAGGCAAA
Source organism: Microtus oregoni (assembly GCF_018167655.1). Lineage (NCBI taxonomy): Eukaryota > Metazoa > Chordata > Mammalia > Rodentia > Cricetidae > Microtus > Microtus oregoni. The sequence continues at coordinate 49,096,512 of NW_024543071.1, read as the reverse complement.
CACTCGTAAAGTACAAATAAAAAACCACAACAAAACAAACAACTCCCCCCCCCCAAATAAAACACCCAAACAAAACCCTGCTAAATGTTAAAGGGCCAGAGTGTTCTATGAATGTGGAAAAGGAAACACAGTTTGGGTTTCCTACATATTTTTCCAATGATTTATACAGAACATTGAAACTTGATACATACTTTGAAGCACACAAAATTTTATTCATAACCAAATATATTTAAAAATTTTAGACAAGAACCAAAAAGAAAAAATTTAGGTAATATTCTTTAAGCTATGATAGGAAACACATGCTTTGTTACAACAACAAAAATGGCTAAGTTGTGCTTCTACAAAATGAAGACCATGCACTCGATGCAGGGCTCTTTCTGGAGAAGGTCCTCCCGCACCAAGGGGAATGGAAGAGGAGGTGACAGTGGTGGGCTGATGCCAGCACGGGCTTAGGTGCAGTTCGTATTTTCATTTTAAACTCTAGAAACCACAAGGTGGGGCTGGCAAGCAAACCCGGATTTTACCGCGGCATCGTGGCAGCCCGCAGGTTGTTAAGGGCAACGGCCATTGTTTCAGCTAACTCTCCAGGTCATTCTGCTCCAGTTAACAGTGGAGTCGTCAGGCTTGACAAACGGGCAGTGCTTTAAGTGATTCACTAAACAAATCAAGAAGCCACTATCTCATAACCAGTCTTTTCTACCTTATTCTACTCTACACTCTTTGAAAGACATGCACAAAAGACAGAAGAGACAAAGTCAGAGTGAGGGAGGAACATCTGCTGATCACATTCATATGTCTGATGAGAGATTTATAGCTCAAATATAAAAAGAATCCCCAGAACTCTTCAGGAGGAAAATAACCCAATAAAAACATACAGAGGGCTTGAATGAATAGATACTTCACATACAAAAAACGTTTAACAATTACCATTTTAGGGTATGCAAATGAGCACTACAACACATATTTACTTTGACTGTCAGGCTGGCTAAAGTTAAAATAAAAAATAAAAAAAACCCAACAGTCCACTGGAGTGTTTGTGTGTTCCTGGAAACAGAAGAAGACATTAACAACCACAACGTTTGCAAGTTCCAAATAAAGCTATGCACACTCTTGTCAAATGAGACCACAACCTCTCTTGAATGGCCAAGAAGTAAAACTTGAGTTTATGTGCAAATGCTCTCCTTGTGTTTACAGTGATTTAATTTAAGGTGCCTCCAGGTGGACCATGTTCAGCTGGCAAACAGCTATACAAGTGGTGGTATATTTACTGGGGTAGGGGTAGGGTCCAATCTTTTGATACTATAATACTTATTTCCGAAGTTCACACTCAAGAGCCACATAACTTGAGTTAATAAAAATGTAGAAATTCAGGTTTTAAGCAAGTTAATGGTTCTGTATTGGGCTCTCCTTGGCTGTGATGCACTTACTAGATATCGGAATGCTGTTAGCTATAAAAGGACGACATCATGGATCCCTGTGGCTCTGGAGATCATTAACACATCACGGTAAGCGGAACTCAGATGCAACAACTTACCATGTCACAAGATTTCATTGTGACACTGTGGCAAAAACCACAGGTGCAGGAAATAGTTGCTAGCAGGGTATATGGCTGCATGAAGTACATAATCCAAGGGATGTGGACAATGGGACTTTCTGATCTTCATTGTGGCAGTGGTTAGCATACTATCTTTGGCAGGCAAAACTATCCCTTAGGAACGGAGATTTTGTTGCATGTAAATACATGAGATTAAAACATTAAAAGTGTAAGGCACTCTGATAGTGGCTTCTGAACTTGGTGACACTTCACAATCACTTGGAGGTTTCAAAATAAGGGCAAGAAAGTCAATTTCTAGCCCCTTTTCCTAAACAGTTTCTTCTAAAAATTTTAGGTGCTTCAAATAAAATTTTGTGTGCTTCAAAGTGTGTATCAAGTTTCAATGTTCTAGCCACCTAATATGCAGCAGGATTTTGCTTTGTTTTCTGTTCTGTTGTGTTTTTTTTAAATTTATATTTTATGTGTATGAGTGTTTGCCTGCATGTATATTTGTATGTCTCAAGCATGCCTGGTCTTTCTTGCAAGTAGACACAGCTTAGAATGACCCTCACAGGCATGGCTGTGGCCCACCCTGCTGGCACACTGACTGACAAGCAGCTATAAATTCTGTCTCCACCCTAAAGTGGCTCCCTTAACTAAGAATTGTGGTTCCGTGCTCCCCTATCCACCTTTCCTTTATTCCAATTCTCCTGTTTCCCCAGGTCCCCCCTCCTTCCCTTCTACCTTTTCTCTCCCCATCTCCCCTTACCCCCATCCCACCCCACCCCCAAGATCCCATTTTCTCCCCGGAAATTTGGTCTACTTCCCTTAGCCAAGAGGATAACTATATGTTTTTCCTTGGGTTCACATTCTTACTTGGCTTCTTTAGGTTCACCTATTGTAGACTCCGTGGTCCTTATTTATGGCTAGAAACCAATTATGAGTGAGTACATCCCATGTTCATCTTTTTGGGTCTGGGACACCTCACTCAGGATAGTGTTTTCTATTTCCATCCATTTGCATGCAAAATTCGAGAAGTCATTGTTTTTTACCGCAGCGTAGTACTCTAGCGTGTATATATTCCATACTTTCTTCATCCATTCTTCCATTGAAGGGCATCTAGGTTGTTTCCAGGTTCTGGCTATTACAAATAATACTGCTATGAACATAGTTGAACAAATGACCCTAGAGGGGCTCCCTAGTGCCCAAGATGAGGTTCCCAGTTAGTTCCTTGGGCAGCTGAGGATTGGGAACCTGAAATGACCCTATCCTAGAGCAATACTGACGAATATCTTGCATATCATCATAGAATCTAGGTCCCAAGGAGGAGCAGAAGGAGGGAGAACATGAGCAAAGAATTCGGGACCACGAGGCGTGCATCCACCCACTGAGACAGTGGAGCTGATCTACGGGGAGCTCACCAAGGCCAGCTGGACTGTGACCGAAAAAGCATGGGATAAAACCGGACTCTCTGAACATGGCGAACAATGAGGGCTGATGAGACACCAAGGACAATGGCAGGGGGTTTTGATCCTACTTAATGTGCTGGCTTTGTGGGAGCCTAGCCAGTTTGGATGTTCACCTTCCTAGATATGGACGGAGGGGGGAGGACCTAGGACTTACCACAGGGCAGGGAACCCGGACTGCTCTGTGGACTGGAGAGGGAGGGGGGGGGAGAGGAGTGGGGGGAGGGGGAGAAGGGTGGGAGGAGGGGGAGAAGGGTGGGAGGAGGGGGAGAAGGGTGGGAGGAGGGGAAGGGAAATGGGAGGCTGGGAGGAGGTGGAAACTTGTTTTTTGTTTTTGTTTTTTTTTCTTCTTTTCGCAATAAAAAAAAAAGAACAAAAAAAAAATAAAGTTATTTGCCAAAAAAAAAAAAAAATTTTGTCTCCAGAAACTTCTGTGAAAGTGCACTGTAATGTCTCAATCTATAGATAGGCGGATCGACCTATGGCATTTTTCATTAAGAGTCAGAGCATCCAACAGAGTCAAGGCACAGAGCAAACACTCCGTACATACGTGGTGACTAACTGATGATTAATTGGTTATGCTATCCTGAAATTTTTTCCCATGACAGATGGTGTATGAGTGGTGCAGTTCTAAGAAGTATTTTAATCTTAAGATCTTAGATTTTCTATTTTAAGACAAAAGAAATAAATGTCTTCCCAGTAAGCTAATCTTTCTGGGTCTGAAGGGTTCTGAGAGATGAGCAAAATATTTCGGCTTACATCACAGCACTACAGTGCCGACTGCGTGAGTTAATCTGAATTTTTTTTTGTTTTTATTTTTTTGAGACAGGGTTTCTCTGTGGTTTTGGAGCCTGTCCTGGAACTAGCTCTTGTAGACCAGGCTGGTCTCGAATTAATCTGAATTTTTTAGAACATACTCCTACCTACCTGGGATGTGCAGAGACACTAATTGTGATGATTATTACCCTAGAACATGGCCAAACACAAAATAATTCATTCTGATTGCATTTATATGAGTTTTTAGGAAACAAAGAGCTACTTTACTCTGACAAAAGTAAGTCAACAGGCTGAAGCTGGCGACAAAGAGGGGAGAGACTCCAAGGGGGCAGGAAAGAGCTCTGGGATGTCCTACATCCTCAGCACTTCACTTCTGACAGAGATGTGTGAGCTCCCTCCCCATGTCAGTGCTCTGGCAGACACTGACGACCTGATACTAGCCACCTGAAGGGCCTGACCTCACAGGTTAGGGGTTTAGTCCCCCAAGATTCCTTCCTTCCTTCAGATGCTGATTCTAAGCAGTAGATTAATCCGCAACTTCTGCCAGATGACTGTGAGCCTTAATTTTCTAGAGCAGTTCACAGGACTCAGTCAGACATATTACCAGCATGTTATATAAAGGAGCAGTCAAGAAGCAAGATGAAGACACACACACATACCAGGTCAGGAAGGGTGCTAGGTGCTAGGCCTACTTTAGCTGTGAAGTTGGGTCTGGAGGAGTACCAGATGCAGGGTTTACTTTTGGTGCGGAGTTGGGACTGGCACATGGCCATACTCACCAACTTGGAAGTTCTCCCAACTCCCAAATTCAGGGATGCTTTTTGGATTGCTTTGGAGGGGGCCCTTTTCTCTTTCCCAGAGGATAAAGGGGGCTGCAAACCCCAAGCTTCCACTTATGGCTTAGTCTGTTAAAAAAAAACAACAACAACAAACCCCTCTCCACCTAGAGACATATCCAAAGTCAATTTACTAGTTAAAAAGATAATTAGGGACTTTGTTATTTATTAGGGACCAGATATTATAATAAAGAACTCTCCCAGAATATCTGTTTCAGGATTTCTGAGCCTAAAAGGGGAAGGTAGAGAACACACACACACACACACACACACACACACACACACTTTTTAAAATCAAAATGGCCACATTTTCACAAAAATAAAAAGTCTACATCTGTAACCCCAGCACTTGAATTTGAGGCTATGGAGGGTTACCCAGTAACATGCTTTGTTTTTGGTATTGAATTCTTGGGGATCAGGTTAAATAAAAGGTGAATTAATAGATTAAAAATTCTAAAAACATGTTGCTTACTGCTGAATGAATAAATTCAATATTGCATCTTGTCCTAGCATACTGTTTGACTACAAAGCCAGCCAGACTCAGCGATACTGCATCTATTTGGGAAGGAGCTTGCTCCGATTTGGCATTATTCACTAGGCAAAGCGCAGTTTACCTGCGTTGAACTCCGGGTCGTTTTCCAGGACAGTCACGGCTCCTTCCACAGCATCAACCGCGCTCCCTCCGGCCTTGAGGATTTTGTAGCCCTCGGTGGCTGCCTTGGCTATGCCTTCGCGCACCCGCTCTTTCCGGTCGGCCGAGATGTTGCTGGCTCCGCCACCATGGACTACCACCACGAGACTCACGTCGATGGAGCCTAGGCATCAGGAGGAGGCAAGCGTCATTTCAAACCGGTCCAAAAGAACCGACCTGAGTGAGCGGTGACAGTCAGTTCAGTTTTTTTTAGATTGTGAAGAGGGAGGGTCAGCTCGGCGTGAGTTATGCACGAAAAGCCCGAAGCGACCCCTGGCCCCAACAATTCTCCCATACTCGCGCACTCCGACCCCAGGGTATGGTCTGGGCATCTGTGGCTCAGAATGCTGGGGTTCAGGACTCTGAGCCCGCGCCTGTGCCACAGCTCTGACCCTCAGCCTCAGTTTTCCCGAAGATCACCAGTCTCCATCCCCTGTTGGGCCGCCGGTACGCAGGACGCGTGTATCACAGCTCCAGCTCTCCCAGGCTTCTCTGTGCCTCAGTGTCTCCAGGGTAGATGCTCCCTGTTCGGGTTCCCTCCGCCCAGGGGTCCGGGGCAGCCTGAGGACTGGACCTTCCCACGTCCTTCGGACCTGAGCTCCTGCCTTTGGTAAATCCTACATTTTCGTTCTTGGTCACTCTCCCGTACCTCGGGCTGGCGCAGCCATGGAGCCGCGGGCGCACGGAACACTCTCTCGGTGCGGGGCGGTCGCCAGGATGTCAGGCTGGCCAAGCCACCAGGCAGCAAACTGCTGGGCCACCGCAACCGCTCCGCTGGCAACGGTTCCACGCCTGCGCACGAGGGTGAGGCCAAGGAGCCACAGAGTTACCGTAAAGCCCTGTGGTCCCTTCCGATGCGCACTAGCCTCCTCCCGGAGTTCCAGATCCACCCAGCAATACTGCTCTTCTACTCACTAGCAGCACGCGGGACCCTCTGTTTCCTGTGCCTTACAATTATTGCACGCTCTTAAGTCTTGCTAGCTAGTATTCTAAATTAAAGTCTCTTCCCTTTAAGTGCACCCGTTCTAATCTTTCGTGAAGAGCAAAATATAAAGTATACAACCGTCAGTAACTCGCCTGGTTCTGTGCATTAGATGCTTCAAGAAGCTGAAAAACACACTCACTTCCTCCTTCAAGCCTCAGGATTCCAGTTCTAAATCCCTTCATTTCCCAGTGCCCTTATTTTGTTGATGTTTGTCTTTTTTCCCTGCCGCCAGCATTCCCCAAATTTGTTATGAAAGACCCCCGTCCAGCTTGCTAAGCAGCTTAGCACCAGATGAAAGACCCCCCACCCCCCAGCTTGTTAAACAACTTAGCACCGGTAATGCCATTTTACAAGGCTTGCACTGAATATTCAGGGTTTGAACAAAGGGCAGTTTAGAAGCTGCCAAAACGAGATAGAGACACCTGTGGCTGGGCCGGGGAAGGAACGGGGAATGTGGCTGGGCCTCGTCTGTCCCAGGCGGGGAGGAACGGTGAATACCGAGAAAGACACCTTGTCTGCCCTAGATAAGAGCCAAGACAGCCCATATCTGAATTCTCGGGAACTAGGAACCTTGTCCCGACCTGAACTCGACCACATTCAAACTAACCAATAAAAACCCTGTAACTACGCTTCTCGCTTCTGTACCGCACTTTTTGCTCCCCAAAACATATATAAACCCATTACCCCGACCTGGAGGCACACAAGTCCTCCGAGAGACTTTGTCGCCCCAGGTACCTGTGTATCTGAATAAACCTCTTGCTGTTTGCATCCGTACAAAAAGACACTCTTGGAGGGTCTTTCAGTTACAGCACGGGGAGAAGACCAAAAACCTTGTATTCACCAAGCTGATTCTAGATTCTAGTTTTGTCCTTCTAATAGTCAAAGTGAAAGACCCTACAGACCCCCTCCTCAAAACCCGCAGCTAGCATGCTCCCGGGGGAACGTCCTGTTTGTCTTAAACAAATCTCCGGATCAGCAGCCAGCCTGCTCCCGTTAGAACATCCCAGGTGCCTGGGAGAACAGGAGATAGAGATAGGAAGAGTGCAAGGCAAGATGTCAATAAGATAGGATGTCAACAAAGCAGGTTAGCTATAAGATAGGAACAGGATGATTGTTGCTGAGAGAGGAAACCTTTCATGCCCCCCCCCCCCCCCCCCCCCCCGCCGCATTCCGATAACCACGCTTTTGCTTCTATAAACTTGCTTCTTGCTGACACCCATGCTGAGAGGGGAAACCATTCATGCCCCCGCCTCATTCCGGTCGATCGATAACCACGCTTTTGCTTCTGTAAACTTGCTTTTTGCTCTTCCCTATAAAAAGCCCGCCCTCCAGTTGGCAGGTGCGCAAATCTTCCGAGAGATCTTGCTGCCCACAGGTACCTGTGTCTACTCAATAAACCTCTTGCGATTTGCATCCGTGCAGTCTCGGCCTGTTACTTGGCGTTGGGGAGGTCTCCTCCCGAAAAGAGGTCCTCGTCGAGGGTCTTTCAAAAGGAGCGAGAACAGATCAGCCGGGGCGGCAACTACAAATTATGCATGGGAAGAACACCTTCTTTACAATGTGAAGCAATTTTATTTGAATGAGTTCATTTTTTCATAATTTTTAAATAGCAGTTTTAGGAATATTTTATTTTCATTATCAGTCTGATTTGTACATTTACTAACTAGATGAATTGATGTCAAAGATAGTCTTTCACTTTGCAAGCCTTTCTTCCTTCAAGCCGGGGCAGCACAGGCTCATGTGTTACAGAGAGACTAAATATATACTAATACAAGGGTTGCCTTTCTGTAAGAATTCCCAATCATTAGTTCTGCAGTCCGGAAAAATAAACCACAACCTCAGTAATGATGGCTCCAAATGCTCAGTACAGGGTGGGTAAGTGCCAACTTCCCCGATCGTTTTCCTCGTTCCCATCTCACCACTAATTAGAGAAAAACTGTATTGGTTTCTTCTAACCATCACAAAGGGCAATCCCTCCCAGTTAGTCTACCCCTGGTTTCCCTAAGCCAACAGCACCCAAACAGGACACACCAAGCCTTCTTGATACCCCCGGGAGACTCTTGCCTGCTTTTGAGTCTCTGTCAAAGCAAGTGGTTGGTTGATTACTTTGCGATAGCAAGCTCTAAGTAGCTTTGCCTTGTTCTTATTGGGGGTGGGTTTAATTTACTGCTACAGAAATAGAGATCCTTATGCAAAAGAGACGCTGGAGAAGGGACCAGCCTTTAATTCTAGAAACCAGAGTGTCAGGCCTAGTCAAACTCTGGCCTTTCCCTCGGTTGCCTACCTACCTCCTTCTACGGTGTACTTTGCTGTTGGCTAGTGATGGCTTCATTTCATTCTCTTTGAGGGTTGTAAAGTCAGACTGTAACACTCTAAGAGTAGCTTTGCTACAGAGATGACTTTGAATTTGCTCTAATTAGAAAGAAATTGAAGTGATTTCATGTATTACAGTCTGGTCTCAAACTCACTATGTCATTGAAGCTTGCCTTGAATTCCTGACTCTCCTGTCTCGACCTCCTGAGTGCGGGGATTATAGATCTGCAAGTTATCTGACTTCATACATGCACCGTGGCATGTGTGTCCAAATTACTCCCCTCCAATAAATTACCACCTCCTCAATCAATCAATAATTGTAAAAACAATTTAAAAAAACCCATAAAACCCTCATGAAGTTCTAAGTAAGTTTATGATTTATAGCTGTCCTTGGCCCCACGTTGGAAGAAGGGGGCTGCTTGTTGGTTCCCGGCTGCTCAACCCTGAAATAATCACACAGAAACTTTATTAATTAAATCATTGGCTTGGCCCATTAGCTCTAGCTTCTTATTGGCTAACTTTTACATATTAATTTAAATCATTTCTAGGAATCTGTGTATCACCACATGGCTGTGGTTTATGGGGTAAAGTTTCCAGCATCTGTTTCCTGTGGCTCCATGGTTTCTCTCTGACTCTGCCCTTCTTTCTTCCAGCATAACAGCCTAGCTTTCCCCTCCTAGTTCTGTTCTTCCTTGCCATAGGCGCAAAGCAGTTCTTTATCCATTATCCAATAAAAGCAACACATAGACAGAAGGACCTCCCACCCCAGCCCCATATGGGTCATGGATTAACATGCTTGCTAGGAAGTAGGGTTTAGCTGGCAGAAAAATATCATTAGGAGTAGGCCTTTGAAGATTATAGCAGACTCCATGGGTCTGCTATATATACATGGATGTTTGCTTGCTGGTCTGCTATGACCTATAGCAGGGCGGAATATAGCCGGGCTGGAAGAACTATCTGGAGAGAGTAGGCAGACTCAGGGAGATGCCATGTAGGTGCCAAAGGAGACAGATGCAAGAGTTACTTAATAAGAGGCCTAAACTATTGGCTAAGCAGTGCTGTAATTAATATAGTTTCTGTGTGATTATTTTGAGTTTGGGCGGCTGAGAACCAATGAGCAGTCTCCGCCTACATCCTGGTGTGATGCTTGCTGTTTTTGATGGCAGCCATGGGAATGAGCCTGCTACATTAGAACAAGCCTCAGTATTTCCTAGTCCAGATCTGACAATTTCACCAAGAAGCCAGTGGCTTATGGAGTTAGTTTCAGGATCAACTCTTTCAATTTGGGCTAGCATTTGTAACAGTATAATTAGCCCTCTTATTTCAGAGATATTTTGGTTTTAAAAAAAACTTTGATTTATCACAACCTTAATTAGGTCTCTCTGGGAAGATGTTGCCAACTGTCAGCCCTGACCCTGGTTTCTCCTCACAGTGAGAAGAAGGGGAACCTATATGATGGAGCTGGAGCCTAAGTCTGTGATTTCAGACATTGGCATGAGAATTACTTGGAGGCAGCATGCAACTTTCTGGGTCCCACCCTCAGCATTTCCTGTTCAGCAGATCTTTGTAAACACATTTAATCCGAGGCTGGCCTAGTTTTCCTCGTGGGATCCAGAGTAAACCAGAGGGAATGTGAGTCCTTTTAACTTTCCTCTTTCCATTCAAGTGCTTGATGAATGATGAATGAGTTTCGTTTGTTTCTTAAACACTGGGTATTGGACTGCTCAATTCAGCCCATCGGTGGGTAGGCTAGGGAGATTTGCAAGCAGACCAGGAATAAATAAAATCAGTGCCCAGAAGTAAGTTTGCAGACCTGATAGGTGTTCCCGAGGGAGAGGCTGCTCCAAGGATATTTTTTTGGGGAGGTTGTGACTTCTGTTGAACTTGTCTGTGTCACACACTGGGCCTAGAGCAGCTAATGAACAGAACCTTAACAGTTCCCTTGGTACTGTGAACGGAAGTTTTCATAAAGAAGCCATGTGTTTACAAAGGCTCATTAGAACTTCCAGGACCGTGGAGAAGCTGGCAATTTGTAGATCCAGAGCTTAAATTACAGATTATCTTAGCCTGTCTTTAGCTCCTTTGATATCTGCTCATTGCCATCTCTGCGTCTAGCCTAACACCCTGTGACTGTTAGGTAAGAAATGGAATACACAAACGGACCCCTGGCTCCCACAGACCAAAGCTAAGGATGTCATCAGATAGTACTTGAGACCTATGGAAGACATTCCTGCTTTGTTATAAATGGTCCACCTGATGTAGCCACTAATGTATCTGAAAAGTATGGTTATGCCTCTCCTTGTTTTGTTACTACAAAGTCATGAGACTTTCCATGTTGGAATATGGAATTTGGGGTAGCCTAAATCTGTGTTCCTGGGACCCATCACTATTTATTTCCCCCATTTTGAGATAAGAACTGTGTTCTTGTGTTGATGGTACCACTAAGTTGAATGCAGTGCTCAGTTGTCAAGATTTTAATGAATGTTTGCTGGTTAAAGAACACACAGTTCGGAACCCTCAAACAAAACGGATAAACAAGCAAACACCTCTCCCCATTAATTCCCAGAAGTCTGGGGCGAGGACTCTTAGGATGAGTGAAGCTGAGGTAATTCAGATATTTGTGAGTTGGCCAATGAGTATGACTTGTTTCCATGGCAGAGAGTGAACACTGAATTTCCATGGACATGTTAGGAATTCATGCTCCTGGCGGGGTCACGGCAAGGCTGGGGCATAGCAGAGTAGAAACAGGTCCACAATAGCAATTTAAAAATTTTTTAAATAGGAGTTTAAGATTTAGCTCAGTGGTAGAGCACTTGCCTAGCAAGTGTGAGGCCCTGGCTTCAGTCCTCAGCTTTGAAAAAAAAAAAAAAAAGACAACATAAAATAGCCAGGCAGGCATGGTGGCACACAGATGACAACTGCACCCCTCAGAAATGAACCCTAAGAATCTGAACCTTAGACCTGCTTGGGGAGAAGGTGCTGCTAGACCCTGAGCATCTTTTCTCTGTTCATGGTCATTTGATATTTTCCTGCCTGCTGCCAAACTGCCCAGAGTACAGAGTTGAGAGCCCGCAAACCCAGTGACAGGTGCAGATGGGAGTCTTGGGAAGGAGGATGCTACCCATTTTCTTTCCTCTCTGGGCATGGTTGCGTTGGTTCATAGCATTGGTGGGTATGCTTTTGTTACTATAATGAAATTAGAAGGATCCCAAGATCATCTGGGGTGTTGACATGGCTTCAAGAACAGAGGCAGCCAGGAGTCCCATCTCTTAGCTTGCTGACCGTGTGTAATACTTTGGTAACGGATAGCTGGGAGCTTAGAGTTATTAGGCTTTAATCTTTGCAAACAAGGGCCACATGATTGATAGAGCAATAGATTATCAGTAATTGGGGGGCTCAGGATGGTGAAATACTGATCAAATTCATTCTTCCTTATCCACCTTCACCCTTCCCATCTCTAGTTACATTTATCTTCACATTGCTTCTTTTTTCCTTTTAGCTTCTTTGTGTGATAGAGAACAGGCAGTATTGCTTTTATTTAGTTATGAAGTTTCCTGTGTCTGGATTATGTCACTTAACACAACGTCCTATGGAACCGTTTATTTTTCTGTAAAGGACACGATTTCACCCTTTTTTGGGGCTTTCTTTTTTCTTTTTTAATTAATTTTTTTTACATACCTATCCCAGTCCTACTCCTTCCTCCTATATCTAGGCTGAGCAAGGTATCTCTCCAAAGAGCATGGGTTTCAAAAAGCCAAGTTCAAGCACTAGGGATAAGTCCTGGTCCCAATGCCAGTGGCCCCACAGACTGCCCAAGCCACACAACTGTCACCCATATTCAGAGTCTCTAGTTTGGTCCTATGCAGGTTCCCTCGCTATCAGTCCAGAGTCAGTGAGCTCCCATTAGCTCAGGTCAGCAGCTTCTGTGGGCATCCCCATCATGGTCTGAACCTCTTTGCTCATGTTATTGCTCATTTCTCTCTGGACTGGTCTCTGGAAGCTTGGTCCAGTGCTTAGCTGTGGTTCTCTGCATCTGCTTCCATCAATCGTTATATGAAGGCTCTATGATGACAATTAAGGTAGTCATCAATCTGATTACAGGGAAAGGCCAGTTAGGCACCCTCTCCACTGGAGCTTATGGTCTTACCGGGGGTCATCCTTGTGGACTCTTGGGAATTTCCCTGGTGCCAGGTTTCATGCTATCCCCATAATGGCTCCCACAATCAAGATATCTCTTTCCTCGTTCTTCCTCTCTGTCCTTTCCCCATATCAACCATCTTCTTTCCTCATGTTCTCCTTCTCCCTCCCTTCTCTCCTCTCCCTTTACTTCTACCCTCCCCTCCAAATTCCCAATTTTCTCAGGAATTCTTGTCTATTTCCCCTTCCCACTTAGGGCTCTCCTTGTTACCTAGCTTTCCTGGGGTCAAGGACTATAGGCTGGTTGTCCTTTGCTTTACATCTAATATCTACTTATGAGTGAGTATATACTGTGTTTGTCTTTCTGGGTCTGGGTTACCTCACTCAGGATGGTTTTTTCTAATTCTATCCATTTGCATGCAAATTTCAAGATGTCTTTTTTTTTAACTGCTGAGTAGTACTCCATTGTGTAAATGTACCACATTTTCTTTATCTGTTCTTTGGTTGAGGGGCATCTAGATTGTTTCCAGGTTCTGGCTATTACAAATAATGCTGCTATGAACATGGTTGAGCAAATGGCCTTGTGGTATGAGAGTACATCCTTTGGAAATATTCCCAAAAGTGGTATTGCTGTGTCTTGCAGTAAGTAGATTGATACCCAATTTTCTGAGAAACCGCCATACTGATTTCCAAAGTGACTGTACAGTTTGCATTCCCACCAGCAATGCAGGAGAGTTCCCCTTACTACTCATCCTGTCCAGCATAAGCTATCATTAGTGTTTTTTATCCTAGCCATTCTGACTGGTATAAGATGGTATCTCAGAGTCATTTTGATTTGCATTTCCCTGATGGCTAAGGATGTTGAGCAATCCGTTAAGTGTCTTTCAGCCATTTGAGATTCTTCTGTTGAGAGATCTCTGTTTAGCTCTGTACCCCAATTTAATTGGATTATTTGGTATTTTAATGTCTAGTTTCTTGAATTCTTTATTTTGGAGATCTGTCCTCTGATATGGAGCTGGTGAAGATATTTTCCCACTCTGTAGGCTGCCATTTTGTCTTATTGACTGTGTTCTTTGCCTTACAGAAGATCCTCAGTTTCAGGAGGTCCCATTTATTAATTGTTGCTCTCTGTATCTATGCTACTGATATTATATTAAGGAAGTGGTTTCCTGTGCCCATGTGTTCAAGGCTTCTTCCCACTTTCTCTTCTATCAGGTTCAGTGTGGCTGGATTTTTATTGAGGGCTTTGGTCCATTTGTACTTGAGTTTTGTGCATGGGGATAGATAGGATCTATTTGCATTCTTGTACACATTGACATATAGTTATGCCAGCACCATTTGTTGAAGATGCTTTTTTTTCCATTGTATAATTTTAGCTTCTTTGTCAAAAATCAGGTGTTCATAGATGTGTGGGTTAATATCAGGGTTTTCAATTTGATTCCATTGGTCCACCTGTCTTGTTTTATGCCAATACCAAGCTGTTTTCATTACTCTAGCTTTATAGTAGACCTTGATGTCAGGGATGGTGATGCTCTTTTCTTGTATAGGATTGTTTTGGCTATCTTAGGTTTTTTATTTTTCCATATGAAGTTGAGTATTGTTCTTTTTCTGTGAAGAATTGTGTTGGGATTTTGATGGGGATTGTATTGAATCTGTAGATTTCTTTTGGTGAGATTGCCATTTTTATTATATTGATCCTACCTATCCAAGAGCATGGGAGATCTTTCCATTTTTGATACCTTCTTCAATGTCTTTTTTTAAAAAAGACTTAAAGTTCTTTTTGTACAGGTCTTTCACTTCTTTGGTTAGCATTACCCCAAGATATTTTATGTTATTTTTGGCTATTGAAAAGGTGATGTTTCTCTTGATTTCTTTCTTATCCCATTTACATTTATATATAGGAGGGCTATTGATTTTTTTTTGGGTTGATCTTGTATCCTGTCACAATCCTGAAGGTGTTTATAAGCTGTTGGAGTTCCTTGGTAGAATTTTTGGGGTCACGTATAAACTATAATATCATCTGCAAATAATGAAAATTTGATTTCTTCCTTTCCAATTTGTATCCCCTTGATTTATTGTCTTATTGTTCTAGTTAGAACTTCGAATACTATATTGAATAAATATGGACAGAGTGGACAACCTTCTCTTACTCCTGATTTTAGTGGAGTCACTTTGAGTTTCTCTCAATTTAATTTGTTGTTAGCTGTAGATTTGCTGTAGATTGCTTTGTTATGTTTAGATATGTTCCTTTTATCCCATATTCCTGATCTCTCCAAGACTTTTATCATGAAGGGGTATTGGATTTTGTCAAAGGCTTTTTTTAAGCATCTAGTGAGATGATCATATGTCTTTAAAAAATTTTATTTATATGGTGAATTACATTGATTGATTTTTGTATGTTGAACCATCCCTTCATCTCTGGAATGAAGCCAACTTGATCATGGTGGATGATTTTTTTTTGCTGTATTCTTGGATTTGGTTTGCCCATATTTTATTGAGTATTTTTGCTTCAATGTTCATGAGGTCTGTGATTCTCTTTTTAGATGAGTCTTTGTGTTGTTTTGGTATCAGGGTAACTATAGCCTCATAAAGAGTTTAGCAATGTTCCTTCTGTTTCTATTGTGTGGAACACTTTGAGGAGTATAGTTATTAGCTCTTCTTTGAAGTTATGGTAGAATTTTGAGTTGAAAGCCTCTGGGCTTTTGTCTTTTTGGTTGGGAGACTTTTAATGATTGCTTTTATTTTCTTAGGGATTATAGGTCTATTTAAGTTGTTCATCTGGTCTTGATTTCATTTTGGTATCCAGAAAATTGTCCATTTCGTTTACATTTTTCAATTTTGAGTAGTACAGGATTTTAAAGTATGAACTAATGAGTCTCTGGATTTCCTCAGTGTCTGTTGGTATGTTCCTCTTTTCATTTCTGATTTTGTTAATTTGGATATTCTCTCTCTGCCCTTTGGTTAGTTTGGATAAGGGTTTGTTTATTTTATTGATTTTGTTTATATGTCTCTGTGCATATGTGTGCAGGCACCATGGAGACCAGAAGAGGTCACTGGTGCTGCAATTACAGGTAGTTGTGGGACATCCAACATGAGTCTAAGAAACGAATTCAGGTCCTCTGTAAGAGTAACAAGGGCTCTTAACTGTTCATTCATCTCTCAAGGAACCTGGTATTCACCAATTGCCTAGGCTGGTAGGCCAGTTAACTCTGGGTTTTTTCTGTCTCTACCTTGCCAGTGCTACAGTTGCCAGTTTTTCAACATCACAAGTAGCTTTATGTGGGTGCTGGGTATTCACATTTAATTCTGTCCCAGCTTGTGCAGCAGACACTCTACTGACTGAGCCAGCTCCCCAGCCCCAGAATTTGTTCTGTATCAGACAGTGGTCTGTATTCTGTCAATTATATTTTAAATAAACACTGATTGGCCAGTAGCCAAGCAGAAAAGTTGCAAAGAGAAACCCTGTTTCGAAAAAGCAAAAAAAGTTGTTATGTTATCAATTATTAATTTCTGCCATGATCTTTATTATTTCCTGATTCATATTGCTTTTCAGTTGTACTTGGTTTTGTATTTGTGTAAATAATTGGGTTATTTATTTGAGGTGTTTTTGATTTTTTTAATGTACACACTCATTGCTGTAATCTTTCCTCTCAAAACATTTTTAGTTGTGTCCAAAACATTCTGGCTCATTGTTCCTTCATTTTAATTTGATTTTATGAATTTTAAAAATGTCTCTTTTGATTGATTTTAGTTTGAAGTCTATTTTGTTAGATATTAGGGTAACTACAACTGCTTGTTTCTTAGGTTCATTTGATTGAAATTTTTTTTCTCAGTGCTTTACTCTGAGGTAATGTCTGTCTTTGAGGTTGAGGTGTGTTTCTTATATGCAGCAGAAGAATGGATCCTGTTTTCATACTCATTCTGTTATCCTGTGTCTTTTTATCAGTGAATCGAGTCTTTTGCTATTAAGAGATATTAATGACTAATTAAAAGTTAATTCACTTTTCAGTGGTAGTGTTTGTGTGTTTCCTTTCTTTGGGGTTTGCTGGTGTGAGGGGTAAGATTATCTGTTGCCTTTGTTTTTGTAAGTGCAGCTAACTTCTTTGGACTGGAGTTTTCCTACTAGTACTTCCTGTAAGTCTGAATTTGTGGATATGTATTGTTTAAATCTGGTTTTGCATTGGAATATCTTGTTTTCTCCATATATGGTGATTGAAAGTTTTGCTGAATATAGTAGTCTAGGCTGGCATCCATGGTCTCTTAATGTCTATAACACATCTGTCCAGGACCTTCTGACTCATGGTTTCCATTGAGAAGTCAAGTGTAATTCTGATAGGTCTGTCTTTATACGTTACTTGGCCTTTTTCCTTTGCAGCTCTTAATATTCTTTCTTTATTCTGTATATTTAGTGTTTTGATGATTGTATGGCAAGGGGACTTTTTTTTCTGGTACAGTCTATTTGGTGTTCTGTAAGCTTCTTATACCTTTATAGGGATATCCTTCTTTAGGTTAGAAAAGTTTTGTTCTATGATTTTGTTTTCTGTGTCTTTGATCTGGAGTTCTCCTTCCATCCTTACTATTCTTAGGTTTGGTCTTTTCACAGTGTCCCAGACTTTTTGGATGCTTTGATTTTAAGGATTTGTTTGATTTAACATTCTCTTTGACTGATGATGTATCTATTTCCTCTACTGTATCTTTAACTCCTGAGATTCTCTCTTCTATCTCTTATAAACTGTTGGTTATGCTTGTATCTGTAGTTCCTGTTCATTTACCATATTTTTCATTTCCAGAATATCCTTGGTTTTTGTTTTCTTTATTGACTATATTTCAGTTTTCAAGTTTTGAACTGTTTGAACTGTCTGCTTCATCTGTTTGATTGTTTTCTTGGTTTTCTTGAAGAGATCTATTAATTTCTCCCATTTTTTTGTTTGTCTTTTCCTCCATTTCTTTAAAGGTTTATCATTTCCTCTTTAAGGTTCTCTAGCATCTTCATGAAGTTATATTTAAGGTGGTTTTCTTCTGCTTCTTCTGGGTTAGAATGTTCAGGTCTTCCTTTTGCAGGCCCACTAGGTTCAGGTGTAGTCATATTGCTCTTTAGGTTGTTGAATGTATTCTTTTTTTTGTTTATTTTATTATTTTTTAGTTGTTGCAAAAAAAATTTCCGCCTCCTCCCCGTTTCCCATTTCCCTCCCCCTCCTCGCACACATCTCCCCCTCACCCCACTCCCCTTCCTCCTCTCCCTCCCCCCCCACTCCATTCCCCTCCCTCTCGAGAATGAAGAGCTGTCCAGATTCCCTGCCCTGCGGGAGGTCCAAGGTCCTCCCACTTCTATCCAGGACCAGGAAGGTGAGCATCCAAACAGGCTAGGCTCCCACAAAGCCAGTTCATGTATTAGGATCGAAACCTAGTGCCATTGTCCTTGGCTTCTCATAAGCCTTCATTGTCTGCCATGTTCAGAGAGTCCAGTCTCATCCCATGCTTATTCAGTCCCAGTCCCGCTGGCCTTGGTGAGCTCCCAATAGATCAGTTCCACTGTCACAGTGGGTGGGTGCACCCCTCGTGGTCCTGAATTCCTTGCTCATGTTCTCCCTCCTTCTGCTCCTCATTTGGATCTTAAGAGCTCAGTCCGGTGCTCCAATTTGGGTCTCTGTCTCTATCTCGGTCCATCGCCAGATGAAGGTTCTAAGGTGATATGCAAGATATTCATCAGTACGGCTATAGGATAGGGTCATTTCAGGTTCCCTCTCCTCAGTTGCTCAAGGTACTAGCTGGGGACATCTCCCTGGACACCTGCGAGCCCCTCTAGAGTCAAGTCTCTTGGCAACCCTAAGATGGCTCCCTTAATTAGGATATATATTTCTCTGCTCCCGTGTCCACCCTTCTTTTATACCAACCACCCCATTCCCCCAAACTCCCCTATTCTCCCCTTCTCACGTTTCACCCCATTTCCCCTTAGCCCCATGCCACCTCACCCCCAAGTTCCCAGGTTTTGCCCTGCAATCTTGTCTACTTCCCATATCCAGGCAGATGACTATATGTTTTTCTTTGGGTTCACCTTCTTATTTAGCTTCTCTAGGATCACAAATTATATGCTCAATGTCCTTTATTTATGGCTAGAAACCAATTATGAGTGAGTACATCCCATGTTCATCTTTTTGGGTCTGGGATACTTCACTCAGGATAGTGTTTTCGTTTTTTTTAAATTTATTTATTTATTAAAGATTTCTGCCTCTTCCCCGCCACAGCCTACCATTTCCCTCCCCCTCCTCCGGACAAGTCCCCCTCACTCATCAGCTTGAAGAGCAATCAGGGTTCCCTGCGCTGTGGGAAGTCCAAGGACCACCCACCTCGATCCAGGTCTAGTAAGGTGAGCATCCAAATTGCCTAGGCTCCCACAAAGCCAGTACGGGCAGTAGGATCAAAAACCCATTGCCATTGTTCTTGAGTTCTCAGTAGTCCTCATTGTCCGCTGTGTTCAGCAAGTCCGGTTTTATCCCATGCTTTTTCAGACCCAGGTCAGCTGGCCTTAGTGGGTTCCCGACAGAACATCCCCATTGTCTCAGTGTGGGTGCACCCCTCGCGGTCCTGAGTTCCTTGCTTGTGCTCTCTCTCCTCCTGATTTGGACCTTGAGATTTCAGTCCGGTGCTCCAATGTGGGTCTCTGTCTCTGTCTCCTTTCATCGCCCAATGAAGGTTAATATTCAGGAAGATGCCTATATGTTTGTCTTTGGATTCACCTTCTTATTTAGCTTCTCTAGGATCGCGAATTATAGGCTCAATGTTCTTTATTTATGGATAGAAACCAAATATGAGTGAGTACATCCCATGTTCCTCTTTTTGGGTCAGGCTTACCTCACTCAGGATAGTGTTTTCTATTTCCATCCATTTGCATGCGAAATTCGAGAAGTCATTGTTTTTTTACCGCTGAGTAGTACTCTAATATGTATATATTCCACATTTTTTTTCATCCATTCTTCCATTGAAGGGCATCTAGGTTGTTTCCAGGTTCTGGCTATTACAAATAATCCTGCTATGAACATAGTTGAACAAATGCTCTTTCATATGATAGGGCATCTCTTGGGTATATTCCCAAGAGTGGTATTACTGGATCTTGGGGTAGGTTGATCCCGAATTTCCTGAGAAACCGAAACACCGATTTCCAGTGGTTGCACAAGTTTGCATTCCCACCAGCAATGGATGAGTGTGCCCCTTCCTCCACAGCCTCTCCAGCAAAGGCTATCCTTGGTGTTTTTGACTTTAGCCATTCTGACAGGTGTAAGATGGTATCTCAAAGTTGTTTTAATTTGCATTTCCCTGATCTCAAAGGAGGATGAGCATAACCTTAAGTGTCTTTTGGCCATTTGAATTTCTTCTGCTGAGAATTCTCTGTTCAGTTTAGTGCCCCATTTTTTAATTGGGTTAATTAGCATTTTAAAGTCTAGTTTCTTGAGTTCTTTATATATTTTGGAGATCAGACCTTTGTCCGTTGCAGGCTTGGTGAAGATCTTCTCCCAGTCAGTAGGTTGCCTTTGTGTCTTAGTGACAGTGTCCTTTGCTTTACAGAAGCTTCTCAGTTTAAGTAGGTCCCATTTATTCAATGTTGCCCTTAATGTCTGTGCTGCTGGGGTTATACATAGAAAGCAATCTCCTGTGCCCATCTGTTGTAGGGTATTTCCCACTTTCTATTCTATCAGGTTCAGTGTGTTCGGGCTGATATTGAGGTCTTTAATCTATTTGGACTTGAGTTTTGTGCACAGTGATAGATGTGGGTCTATTTTCATTCTTCTACAGGTTGACATCCAGTTGTGCCAGCACCATTTGTTGAAGATGCTTTCTTTCTTCCATTGTATACTTTTAGCTCCTTTATCGAAAATGAGGTGTTCATAGGTTTGTGGGATAAAATCCGGGTCTTCTATACGATTCCATTGGTCGACTTCTCTGTTTTTATGCCAGTACCACACTGTTTTCATTACTGTAGCTCTGTAATAGAGTTTGAAGTCAGGGATGGTAATGCCTCCAGAAGATCCTTTATTGTATAGGATTGTTTTGGCTATCCTGGGTTTTTGTTTTTCCATATAAAGATGATTATTGTCCTCTCAAGATCTGTGAAGAATTTTGATGGGATCTTGATGGGGATTGCATTGAATCTATAAATTGCCTTAGGTAGAATTGCCATTTTTACTATGTTGATCCTCCCATTCCAAGAGCAAGGGAGGTCCATCCATTTTTTGATATCCTCTTCAATTTCTTTCTTCAATGTCTTAAAGTTCTTGTCAAATAGATCTTTCACTTCCTTGGTTAGATTTACCCCAAGATATTTTATGCTGTTTGTGGCTATCGTGAATGGTGAAGCTTCTCTGATTTCCCTCTCTGCTTCCATATCCTTTGTGTATAAGAGGGCGACTGACTTTTTGGAGTTAATCTTGTATCCTGCCACATTACTAAAGCTGTTTATCAGCTGTAAAAGTTCTTTGGTGGAGTTTTGGGGGTCGCTTATGTACACTATCATATCATCTGCAAATAACGAAAGTTTAACTTCTTCCTTTCCAATTCGAATCCCCTTGATCCCATTATGTTGTCTTATTGCTATTGCTAGAATTTCAAGCACTATATTGAAGAGGTATGGCGAGAGTGGACAGCATTGTCGTGTTCCTGAGTTAAGTGGGATGGCTTTGAGTTTCTCTCTGTTTACTTTGATGTTAGCTGTCAGGTTGCTGTATATAGCTTTTATTATATTTAGGTATGACCCTTGTATCCCTAATCTCTCCAATACTTTTATCATAAAGGGATGTTGAATTTTGTCAAATGCTTTTTCAGCATCTAATGAAATGATCACATGGTTTTTTTCCTTCAGTTTATTTATATGCTGGATTACATTGATAGATTTTCGTATGTTGAACCAGCCCTGAATCTCAGGAATGAAGCCTACTTGATCATAATGGATAATTTTTCGGATGTGTTCTTGGATTCGATTTGCCAGTATTTTGTTGAGGATTTTTGCGTTGATATTCATGAGTGAGATTGGCCTGTAGTTCTCTTTCCTGGTTGAGTCTTTGTGTGGTTTTGGTATCAGAGTAACTGTGGCTTCATAAAAGGAATTTGGTAATGATCCTTCTGTTTCTATATTGTGGAATACATTAAGGAGAATAGGTATTAGGTCTTCTTGGAAGTTCTGGTAGAATTCTGCATTGAAACCATCTGGTCCTGGGCTTTTTTTGGTAGGGAGGTTTTTGATAACCTCTTCTAATTCTTCGCGACTGACAGGTCTGTTTAGATTGTTCACCTGGTCCTGGTTTAATATTGGTAAATGGTATTTATCTAAAAAAGTGTCCATTTCTTTTACATTTTCCAGTTTTATGGCATACAGGCTTTTGTAGTAAGATCTAATAACTCAATTTCCTCTGTGTCTGTGGTTATGTCCCCCTTTTCATTTCTGATCTTATTAATTTGCGTGTTCTCTCTCTGTCGTTTGATTAGTTTGGATAGGGGTTTATCAATCTTGTTGATTTTCTCCAGGAACCAGCTTTTTGTTTCATTGATTCTTTGTATTGTTTTCTGTGTTTCTATTTTGTTGATTTCAGCCCTCAGTTTGATTATTTCCAGTCTTCTACTCCTCCTAGGTGAGTCTGCTTCTTTTTTTTCTAGAGCTTTCAGGTGGGCTGTTAAGTCTCCAATATGTGCTTTCTCTGTTTTCTTTAGGTGGGCACTTAGTGCTATGAAGTTTCCTCTCAGGACTGCTTTCATAGTGTCTCATAAGTTTAAGTATGTTGTTTCTTTATTTTCATTGAATTCAAGGAAGACTTTAATTTCTTTCTTTATTTCTTCCTTAATCCAGGTATGGTTCAGTAGTTGACTGTTCAGTTTCCATGAGTTTGTAGGCTTTCTGGGGGTAGCATTGTTGTTGAATTCTAACTTTAATCCATGGTGATCTGATAAGACACAGGTGGTTACTAATATTTTTTTGTAACTGTGTAAATTAGCTTTGTTACCGAGTATGTGGTCAATTTTCGAGAAGGTTCCATGAGCTGCAGAGAAGAAGGTATATTCTTTCCTCTTTGGGTGGAATAATCTATAGATGTCTGTTAAGTCCATTTGATTCATTACCTCCATTAATTCTCTAATTTCTCTGTTAGGTTTCTGTCTGATTGACCTGTTCATTGGTGAGAGAGGAGTGTTGAAGTCTCCTACTATTAGTGTGTGCGGTTTGATGACTGCCTTGAGTTTTAGTAATGTTTCTTTTACGTACGTGTGTGCTTTTATATTAGGGGCATAGATATTCAGGATTGAGACTTCTTCCTGATGAATTGTTCCTGTTATGAGTATAAAATGTCCCTCTCCATCTCTTCTGATTGATTTAAGTTTGAAGTCTACTTTGTTAGAGATTAGTATGGCCACACCTGCCTGTTTCTTAGGTCCATTTGCTTGATAAGCCTTTTCCCAGCCCTTTACTCTGAGTAGGTGCCTGTCTTTGTGGTTGAGGTGTGTTTTTTGTAGACAGCAGAATGTTGGATCCTGTTTTCTTATCCAATCTCTTAGCCTGTGCCTTTTTATAGGTGAGTTGAGCCCATTGATATTAAGTGATATTAATGACCAGTGGTTGTTAACTCCGGTCACTTTTTTAGTAGTAGGGTTTGTGTGTTTTCCTTCTTTGATTTGTGCTGGTGAAGGGTCTCTAGATGTCTGAGTTATTGTGGTCAATGTTGGACTCCTTGGTTAGTGATTTTCCTTCTATTATTTTCTGTAAGGCTGGATTTGTGGCTATGTATTGTTTAAATTTGTTTTTATCCTGGAAAATTTTGTTTTCTCCATTTATAGTGAACGAAAGCTTGGCTGGATATAGTAGTCTGGGCTTGCATCCATGGTCTCTTAGTTTTTTGGAGTACATCTATCCAGGACCTTCTGGCTTTCATGGTTTCCATAGAGAAGTCAGGTGTAAGTCTGATAGGTTTACCTTTATAAGTAACTTGGCCTTTTTCCTTTGCGGCTCTTAATATTCTTTCTTTATTCTGTATATTTTGTGTTTTGATTATTATATGGTGTGGGGATGTTTTTTTTGATCCAGCCTATTTGGTGTTCTGTATGCTTCTTGAACCTTCATAGGTATATCTTTCTTCAGGTTGGGAAAGTTTTCTTCTATAATTTATTAAGTATATTTTCTGTACCGTTGAGCTGCACTTCTTCTCCTTCTTCTACTCCAATTATTCTTAGGTTTGGTCTTTTTATTGTGTCCCATATTTCCTGAATATTTTGTGATGAGAGTTTGTTGGACTTGCTGTTTTCTTTGATCAGAGCGTTTATTTTCTCTATGTTATCCTCAGAATCTGAGATTCTTTCTTCTATCTCTTGTATTCTGCTGGTTATTCTTGATTCTGTAGTCTCTATTCGTTTATCTAGATTTTCCATGTCCAGCCGGCCCTCTGTTTGTGTTTTCTTCTTTGCCTCCATTTCAGTTTTCAAGTCATGAACTGTTTCCATTATCTGCCTGATTGTTTTTCCTTGATTTCCTAGGGTATCATTCACTGATTTACTCAATTCCTCGAACTTCCTGTTATACTTCTCATCCATTTTTATAAGGGCGTTTTTTATATGCTATTTAAGGGTGTCAATTACTTTCATGAAGTCAGTTTTTTCTACTTCTTCTTGATTAAGGTGTTCATGTCCTCCTGTTGTGAGGTCGCTGGCTTCTGGTGGTTTTGTGTTGTTTTTCAGATTGTTGGAGAATTCCTGCATTGGCGTCTGCCCATCTCTTCCTCCCAATACTCCCCTATGGATCTTCTTTTACAGGATCAGGTCTTCTTGCCCACTGATGTACCTTCCCAGTGATGTCACTCCCCAGAGATGTTTCTCCACAATGATGTTCCACTTGGTGCCCAGATCGAAACTCTGTGCTGCTTGGTTAGCTCGCGAACAAAGGGCCCACCCTGCTTGCTGCAGGCAGGCTATGGGGCCAAAGGCGCTACCGCCCCCCCCCCCCTTTGCCCTCCCGGTTCGGTTCGGTCCCAGTGCCCGAGCAGGTTGAGCAGGGAGGCGCTATGCCACCAAAGAAGGGAGGGAGGGAGGGAGGGAGACAGGGGGTGTGGGGATCTCGATGTAAGCTGGATGGGATAGGAAGAGAGAGGAGGTATCGGGCAGTATAGCCCCTGTAGGATGGCCAGGAAGTGTGGGCGGGCTGAGGTATGTTCCCCACTGCCGCAGCACTCACTCACCACAATGATGTTTCACTCGGTGCCCAGATCGAAACTCCGTGCTGCTTGGTTAGCTCGTGAACAAAGGGCCCACCCTGCTTGCTGCAGGCAGGCTATGGGAACCGAAAAGTAAATTTTAAAAAGAAAAATATGAAAAAGATAAAAAAAAGAAAAGCTAGCTAGAAACAAGCCAAGCTAAGGCCAGGCATTTATAAGTAGTAATAAGATTGAGATTTATTTGGGAACTAGGTGGCAGGTCCCCCCAAAAGAGCCTAAGAATAAAAAAACAACCAACTACATTCTATCTCAGTTTCTTTCCCCTTAAATGTAATGCAGCTGGGACATCAGTTTTATTTGAACATTTATGCTGGTGTATGAATTTTTTTTTGTGTGTGTGTTGCTGGTGGTTGTATTACATTTTTGGAAGAGTTCTTGCTTTTCTTGTTTATTTGGTCAGCCATAATGGGCAGAGTTTTAGTGACCTGAACTTTCTGAAGCATTTTCATATTGTCCTGTAAACAAACACCCACCAGATTCAAGGATATGGAACAAGAATAGAACTGTAGGGCGTAGGCATCACTAAATCCCCCTTTTCTTTCTCTCTCAATTTCTCCTGTGCCCTGATGTGGTACAAAGCTATGGCTGCTTTACTGGGGAAAATGTGGGAATATTCAGAGACATAAGGAAGGAAATTATAAGTTAATATGATCAGGACACAAGCTTGCCTACATTGTGCTGCATTTCCTTAAGGAATGGGGAGCACGGTGGATCCACTTCAGTGAAGCTTATGGCAGTCAGGGCTTTTCTTTCAGAATATGGAGCTTGTCATAAGTAGTACCATGGCTGAATGGGGAAGATACTGAGTTGGAGTACTTAGAAAGTGACAGGCACATTGTACATGGGTAGCAATCAGACCATTTAGTACAGTGGCCACAGGAGAGGCCAATTTTCGTTATCATATTTGATAATTTTCATTTATGGCTACAGAAAACTTACTTGCAGGGCAGTGCAAGAGGGTTTTTGACCAAGCACCAGAGTTCCTGATGCCTGATCCCCAGGATTGCTAGTCATACTGATAGGGATTATTCTGTAACTTATTACCATCACTAAAATTCCAATTATTTTAATCAAAACCCACTCATTGAAAGACTCAAGAATTAGGACGACAACAGACAGATGGTAACATGCAAGAAGAGTAATTTATTAGTGCAAGACATTGGAATCTTCACATTGGGCAGGGAAAGTCAGTTTATCCGTGAGAACCAAAGGAGTTGAGAAGAACCATGTTTCATTATGGACGTATACCACAATATACTAAAACTTGTGTCTGGAAATAAACAGAAAGCAAGAGAAGAAAGGTGAGCAGAGTCAGGCAGCTTCTGGAGAAGAAATGTTAACAAACTAGTGCTCCATGAGACAGAAGTCTGGAAAGACCCACAAAGTGTGCTTGGGGGAAGTTCTGAATTCTTCTGAGGAAATTACATCAAATAATGCCTAAGAGTGGAAACTCTTTTCAAATTCAGGCAAATACACTCTGAATGGGCTCAACAGTGTGGCTCAAGTCCTTCTGTCTCTGTGATCAGGAGGGTTAGAGAACACATCACAGCTCCCAGGTATAACTCCCTCTGGTGGTTTACAATTGTGAACTCTACCTTCATTTCAATGGGATAACCAGGGGGGACCCAGTAAGAAGTACTGGGAACAGGAGGTGCACAGGCTCCTGGCAGGGCCAGCAAAGGTGGCAGAGAAATGCATCCTGCTGGTATTTTGCTCTTAAGGAGGTTGTCTCCAGCTCCTTTCCCCCATATGTGTACTAATCATCCACCAACACTCCCCACAGCATTGGATAGAGATAATATTTCCTCATTGTGCAGATTCAGTTTCAGCAAAGTTCCCAGTAGATTGAAAATAGAGTTATCTCTGAGTCCTCCCTTTGAAGGGCCCCATTATTCCTTTTAGGGTGCCTTAGAAGTGTTATGTCTAGAGTGGAAGTCTAGAAGGAGGCACATATGCCAGGCACTGTTTATAATTGAATTCAAATCAGCAGTGTATGCCTGAACCAACCTGTTGTTGGTGACCTCAAATTCCACTGCCTCACCCCATCCATGTGTTTTCTATAGAATGTCAGGCCAGTTTCATTTGTGGCCTCCTGAGTGTGTAAAGAAAAGTGAACATACCAATGCAGCCCCTACGGCATTTTTTTCTAGGTAGCTCATATTGCTGTCTACACATCGCTTCACTTTCAATTGTGCTTCAACAGCCTCTGGAGGTGCATTGTATCTCTCAAGCTCCGCCCTCAGATCTTCCTCACTCTTCAGTAGGAAGATGAAGCTTTCACGGTTAACTGCATAACAGACTGGGGCGGCATTAGCTGGGGAGTGTAAGGAGAAAGAATCCAGTTAGTCAAGATTACTGCTCATATTTAATTAATTCTTTTTTTTGCATGAGTGTCACTGACTTAGGGCTGCAGACTGGACAGCATAACCAGTCTTATGGCTCCCTCCTGTGACGACACTGAAGCAAGACAGATGACCTCCTCAAGATCACACAGCAAGGGACTGAGGAAAGAGAATTATTGACTCTGTGTTTCTGTATTTTAATCCACATTTACGACCCCAAAGCTTTTATGGCTGGAGAAATTATCTTTTCTAGCATTAAAAGTTGGAGTTTTGACTGCATCTTCAGTAGCATTTTCATGAGTTTTCAATAGCTGAAAAAGGAATTTTTCTGTCATTCAACTTTGACATAAATGACAGAGCTAGAATTTTATAAGACACAGAAAAAGTAAAAAAAAAGCAAGCAGAGTGCTTATGTGTAGAAAGGTCACATTTTGAAATTGATGGAATTAGGTCACGCAGCAAAGTAAAAGCTAATGTAATGTTACAAAGTTGATAAGTTTTTTTTCCAGACAGGGTTTCTTTTTGTAGTTCTGACTGCCCTGGAATCAATCTGTAGATCAGGCTGGCACTGAACTCAGAGATCTGCCTGCTTTTGTCTTCTGAGTACTGAGATTAAAGGCATGTACCACCATCTAGCTGAGTTTATTGGTTTTGTTACACACCAAAGCATATCTAGGAACCTGTGAAAAGCTTTGTCCTTCCACAGTGATGCTCAGATTTACTTATAGGGAGGGTGACAAAGGAAGCTGATGTCACCTTATGGTTTCTAAAGATCTATGATGAATATTTGGGTAGAGCTGAAGAAATCAACTTTCCTAATCTAGGTTCCACATTCTCTTCAAGACTCTTAAAAACAAAAACAAAAACAAAACAACAGCAATAGCACAAACCTCACAATTCTCCAGAGGTGGCCTTGTCCGACCTCAGTCCAAAGTTCCTTGTTTCAGCTTCACCTAACTTGGAACACTGGGATGAGTCACCAGACCCAGTTTTTCCAAGGACATGACGATACTACCCTTAGGAGGTGCTCAAACAGCATCTGATGTGGGCCTAAAGCAGGTCCCATCAGTCTGTAGGGATGTGTTATAGACTATTAGAAGAGGGGTATTTAGGCAGACAGGAGGAGACGCAGAAAGGAAAGACAGTAACTGCCTACGAAACTTGGTTCATTTTGAAGGTACAGAGTATGTAGGAACGTTCTGTTTACACATAAATGGATTGTTTGCAAAAAAAATGGTTAATTTTAGAAAAGTAGACATCTTAGTAGTAATGACTGCACTGTTTCTATCCCTGTTATTGGAGGACCCCCAGGAAACTGATTGGACTTCATGAGCCTGCTTGTCCTCAGAGTCTAGTGGACAGATTTGAGATGTATTACTCACAGACTGGGAAAATACTGACTGTGAACAGATCTCTTTCAAGTCACCTTCCCAGACACAAAGACAATGAACTGAAAAATAGCACAACCAACACAGTCCCTCTAATAAAATCTTTCCTGAACCTTGTTTCTGATGGCCTTCTTGTCCCTACCACCCCTATCCCATCAAACTTCCTAAGCAGCAGAAAATTAGTTGAATGTATCTGGGCTTTTAGGAGGGCTAGTAAAAGGGGTGGGAGAAGTTTTAGATTGTCTGTTGTGACCTCAACCTTGTCACACATAAGCTTACCAACTGTTCAAAGAGGTCATCTTTCTAGGAGCTGTGGCTGGATTGATCATAAGTGATTCTCACCTTCATAGCAACAAACAGCTAGGATGACTAGAAGAAGACACAGGATCAGCCTCATGGTGCTCAGTTTGTTCGCAGACTCAAATGAACTCTTACCTGAGCCCCTGGAGACCAGGGGTATTTATATGTGGTGAGCCTTACTGGTCCAGGCAGCTTTCAACACCTACATCACTGAGGGCAGATCCCCTCACCTCCCTTCATCCTGTTGGGCTGGAGTCCAGGAGAACAGCCTCATGGGAATGTCACTGTTCCTTCAGGTGACTTTTCACATACCCAGGAAGCAATTTGTGAAGTTTCAATTTACTTTTGAGCTTTTGATTATTACACTTGAGTTCCCTCCTTCTCAACAGGAACAAGTGGCTTCTGAGAATTGGATGACACTCCTAGGACACAAAACCTCCAAATACCAGCCCTGGAAATGAGAGCTTTGCATTTAGACCTTGCCAACATTTCATACAAACCCTAGCATTTAACTACATCAAAATATGAAGAAGACCTGAAAGAAATAACTTCAATGTACTGGAAACAAAAAACAAAATAGACTTCAAATTCATTAAGGAAGGAAACACTGAATAAAAGAAAGTAAAAAATTACAGAGCAGAAAGCATAGAAAACCAATGAAACAAAGACACAGGTCTTGGAAACTATGAACAAACCCAAGAAAGGCACATCTAGACTAGTGTAGAAAATGAAAAACTATGAATGAAAATATGAAATGGAAAGAGAGAAATCACCAATTATACCACAGAAAGGAAACAAAAGATTTGCAGAGGTCCTTATAATCAACTTCATCCCAACCAATGTGACAGAATACAGGAGCACTTTCTGAACCTATTTATTCTATCAAGATGGAATCATGAAGAATTTTTACAAAATATTTATTTATTTATTTATTTATTTAGTATACAATATTCTGTCTGTGTGTATATCTGCAGGCCAGAAGAGGGCACCAGACCCCATTACAGATGGTTGTGAGCCACCATGTGGTTGCTGGGAATTGAACTCAGGACCTTTGGAAGAGCAGGCAATGCTCTTAACCTCTGAGCCATCTCTCCAGCCCCATGAAGAATTTTTAAAAACCTGAATAGACAAAAATTTGTGCTTGGAGTACATATGTAACAAAAATTCACAAACCAAGAATAATAAGACCAGAACAAAATAGCTTTACTACTGAATTCTATCAAACATGCAGAGACCTAAGATTATTTATTGCTATTTTCTCCCAAAACCACACTGTAGGGAATTGTTCCTAAAACATTCTATGAGGTTAGCATTTTTCTGATTCAAAATCACACAAAGGTGTGTGCACGTGCACACACACACACACACACACACACACACAGGAAACGCACAAAACTCTAGTATTCTCAATGAAAATTTTGTACAAATACTCATCAAAATTCCAGCAAACAAAATCCAGCAGCACAATGGAAAGGTTATCTGCTGTTGTCAACCGTGTTGCAAGGATGACTCAGCATGTGCAGATCAATGCACATTTGCTGTGTCAGCATAATCCGAAGAAAATCCCTTCATCCTCTTACTAGCTGAAGTTTACATCATGTAAACTCAGCAAGAACCTATTTATGGGCTGGTAAGATAGCTCAGTGAATAAAGATGCTTGCCACCAAGCCTTCTGACCTGAGTTAATCCCGGTAGTCCCCATGGTGAAAGGAGAGAACTGCCTCCCACTGATTGCCCTCTGACCTTCATGTGCTTGCCCAGATACATGCAAGCCCACACATACACATACACAAACATTTAAGTAATATAATAATATTTTTTCTGTTTTTTTAATATAGGATTTCTCTGTATAAAAGTTCTGGCTTCCAGGAGCTCACATTGTAGACTAGGCTGGACTTGAACTCACAGAGATCTGCCTGCTCCTGCCTCCTGAGTGCTGGGATTTAAGGTGTGTTTCACCACTGCCTGACAATAATAATTTTTTTAAATTAACTGTAAAAACATGGACAGAATTATGCATTCAAAATGTGTCTCAATATAAAAAGTGCATATAATAAACCAAGGACATTGTGTAACAAAGTGTGTCCACTTTCACTGCTGGTTCAAAATGTGGGAGTCTTACCCATAGCAACCATACCCAGAAATGTCATAGGCAGCAATATGGAAAGAGGACAGAATGCCATCAGTGTCTGAAGATGCCATGATCTTATATGTACACAAATAATTCACCAAAAACCAGTTGCAATTTATAAGTCAACTGAGCACGGCTCTCAGTTGCAAACCAGCTCATAAAGCAGCAGTGTCAGTAAACGCTAACAGTAAGTTATCCCAACCATAGGTCGTACGTATATGTGTGCTGCAGTGTGCAGGTGCAGGTCAGACGACAACTGTGTCAGTTCTTTCCTTCTAAGGTCTGTGCCTCGGGTATTGAGCTCACGTGGTCAGACTCGGCCACAAATACCTTTATGCACCGAGTCATTCCGCTGGTCCCACTTATTTATCTTAAATGAAATTAAATTATTAACTGCAAGGACCAACAGTCTTGGAGATATGATGACACAAGAGTGTTGCCTGCCATCTCTGCCAGGTTTATTTATTTATTGGGTGCTGGGACAACCATTTTATCTCTGAACTATATTCTAGTCCTCTGTCTATCTTCTAGGGAGCTTTGGGATGCTTTTATCATGAAATTGTACAAGGCACTAAAAAGAGTTCCCTTGACATGTCTCCTACTGTTAAGAGTTGTATGACATTTCCTGTGGCCAACTCTACCCTTGGGTCAGTATCTGAGGTCTTCCAGGAGTCTGGGAGCAGGACAGCCATGGCTATTACCCCACACCTTATATCTTTCCAAAGACTCTGGCTCCCTTTGGGCAGAATCTGGGACTGAATCATCTTTGCAATGTGGTTTTAGAGCAGCTGAGACATAAACCTGCCCCACACATGTGAAGGAAGTTGGACACCTGCAGTTTCTGACCTCTATTTGGAAGCCTGAGACAAGTCACTTCTGCAGAGAGAAAAACTCAGAGCAGAAGCACAAGTGCCCTGGTCCTTGTGTCTTCTCTGGTTGTCTATTAAACAGCTTCACAAAGAAGCTTTTTCTTTACCCAATGACCACTGTTCACTCTCCAGAGAATGGCCTTCACCAAGTACCCAAGTAAAAATGAAGTCACAGTCTCTTCAGTGTGGAGTGGGATTATTTTTGGAAATGGAAATCTTTTAAGTGTCCTTCAGCGCAGTAGGTGCCAGGGCAGGGACATAAGTCTGGAACACTGAGTTGAACCTCTCTACATCCTGACCAATGATGCAGTGTGCCATTTACTTTTCAGGGCCTTTACTTTACTGGAGACTGAAGATTCGGCCTCGGGCAACCAGGAAGGAGAGCTCACATGCACTCTCTGGAGATGTCAGCTTTGTTCTTGGCAGCTTGTTCTGCAGACTGATGGAAAGAACAACATCGTTAGTAATCACACAGCAAAGCACACTCACAGATAATCAGAACATGCCCTCCTTCCTGACACTCCTGCTTATTTCTGCTGTTTTAATTCTTTAGTATATCAGCCAACTATTCTTTTCTTGTTCCTTGTTCCTTGAACTTTTTCCCTTGTCCTTAACTGATCTATATCTTTTCAGACACAAGATTTTGTCTTGTCAGTCTGTTAATCTCTTGTGTCCATGTTCCATTCCTTACTTGACCTTGGCGAGTAGCAACTGTCCTTGGGCCCCTGAACTTCTCGCAGTGATCACCTCATTGTTGAAATCATTGTGTTGGATATATTTTAAAGGCAAAATCATGTCACTATTTTATTTTCACTGAAAGAAGTGTGCTGTGAGCTAAAAATAGGCAAGGCTTTTTACACTTTCATATAAACCTGAAGCACAAAATATAACAAACTTCTGCATTTTATTTCTTTTCAAAAAAGCTTCCATTAAAATTGTTCTTTGTTGTAGACACACATAGATGTGTATAATGCATTCTGCCTGGCCTCCCTACACTATCTCGTCTCCTCACTTCTGTCCTCCATCTTTCCTGCAAGTTCCTCTCCTGTATTCATGTCTTATTGTTTTGTTTTGTAAACCACATAGTTGAACCAGTACTGTCTATGTGAGTAGGGTTTGGAGTGACAGCAGTCCTCTGGGAAAATCGTTTCCTAGGCCTGTGTCCCATAGTATATTGCTTTGTTTTTTCCATCCAGCAATCTGAGTTTTTTCCCTTTCATTTTTATTTTTATTTTTTAAAAAACTACCTTTTCTCATTTTACATCCCATTCCCAGTTCCCACTCATTTCTCCTCATCCTTGTCCCTCCACCTTCTCCCAAACCCACCCCTCATCCATTCCTCAGAGAGGGTAAGCCTTTCCATGGGGAGTCAACAAAGTCTAGTATACTGCTTTGAGGACGGACCAAGGTTCTCCCTTCTGTATCTAGGCTGAGCAAGGTATCCCTCTAAAGAGAATGGGTTCCAAAACCTGTACAAGCAGTAGGGATAAATTCTGGTCCCTCAGTCTGCCTCAGCCATACAAGGCCTAGTTTGGTCCTATAATGGTCCCTTCCCTGCCATGCCAGAGTTGGTGGACTCCCATTAGCTCAGGTAGGTTCTTTAAGTGGGTATCCCCATCATGGTCTTGACCTCATTACTTGTATTCTCACTCCTCCCACTTTTCAACTAGATTTTGGGAGCTCAGCCCAGTGCTCCTCTGTGGACCTCTGCCTCTGCTTCCATCAGTTGCTGGATGAACATTCTATCTTAAATATTCTATGGTGACATAGTCATCAGTCTGACTACAGGGCAAGGCCAGTTTGGGCACTTTTGCTGTCTCCACTATTGCTTAGGGTCTTAGCTGGTGTCATTATTGTGGATTCCTGGGACTTTCTCTAGTGCCAGGTTTCTTGCTATCTCCACAATTACTCCCTCAATCAAGATATCTCTTTCCTTGCTCTCCATCTCTGTCCTTCTCCAATCTCAACCATTCTGTTCCCTCAAGTTCTCCTTCCCCTTCTCCTTCTTTCCTCTTCTTCCCCCTCCACTCTCCCTTCTTCCCCCAGCCCATGCTCCCAGTTTTCTCAGGAGATCTTGTCTATTACCCCTTCCATGGGGAGGTGGAATCTATATATATTTCTCTTGGGGCTCTCCTTGTTGCTTAGCTTCTCTGGGGTTGTGGACTGTAAGTTTGTTATCCTTTGCTTTACAGCTAGTATTCACTTATGAGTGAGTACATACTGTGCTCATTTCTCTGGGAAACCTCCATCCTGATTTCCAGAGTGGTTGTACAAGTTTGCATTACCACCAGCAATAGATGAATATTCCCTTTACTCTGCAACCTCTCCAGCATACGCTATTATTGGTATTTTTATCTTAGCCATCTTGACAGGTGTAAGGTGGTATCTCAGCAGAGACCTACACTGGAGCACTGGACTGAGCTCCCAAGGTCCCAATGAGGAGCAGAAGGAGGGAGAACATGAGCAAGGAAGTCAGGACCACGAGGGGTGCACCCACCCACTGAGACGGTGGGGCTGATCTATTGGGAGCTCACCAAGGCCAGCTGGACTATGACTGAAAAAGCATGGGATAAAACTGGACTCTCTGAACATGGCGAACAATGAGGGATGATGAGAAGCCAAGGACAATGACACGGGGTTTTGATCCTACTTCATGTTCTGGCTTTGTAGGAGCCTAGCCAGTTTGGATGTTCACCTTCCTAGACATGGACGGAGGGGGGAGGACCTTGGACTTTCCACAGGGCAGGGAACCCTGACTGCTCTTTGGACTGGAGAGGGAGGGGGAGAAGGGTGGGAGGAGGGGGAAGGAAATGGGAGGCTGGGAGGAGGGGGAAACTTTTTTTCCTTTTCTCAATAAAAAAAAAGATAGTATCTCAGAGTTATTTTGATTTGCATTTTCCTGATGGCTAAGAATGTTGAGCAATCCTTTAAGTGTCTTTCAGCAATTTTGTAGTAGGAGAGAGGTCACTTGTGAGCTGCTTGTTAGTTCCCAGATGCTGGGCTAGCTTAGCCCTGAAATAATCACACAGAAACTGTATTCATTAAAACTCTGCTTGGCCCATTAGCTCTATCTTCTTATTGGCTAAACTCATACATATTAATTTAACCCATTTCTATTAATCTGTATACCACCACGAGGTTGTGGCCTACCAGCAAAGTTTTAGCACGTCTATCTCTGGAGGCAGACACACGGCATCTCTCTCTGACTCTGCCTCCTTTCTCCCAGCATTCAGCCTAGCCTTTCTTGTCTACCTAAGTTCTGCCTTGCTATAGGTCCAAATCAGTTTTTTATTCATTAATGGTAATCAAAGCACACAGAGGGGACTCCCACATCACCTCCCCTTTTCTGTTTAAATAAATAGAAAGGTTTTAACTTTAACTTAGTAAAATTACATATAACCAAACAGGTATCAAGTAAGAATTATATTACAATATTTATATCTACTTTATCTTTTATCATAACTAAAGAAAACTATAACTATTACTATAAATTCTTTAACTTCATCAAAGACTCCAGAAGGATATATTACCTAAGTAAACAGCAAGTGCATTGTAAGCAACTTCCAAAACTCTAAAAATGACAGAGACATCTTGCTGCATGGACAGTCAACCAAAGTTTTTCTGCACTGTTGGGGCATCCATCTTCAGCCTATAGGCCCATAGTATCCATCAGACTTTTCCATGAAACAAGACATTTCAAAGACAGTTCCATCTATACTGGAAGTTTATCAGTCACTTTCTTCTGTGTTCTACAGAATGTCTCACAGACTCTTTCATGAAGTAGGAATTTCTAAGGATCATTTCATCTTTAGGCAAGTTCAGCATTCATTTCTCTGTGGGTTCTGCATGTCCAGTTAAGCAGTCCAGGCAAGAGCAGTTTCTTACCCAAATGGCTAGCAAGCTCCATAAAGAGCCTCTTCGATACCCATCTTTCTCTTGAAGGTACTTGTGCTTCCAGGAGCAGGTGTGTCTCACTGTCATGAAAAGTCCTATTGAAAAGATAGGTATTAAAGAATACCCATCTAACTGAAATATATCTCTATATATCTAAAAAAAATCTAACTAACATGACTACAAACTTGATTATTATAGATGATTATCTATTAACTTATATTTCTTAATAATACATTACATTTTAAAATGAGCTATACAAACACAATACCTTAATCAAGATCAGAAATAAATAAAATTGACCTTAAATTTGTACCAATAAACCAATGCAAATTATTCATGTCTATATCATATTCTCCTTTAAACATAAAGAAACATTTACAAACAATATTTGGGAATATGGGTGTAGTTTTGTCCATACTGCTTCTTGTTGATTGGGGGCACTGTTAATCAGGACTTTCATGGTGTATCCTGTGTGCTAGGTTCATCTCAGTCAGCAGTTGGGCAAAGTAATTTTTTGAGGGTGTTCAAGGTGACCTTTCAGGAGCTCTTTGTCTATCACACCACACCAGACTGGAAGCAATCCATAGGTTCTCATCATCTGTGGAAACAAGAGAAGAACCTCTTTTCCAAAACAACATATCCTTAGACCCAAATTTAGAAGTCATGATACCTTTATAATATACATGCTGGTTTAGCTTAGCAGCCCATAGAATGAAATGTCTCTCTTTACTTAGCTCCATCACAGTTAAAAATTCAAAGAAAACACAATAATATACATAATTCAGACTTTCTGTGTATAGTCCATCTTTACATGGCTTATTATTTTTTTATTTTATTACTTTATCTCTTTAAAGACTTCACATTTTTTAAAAGCATTAACTTTATTTTATGACTCTCTATACTCTTTTTCTTTTCTCTTTCAAGCCTACATACATTGTCCATCACTACGACTCATCTGGATTTGTCTTTATTGCATATCTGTAATTCTTTACTGTCCAGGAGTGCTTTTTAAAATGCTAAGTGCCTCTTAAAAACTTAAGCTGCACCATTACTATGATATATATGGCACAGTCAAGCATGGTAGAGCTACTCATTGCCCTGAGAGCCATGCACACTGCCCCATTCTCAGGCACACAGACAATCCATGTCACCATTATGCAAGCTGTAGCAATCTGCTCATAAACCCCATCCAAATGCTCCATCTTCTGAAAGAGCCAGAGTTCATGCTAACAGCAGGGCCTACAGCTGGAAAGCTGCCATTTTGAAACAGTGCAGCTGCTATCACTGAATCAGTAAGACCTCTCTCAAAGTACCTGTGGCAGGCCACCAATAAACAGTAAGAAGCTGTGTTAAACTCTGTATTTTTGTGTCTAGAATTCCTTTTCAAGCTCTCTCAGGTTTTACATGGATTTAGTTCACCATGTTGGTACACCAATTGTAGGAAGAGGAGCTGTTTGTTCTGGCTGCCCAAAATCAAAATAATCACACAGAAATTGTATTAATTAAAACACTGCTTGGCCCATTAGCTGTAACTTCTTATTGGCTAACTCTTACATATTAATTTAACCCATTTCTATTAATCTATATATCACCACAAAGTCATGGCCTACCAGCAAAGTTCCAGCATATCTATCTCTGTTGGTGGCCTCATGGTGTCTTTCTTTAACTCCGCCTCTTATCTCCCAGCATTCAGCCTAGCTTTCCCTGCCTACCTAAGTTCTGCCTTGCTATGGGACCAAAGCAGTTTCTTTATTCATTAATGGTAATCACAGCACAAAAAGGGGACTCCCACATCACAGTCTGAGATTCTTCTGTTGAGAGATCTCTGTTTAAATCTGTATCCCCTTTTTAATTGGGTTATTTAGTATTTTAATATCTAGTTTCTCAAGTTCTTTATATACTTTGGAGATCAGTCTTCTGTCCTCTGATATGGCACTGGTGAAGATATTGTCCAATTCTGTAGGCTGCTATTTTGTCTTATTGACTGTGTTGTTTGCCTTAAAGAAGCTTCTGAGGTTCAGGAGGTCCCATTTATTTATTGTTGCTCTCAGTGTCTGTGCTACTGGTGTTATATTTAGAAAGTGGTCTCCTGTGCCCATGCATTGAAGGTTATTTCCCACTATCAATTCTATCAGGTTAAATGGGGTTGGAATTATATTGAAGTCTTTAATCCATTTGCACTTGAGTTTTTACATGGGGATGGATATGCACCTATTTTCAGTCTTCTACATGTTGACATCTAGTTATGCCAGCACTATTTGTTGAAGATGTGTTCTTTTTTCTATTGTATAATATGAGCTTCCTTGTCAAAAATCAGGTGTTCATAGGTGTGTGGATTAATATCTGGGTCTTAAATTCGATGGCATTGGTTCACTTGTCTGTTTTTATGCTAATACCAGGCTGTTTTCATTCCTGCAGTTCTATAATAGAGCTTGATATCAGGGATGGTGATGCCTCTGGAATCTCCTTTATTGTACAGGATTGTTTTGGCTATCTTAGGTTTTTCAGTTTTTCCATCTGAAATTGAGTATTGTTTTTTAGGTCTGTGAGGAATTGTATTGGGATTTGATGGGGTTTGTAAATTTTGGAGATCAGACCTCTGTCAGTTATGGGGAGAGTGAAGATCTTTTCTGATTTTGTATGCTGTCATTTTGTCTTGTTGACCATGTCCTTTGTTTTACAGAATCTTTTCAGTTTCAGAAGCTCTAATTTATTAATTGTTTCTCTCAGTGTCTGTGCTACTGGGGTTATATTTAGGAAGTGGTTTCCTGTGCCAGTGTGTTCACGTGTACTTCCCACTTTCTCTTCTGTAAGGTTCTGGCTTTATGTTGAGGTCTTTGATCCATTTGGACATGAGTTTTGTGCGTGGTGATAGATATGGATCTATTTTCATTCTTCTCCATGTTGATATCCAGTTATGCGAGCATCATTTGTTAAATATGCTTTTTTTTCCATTTGATATTTTTGCTTCTTTGTCAAAATGCAGGTATTTGAAGATGTGTGGATTGATATCTGGGTCTTCTATTCAGTTCCATTGGTCCTTCTGTCTGTTCTTATTCCAATACCAGGTTGTTTTCAGTACTGGAGCTCTGTAGTTGAGTTTGAAGTCAGGGATTGTGATGCCTCCAGAAGTTCTTTTTATGTATAGGATTGTTTTGGCCATCCTGGTTTTTTTCTTTTCCATATTAAGTTGTGTACCATTCTTTCGACGTCTGTGAAGAATTTTGCTGGGCATTGTATTGAATCTGTAGACTGCTTTTGGTAAGATTGCCATTTTTACTATGTTAATTCTACCTACCCAAGAGCATGGGAGATATTTCTACTTTCTGCTGTCATCTTTAATTTCTTTCTTCAAAGATTTAAAGTTTTTGACACTTGTTTGGTTAAAGTTACTCTGAGATATTTTATGCTATTTGTGGCTATTGTGAATGGCGATGTTTCAGGAGGGCTACTGATTTTTTTGAGTTAATCTTGTATCTTGCTACATTACTGAAAGTGTTTATGAATTGTAGAAGTTTCTTGGTAGAATTTTTGGGGTTGCTTATGTAAACTCTCATATCATCAGCAAATAGTAAGAGTTTGACTTCTTTTTTTGATTTGTATCCACTTGATATCCTTTTCGTATCTTATTGCTCTAGCTAGGACCATAAGAACTATGTTGAATAGATACGAAAACAGTGGACAACCTTGTTTTGTTCCTGATTGCAGTGGGGTCACTGGGAAATTCTCCATTTAGTTCGATGATTTTCGTTGATTTGCTGTATATTGGCTTTATTATGTATAGTATGTTCCTTGTATCCCTACTCTCTCTAAAACCTTTTTCATAAAGGGATATTGTATTTGGTCGAAAGCTTTTATTGACATCTTATGAGATGACCATAGTTTTTATTTTGTAGTTTGTTTTTATGGTGGATTATGTTGACAGGTTTTCACATGTTGAATCATCCTTGCATCTCTTGGATGAAGCCAACTTGTTCATGGTGAAAGATGGTTCTGATGTGTTCTTGGATTCGATTGGCCAGTATTTTATTTAGTATTTTGCATCAATGTTCTTGAATGAGATTGGTCTCTAATTCTTTTCCTTAGTAATGTCCTTCTGTGGTTTTGGTATCAGGGTAAATGTAGCTTCACAAAAAGAGTTTGGCAATGTTCCTGCTGTTTCTATTGTGTAGAAAAATTTGAGGAGTATTGTTATTAGTTCTTTGAAAATCTTATAGAATTCTGAGCTGTAACCATCTGGTCCTGGGCTTTTTTGGTTAGATGATTGTTTCTATTTCTTCAGCAGTTATAGGTCTGTTTAATTTGCTTATCTGTTCTTTTTTTTGATTTTTTTTTATTGAGAAAAACAAGTTTCCACCTCCTTCCAGCCTCCCATTTCCCTCCCCCTCCTCCCCCCCTACGCCCCCTCCTCCCACCCTTCTCCCCCTCCCCCCACTCCTTTCCCCCTCCCTCTCCAGTCCAAAGAGCAGTCAGGGTTTTCTGCCCTGTGGTAAGACCTAGGACCTCCCACCTCCGTCCATATCTAGGAAGGTGAACATCCAAACTGGCTGGGCTCCCACAAAGCCATCACATTACGTAGGATCAAACCCCCGTGCCATTGTCCTTTGTGTCTCATCAGCCCTCAAGTTCGCCATGTTCAGAGAGTCCAGTTTTATCCCATGCTTTTTCAGTCACAGTCCAGCTGGTCTTGGTGAGCTCTCAATAGATCAGCTCCACTGTCTCAGTGGGTGGGTGCATCCCTCGTGGTCCCGACTTCTTTGCTCATGTTCTCCCTCCTTCTGCTCCTCATTGGGACTTTGGGAGCTCAGTCCAGTGCTCCAGTGTAGGTCTCTGTCTCTATCTCCATCCATCACCAGATGAAGGTTCTATGATGATATGCAAGATATTCGTCAGTATTGCTCAAGGATAGGGTCATTTCAGGTTCCCTATTCTCAACTGCCCAAGGAACTAACTGAGGACCTCAGCTTGGGCACCTGGGAGCCCCTCTAGGGTCAGGTCTCTTGACAACCCTAAAGTGGTTCCCTTAACTAAGAATTGTGGTTCTGTGCTCCCCTGTCCAACCTTCCTTTATCCCAATCCTCCTGCTTTCCCAAGGCCTGACCTCCTTCCCTTCTAACTTTTCTCTCCCCATCTCCCCTTACCCCCAACCCACCCCACCCCAAGATCCCAATTTTCTCCCCGGCAATTTGGTCTACTTCCCTTAGCCAAGAGGATAACTATAAGTTTTTCCTTGGGTTCCCCTTCTTACTTAGCTTCTTTAGATTCACCTATTGTAGACTCCGTGACCCTTATTTATGGCTAGAAACCAATTGTGAGTGAGTACATCCCATGTTCATCTTTTTGGGTCTGGGATACCTCACTCAGGATAGTGTTTTCTATTTCCATCCATTTGCATGCAAAATTCGAGAAGTCATTGTTCTTTACCGCTGAGTAGTACTCTAATGTATAGATATTCCATACTTTCTTCATCCATTCTTCCATTGAAGGGCATCTAGGTTGTTTCCAGGTTCTGGCTATTACAAATAATACTGCTATGAACATAGTTGAACAAATGCTTTTGTCATATGATAGAGCATCTCTTGGGTATATTCCCAGGAGTGGTATTGCTGGGTCCAGGGGTAGGTTGATCCTGAATTTCCTGAGAAACTGAAACACTGACTTCCACAGTGGTTGCAGAAGATTGCATTCCCACCAGCAATGGATGAGGGTACCCCTTCCTCCACAACCTCTCCAGCAAAGGTTATCGTTGGTGTTTTTGACTTTAGCCATTCTGACAGGTGTAAGATGATATCTCAAAGTTGTTTTGATTTGCATTTCCCTGATTGCTAAGGAAGTTGAGCATGACCTTAAGTGTCTTTTGGCCATTTGAACTTCTTCTGTTGAGAATTCTCTGTTCAGATCAGTGCCCCATTTTTTAATTGGGTTAATTAGCATTTTAAAGTCTAGTTTCTTGAGTTCTCTATATATTTTGGAAATCAGACCTTTGTCTGTTGCAGGGTTGGTGAAGATCTTCTCCCAGTCAGTAGGTTGCCTTTGTGTCTTAGTGACAGTGTCCTTTGCTTTGCAGAAGCTTCTCAGTTTTAGTAGGTCCCATTTATTCAATGTTGCTCTTAATGTCTGTGCTTCTGGGGTTATACATAGGAAGCGATCTCCTGTGCCCATCTGTTGTAGGGTATTTCCCACTTTCTCTTCTATCAGGTTCAGTGTGTTCGGGCTGATATTGAGGTCTTTAATCCATTTGGACTTGAGTTTTGTGGACGGTGAAAGATGTGGGTCTATTTTCATTCTTCTACAGGTTGACATCCAGTTGTGCCAGCACCATTTGTTGAAGATGCTCTCTTTCTTCCATTGTATACTTTTAGCTCCTTTATCAAAAATGAGGTGTTCATAGGGTTGTGGGTTAAAATCCGGGTCTTCTATACGATTCCATTGGTCGACTTCTCTGTTTTTATGCCAGTACCACACTGTTTTCATTACTGTAGCTCTGTAATAGAGTTTGAAGTCAGGGATGGTAATGCCTCCAGAAGATCCTTTATTGTATAGGATTGTTTTGGCTATCCTGGGTTTTTTGTTTTTCCAAATAAAGTTGATTATTGTCCTCTCCAGATCTGTGAAGAATTTTGATGGGATCTTGATGGGGATTGCATTGAATCTATAAATTGCCTTAGGTAGAATTGCCATTTTTACTATGTTGATCCTCCCAATCCAAGAGCAAGGTAGATCCATCCATTTTTTGGTATCCTCTTCAATTTCTTTCTTCAATGCCTTAAAGTTCTTGTCAAATAGATCTTTCACTTCCTTGGTTAGATTTACCCCAAGATATTTTATGCTGTTTGTGGCTATGGTGAATGGTGAAGCTTCTCTGATTTCCCTCTCTGCTTCCCTATCCTTTGTGTATAAGAGGGCGACTGATTTTTTGGAGTTGATCTTGTATCCTGCCACATTACTAAAGCTGTTTATCAGCTGTAAAAGTTCTTTGGTGGAGTTTTGGGGGTCGCTTAAGTACACTATCATATCATCTGCGAATAACGAAAGTTTAACATCTTCCTTTCCAATTCGAATCCCCTTGATCCCCTTATGTTGTCTTATTGCTATTGCTAGAACTTCAAGTACTATATTGAAGAGGTATGGAGAGAGTGGACATCCTTGTCGTGTTCCTGAGTTAAGCGGGATGGCTTTGAGTTTCTCTCCGTTTAATTTGATGTTAGCTGTCGGCTTGCTGTATATAGCTTTTATTATATTTAGGTATGACCCTTGTATCCCTAATCTCTCCAAGACTTTTAACATAAATGGATGTTGAATTTTGTCGAATGCTTTTTCAGCATCTAATGAGATGATCATATGGTTATTTTCCTTCAGTTTATTTATATGCTGGATTACATTGATAGATTTTCGTATGTTGAACCAGCCCTGCATCTCAGGAATGAAGCCTACTTGATCATAGTGGATAATTTTCCTAATGTGTTCTTGGATTCGGTTTGCCAGTATTTTGTTGAGGATTTTTGCGTCGATGTTCATGAGTGAGATTGGCCTGTAATTCTCTTTCCTGGTTGAGTCTTTGTGTGGTTTTGGTATCAGAGTAACTGTAGCTTCATAAAAGGAATTAGGTAATGACCCTTCTGTTTCTATATTGTGGAATACATTAAGGAGTATGGGTATTAGCTCTTCTTGGAAGTTCTGGTAGAATTCCGCATTGAAACCATCTGGTCCTGGGCTTTTTTTGGTAGGGAGGTTTTTGATAACAGCTTCTAATTCTTCGCGACCAACAGGTCTGTTTAGATTGTTCACCTGGTCCTGGTGTAACTTTGGTATATGGTATTTATCTAAAAAAGTGTCCATTTCTTTTACATTTTCCAGTTTTGTGTTATACAGGCTTTTGTAATATGATCTGATGATTCTCTGAATTTCCTCTGTGTCTGTGGTTATGTCCCCCTTTTCATTTCTGATCTTATTAATTTGCGTATTCTCTCTCTGCCGTTTGATTAGTTTGGATAGGGGTTTATCAATCTTGTTGATTTTCTCCAGGAACCAGCTTTTTGTTTCATTGATTCTTTGGATTGTTTTCTGTGTTTCTATTTTGTTGATTTCAGCCCTCAGTTTGATTATTTCCAATCTTCTACTCCTCCTAGGTGAGTCTGCTTCTTTTTTTTTCTAGAGCTTTCAGGTGGGCTGTTAAGTCTTCAATATGTGCTTTCTCTGTTTTCTTTAAGTGGGCAGTTAGTGCGATGAACTTTCCTCTTAGCACTGCTTTCATAGTGTCCCATAAGTTCGAGTATGTTGTTTCTTTATTTTCATTGAATTCAAGGAAGACTTTAATTTCTTTCTTTTTCTTCCTTAATCCAGGTATGGTTCAGAAGTTGAGTGTTCAGTTTCCATGAGTTTGTAGGCTTTCTGGGGGTAGCATTGTTGTTGAATTCTAATTTTAATCCATGGTGATCTGATAAGACACAGGTGGTTACTAATATTTTTTTGTAACTGTGTAAGTTAGCTTTGTTACCGAGTATGTGGTCAATTTTCGAGAAGGTTCCATGAGCTGCAGAGAAGAAGGTATATTCTTTCCTCTTCGGGTGGAATAATCTATAGATGTCTGTTAAGTCCATTTGCTTCATTACTTCCATTAATTCTCTAATTTCTCTGTTAGGTTTCTGTTTGATTGACCTGTCCATTGGTGAGAGAGGAGTGTTGAAGTTTCCTACTGTTAGTGTGTGCGGTTTGATGTCTGCCTTGAGTTTTAGTAATGTTTCTTTTACATACGTGGGCGCTTTTATATTCGGGGCATAGATATTCAGGATTGAGACTTCATCC
The DNA here is from genome assembly GCF_018167655.1 of Microtus oregoni. Lineage (NCBI taxonomy): Eukaryota > Metazoa > Chordata > Mammalia > Rodentia > Cricetidae > Microtus > Microtus oregoni. The sequence goes on along the minus strand of NW_024543071.1, from coordinate 49,051,802 downwards.
TGATGAATTGTTCCTGTTATGAGTATATAATGTCCCTCTCCATCTCTTCTGATTGATTTAAGTTTGAAGTCAACTTTGTTAGAAATTAGTATGGCCACACCTGCTTGTTTCTTAGGACCATTTCCTTGATAAGCCTTTTCCCAGCCCTTTACTCTGAGTAGGTGCCTGTCTTTGTGGTTGAGGTGTGTTTCTTGTAGACAGCAGAATGTTGGATCCTGTTTTCGTATCCAATCCCTTAGCCTGTGCCTTTTTATAGGTGAGTTGAGCCCATTGACATTAAGTGATATTAATGACCAGTGGTTGTTAACTCCGGTCACTTTTTTAGTAGTAGGGTTTGTGTGTTTCCCTTCTTTGAGTTGCGCTGGTGAAAGGTCTCTAGATGACTGAGTTATTGTGGGCATTGTTGGACTCCTTGGTTAGTGATTTTCCTTCTATAATTTTCTGTAAGGCTGGATTTGTGGCTACGTTGTTTGAATTTGTTTTTATCCTGGAAAATTTTGTTTTCTCCATTTATAGTGAACGAAAGCTTGGCTGGATATAGTAGTCTGGGCTTGCATCCATGATCTCTTATTTTTTGCAGTACATCTATCCAGGACCTTCTGGCTTTCATGGTTTCCATAGAGAAGTCAGGTGTAAGTCTGATAGGTTTACCTTTATAAGTAACTTGGCCTTTTTCCTTTGCGGCTCTTAATAATCTTTCTTTATTCTGTGTATTTTGTGTTTTGATTATTATATGGCGAGGGGATGTTTTTTTTTTTTTTGATCCAGCCTATTTGGTGTTCTGTATGCTTCTTGAACCTTCATAGGTACCTCTTTCTTCAGGTTGGGAAAGTTTTCTTCTATAATTTTATTAAGTATATTTTCTGTACCGTTGAGCTGCACTTCTTCTCCTTCTTCTATTCCAATTATTCTTAGGTTTGGTCTTTTTATTGTGTCCCAAATTTCCTGAATGTTTTGTGATGAGAATTTGTTGGTTTTGCTGTTTTCTTTGATCAGTGTGTTTATTTTTTCTATGGTATCTTCAGTGTCTGATATTCTCTCTTCTATCTCTTGTAATCTGTTGTTAGTACTTGTTTCTGTCATTCCTGTTCGTTTACCCAGATTTTCCATCTCCATTCTTCCCTCGGTTTGTGCTTTCTTCATTGCTTCCATTTCATTCTTCATGTCTTGAACCGCTTCCCTAACCTGTTTGATGCTTTTTCTTGTTTCTCTTGGTTTTCTTGCGTGTCTTTGAGCGATTTATTCATTTCCTCTACCCTTTTGTTTGTAATCTCTAATTGTTTATGGCAGTTTTTCACCTCTGTTTAAGGTCCTCTATTATTTTCATATAGTTCACTTTTGAGTCGATTTCTTCTATTTCTTCAGGAGTAGGGTGTACAATTCTTATTTCAGGATCCCTGGTTTCTGGTGGTGTCATGATGCCTTTCAGATTGTTGGAGGAATTCTTGTATTGGCGCCTTCCCATCTCTTCCTTCAAATGGAGCCAGGAGAGGCCTGGTCTCTTGGTCCAGACTTTGCTGTGATTGACTCTCAGGGTATATCTCTTCAGTGTAGAAGCAGGAACCGTTCCCGTCCAGATGGGATTCCTCCGCAACTGTCCTGATGGGATTCCTCAGCAACTAAACAGGGCCGCAGGTAGCCCAATGATCCAGGGCCAACAGGATGAATGGAGCAAGGGGGGGGGAGGTATCCAGGAGTGCGCAGGAAGCCTGGTGCCAGAGCTGAATGTGCCGGCTCCCTTACAGGGGACCCTGAGGCCTGCCTGGCTGGCAGGCACTCACCGCTCTGGGTGGGTCGCCTTAGTTTAGGAGCTTAAGACTGTAGTTGAGCACTGGTCCTAGCATACAGCGGGGCAGGGTTGGGGAGGGGTGCTGGGGGTGCTGGGTCGTGCGAAAGAAAGACAGCCCTACAGAAGGAGCTGGGGGCGGGGGTTTGTGCTCTCTTCCGGGACAGTCCCTTTTTTTTTTTTGATTTTTGAGGCAGGGTTTCTCCATAGCTTTTTTGGAACTAGCTCTTGTAGACCAGGCTGGCCTCGAACTCACAGAGACCCGCCTGTCTCTGCCTCCCAAGTGCTGGGATTAAAGGCATGTGTCACCACTGCCGGGCTGCTTATCTGTTCTTGATTTAATTTTGGTAAGTGATATTTTCCAGAAAGTTGTCCATTTCCTTTAAGTTTTCCAATTTTGTGGAGTACAGGTTTTTGAAAAATGACCTGATGATTCTCTGGATTTCCTCCGTGACTGTTGCTATATACCCCTGTTCCTTTGTCTCATTGATTCTTTGTATTGTATTTTTTGTTTCTATTGTTGATTGCAGCTCTCAGTTTAATTATTTCCTACCATCTAGGTCTCTTGGGTGAGTTTGTTTCTTTTGTTCTAAAGTTTTCAAATGTTCTGTTAATTTTCTTGTGTGGGATTTTCCAGCTTCTTTATGTAGGCATTTAGTGTTAAGAACTTTCCTCTTAACACTGCTTTCGTTGTGTCCCATAAATCTGGGTATGTTGTGTGGTCATTTTCATTGAATTTAGAAAATCTTTTATTTCTCTCTTTTTGTTCTTCCAAGACCAATTGATTATTCAGGTGAGCACTGTTTAATTTCTATGTGTCTGTGGCTTTCTGGAATTAGTATTGTGTTGACTTCTAATTTTAAACCATGATGATCTGATATGATACAAGGGATTATTCCATTGTTTTTTATTTGTTGAGGTCTGTTTTGTTACCGAGTATGTGGAAAATTTTTGAGAAGGCTCCATGTGGTTCTGAGAAGAAGGTATATTCTTTTTTATTTGGATGGAATGTTTTATAGACGTCTGTTAAGTCCATTTGAGTCATAACATCTGTTATTTCCCTTATTTCTCTGTTCATTTTTAGCCTGACTGACCTGTACGGTGGTGAAAGTGGAGTGTTGAAGTCTCCCACTATTAGTGTGTGGGGTTTAATGTATGATTTGAGCTCTAGAAGTGTTTCTTTGACATATGAGGGTGCCCTTGTATTTGGGGCATAGATATTCAGTATTGACATTTCCTCTTGATGGATTTTTCCTGTGACTAATATAAAATGTCCTTTTTTGTCTCTTTTGATTGATTTTAATTTGAACTCTATTTTGCTAGATATTAGAATGGGTATACCCACATGTTTCTTAGGTCCATTTGATTGGAATATTTTTTCTAAACCTTTATTCTGAGATGATGTCTGTCTTTGAGGTTGAGGTGTGTTTCTTGTATGCAGAAGAAAGATGAAATCTGTTTTTGTATCAAATTGGTTACCCTGTACCTTTTTATAGGTGAGTGGAGTCCATTTATATTAAATGGAACAGTGATTGCTATATCTCCTGTTAATTTAGTTTTCATTGTTGGTGATTTCAATTTGTGCATTTTTCCCTTTTATGGGATTTGCTGCTGTGAGACCATCAATTGTCTGTGTTTTTGTTGATGTTGCTAACTTTCTTTGGTTGGAGTTTTCCTTCTAGTATTTTGTTTAGGGCTGGGTTTGTGGCTAGGTATTGGTTAAATCTGGTTTTGTCATGAAATATCTTGTTTTGTCCTTCTATGGTGATTGAAAGTTCTGCTGGGTATAGTAGTCTGGGTTGGCATCCGTGGACTCTTAATGTCTCCATAACGCTTGACCATGAATTTCTGGCTTTCATTGTTTTTAATGAAAACTCAGGTGTAATTCTGATAGATATGCCTTCATATTTTACTTGTCCTTTTTCCTTTGTAGCTCTTAATATTCTTTTTTTCCTCTGTATGTTTAGTGTTTTGATTGTTATGTGGCGAGGGGACTTATTTTTGAATCCAGTCAGTTTCATGGTCTGTGAGATTCTTGTGTCTTCATAGGCATATCTTTCTTTAGGTTGGGAAAGTTTTCTTTTTTTTCTTTTTTTTTTTTACAAATAAATTACATTTAAATTTATTTATTTCTTTAAAAACAATCTTTTCTCATTTTACATACCAATCCCAGTTCCCACTCCCTCCCCTCCTCCTGATACCCCACCTTTCCCCTACCCCACCACTTATCCACTCCTCAGAGAGTGTAAGACTTTCCTGTGAGGAGTCAACAAAGTCTAGCACATCACTTTGAGGCAGGACCAAGGGCCTCCCCACTTTATCTAAGATGAGCAAGATATCCCTCCAAAGAGAATGGGCTCCAAAAAAGCCAGTTCAAGCAGTAGGGATAAATCCGGGTCCCACTGTCAGTGGCCCCTCAGTCTGCCCCAGCCATACAACTGTCACCCACATTCAGAGGGACTACTTTGGTCCTATGCTGGTTCTCCAGCTGTCAGTCTGGAGTCGGTGAGCTCCCACTGGTTCAGCTCAGCTGTTTCTATGGGTATCCCCATCATGGTCGTGAACTCTTTGCTTATATTATCATGCGTACCTCTTTTTTTTATTGAGAAAAGGAGAAAAAAAAACAAGTTTCCACCTCCTCCCAGCCTTCCATTTCCCTCATCCTCCTCCCCCTCTATGCCCCCTCCTCCCACCCTTCTTCCCCTCCCCCCACTCCTTTCCCCCTCCCTCTCCAGTCCAAAGAGCAGTCAGGGTTTTCTGCCCTGTGGTAAGACCTAGGACCTCCCACCTCCGTCCATATCTAGGAAGGTGAACATCCAAACTGGCTGGGCTCCCACAAAGCCATCACATTACGAAGGATCAAACCCCCGTGCCATTGTCCTTTGCATCTCATCAGCCCTCATAGTTCGCCATGTTCAGAGAGTCCACTTTTATCCCATGCTTTTTCAGTCACAGTCCAGCTGGCCTTGGTGAGCTCCCAATAGATCAGCTCCACTGTCTCAGTGGGTGGGTGCATCCCTCGTGGTCCCGACTTCTTTGCTCATGTTCTCCCTCCTTCTGCTCCTCATTGGGACTTTGGAAGCTCAGTCCAGTGCTCCAGTGTGGGTCTCTGTCTCTATCTCCATCCATCACCAGATGAAGGTTCTATGATGATATGCAAGATATTCGTCAGTATTGCTCAAGGATAGGGTCATTTCAGGTTCCCTATTCTCAACTGCCCAAGGAACTAACTGAGGACCTGAGCTTGGGCACCTGGGAGCCCCTCTAGGATCAGGTCTCTTGACAACCCTAAAGTGGTTCCCTTAACTAAGAATTGTGGTTCCGTGCTCCCCTGTCCAACCTTCCTTTATCCCAATCCTCCTGCTTTCCCAAGGCCCGATCTCCTTCCCTTCTAACTTTTCTCTCCCCATCTCCCCTTACCCCCAACCCACCCCACCCCAAGATCCCAATTTTCTCCCCGGCAATTTTGTCTACTTCCCTTAGCCCAGAGGATAACTATATGCTTTTCCTTGGGTTCACCTTCTTCCTTAGCTTCTTTAGATTCACCTATTGTAGACTCCGTGACCCTTATTTATGGCTAGAAACCAATTATGAGTGAATACATCCCATGTTCATCTTTTTGGGTCTGGGATACCTCACTCAGGATAGTGTTTTCTATTTCCATCCATTTGCATGCAAAATTCGAGAAGTCATTGTTTTTTACCGCTGAGTAGTACTCTAATGTGTAGATATTCCATACTTTCTTCATCCATTCTTCCATTGAAGGGCATCTAGGTTGTTTCCAGGTTCTGGCTATTACAAATAATACTGCTACAAACATAGTTGAACAAATGCTTTTGTCATATGATAGGGCATTTCTTGGGTATATTCCCAAGAGTGATATTGCTGGGTCCAGGGGTAGGTTGATCCCGAATTTCCTAAGAAACCGAAACACTGACTTCCATAGTGGTTGCACAAGATTGCATTCCCACCAGCAATGGATGAGGATACCCCTTCCTCCACAACCTCTCCAGCAAAGGTTATCGGTGTTTTTGACTTTAGCCATTCTGACAGGTGTAAGATGATTTCTCAAAGTTGTTTTGATTTGCATTTCCCTGATTGCTAAGGAAGTTGAGCATGACCTTAAGTGTCTTTTGGCCATTTGAACTTCTTCTGTTGAGAATTATCTGTTCAGATCAGTGCCCCATTTTTTAATTGGGTTAATTAGCATTTTAAAGTCTAGTTTCTAGAGTTCTCTATATATTTTGGAGATCAGACCTTTGTCTGTTGCAGGGTTGGTGAAGATCTTCTCCCAGTCAGTAGGTTGCCTTTGTGTCTTAGTGACAGTGTCCTTTGCTTTGCAGAAGCTTCTCAGTTTTAGTAGGTCCCATTTATTCAATGTTGCTCTTAATGTCTGTGCTTCTGGGGTTATACATAGGAAGCGATCTCCTGTGCCCATCTGTTGTAGGGTATTTCCCACTTTCTCTTCTATCAGGTTCAGTGTGTTCGGGCTGATATTGAGGTCTTTAATCCATTTGGACTTGAGTTTTGTGGACGGTGAAAGATGTGGGTCTATTTTCATTCTTCTACAGGTTGACATCCAGTTGTGCCAGCACCATTTGTTGAAGATGCTTTCTTTCTTCCATTGTATACTTTTAGCTCCTTTATCAAAAATGAGGTGTTCATAGGTTTGTGGGTTAAAATCCGGGTCTTCTATACGATTCCATTGGTCAACTTCTCTGTTTTTATGCCAGTACCACACTGTTTTCATTACTGTAGCTCTGTAATAGAGTTTGAAGTCAGGGATGGTAATGCCTCCAGAAGATCCTTTATTGTATAGGATTGTTTTGGCTATCCTGGGTTTTTTGTTTTTCCAAATAAAGTTGATTATTGTCCTCTCCAGATCTGTGAAGAATTTTGATGGGATCTTGATGGGGATTGCATTGAATCTATAAATTGCCTTAGGTAGAATTGCCATTTTTACTATGTTGATCCTCCCAATCCAAGAGCAAGGTAGATCCATCCATTTTTTGGTATCCTCTTCAATTTCTTTCTTCAATGCCTTAAAGTTCTTGTCAAATAGATCTTTCACTTCCTTGGTTAGATTTACCCCATGATATTTAATGCTGTTTGTGGCTATGGTGAATGGTGAAGCTTCTCTGATATCCCTCTCTGCTTCCCTATCCTTTGTGTATAAGAGGGCGACTGATTTTTTGGAGTTAATCTTGTATCCTGCCACATTACTAAAGCTGTTTATCAGCTGTAAAAGTTCTTTGGTGGAGTTTTGGGGGTCGCTTAAGTACACTATCATATCATCTGCGAATAACGAAAGTTTAACTTCTTCCTTTCCAATTCGAATCCCCTTGATCCCATTATGTTGTCTTATTGCTATTGCTAGAACTTCAAGTACTATATTGAAGAGGTATGGAGAGAGTGGACATCCTTGTCGTGTTCCTGAGTTAAGCGGGATGGCTTTGAGTTTCTCTCCATTTAATTTGATGTTAGCTGTCGGCTTGCTGTATATAGCTTTTATTATATTTAGGTATGACCCTTGTATCCCTAATCTCTCCAAGACTTTTAACATAAATGGATGTTGAATTTTGTCGAATGCTTTTTCAGCATCTAATGAGATGATCATATGGTTATTTTCCTTCAGTTTATTTATATGCTGGATTACATTGATAGATTTTCGTATGTTGAACCAGCCCTGCATCTCAGGAATGAAGCCTACTTGATCATAGTTGATAATTTTCCTAATGTGTTCTTGGATTCGGTTTGCCAGTGTTTTGTTGAGGATTTTTGCGTCGATGTTCATGAGTGAGATTGGCCTGTAATTCTCTTTCTTGGTTGAGTCTTTGTGTGGTTTTGGTATCAGAGTAACTGTAGCTTCATAAAAGGAATTAGGTAATGACCCTTCTGTTTCTATATTGTGGAATACATTAAGGAGTATGGGTATTAGCTCTTCTTGGAAGTTCTGGTAGAATTCCGCATTGAAACCATCTGGTCCCGGGCTTTTTTTGGTAGGGAGGTTTTTGATAACAGCTTCTAATTCTTCGCGACCAACAGGTCTGTTTAGATTGTTCACCTGGTCCTGGTGTAACTTTGGTATATGGTATTTATCTAAAAAAGTGTCCATTTCTTTTACATTTTCCAGTTTTGTGTTATACAGGCTTTTGTAGTATGATCTGATGATTCTCTGAATTTCCTCTGTGTCTGTGGTTATGTCCCCCTTTTCATTTCTGATCTTATTAATTTGCGTATTCTCTCTCTGCCGTTTGATTAGTTTGGATAGGGGTTTATCAATCTTGTTGATTTTCTCCAGGAACCAGCTTTTTGTTTCATTGATTCTTTGGATTGTTTTCTGTGTTTCTATTTTGTTGATTTCAGCCCTCAGTTTGATTATTTCCAATCTTCTACTCCTCCTAGGTGAGTCTGCTTCTTTTTTTTTCTAGAGCTTTCAGGTGGGCTGTTAAGTCTTCAATATGTGCTTTCTCTGTTTTCTTTAAGTGGGCAGTTAGTGCGATGAACTTTCCTCTTAGCACTGCTTTCATAGTGTCCCATAAGTTCGAGTATGTTGTTTCTTTATTTTCATTGAATTCAAGGAAGACTTTAATTTCTTTCTTTTTCTTCCTTAATCCAGGTATGGTTCAGAAGTTGAGTGTTCAGTTTCCATGAGTTTGTAGGCTTTCTGGGGGTAGCATTGTTGTTGAATTCTAACTTTAATCCATGGTGATCTGATAAGACACAGGTGGTTACTAATATTTTTTTGTAACTGTGTACGTTAGCTTTGTTACTGAGTATGTGGTCAATTTTCGAGAAGGTTCCATGAGCTGCAGAGAAGAAGGTATATTCTTTCCTCTTCGGGTGGAATAATCTTTAGATGTCTGTTAAGTCCATTTGCTTCATTACTTCCATTAATTCTCTAATTTCTCTGTTAGGTTTCTGTTTGATTGACCTGTCCATTGGTGAGAGAGGAGTGTTGAAGTCTCCTACTATTAGTGTGTGTGGTTTGATGTCTGCCTTGAGTTTTAGTAATGTTTCTTTTACATACGTGGGCGCTTTTCTATTTGGGGCATAGATATTCAGGATTGAGACTTCGTCCTGATGAATTGTTCCTGTTATGAGTATATAATGTCCCTCTCCATCTCTTCTGATTGATTTAAGTTTGAAGTCAACTTTGTTAGAAATTAGTATGGCCACACCTGCTTGTTTCTTAGGTCCATTTGCTTGATAAGACTTTTCCCAGCCCTTTACTCTGAGTAGGTGCCTGTCTTTGTGGTTGAGGTGTGTTTCTTGTAGACAGCAGAACGTTGGATCCTGTTTTCGTATCCAATCCCTTAGCCTGTGCCTTTTTATAGGTGAGTTGAGCCCATTGACATTAAGTGATATTAATGACCAGTGGTTGTTAACTCCGTTCACTTTTTTAGTAATAGGGTTTGTGTGTTTCCCTTCTTTGAGTTGCGCTGGTGAAAGGTCTCTAGATGACTGAGTTATTGTGGGCATTGTTGGACTCCTTGGTTAGTGATTTTCCTTCTATAATTTTTGTAAGGCTGGATTTGTGGCTACGTATTGTTTGAATTTGTTTTTATCCTGGAAAATTTTGTTTTCTCCATTTATAGTGAACGAAAGCTTGGCTGGATATAGTAGTCTGGGCTTGCATCCATGATCTCTTAGTTTTTGCAGTACATCTATCCAGGACCTTCTGGCTTTCATGGTTTCCATAGCGAAGTCAGGTGTAAGTCTGATAGGTTTACCTTTATAAGTAACTTGGCCTTTTTCCTTTGCGGCTCTTAATAGTCTTTCTTTATTCTGTATATTTTGTGTTTTGATTATTATATGGCGAGGGGATGTTTTTTTTTGATCCAGCCTATTTGGTGTTCTGTATGCTTCTTGAACCTTCATAGGTACCTCTTTATTCAGGTTGGGAAAGTTTTCTTCTATAATTTTATTAAGTATATTATCTGTACCGTTGAGCTGCACTTCTTCTCCTTCTTCTACTCCAATTATTCTTAGGTTTGGTCTTTTTATTGTGTCCCAAATTTCCTGAATGTTTTGTGATGAGAATTTGTTGGTTTTGCTGTTTTCTTTGATCAGTGTGTTTATTTTTTCTATGGTATCTTCAGTGTCTGATATCTCTTCTATCTCTTGTAATCTGTTGTTAGTACTTGTTTCTGTCATTCCTGTTCGTTTACCCAGATTTTCCATCTCCATTCTCCCTCGGTTTGTGCTTTCTTCATTGCTTCCATTTCATTCTTCATGTCTTGAACCGCTTCCCTAACCTGTTTGATTGCTTTTTCTTGTTTCTCTTGGTTTTCTTGCGTGTCTTTGAGCGATTTATTCATTTCCTCTACCTTTTTGTTTGTAATCTCTAATTGTTTATGACAGTTTTTCACCTCCTGTTTAAGGTCCTCTATTATTTTCATATAGTTCACTTTTGAGTCGATTTCTTCTATTTCTTCAGGAGTAGGGTGTACAATTCTTCTTATTTCGGGATCCCTGGTTTCTGGTGGTGTCATGATGCCTTTCAGATTGTTGGAGGAATTCTTGTATTGGCGCCTTCCCATCTCTTCCTTCAAATGGAGCCAGGAGAGGCCTGGTCTCTTGGTCCAGTCTTTGCTGTGATTGACTCTCAGGGTATATCTCTTCAGTGTAGAAGCAGGAACCGTTCCTGTCCAGATGGGATTCCTCCGCAACCGTCCTGATGGGATTCCTCAGCAACTAAACAGGGCTGCCAGTAGCCCAATGATCCAGGGCCAACAGGATGAATGGAGCAAGGGGGGGGGGGTGGTATCCAGGAGCGCTCAGGAAGCCTGGCGCTGGAACTGAATGTGCCGGCTCCCTTACAGGGGACCCTGAGGCCTGCCTGGCTGGCAGGCACTCACCGCTCTGGGTGGGTCGCCTTAGTTTAGGAGCTTAAGACTGTAGTTGAGCACTGGTCCTAGCATACAGCAGGGCATGGTTGGGGAGGGGTGCTGGGGGTGCTGGGTCGTGTGAAAGAAAGACAGCCCTGCAGAAGGAGCTGGGGGCGGGGGTTTGTGCTCTCTTCCGGGACAGTCCACCCTGGGTAGCACACACTCATCCGTCCTGATGGGATTCCTCAGCAACTAAACAGGGCCGCCGGTAGCCCAATGATCCAGGGCCAACAGGATGAATGGAGCGGGGGGGGGGGGGGTGGTATTCAGGAGTGCGCAGGAAGCCTGGTGCCAGAGCTGAAGGTGCCCAGCTCCCTTACAGGGGACCCTGAGGCCTGCCCGGCTGGCAGGCACTCACCGCTCTGGGTGGGTCGCCTTAGTTTAGGAGCTTAAGACTGTATTTGAGCACTGGTCCTAGCATACAGCAGGGCAGGGTTGGGGAGGGGTGCTGGGGGTGCTGGGTCGTGCGAAAAGCGAAAGTTTTCTTCCATGATTTTGTTAAATATATTTTCTGTGCTTTTGAGTTAGACATTTTTCTATACCTATTATTCTTAGTTTTGTCCTTTTTATGGTGTCTCATATTTCCTGGATGTTTTGTGTTAAGCTTTTGTTAAATTGAATGTTTTCTTTGTCTTATGAGTCTATTTCCTCTATTGTATCTTCAGTGCTTGAGGTTTTCTCTTCCATCTCTTGTATTTTGCTGTTCATGCTTGTGTTTGTGGTTACTGATAATTTTCTCATGATTCCTGTTTCTATAATTCCCTCAGTTTGTGCTTTCTTTATTGTCTCTATGTCAGTTTTCATGTCTTGGATAGTTTTTTTCCATATGTTTGATTGTTTTTCCTTGGTTTTCTTTAAGGGATTTGCTGATGTCTTCCAATTTTTTGTTTGTCTTTTTCTCCATTTCTTTGAGGGAATTTCTGTAGAGTTAGCTGTCTCAGGTTTGTTCTAGCCCAGGTCACTGGCTCAATCCTGGTCTGCAAATGTCCCTGGGCTAGATTTGTTCCCACTCCCATGGAGCTTGCTTTCCTAGGCCCACTCTGGCCTAGGTAGCTCAAAATTTTATTTTTCTTTTCACCAAATAAAATTTGCACAAAATATAATTTCAATGTGCATAAGCGCCACATGGTCATGATTCAGTCATTAGTTTGTATACATCTGGGTTATTTCCATTTCCTAGTTATTGTGAACAGAGCAGCAATGAGTGGGCAATGGAGTAGGTTGTAGACCCTTCCAGTCTACATGGCCAGGAGAGGGATAGCTGGGTCATATGGTAGATTTATTTACAGTTTAGGGAGGAAGCCTTCACACTGACGGTCATAGTGTTTGTGAGGAAGCCTACACACTGACAGACATAGTGTTTGTGAGGAAGCCTGCACACTGATATTCATAGTATTTGTGAGGAAGCCTTCACATGAACTTTCATAATGGTTCCACCAGTTTGTCATTTCACTAACATTGAATAAAGATTAATCTTTCCCCACATCCTGGCCATAATTTCATTTTATTTCATGCCTTGATGACAGTCATCTGACTGTGGTGAGATGGAATCTGAAAGCAGTTTTCATTTGCACAGTACAAGCTGAGCTATTTCTCTGGCTCAAGACAATTCTTAATGAGTGCACTATTTAATATCAGGATTATACCTGACATCTTTTTTCCTGTCAGTCAAAGGGAGCAGAGGATGCCAAGACCAACATTCATTTAGGAGAGGGCAGAAAGGAGCCACGTGTTTACCTAGGTGTGTGCTTTCATCTCCTGGTTCACGGCCAGAGTCCTTAGTTCAAAGTCAAGCATGAATTCTGACAATAAAATGTAACATTTTGTTCTTGCCCAAGACTTAATGATGACATGCATGGTGCCTCAGACCTTAATGAACTCAGCTTGACATCTACTGAAATCCCTTTAGAGGCTTCTCATTCATTTTAGAAGCACCCCATATGAGGTGCAGGTGTCCCGAAGAGACTTTAATTTTCATGGCTCCTGTTGGTACTTTTATCTCTGAGGATTCAAATGATAATAATTTGTTCCAGAAAGAGAATATTAGAGATATAGGGTGCAAAACATGGCAGAATAACAGTGCCGTTTACCCCCACCCTACAATCAGTGGTCTTCAAGCTTCAAAATATGATCTGAAACTAGAGAATTCTAGCACTCCTCAATGTCTAAACATCCTGCCACAGCTGGGGACATTCAGGGTGGTATGGCCACAGAATGTCCCACATCCTGAGCCAAGTATTTACAGGGCACCTTCTAGAAGAAAGCCTGGTGCAATTGGAAATATCAAGGTAGTACTCTGGAGAAACTCATTTTCTCAGAGAGAATAAAGGTTGTGACATGAGAATGACATTTATGTGTCCATTGGCTCATAGATGACTTAAGAAATAGTCACAGTAGCAGTTTTGGCAACTGAAAGTACTTGTCATACTTAATGGAATGTGAAAAAATGAAAACTCATCAATTCAAGCCAGTTGTATATTATAGAAAAAACTTACACAAAAGAGAGTTGTAAAACAAATATAATTTGTTTTACAACTTTAAACCTCTTTATTAAAAATCTTGTAAGCAAAAGGAATAATCTTTGAGTGTTTGCAATTAAAGCTATAGGGATGCCTTTGCTGTGCCGCATTTAGGAACAGAACATATACTCATTAAAACAGGGGGCAAGCTCCAGAGGACAGAAACCTCTCACTACAGGAATTGTTGTCTTAGGTAGTTGTTGTGCCATTCCCAGGACACCTGGAAGATGTGGGTGGAGCTTGCTTCTGGTCTTTGAGAGGTCTGCAGCCCTTTCCCCTCACTGTCTGAAGAGAGAAGGTGCATGTGTGAGAACTCAGTCAGAATATCTTCGTGGACTTGATGTTCTCTGCTCCTTTTTTTTAAAATTTATTTATTTATTAAGGATTTCTCCCTCGTCCCCACAACCGCTTCCCATTTCCCTCCCCCTCCCCCGATCAAGTCCCCCTCCCTCATCTGCTCCAAGATCAATCAGGGTTCCCTGACCTGTGGGAAGCCCAAGGACTGCCCACCTCTATTCAGGTCTCGTAAGGTGAGCATCCAAACTGCCTAGGCTCCCACAAAGCCAGTACGTGCAGTAGGATCAAAAACCCACTGCAATTGTTCTTGAATTCTCAGTATTCCTCATTGTCCGCTATGTTCAGCTAGTCCGGATTTATCCCATGCTTTTTCAGACCTAGGCCAGCTGGCCTTGGTGAGATCCCAATAGAACATCCCCATTGTCTTAGTGTGTGGGTGCACCCCTCGTGGTCCTAAGTTCCTTGCTCGTGCTCCGTCTCCGTCTGCTCCGGATTTGGACCTTGAGATTTCTGTCTGGTGCTCCCATGTGGGTCTCTGTCTCTGTCTCCTTTCATCGCCTGATGAAGGTTAATATTCATGAGGATGCCTATGTGTTTGTCTTTGGATTCACCTTCTTATTTAGCTTCTCTAGGAACATGAATTATAAGCTCAATGTCCTTTATTTATGGCTAGAAACCAAATATGAGTGAGTACATCCCATGTTCCTCTTTTTGGGTCTGGCTTACCTCACTCAGGATAGTGTTTTCTATTTCCATCCATTTGTATGCAAAATTCAAGAAGTCCTTGTTTTTTACTGCTGAGTAATACTCTAATATGTATATATTCCATACTTTCTTCATCCATTCTTCCGTTGAAGGGCATCTAGGTTGTTTCCAGGTTCTGGCTATTACAAACAATGCTGCCATGAACATAGTTGAGCATATACTTTTGTTGTATGATAGGGCCTCTCTTGGGTATATTCCCAAGAGTGGTATTGCTGGATCCAGGGGTAGGTTGATCCCGAATTTCATGAGAAACCGAAACACTGCTTTCCAGAGTGGTTGCACAAGTTTGCATTCCCACCAGCAATGGATGAGAGTACCCCGTTCTCCACAACCTCTCCAGCAAAGGCTATCATTGGTGTTTTTTATTTTAGCCATTCTGACAGGTGTAAGGTGGTATCTTAAAGTTGTCTTGATTTGCATTTCCCTGATCGCTAAGGAAGTTGAGCATGATCTTGAGTGTCTTTTGGCCATTTGAAGTTCTTCTGTTGAGAATTCTCTGTTCAGATCAGTGCCCCATTTTATAATTGGGTTGATTAGCCTTTTGCGGTCTAGTTTCTTGAGTTCTTTATATATTTTGGAGATCAAACCTTTGTCAGTTGCAGGGTTGGTGAAGATCTTCTCCCAGTCAGTGGGTTGTCTTTTTGTCTTGGTGACAGTGTCCTTTGCTTTACAGAAGCTTCTCAGCCTCAGGAAGTCCCATTTATTCAATGATGCCCTTAATGTCTGTGCTGCTGGGGTTATACGTAGGAAGTGTTCTCCTGTGCCCATGTGCTGTAGAGTACTTCCCAATTTCTCTTCTATCAGGTTCAGTGTGTTCGGACTGATATTGAGGTCTTTAATCCATTTGGATTTGAGTTTTGTGCATGGTGATAGATATGGATCTATTTTCATTCTTCTACAGATTGACATCCAGTTTTGCCAGCACCATTTGTTGAAGATGCTCTCTTTTTTCCATTGTATACTTTTAGCTCCTTTATCGAAGATCAGGTGTTCATAGGTTTGTGGGTTAATGTCAGGGTCTTCTATTCGATTCCATTGGTCGACTTCTCTGTTTTTATGCCAATACCAAGCTGTTTTCAATACTGTAGCTCTGTAATAGAGTTTGAAGTCAGGGATGGTAATGCCTCCAGACAATCCTTTATTGTATAAGATTGTTTTGGCTATCCTGGGTTTTTTGTTTTTCCAAATAAAGTTGATTATTGTCTTCTCCAGATCTGTGAAGAATTTTGATGGGATTTTGATGGGGATTGCATTGAATCTATAGATTGCTTTTGGTAGAATTGCCATTTTTACTATGTTGATGCTCCCAATCCAAGAGCAAGGGAGGTCTTTCCATTTTCTGGTGTCTTCTTCAATTTCTTTCTTCAAAGACTTATAGTTCTTGTCAAGTAAATCTTTCACTTCCTTGGTCAGGGTTACCCCAAGATATTTTATGCTATTTGTGGCTATCGTGAAAGGTGATGCTTCTCTGATTTCCCTCTCTGCTTCCTTATCCTTAGTGTATAAGAAGGCAACTGATTTTTTGGAGTTGATCTTGTATCCTGCCACATTACTAAAGGTGTTTATCAGCTGTAGGAGTTCTTTGGTAGAATTTTTGGGGTCGCTTATGTACACTATCATATCATCTGCAAATAACGAAAGCTTAACTTCTTCCTTTCCAATACGAATCCCCTTGATCTCCTTATGTTGTCTTATTGCTATTGCTAGAATTTCAAGCACTATATTGAAGAGGTATGGAGAGAGTGAACATCCTTGTCGTGTTCCTGATTTTAGTGGGATGGCTTTGAGTTTTTCTCCGTTTAATTTAATGTTAGCTGTTGGCTTGCTGTAAATAGCTTTTATTATATTTAGGTAGGACCCTTGTATCCCTATTCTCTCCAAGACCTTTATCATAAAGGGGTGTTGAATTTTGTCGAATGCTTTTTCAGCATCTAGTGAAATGATCATATGGTTTTTTTCTTTCAGTTTATTTATATGGTGGATTACATTGATAGACTTGCGTATGTTGAACCAGCCCTGCATCTCTGGGATGAAGCCTACTTGATCAAAATGGATAATTTTTCTTATGTGTTCTTGGATTCTGTTTGCCAGTATTTTATTGAAAATTTTTGCGTCGATGTTCATGAGTGAGATCGGTCTGTAATTCTCTTTCTTGGTTGGGTCTTTTTGTGGTTTTGGTATCAGGGTAACTGTAGCTTCATAAAAGGAATTTGGCAATGACTCTTCTGTTTCTATATTGTGAAATACATTAAGGAGTATAGGTATTAGTTCTTCTTGGAAGTTCTGGTAGAATTCTGCATTGAAACCATCTGGTCCTGGGCTTTTTTTCGAAGGGAGATTTTTGATAACCATTTCTAATTCTTCGCGAGAAACCGGTCTATTTAGATCATTCACCTGGTCTTGGTTTAGCTTTGGTATATGGTACTTATTTAAAAAAATGTCCATTTCTTTTGTATTTTCCAGTTTTGTGGCATACAGGCTTTTGTAGTAAGATCTAATGATTCTCTGAATTTCCTCTGTGTCTGTGGTTATGTCCCCCTTTTCATTTCTGATCTTATTTATTTGCGTGTTCTCTCTCTGTCGTTTAATTAGTTTGGATAGGGGTTTGTCGATCTTGTTGATTTTCTCCAAGAACCAGCTTTTTGTTTCATTGATTCTTTGGACTGTTTTCTGTGTTTCTATTTTGTTGATTTCAGCCCTCAGTTTTATTATTTCCAGTCTTCTACTTCTCCTGGGTGCGTCTGCTTCTTTTTTTTCTAGAGCTTTCAGGTGTGTTGTTAAGTCCCCAATGTATGCATTCTCCGTTTTCTTTAAGTGGGCACTTAGTGCTATGAACTTTCCTCTTAGCACTGCTTTCATTGTGTCCCATAGGTTTGAGTATGTTGTCCCTTTATTTTCATTAAATTCAAGGAAGACTTTAATTTCTTTCTTGATTTCTTCCTTGACCCAGGTGTGGTTCAGTAGTTGATTGTTGAGTTTCCATGAGCTTGTCGGTTTTTTGGGGGCAGCGTGGTTGTTGCCTTCTAACTCTAATCCGTGATGATCTGATAAGACACAGGTGGACACTGATATTTTTTTGTATCTGTGGAGGTTTCCTTTGTTTCCGAGTATGTGGTCAATTTTTGAGAAGGTTCCATGAGCTGCAGAGAAGAAGGTATATTCTTTCCTATTTGGGTGGAATGTTCTATAGATGTCTGTTAAGTCCATTTGCTTCATTACCTCCAATAATTCTCTTAATTCTCTATTAGGTTTCTGTCTGATTGACCTGTCCCTTGGAGAGAGAGGTGTGTTGAAGTCTCCTACTACTAGTGTGTGTGGTTTGATGTCTACCTTGAGTTCTAGTAATATTTCTTTTACATAAGTAGGTGCTTTTATATTGGGGGCGTATATATTCAGGATTGAGACGTCCTCCTGATGAATTGTTCCTGTTATGAGTATAAAGTGACCGTCTCGGTCTCTTCTGATTGATTTTAGTTTGAAGTCAGTTTTGTTAGAAATTAGTATGGCCACACCTGCTTTTTTCTTAGGACCATTTGCTTGAAACACCTTTTCCCAACCCTTTACTCTGAGTAGGTGCCTGTCTTTGTGGTTGAGATGTGTTTCTTTCAAACAGCAGAATGTTGGATCCTGTTTTCGTATCCAATCTTTTAGCCTGTGCCTTTTTATAGGTGAATTGAGCCCATTAATATTAAGTGATATTAATGACCAGTGGTTGTTTACTCCGGTTATTCTTATTGCTTTTGGTAGTAGAGATTGTGTGTCTCCCTTCTTTGAGATGTGCTCGTGAAGGGTCATTAGATGCCTGGGTTATTGTAGGCAGTGTTGGATTCCTTGGGTTGCGATTTTCCTTCTATTACTTTCTGTAGGGCTGGATTAGTGGCTACGTATTGTTTAAATTTGTTCTTATCCTGGAATGTCTTGTTTTCTCCATTGATAATGAATGATAGCTTGGCTGGGTATAGTAGTTTGGGTTTGCATCCATGGTCTCTTAGCTTCTGCAGAACCTCTATCCAGGACCTTCTGGCTTTCATAGTTTCCATAGAGAAGTCAGGTGTAAGTCTGATCGGTTTACCTTTATAAGTTACTTGCCCTTTTTCTTTTGCAGCTCTTAATATTCTTTCTTTAACCTGTATATTTTGTGTTTTGATTATTATGTGGCTAGGAGATGTTTTTCTTTGATCCAGTCTGTTTGGTGTTCTGTATGCTTCTTGAATATTTAAATGAATATCTTTCTTTAGGTTGGGAAAGTTTTCTTCCATAATTTTGTTGAAAATATTTTCTGGGCCTTTGAGCTGTGACTCTTCTCCTTCTTCTATTTCTATTATTCTTATGTTTGGTTTTTTTTATTGTGTCCCATAGTTCCTGAATGTTTTGTGTTGAGAATTTGTTGGCTTTGCTGTTTTCTTTGATCTGTTCGTTTATTTTCTCTATGGTGTCCTCAGCATCTGAGATTCTTTCTTCTAGCTCTTGTATTCTATTGATTATGCTTGTTTCTGTAGACTCTGCTCATTGGCCTATATTTTCCATATCCAGCTGGTCCTCAGTTTGTATTTTCTTCTTTGCCTTCATTTCAGTTTTCAATTCTTGAACTGTTTCCACTACCTGTTTGATGGTTTTTTCTTGGTTTCCCAGGGTATCATGTACGTATTTACTCATTTCTTCAAACTTTTTGTTATACTTCTCATCCATTTCTATAAGGGCATTTTTTACATGTTGTTTAAGGGACTTTATTATCTTCATAAAGTCGATTTTTTCCACTTCTTCTGTGTTAGGTTGTTCAAATACTTCTGTTGTAAGATCATTGGGTTCTGGTGTTTTCATGTTGTTTTTCGGATTATTGGGTGAATTCTTGCCTTGGCGCCTGCCCATCTCCTCCTATTGATCCTATCCAATGGGTCCTTTAAAAACCGGATCAGGTTTCCCTGCTGGCCAAGGGCTCCGCTTACAAAATGCCCTCACTCTCTTTCGTGGTTCCTTCTGCAGGCCAAGAACCCTCTCACCCCTCCGAAGTATCTTCAGGACAGGACCCGGCTCCCCTTGTGCCAGTGACCTGGCCAACCAAAGGCCTACCTCTTTGATTCAATTGTAGTAGGGCGATCTGCTCTCCTTATTGCATGCCTGTCCCCACCGCTTGGGTCTGCCGCTGCGCCGGTCCCCGAAAGCCTCTTCCTGTATGCGGTGTTGCTCCGCCGCGTCTGGCCGGCTCCGCCGCGTCTGGCCGCGCCGCCGCTCCGCCTCTGTCTGTTCTCTGCTCCTTTAAATAGGCAAAAAGCACAGGGTTGTGGGACATAAATGAGCTACAGTGTTCAACATTCTTAGGATGATGATTGTAAAGGCATGGGTGCAATGTATGTGTCATCTGCTCCCCATTATTTTAGATAATTGAGATACGCATTTATGATGAATCCCCAGTGATTACCAGGAACCAAGAGAATCACAGAAACCCAGTGTCCTGGCTCCAGATTTACTTCCATAGCTTGATGCCCAGAGATGGTCCTGCATGGCTAGAGAGGAGCCCTGTGGCCTTGACTTTAGTGTGTGCCATGTGAACCTGCTGCTGATCCATGTGCAAGAGCCACAGTTTTCTTTTCTATTATTACTTAAAAATAATACCAATCCAAATTACTACTGCCTCTCCTCCTACCAGTCCCCTCCCTCTACCTCCACAGACCCTCCCACCCCACCCCTCCAACCCTAATGGAGTGCCATACACCCCACTTTGTGGAAAGTCCAAAACCCTCCATACTACATCTAGGTTGAGCAAGGTTTACATTCAAAGAGAATAGGATCCCATCAAGCCTGTATATACAGTAGAGACACATCTCAGTGTCACTATCAGTGGCCACTCAGTCTGCCCCAGCTGTCAACCCCTTTCAGAGGGGCTTGGTTGTTCCCATTCTAGTTCCTTCCCAGTCCAGTTGGAGTTGTTGAGCTCCCATTAGTTCAAGCAAACTGTCTCAGTGGATAACCCCCTCACGGTCTTGAATTCCTTGCTCATGCTCTCACTCCTTCCACTCTTCAACTGGATCGTGGGAGCTCAGTCCAGTGCTCCGATGTGGGTCATGGCTTCTGTTCTCATCTGTTCTTGGATGAAGGTTCTATGGTGATACTTAAGATAATCATCAGTCTGACTACAGGGTAAAGTCAGTTCAGAAATCTTCTCCGCTATTGCTTAGAGTCTTAGTTGGGGTCATCCCTGTGGGTTCTTGGGCATTTTTCTAGAGCCAGGTTGCTTACTAACTTCCTAATGGCTCCCTCAATCAAGACATCTCTTTCCTTGCTCTCATATCTGTCCTTCCTCCATCTTGACTATCCCATTCTCTCAGGTTCTTCTCAACCCCTCTTCTCCCCTTTCTTCTACTCCCTGGCTCCCCTGCTCCCAAATTTTTGTCTGATTCTAATTTGCAGGTTGGTCTATATATGTTGTTTTTAGAGGGTTCACCTTATTACTTAGGGTCCTGAACTTTCTCTAGAGTCCTGAACTATAACCCCATTGCCCTTTGTTTATGACTAGTATACACTTATGAGTGAGTACATACCATATTCATTTTTTGGGGTCTGGGTTACCTCACTCAGGATAATGTTTTCTAATTCTACATTTTGCATGAAAAGTTCAAGATGTCTTTTTTTTTTTACTGCTGAGTAGTACTCTAAAGTACAGATGTGCCACACTTTCCTTATCCATTCTTCCATAGAGGTGCATCTAGGTTGTTTCCAGGTTCTGGCTATTACAAAAAATGCTGCTATGAACATAGTTGAACAATTGCTCTTGTAGTATGATTGATCATCTTTTGAATATATTCCCAAGAGTGGAATTGCTTGATCCTGAGGTAGGTTGATTCCCAGTTTTCTGAGATATCGCCACATTGATTTCCAAAGTGGATGCACAAGTTTGTATTCCCACCAGTAATGGATGTGTGTTCCCCTTGTTCCACAACCTCTCCAGCATAAGCTATCATTAGTGTTTTTGATCTTAGCCATTCTGACAGGTGTAAGATGGTATCTCAAAGTTGTTTTGATTGGCATTTCCCTGATAGCGAAGGAAGAAGAACATGTCCCTAAGTATCTTTAGGCCATTTCAAATTCTTCTGTTGAGAATTCTCTGTTTAGTTCAGTACACCACTTTTTAATTGGGTTATTTAGAATTTTAATATCCTCTTAGTATAGCTTTCATAGTGTCCCATATGTTTGGATATGTTCTGTCTTCATTTTCATTGAATTCAAGGAAGATTTTAATTTCTTTCTTTATTTCTTCCTTGACCCAGGAGTGGTTCAGTAGTTGACTGCTCAGTTTCCATGAGTTTGTAGACTTTCTGGGAGCAGTATTGTTGTTGAATTCTAACTTTACTCCATGGTGATCTTATAAGACACAGTGGATTACTCCATTTTTTTTGCATCTGTGGGTGTTTGCTTTGTTAATGAAAATGTGATCAATTTTAGAGAAGGTTTTATGGATTTCTGAGAAGAAGGTATATTCTTTTGTGTTTGGGTGGAATGTTCTATAGATATCTGTTAAGTCCATTTGATTCATTACATCTGTTAGTTCTCTTATTTCTCTGTTAAGTTTCTGTTTTTTGGCCTGTCCATTGTTGAGAGAGGAGTGTTAAAATCTCCTATTATTAGTGTGTGGGGTTTGATGTGCAATTCAAGTTTTAGTACTGTTTCTTTTACATATGTGGGTACTCTTGAATTAGGAGCATAGATATTCAGGATTGAGACTTCATCTTGATGAATTGTTCCTGTTATGAGTATAAAATATCCTTCTTCATATCTTCTGATTGATTTTAGTTTGAAATCAATTTTGTAAGATATTAGAATAGCCATACATGCTTGTTTTTTAAGTCCGTTTGATTGGAAAACCTTTCCCTAACCCTTTACTCTGAGGTAGTGTCTGTCTTTGAGGTTGAGGTGTGTTTCTTGTAAACAGCAGAATTCTGGATCCTGTTTACATATCCATTCTCTTAGCCCGTGTCTTTTTATAGGTGAATTGAGACCATTGATATTAAGTAATATTAATGACCAGTGGTTGTTAGCTCTGGTTGTATTTCAGTAGTAGTGTTTGTGTGTTTCCCTTCTTTGGGTTATGCTGGTGGGGGGTTATCAGATACCTGTGTTATTGTGGGTGTAGTTAGCTTCATTGGGTTGTGGTTTTCCTTCTAGTACTTACTGCAAGACTGTGTTTTTGGATAGATATGGTTTAAATTTGTTTTTGTCATTGAATGTCTTGTTTTCTCCATCAATGGTGAATGAAAGCTTTGCTGGGTGCAGTAGTCTGGTCTTGCACCCATGTTCTCTTGGTGTCTGCAACACTAAGGACCTTCTGGCTTTCATGGTTTCCACTGAGAAATCAGGTGTTAATCTGATAGGTTTTCCTTTATATGTTACTTGACCTTTTTCCTTTGCAGCTCTTAATATTCTTTCTTTGTTCTGTATGTTTTGTGTTTTGATTATTATATGGCAAGGGGATTTTTTTTTGATCCCATCTATTCGGTGTTCTGTAAGCTTCTTGTACCTTCATAGGTATATCCTTCTTTAGGTTGGGAAAGTTTTCTTTTATTATTTTGTTGAATATATTTTCTGTGCCTTTGAGTTGGAATTCTTCTTATACCCCTATTATTCTCAGGTTTGGTCTTTTCATGGTGTCCCAGATTTCCTGAATGTTTTGTGCTAATAATTAGTTGGTTTTACTGTTTCCTTTGACCAATCAGTCTATTTCCTCAATAGAATCTTCAGTGCCTGTGATTCTTTCTTGTATCTCTTGTATTCTGTTGGTTATAGTTGTCTCTGTAGTTCCTGTTTGTTTACCCAGATTTTCCATTTCCAGAGTTCCTTTGGTTTGTCTTTTCTTTATTACATCTATTTCAATCTTCAAATCTTGAACTCTTTCCATTATCTGTTTGATTGTTTTTTCTTGGTTTTCTTGGGGTTCTTTGAGGGATTTATTAATTTCTTCCAGCCTTTTGTTTGTCTTCTATTCCATTTCTTTAAGGGAGTTTTTCACTTCCTCTTTAAAGGTCTCCATTATTTTCATTAAGTAATGTTTAAAGTTGTTTTCTTCTGTATCATCTGGGTTAGGATGATCAAGTCTCCCTGTTGTGTGTCTGCTGGGTTCTGGTGATACCATGTTGCTTTTTAGGATGTTGGACAAGTTCTTGCATTGCACCTTCCCATCTCTTCCTTCAACTCTTATGTCTACAAGAATTGGTCTCCACGGAGCTTGTAGCCAGTGACCGCCCACAGTTTTCTGCTTGAGCCTTTTACTCCTTATTAGTTCCCTTCTTCTTGCTGCATCTAAGTCATTTTGAATTGAAATATTAAAATCATCTCCATTTCCTCAAGTCCACACTTGATGTACCTTCCTGGCCCTTACCTTGAGCTTCTTTGAATTCCCAGGCACAGTGACTCTCCCTCAGCAGTTTTTTCTTGACATTTCTACAACCTTCATTCCTTGCCACTTTCTTCTTCTTCATGCTCCTTGAAATTCTATGAGGCTCCCTGTTCTCGTCTCATACAGCATTAGCATATATTAAATATGTAATCAATGATAGTGTAATTGATTTTCAGGAAGCATAATTTGTTGTTTTATAATGGTTCTCTAATTATATAAATTATTTTTACTTTTATGCCTGATTATGATGAAAATTCAATTAAAGTTTTGAAGTTTAGTCGAGGCAGCAATCAGACCCAACTAAATCAGGTGACATCTAGGCCACTACTAACTTTTACATTCCTTAGTGAGTCTGTTTTTGTTGTTTCTGTGCATAGTTTCAGGTCTGACCTCTTTGTATTGGGGCTCATCTCTGGGGAAAGTAACTAATTCTCCTTCCTTCCCAGCAGGCATTGGTTGCCTGTCTAGATGAGGGAGTTTTCTCCCTTCCCTGTTAATTTGTCCATTGATATTGCCATTGTTCTTATATTGTTTTTGCAGCTATTCATAGCACATTCCTTTTGGTTTCAACTCTTTCAAACTTTCTGCTCCCTCTTTCAAAATAGACAAGATCACCTGACAAAATGGGAATGTATGAGTGGGGTAAAATTGAGAGTAGAAGGGGAAGAAGAGGTGTTGAAGGAGCTGTGGGCTGTGTTCCTGCCACCCAGCTCCTGGCTGCCTGGCTAGCTTATGCCCCAAAATAACAACACACAAACTGTATTTTTTAAAGCACTGCTTGGCCCATTAGTTCTAGCCTCTTAATGGCTAATTCTCACATCTTGCCTTAACCCATATTTAGTAATCTGTGTAGCACCAGTCTTTCCTGGAAAGATTCAGCATGTCTGACCTGGTGGCTTGCTTCATGGCATCTGCCCGGGGGAGGGGAGCATGGCGTCTGAGCTCATTTCCTCTTCCTCCCAGCATTCTGTTCTGTTTACTCCACCCACCTATGTTCTAACCTATCAGGGCCAATCAGTTTCTTTATTAATTAACCAATGACCTTCCTCCATCAAGGAGGGGTGAAGGAAAGGGGCAATGAGAACTTGAGGGAATGGATAGTTGAGATGGAGGAAGGACAGAAATGAGAGCAAGGAAAGAGATATCTTGATTGAGGAAGCAATGATGGGGTTAGCAAGAAACCTGGTTCTACAGAAATTACCGTGAATTTGCAAGAATGACTGCAGCTAAGACCCTAAGTAATAGAGGAGAGAGTGCCCGAGCTGGCCTTGCCCTGTAGTCAGACAGATGATTATCTTAAATATCACCATAGAACCTTCATCTAACAACTGATGAAAACAAAGATGGGGACCCACTTCGGAGCACTGGACTGAGCTCCCAAAGTCTGTTTGAAGAGTGGGAGGAATGGAAGTGTGAGCAAAGAGGTCAAGACCATGATGGTACACCTACTGAAACTGTCTACCAATGGGAGCTCACCAGCCCCAGCCAGACTGGGAAGGAACAAGCATAGGACCAATCTAGTCCCTTTGAATGCAGTTGACAGGTGTAAGGCTGGGGCAGACTGAGGGGCCACTGGCAATGACACGAGTATTTATCCCTACTGCTTGTACTGGCTTTTTAGGAACCTATTCTCTTTTAATTGACACCTTGCTCAGCCTAGATATAATACAGAGGGCCTTGTACCTTCCCCAAAGCATTGTGCCTTACCCTCTCTGAGGATTGGATGCCAGTGTGGTAGGGGCATAAGGAGAGCGAAAGGGAGGAGGAGAGGGAGTGGGAACTTGGTTTGGTATGTATAATGAAAAAAGATAGTTTGTTTTCTTTTTTAAAATAATAAAATAAAATAAACACTTCAAGTCATTCTGTATGTCAGTTTTGGTCTAACTTCCTGAACTGTAGGAGGCTATGGTTGGGTCACTATTTCCTCTGCTTTCCTCTTATTAGTTTCTATTTCAGGACTTATGTTATGGTTGTTGTTATATTTTGAAATGACTTTTTGGGGAATGTGGTTTCTTAGTCTTGTTTGATGTTCTATACAAATAATGCAATTTTCTGAGCCCAAATTCATTATTTTTCTTCTTCTCACATACACAGTAATTGTAAGGCTGTCACTGAATGTTTTATTTTTGACTCTTTTAATATGTTCTGTTAGTTATATCCCTTTTCATACCAGTACCATGCTGGTGTGGCATTATAGCTCAGAAATTTAATTGGAAATAAGATATTGTGACATTTTTTTTTGAAAAAATGTGTTTAAGATTTTGTTCATTTTTTCTGTTTTTTAAATAAAATTTTATTGTTTTTATTGCATTACACATTTTTCTCTGCTCCCCTCCTTCCCTCCATCCTCTCTTCTACCCTCTTCTGTGATCCCCATGCTCCCAATTTATCAGGAGATTTTATCTTTTTCTACTTTCTATTTGGATCTATATATGTCTCTCTTAGGGGCCTCTTTTTTGTCTAACTTCTCTGGAATTGTGAATTGTAGGCTGGTTTTCTTTTGCTCCGTGTCTACAAGCTACTTATGAGTGAGTACATATTATATTTGTCTTTCTGAGTCTGGGTTAATTCACTCAATATGATTTCTGCTAGATCCTTTCATTCACCTATAAACTTAAAGAGGTCATTTTTTTTCTCCTGTGTAATACTCTATTGTGTAAATGTACCACATCTTCTTTATTCTTCCACTGAGAGGCATTTAGGCTCTTCCAGTTTCTGGCTATGACAAACGATGCTGCTATGAACATATGTCCTTATGGTACAATTGAACATCCTTGGGGGCCTTTGCATGGCCAGAGAGAGACACTCTCCTTTCTTATCCAGACAGGAGACTCAATGGCCAGGGACACACACTCTCCTTTCTTCTCCAGAGAGGGGGCTGAATATCCGGGGACACACACTCTCCTTTCTTAGTCTCACTTTAAGGTTGTGCGGGAGGCAGCTGTGGGTGTGTGTCCTAGAGTGGAGGGTAGCAGGACTCTTAAGCCCCCAGTTTTAAAAGATCACACAAAAGAAGTATCAGTATTTGCAGTTAATTTAATGAGTAGAAAGAAATGCCTTTGAGATTCCAATAATAGTCTTGCATTTTATAGACAGAAAGATAAATTCAAGAAAGAAAAGTTATGATTTGTGGTATCAGCTGCTGGCTCATGATCATTCTCTTCATTCCTGTGAACCAAAGGTCTCGCAGAACTTTTAGGCAGACTGTGGACAGTCTTTACTGTTGTATACAGCATCCTGAAAAATAAATGAGGAAGTGACTTACATTATGATCTTTGGCTGAGATCCCAATATTGAAAAGAAAAAAATTCTTGGCTGTTTTAAATATTATTTTTCAGCATTTTCGATTACTATTAAGTATTCCAGAAAGCTTCTAGAAAAAATCCGATTAGGTGCATGTGTTTTATCATTTAAGAGACAAAAAGCCACGAAAACAACAGCTGTAACAAACCTACGGTTTTGCATTTTTCGTCCAAGATTTAAGTTGATTACCTTTTCCCTCTAATTTCCAACCTCTCCCCTCCGAGCCGTTTCCATAGGAATTCATTCTATACCCACTCTGAAGCTAGAGGTCTCTGTGGCTGAAGGTATCTGATGACCCTCAGTTTGATCTGCTCTGCTACTATTCTTTTACCACTCGCTCAATTGAAACCTTGCTTAACAGAAGAGGGTGGTTTTTAAAAATTCCTCAGTGTTCTAAAAAACGAGATTTGTTAGAAGCAAATAGAGAGCCCTCATCAGTACTTTCAGGCCCCATGTATTCCTGTGATTTTAGTTAAAACTGGGCAGATTTCTAATATTTGGCATGTGTGGGATGCTAAAATGGGACCAGAGACACATTAGATGAATTCTTGGAGCTACATTTTTATGCTTGACAAGGTTTTATATTATTCCACTGACATTTTTTAAAAAAGAGACTGTTAGTCACGATGTTCTTATACTGGGGTTTTCTGCACTTGCTCTGGATTGGTGTAAAATGGAAGGGCTCGTGGTCACTGACACAAAGCAGGGCTACTTGAGAGTCAAGTGTATTTTTCTCTGACTACAGAATTTGAGGTATTTCTCTGTGTCATGATATGCTTATGTGTATGTGATGTGTGTTTGTTTGTGTGTTTGTGTGATTGGGAGGTAATGGATAAGAGGGTGATCTCCATCGTTTTTGATTTTTCTTTAATTATTTTAAAATCCTGAAAACTATATGGAATAACAGCTGTGTCTTTCAATGGCTTTCTTGAACAAAATGTCACCAGTAAATCAAATTGTAGCATTAAAAAATAGTAGACAGACAATGTTTGCTTGGACCTTATTACTCACAAAGTTGGAACCTGGATTTTCCTCTTTAGTGGAAATATGTAATATGTATATATAAATATGTGTGTATGTATATAAGTATAAATAAATATATAAAATACATAAGTATATACAGATATGTATATATAAGATATATGTATGTACATAATACATATATATGTATGTATATTTATATAATGCAAAAAAGGGAAATGGATAATTACCACCATCACTTTAACATTGTTGAGAGTATCCTCAGACTGGTCCAGGAAACATTGTTTCAATTTGGCCACAGCCTTTTGGTCATAAAAAAGAGGTGCATATAACTTAACCACGCCCTGATACTCAGCCACAGACACTGATGAGTTAATAGTCTTTGCAATGACGTCATCCATTGCATGGCAGCCAGAACCTGGAAAGACATGGCATTCATCACTGGAGGTCTGAACTCAATAGGGGTCACCTCTCATCACAAACATCTTGTTGAGTACTAGTAGAGACACAGATATGCACAGGTGATGGGCACTGCCAAATCTTGGAGAGAAAATACAGGTTACAAGATTCCACTTAGAAACTTCAAACTCTGTGCCTGACATCCCAGCACAAAGAAGACAAACCCTCATACAACCTTCACTGTGAAGGACACTGAAGAGATCGCAGGCCATTGTGGTGGGCATGGTAAGCATTTGGGGTCATTGTTTGGACAAAACCTGCCACATTTTGTTAATATTTTAAGAACAGTGTGGAATACTTTAAGACATCCTATAACTATCATGTCTAGAAGAGTATCCACTTTGATTTGATAACTCTAGCATCTGAGTCACAGAGCAACTTAAACAGAAACTCTGGTACTTGAAGTGACCTCATGCAGAAAATGGAAGCCGACTGCAAGATTCCGTTAGTTCCTAAAAACTTGCCCCTAACAAGACAACAAGGGACATCAAACCTCGCTGACCTTTGTCAGCAATGACACGCAAGAAATGAGAAGCTTTGTTCTGATGGGTCACAGTGAACTGTTTGTGTCTTTCTTAATTGTAGCCATGATGCATCTTAGTGCTACTCTGTAAACCCCATGAAGTATTTTACAGTAGTTTATAAATATTAGCCATTGTCACTGTTAACTCTATCATCTGCATCAAAAGTATCATAACCATAAACTCTTGTACTTGAAGTGATATCATTGTTCAGCCAGTGGAAGAGAAAGAGGTCAAGTTTAACCCTGATTTTCCTATAAAGTTAACTGAGAACTCCACCTTCTTGTCATTTTGCACCAGCCTCTCAGATAATTGAAGCAGACAACTTAAACAAAACAAATTATATAATGTCTAGATTTGTGACCTGTTTGTACTGACTACCTTCTCAGGGACAAAGCTTTACTTCAGTCATTACTTCAAGTGGACTTGGGGAATGTGAACTCTCCTCTCTACCAGCAGGACTAGGATGTAAGTGGCCCAATGTGAAGGGGTCAGAACAAGCGTTGACTGTCTGTATTGTGGCTCAGAAACTGTTTACTACTAGGTCTCATGCTGCAGTTTGAGAAGTAACTCCTTCCACAGTTAAAGAGATTCCTATGTACAATTTTTAGGAAACACATTTATGTCCAATGTCATTCATATTTTTCCCATTTTCAGTAAAATATCTCGTATCCAAATCCATGACCTGCCATGGATTTCAGGAGAGCTGTCATCTCCTTGGGACCTCCTGTGTGGTAGTAACACATCACACACAGCCCCAGCGCTGCATCTGTGATGGCTCTTTGACTATCTGGACTAGTGTTGAGTTTCAGGGCTATTGAGTCAGACTCTTTGTAGCATTGTTGACAACTTCTAGAGCTGAGGCACTAGGACTTATTCCTGAAGAACAGAAACAGTGTGTGGTCTGAATGTAGCCCACCCTTCCACAGAACCCACCTCTCAAGCCTTCACAGAACCCACTGCCTACTCCTCCACAGTCATCACCTCTTACCTTTCCACAGAACCCACCGCCCAACCCTCCACAGAACCCACCGCCCAACCCTCCACAGAACCCACTGCCCAACCTTCCATAGAACTCACCACCCACCCCTCCACAGAACTCACTACTGGCATAGCAGCAAATGGGGATGGCGGCCAGCAAGAAGACTAGGACCAGCTTCATGTTGAGGAAGCCCTTGTGGGTTGGTCTTTGGTACAAGATAGAGATCAGGGAACTTTCTGCAGTTGAGAGCTCAGCATTCTGCTATTTATTTCTTGGGCAGGCCCTTTAGTGTCACCCAGGAAATAAAAATGCAAGTCATAAGAGCAACGTGGCATTGTAGCAGACAACACGAGAGAACATGAAACAGAGCCAAGGAAGCCTATGATTTGTTAGAATGAAACAAGGAAACAAATTATTAAGAATGACAATTGGTGACCTTTCCCGAGCTCTTCCAAAATTCCTTTTTTGGACAGCACTGTAGTTTGATTTTTGAAATGATATTCTCTTTCCCTTCATACCCTTTCTCCTTTGTTTGCTCCTCTTCATCTTCTGTATTCTTCTTCATCTTCTTCCCACTCCTTTGATTCTTTCCCTTTTTCTCCTTTTTCATCTTTCTTCTCTTTTGCCCTTTTCTTGTTCTTTTTTATTTTTTAATTTTAAACAGCTTCATTTTGTTTACACTTGTTCTGAAGGGTCCAGTGGCTAGGGTCAGTGCACAACCACATATCCTTTTGTAAGCAGGGTTCCTGTTGGCCCTCTATTCTTTGAATTCTAGAGGAAGTTTATTGCCCATAGATCCTTACTGAAGAGTCTTATGGAGAGTCATTTTATTAGATGAACATTCACTGTTCATTCCAGATAGCTAAACGTATTTCTCCTTTTGTGTTAAAGATCGAGGGTTTTACTTCTCCTGAATCAAAGGACACTGTCAACTATTTGGGATCCCTGTTGCATGATGGGGGGGAGGGATGATGGCATATGATTAGTGACCTGTGGTTCATGCAGATGTGACTTCAAATCCTGGGGATAGCATCTGCTCATGACTTACCATGACTTATAATGGAATAGCTATTCTGTCTTTCTGAGCTCCCTTTTAGCCATGGTAAAGTGAGTATAGATAAACCTCTGCTGAAGTTTTATCAGGACAGCAGCTTCAGCATGTAAGTAACCTTCACACATTCCTTATATAACCACTGATTTGTGGGATTTTCTCACTTCTGAAATTATGACATTAGTATCATGGCCCCTCAATTAAAAATCAAACAAATATGTAAACAAAAACAATAAAAACAAACAAACCAATTGCTATGAAATCCAGTTAGATCATGTGAGTATATAATGGATTGCAACAGATGGCATGCACATCTGTAATTATTATAGCATTAGTCAAAAAAAGTGTCTGGGGTGATCCATGCACGACACAGCACACATGTGTGCATGTCAGAGAACATCTTTGTGGAATCACTTCACTTTTTTCACTTTTATGTAGATTTTGGGGCTCAAATTGAGCCTAAGAGGTCAACCTTCTGAGCCACTGTGCCAGCCCTGAACACTTTTAATCTGGCAACAAATTATTGAAGAAATCATGAAAGAAATTCAAATAGTCCTAGAAACAAATGTAGATCATTGCTCTGCACGGTAGAGCCTCTGGGGTATGCCCAACATAGTCCATAGTCCATAGGAAAAAGGTATAAGTGCTCACAATAAAATCTCAGTAGGTTCTCAAATAAATAATCTATTATACAACTGAAAGCTCAAGAAAAAAAGAAGCCAAACCCAGTACAAAGTAAGAAATAATAGAAGTTGAAGTGGATAGTAATGAAATAGAAAATAAAAGAATATGTAAAATAATCAGAGATGGTTGAGAATCTAAGCACAATTGACAAACCACAAGTCAAACTAAAGAAAGAAGAAGAGAGATTATCCAAATTAATAAAATTAGACATTAATAGGGTGAAAATAAAACAAAACATATTCTCTGCAACCATTATTAGCCAAATACCAAGACTGAAGTAGGTAAATAAGAATAAATAGGCCTAAGCCTACTACAATGCAATCCACTGTTCTGTATATTAAATAAAAGTTAGTTTAAACTGAAAGTTATTCTTGTCAGAAAAGAGTTCTAATTACAGAGAAGAAGGACAGTTGGGACAGGATGTGACTGAATAAACGAGCTGCAGGAACGAAGAAAACTGAAATCTGATTGTGTGTTTCAGGTCTTACTGTGCTATACACAAACACTGTCCCTAGTCCCAGTGTATTTGGGAAGGAAATAGGGTGGGATGAATGGAAGGATTAGGAAGAAAGAGAAAGAGGGAGAAATTATTCATGTTTTAAGTAAAATTAACAAATAAATTCTGTTTATTTTGAAAAATAAACGAAAGTAAGACTATCTCATATGAAGCTTGTCTGAGGGGAGAGATATTGATTAAGACTTATAAAAATTCAGAAGGGGAAAATTTTGACCTTTCACTTGAAGGATTAAGAAAATGGAGTTGAAGATGGAGGAAAGCAAGATTCTTGGCATGCAAAGAAGTCAAGGTAAAAGGACTAGACCTGAAGCTGAGCCCTACACACTGGAGGAGGAATGTGCTCTTGTTGCTTTGCTCAACTTACTAAACTGAGGGCTCGATTACCTGAGTGAAAGATCTATATCCGCACTATTCACCAGTTGTCACCTTGTCTGCACCTGAGATCGTTTCTCTGACACAAGTTTGTTCTTTAACTGAAGCTAATGGTGTTTGAGGAACGTAGGTAGGAAGTATAGCAGGCTTCTACACACGTGATAAGCCAATAGCACTGCAGCCATCATGTAGTTCTAGCAATAATATATCTCCAGATATGAATACAGGGAGTGGGGGGATGTGGGGAGCAAATCTATCCTAACAGATATTTGTCGCTCTGCTGGAAGGAGACCTTGACAGCAGTGCCCTCATCTCCCCATCTTTGAATGACCAAAATAAAAGCCTCACACCATTGTTCCCCTTATGGCTCACAGAAAATTATTGTCATTAAAATGGAAGAACAACCCTGACTAACTGGATAGTATGTCAGGATAGGCACCCAAGAAATTAAATAAACTATTACTTTGTGAGGGGATTAAAGGTTTAACCACACACACTTGGCCCAGGAAAGTTGGGCAAAGTTCAGTTTCAGT
The DNA here is from genome assembly GCF_018167655.1 of Microtus oregoni. NCBI lineage: Eukaryota > Metazoa > Chordata > Mammalia > Rodentia > Cricetidae > Microtus > Microtus oregoni. The sequence continues at coordinate 49,018,753 of NW_024543071.1, read as the reverse complement.
GAGGGTGCCAAGGGGAATCAGCCAGAAGGTGGCACTTGGCCCTGGCTGTGTTTCAAAATCAGGCTTCTGACCTTAGATGATTTTTTTTTTTTGATTCCAGGTTAGAGCATATCATGGTAAATGGTATCTCTACTCTCTCCCTGACCACAAAGTCTTTATCTAACACAGCAAAGTGTGCTGTTAGTGCTCAGGAAGTAAAAAAACAAAACAAAACAAAACAAAACAGGGTTTAATCAGCTTCTTGCTCTGTTTGCTGGTGGAAAGCACAGACGTAAAAACTATGTGGCTTCTTTAAAAATATCTCAAATGACTCTCTTTCAGGAGGCTGTGCATTGAATGTGTTTGTAGGCAATGTGCTGCAAGTTACGTGGGGGTATCTTGGGCAAGCTGGTTGCCAGAGTTGAGGTGGTGAGCGTGGCTCCCCCCGGGCACTCTCAGAGGCAGTGGACAGATTTCTCCCATGTTGGACTGGGCAGAGCCAAAAGGTAAAGCTGTGTTAGTTCTAGCCTTGTGGCTTTGCATTTTAAAAGCAGCCCTGGTCAAAAAAGTATTACAAATACACAATAGAGACAAGTTCAGATAAAAAATACCTCTAAATGGGCCACTGTGTTGGATAAATGTATGTAGGCTTTGGGAAGAAAAGAAAAAATATAGACAATTATAAAAAGAAGTAAGTGGTTTTAAAAATTAAAACAAAGTCTTTAAAGACACAGAGTACAGTTATAGATTAAAGGGGTAAAGAAAAATAAGCCATGTAAAGATGGAAACACTGGATTATATGTATTAATGTGTTTTCTTTGAATTTTTTGACTGTGAAAGAGCTAAGTACAGAGAGACATTTCATTTTATTGGCTGCTAAACTAAACCAACATTTGTACTTTTAAGGTATCTTGACTTTCAAATTTGGGTCTAAGGACAAGTTGCTTTGGAAAAGAGCTTCTTCTTTTGTTTTCACAGAAGATGAGAACCTGTGGATTCCTTCCAGACTAATGTGGTTTGATGGACAAAGGTACCCCAAATGGTCACATGCGCACCCCTAAAATTAGTTCTCTCAACAAAAAGCATAAAGCAGTTTGGAAAAAACTATACCCAAATTCCCAAATATTGCTTATAAATGTTTGTTTACATTTAAAGGGAAATATGCTATAGAGATTTACATTGATATAAATCTTGGTTTATTGATACAAATTTAAGATCAATTTTGTTATATCTACATTTCTGCTCTTGATTAAGGTATTTGGGTTTTTTTTTGCAGCTCATTTAAAAATGTAATGTATAGAGAAGGAAGGAATATGCAAAGGATGAAGTGTTGAGAGCAAAAAGGAATGGTGAGTCCAGAGTTAGGGGAGGGCATCAAGTGTTGCATCTTCACAAAGAAATGAAACAATAGAAATTCTAAAGGGAAAGGGTGGCTTTCTAAATTAGGAATGCTGTATAAAAATGAGAGCTGCAGATAAAGTTAAGGATTGCTTTTGACAAAAGCTTTCTTATTAGAGGTGTAGAACCAATGACTCTGTGAGTGGATTTGTGGCTCCCTTCACAAGAGGGAATTCATCCCTAGCATTATAAATCTGCTCAAAATCACATGGGAAAGGAGGCCTTAGACAGGCAAGAACTCATTATTGCTGTTTAGCTAAATTACTGTGGACCCAAATTGGCTTCTAATGATTCATTATGTTCCTATCCCTAGGTAAATTCTACCCCTATCCTTGATTGAAGAAGCTTCCCTTTGCAGTGCATGGTGGTGAATACAACCACTCACAATCACTCGCTTAAGGTGCCAAGAAAAAGTGACAGTTGAGTATGTATCAAAAACCAAGATATTTATATCACCCCCTTTCTGGAAGGAAACATTAGGGAGAGGGCACAGAAAGAATGTGACAGCTGGAATATAGAGAGAAAGGAGAAATGATATCTTCTAGGCATGACATGGCCATTTCAATCATGGTCTCATAACAGATTTGGTGGCCTGCCTAGGACCTGAACATGACTGCCTATCAAGTCAATCATGCATCATGGCCGAGTTCACAGAGCCCTTACAAATGGTAGATTCTGGTAGATTCTAGAGGAAGGACAGTTGTTATGAATCATTGGTAGCCCATCAAGCTCCAGAGGATATCTCCAAACTCAGGGTCACATAGATGATCCTGGTTAAACTCTGTGGATCACAAACAAAACAAAGAGACAAGGATGTGAGAAAAGGATCTGTAGAGAACAGGGGTGGGGAGTGGGGATGAGCTTAATCTTAATGGAATATAGAAATAAATGAAATTGTCAAAGAACAAATTCAATAAAAGTGGTCAAGGGAAAGGCATGAGACTTCAACCCTGCACAAAGAAGTACAGGTAACTAAGGAATGCTGAGAGTAGGAGAAATAGTCTTCCCCAGGCAAGAACACACCAATTGGTTATTTAATAGCAATGGTCAGCCCTGAACACTTGTTGGCTGATATATTAAACAGTTAAACCAAAACAACAGAAATAAGCATGAGTATCAAGAAGGTTGTGTGTTTTGATTTTCTGTGAGTGTGCTTTGCTGTGTGATGACTAATGATGTTGTTCTTTCCATCATTCAACAGAACAAGTTGCCAAGAACACAGCTAACTTCTCCAGAAAGTGTACGTGAGCTCTCCTTCACAAGTATTCACAGCTGGGTGCCCAAAGCTGAGCCTCCGGGCAAGTAAAGTAAGGTCAAGTAAAGGCCCTGAAAGACAAATGGGCCATTGCATCATTGGTCAGGATGTAAAGGGGCTCTACTTGATGTCCCAGTCTTATGTCCATGGCCTGTAATCTGCTGGGCTGGAAGACACTTAAATGATTTTCATTCTAAAAGTACCCCACCCCACTCTGAAGGAACTGTGACATCATTTTTACCTGGATACTTGGTGGAGGTCATACTCTTGAGAGTGAACAAGGGTCACCAGGTGAATAAAAATCTTGTTTGTAGAGCCTTTTAATGAGACAACGAGAGGACCCACAAAGACCAGGATTCTTGTGCTTCTGGTCTGAGTTTTTCTCTCTCTAGAAGTCTCAGGCTTCCAAATGTAGGTCAGAAACTGCAGGTGTCCAGCTTCCTTCACATGTTTGGGTCAGGTATATGTCTCAGATACTCTAAAACCACATTGCTAAGATAATTAAGTCACAGATTCTGTTTAAAGAGAATCAGAGTCTTTGGAAAGATATAAGGTTTGACATTACAGTGGTGCTGTCCTGCTCTCTGACTCCTCAAAGACCTCAGACGCTGACACAAGAGTAGAGTTGGCCACTCAAAATGCCATACAACACTTAACAGTAGGAGACATCTCCATGGAACTTTTTCTCAGTGCTTTGCACATTTTCATGATAGTGCTTTGCACATTTTCATGATAGTGCTTTGAACATTTTTATGATAAAAAGCATCTGGTTAGAATATAGTTCAGAGATGAAGTGCTTGCTCCAGCACCCAATAAATAAATAGACATAACAGAGATGGCAGGCAATACTCTTGTCATAATATTTCCAAGACTTTTGCTCCTACCAATCTTAATAAAATTTCAGTTAAGATAAATAAGTGGGGCCAAGGAGATGATGTGGTGCATAAAGAAAGGTATTTGTGGCCATGTATGACCATGTTAAGCTCAATACCTGAGGCACAGACCTTAGAAGGAAAGTTCTGACACAGTTGTCCTCTGACCTGCACCTGAACAGTGCAGCATATACATCTTAATGGAAGGAAGGGAGAAGGAGGGAGGAAGGAAGGAAGAAGAGGTAAAATATTTAAGGTCAATATATCTAGTTACCATCAAATTGACAGGATCCCACTGAAATTCCTGCTTCTGCTTTATAATCTACAGAAAAAAGAACCAGAGTGGGGGCACTGGTGGTGCAAGCCCTTAATCCTAGCACTTGGGAAGCAGAGGCAGGTGGCTCTCCAAGGCCATTCTGGTCTACAGAGTGAGTTAAGGCTACACAAAGAAACCCTGTCTCAAAAAAGCAAACAAAAACAACAAAAAAATAGGCAAAACTTAGCCATACTTGTAAATGAACTGAATCATTAATTTAGAAAGGAGAGTGGAATTTGATCTATGCTTACTGGATATTTCTCTTTTTCAAAAGAAAAATGCTTTTGTTGATAGAATGTGTAATTTCTCCTATGAAAATTGTGTGTGCTACTTTCCTGTTAATATTTTCAAAGCACAGTGGCAAGGTACCACACTTCTGAAATGCTTTAACACTCTTTGTACATAGTGACTAATGGACAGATGAAATATAAATTATAAGCAGTATTCTGTATAGGTTGATAGATGGACAGATTCTGAAGTGTGTAACTCAGCCTAACTGACATAATCATGACCTAACAAATCACACTTCTATGATGGAACAGTGAAGTTCTTTTTCACTTTTGTTTATTGAAAATAGATTCTCTTCTCATACAATTCATCTCAACCACAGTTTCCCCTCCCTCCACTCTTCCTAGCTACCCTCCATCTCCACTCTTCCCTAGATCCACTCCTCCTCTCTTTCCTCTTCAGAAGAGAACAGGTCTCCAAAAGAAGATAGTCAAGCAGGACAAAACAAAATAAGACAAGGCAAAACTCCTCATATCAAGGCTGGAGGAGACAACTCAATAGGAGTAAAAGAATCTCAAAGCAGGTAAAAAAATCAGAAATACATCTGCTCCCACGGTTAGAAAGAAAAAAACAAACAAACAAACAAACAGAAAAACCCCACCAAGCTTACAGCCATAACACAAATACAAAGGTCCTGGATCTGACCAATACAGGCTCCATGTTTACTCCTTTAGTCTCTGGGAGTCCATTTAAGCCCTGCTTAGTTGATTTGGTGAACCATGTTCTCCTGGTGTCTTCCATCCCCTCTGACTCCTACAATCTTTCTGCCTTCTCTAATGGGTACACCGATCTCCTGGGGAAGGTACCTTATGGATTTTTTAGTTTAGACTCTCTCTCTCTCTGCATAATGTCTGGCTGGGAGTCTCTGTACCTGCTTTTGTCTGTTTTCAGAGGAAGCCTAACATGATGATTAGATCTATTATTGCCAAAGTAGGATCAAACCAGCGACCTCCATGGGAACAGGCCCAAGTCAGCCATCTCCACAGAACCAGGCCTGAGCCAGTGACCTCGGTGGGAGCAGGCCCAAGCAAGTTATCTCCATGAGAGCAATGCCAAACAACCACCTGGATTATAGAGTGACCCCCAGGAGCTCCAAGAGACCTCTAAAAATGCCAAGTGAGCCACACTCAGAGGGTCCAGTTTGATCCCATTCTCATTCAGTCCCATTCCAACTGGCTTTGGTGAGCTCCCACTAGTTCAGGCACACTGTGTCAATGGGTGGATCAACCCCTTGTGGTCCTTACTTCCTTGGTCATATTCTCCCTCCTGTTCTTCAACTGTACCTTGTGAGCTCAGTCCAGTACTCCCATATGGGTCTCTGTCTTTATCTTCATCTGTCGCCAGACGAAGGTTCTATGGTGATATTCAAGGTAATCATCAGTCTGACTATGGGACAAGGCCAATTCAGGCACCCTCTCCTCTACTGCTCAGGGTCCTAGCTGGGGACATCCCTGTGGACATCTGGGACCCCCTCTAGAGTCAAGCCTCTTTCCAACCCCACAATGCCTCCATTAATTAAGTTATCTTCTTCCCTGCTCCCATATCTGTCCTTCCTCCATCTCAACCATCCTACTCCCTCAAGCTCTCCCCAACCCTCCCCTTTTCTTTTATCTCTCCCCATCTCCCCTTCCCCTACTCCATCCCACCCCCATGCTCCCAACTTTTGCCTGGCGATCTTGTCTGCTTCCAATTTCCTGGAGGATCTATATGTTTTTGTTTGAGTTCACCTTATTACTTAGCTTCTCTAGGATCATGAACCATAGGTTCAATGTCCTTTGTTTATGGCTAGAATCTACTAATGAGTGAGTACATACTATATTCATATTTTTGTATCTGGGTTATCTCACTCAGGATAGTGTTTTCTACTTCCATCCATTTGCATGCAAAATTCAAGATGTCATTGGTTTTTACTGCTGCGTAGTACTCTAATGTGGCTGACAATTGGGGCAGACTGAGAAGCCAATGATAATGGCACTGGGATTTGTCTCTACTGCAGGTACTGGCTTTTTGGAATCCTAGTCTATTTGGATGTATACCTTCCTAAGCTTGGATGGAAGGAGGAGGGCCTTGGACTTCCCACAGATCAGGGTATCCAGCCCTTTCTTAAGACTGGAGGGAGATTACAAATAATGCTGCTATGAACATAGTTGAACAAATGCTTTTGTCATATGATAGGGCATCTCTTGGGTATATTCCCAAGAGTGGTATTACTGGATCTTGGGGTAGGTTGATCCCGAATTTCCTGAGAAATCGCCACACTGATTTCCAAAGTGGTTGCACAAGTTTGCATTCCCACCAGCAATGGATGAGTGTGCCCCTTACTCCACAACCTCTCCAGCAAAGGCTATTATTGGTGTTTTTGATTTTAGCCATTCTGACAGATGTAAGATGGTATCTCAAAGTTGTCAGGACCACGAGGGGTGCACCCACCCACTGTGACAGTGGAACTGATCTATTGGGAGCTCACCAAGGCCAGTGGGACTGGGACTGAATAAGCATGGGATGAAACCGGACTTTCTGAATGTGGCGGACAATGAAGGTTGATGAGAAGCCAAGGACAATGGCACTAGGTTTTGATCCTAATACATGAACTGGCTTTATGGGAGCCTAGCCTGTTTGGATGCTCACCTTCCTGGTCCTGGATAGAAGTGGGAGGACCTTGGACTTCCTGTAGGGCAGGGAATCTGGACTGCTCTTCATTCTTGAGAGGGAGGGGGAATGGAGTGGGGGTAGAGGAGTGGGAGGAGGGGGCTATGTGTGCGAGGAGGGGGAGGGAAATGGGAAATTTTTTTGCAACAACTAAAAAAAAATAAAATAAACAACAACAACAAAAAAGAAAATAGTTGTGCAAGGATAGGACATGATCGGTCAGTGATGAAGAAATTAAAATTCAGTGAAAATTATTATTTTTAATTTTTTAAAAATTAAAAAAAAAGACTGGAGGGAGAGAGGGGAGGGTGAGTGGAGGAGCGGGAGGGAAGTTGGAGGAGGGAATGAAGTGGAAATTTTGATTCCTTTTATTAATAAAGTAATAAAAAAGAAAGAGAAAAGAAAAAAAACAAAATGTGGAATGACACACAAAAATTTGCCAAGTGAACTCCAGGTGACTGGAATCATGGCCCCAACTGCACCATGAGGAACAACCATCTGATCCTTGAATCTATTAGCACCAGGAAGATTGCTCACCAGAGACACAGCCTCAACCATATCAATCATAGAATAAGATGGGTAGACCATGTAAAACACACTCAATATCACAAAGAATAACACAACACCAACAAAAACTAATTCCTTTATAACAGCAAGATTTGAACATTCCAATATAGATGAAACAAAAGAAAATGGTATAAAAATATATTTAGAAAAATGTCAGAGGCTATAAGAGGAAATAAAAAAATTCCCTCAAGGTAATGGAGGAAAAGACAAATAAAAAATTGAAGAAATCAACAAATACCTTAAAGAAAACCAAGAAAAACCAATTAAACAGATGAAATAAATGATTCAATACTGGAAAACCAAAAGAGACAATAAAGAAAATACAAGCTAAGAGAATTCTGGAAATGGAAAATATGGGAAAATGATCAGGAACCACAAATACAAAAATAATTAGCAGAAAACAAGAGATGGATGACAGAATCTCAATTGCTGAAGATACAATAGAGGAAATAGACTCATCAGTCAAAGACAATGTTAAATCTAACACAAATTTAACACAAAATATTCAAGAAATATGGAACACCTTGAAAAGATCAAACTTAAGAATAATAAGGATAGAAGAAGTTCAACTAAAAGGCACAGAAAATCTTTTCAACAAAAAACACAGAAAACTTTCCCAACCTAAAGAAAGATATGCATATGAAGATATAAGAACCTTACAGAATACCAAATAGACTGGACCACCAAAAATCCCCCTCACCACACAATAATCAAAACAATAAATGTACAGAATAAAGAAAGAGTATGATGAGCCGCAAAGGAAAAAGGCCAAGTAACATATATAGGCAGACCTATCATAATTATACATGACACCTGGAAATAATGAGAGCCAGAAGGTCCTGATCAAGAATTATGCAGACATTAAGAGACCACAAATGTCAACCCAGACTATTATACCCAGCAAAATTTTTATTCACCATAGACAGTGAAAACAATATATTCCATGACAATACATGACTTACCCAATACCTAACTACAAACACAGACCTACACAAAGTACTAGAAAGAAAACTTCCAAACCACAGAAGCTAGGTTACATCCACAAAAACAGACAATAGATGATCTCATAGCAGCAAATCCCAAAGAAGGTGAAAACACACATAATATCATCACCAACAATGAAAACTAAAATAACAGGAACTAGTGATCATTGGTCAGTAATAGTCCTTAATATAAATGGAATTAACTCACCTCTAAAATGACACAGGCTAATAGATTGGATACCAAAACAGAATTCATCCTTCCACTGAATACAAGAAACACAGCTCAACCTCAAAGACAGACTTCAGAGTAAAGGGTTGGAAAACTTTCCAATCAAATTGACCTAAGAAACAAGCTAGTATAGCTATCTCAATATCTAATAAAATAAACTTCAAACTAAAATCAATCAAAAGAGACAAAGAAAGACATTTAATATTTGTTGCAGGAGAAACACATCAAGAGGAAATCTCAAAACTTTACTTCTATTCCACAAATAAAAAGGTATGTAAGAGAAACACTACTAAAGCCCAAATCACACATTAAACCTCACACACTAATAGTAGGAGACTTTACCATCCTATTCTCATCATAGGACCAGTCTGCTAGTGTAACAGGAGGGGCTGCTTGTCAGGGTTTCTGTCTTCCAAGTTCCCACAGCCAGTAAGCCCCAAAGAAATCACACAGAGAGGTCTATATTAAGTTATAAACTGATTGGCCCATTAGCTTAGGGTTCTTATTAACTCTTGTAACTTATATTAACCCTTTGTTCTTATCTATGTTAGCTACATACCTCAGTACCTTTTTCAGTGGGCAGGTCACATCCTGCTTCTTCGCTGTATGGGCCAGGACTAGGGAAAGTGCTTCTTCCTTCCTAGAATTCTCCTGCTATCATCACCCCACCTCTACTTCCTGTCTGGTTGACTCACCTATACTTCCTTCCTGGCCAATCAGTGTTTATTTAAAACATGACTGACAGAAAACAGGTAATTAATTATCTCACACCACTTCCCCTCATATTTTTTTTTAACAAAGGAAAATATCCATAGTCCATTTTTTTTTTGAATGTGGGCATAGTATTCCAGGCTAGTTCCCGCTGGTTGGGGGCACTGATAATTTTATGGGGACCTAAAGGAAATTTAGAGTTATGATCAAGTCCTGACTGGAGTATCCTGTGAGACTTGATCATCTCAGGCAGCAGTCTTGAATCTGTTCTGGATGTAGAACTCAGACATCTGGGCCATCTGTTCCTGCCAGAGATTTCTCAGGTAGTCTTTTTGATCAAACCTGATTTTTCTTAACTCAGAATGAATTCACAGCCTCTCATTTCCTGTGGAAACAAAGGCAAAATCTCTTCTCCAAAGTAACATACCTTTGGAATTCAATTTGAAGTCAAGGTATTTTCAAAATAGCAATCTTGTATTAATTCAGCAGCATTTATAGGCAAATATCTTTTATCAGCTGTTAATTCTTCCTAAGCATTCAAACAATTAAAAGAGAGTATAATAACATACAGTATCAAGAGTCTCTGTGTATTTTTCACCTTTATGTGGCTTTATTTTAACCTTTATTTCTTTTATTTTTTACTTTTAACTTTTGGCTTTTTGAGGCAGGTTCTCTGTGTATCTTTGTCCTGGAACTCCCTATGTAGACCAGGCTATCCTTGAACTCACAGAGATCTGTCTGTCTCTGCCTCCCAGGCATTGGGATTAAAGGTGTGTGCTACCATACCTTGAAGTCAGAGAGGTCAGTCTACCTCTGTCTCCCAAGTGTTGGGATTAAAGGTATGTACCACCACACCCAACTACTCTCTTTCTTCCTTTTTTATTTTAAGGACTTTAACCTTGCTCTTTCTGCACATAACATCACCCAGCCCAGCCTGTCTGGGCACTGGGTCCGAATCCTCGGGGCACCCAAGTGGGCGGGAGTTTCTTTGTTTCTATGGTCTGCCTGCACCAAGCAGGGTAGGTGCTTGGTTTGCGACCTGCCCACCAGCATGGAGGCCTGATCTCTCGGCGCCAGGAGACCCAGCCTTGGGGTGAGTTTCTGGCCCCGCGGTGCCAGCCTGGGAAGGGGAGTTCAGAGGTTCCTTGGCCCCCTATCCTTCTTGAGCTCTGTGCAGGGCCTCCACACCCTGCATACCTCCTCTTTCATCCTAGCCCACCCAGCTTCCATCCAGAACCCTCCCGACTATGCCCAACTGCCCTCTTTCTGCACATAACATCACCCAGCCCAGCATGTCTGGGCACTGGGTCCCAATCCTCGGGGCACCCAAGTGGGCGGGAGTCTCTTTGTTTCTATGGCCTACTTGCACCAAGCAGGGTAGGCACTTTGTTTGCCACCTGCCCATCAGCACAGAGGCCTGATCTCTCGGCGCCAGGAGACCCAGCTTTGGGGAGACCCAGCATTGGGGAGAGACAACGTTGGGGAGAGCCAGCATTGGGTAGGCAAGGAGACCTGATCCGGTAAAGAAGATCCATAAGGGAGCATTTGGAAGAAGAGATGGGTAGACGCCAAGGCAAGAATTCGCCCAACAAGCTGAAAAGCAACATGAAGCCACCAGAAACCAGCGACCTCACAATGGGAGGATATGAACACCTTAATCAAGAAGAAGTAGAAAAGATTGACTTCATGAAAGTGATTGACGCCCTTAAACAGCATGTAAAAAATGCCCTTATAGAAATGGATGAGAAATATAACAGAAAGTTTGAAGAATTGAATAAATCAGTGAATGATACCCTAGAAAACCAAGGAAAAACAATCAAACAGATAATGGAAACGGTGCAAGACTTGAAAACTGAAATGGAGGCAAAGAAGAAAACACAAACAGAGGGCCGGCTGGACATGGAAAATTTAAGTAAACAGAGTCTACAGAAACAAGCATAACCAACAGAATATAAGAGTTAGAAGAAAGAATCTCAGATTCTGAAGATACCATAGAGAAAATAAACACTCTGATCAAAGAAAACAGCAAGTCCAACAAACTCTCATCACAAAATATTCAGGAAATATGGGACACAATAAAAAGAGCAAACCTAAGAATAATTGGAGTAGAAGAAGGAGAAGAAGTGCAGCTCAATGGTCCAGAAAATATATTTAATAAAATTACTGAAGAAAACTTTCCCAACCTAAAGAAAGATATACCTATGAAGGTTCAAGAAGCATACAGAACACCGAATAGGCTGGATCAAAAAAGAACATCCCCTCGCCATATAATTATCAAAACACAAAGCATACAGAATAAGGAAAGAATATTATGAGCTGCCAAGGAAAAAAGTCAAATTACTTATAAAGGTAAACCTATCAGACTTACACCTGACTTCTCCATGGAAACCATGAAAGCCAGAAGGTCCTGGATAGATGTACTTCAGAAACAAAGAGACCATGGGTGCAAGCCCAGATTACTATACCCAGCCAAGCTTTCGTTCACTATAAATGGATAAAATAAAATTTTCCAGGATGAAAACAAATTTAAACAATATGCAGCCACAAATCCAGCCTTATAGAAAGTAATAGAAGGAAAAATCACTAACCAAGGAGTCCAACAATGACCACAATAACTCAGACATCTAGAGACCCTTCACCAACACAAATCAAAGAAGGGAAACACACAAACTCTACGACTAAAAAAATGACCAGAGTTAACAACCACTGGTCATTAATATCACTTAATGTCAATCGACTCAACTCACCTATTAAAAGGCACAGGCTAAGAGATTGGATACAAAAACAGGATCCAACATTCTGCTGTCTACAAGAAATACACCTCAACCACAAAGACAGGCACCTACTCAGAGTAAAGGGCTGGGAAAAGGCTTATCAAGCAAATGGACCTAAGAAACAAGCAGGTGTGGCCATACTAATCTCTAACAAAGTTGACTTCAAACTTAAATCAATCAGAAGAGATGGAGAGGGGCATTTTATACTCATAACAGGAACAGTTCAGCAGGATGAAGTCTCAATCCTGAACATCTATGCCCCTAATATAAAAGCACCCACGTACATAAAAGAAACATTACTAAAACTCAAGGCAGCCATCAAACCGCACACACTAATAGTAGGAGACTTCAACACTCCTCTCTCACCAATGGACAGGTCAATCAGACAGAAACCTAACAGAGAAATAAGAGAATTAATGGAGGTAATGAATCAAATGGACTTAACAGACATCTATAGAACATTCCACCCAAATAGGAAAGAATATACTTTCTTCTCTGCAGCTCATGGTACCTTCTCGAAAATCGACCACATAGTCGGTAACAAAGCAAACATCCACAGTTACAAAAAAATATTAGTAACCACCTGTGTCCTATCAGATCACCACGGATTAAAGTTAGAATTCAACAACAATGCTACCCCCAGAAAGCCTACTAATTCATGGAAACTGAACAGTCAACTACTGAACCATACCTGGATTAAGGAAGAAATTAATAAAGAAATTAAAGTCTTCCTGGAATTCAATGAAAGTAAAGAAACAACATATTTAAATTTATGGGACACAATGAAAGCAGTCCGAAGAGGAAAGTTCATAGCACTAATTGCCCACTTAAAGAAAACAGAGAAAGCTCACATTGGAGACTTAAAACCCAACTGAAAGCTCTAGAAAAAAAAGAAGCAGACTCACCTAGGAGGAGTAGAAGACTGGAAATAATCAAACTGAGGGCTGAAATCAACAAAATAGAAACACAGTAACCAATACAAAGAATCAATGAAACAAAACGCTGGTTCCTGGAGAAAATAACAAGATTGACTAACCCCTATCCAAACTAATCAAACGGCAGAGAGAGAATTTGCAAATTAATAAGATCAGAAATGAAAAGGGGGACATAACCACAGACACAGAAGAAATTCAGAGAATCATTAGATTTTACTACAAAAGCCTATATGCCACAAAACTGGAAAATGTAAAGGAAATGGACAGTTTTTTAGATAAGTACCATATACCAATGTTAAACCAGGACCAGGTGAACAATCTAAATAGACCTAGTAGTCTCGAAGAATTAGAAGAGGTTATCAAAAACCTCCCTACCAAAAAAAGCCCAGGACCAGATGGTTTCAATGCGGAATTCTACCAGAACTTCCAAGAAGACCTAATACCTATACTCCTTAATGTATTTCACAATATAGAAACAGAAGAGGCATTGCCAAATTCCTTTTATGAAGCTACAGTTACTCTGATACCAAAACCGCACAAAGACTCAACCAAGAAAGAAAATTATAGACCAATCTCACTCATGAACATCGATGCAAAAATCCTCAACAAAATACTGGCAAACCGAATCCAGGAACACATTAGGAAAATTATTCATTATGATCAAGTAGGCTTCATCCCAGGGATGCAGGGCTGGTTCAACATACGAAAATCTATCAATGTAATCCATCATATAAATAAACTGAAAGAAAAAAATGATATGATCATTTCATTAGATACTGAAAATGCATTTGACAAAATTCAACACCCCTTTGTGATAAAAGTATTGGAGGGATTAGGGCACAAGGGTCATACCTAAATATAATAAAAGCTATATACAGCAAGCCGACAGCTAACATTAAGTTAAATGGAGAGAAACTTAAAGCCATCCCACTAAACTCAGGAACACGACAAGGCTGTCCACTCTCGCCATACCTCTTCAATAGAGTGCTTGAAGTTCTAGCAATACCAATTAGACCACATAAGTGGATCAAGGGGATTCGAATTGGAAAGGAAGCAGTTAAACTTTCGTTATTTGCAGATGATATGATAGTGTACATAAGCGACCCCAAAAACTCCACCAAAGAACTTTTACAGCTGATAAACACCTTTAGTAATGTGGCAGGATACAAGATCAACTCCAAAAAATCAGTCGCCCTCTTATACACAAAGGATAGGGAAGCAGAGAGGGAAATCAGAGAAGCTTCACCTTTCACGATAGCCACAAACAGCATAAAATATCTTGGGGTAACTCTAACCAAGGAAGTGAAAGATCTATTGGACAAGAACTTTAAGGCATTGAAGAAAGAAACTGAGGAGTATACCAGAAAATGGAAGGACCTCCCTTGCTCTTGGATTGGGAGGATCAACATAGTAAAAATGGCAATTCTACCAAAGGCAATTTATAGATTCAATGCAATCCCCATCAAGATCCCATCAAAATTCTTCACAGATCTTGAGAGGACAATAATCAACTTTATATGGAAAAACAAAAAACCTAGGATAGCCAAAACAATCCTATACAATAAAGGATCTTCTGGAGGCATTACCAACCCTGACTTCAAACTCTATTACAGAGCTACAGTGATGAAAACAGTGTGGTACTGGCATAAAAACAGAGAAGTTGACCAATGGAATCGGATAGAAGACCCGAATTTTAACCCACAAACCTATGAACACCTCATTTTTGATAAAGGAACCAAAAGTATACAATGGAAGAAAGAAAGCATTTTTAACAAATGGTGCTGGCATAACTGGATGTCAACCTGTAGAAGAATGAAAATAGACCCATATCTATCACCATGCACAAAACTCAAGTCCAAATGGATTAAAGACCTCACTATCAGTCAGAACACATTGAACCTGATAGAAGAGAAAGTGGGAAGTACCCTACAGGAGATGGGCACAGGAGATCGCTTCCTATGTGTAACCCCAACAGCACAGACTTTAAGGGAAACATTGAATAAATGGGACCTCCTGAAACTGAGAAGCTTCTGTAAAGCAAAGGACACTGTCACCAAGACAAAAAGGCAACCTACTGACTGGGAGAAGATCTTCACCAACCCCGCAACAGACAAAGGTCTGATCTCCAAAATATATAGAGAACTCAGGAAACTAAACTTTAAAATGCTAATTAACCCAATTAAAAAATGGGGCACTGAACTGAAAAGAGAATTCTCAGCAGAGGAAGTTCAAATGGCCAAAAGACACTTAAGGTCATGCTCAACCTCCTTAGCGATCAGGGAAATGCAAATCAAAACAACTTTGAGATATCATCTTACACCTGTCAGAATGGCTAAAATCAAAAACTCCAATGATAGCCTTTGCTGGAGAGGCTGTGGAGGAAGGGGAACCCTCATCCATTGCTGGTGGGAATGCAAACTTGTGCAACCACTTTGGAATTCGGTGTTTCGGTTTCTTAGGAAATTTGGGATCAACTTACCCCTGGACCCAGCAATACCACTCCTGGGAATATACCCAAGAGATGCCCTATCATATGACAAGAGCATTTGTTCAACTATGTTCATAGCAGTATTATTTGTAATAGCCAGAATCTGGAAACAACCTAGATGCCCTTCAATGGAAGAATGGATGAAGAAAGTATGGATTATCTACACATTAGAGTACTATGCTGCGGTAAAAAACTATGACTTCTCAAATTTTGCATGCAAATGGATGGAAATAGAACACTCTATCCTGAGTGAGGTAAGCCAGACCCAAAAAGAAGAACATGGGATGTACTCACTCATAATTGGTTTCTAGCCATAATCAAGGGTCACGGAGTCTACAATTGGTGATCCCAAAGAAGCCAAGTAAGAAGGTGAACCAAAGGAAAAGCATATAGTTGTCCTCTTGGCTATGGGAAGTAGACAAAATTGCCGGGGAGAAAATTGAGATCTTGGGGGTGGGGTGGGATGGGGGTAAGGGGAGATGGGGAGAGAAAAGGGAGAATGGGAGAATGGGGGAACTTGAGGAAAAAGGAGGATTGGGATAAAGGAAGGTTGGATAGGGGAGCACGGAAGCACAATTCTTAGTTAAGGGAGCCACCTTATGGTTGGCAAGAGACTTGAACCTAGAGTGGCTCCCAGATGCCCAAGCCGAGGTCCCCAGTTAGTTCCTTGGGCAGCTGAGGATAGGGAACCTGAAATGACCCTATCCTATAGCAATATTGACGAATAGCTTGCATATCATCATAGAACCTTCATATGGTGTTGGATGGAGACAGAGACAGAGACCCACACTGGAGCACTGGACTGAGCTCCCAAGGTCCCAATGAGGAGCAGAAGGAGGGAGAACATGAGCAAAGAAGTCGGGACCACGAGGGGTGTACCGACCCACTGAGACAGTGGAGCTGATCTCTTGGGAGCTCACCAAGGCCAGCTGGACTGTGACCAAAAAAGCATGGGATAAAACTGGACTCTCTGAGCATGGCAAACAATGAGGGCTGATGAGAACCCAAGGGCAATGGCACGGGGTTTTGAACCTACGTAATGTGCTGGCTTTGTGGGAGCCTAGCCAATTTGGATGTTCACCTTCCTAGAAATGGACTGAGGCGGGAGGACGTAGGACTTACCACAGGGCAGGGAACCCTGACTGCTCTTTGGGCTGGAGAGGGAGGGGGAGAGGAGTTGGGGGAGGGGGAGAAGGGTGGGAGGAGGGTGAGAAGGGTGGGAGGAGGGTGAGAAGGGTGGGAGGAGGGGGAGGGAAATGGAAGGCTGGGAGGAGGAGGAAATTTGTTTTTGTTTTTTTTCCTTTTCTCAATAAAAAAAAAAGAAAGAGAGCATCTTCAACAAATGGTGCTGGCAGAACTGGATGTCAACCTGTAGAAGAATGAAAATAGACCCATATCTATCACCATGCACAGAACTCAAGTCCAAATGGATTAAAGACCTCAATATCAGGCTGAACACACTGAACCTGATAGAAGAGAAAGTGGGAAGTACTCTACAACATATGGGCACAGGAGATCACTTCCTATGCATATCCCCAGCAGCACAGACATTAAGGGCAACTTTGAATAAATGGGACCTCCTGAAACTGAGAAGCTTCTGTAAAGCAAAGGACAGTGACACTAAGACAAAAAGGCAACCTACTGACTGGGAGAAGATCTTCACCAAGCCTGCAACGGACAAAGGTCTGATCTCCAAAATATATAAAGAACTCAAGAAACTAGACTTTAAAATGCTAATTAACCCAATTAAAAAATGGGGCACTAAACTGAACAGAGAATTCTCAGCAGAAGAAATTCAAATGGCCAAAAGACACTTAAGGTTATGCTCATCCTCCTTTGAGATCAGGGAAATGCAAATTAAAACAACTTTGAGATACCATCTTACACCTGTCAGAATGGCTAAAATCAAAAACACCAATGATAGCCTTTGCTGGAGAGGTTGTGGATGAAGGGGCATACTCATCCATTGCTGGTGGGAATGCAAACTTGTGCAACCACTGGAAATCAGTGTTTCGGTTTCTCAGGAAATTCGGGATCAACCTACCCCAAGATCCAGTAATACCACTCTTGGGAATATACCCAAGAGATGCCCTGTCATATGAAAGAGCATTTGTTCAACTATGTTCATAGCAGTATTATTTGTAATAGCCAGAACCTGGAAACAACCTAGATGCCCTTCAATGGAAGAATGGATGAAAAAAATGTGGAATATATACATATTAGAGTACTACTCAGCGGTAAAAAACAATGACTTCTCGAATTTCGCATGCAAATGGATGGAAATAGAAAACACTATCCTGAGTGAGGTAAGCCTGACCCAAAAAGAGGAACATGGGATGTACTCACTCATATTTGGTTTCTATCCATAAATAAAGAACATTGAGCCTATAATTCGCGATCCTAGAGAAGCTAAATAAGAAGGTGAATCCAAAGACAAACATATAGGCATCTTCCTGAATATTAACCTTCATTAGGCGATGAAAGGAGACAGAGACAGAGACCCACATTGGAGCACCGGACTGAAATCTCAAGGTCCAAATCAGGAGCAGGAGGAGAGAGAGCACAAGCAAGGAACTCAGGACCGCGAGGGGTGCACCCACACTGAGACAATGGGGATGTTCTGTCGGGAACCCACTAAGGCCAGCTGACCTGGGTCTGAAAAAGCATGGGATAAAACCGGACTTGCTGAACACAGCGGACAATGAGGACTACTGAGAACTCAAGAACAATGGCAATGGGTTTTTGATCCTACTGCCCGTACTGGCTTTGTGGGAGCCTAGGCAATTTGGATGCTCACCTTACTAGACCTGGATCGAGGTGGGTGGTCCTTGGACTTCCCACAGCGCAGGGAACCCTGATTGCTCTTCAAGCTGATGAGTGAGGGGGACTTGTCCGGAGAAGGGGGAGGGAAATGGTAGGCTGTGGCGGGGAAGAGGCAGAAATCTTTAATAAATAAATAAATTTTTTTTATTGCGAAAAGAAGAAAAAAAACATAAACAAAAAACAAGTTTCCACCTCCTCCCAGCCTCCCACCTCCCTTCCCCTCCTCCCACCCCTCTCCCCCTCCTCCCACCCTTCTCCCCCTCCTCCCACCCCTCTCCCCCTCCCCCCCACTCCTCTCCCCCTCCCTCTCCAGTCCACAGAGCAGTCCGGGTTCCCTGCCCTGTGTTAAGTCCTAGGTCCTCTCCGTCCATATCTAGGAAGGTGAACATCCAAACTGGCTAGGCTCCCACAAAGCCAGCACATTAAGTAGGATCAAAACCCCCTGCCATTGTCCTTGGTGTCTCATCAGCCCTCATTGTTCGCCATGTTCAGAGAGTCCGGTTTTATCCCATGCTTTTTCGGTCACAGTCCAGCTGGCCTTGGTGAGCTCCCCGTAGATCAGCTCCTCTGTCTCAGTGGGTGGATGCACGCCTCGTGGTCCCGAATTCTTTGCTCATGTTCTCCCTCCTTCTGCTCCTCCCTGGGACCCTGGGAGCTCAGTCCAGTGCTCCTGTGTGGGTCACTGTCTCGATCTCTATTGATCACCAGATGAAGATTCTATGATGATATGCAAGATACTCGTCAGTATTGCTGCAGGACAGGGTCATTTCAGGTTCCCAATCCTCAGCTGCCCAAGGAACTAACTGGGAACCTCATCTTGGGCACTAGGTAGCCCCTCTAGGGTCAAGTCGCTTGCCCACCCTAAAGTGGCTCCCTTAACTAAGAATTGTGGTTCCGTGCTCCCCTATCCACCTTTCCTTTATCCCAATTCTCCCGTTTCCCAGGTCCCCCCTCCTTCCCTTCTACCTTTGCTCTCCCCATCTCCCCTTACCCCCATCCGACCCCCCCCCAAGATCCCATTTTCTCCCCGGAAATTTGGTCTACTTCCCTTAGCGAAGAGGACAACTATATGTTTTTCCTTCGGTTCACCTTCTTCCTTAGCTTCTTTAGGTTCACCTATTGTAGACTCCGTGGTCCTTATTTATGGCTAGAAACCAATTATGAGTGAGTACATCCCATATTCATCTTTTTGGGTCTGGGACACCTCACTCAGGATAGTGTTTTCTATTTCCATCCATTTGCATACAAAATTCGAGAAGTCATTGTTTTTTACCGCAGCGTAGTACTCTAGCGTGTATATATTCCATACTTTCTTCATCCATTCTTCCATTGAAGGGCATCTAGGTTGTTTCCAGGTTCTGGCTATTACAAATAATACTGCTATGAACATAGTTGAACAAATGCTTTTGTCATTTGATAGAGCATCTCTTGGGTATATTCCCAAGAGTGGTATTGCTGGGTCCAGGGGTAAGTTGATCCCGAATTTCCTGAGAAACCGAAACACTGACTTCCACAGTGGTTGCACAAGATTGCATTCCCACCAGCAATGGATGAGGGTACCCGTTCTTCCACAGCCTCTCCAGCAAAGGTTATCCTTGGTGTTTTTGAGTTTAGCCATTCTGACAGGTGTAAGATGATATCTCAAAGTTGTTTTGATTTGCATTTCCCTGATTGCTAAGGAAGTTGAGCACGGCCTTAAGTGTCTTTTGGCCATTTGAACTTCTTCTGTTGAGAATTCTCTGTTCAGTTCAGTGCCCCATTTTTTAATTGGGTTAATTAGCATTTTAAAGTCTAATTTCTTGAGTTCTCTATATATTTTGGAGATCAGACCTTTGTCTGTTGCGGGGTTGGTGAAGATCTACTCCCAGTCAGTAGGTTGCCTTTGTGTCTTAGTGACAGTGTCCTTTGCTTTACAGAAGCTTCTCAGTTTAAGTAGGTCCCATTTATTCAATGTTGCCCTTAATGTTTGTGCTTCTGGGGTTATACATAGGAAGCGATCTCCTGTGCCCATCTGTTGTAGGGTATTTCCCACTTTCTCTTCTATCAGGTTCAGTGTGTTCGGACTGATATTGAGGTCTTTAATCCATTTGGACTTGAGTTTTGTGCACGGTGAGAGATATGGGTCTATTTTCATTCTTCTACAGGTTGACATCCAGTTGTGCCAGCACCATTTGTTGAAGATGCTTTCTTTCTTCCATTGCCTACTTTTAGCTCCTTTATCGAAAATGAGGTGTTCATAGGTTTGTGGGATAAAATCCGGGTCTTCTATATGATTCCATTGGTCGACTTCTCTGTTTTTATGCCAGTACCACACTGTTTTCATTACTGTAGCTCTGTAATAGAGTTTGAAGTCAGGGATGGTAATGCCTCCAGAAGATCCTTTATTGTATAGGATTGTTTTGGCTATCCTGGGTTTTTTGTTTTTCCATATAAAGTTGATTATTGTCCTCTCAAGATCTGTGAAGAATTTTGATGGGATCTTGATGGGGATTGCATTGAATCTATAAATTGCCTTTGGTAGAATTGCCATTTTTACTATGTTGATCCTCCCAATCCAAGAGCAAGGGAGGTCCATCCATTTTTTGGTATCCTCTTCAATTTCTTTCTTCAATGCCTTAAAGTTCTTGTCAAATAGATCTTTCACTTCCTTGGTTAGATTTACCCCCAGATATTTTATGCTGTTTGTGGCTATCGTGAATGGTGAAGCTTCTCTGATTTCCCTCTCTGCTTCCCTTTCCTTTGTGTACAAGAGGGCAACTGATTTTTTTGGAGTTGATCTTGTGTCCTGCCACATTACTAAAGCTGTTTATCAGCTGTATAAGTTCTTTGGTGGAGTTTTTGGGGTCGCTTATGTACACTATCATATCATCTGCAAATAACGAAAGTTTAACTTCTTCCTTTCCAATTCGAATCCCCTTGATCCCATTATGTTGTCTTATTGCTATTGCTAGAACTTCAAGCACTATATTGAAGAGGTATGGTGAGAGTGGACAGCCTTGCCGTGTTCCTGAGTTAAGCGGGATAGCTTTGAGTTTCTCTCCGTTTAATTTGATGTTAGCTGTCGGCTTGCTGTATATAGCTTTTATTATATTTAGGTATGACCCTTGTATCCCTAATCTCTCCAAGACTTTTAACATAAATGGATGTTGAATTTTGTCAAATGCTTTTTCAGCATCTAATGAAATGATCATATGGTTTTTTTCTTTCAGTTTATTTATATGCTGGATTACATTGATAGATTTTCGTATGTTGAACCAGCCCTGCATCTGAGGAATGAAGCCTACTTGATCATAATGGATAATTTTTTGGATGTGTTCTTGGATTCGATTTGCCAGTATTTTGTTGAGGATTTTTGCGTCGATATTCATGAGTGAGATTGGCCTGTAGTTCTCTTTCCTGGTTTAGTCTTTGTGTGGTTTTGGTATCAGAGTAACTGTAGCTTCATAAAAGGAATTAGGTAATGACCCTTCTGATTCTATATTGTGGAATACATTAAGGAGTATAGGTATTAGGTCTTCTTGGAAGTTCTGGTAGAATTCTGCATTGAAACCATCTGGTCCTGGGCTTTTTTTGGTAGGGAGGTTTTTGATAACAGCTTCTAATTCTTCGCGACTTACAGGTCTGTTTATATTGTTCACCTGGTCCTGGTTCAGTTTTGGTAAATGGTATTTATCTAAAAAAGCGTCCATTTCTTTTCATTTTCCAGTTTTGTGGCATATAGGCTTTTGTAGTAAGATCTAATGACTCTCTGAAT
This sequence comes from Microtus oregoni, assembly GCF_018167655.1. Classification (NCBI taxonomy): domain Eukaryota; kingdom Metazoa; phylum Chordata; class Mammalia; order Rodentia; family Cricetidae; genus Microtus; species Microtus oregoni. The sequence goes on along the minus strand of NW_024543071.1, from coordinate 48,996,732 downwards.
TTCCTCTGTGTCTGTGGTTATGTCCCCCTTTTCATTTCTGATCTTATTAATTTGCGTGTTCTCTCTCTTTCGTTTGATTAGTTTGGATAGGGGTTTATCTATCTTGTTGATTTTCTCCAGGAACCAGCTTTTTGTTTCATTGATTCTTTGGATTGTTTTCTGTGTTTCTATTTTGTTGATTTCAGCCCTCAATTTGATTATTTCCAGTCTTTTACTCCTCCTAGGTGAGTCTGCTTCTTTTTTTCTAGAGCTTTCAAGTGGGCTGTTAAGTCTCCAATATGTGCTTTCTCTGTTTTCTTTAGGTGGGCACTTAGTGCTATGAACTTTCCTCTCAGGACTGCTTTCATAGTGTCCCATAAGTTCGAGTATGTTGTTTCTTTATTTTCATTGAATTCAAGGAAGACTTTAATTTCTTTCTTTATTTCTTCCTTAATCCAGGTATCGTTCAGTAGATGACTGTTCAGTTTCCATGAGTTTGTAGGCTTTCTGGGGGTAGCATTGTTGTTGAATTCTAACTTTAATCCATGGTGATCTGATAAGACACAGGTGGTTACTAATATTTTTTTGTAACTGTGTAAGTTTGCTTTGTTACCAAGTATGTGGTCAATTTTTGAGAAGGTTCCATGAGCTGCAGAGAAGAAGTTATATTCTTTCCTCTTTGGGTGGAATAATCTATAGATGTCTGTTAAGTCCATTTGATTCATTACCTCTATTAATTCTCTAATTTCTCTGTTAGGTTTCTGTCTGATTGACCTGTCCATTGGTGAGAGAGGAGTGTTGAAGTCTCCTACTATTAGTGTGTGTGGTTTGATGTCTGCCTTGAGTTTTAGTAATGTTTCTTTTACGTACGTGGGTGCTTTTATATTAGGGGCATGGATATTCAGGATTGAGACTTCTTCCTGATGAATTGTTCCTGTTATGAGTATAAAATGTCCCTCTCCATCTCCTCTGATTGATTTATGTTTGAAGTCAACTTTATTAGAAATTAGTATGGCCACACCTGCTTGTTTCTTAGGTCCATTTGCTTGATAAGCCTTTTCCCAGCCCTTTACTCTGAGTAGGTGCCTGTCTTTGTGGTTGAGGTGTGTTTCTTGTAGACAGCAGAATGTTGGATCCTGTTTTCTTATCCAATCTCTTAGCCTGTGCCTTTTTATAGGTGAGTTGAGCCCATTGATATTAAGTGATATTAATGACCAGTGGTTGTTAACTCTGGTCATTTTTTTTAGTAGTAGAGTTTGTGTGTTTCCCTTCTTTGAGCTGTGCTGGTGAAGGGTCTCTAGATGTCTGAGTTATTGTGGTCATTGTTGGACTCCTTGGTTAGTGATTTTCCTTCTATTACTTTCTGTAAGGCTGGATTTGTGGCTACGTATTGTTTAAATTTGTTTTTATCCTGGAAAATTTTGTTTTCTCCATTTATAGTGAATGAAAGTTTGGCTGGATATAGTAGTCTGGGCTTGCATCCGTGGTCTCTTAGTTTTTGGAGAACATCTATCCAGGACCTTCTGGCTTTCATGGTTTCCATAGAGAAGTCAGGTGTAAGTCTGATAGGTTTACCTTTATAAGTAACTTGGCCTTTTTCCTTTGTGGCTCTTAATATTCTTTCTTTATTCTGTATATTTTGTGTTTTGATTATTATATGGCGAGGGGATGTTTTCTTTTGATCCAGCCTATTTGGTGTTCTGTATGCTTCTTGAACCTTCATAGGTACATCTGTCTTCAGGTTGGGAAACTTTTCTTCTATAATTTTATTAAGTATATTTTCTGTACCGTTGAGCTGCACTTCTTCTCCTTCTTCTACTCCAATTATTCTTAGGTTTGGTCTTTTTATTGTGTCCCATATTTCCTGAATGTTTTGTGATGAGTGTTTGTTGGACTTGCTGTTTTCTTTGATCAGAGTGTTTATTTTCTCTATGTTATCCTCAGAATCTGAGATTCTTTCTTCTATCTCTTGTATTCTGCTGGTTATACTTGAGTCTGTAGTCTCTATTCGTTTACCTAGATTTTCCATGTCCAGTCGGCCCTCTGTTTGTGTTTTCTTCTTTGCCTCCATTTCAGTTTTCAAGTCATGAACTGTTTCCTTTATCTGCTTGATTGTTTTTCCTTGGTTTCCTAGGGTATCATTCACTGATTTACTCAATTCCTCGAACTTTCTATTATACTTCTCATCCATTTCTATAAGGGCGTTTTTTATATGCTGTTTAAGGGTGTCAATCACTTTCATGAAGTCAGTTTTTTCTAGTTCTTCTTGATTAAGGTGTTCATGTCCTCCTGTTGTGGGGTCACTGGCTTCTGGTGTTTTCGTGTTGTTTTTCAGATTGTTGGGAGAATTCCTGCATTGGCGTCTGCCCATCTCTTCCTCCCAATACTCCCCTTTGGATCTTCTTTTATAGGATCAGGTCTTCTTGCCCACTGATGTACCTTCCCAGTGATGTCACTCCCCAGAGATGTTTCTCCACAATGATGTTTCACTCGGTGCCCAGAATGAAACTCCACGCTGCTTGGTTAGCTCGCGAACAAAGGGCCCACCCTGCTCGCTGCGGGCAGGCTATGGGAACAAAGGAGCTACCGGCCACCCCTATGTCCTCCCGGTTCAGATTCGGTCCCAGCGCCCTAGCAGGCTGGGCAGGGAGGCACTATGCCCCAAAGGAGGGAGGGAGACAGGGGGTGTGGGTATCTGGATGTAAGCTCAGTGTGATAGGAAGGGAGAGGGGGTTTGGGCAGTATAGCCCCTGTAGGATGGCCAGGAAGTGTGGGCGGGCTGAGGTATGATCCCAGCTGCCGCAGCACTCACTCACCACAATGATGTTTCACTTGGTGCCCAGATCGAAACTCCGCGCGCTGCTTGGTTAGCTCGCGAACAAAGGGCCCACCCCGCTCGCTGCGGGCAGGCTATGGGAACAAAGGAGCTACCGGCCACCCCTATGTCCGCCCGGTTCAGATTCGGTCCCAGCACCCTAGCAGGCTGGGCAGGTAAGCGCTATGCCCCAAAGGAGGGAGGGAGACAGGGGGTGTGGGGATCTGGATGTAAGCTGAGTGGGATAGGAAGAGAGAGGGGATTTGGGCAGTATAGCCCCTGTAGGATGGCCAGGAAGTGTGGGCGGGCTGAGGTATGATCCCAGCTGCCGCAGCACTCACTCACCACAATGATGTTTCACTCGGTGCCCACATTGAAACTCTGCGCTGCTTGGTTAGCTCTCGAACAAAGGGCCCACCCGGCTCGCTGCGGGCAGGCTATGGGAACAAAGGAGCTACCGGCCACCCCTATGTCCTCCTGGTTCAGATTTGGTCCCAGCGCCCTAGCAGGCTGGGCAGGGAGGCGCTATGCCCCAAAGGAGGGAGGGAGACAGGGGGTGTGGGGATCTGGATGTAAGCTGAGTGGGATAGGAAGAGAGAGGGGATTTGGGCAGTAATAAATAAATAAATTAAAAAAAAAACGAAAACACTATCCTGAGTGAAGTATCCCAGACCCAAAAAGATGAACATCGGATGCGCTCACTCATAATTGGTTTCTAGCCATAAATAAAGGACATTGAGCATATAATTTGTGATCCTAGAGAAGCTAAATAAGAAGGTCAACCCAAAGAAAAACATATAGTCATCTGCCTGGATATGGGAAGTAGACAATATTGCAGGGCAAAACCTGGGAACTTGGGGGTGAGGTGGCATGGGGCTAAGGGGAAATGGGGTGAGAAACATGAGAAGGGGAGAATAGGGGAGTTTGGGGGAATGGGGTGGTTGGTATAAAAGAAGGGTGGACACGGGAGCAGAGAAATATATATCCTAATTAAGGGAGCCATCTTAGGGTTGCCAAGAGACTTGACTCTAGAGGGGCTCGCAGGTGTCCAGGGAGATGTCCCCAGCTAGTACCTTGAGCAACTGAGGAGAGGGAACCTGAAATGACCCTATCCTATAGCCGTACTGATGAATATCTTGCATATCACCTTAGAACCTTCATCTGGCGATGGACCGAGATAGAGACAGAGACCCAAATTGGAGCACCGGACTGAGCTCTTAAGATCCAAATGAGGAGCAGAAGGAGGGAGAACATGAGCAAGGAATTCAGGACCACGAGGGGTGCACCCACCCACTGTGACAGTGGAACTGATCTATTGGGAGCTCACCAAGGCCAGCGGGACTGGGACTGAATAAGCATGGGATGAGACTGGACTCTCTGAACATGGCAGACAATGAAGGCTTATGAGAAGCCAAGGACAATGGCACTAGGTTTCGATCCTAATACATGAACTGGCTTTGTGGGAGCCTAGCCTGTTTGGATGCTCACCTTCCTGGTCCTGGATAGAAGTGGGAGGACCTTGGACCTCCCGCAGGGCAGGGAATCTGGACAGCTCTTCATTCTCGAGAGGGAGGGGAATGGAGTGGGGGGGAGGGAGAGGAGGAAGGGGAGTGGGGTGAGGGGGAGATGTGTGCGAGGAGGGGGAGGGAAATGGGAAACGGGGAGGAGGCGGAAATTTTTTTTGCAACAACTAAAAAATAATAAAATAAACAAAAAAAAGAATACATTCAACAACCTAAAGAGCAATATGACTACACCTGAACCTAGTGGGCCTGCAAAAGGAAGACCTGAACATTCTAACCCAGAAGAAGCAGAAGAAAACCACCTTAAATATAACTTCATGAAGATGCTAGAGAACCTTAAAGAGGAAATGATAAACCTTTAAAGAAATGGAGGAAAAGACAAACAAAAAAATGGGAGAAATTAATAGATCTCTTCAAGAAAACCAAGAAAACAATCAAACAGATGAAGCAGACAGTTCAAACAGTTCAAAACTTGAAAACTGAAATATAGTCAATAAAGAAAACAAAAACCAAGGATATTCTGGAAATGAAAAATATGGTAAATGAACAGGAACTACAGATACAAGCATAACCAACAGTTTATAAGAGATAGAAGAGAGAATCTCAGGAGTTAAAGATACAGTAGAGGAAATAGATACATCATCAGTCAAAGAGAATGTTAAATCAAACAAATCCTTAAAATCAAAGCATCCAAAAAGTCTGGGACACTGTGAAAAGACCAAACCTAAGAATAGTAAGGATGGAAGGAGAACTCCAGATCAAAGACACAGAAAACAAAATCATAGAACAAAACTTTTCTAACCTAAAGAAGGATATCCCTATAAAGGTATAAGAAGCTTACAGAACACCAAATAGACTGTACCAGAAAAAAAAGTCCCCTTGCCATACAATCATCAAAACACTAAATATACAGAATAAAGAAAGAATATTAAGAGCTGCAAAGGAAAAAGGCCAAGTAACGTATAAAGACAGACCTATCAGAATTACACTTGACTTCTCAATGGAAACCATGAGTCAGAAGGTCCTGGACAGATGTGTTATAGACATTAAGAGACCATGGATGCCAGCCTAGACTACTATATTCAGCAAAACTTTCAATCACCATATATGGAGAAAACAAGATATTCCAATGCAAAACCAGATTTAAACAATACATATCCACAAATTCAGACTTACAGGAAGTACTAGTAGGAAAACTCCAGTCCAAAGAAGTTAGCTGCACTTACAAAAACAAAGGCAACAGATAATCTTACCCCTCACACCAGCAAACCCCAAAGAAAGGAAACACACAAACACTACCACTGAAAAGTGAATTAACTTTTAATTAGTCATTAATATCTCTTAATAGCAAAAGACTCGATTCACTGATAAAAAGACACAGGATAACAGAATGAGTATGAAAACAGGATCCATTCTTCTGCTGCATATAAGAAACACACCTCAACCTCAAAGACAGACATTACCTCAGAGTAAAGCACTGAGAAAAAAAATTTCAATCAAATGAACCTAAGAAACAAGCAGTTGTAGTTACCCTAATATCTAACAAAATAGACTTCAAACTAAAATCAATCAAAAGAGACATTTTTAAAATTCATAAAATCAAATTAAAATGAAGGAACAATGAGCCAGAATGTTTTGGACACAACTAAAAATGTTTTGAGAGGAAAGATTACAGCAATGAGTGTGTACATTAAAAAAATCAAAAACACCTCAAATAAATAACCCAATTATTTACACAAATACAAAACCAAGTACAACTGAAAAGCAATATGAATCAGGAAATAATAAAGATCATGGCAGAAATTAATAATTGATAACATAACAACTTTTTTTGCTTTTTCGAAACAGGGTTTCTCTTTGCAACTTTTCTGCTTGGCTACTGGCCAATCAGTGTTTATTTAAAATATAATTGACAGAATACAGACCACTGTCTGATACAGAACAAATTCTGGGGCTGGGGAGCTGGCTCAGTCAGTAGAGTGTCTGCTGCACAAGCTGGGACAGAATTAAATGTGAATACCCAGCACCCACATAAAGCTACTTGTGATGTTGAAAAACTGGCAACTGTAGCACTGGCAAGGTAGAGACAGAAAAAACCCAGAGTTAACTGGCCTACCAGCCTAGGCAATTGGTGAATACCAGGTTCCTTGAGAGATGAATGAACAGTTAAGAGCCCTTGTTACTCTTACAGAGGACCTGAATTCGTTTCTTAGACTCATGTTGGATGTCCCACAACTACCTGTAATTGCAGCACCAGTGACCTCTTCTGGTCTCCATGGTGCCTGCACACATATGCACAGAGACATATAAACAAAATCAATAAAATAAACAAACCCTTATCCAAACTAACCAAAGGGCAGAGAGAGAATATCCAAATTAACAAAATCAGAAATGAAAAGAGGAACATACCAACAGACACTGAGGAAATCCAGAGACTCATTAGTTCATACTTTAAAATCCTGTACTACTCAAAATTGAAAAATGTAAACGAAATGGACAATTTTCTGGATACCAAAATGAAATCAAGACCAGATGAACAACTTAAATAGACCTATAATCCCTAAGAAAATAAAAGCAATCATTAAAAGTCTCCCAACCAAAAAGACAAAAGCCCAGAGGCTTTCAACTCAAAATTCTACCATAACTTCAAAGAAGAGCTAATAACTATACTCCTCAAAGTGTTCCACACAATAGAAACAGAAGGAACATTGCTAAACTCTTTATGAGGCTATAGTTACCCTGATACCAAAACAACACAAAGACTCATCTAAAAAGAGAATCACAGACCTCATGAACATTGAAGCAAAAATACTCAATAAAATATGGGCAAACCAAATCCAAGAATACAGCAAAAAAAAATCATCCACCATGATCAAGTTGGCTTCATTCCAGAGATGAAGGGATGGTTCAACATACAAAAATCAATCAATGTAATTCACCATATAAATAAAATTTTTTAAAGACATATGATCATCTCACTAGATGCTTAAAAAAAGCCTTTGACAAAATCCAATACCCCTTCATGATAAAAGTCTTGGAGAGATCAGGAATATGGGATAAAAGGAACATATCTAAACATAACAAAGCAATCTACAGCAAATCTACAGCTAACAACAAATTAAATTGAGAGAAACTCAAAGTGACTCCACTAAAATCAGGAGTAAGAGAAGGTTGTCCACTCTGTCCATATTTATTCAATATAGTATTCGAAGTTCTAACTAGAACAATAAGACAATAAATCAAGGGGATACAAATTGGAAAGGAAGAAATCAAATTTTCATTATTTGCAGATGATATTATAGTTTATACGTGACCCCAAAAATTCTACCAAGGAACTCCAACAGCTTATAAACACCTTCAGGATTGTGACAGGATACAAGATCAACCCAAAAAAAAAATCAATAGCCCTCCTATATATAAATGTAAATGGGATAAGAAAGAAATCAAGAGAAACATCACCTTTTCAATAGCCAAAAATAACATAAAATATCTTGGGGTAATGCTAACCAAAGAAGTGAAAGACCTGTACAAAAAGAACTTTAAGTCTTTTTTAAAAAAAGACATTGAAGAAGGTATCAAAAATGGAAAGATCTCCCATGCTCTTGGATAGGTAGGATCAATATAATAAAAATGGCAATCTCACCAAAAGAAATCTACAGATTCAATACAATCCCCATCAAAATCCCAACACAATTCTTCACAGAAAAAGAACAATACTCAACTTCATATGGAAAAATAAAAAACCTAAGATAGCCAAAACAATCCTATACAAGAAAAGAGCATCACCATCCCTGACATCAAGGTCTACTATAAAGCTAGAGTAATGAAAACAGCTTGGTATTGGCATAAAACAAGACAGGTGGACCAATGGAATCAAATTGAAAACCCTGATATTAACCCACACATCTATGAACACCTGATTTTTGACAAAGAAGCTAAAATTATACAATGGAAAAAAAAGCATCTTCAACAAATGGTGCTGGCATAACTATATGTCAATGTGTACAAGAATGCAAATAGATCCTATCTATCCCCATGCACAAAACTCAAGTACAAATGGACCAAAGCCCTCAATAAAAATCCAGCCACACTGAACCTGATAGAAGAGAAAGTGGGAAGAAGCCTTGAACACATGGGCACAGGAAACCACTTCCTTAATATAACATCAGTAGCATAGATACAGAGAGCAACAATTAATAAATGGGACCTCCTGAAACTGAGGATCTTCTGTAAGGCAAAGAACACAGTCAATAAGACAAAATGGCAGCCTACAGAGTGGGAAAATATCTTCACCAGCTCCATATCAGAGGACAGATCTCCAAAATAAAGAATTCAAGAAACTAGACATTAAAATACCAAATAATCCAATTAAATTGGGGTACAGAGCTAAACAGAGATCTCTCAACAGAAGAATCTCAAATGGCTGAAAGACACTTAACGGATTGCTCAACATCCTTAGCCATCAGGGAAATGCAAATCAAAATGACTCTGAGATACCATCTTATACCAGTCAGAATGGCTAGGATAAAAAACACTAATGATAGCTTATGCTGGACAGGATGAGTAGTAAGGGGAACTCTCCTGCATTGCTGGTGGGAATGCAAACTGTACAGTCACTTTGGAAATCAGTATGGCGGTTTCTCAGAAAATTGGGTATCAATCTACTTACTGCAAGACACAGCAATACCACTTTTGGGAATATTTCCAAAGGATGTACTCTCATACCACAAGGCCATTTGCTCAACCATGTTCATAGCAGCATTATTTGTAATAGCCAGAACCTGGAAACAATCTAGATGCCCCTCAACCAAAGAACAGATAAAGAAAATGTGGTACATTTACACAATGGAGTACTACTCAGCAGTTAAAAAAAAAGACATCTTGAAATTTGCATGCAAATGGATAGAATTAGAAAAAAACCATCCTGAGTGAGGTAACCCAGACCCAGAAAGACAAACACAGTATATACTCACTCATAAGTAGATATTAGATGTAAAGCAAAAGACAACCAGCCTATAGTCCTTGACCCCAGGAAAGCTAGGTAACAAGGAGAGCCCTAAGTGGGAAGGGGAAATAGACAAGAATTCCTGAGAAAATTGGGAATTTGGAGGGGAGGGTAGAAGTAAAGGGAGAGGAGAGAAGGGAGGGAGAAGGAGAACATGAGGAAAGAAGATGGTTGATATGGGGAAAGGACAGAGAGGAAGAACGAGGAAAGAGATATCTTGATTGTGGGAGCCATTATGGGGATAGCATGAAACCTGGCTGGCACCAGGGAAATTCCCAAGAGTCCACAAGGATGACCCCCGGTAAGACCATAAGCTCCAGTGGAGAGGGTGCCTAACTGGCCTTTCCCTGTAATCAGATTGATGACTACCTTAATTGTCATCATAGAGCCTTCATATAACGATTGATGGAAGCAGATGCAGAGAACCACAGCTAAGCACTGGACCAAGCTTCCAGAGACCAGTCCAGAGAGAAATGAGCAATAACATGAGCAAAGAGGTTCAGACCATGATGGGGATGCCCACAGAAGCTGCTGACCTGAGCTAATGGGAGCTCACTGACTCTGGACTGATAGCGAGGGAACCTGCATAGGACCAAACTAGAGACTCTGAATGTGGGTGACAGTTGTGTGGCTTGGGCAGTCTGTGGGGCCACTGGCATTGGGACCAGGACTTATCCCTAGTGCTTGAACTTGGCTTTTTGAAACCCATACTCTTTGGAGAGATACCTTGCTCAGCCTAGATATAGGAGGAAGGAGTAGGACTGGGATAGGTATGTAAAAAAAATTAATTAAAAAAGAAAAAAGAAAGCCCCAAAAAAGGGTGAAATCGTGTCCTTTACAGAAAAATAAACGGTTCCATAGGACGTTGTGTTAAGTGACATAATCCAGACACAGGAAACTTCATAACTAAATAAAAGCAATACTGCCTGTTCTCTATCACACAAAGAAGCTAAAAGGAAAAAAGAAGCAATGTGAAGATAAATGTAACTAGAGATGGGAAGGGTGAAGGTGGATAAGGAAGAATGAATTTGATCAGTATTTCACCATCCTGAGCCCCCCAATTACTGATAATCTATTGCTCTATCAATCATGTGGCCTTTGTTTGCAAAGATTAAAGCCTAATAACTCTAAGCTCCCAGCTATCCGTTACCAAAGTATTACACACGGTCAGCAAGCTAAGAGATGGGACTCCTGGCTGCCTCTGTTCTTGAAGCCATGTCAACACCCCAGATGATCTTGGGATCCTTCAAATTTCATTATAGTAACAAAAGCATACCCACCAATGCTATGAACCAACGCAACCATGCCCAGAGAGGAAAGAAAATGGGTAGCAGCCTCCTTCCCAAGACTCCCATCTGCACCTGTCACTGGGTTTGCGGGCTCTCAACTCTGTACTCTGGGCAGTTTGGCAGCAGGCAGGAAAATATCAAATGACGATCTAATATTTTTCAGCATCTAATGAAATGATCATATGGTTTTTTTTCTTTCAGTTTATTTATATGATGGATTACATTGATAGATTTTCGTATGTTGAACCGGCCCTGCATCCCTGGGATGAAGCCTCTGTTAGGTTTCTGTCTGATTGACCTGTCCATTGGTGAGAGAGGAGTGTTGAAGTCTCCTACTATTAGTGTGTGCGGTTTGATGACTGCCTTGAGTTTTAGTAATGTTTCTTTTACATACGTGGGTGCTTTTATATTAGGGGCATAGATATTCAGGATTGAGACTTCTTCCTGATGAATTGTTCCTTTTATGAGTATAAAATGTCCCTCTCCATCTCTTCTGATTGATTTAAGTTTAAAGTCAACTTTGTTAGAAATTAGTATGGCCACACCTGCTTGTTTCTTAGGTCCGTTTGCTTGATAAGCCTTTTCCCAGCCCTTTACTCTGAGTAGGTGCCTGTCTTTGTGGTTGAGGTGTGTTTCTTGTAGACAGCAGAATGTTGGATCCTGTTTTCGTATCCAATCTCTTAGCCTGTGCCTTTTTATAGGTGAGTTGAGCCCATTGATATTAAGTGATATTAACGACCAGTGGTTGTTAACTCCGGTCACTTTTTTAGTAGTAGGGTTTGTGTGTTTTCCTTCTTTGATTTGCGCTGGTGAAGGGTCTCTAGATGTCTGAGTTATTGTGGTCATTTTTGGACTCCTTGGTTAGTGATTTTTCTTCTATTATTTTCTGTAAGGCTGGATTTGTGGCTGCGTATTGTTTAAATTTGTTTTTATCCTGGAAAATTTTGTTTTCTCCATTTATAGTGAAAGAAGTTTGGCTGGATATAGTAGTCTGGGCTTGCATCCGTGGTCTCTTAGTTTTTGGAGTACATCTATCCAGGATCTTCTGGCTTTCATGGTTTCCATAGATAAGTCAGGTGTAAGTCTGATAGGTTTACCTTTATAAGTAACTTGGCCTTTTTCCTTTGTGGCTCTTAATATTCTTTCTTTATTCTGTATATTTTGTGCTTTGATTATTATATGGCGAGGGGATGTTTTCTTTTCATCCAGCCTATTTGGTGTTCTGTATGCTTCTTGAACCTTCATAGGTACATCTGTCTTCAGGTTGGGAAAGTTTTCTTCTATAATTTTATTAAGTATATTTCTGTACCATTGAGCTGCACTTCTTCTCCTTCTTCTACTCCAATTATTCTTAGGTTTGGTCTTTTTATTGTGTCCCATATTTCCTGAATGTTTTGTGATGAGAGTTTGTTGGACTTGCTGTTTTCTTTGATCAGAGTGTTTATTTTCTCTATGTTATCCTCAGAATCTGAGATTCTTTCTTCTATCTCTTGTATTCTGCTGGTTATTCTTGATTCTGTAGTCTCTATTCGTTTACGTAGATTTTCCATGTCCAGCCGGCCCTCTGTTTGTGTTTTCTTCTTTGCCTCCATTTCAGTTTTCAAGTCATGAACTGTTTTCATTATCTGCTTGATTGTTTTTCCTTGGTTTCCTAGGGTATCATTCACTGATTTACTCAATTCCTCGAACTTTCTGTTATACTTCTCATCCATTTCTATAAGGGCGTTTTTTACATGCTGTTTAAGGGCGTCAATCACTTTCATGAAGTCAATCTTTTCTACTTCTTCTTGATTAAGGTGTTCATGTCCTCCCGTTGTGAGATCGCTGGTTTCTGGTGGCTTCATGTTGCTTTTCAGCTTGTTGGGCGAATTCTTGCCTTGGCGTCTACCCATCTCTTCTTCCAAATGCTCCCTTATGGATCTTCTTTACCGGATCAGGTCTCCTTGCCTACCCAATGCTGGCTCTCCCCAACGTTGTCTCTCCCCAACGCTGGGTCTCCCCAATGCTGGGTCTCCTGGCGCCGAGAGATCAGGCCTCTGTGCTGATGGGCATGTGGGAAACAAAGTGCCTACCCTGCTTTGTGCAGGTCGCCAAAGAAACAAAGTAACTCCCGCCCACTTGGGTGCCCCGAGGATTCGGACCCAGTGCCCAGACATGCTGGGCTGGGTGATGTTATGTACAGAAAGAGGGCGGTGGGGCCGAAGTGGGGAGCCTTCTGGATGGAAGCTGGTTGGGCTCGGAAGAAAGAGGCGGTATGCAGGGAGGATGTCCAGGAAGTTTGGGCGGGCTGAGGTATATTCCCAGCTGCCGCAGCACTCACTCACCACAATGATGTTTCACTCGGTGCCCTGATCGAAACTCTGCACTGCTTGGTTAGCTCGTGAACAAAGGACCCACCCTGCTTGCTGCGGGCAGGCTATGGGAACAAAGGAGCTACTGGCCACCCCTTTGACCTTCCGGTTCGGGTTCGGTCCCAGCGCCCTAGCAGGCTGAGCAGGGAGGCGCTCTGAGGCCAAAGAAGGGAGGGAGGGAGGGAGACAGGGGGTGGGGGGATCTGGATGTAAGCTGTGTGGGATAGGAAGAGAGAGGAGGTATGGGCAGTATAGCCCCTGTAGGATGGCCAGGAAGTGTGGGCGTGTTGAGGTATGTTCCCAGCTGCCGCAGCACTCACTCACCACAATGATGTTTCACTTGGTGCCCAGATCGAAACTCCGCGCTGCTTGGTTAGCTCCAAACAAAGGGCCCATCCTGCTCACTGCGGGCAGGCTTTGGGAACAAAGGAGCTACAGGCCACCCCTTTGACCTCCTGGTTCGGGTTCGGTCCCAGCGCCCTAGCAGGCTGAACAGGGAGACGCTATGCCTACTGTACTCTTATGATCTAGCCAAGCCATTTCCTATACAAGAATTAAACTCCTTTGGATAGAATGCTTATTAAAACATTTAGCATATTTTTTTGCTTAATATTGTTTATGCTAGTTGAAATTCTAATTATACTTGATATCTGTTCCTAGCATATATAGTTTTGTTTTGGGCTTGGAGCTCTCTTATTTAAATAAATGGGGAGGTGCTGTGGGAGCACATTCTGCTCCTTCAGACAATAGTATTTAAGATACCAGCCTACTTGGGCATGGTCTCTTATATTGTAAATGCAGCTATAATGCATGTGTTCTTTCTCTTGCTTCCAGCCCTCACTTCTGGCTACTAGACTCTGTTTCTGTTCCCCATTCACGCAGAGGATTGTTATCTAGGACAGTGATCTGTAAGTTTCCCCCAAATAAATAACCCTTTATTATTCATAATTCTGAAATAGTGTGGGATTATTTTGTGACTTCTGCCTTCAGGTGTAGAGAAGGATTTAGTTTCTATGGCTTTTTCAATTTCATGTTGTTTAACTCTGGAAATTTTTCCTTCTTTTTTTTTTCAGTTCTATTTTGCAACTGTCTTCTTAAAATTTTACATCTATATTGCACACAATAGTTTTAACATCTACCATTCTTTTTCACCTAAACATTCTATTTTTATAGACTATTAGTTAAAGGGGTATCACATTTTCATGCTGTGGAATGTTTGTTTAATGATGAAAAGATGTCTTGTATTCTTTTAAGTTGCATTTGTTTAACTCTATAAAGCTGTGTTACCAACGCAACCATGCCCAGAGAGGAAAGAAAATGGGTAGCAGCCTCCTTCCCAAGACTCCCATCTGCACCTGTCACTGGGTTTGCGGGCTCTCAACTCTGTACTCTGGGCAGTTTGGCAGCAGGCAGGAAAATATCAAATGACGATCTAATATTTTTCAGCATCTAATGAAATGATCATATGGTTTTTTTTCTTTCAGTTTATTTATATGATGGATTACATTGATAGATTTTCGTATGTTGAACCGGCCCTGCATCCCTGGGATGAAGCCTCTGTTAGGTTTCTGTCTGATTGACCTGTCCATTGGTGAGAGAGGAGTGTTGAAGTCTCCTACTATTAGTGTGTGCGGTTTGATGACTGCCTTGAGTTTTAGTAATGTTTCTTTTACATACGTGGGTGCTTTTATATTAGGGGCATAGATATTCAGGATTGAGACTTCTTCCTGATGAATTGTTCCTTTTATGAGTATAAAATGTCCCTCTCCATCTCTTCTGATTGATTTAAGTTTAAAGTCAACTTTGTTAGAAATTAGTATGGCCACACCTGCTTGTTTCTTAGGTCCGTTTGCTTGATAAGCCTTTTCCCAGCCCTTTACTCTGAGTAGGTGCCTGTCTTTGTGGTTGAGGTGTGTTTCTTGTAGACAGCAGAATGTTGGATCCTGTTTTCGTATCCAATCTCTTAGCCTGTGCCTTTTTATAGGTGAGTTGAGCCCATTGATATTAAGTGATATTAACGACCAGTGGTTGTTAACTCCGGTCACTTTTTTAGTAGTAGGGTTTGTGTGTTTTCCTTCTTTGATTTGCGCTGGTGAAGGGTCTCTAGATGTCTGAGTTATTGTGGTCATTTTTGGACTCCTTGGTTAGTGATTTTTCTTCTATTATTTTCTGTAAGGCTGGATTTGTGGCTGCGTATTGTTTAAATTTGTTTTTATCCTGGAAAATTTTGTTTTCTCCATTTATAGTGAAAGAAGTTTGGCTGGATATAGTAGTCTGGGCTTGCATCCGTGGTCTCTTAGTTTTTGGAGTACATCTATCCAGGATCTTCTGGCTTTCATGGTTTCCATAGATAAGTCAGGTGTAAGTCTGATAGGTTTACCTTTATAAGTAACTTGGCCTTTTTCCTTTGTGGCTCTTAATATTCTTTCTTTATTCTGTATATTTTGTGCTTTGATTATTATATGGCGAGGGGATGTTTTCTTTTCATCCAGCCTATTTGGTGTTCTGTATGCTTCTTGAACCTTCATAGGTACATCTGTCTTCAGGTTGGGAAAGTTTTCTTCTATAATTTTATTAAGTATATTTCTGTACCATTGAGCTGCACTTCTTCTCCTTCTTCTACTCCAATTATTCTTAGGTTTGGTCTTTTTATTGTGTCCCATATTTCCTGAATGTTTTGTGATGAGAGTTTGTTGGACTTGCTGTTTTCTTTGATCAGAGTGTTTATTTTCTCTATGTTATCCTCAGAATCTGAGATTCTTTCTTCTATCTCTTGTATTCTGCTGGTTATTCTTGATTCTGTAGTCTCTATTCGTTTACGTAGATTTTCCATGTCCAGCCGGCCCTCTGTTTGTGTTTTCTTCTTTGCCTCCATTTCAGTTTTCAAGTCATGAACTGTTTTCATTATCTGCTTGATTGTTTTTCCTTGGTTTCCTAGGGTATCATTCACTGATTTACTCAATTCCTCGAACTTTCTGTTATACTTCTCATCCATTTCTATAAGGGCGTTTTTTACATGCTGTTTAAGGGCGTCAATCACTTTCATGAAGTCAATCTTTTCTACTTCTTCTTGATTAAGGTGTTCATGTCCTCCCGTTGTGAGATCGCTGGTTTCTGGTGGCTTCATGTTGCTTTTCAGCTTGTTGGGCGAATTCTTGCCTTGGCGTCTACCCATCTCTTCTTCCAAATGCTCCCTTATGGATCTTCTTTACCGGATCAGGTCTCCTTGCCTACCCAATGCTGGCTCTCCCCAACGTTGTCTCTCCCCAACGCTGGGTCTCCCCAATGCTGGGTCTCCTGGCGCCGAGAGATCAGGCCTCTGTGCTGATGGGCATGTGGGAAACAAAGTGCCTACCCTGCTTTGTGCAGGTCGCCAAAGAAACAAAGTAACTCCCGCCCACTTGGGTGCCCCGAGGATTCGGACCCAGTGCCCAGACATGCTGGGCTGGGTGATGTTATGTACAGAAAGAGGGCGGTGGGGCCGAAGTGGGGAGCCTTCTGGATGGAAGCTGGTTGGGCTCGGAAGAAAGAGGCGGTATGCAGGGAGGATGTCCAGGAAGTTTGGGCGGGCTGAGGTATATTCCCAGCTGCCGCAGCACTCACTCACCACAATGATGTTTCACTCGGTGCCCTGATCGAAACTCTGCACTGCTTGGTTAGCTCGTGAACAAAGGACCCACCCTGCTTGCTGCGGGCAGGCTATGGGAACAAAGGAGCTACTGGCCACCCCTTTGACCTTCCGGTTCGGGTTCGGTCCCAGCGCCCTAGCAGGCTGAGCAGGGAGGCGCTCTGAGGCCAAAGAAGGGAGGGAGGGAGGGAGACAGGGGGTGGGGGGATCTGGATGTAAGCTGTGTGGGATAGGAAGAGAGAGGAGGTATGGGCAGTATAGCCCCTGTAGGATGGCCAGGAAGTGTGGGCGTGTTGAGGTATGTTCCCAGCTGCCGCAGCACTCACTCACCACAATGATGTTTCACTTGGTGCCCAGATCGAAACTCCGCGCTGCTTGGTTAGCTCCAAACAAAGGGCCCATCCTGCTCACTGCGGGCAGGCTTTGGGAACAAAGGAGCTACAGGCCACCCCTTTGACCTCCTGGTTCGGGTTCGGTCCCAGCGCCCTAGCAGGCTGAACAGGGAGACGCTATGCCTACTGTACTCTTATGATCTAGCCAAGCCATTTCCTATACAAGAATTAAACTCCTTTGGATAGAATGCTTATTAAAACATTTAGCATATTTTTTTGCTTAATATTGTTTATGCTAGTTGAAATTCTAATTATACTTGATATCTGTTCCTAGCATATATAGTTTTGTTTTGGGCTTGGAGCTCTCTTATTTAAATAAATGGGGAGGTGCTGTGGGAGCACATTCTGCTCCTTCAGACAATAGTATTTAAGATACCAGCCTACTTGGGCATGGTCTCTTATATTGTAAATGCAGCTATAATGCATGTGTTCTTTCTCTTGCTTCCAGCCCTCACTTCTGGCTACTAGACTCTGTTTCTGTTCCCCATTCACGCAGAGGATTGTTATCTAGGACAGTGATCTGTAAGTTTCCCCCAAATAAATAACCCTTTATTATTCATAATTCTGAAATAGTGTGGGATTATTTTGTGACTTCTGCCTTCAGGTGTAGAGAAGGATTTAGTTTCTATGGCTTTTTCAATTTCATGTTGTTTAACTCTGGAAATTTTTCCTTCTTTTTTTTTTCAGTTCTATTTTGCAACTGTCTTCTTAAAATTTTACATCTATATTGCACACAATAGTTTTAACATCTACCATTCTTTTTCACCTAAACATTCTATTTTTATAGACTATTAGTTAAAGGGGTATCACATTTTCATGCTGTGGAATGTTTGTTTAATGATGAAAAGATGTCTTGTATTCTTTTAAGTTGCATTTGTTTAACTCTATAAAGCTGTGTTACTTTGCCAGTCTAAAACACAGATAGATTTAATAAAGATTTGAATGGCCAATAGCCAGGCAAGAGAAAAAATGTGTGGGGCTGACAGGCAGAGAGAATAAATAGGAGGAGAAATATGGAAAGAAAAGATCAAGGAGAAGAGAACACTAGGGGTCAGCCATTCAACTACACAGTCAGCTTTGGAGTAAAATTGAAAGTGAGAAAAAGGTTATAAGCCCAGAGGCAGAAGGTAGATGGGATAATTTAAGAAAAACTGGCTAAGGGAGGTGGATGGAACCCGGTCACAGAGGCTGACGGAGGATGCCCCCTGCAGCTGGTGGGGACTGGCTGGGACCCGAGCGGCAGCAGAGGCCGCAGGCTGCAGGCAGCAGGAACTGTCGTGGCAGAAGATACAGGCTGCAGGGACTGCACACTGAGACCAGATCGCTCCACTACAATTAAATCAAAGAGGTAGGCCTTTGGTTGGCGAAGTCCCTGACAAAGGAGGAGCCAGGCCCTATTCCTGAAGACCCTTCTGAGGGGTAAGAGGGACTTTGCCCCCCCCCCGGCAGGAACCAGGAAACAGAGAGAGGGCATTTTGTAAGAGGAGCCCCTGGCCAGCAGGGAAACCTGAACCAGTTTTAAAAGACCCATTAGATAGCATCCATAGGAGGAGATGGGCAGGCGCCAAGGCAAGAATTCACCCAATAATCCGAAAAACAGCATGAAAACACCAGAACCCAACGATCTTACAACAGAAGGTCTACAACACCCTAACACAGAAGAAGTGGAAAAAATTGACTTTATGAAAGCAATAGAGTCCCTTAAACAACATGTGAAAAATGCCCTTATAGAAATGGATGAGAAGTATAACCAAAAGTTTGAAGAAATGAGTAAATACGTACATAATACTCTGGGCAACCAAGAAAGAACGATCAAACAGGTAATGGAAACAGTTCGGACTGCTCTGTGAACTGGAGAGGGGGGGGAGAGGAGTGGGGGGAGGGGGAGAAGGGTGGGAGGAGGGAGAGAAGGGTGGGAGGAGGGGGAGGGAAATGGGAGGCTGGGAGGAGGTGAAAACTTGTTTTTTTGTTTATTTTTTTTCTTCTTTTCTCAATAAAAAATGACAAAAAAAGAATTGAAAACTGAAATGGAAGCAAGGAAGAAAACACAAATTGAGGACCAGCTGGATATGGAAAATCTAGGTCAACAAGCAGAGCCTACAGAAACAAGCATAATCAATAGAATACAAGAAATAGAAGAAAGAATCTCAGATTCTGAGGACACCATTGAGAAAATAAATGCAATGATCAAAGAAAACTGCAAAGCCAACAAATTCTCATCACAAAACATTCAGGAATTATGGTACACAATAAAAAGACCAAACATAAGAATAATAGGAATAGAAGAAGGAGAAGAGTCACAGCTCAAAGGGCCAGAAAATATTTTTAACAAAATTATGGGAGAAAACTTTCCCAACATACAGAAAGATATTCCTTTGAATATTCAAGAAGCATACAGAACACCAAACAGACTGGATCAAAGAAAAACATCCCCTCACCATATAATAATCAAAACACAAAATATACGGGTTAAAGAAAGAATATTAAGAGCTGCAAAGGAAAAAGGCCAAGTAACTTATAAAGGTAAACCGATCAGACTTACACCTGACTTCTCTATGGGAACAATGAAAGCCAGAAGGTCCTGGATAGAAGTACTGCAGAAGCTAAGAGACCATGGATGCAAGCCCAGACTACTATACCCAGCCAAGCTTTCGTTCACTATAAATGGAGAAAACAAAATTTTCCAGGATAAGAACAAATTTAAACAATACGTAGCCACAAATCCAGCCCTACAGAAAGTAATAGAAGGAAAATCGCAACACAAGGAATCCAACATTGCCAACACTGCCTACAATTACTGAGGCATCTAGCGACCCTTCACCAGCACAACTCAAAGAAGGGAGACACACAAATTCTACTTCCAAAAACAATAAGAATATCCGGAGTAAACAACCACTGGTCATTAATATCACTTAATATTAATGGTTTCAATTCACCTATATAAAGGCACAGGCTAAGAGATTGGATACGAAAACAGGATCCAACATTCTGCTGTTTGCAAGAAACACATCTCAACCACAAAGACAGGCATCTACTCAGAGTAAAGGGTTGGGAAAAGGTCTTTCAAGCAAATGGTCCTAAGAAAAAAGCAGGTGTGGCCATATTAATTTGTAACAAAACTGACTTCAAACTAAAATCAATCAGAAGAGATCGAGATGGACACTTTATACTCATAACAGGAACAATTTGTCAGGATGATGTCTCAATCCTGAATATCTACGCCCCTAATATAAAATCACCCACTTATGTAAAAGAAATATTACTAAAACTCAAGGAAGACATCAAACCACACACACTAGTAGTAGGAGACTTCAATATACCTCTCTCAGCAATGGACAGGTCAATCAGACAGAAAACTAATAGAGAATTAAGAGAACTACTGGAGGTAATGAAGCAAATGGACTTAACAGACATCTATAGAACATTCCACCCAAATAGGAAAGAATACACCTTCTTCTCTACAGCTCATGGAACCGTCTCGAAAATTGACCACATACTTGGAAACAAAGGAAACCTCCACAGATACAAAAAAATATCAGTGTCCACCTGTGTCTTATCAGATCACCACGGATTAAAGTTAGAAGGCAACAACCATGCTACCCCCAGAAAACCGACAAACTCATGGAAACTGAACAGTCAACTACTGAACCACACCTGGGTCAAAGAAGAAATCAAGAAAGAAATAAAAGTCTACCTTGAATTTAATGAAAATAAAGGGACAACATACTCAAACCTAAGGGACACTATGAGAGCAGTGCTAAGAGGAAAGTTCATAGCACTAAGAGCACACTTAAAGAAAACAGAGAAAGCATACATCAGAGACTTAACAGCACACCATAAAGCTTTAGAAAAAAAAAGAAGCAGACGCGCCCAGGAGGAGTAGAAGACTGGAAATAATCAAACTGAGGGCGGAAATCAACAAAATAGAAACACAAAAAACAGTCCAAAGAATCAATGAAACAAAAAGTTGATTCCAGGAGAAAATCAACAAGATCGACAAACCCCTATCCAAACTAATTAAATGACACAGAGAGAACACACAAATAAATAAGATCAGAAATGAAAAGGGGGACATAACCACAGACACAGAGGAAATTCAGAGACTCATTAGATCTTACTACAAAAGCCTGTATGCCACAAAACTAGAAAATGCAAAAGAAATGGACATTTTTTTAGATAAGTACCATATACCAAAGCTAAACCAAAACCAGGTGAATGATCTAAATAGACCAGTTAGTCGCGAAGAACTAGAAACTGTTATCAAAAATTTCCCCTCCAAAAAGAGTCCAGGACCAGATGGTTTCAATGCAGAATTCTACCAGAACTTCCAAGAAGAACTAATACTTATACTCCTTAATGTATTTCACAATATAGAAACAGAAGAGTCATTGCCTAATTTCTTTTATGAAGCTACAGTTACCCTGATACCAAAACCACACAAAGACCCAACCAAGAAAGAGAATTACAGGCCTATCTCACTCATGAATATCGACACAAAAATTCTCAATAAAAAACTGGCAAACCGAATCCAAGAACACATAAGAAAAAATATCCATCATGATCAAGTAGGCTTCATTCCAGAGATGCAGGGCTGGTTCAACATACAAAAATCTATTAATGTAATCCATCATATAAATAAACTGAAAGAGAAAAACCATATGATCATTTCATTAGATGCTGAAAAAGCATTTGACAAAATTCAACACCCCTTTTTGATAAAAGTCTTGGAGAGATTAGGGATACAAGGGTCACACCTAAACATAATAAAAGCTATATACAGCAAGCTGACAGCTAACATCAAATTAAATGGAGAGAAACTCAAAGCCATCCCGCTTAATTCAGGAACACGACAAGGCTGTCCACTCTTCAATATAGTGCTTGAAGTTCTAGCAATAGCAACAAGACAACATAAGGGGATCAAGGGGATTCATATCGGTAAAGAAGAAGTTAAGCTCTCATTATTTGCAGATGATATGATAGTATACATAAGCGACCCCAAAAACTCTACCAAAGGACTCCTACAGCTGATAAACACCTTTAGTATTGTGGCAGGATACAAGATCAACTCCAAAAAATCAGTGGCCTTCCTATACACTAAGGATAAGGAAACAGAGAGGGAAGTCAGAGACGTATCACCATTCACGATAGCCACAAATAGCATAAAATATCTTGGGGTAACTCTGACCAAGGAAGTGAAAGATCTATTTGACAAGAAATTTAAGTCTTTGAAGAAAGAAATTGAAGAGGATACCAGAAAATGGAAGGATCTCCCTTGCTCCTGGATTGGGAGGATCAACATAGTAAAATTGGCAATTTTACCAAAAGCAATCTATAGATTCAATGCAATCCCCATCAAAATCCCATCAAAATTCTTCACAGATCTGAAGAAGACAATAATCAACTTTATATGGAAAAACAAAAAACCCAGGATAGCCGAAACAATCTTATACAACAAAGGAGCGTCTGGAGGCATTACCATCCCTGACTTCAAACTCTACTACAGAGCTACAGTATTGAAAACCGCTTGGTATTGGCATAAAAACAGAGAAGTCGACCAATGGAATCGAATAGAAGACCCTGACATTAACCCACAAACCTATGAACACCTCATTTTCGATAAAGGAGCTAAAAGTATACAATGGAAAAAAGAGAGCATCTTCAACAAATTGTGCTGGCAAAACTGGATGTCAACCTGTAGAAGAATGAAAATAGATCCATATCTATCACCATGCACAAAACTCAAGTCCAAATGGATTAAAGACCTCACTATCAGTCCGAACACACTGAACCTGATAGAAGAGAAAGTGGGAAGTACTCTACAACACATGGGCACAGGAGTCCACTTCCTACGCATCACCCCAGTAGCACAGACATTAAGGACCTCATTGAATAAATGGGACCTCCTGAGACTGAGAAGCTTCTGTAAAGCAAAGGACACTGTTGCTAAGACACAAAGGCAACCCACTGACTGGGAGAAGATCTTCACCAACCTTGCAACTGACAAAGGTATGATTCCAAAATATATAAAGATCTCAAGAAACTAGACCGTAAAAGGCTAATCAACCCAATTATAAAATGGGGCACTGAGCTGAACAGAGAATTCTCAACAGAAGAAGTCCAAATGGCCAAAAGACACTTAAGGTCATGCTCAACTTCCTTAGCGATCAGGGAAATGCAAATCAAGACAACTTTAAGATACCATCTTACACCTGCCCGAATGGCCAAAATAAAACACACCAAGGATAGCCTTTGCTGGAGAGGTTGTGGAGGAAGGGGTACACTCATCCATTGCTGGTGGGAATGCAAACTTGTGCAACCACTTTGGAAAGCAGTGTGGCGGTTTCTCAGGAAATTCGGGATCAAATTACCCCTGGACCCAGCAATACCACTCTTGGGAATATACCCAAGGGAGGCCTTATCATACAACATAAATATATGCTCTTCTATGTTCATAGCAGCATTGTTTTTAATAGCCAGAACCTGGAAACAACCTAGATTCCCTTCAATAGAAGAATGTATGAAGAACGTACGGAATATATACATATTAGAGTACTACTCAGCAGTAAAAAAACAAGGGCTTCTTGAATTTTGTATGCAAATGGATGGAAATAGAAAACACTATCCTGAGTGAGGTAAACCAGACCCAAAAAGTGGAGCATGGGATGAACTCACTCATATTTGTTTTCTAGCCATAAATAAAGGACATTGAGCCTATAGTTAGTGATCCTAGAGAAGCTAAATAAGGAGAACCCAAAGAAAAACATATAGGCATCCTCCTGAATATTAACCTTCATCAGGTGATGAAAGGAGACAGAGACAGAGACCTTCATTGGAGCACCCGACTGAAATCTCAAGGTCCAAATCAGGAGCAGAAGGAGAGAGAGCACGAGCCAGGAACTCAGGACCGCGAGGGGTGCACCCACACACTGAGACAATGGGGATGTTCTATTGGGAACTCACCAAGGCCAGCTGGCCTGGGTCTGAAAAAGCCTGGGATAAAACTGGACTCGCTGAATATAGCGGACAATGAGGACTACTGAGAACTCAAGAACAATGGCAATGGGTTTTTGATCCTACTGCACGTACTGGCTTTGTAGGAGCCTAGGCAGTTTGCATGCTCTCCTTACTAGAACCGGATGGAGGTGGGGGTTCCTTGGACTTTCTACAGGGCAGGGAACCCTGATTGCTCTTCAGGCTGAGGAGGGAGGGGGACTTGATTGGGGGAGGGGGAGGGAAATGGGAGGTGGTGGCGGGGAAGAGACAGAAATCTTTAATAAATAAATAAATTAAAAAAAAAAGAAAAACTGGCTAAGACCCTATTGACACTCCAAGGAAGGCCTTGCCCCCTCTGAGAAGTGGGTGGGGTATGGGAAGGGGGAGGTTGGGGAGGAAAAGGGAAAGAAAGGGAACTGGAATTGGTATATAAAATAAAAAGTAAATTTTTAAAAAAAATTATGAAAAAGAAAGTAAAGCTAGATAGAAACAAAGCAAGCTAAGGCTGGGCATTTATAAGTAATAGAAAGACTCTGTGAAATTTATTTGGGCACTGAGTGGTAAGTCCCCCTCCCCAAAAAAAGGAGCCTAAGAATAAAAAAACAGAACTAATTGCTTTCCCCCTAGATGTAATGCAGCTGAGATATCAGTTTTACCTAAACATTTGTGCTGGTATATGCTTTTGTGTGTGTGTGTGTGTTGCTGGTGATTATACCACATTCTTGGAAGAGTTCTTGCTTTTCTTTGTTTACTTGGTGAGCCACAAATGGCAGGGGTTTTAGTAACCTGAACTTTCAGAAGCATGTTTATATTGTCCTATAGAGCACGTACCCATCAGACTCCGGGATATGGAGTAAGCTTAGAACTGTATGTAGTAGGCATCACTAAATATCCCCTTTTTTTTCTCATTTTCTTCTGTGCCCTGATGTGGTATAAAGCCAAGGCTGCTCTACTTGGGGAAAATGTGGAAATATTCAGAGAAACATAAGGAAGGAAGTTATAAATTAATATGATCAGGATACAAGCTTGCCTACATTGTGCTGCATTTCCTTAAGGAATGGGGAGCACGGTGGATCCACTTCAGTGAAGCTTATGACAAGCAGGACTTTTCTTTCAGAATATGGAGCTTGTCATAAGTAGTACCATGGCTGAATGGGGAAGATACTGAGTTGGAGTACTTAGAAAGTGACAGGCACATTGTACATGGGTAGCAATGAGACTATTTAGTACAGTGGCCACAGGAGAGGCTAATGTTTGTTATCATATATGATAATTTTCATTTATGGCTACAGAGAGAAACTTTTGCAGGGCAGTGTAAGATGGTGTTTGACTGAACACCAGAGTTTCTTTTGCCTGATCCCCAGGATTGATAGTCATATTGACAGAGATTATCTCTTTAACTTACTACTAATACTAAATTCTACTTATTTTAATCAAAACTCACTCATTGAAAGACTCAAGAATTAGGACAACAACAGACAGATGGTAGCATGCAAGAAGAGTAATTTATAAGTGCAAGACGTTGGAATCTTCACATTGGGCAGGGAAAGTCCGCTTATCCGTGAGATCCAATGGAGTCCAGAAGAGCCATGTTTCATTACGACCTTAAATCACAATATACTAAAACTTGTGTCTGGAAATAAACAGAAAGCAACAGAAGAAAGGTGAGCAGAGTCAGGCAGCTCCTGGAGAAGAAATGTTAACAAACTAGTGCTCCATGAGAGAGAGGTCTGGAAAGACCTGCAAAGTGTGCTTGGGGGAAGTTCTGAGGGAAATTACATCAAATAATGCCTAAGAGTGGAAACTCTTTCCAAATTCAGGCAAATACACTCTGAATGGGCTCAACAGTGTGGCTCAAGTCCCTCTGTCTCTGTGATCAGGAGGGTTAGAGAGCAGATCACAGCTCCCAGGTATAACTCCCTCTGGTGATTTACAATTGTGAACTCTACCTTCATTCCAATGGAATAACCAGGGGGGACCCAGAGCAGAAGTGGGTAAGAAGTACTGGATCAGGAGGTTCACAGGCTCCTGGCAGGGCCAGCAAAGGTGGCAGAGAAATGCATCCTGCTGGTATTTTGCTCTTAAGGAGGTTGTCTCCAGCTCCCTTTCCCCATCTGTGTGGTTTTCATCCATCAACGCTCCCCACAGCCTTCAACAGAGATAATTTTCCCTCATTGTGCAGATATCACTTCAGCAAAGTTCCCAGTAGATTCACAATAGAGTTAGCCCTGAATCCTCCCTTTGTAAGGTTCCATTTTTTTTGTTAGGGTGCCTTGTGAGTGTTGTTTCCAGGGTGGAACTCTAGAAGGAGGCACCTATACCAGGCTCTGTTTATAACAGAATTCAAGTCAGCAGTGTATGCCTGGACCAACCTGTCATTGGTGACCTAAAATTCCAGTGCCTCACTCCATTCATTTCTTCCCTATAAAATATCAGTCCAACTTAATTTGTGGCCTTCTGAGTGTGTAAAGCAAAGTGAACATACCAGTACACCTGATACGATAATTTTGTCTAGGAAGCTCATACTGCTGTCTACACATCGCTTCCCTTTCAAAAATGCTTCAACAGCCTCTGGAGGTGCATTGTATCTCTCAAGGTTTTTCTTCAATTCTCTCTCAGTTTTCAGTAGGAAGGCATAGCTTTCACGCTTAACTGCGAAACAGGCTGGGGAGGCATTAGCTGCAGAGTATAAGAGGGAAGAATCTAGTTAGTCAAAATTACTGCTCATGTTTATTTAATTATTTTTTGCATGAGTCTCTCTGACTTAGGGCTGCAGACTGGACAGCATAACCAGTCTTATGGCTCCCTCCTGTGACGACACTGAAGCAAGACAGCGTGACCTCCTCAAGATCACACAGCAAGGGACTGAGGAAAGAGAATTATTGACTCTATGTTTCTGTATTTCAATCCACATATACAACCCCCAAACCTTCTATGGCTGTAGAAATTCCCTTTTCTAGCATTAAAAGTTGGAGGTTTGACTGCATCTTAGTAGCATTTTCATGAGTCTTTGATAGCTGAAAAAAGGAATTTTTGTGTCATTCATTTATGACAGAGCTAGAATTTTATAAGAGACTGGAAAAGTAAAAACCAAGAATAGTGCTTATGTGTAGACAGGTCACATTTTGAAATTGATGGAATTAGGTCATGCAGCAAAGTAAAAAGCTAAATTTACAAGAGTTGATTGATTTTTTTTCAGATATGGTTTCTTTTTGTAGCTCTGGCTGTCCTGGAACTCAATCTGTAAATCAGGCTGGCACCAAACTCAGAGATCTGCCTTCTTCTGTCTCCCAAGTGCTGAGATTAAAGTTGTACCACCACATAGCTGAGTTGATTGGTTTTGATACATACCAGATCATATCTAGGAAACTGTGAAAAGCTTTGTCCTTCCACAATGATGCTCAGATTTACTTATAGGGAGGGTGAAAAGGGAAGCTGACGGCCACCTTATGGTTTCTAAAGATCTATGATGAATATTTGGGTAGAACTGAAGAAATCAACTTTCCTAATTTAGATTCCACATTCTCTTCAACACTCTTTAAAAAACAAATCAGCAACAGTAATACAAACCTCACACATTTCGAGAGGTGGCCTGGGCTGGCCTCAGTCCAAAGTTCTTTGTTTCAGCTTCACCTAACTTGAATCACTGGGATGAGCTATCAGATGCAGTGTTTCCAAGGATATGACAACACTTCCCTTAGGAGGTGTCCAAAGAGCATCTGATGTGGGCCTAAAGCAGTTCCCATCAGTCTATAGGGATGTGTTATAGACTATTGGAAGAGGGGTATTTAGGCAGAAAGGAGGAGACGCAGAAAGAAAAGAGAGTAACTGCCCATGAAACTTGGTTCACTTTGAAGGTACAGAATATGTAGGAATGTTCTATTTACTCACAAATGGATTGTTAGAAAAAAAATTGGTTAATTTTAGAAAAAGACACATCTTAGTGGTAATGACTGTGCCGTTTCTATCCCCGTTATTGGAGGACCCCCAGAAAACTGATCGGACTTCATGAGCCTGCTCGTCCTCAGAGTCTAGTGGAGGGATTTGAGATGTATTACTCACAGACTGGGAATATACTGACTGTGAACAGATCTCTCTCAAGTCCCCTTCCCAGACACAAAGACAATGAACTGAAAAATAGCACAACCAGCACAATCCTTCTAATAAAATCTTTCCTGAACCTTGTTCCTAACGGCCTTCCACCCCTACCCCATCAAACTTCCTAAGTAGGAGAAAATTAGTTGAATGTATCTGGACTTTTAGGAGGGCTAGTAAAAGAGCAGGAAGAAGTTTTAGATTGTCTGTTGTGACTTCAATTTTGTCACACATAAACTTACCAACTGTTCAAAGAGGTCATCTTTCTAGGAGCTGTGGCTGGATTGATCATAAATGATACTCACCTTCATAGCAACAAACAGCCAGGACGACCAGGAGAAGACACAGGATCAGCCTCATGGTGCTCAGTTTGTTCGCAGACTCAGCAAACAGTGGGCAAATGGATTCTACCTGAGTCTCTGGAGACCAGGGGTATTTATATGTCTTGAGCCTTACTGATCCCGCCCTTCAGGCAGCTCACAAGACCTCTATCAATAAGGGCAGATCCCCTCACCTCCCTTCATCCCGTTGGGCTGGAGCCCAGCAGAACAGCCTCATGCGAACATCACTGTTTCTTCAGGTGACCTTTCACATCTCCAGGAAACAATCTGTGATGTTTCAGTTTACTTTTGAGCTTTTGATTATTACACTTGAGTTCCCTTCTTCTCAACAGGAACAAGTGGCTTCTGACAATGGATGACATTCTTTGGGGCACAGAATCTCCAAATACCATTCCTGGAAATGAGAGCTTTGCATTTGGACCTTGCCAACATTTCATCCAAACCCTATCATTTAACTACATCAAAATATCAAGAAGACCTGAAAGAAATAACCTCAATGCACTGGAAACAAAAAACAAAGTAGACTCCAAATTCATTAAGGAAGGAAACACTGAATAAAAGAAACTAAAAATCACGGAGCAGAAAGCATAGGAAAATCAATGAAACAAAGACACAGGTCTTGAAAACTATGAACAAACCTGAGAAATGCACATCTAGATTATTGCAGAAAATTGAAAAAATATGAATGGAATATGAAATGAACAGAGAGAAATTACCGGTTATACCACAGAAAGGAAACGATGGATTTGCAGGGGTCCTCATGATCAACAATGTGCCAACAAATGTGACAGAATACAGGACCAATTACTGAACATATTTATTCTGTCAGGATGGAGTCATGAAGAACTTTTAAAATCCTGAATAGACAACTTGTGATTAAAGTCTATATGTAGCAAAAATTCACAAACCAAGAATAATAAGACCAGAATAAAATGGCTTTACTACTGAATTCTGTCAAACATGTGGAGACCTAAGATTATTTATTGCTATTTTCTTCTAAAACCTTATTGTAGGGAAATATTTCTAAAACATTCTATGAGGCTAACATTTCTTTGATCCAAATTCACCCAAAGGCACACACAGACACACATGCATACGCTCATGCGCGCGCGCACACACACACACACACACACACACGTATGCATCTCAAACTCACAAACTCTAGTATTCTCAATGAACACATCATGAGAATATTCATTAGAATTTCAGCAAACAAAATCCAGCAGCACAATGGAAAGATTACCTGCTGTTGTCAACCGTGTTGCAAGGATGACTCAGCATGTACAGATCAGTGCACATTTGCTGCATCAGCATAATGAAGAAGAAAATCCCTCCATCCTCTTACTAGCTGAAGGAAGGATACCATGTAAACTCAGAAAGAACCTTTTCATGGGCTGGCAAGATAGTTCAGGAAATAGACGCTTGCTACCAAGCCTTCTGACTTGAGTTCAACTCTGTGGTCCCCACCGGTGAAAGGAAAGAACTACTTCCCACTGATTGCCCTCTGACCTTCACGTGCTTGAAGACATACATGTATGCTCTCTCACACACAAATATTATTAATGTAATAGTAATTTTTTTTTTTTTTTTTTTAAATAATTTTTTTTATTAAGAAAAGAAGAAAAAAAAACATAAACAAAAAACAAGTTTCCACCTCCTCCCAGCCTCCCATTTCCCTCCCCCTCCTCCCACCCTTCTCCCCCTCCTCCCACCCTTCTACCCCTCCCCCCACTCCTCTCCCCCTCCCTCTCCAGTCCACAGAGCAATCCAGGTTCCCTGCCCTGTGGTAAGTCCTAGGTCCTCCCCCCTCCGTCCATATCTAGGAAGGTGAACATCCAAACTGGCTAGGCTTCCACAAAGCCAGCACATTAAGTAGGATCAAAACCCCGTGCCATTGTCCTTGGCGTCTCATCAGCCCTCATTGTTCGCCATGTTCAGAGAGTCCGGTTTTATCCCATGCTTTTTCGGTCACAGTCCAGCTGGCCTTGGTGAGCTCCCAGTAGATCAGCTCCACTGTCTCAGTGGGTGGGTGCACGCCTCGTGGTCCCGACTTCTTTGCTCATGTTCTCCCTCCTTCTGCTCCTCATTGGGACCTTGGGAGCTCAGTCCAGTGCTCCAGTGTGGGTCTCTGTCTCTGTCTCCATCCATCACCAGATGAAGGTTCTATGATGATATGCAAGATATTCGTCAGTATTGCTCTCGGATAGGGTCATTTCAGGTTCCCAATCCTCAGCTACCCAAGGAACTAACTGGGAACCTCATGTTGGGCACTTGGGAGCCCCTCTAGGGTCAAATCTCTTGCTCACCCTAAAGTGGTTCCCTTAACTAAGAATTGTGGTTCCATGCTCCCCTATCCACCTTTCCTTTATCCCAATTCTCCTGATTCCCCAAATCCCCCCTCCTTCCCTTCTACCTTTTCTCTCCCCATCTCCCCTTACCCCCATCCCACCCCACCCCCAAGATCCTAATTTTCTCCCCGGCAATTGGGTCTACTTCCCTTAGCCAAGAGGATAACTATATGTTTTTCCTTGGGTTCACCTTCTTACTTAGCTTCTTTAGGTTCACCTATTGTAGACTCCGTGGCGCTAATTTATGGCTAGAAACCAATTATGAGCGAGTACATCCCATGTTCATCTTTTTGGGTCTGGGACACCTCACTCAGGATAGTGTTTTCTATTTCCATCCATTTGCCTGCAAAATTCGAGAAGTCATTGTTTTTTACCGCAGCGTAGTACTCTAGCGTGTATATATTCCATACTTTCTTCATCCATTCTTCCATTGAAGGGCATCTAGGTTGTTTCCAGGTTCTGGCTATTACAAATAATACTGCTATGAACATAGTTGAACAAATGCTTTTGTCATATGATAGAGCATCTCTTGGGTATATTCCCAGGAGTGGTATTGCTGGGTCCAGGGGTAAGTTGATCCCGAATTTCCTGAGAAACCGAAACACTGACTTCCACAGTGGTTGCACAAGATGGCATTCCCACCAGCAATGGATGAGGGTACCCGTTCCTCCACAGCCTCTCCAGCAAAGGTTATCCTTGGTGTTTTTGACTTTAGCCATTCTGACAGGTGTAAGATGATATCTCAAAGTTGTTTTGATTTGCATTTCCCTGATTGCTAAGGAAGTTGAGCACGACTTTAAGTGTCTTTTGGCCATTTGAACTTCCTCTGCTGAGAATTCTCTGTTCAGTTCAGTGCCCCATTTTTTAATTGGGTTAATTAGCATTTTAAAGTCTAGTTTCTTGAGTTCCTTATATATTTTGGAGATCAGACCTTTGTCTGTTGTGGGGTTGGTGAAGATCTTCTCCCAATCAGTAGGTTGCCTTTGTGTCTTATTGACTATGTCCTTTGCTTTACAGAAGCTTCTCAGTTTAAGTAGGTCCCATTTATTCAATGTTGCCCTTAATGTCTGTGCTTCTGGGGTTATACATAGGAAGCGATCTCCTGTGCCCAGCTCCTGTAGGGTACTTCCCACTTTCTCTTCTATCAGGTTCAGTGTGTTCGGGCTGATATTGAGGTCTTTAATCCATTTGGACTTGAGTTTTGTGCACGGTGATAGATAAGGGTCTATTTTCATTCTTCTACAAGATGACATCCAGTTGTGCCAGCACCATTTGTTGAAGATGCTTTCTTTCTTCCATTTTATACTTTTAACTCCTTTATCGAAAATGAGGTGTTCATAGGTTTGTGGGATAAAATCCGGGTCTTCTATACGATTCCATTGGTCGACTTCTCTGTTTTTATGCCAGTACCACACTGTTTTCATTACTGTAGCTCTGTAATAGAGTTTGAAGTCAGGGATGGTAATGCCTCCAGAAGATCCTTTATTGTATAGGATTGTTTTGGCTATCCTGGGTTTTTTGTTTTTCCATATAAAGTTGATTATTGTCCTCTCCAGATCTGTGAAGAATTTTGATGGGATCTTGATGGGGATTGCATTGAATCTATAAATAGCCTTTGGTAGAATTGCCACTTTTACTATGTTGATCCTACCAATCCAAGAGCAAGGGAGGTCCATCCATTTTTTGGTATCCTCTTCAATTTCTTTCTTCAATGCCTTAAAGTTCTTGTCAAATAGATCTTTCACTTCCTTGGTTAGATGTACCCCAAGATATTTTATGCTGTTTTTGGCTATTGTGAATGGTGAAGCTTCTCTGATTTCCCTCTCTGCTTCCATATCCTTTGTGTATAAGAGGGCGACTGATTTTTTGGAGTTGATCTTGTATCCTGCCACATTACTAAAGCTGTTTATCAGCTGTAGGAGTTCTTTGGTGGAGTTTTTGGGGTCGCTTATGTACACTATCATATCATCTGCAAATAACGAAAGTTTAACTTCTTCCTTTCCAATTCGAATCCCCTTGATTCCATTATGTTGTCTTATTGCTATTGCTAGAACTTCAAGCACTATATTGAAGAGGTATGGGGAGAGTGGACAGCCTTGTCGTGTTCCTGAGTTAAGTGGGAT
Source organism: Microtus oregoni (assembly GCF_018167655.1). Classification (NCBI taxonomy): domain Eukaryota; kingdom Metazoa; phylum Chordata; class Mammalia; order Rodentia; family Cricetidae; genus Microtus; species Microtus oregoni. Next base: position 48,963,850 of record NW_024543071.1, on the reverse strand, counting down.
GGCTTTGAGTTTCTCTCCGTTTAATTTGATGTTAGCTGTCGGCTTGCTGTATATAGCTTTTATTATATTTAGGTATGACCCTTGTATCCCTAATCTCTCCAAGACTTTTAACATAAATGGATGTTGAATTTTGTCAAATGCTTTTTCAGCATCTAATGAAATGATCATATGGTTTTTTTCTTTCAGTTTATTTATATGCTGGATTACATTGATAGATTTTCGTATGTTGAACCAGCCCTGCATCTCAGGAATGAAGCCTACTTGATCATAATGGATAATTTTTCGGATGTGTTCTTGGATTCGATTTGCCAGTATTTTGTTGAGGATTTTTGCGTCGATATTCATGAGTGAGATTGGCCTGTAGTTCTCTTTCCTGGTTGAGTCTTTGAGTGGTTTTGGTATCAGAGTAATTGTGGCTTCATAAAAGGAGTTTGGTGATGACCCTTCTGTTTCTATCTTGTGGAATACATTAAGGAGTATAGGTATTAGATCTTCTTGGAAGATCTGGTAGAATTCCGCATTGAAACCATCTGGTCCTGGGCTTTTTTTGGTAGGGAGGTTTTTGATAACCTCTTCTAATTCTTCGCGACTAACAGGTCTATTTAGATTGTTCACCAGGTCCTGATTTAACTTTGGTATATGATATTTATCTAAAAAAGTATCCATTTCCTTTACATTTTCCAATTTTGTGGCATATAGGCTTTTGTAGTAAGATCTAATGATTCTCTGAATTTCCTCTGTGTCTGTGGTTATGTCCCCCTTTTCATTTCTGATCTTATTAATTTGCAAATTCTCTCTCTGCCGTTTGATTAGCTTGGATAGTGGTTTGTCAATCTTGTTGATTTTCTCCAGGAACCAGCTTTTTGTTTCATTGATTTTTTGTATTATTTTCTGTGTTTCTATTTTGTTGATTTCAGCCCTCATTTTGATTATTTCCAGTCTTCTACTCCTCCTAGGTGAGTCTGCTTCTTTTTTTTCTAGAGCTTTCAGGTGGGCTGTTAAGTCTCCAATGTGAGCTTTCTCTGTTTTCTTTAAGTGGGCACTTAGTGCTATGAACTTTCCTCTTAGGACTGCTTTCATAGTGTCCCATAAGTTTGAGTATGTTGTTTCTTTATTTTCATTGAATTCCAGGAAGACTTTAATTTCTTTCTTTATTTCTTCCTTAATCCAGGTATGGTTCAATAGTTGACTGTTCAGTTTCCATGACTTTGTATGCTTTCTGGGGGTAGCATTATTGTTGAATTCTAACTTTAATCCATGGTGATCTGATAAGACACAGGTGGTTACTAATATTTTTTTGTAACTGTGGATGTTTGCTTTGTTACCGACTATGTGGTCGATTTTCGAGAAGGTTCCATGAGCTGCAGAGAAGAAGGTATATTCTTTCCTATTTGGATGGAATGTTCTATAGATGTCTGTTAAGTCCATTTGATTCATTACCTCCACTAATTCTCTTATTTCTCTGTTAGGTTCCTGTCTGATTGACCTGTCCATTGGTGAGAGAGGAGTGTTGAAGTCTCCTACTATTAGTGTGTGCGGTTTGATGGCGGCCTTGAATTTTAGCAATGTTTCTTTTATGTACGTGGGTGCTTTTATATTAGGGGCATAGATGTTCAGGATTGAGACTTCATCCTGATGAACTGTTCCTGTTATGAGTATAAAATGCCCCTCTCCATCTCTTCTGATTGATTTAAGTTTAAAGTCAACTTTGTTAGAGATTAGTATGGCCACACCTGCCTGTTTCTTAGGTCCATTTGCTTGATAGGCCTTTTCCCAGCCCTTTACTCTGAGTAGGTGCCTGTCTTTGTGGTTGAGGTGTGTTTCTTGTAAACAGCAGAATGTTGGATCCTGTTTTCTTATCCAATCTCTTAGCCTGTGCCTTTTTATAGGTGAGTTGAGTCCATTGACATTAAGTGATATTAATGACCAGTGGTTGTTAACTCCGGTCATTTTTTTTTAGTCGTAGAGTTTGTGTGTTTCCCTTCTTTGTTTTGTGTTGGTGAAGGGTCTCTAGATGTCTGAGTTATTGTGGTCATTGTTGGACTCCTTGGTTAGTGATTTTCCTTCAATTACTTTCTGGAAGGCTGGATTTGTGGCTGCGTATTGCTTAAATTTGTTTTTATCCTGGAAAATTTTATTTTCTCCATTTATAGTGAATGAAAGCTTGGCTGGGTATAGTAATCTGGGCTTGCACCCATGGTCTCTCAGTTTCTGCAGTACATCTATCCAGGACCTTCTGGCTTTCATGGTTTCCATGGAGAAGTCAGGTGTAAGTCTGATAGGTTTACCTTTATAAGTAATTTGGCCTTTTTCCTTTGCAGCTCTTAATATTCTTTCCTTATTCTGTATGCTTTGTGTTTTGATAATTATATGGCGAGGGGATGTTTTTTTTTTGATCCAGCCTATTCGGTGTTCTGTATGCTTCTTGCACCTTCATAGGAAAATCTTTCCTTAGGTTGGGAAAGTTTTCTTCTATAATTTTATTAAATAGATTTTCTGGACCATTGAGCTGCCCTTCTTCTCCTTCTTCTACTCCTATTATTCTTAGGTTTGGTCTCTTTATTGTGTCCCATATTTCCTGAATGTTTTGTGATGAGAGTTTGTTGGACTTGCTGTTTTCTTTGATCAGTGTGTTTATTTTCTCTATGGTATCTTCAGAATCCGAGAGTCTTTCTTCTATCTCTTGTATTCTGCTGGTTATGCTTGTTTCTGTAGTCTCTATTCGTTTACCTAGATTTTCCATGTCCAGACGGCCCTCTGTTTGTGTTTTCTTCTTTGCCTCCATTTCAGTTTTCAGGTCTTGAACTGTTTCCATTATCTGTATGATTGTTTTTCCTTGGTTTTCTAGGGTATCATTCACTGATTTATTCAATTCTTCAAACTTTCTGTTATATTTCTCATCCATTTCTATAAGGGCGTTTTTTACATGCTGTTTAAGGGTGTCAATCACTTTCATGAAGTCAATCTTTTCTCCTTCCTCTTGATTAAGGGGTTCTTGTCCTCCCGTTGTGAGGTCGCTTGTTTCTGGTAGCTTCATGTTGCTTTTCAGCTTGTTGGGCGAATTCTTGCCTTGACGTCGGCCCATCTCTTCTTCCAAATGCTCCCTATGGATCTTCTTTTACCGGATTAGGTCTCCTTGCCTACCAAATGCTGTCTCTCCCCAATGTTGGCTCTCCCAATGCTGGGTCTCCTGGCGCTGAAAGATCAGGCCTCCGTGCTGGTTGGGCAGCTCGCAGACAAAGCGCCTACCCCGCTTGGTGCAGGCAGGCCACAGAAACAAAGGAACTGCTGCCCCCCGGGAGCCCCGGGTACTCGGACTCAGCGCCCAGATAGGCTGGGCTGGGCGATGCCACGCGCCAAAAGAGGGCAGTGGGGGCGAAGTGGGGAGGGCTCTGGACGGAAGCTGGGTGGGCCAGGAAGAAAGAGGCAGCACCCGGGGAGTAGAGGCTCTGCAGAGAGCCCAAGCAGGACAGGGGGCCAAGAAACCCCCGAGCTCCCCGTCCCAGGCTGGCGCCGTGGGCCAGAAACTCACCCCAATGCTGGGTCTCCTGGCGCCGAAAGATCAGGCCTCCGTGCTGGTTGGGCAGCTCGCAGACAAAGCGCCTACCCCGCTTGGTGCAGGCAGGCCACAGAAACAAAGGAACTGCTGCCCGCCCGGGAGCCCCGGGTACTCGGACCCAGCGCCCAGATAGGCTGCGCTGGGCGATGCCACGCGCCAAAAGAGGGTAGTGGGGGTGAAGTGGGGAGGGCTCTGGACGGAAGCTGGGTGGGCCAGGAAGAAAGAGGCAGCACCCGGGGAGTAGAGGTCCTGCAGAGAGCCCAAGCAGGACAGGGGGCCAAGAAACCCCCGAGCTCCCCGTCCCAGGCTGGCGCCGTGGGCCAGAAACTCACCCCAATGCTGGGTCTCCTGGCGCCGAAAGATCAGGCCTCCGTGCTGGTTGGGCAGCTCGCAGACAAAGCGCCTACCCCGCTTGGTGCAGGCAGGCCACAGAAACAAAGGAACTGCTGCCCGCCCGGGAGCCCCGGGTACTCGGACCCAGCGCCCAGATAGGCTGCGCTGGGCGATGCCACGCGCCAAAAGAGGGTAGTGGGGGTGAAGTGGGGAGGGCTCTGGACGGAAGCTGGGTGGGCCAGGAAGAAAGAGGCAGCACCCGGGGAGTAGAGGTCCTGCAGAGAGCCCAAGCAGGACAGGGGGCCAAGAAACCCCCGAGCTCCCCGTCCCAGGCTGGCGCCGTGGGCCAGAAACTCACCCCAATGCTGGGTCTCCTGGCGCCGAAAGATCAGGCCTCCGTGCTGGTTGGGCAGCTCGCAGACAAAGCGCCTACCCCGCTTGGTGCAGGCAGGCCACAGAAACAAAGGAACTGCTGCCCGCCCGGGAGCCCCGGGTACTCAGACCCAGCGCCCAGATAGGCTGCGCTGGGCGATGCCACGCGCCAAAAGAGGGTAGTGGGGGCGAAGTGGGGAGGGCTCTGGACGGAAGCTGGGTGGGCCAGGAAGAAAGAGGCAGCACCCGGGGAGTAGAGGCCCTGCAGAGAGCCCAAGCAGGACAGGGGGCCAAGAAACCCCCGAGCTCCCCGTCCCAGGCTGGCGCCGTGGGCCAGAAACTCACCCCAATGCTGGGTCTCCTGGCGCCGAAAGATCAGGCCTCCGTGCTGGTTGGGCAGCTCGCAGACAAAGCGCCTACCCCGCTTGGTGCAGGCAGGCCACAGAAACAAAGGAACTGCTGCCCGCCCGGGAGCCCCGGGTACTCGGACCCAGCGCCCAGATAGGCTGCGCTGGGCGATGCCACGCGCCAAAAGAGGGTAGTGGGGGCGAAGTGGGGAGGGCTCTGGACGGAAGCTGGGTGGGCCAGGAAGAAAGAGGCAGCACCCGGGGAGTAGAGGCCCTGCAGAGAGCCCAAGCAGGACAGGGGGCCAAGAAACCCCCGAGCTCCCCGTCCCAGGCTGGCGCCGTGGGCCAGAAACTCACCCCAATGCTGGGTCTCCTGGCGCCGAAAGATCAGGCCTCCGTGCTGGTTGGGCAGCTCGCAGACAAAGCCGTAATAGTAATTTTTTCCCCTGGTTTTTCGAAAGAGGATTTCTCTGTATGAAAGGTCTGGCTGTCTGGAGATCACTTTGTAGACAAGGCTGGACTTGAACTCACAGAGATCTGCCTGTCTCTGCCTCTTGAGTGCTCGGATTGAAGATGTGTTTCACCACTGCTTAACCATAATAATTTTTAAAAATTAACTATAAAAACATGGATAGAATTATGCATTCAAAGTGTGTGTCAATATAAAAAGACTGCTTATAATAAGCCAAGGACATCGTGTAACAAAGTGTGTCCACTTTCACTGCTGGTTCAAAATGTGGGAGTCTTTCCCACAGCAACCATACCCAGAAATGTCATAGGCAGCAATATGGAAAGAGGACAGAATGCTGTCAGTGTCTGAAGATGCCACGATCTTATATGTACACAAATAATCCACCAAACACCAGTTGCAATTTATAAGTCAACTGAGCACGGCTCTCAGTTGCAAACCAGCTCATAAAGCAGCAGTGTCAGTAAACGCTAACAGTAAGTTATCCCAACCATAGGTCGTACGTATATGTGTGCTGCAGTGTACAGGTGCAGGTCAGACGACAACTGTGTCAGTTCTTTCCTTCTAAGGTCTGTGCCTCGGGTATTGAGCTCACGTGGTCAGACTCGGCCACAAATACCTTTATGCACCGAGTCATTCCGCTGGTCCCACTTATTTATCTTAAATGAAATTAAATTATTAACTGCAAGGACCAACAGTCTTGGAGATATGATGACACAAGAGTGTTGCCTGCCATCTCTGCCAGGTTTATTTATTTATTGAGTGATGGGGCAACCATTTTATCTCTGAACTATATTCTAATCCTCTGTCTATCTTCTAGAAAGCTTTGGGATGCTTTTTATCATGAAATTGTACAAGGTACTAAAAAGAGTTCCCTTGACATGACTCCTACTGTTAAAAGTTGTTTAACATTTCATGTGGTCAACCCTACTCTGTGTCATTATCTGAGGTCTTCCAAGAGTTTTGGAAGGACATCCAAGGCTGTTACCCCACACCTTATATCTTTCCAAAGACTCTGGCTCCCTTTGGGCAGAATCTGGGACTGAATCATCTTTGCAATGTGGTTTTAGAGCAGCTGAGAAATAAACCTGCCCCACACATGTGAAGGAAGCTGGACACCTGCAGTTTCTGACCTCCATTTGGAAGCCTGAGACAAGTTGTTTCTGGAGAGAGAAAAACTCAGACCAGAAGCACAAGTTACCTGGTGTTAGTGGGTCCTCTGGTTGTCTCATTAAACAGCTTCACAAAGAAGCTTTTTCTTCACCCAGTGACTATTGTTCACTCTCCAGTGTTGACCTCCACCAGGTATCCAAGTAAAAACAAAGTCACAACCACTTCAGCGTGGAGTGGGGTAGTATTAGAAATGGAAGCCATAAAATTGACCTCCAGCCCATCAGGTGCCTGGGCAGGGATATAAGTCTAGGACACAGAGTTGAGCCTCTCTACATTCTGGCCAATGATGCAGTGTCCTATGTACTTTTCAAGACTTTTACTTGACAGGAGGCTGAAGATTCAGCCATGGGCAACCAGCTGTGAGTCCCCATGAAGGAGAGCTCATGTGCATTTTCTAGAGAAGCCAGCTTTGTTCTTGGCAGCTTCTTCTGCAGACTGGTGGAAAGAACAACATCGTTAGTCATCACACATCAAAGCACACTCACTGATAATCAGAACATGTTCTCCTTCCTGACACTAGACTTTCGGAGCTCAGCCCAGTGTTCTGCTGTGGATCTTTGCCTCTGCTTCCATCAGTTGCTGGATGAACATTCTATCTTAAATATTCTATGGTGACATAGTCATCAGTCTTACTACAGGGCAAGGCCAGTTCAGACACCCTCTCCACTACTACTTAGGGTCTTATCTGGGGTCATTCTTGTGGATTCCTGGGCATTTTTCTAGTGCCAGGTTTCTTGCTATCTCCACAATTACTCCCTCAATCAAGATATCTCTTTCTTTACTCTCCATCTCTTTCCTTCCCCAATCTCGACTATCCTGTACCCTCTTCTCCCCATTCTTCTTCTCTCCTCTTTCTCCTCTTCTACCCTCCCTTCTTTCCCCACCCATGTTCCCAATTTTCTCAGGAGATCTTGTCTATTTTCCCTTCCAAGAGCAAGCTATATATGTCCTTCTCTTAGGGTTCTCCTTGTTACTTAGCTTCTCTGGGGTTGTGGACTATAAGCTTATTATCCTTTGCTTTACAGTTAGTATCCACTTATGAGTGAGTACACACCATGCTCATCATTCTGGGTCTGGGTTATTTCACTCAGGATGTTTTTTTCTAGTTCCATTTGCGTGCAAATTTCAAGATGTCAGTTTTTTTTTAAACACTGAGAGTCCTATTGTGCAAATGTACCACATTTTCTCTATCCAGTTTGGTTCAGGGGCATCTAGGTTGTTTCCTGGTTCTCATTATTACAAATAATGCTAGTATGAATATAGCTGAACAAATGTCCTTGTAGTCTAATTGAGCATCTTTTAGGTATTTGCCCAAGAGTGGTATTGCTGGGTCTTGAGGTAGGTTGATTACCAGTTTTCTGAGAAACTGACATACTGAATTCCAGAGTGATTGTACAAGTTTGCATTACTACTAGCAATGGAAGAGTGTTTTCCTTACTCTATATCCCCTTCAGCATAAGCTATCTTTGGTGTTTTTCGTCTTAGCCATTCTGACTGGTATAAGATGGTATCTCAGAGTCATTTTGATTTGCATTTTCCTAATGGCTAAGGATGTTGAGCAATCCGTTAAGTGTCTTTCAGCAATTTGAGATTCTTCTGTTGGGACATCTCTGTTTAGAGCTGTATCTCATTTTTGATTGGATTATTTAGTATTTTAATATCTAGTTTCTTGTTTTCTTTATAAATATTGGAGATTGGTCTTCTGACCTCCGATATGGAGCTTGTGAAGATATTTTCCAAGTCTGTACTCGGCCATTTTGTCTTAGACTGTGTCCTTTGACTGTGTCCTGAAACTTCTCAGGTTCAGGAGGTCCAATTTATTTATTGTTGCTCTCAGTGTCTGTGCTCCTGGGGTTATATGTAGGAAGTGGTCTCCTATGCCTTTGTGTTGCTGACTACTTCCCACTTTCTCTTCTATCAGGTTCAGCGTGGTCAGATTTATATTGAGGTTTTTAATCCATTTGCACTTGAATTTTGTGCATAGGAATAGATATGAATATATTTTCATTCTTCTAAATGTTGACATGTAGTTATGCCAGCATCATTTGTTGATGATGCTTTCTTTTTTTCCTATTGTATAATTTTAGCTTCTTTGTCAAAAATCAGGTGTTCATAGGTTTGTGGATTAATATGCGGGTATTAAATTCAATGCCATTGATCCATTTGTCTGTTTTTATGCTAATACCAAGCTTTTTTCATTAATGTAGTTCTATTATAGAGCTTGATGTCAGGGATGGTGATGCCTCTGGAAGTTCCTTATTGTATAAGATTGTTTTGGATCTCTTAGATTTTTTAGTTTTTCAATATGAAGTTGATTATTGTTCTTTCAAGTCTGTGAAAAATGTGTTGGGATTTTGCTGGGGATTGTATTGAATCTATAGATTGGTTTTGGAAGGATTGCCATTTTATTATGTTGATTTTACCTATCCAAGAGCATGGGCGAGCTTTCCATTTTCTGGTATCTTCTTCAGTTTCTTTCTTTAAAATCTTAAAGTTGTTGTCTAACAGGTTTTTCACTTCTTTGGTTAGTATTACCCCAAGAAATTTTATGTTATTTGTGGCTATAGTGAAGGGTGATGTTTCTCTGATTTCTTTCTCAGCTTCTTTATCATTTGTATATAGGAGGGCTACTGACTTTTTTGAGTTGATTTTGTATCGTGCCACATTACGGAAGGTATTTATCAGCTGTAGGAGTTACCTGGTAGAGTTTTTGGGGTCACTTTTGTATACTATCATATCATCTGCAAACAGCAAAAGTTTGACTTCTTCCTTTCCAATTTGTATTTACTTGATCTTCTTTAGTTGTCTTATTGCTCTAGCTAGAACCTCAAAAGCTATGTTGAATAAATATGGAGAGAGTAGATAGCCTTGTCTTGTTTCTGATTTCAGAGGAATAACTTTGAATTTCTCTCCATTTAATTTGGTGTTGTGAAGGCGTAAGTCATAAACAATGCCACACCAGTTTGGAATTATGATTAATAGGGTGGTATTTATTTAAAGGGGAAAAAACTTACAGATCACTGTCAGCCCTCTGCGCAACCAGGAAGTGAGTCTAGTCGCCTGTGGAGCAGGAAGTGAAGAGAGAGAGGAGAGGGAAGTGGCAGCTTTTTTTAAAGGGAGAGAGACCACGCCCCAATGGGCTGGTATCTCAGCGGCGATAGGCTGGAGGAGTGGGAGGACCTCCTGTAACACCTCCCCCTTTTGTTTAAATAAGAGAGTTCTAAACCTACTATGAAATTATATACAATAAGTACAAATATCCTATTCTAACTAGCTTAGGTCTTGTATAATAAATAACTTGGCCAAGTCATGAGAGAAAGTAACTGCATTTATATAGTCTTCAACCCCATCGAAGATCTGAGAAGGGAAATAATGTTACCTGGGTAATTAGGAAGTTCAGTAAAACAACTTCCAAAACATGCAACAAATCACAGAGACAACTAGCTACCTAGGCAATCACCCAAAGTCACATTAGCAGCGTTGAAGCAACCAACATTGGCTAAGGCCTAACATAACTGACATACCATTTTTCAAAGGCAAGCAACTTTTCAAAACTATCTTACCCTGTCTTGGCAGGATATGACAGCCCTGTTTTATCCATTGATGCATGCTCTGTATCTTTGTCAGTGGTTGAGGTATGGGCATTTCTTTGCCCCAAGGCCAGTTCTGCCAAAAAGAAGGCTCCAGGTGGAGTGTCTTTGGTGCTCAACATTCTCTCGGGAATAGAGTGGTGTTGCCAGGAGCAATTGTGTCTCACTACCGCAAAACTTTGAGTTAGATTAAAGGCCATTTTCTACAGCTCTTTGAAGAAGTTGAAGATTATCTATCTATACTGAGTATAATCTCTATATACCTAAAGAACCTGATTAGTCTAATTATAAATGACAAACTTAGATGACTATTAGTCTATATAATTCTCAATATCTATCTAACTTAAAGACTAAGACAATAAACGACTGTGAAACAAATGAGGACAATGGCCTCCAAATATAAACAATGTACAAATATACATTGCAGTAGGTAAATATATATCAATACACAAACATTATATAAGTATCTTAATCAGAGGTAGAAATGTACACTGCAATATGGTAAATATATACAATATATATATCAATACAATATATGTCAATACATAAAAAATGTTTTAAGCAGAGGTAGAAACATGCATGCTTACAATAGTCAATATAATTTAACTTTGTGTCAATATACAAGAATCTATACCAATATATTTGTCTAAAAACAGTAACTCACAATTACAAATCTATTATCCCATCATCCCTTTTTTTTTCAAAATGATCCCTGAGCTTATAAAATTCCTCCCCCAACCCTTAATCATATACTAATTATAATCAACCCCTAAATGATGTCCCTAAACCCAAGGGCAAACTTTACTGGGAGAGGGAACGTCGTCCTCTAGAATTACTTCCAGCTGTCATGGGGGTGACGTTCTTTCTGGGGGATCCTGTGAAAGTAAAATGATGGTTAAATTTCAAGATCAATGTCTTTTAAAATTGCCAATAGTCTCTGAGTATTTTGTGCAGGTCTGGCCGAAATGTTGTATAAGATGTGCACCATTTCAGCTAACCAAGTTGGAACTGTCTTGTGCAGCTGGTATCCAAAGCAGGTCTTGTAGTAGCACTATCAGTATCATGACGTCATATCAACCAGGTGGAGTTGTTGTTATGGGGCCCCATCTTCTTCCTGGAAACTTCAAATGTCACTTCAGGAAAAACTCATTGTTCATTATGAAAAACTTAAACATTAATCATATAGACATATATATATATATTCAATGAAAGACATGATAGATATATTCAATGAAAAGTATGATAGATATGAAGAAAAGCAAAGATGTTTTCTAAACTCATATTTCTTTCTGTCCCACATCATGGCTCTTGACACGAGACAGAAACTCCAGAAACTCTGGGTTTTTCTCTTACTAACAGGCTTGGAATTGGAGAGGGACTGAGCCAGAGTCCAACTTCAAAACCAGCTTTATAAATTTAGAAATATGGTTTAATTTTACTTACCCAACCCATTCAGTTTTCTTGATATTTCCTATTGGGCAGATATTTTTCCATCTGTCAGTATCCAAATATCCAGGGTCCCTTGAATTTTTCAAAGATGAGTGTTTTCCTGTGGAGATAAGAACAGAACCCTGCCCCCATTCTATATGTTTTTCTTACCACCTGTATGAATATCATCATTGTGGATAAGTTGTCATTTCTCCTTTCCAAGAGGTTTCTCCTCTTCAAATCGAAACTTTATTAATTTTGATGGTATCCACAATTTTTCTTCTCCTGTGGAAACAAGAGCAAAACCCCTTCCCCAACGTAGCACATCTCCTGGCTTCCATTGAGAGGTCAGCACATCTTTGAAATAAATCGGTTGATTTAGTTCAGCAGACTTTTCCATTATCCAATGTCTTTCTGCTGCTGTCGTTCCTTTCTCATTAGCGTTAAGAAAATTCAAGGTTAATAAAGCATTATGTAATCTATTCCTGGGGGTATTTTCGGTCCCTTTCTGTTTGTTCAGCATATCCTTTATAGTACGATTTGATCTTTCTATAACTGCCTGACCTGTAGGATTATTTGGTATACCTGTAATGTGTTTTATATTATAATAATCAAAAAAGCGTTTCATTTTCTTAGATACATATGCTGGACCATTATCTGTCTTTATTTGCACAGGTATACCCATGATGGCCATAATGTCCAATAAATGTGTGATTACTGAATCAGCCTTTTCTGAGCTCAGGGCAGTAGCCCATTGAAAACCTGAATACGTGTCTATGGTGTGGTGTACATATTTTAATTTACCAAATTCCATAAAGTGGAACACATCCATCTGCCAGATTTCATTTCTCTTAGTACCCTTTGGGTTACTCCCTGCAGGCAACGGTGTTTGATTATAGAAAGAACAAGAAGGACATCTCTTTATAATGTCCTTAGCTTGTTGCCAAGTAATGGAAAATTCTTTCTTTAGGCCTTTACTATTGACATGATGCTTCTTATGAAATTCTGAGGCCTGCAACACACTTCCAATCAATAATTGATCAATCTCAGCGTTGCCTTGGGCTAGAGGACCAGGCAGACCTGTATGGGACCGGATGTGTGTTATGTACATCGGACAAAGCCTGTTCCTGATTATGTCTTGTACCTGGATAAACAATGAAGTCAACTCTGTGTCATCTGGTATAAATTCAGCGGTTTCAATATGCAAGATAACTCTTTCTGCATATTGTGAATCTGTAACTATATTAAGAGGTTCTTTAAAATCCCTTAGCACCATAAGAATGGCATATAATTCTGCCTTCTGGACAGAATTATAAGGGCTTTGTTCCACCTTACTCAATTCATCTGACTTGTAACCTGCTTTCCCTGATTTATTTGCATCAGTATAGAACGTACGGGCTCCAGTTATTGGAGCATCACGTACAATTCTAGGAAGAATCCAAGAAGTTCTTTTTATGAGGTTAAGTCTACCACTTTTGGGATAGTTGCTATTAATTTCTCCCAAAAAATTAGCACAAGCTCTTTGCCACGGTTCATTATCTTCCCATAACTTTTTTTTATTTCTTCAGTAGTAAAAGGCACTATAATTTCTGCTGGGTCTATACCTGCTAGTTGATGAAGTCTCAGCTTACCTTTTATAATTAATTCAGAGACTTTTTCCACATAAGTTTTTAATTTTTTACTTGGTTTATTAGGTATAAATATCCACTCTAAAATAATATCTTCCCTCTGCATTAGAATCCCTGTAGGAGAAATTCTGGAAGGCAATATGACTAGGATGCAGCTAAGATTTGGGTTCACCCTATCCACATGTGCCTCCTGTAATTTTTCCTCAATCATTGTCAGTTCCATTTCTGCTTCAGCTGTCAGTTCTCTTGGACTATTCAAATCTTTATCACCATCTAAGGTTTTGTTTAAATGAACTATTAGATCAGGTGTTATCCCAACAGCTGGTTGTAGACTGGAAATGTCTCCTAACAATCTTTGGAAGTCATTAAGAGTCTTTAAGTGGTCTCTCCTAATTTGTGCCTTTTGCATTTTAATTTTCTCTAACCCTATTCTGTAACCTAGGTAATTAATAGAATTTCCTCTTTGAATCTTTTCAGGGGCAATTTGTAATCCCCACCTAGGCAAGACTTTCTTTACTTCTTCAAACATCATTTCTAAAGTATCTTTATTTGAATCAGATAACAAGATGTCATCCATGTAATGATAAATGATGGACTTGGGGAATTGTTTACGAATTATTTCCAATGGCTTACTTACAAAATATTGGCACAATGTAGGACTATTGAGCATACCCTGTGGGAGGACAGTCCATTGATATCTCCTATTAGGCTGAGAATTATTATAAGTAGGCACTGTGAAGGCAAATTTTTCTTTATCCTTTTCTTGTAACGGTATAGTGAAAAAACAATCTTTCAAATCAATAACTATAAGAGGCCATCCTTTTGGTAACAGAGAAGGCAAAGGAATTCCAGATTGTAGTGGGCCCATAGGTTGAATTACTTTGTTGACAGCTCTTAGATCTGTCACCATTCTCCATTTACCAGATTTCTTTTTTACAACAAACACAGGAGAATTCCAAGGGCTGGTTGATTCTTCAATATGGTGAGCATCTAGTTGCTCTTGCACCAGCTGTTCCAATGCCTGTAGTTTATCTTCAGCTAGAGGCCACTGTTTGATCCATACTGGCTTCTTAGTTAGCCATTTTAAAGGTAGGGCTGTTGGTACCTCTAAAGGTTTGGTATTTGCTGTATGTTCTTGTACAGCCTGAATGGCTGGTGACCTTTTTCCATAATACCTCATCATATCCTTCCCAGAATTATGAGTTCCTGGAACTACAGGAATGTTAACCTGGGTATTCCATTGCTGTAGCAGGTCACGACCCCATAAATTTATGGCAATATTGGCTATATATGGCCTTAGTCTTCCTATTTGCCCTTCGGGCCCTATGCATTCAACCCATCTTGTGCTTTGTTTTACACGAGATAGGGTTCCAATTCCCAGGAACTGAACATCTACCTCTTGAAGAGGCCAATTCGGATGCCAAGATTCTGGGGTAATGATACTTACATCTGCACCTGTGTCTAATAAGCCTTCAATAAAAGTGCCATTTATACAGACTCTTAGCTTTGGTCTTTGATCATTAATAGAAGTCTGCCAAAATACACGTTTACTCTGTCCTACTGGGTTTTTTGACTCATCCTCCACATGTATTTCATCATTTAGACCAGTATTACTTTTTACAGCAGAAATTGGAGCTTTTAATTTCCTTGTTGAGGCACGTTCTCCACTGTGACTGGGAATGACTGGGCCACTGTTGGCTTGGGGGCCTGTGAGAGGCCCCTCAAGGAGTTTCCCGATGGTATCGGGTTGCCTTGTTTGTCTGTTGTTGACCTGCATTCACTGGACCAATGTCGGCCTTTACCACATCTCCTACATATACCTGAAGGCCTAGGTCTCCTATTTTTGTCATTCCCAGAGGAGATAATATTCCTAGAAATTCTGTGCCTGCAATCCCTTTTCAGATGTCCTAATTTACCACAATTAAAACACCTGGCAGTTTGATGTCTCCTCATTGCTGTGGAAATCGCTTCTCCTACCCAAGGTTCATCGTTATAACTAAACGTCTCAACATTCATCGTATGCTGAATCCATTCATCCATAGGTGCTGATCTAGACATTAAAGGCCCAATTATCTTTTTGCATTCTATGTTTGCATTCTCAAAAGTTAGAGATTCAAGAAGTATTCGTCTAGCTTCTGGGTCTGTTACCCCTATGTCCAAAGCCTTAATTAATCTTTGCAAAAAGTCAATAAAGGGTTCTCTCGGTCCCTGCCTAATTCTAGTATATGATTCAACCCCTTTTGCTGGATCTTGTATCCTATTCCAAGCATTTAAAGCTGTTTGGTGACATAGACACAATACTTCATCGTCATAAAGAGCTTGGACCTGTGGATCAGCATATTCTCCTGCACCAAGAATTTGATCTTGGGAAACCTCGACACCTTTTGCTCTTCCTTGCTGTTCCATATGTTTGGATTCTTCTCTGAAATAAATTCCAAACATCAAGGAAGGTCCATTATCTAAAACTGCAGACACTAACTGATGGAAATCATGGGGGGTAGCTCTAACATTAGAAGCCCAAGTCCTTATCATTTCCTTTACATATGCAGAGTGCAAGCCAAAATTAACAATAGCTTGCTTAATTTCTTTTAGATCATTCATTGCTATTGGCGTCCATCTAGCTTCTCTGACTCCCTTTGAGCCTTTAGAAGTTGACGCTTTGTCAGAATTAAGTATAGGGTATGCCGCTAAAACCTTTGGTAAACCAGTTCTAATGGCTGGTGTTGGCATTGTATCCTGTCCTTGTGCCTTATTACTCTGTTCACCAGCTCCAATCATTTCTTCAATCATTTCAAGTCTTTTTATTATTGTCTTTATTATTGTCTCTTTTGAATCCTGAATCTCCTGACCTGCATGAGTTTCTAGTAAAGATTGTATGGTTCTTAGGAGTGCCATGATCTTCCTAAATGATAGAATATTCAAAAGAATACTGAAGCCTAGTAACCAGTAAATTAAGTTATCCCCATAGTCATATAAACCTTGCATGATATAACCCATTGTATTGGCAACCAGAACAGTAAAATTCGTGTTGGAAACGAAAACTGCCATATTACCTATTATCCAGCAGGTGGCGCTGTTGCCAAGTCGCGATGAAAACAGAGTCCTGTTTCAGAGTCCGCCTAGTATTTGTTAAAAACTGGAAAATGTAAGTTGCTCAACAAAGTAAATGTAATTAAATCAATTCCAGAGACGGAACCAGAAACCCAGAATCCAGGCGTAGAGAGAAGAGCAACCTGGAAGCCGCTTATGCCTCCACGTGACAGAGTCACCCTGAGGGGTTGCAGCTTTCAGCAACCGCGTGCTCTGGTTCATGCCACTTAAGAGCTGTGCTTGCAAGGGAGATTTAAAAACGACTCAGAAAAGAGCAAACCACGCGGCAGAGACTACGCGGGCCTGTGGAGTTTAAATCCACGTGGGGAGGCCAAGGCCGCCGGCGGCAGCTGAAGAAGGGAGGGCTCCCGCCAAGCCGAACTCGCGGCCGGCAGCCGAGCGGGGAAAGGAGAGGTTCTAAAACCAAACGTTGGGTGCCAACTGAAGGCGTAAGTCATAAACAATGCCACACCAGTTTGGAATTATGATTAATAGGGTGGTATTTATTTAAAGGGGAAAAAACTTACAAATCACTGTCAGCCTTCTGCGCAACCAGGAAGTGAGTCTAGTCGCCGGTGGAGCAGGAAGTGAAGAGAGAGAGGAGAGGGAAGTGGCAGCTTTTTTTAAAGGGAGAGAGACCACGCCCCAATGGGCTGGTATCTCAGCGGCGATAGGCTGGAGGAGTGGGAGGACCTCCCGTAACAGTGTTGGCTTGTTGTATATTGCTTTTATTATGTATAAGCATGTTCCTTGTATCCCTGAGCTCTCTAAGACCTTTTTCATGAAGGGATGTTGGAATTTGGTGAATGATTTTTCAGTATCTAAGAGATGATCATATGTTTTTTTCTTTCAGTTTATTTTTAACTGGTGACTTACTTTGATAGATTTTCATAGGAAGTGGTCTCCTGTGCCCATGTGTTGTAAACTACTTCCAACTTTCTCTTCTGTCAGATTCAGTGTTGTCAGATTGATATTGAGGTCTTTAATCCATTTGGACTTGAGTTTTGTGCATGGTGATAGATATGGATCTATTTTCATTCTTCTACAGGTTGACATCTAGTTATGCCAGCACCATTTGTTGAAGATGCTTTTTTTCTTCCATTGTATACTTTTAGAGGAAAGAAAATAAGCCAAGTAAAGATGGACTATACACAGAGAGGATGCATAATGTATACTATTGTGTTTTTTTTAAAATTTTGAGTTTTTTTTATTGTTCTCTGATAGTTTTTTTTATTGAGAACAAAAGATTTCCACCTCCTCCCAGCCTCCCACTCCTCCCCCCTCCCTCCACTCCTCTCCCCATCCCCCCATTCCTCTCCCCATCCCCCCACTCCTCTCCCCCTCCCTCTCAAGTCTGAAGAGCAGTCAGGGTTCCCTGCCCTGTGGAAAGTCCAAAGTCCTCCCCACTCCATCCTGGTCTAGGAAGGTGAACATCCAAACTGGCTAGGCTCCCACAAAGCCAGAACATGAAGTAGGATCAAAACCCAGTGCCATTGTCCTTGGCTTCTCAGCAGCCCTCATTGTTCGCCATATTCAGAGAGTCCCGTTTTATCCCCTGCTTTTTCAGTCACAGTCCAGCTGGCCTTGGTGAGCTCCCAATAGATCAGCCCCACTGTCTCCGTGGGTGGGTACACCCCTCTTGGTCCTGACTTCCTTGCTCATCTTCTCCCTCCTTCTGTTCCTCATTGGGACTTTGGGAGTTCAGTCCAGTGCTCCTGTGTGGGTCTCTGTCTCTATCTCCATCCATCGCCAGATGAAGGTTCTATGGTGATATGCAAAATATTCATCAGTATGGCTATAGGATAGGATCATCAGGTTTCCTCTCTTCAGCTGTCCCAGGAACTAACTGGGGACCTAGCCTTAGGCACCTGGAAGCCCCTCTAGGTCCAAGTCTCTTCCCAACCCTAAGATGGCTCCCTTAATTAAGATATGTGCTTCCCTGCTCCCCTATCCAACCTTCCTTTATCCCAATCATCCTGTTGTCCCAAGTTCTCCCCATCCTACCCTTCTCACTTTTCTCTCCCCATCTCCCCTTATATTATTGTGTTTTCTTTGAATTTTTTGATTGTGAAGGAGGTAAGTACAGAGATATATTTCATTGTATGGGCTGCTAAGCTAAATCAGCTTATACATTTTAAAGGTATCTTGATTTCAAAATATAGGCCTAATGATATGTTGTTTTGGAAAAGAGGTTCTTCTTTTGTTTCCACAGGGAATGAGAACCTGTAGATTGCTTCCAGACTAATATGTTTTGATGGACCAAGAGCCATGAAAGGTTGCCTTGAAGACCCCTCAAAACTACTTCACCCAATAAACAACAAGAAGAGTTTTGGACAGAGCTACATCCGTATTCCCAACTACTGTTTATCAATGTTTCTTTACATTTAAAAGGGGATATGCTATAGAGATTCGCATTGGTATGGATCTTTGTTTATTGATGCAAATATAAGGCCAATCTTGTTATATGTATATTTCTGCTCTATATTAAGATATTGTGATTGTATAGTTTATTTAAAAATGTAATGTATAACTAAGAAATATAGGTTAATAGATAATTATCTATAACAATCAAACTTGTAGTCATGTTAGTTAGGTTTCTAGATATATAGAGATATATTTCAGTTAGGTATTCTTCAAATCTTTCAGAGACCTTTAGAATATGGCATTTAAACTTTTTAAGAAAATGGAACTTTTCATGATAGTGAGACACATCTGCTCCAATTACTTCAAGAGGATGGTGGGCATTGAAGATGCTCCTTATGGTGTTGGTTAACCATTTGGTTAAGAAACTGCTGTTACCTGGACTGCTTCATGAACTGGACATGCAGGAACCTCAGAGAAATGACTGATGAACTTGTCTAAAGATGAGACATTTCTTTGGTGTTCTTGCTTCATGAAAGAGTCTGCTAGACATTCTGCAGGACACAGAAGAAAGTGACTGAACTTTTCTTCTTCATGGAAAAGTCTGCTGGATACTATGGGCCTATAGGCTGAAGATGGATGCCCCAATGGAAAAACTTTGGGTGACTGTCCAAGAAGTGAGCTGTCTCTGTAAATTCTAGAGTTTTGTAAATTTCTTACAATGTACATCCTGTTTATTTAGGTAATATATTTTCCTGGGGTCTTTGATAGAGTTGAAGAGATAGTTATATTTTTCTTTAGTTATGATAAAAAATAAAGTAGATATAAATATAACTATAATTTTTGCTTGAAAGCAGTTTGTTATATATAATTCTATATGTTAAAGTTAAAACCTTTACTGAAAAGGGGAGGTGACATGGAATTTCCCTCTGTATGCTATGATTACCATTGATAAATAAAGGAATTGCTTGATGCCAATAGCAGAGCTATAGGGGAACAGAGCTAGGTGGGGAAAACTAACCTGTATGCCGGGAGAAAGGAAGCAGAGGTAGAGAGAAGCCATGGAGCTGGCAGAGACAGATGCTGGGGACTTTACAGATATACAGATTAATAGAAATGGGTTAAATTAATATAGGAGTTAACCAATAAGAAGCTATATATAATGGGCCGAGCATTGATTTAATTAATATGGTTTCTGTGTGATTATTTCAGGTTTAAGCTAACTGGGTGGCCAGGAACTAACGAGTATCCTTTTCTCCAACAACATCCTGGCCAGAATTTCTTTTCATTATATCTCTTGATGACAATCATCTGACCATGGTGTGATGGGATCTCAAAGTGGTTTTCATTTGTACAGTGCATGCAGACCTATTTTTCTGGCTCAAGTCAATTCTTAATTACACATAATGAATGCATTATTTAATGTCAGGATTATCCTGACATCTTTCTTTCCATCATTCGGAAGGACCAGAATATGCCAAGAACAAAGTTCATTTAGGAGGGGGCAGAAAGGAGCCGCATGTTTACCTAGGTGTGTGCTTTCATCCCCTGGTTCACAGCCAGAGTCCATCAGTCTAAAGTCAGGTAAGGACACCGAGGGTGAAATGTAACTTTGTGTCCTTGCCCAAGACTTAATTATCATCTGTACAATGCCTCAGACCTTAATGAACTCAGTTTGTCATCTACTGGAGTCTCCTTTAGAGGCTTCTCATGCATATTAATAGCACACCTCATGAGGTGGAGGTGTTCAGAGTAAAGAGACTCTCTAATTTTTGTGACTCCTGTTGGTACTATTTTTTCCCCTGAGGAATCAAATGATGATAACTTGGTACAGAAAGGGCATATTAGATATTCAGGGTGCTATATAAGGTAGGATAGCTGTCCTTTTCACTCTTAGCCTATATGCAATGGTCTCCAAGATTCAATATAAGAATTGAAACTAGACAATTCTAGCACTCCTCAAAGTCCCCATATCCTGACACTACTGGGTGCACTCAGGGTGTTGTGGCCACACAATGTCCCACATCGTGGCTCAAGTATTTATGGTGCAATTGGAACAAAGTCTGGTACAATTGGAAGTCTCACGGAAGTACTCTGGAGAAACCCAAGTTCTCAGAAGGAATAAAGTTTGTAACATGAGAGAATGACATTTATGTGTCCATTGGTTCATAGATGACTTAAGAAATAATCACATTAACAATTTTGTCAACTGAAAGTACACATCACACTTAATGGAATGTGAATAAAATGGAAGAGCAAATCAAGCGACTTGTGTACTTACTGAAAAAGCTACACAATAGAGAGATTTCCTGTTTAAATGTTCTCTTATAAATCTAATTTTCTTTTAGAACTTTAAACTTTATTACTAAAGATCTTGCAAGAAAACTAAATAATCTTTAAGTGTTTACAATTAAAAGTTATAGGAATGTTTCTGCTATGTGGCATTTACGAACAAAATAAAACACATTCCCATCTCCCCTGTCATTCTGCAGCTCTGGATTCTCCCTCCCCTATGAGGCTAGATCAACTTCAGACACATGTATAGAGCCCCTTCCTCTTAGGGTCTTTTAAAGTCCAGAAATTGGGTGGGGGTATATTTTCACAACACAGAGATTTCAAAAGAGGCCTCTTGTAGTAGGAGGCCACTAGTTCTTTCCCAGCTACCCAGACTCTAAATAACCACACAGATTAATTAAATCACTGCCTGGCCTATTAGCTCTAGCTTCATTTTGGCTAATTCTTACAAATTAATTTACCCCATTTATACTAATTTGTGTTTCACCACATGGCTGTGGCTTACCCAGGCAAAGTTCCATCCAGTGTCTGTCTCTGGAAGGGCTACGTAGCTTCTCTGGGCTCCACTTTGTTTCTCCCAACATTCAGTTTAGTTTTTCCTGCCTAGCTCTGTTTTACCTTGCTGTAGGTCTAAAGCAGTGTCTTTAATGGTAATCATAGCATATAGAGGGAATCTCACGTTAGTCCCTGGACTTGTATACATCATTTTGCAAGTTAAATGTTTGTTATTCAAGCCATTGATATACTTCCATCTTTTTTAAAAAAAGAAAACAATCTTTTTTCATTACACACACCAATCCAAGTTCCCAGTCCCTCCCTTCCTCCCATTTTCTCCAGTTACTCCCCCACCCCCCATCCACTTCTCAAAGAGGATAAGGCACATTGCTTTGGGGAAGGTCCAAATCTCTCCCTGCTATATCTAGGCTGAACAAGGTGTCCATCCAAAGAGAATAGGTTCCCAAAAAGCCAGTACATGCAGTAGGAATAAATCCTGGTACCAGTGCCAGTGCCCCTCAGTCTGCCCCAGCCATGCAACTGTCAACCACATTCAGAGGGATCAGTTTGGTCCTATGCTTCTTCTTTCTCAGTCCAACTGGTATTGGTGAGCTCCCATTAGCTCAAATAGAAGCTCAGATGCATGTACCCATCATGATCTTGACAACTTTGCTCATATTCTCATTCCTCCCACTCTTCAGCTGGACTTTGGGAGCTCAGTCTAATGCTCCAATTTGGGTTCCTGCCTCTGTTTTCATTAGTAGCTCAATGAAGGTTCTATGGTGATATTTAAGATATTCATCAATCTGACTACAGGACAAGGGCAACTTGGGCACCATCTCCTCTATTGCTTAGAATCTTAATTGGGGTCATCCTTGTGGATTCCTAGGAATTTCTCTAGAGCCAAGTTTCTTGCTAACATTATAATGACTCCCTCAATCAAGATATCTCTTTCCATGCTCCCATCTCTGTCCTTCCTCCATCTCGACTATCCGGTTCCCTCAAGTTTTCCTCAACCATCCCCTTATCCCCTCCTGTTTACCTTTTACCTCTCCTTCTCCCCCAACCCCCATGTTCTCAATTTTGTCAGGTTATCTTGCCTATTTCTACTTTCAAGGTGGTTCTATATTTGATTTTCTTAGGGTTTACTTTCTTACTTAGCTTCTCTAGGATTATGAATTATTGGCTTAATATCCTTTGTTTATAGCTAGTATCCACTTATGAATGAGTACATGCCATATTCATATTTTAGGTCTGGGTTACCTCACTCAGGATGATGTTTTCTAGTTTTACCCATTTGCATGCAAAATTCAAGATATCAATGTTTTATTTTTAATCTCTAAGTAGTATTCTAAAGTGTAAATGTGCCACATTTTATTTACCCATTATTTGGTTGAGGGGCATCTAGGTGGTTTCCAGGTTCTGGCTATTACAAATAATGTTGCCATGAACACAGTTGAACATATGTCTTTATAGTATGATTGAGTATATTTTGGGTATATGCCAAAGAGTGGTTTTGCTGGATCCTGAGGTAGGTTGAATCCCAATTTTCTGAGAAATCACCATACTGATTTCTAAAGTGGTTGTACAAGTTTGCATTCCAACCAGCAATGGATGAATGTTCCTTTTACCCCACATTGTCTCCTGCATAAGCTATCATTGGTGTTTTTGATCTTAGCCATACTGACAGATATAAGTTGGTATCGCAGAGGGCTGGAGAGATGGCTCAGAGGTTAAGAGCACCGACTGCTCTTCCAGAGGTCCTGAGTTCAATTCCCAGCAACCACATGGCAGCTCACAACCATCTATAATGAGATCTGATGCCCTCTTCTGTCATACAAACATACATTGCAGGAATGTTGTATACATAATAAATAAATAAATCTTAAAAAAAGATGGTATCACAGAGTTGTTTTGATTTGCATTTCCCTGTTGGCTAATGGTGTTGAACATGTCCTTAAGTGTCTTTTAGCCATTTGAGATATTTCTGTTGAGAATTCTTTATTTAGTTCTGTACCCTATGTTTTAATTGGGTTATTTGGAATTTTGATGTCTAATATCTTGAGTTCTTTATGTATTTTGGAATTCAGTCCTGTGTCTGATGTTGGGTTGGTAAAGATCTTTTCCCATTCAGTAGGCTGCCTTTTTGTCTTGTTGACTGTGTCCTTTGCTTTACAGAAGCTCTTTAGTTTTGGGAGGTTCCATTTATTTATTGTTGCTTTCAGTGTCTGTGCTTCTGGGGTTATATTTAGAAATGGTCTCCTGTGTTCGTGGATTGATGATGTAATGTAGCCAGATTTATATTGAGGTCTTTATTCCATTTGAACTTGAGTTTTATTCACTAGGATAGATATGGGTCTATTTTCTTTCTTCTACATGTTGACATCCAGTAATGCTAGCACCATTTGTTTAAGATGCTTTCTTTTTTTCCATTGTATAATTTTAGCTTCTTTGTCAAAAATCAGGTGTTCATAGGTGTATGGATTAATATCCAGGTCTTGGATTTGATCTCATTGGCCAATGTCTCTGTTTTTATGCCAATACCAAGCTGTTTTCCTTACTGTAGCTCTGTAATAGATCTTGATGTCAGGGGTAGTGATGTCTCTAGAAGTTCCTTTAATGTACAGGTTGTTTTGGCTATCCCAGGTTTTTTGTTTTTCTATATGAAGTTGATTATTGTTTTTCAAGGTCTGTGAAGAATTGTGTTGGGTGGGATTTTGATGGGGATTGCATTGATTCTATATATTGCTTTTGGTAGGATTGCCATTTTTACTAAGTTGATCCTACCTATCCAAGAGCATAGGAGATCTTTTCATTTTCTGGTATCTTCTTCAATTTATTTCTTCAAAGACTTAAAGTTCTTATCAAATAGGTCTTTCGTTTCTTTGGTTACTGTTACCCCAAGATATTTTATGTTATTTGTGGCTAATGTAAAAGATATTTCTCTGATTTCCCTCTTAACTTCTTTATCATTTGTAATTTGAAGGGCTACTGATCTTTTTGAGTTGATCTTGTATCCTGCCATATCACAGAAGGTATTCATCAGCTATAGGAGTTCTCTGGTTGAGTTTTTGGGGTCACTTAAATATACTATTATATCATCTGCAAATAATAAAAGTTTGACTTCTTCCTTTCCAATTTTAATCCCCTTGATCTCCTTATTGCTATAGCCAGAACTTCAACAACAATGTTGAAGAGATATGGAGATAGTAGACAGCCTTGTTTTGTTCCTAATTTTAGTGGAATCATTTGAGTTTTTCTCCATTTAATTTAATGTTGGCTGTTGACTCATTGTACATTGCTTTTATTATGTTTAGATATGATTCTTGTATCCCTGATCTCTCCAAGACCTTTACCATGAGGGGTGTTGGATTTTGTCAAATGCTTTTTCAGCATCTAATGAAATGATCATATGTTTGTCAGTATTTTACTGAGTATTCTATGTTCATGAGTGACATTGGCCTGTAATTCTCTTTCTTGAATGAGTCTTTGTGTGTTTTCAACATCAAGGTAACTGTAGCCTCATAAAAAGAGTTTGGCAATAGTCCTTCTGTTTCTTTTATGTCGAACACTTTGAGGAGTAGAGGTTTTAGGTCTTGGAAGTTCTGGTAGAATTCTGCACCAAAACCATCTGGCCCTGGGCTTTTTTAGGTTGGGAGGCTTTTGATGACAGCTTCATTTTCTTACAGTTTATATGTCTATTTAAATTGTTTACATGGTTTTGATTTAATTTTGGTATATGGTATCTATCCAGAAAATCGTTCATTTCTTTTATGTTTTCCAATTTTGTGGAGTACAGGCTTTTGTAGTATGACCTAATAATTCTCTGGATTTTCACAGTATGTTGTTATGTTCCCCATTTTCATTTCTGATTTTGTTAATTTGGATGTTCTTTCTCTGCCTTTTGATTAGTTTTTATAGAGTTTTGTCTATCTTGTTGATTTTCTCAAAGAACCAGCTCTTTGTCTCATTGTTTTTTTTTTTTGCATTTGCTTTCTTTGTTTCTATTTTATTGATTTTTAGCCCTCAATTTGGTTATTTCCTGTCTTCTAGTCCTCCTGGGTGAGTCTGCTTCTTTTTGTTCTAGAGTTTTCATGTGTACTGTTAAGTCACTAGTATGAGTTTTCTCTACTTTCTTATTTAGCCACTTAGGGCTATGAAGTTTCCTCTTAGCACTGCTTTCGTAGTGTCCCATCGGTTTGGGTACATTCATTCATTTTTGTTGAATCCTAGGAAGTCTTTAATTTCTTTATTTATTTCTCCCTTAACCCAGGGGTTGTTCAAAAGTTTACAGTTCAATTTCCATGAGTTTTTAGGCCTTCTGAGAGCAGGGTTGTTAAATTCTAACTATAAACCATGGTGATCCAATAAGATACAAGAGGTTACTCCAATTTTTATTGTATCTGTTGAGGTTTGCTTTATTGCCAAATATGTGGTCAGTTTTAGAGAAGGTTCCATGAGGTGTTGAGAAGAAAGTATATTCTGCTGTGTTTGGGTGGAATGTTCTAAAGATGTCTGTTAACTCCATTTGAGTCATGGTATCTGTTAGTTCTCTTATTTCTCTGTTAAGTTTCTGTCTGCTTGACCAGTCCATGTGGCTGTGGCTCACCAGGTAAAGTTCTGGCATCTTTCTCCAGCAGCACTACATGGCTTCTCTTGGCTCTGCCCTTCTTTCTCCCAGTCTTCAGTTTAGTTTCTCCTGTCTACATAAGTTCTGCCTTATCAACAGGCCAAGGCATTTTCTTTATTTACCAATGGTGTTCACAGCATACAGAGGGGAAACTTACATCACTTCCCCTTTTCTGTTTAAATAAAAAGTAAGGCTTTAACTTTAACATAGTAAAACTACACATAACAAGTATCAAGCAAGAATTATACTTACAACATATATTTCTACTTTATCTTTAACATAACTAAGGAAAAGTGTAACTATCAATTCTTCAGCTCTATCAAAGACTCCAGAAGGATATAATATTACCCAAGAAAAGAGGAAACACATTATAAGCAACCTCCAAAACTCTAGAATTGACAGGGACTTACTTCTCTCTTGACAGTCATCCAAAAGTCTTCTGTATTATTGGGACATTCATCTTTAGCCTACAGGCCCGTAGTCTCCAGCAGACTTTTCCAGAAGGCAGGAAATTTCAAAGGCAGATCCACTTATATTGACAGATTGTCAGTCACTTTCTTCTGTGTCCTGCAGTATGTCTAGCAGACTCTTTCATGAAGTGAAACCTTGAAGGATTGCCTCACCTTTAGGCAAATTCAGCAGTCATTTCTCTGTGGGTCTTGCATGTCCAGTTCATTAGGAAATCCAGACAAAAGCAGATTCCCAAATGGCTAACCAACTTCATAAGGAGCTTCTTCAATGCCCATCTTCCCATTGAAGCAGTTTGGAGCTGCCAATAGCATGTGTGTCTAAATGTCATAAAAAGTCCTATATTCTTAAAATGTTTTAAATGTCATATTCTGAAGATCTCTAAAAGATTTGAGGAATACCTACTGAAATATATATCTCTATATATCTGGAAAACTTTACTAACATGACTACAAGGTTGACTATTATAGATGATTTCCTATCAACCTATATTTCTTAATTGTACATTAATTACATTTTAAATGAGCTCCACAAACACAATTCATTAATCAAGAGCAGAAATATAACAAAATTGACCTTAAATTTGTATTAATAAACCAAGTTCCATACCAATGCAACGTACCTATCTCTGTAGCATAACCCCATTTATATGTAAACAAACATTTATGAAAAGTATTTGGAAATATGGGACTCATTCTCTCCAAGCTGCATTCTGCTTTTTGTAGGGTGAAATAATTTTTGGGGGTGTTCATGTGATTTTTCAGGGGGTCTTGAAGCATCAAAACACATTATCCTGGAATGAATCCACAGGTTTTCATCCTCTGTGGAAACAAAAGAAGAACCTCTTTTCTAGGGCAACATATCCTTAGATCTGTTATCTGAAGACAAAATACCTTTAAAATATATATGCTGGTTACTTAGCTCCTTCACAGTCAAAAATTCAAAGAAAACACAATGATATACATAATCCAGATTGTGTATGTGTATTTCATCTTTATGTGGTTTATTTCCTTTATTTCTTTAATATATGACTATATTCTGCCTCTTTGAAGACTTTACTTTTTAAAAACCATTTACTTTTTTTGTACTATTTTTTTTAGTTGTTGCAAACAAAAAATTTCCACCTCCTCCCCGTTTCCCATTTCCCTCACCCTCCTCTCACATATCGCCCCTCCCCCTAATCCCCTATCCCTCTCCCCTTCCCCCTCCCACTCCATTCCCCCTCCCTCTCAAGAATGAAGAGTAGTCCAGATTCCCTGCCCTGCGGGAGGTCCGAGGTCCTCCCACTTCTATCCAGGACCAGGAAGGTGAGCATCCAAACAGGCTAGGCTCCCACAAAGCCAGTTCATGTATTAGGATCGAAACCTAGTGCCATTGTCCTTGGCTTCTCATCAGCCTTCATTGTCCGCCACGTTCAGAAAATCCGGTTTCATCCCATGCTTACTCAGTCCCAGTCCTGCTGGTCTTGGTGAGCTCCCAATAGATCAGTTCCACTGCCACAGTGGGTGGGTGCACGCCTCGTGGTCCTGACTTCCTTGCTCATGTTCTCCCTCCTTCCCTCCTTCTGCTCCTCATTTGGATCTTTTTTTTAAACTTTTTTTTTATTGAGAAAAGGAAAAAAAAAAAAAAACAAGTTTCCACCTCCTCCCAGCCTCCCACTTCCCTCCCCCTCCTACCAACATTCTCCCCCTCCTCCCATCCCTCTCCCCCTCCCCCCACTCCTCTCCCCCGCCCTCTCCAGTCCAAAGAGCTGTCAGGGTTCCCTGCCCTGTGGTAAGTCCTAGGTCCTCCCCCCTCCGTCCATATCCAGGAAGGTGAACATCCAAACTGGCGAGGCTCCCAGAAAGCCAGCACATTACATAGGATCAAAACCCCATGCCATTGTCCTTGGCCTCTCATCAGCCCCCATTGTTCACCATGTTCAGAGAGTCCAGTTTCATCCCATGCTTCTTCAGTCACAGTCCAGCTGGCCTTGGTGAGCTTCCAATAGATCAGCTCCATTGTCTCATTGGGTGGGTGCACACCTCGTGGTCCTGACTTCCTTGCTCATGCTCTCCCTCCTTCCGCCCCTCACTGGGACCTTGGGAGCTCAGTCCAGTGCTCCAGGGTGGGTCTCCGTCTCTATCTCCATCCATCACCAGATGAAGGTTCTATGATGATATGCAAGATATTCGTCAGTATTGCTATAGGACAGGGTCATTTCAGGTTCCCTATACTCAGCTGCCCAAGGAACTAATGGGGGACCTCGGCTTGGGCACCTGGGAGACACTCTAGGTTCAAGTCTCTTGCCAACCCTAAGGTGGCTCCCTTAACTAAGAATTGTGCTTTCGAGCTCCCCTATCCAACCTTCCTTTATCCCAATCCTCCTTTTTCCCAAAGTTCCCCCCATCCTCCTTTTCTCCTTTTTCTCTCCCCATCTTCCCTTACCCCCATCCCACCCCACCCCCAAGATCCTAATTTTCTCCCCGGCCATTTTGTCTACTTCCCATAGCCAATAGGATAACTATATGTTTTTCCTTTGGTTACCCTTCTTACTTAGCTTCTTTAGGATCACCAATTGTAGACTCCGTGACCCTTATTTATGGCTAGAAACCAATTATGAGTGAGTACACCCCATATTCATCTTTTTGGGTCTGGGTTACCTCACTCAGGATAGTGTTTTCTATTTCCATCCATTTGCATGCAAAATTCGAGAAGTCATTGTTTTTTACTGCAGCGTAGTACTCTAATGTGTATATATTCCAAACTTTCTTCATCCATTCTTCCATTGAGGAGCATCTAGGTGTTTCCAGGTTCTGGCTATTACAAATAATACTGCTATGAAAATAGTTGAACAAATGCTCTTGTCATATGATAGGACATGTCTTGGGTATATTCCCAGGAGTGGTATTGCTGGGTCCAGGGTAGGTTGATCCCGAATTTCCTGAGAAAACGAAACACAGATTTCCAAAGTGGTTGCACAAGATTGCATTCCCACCAGCAATGGATGAGGGTACCCCTTCCTCCACAGCCTCTCCAGCAAAGGCTATCATTGGAGTTTTTGATTTTAGCCATTCTGACAGGTGTAAGATGACATCTCAAAGTTATTTTGATTTGCATTTCCCTAATCACTAAGGAGGTTGAGCAGGACCATAAGTGTCTTTTGGCCATTTGAACTTCCTCTGCTGAGAATTCTCTGTTCAGTTCAGTGCCCCATTTTTTAATTGGGTTAATTATCATTTTAAAGTCTAGTTTCCTGAGTTCTCTATATATTTTGGAGATCAGACCTTTGTCTGTTGCGGGGTTGGTGAAGATCTTCTCCCAGTCAGTAGGTTGCCTTTTTGTCTTGTGACAGTGTCCTTTGCTTTACAGAAGCTTCTCAGTTTTAGTAGGTCCCATTTATTCAATGTTGCCCTTAATGTCTGTGCTGCTGGGGTTATATGTAGGAGTGGTCTCCTGTGCCCATATGTTGTAGAGTACTTCCCACTTTCTCTTCTATCAGGTTCAATGTGTTCTGACGGATAGTGAGGTCTTTAATCCATTTGGGCTTGAGTTTTGTGCATGGTGATAGATATGGGTCTATTTTCATTCTTCTACAGGTTGACATCCAGTTATCCCAGAACCATTTGTTGAAGATGCTTTCTTTCTTCCATTGTATACTTTTGGCTCCTTTATCAAAAATGAGGTGTTCATAGGTTTGTGGGTTAAAATTCGGGTCTTCTATACGATTCCATTGGTCGACTTCTCTGTTTTTATGCCAGTACCACACTGTTTTCATCACTGTAGCTCTGTAATAGAGTTTGAAGTCAGGGATGGTAATGCCTCCAGACAATCCTTTATTGTATAGGATTGTTTTGGCTATCCTGGGTTTTTTATTTTTACATATAAAGTTAATTATTGTCCTCTCAAGGTCTGTGAAGAATTTTGATGGGACCCTGATGGGGATTGCATTGAATCTATAAATTGCCTTTGGTAGAATTGCCATTTTTACTATGTTGATACTCCCAATCCAAGAGCAAGGGAGATCCTTCCATTTTCTGGTATCCTCCTCAGTTTCTTTCTTCAATGCCTTAAAGTTTTTGTCAAATAGATCTTTCACTTCCTTGGTTAGAGTTACCCCAAGATATTTTATTTTTTTTTTTAAATAATTTTTTTTATTAAGAAAAGAAGAAAAAAAAACATAAACAAAAAACAAGTTTCCACCTCCTCCCAGCCTCCCATTTCCCTCCCCCTCCTCCCACCCTTCTCCCCCTCCTCCCACCCTTCTACCCCTCCCCCCACTCCTCTCCCCCTCCCTCTCCAGTCCACAGAGCAGTCCAGGTTCCCTGCCCTGTGGTAAGTCCTAGGTCCTCCCCCCTCCGTCCATATCTAGGAAGGTGAACATCCAAACTGGCTAGGCTTCCACAAAGCCAGCACATTAAGTAGGATCAAAGCCCCGTGCCATTGTCCTTGGCGTCTCATCAGCCCTCATTGTTCGCCATGTTCAGAGAGTCCGGTTTTATCCCATGCTTTTTCGGTCACAGTCCAGCTGGCCTTGGTGAGCTCCCAGTAGATCAGCTCCACTGTCTCAGTGGGTGGGTGCACGCCTCGTGGTCCCGACTTCTTTGCTCATGTTCTCCCTCCTTCTGCTCCTCATTGGGACCTTGGGAGCTCAGTCCAGTGCTCCAGTGTGGGTCTCTGTCTCTGTCTCCATCCATCACCAGATGAAGGTTCTATGATGATATGCAAGATATTCGTCAGTATTGCTCTCGGATAGGGTCATTTCAGGTTCCCAATCCTCAGCTACCCAAGGAACTAACTGGGAACCTCATGTTGGGCACTTGGGAGCCCCTCTAGGGTCAAATCTCTTGCTCACCCTAAAGTGGTTCCCTTAACTAAGAATTGTGGTTCCGTGCTCCCCTATCCACCTTTCCTTTATCCCAATTCTCCTGATTCCCCAAATCCCCCCTCCTTCCCTTCTACCTTTTCTCTCCCCATCTCCTCTTACCCCCATCCCACCCCACCCCCAAGCTCCTAATTTTCTCCCCGGCAATTGGGTCTACTTCCCTTAGCCAAGAGGATAACTATATGTTTTTCCTTGGGTTCACCTTCTTACTTAGCTTCTTTAGGTTCACCTATTGTAGACTCCGTGGCGCTAATTTATGGCTAGAAACCAATTACGAGCGAGTACATCCCATGTTCATCTTTTTGGGTCTGGGACACCTCACTCAGGATAGTGTTTTCTATTTCCATCCATTTGCCTGCAAAATTCGAGAAGTCATTGTTTTTTACCGCAGCGTAGTACTCTAGCGTGTATATATTCCATACTTTCTTCATCCATTCTTCCATTGAAGGGCATCTAGGTTGTTTCCAGGTTCTGGCTATTACAAATAATACTGCTATGAACATAGTTGAACAAATGCTTTTGTCATATGATAGAGCATCTCTTGGGTATATTCCCAGGAGTGGTATTGCTGGGTCCAGGGGTAAGTTGATCCCGAATTTCCTGAGAAACCGAAACACTGACTTCCACAGTGGTTGCACAAGATGGCATTCCCACCAGCAATGGATGAGGGTACCCGTTCCTCCACAGCCTCTCCAGCAAAGGTTATCCTTGGTGTTTTTGACTTTAGCCATTCTGACAGGTGTAAGATGATATCTCAAAGTTGTTTTGATTTGCATTTCCCTGATTGCTAAGGAAGTTGAGCACGACTTTAAGTGTCTTTTGGCCATTTGAACTTCCTCTGCTGAGAATTCTCTGTTCAGTTCAGTGCCCCATTTTTTAATTGTCTTAATTAGCATTTTAAAGTCTAGTTTCTTGAGTTCCTTATATATTTTGGAGATCAGACCTTTGTCTGTTGTGGGGTTGGTGAAGATCTTCTCCCAATCAGTAGGTTGCCTTTGTGTCTTATTGACTATGTCCTTTGCTTTACAGAAGCTTCTCAGTTTAAGTAGGTCCCATTTATTCAATGTTGCCCTTAATGTCTGTGCTTCTG
Source organism: Microtus oregoni (assembly GCF_018167655.1). Classification (NCBI taxonomy): domain Eukaryota; kingdom Metazoa; phylum Chordata; class Mammalia; order Rodentia; family Cricetidae; genus Microtus; species Microtus oregoni. The sequence continues at coordinate 48,931,658 of NW_024543071.1, read as the reverse complement.
GGGTTATACATAGGAAGCGATCTCCTGTGCCCAGCTCCTGTAGGGTACTTCCCACTTTCTCTTCTATCAGGTTCAGTGTGTTCGGGCTGATATTGAGGTCTTTAATCCATTTGGACTTGAGTTTTGTGCACGGTGATAGATAAGGGTCTATTTTCATTCTTCTACAAGATGACATCCAGTTGTGCCAGCACCATTTGTTGAAGATGCTTTCTTTCTTCCATTTTATACTTTTAACTCCTTTATCGAAAATCAGGTGTTCATAGGTTTGTGGGATAAAATCCGGGTCTTCTATACGATTCCATTGGTCGACTTCTCTGTTTTTATGCCAGTACCACACTGTTTTCATTACTGTAGCTCTGTAATAGAGTTTGAAGTCAGGGATGGTAATGCCTCCAGAAGATCCTTTATTGTATAGGATTGTTTTGGCTATCCTGGGTTTTTTGTTTTTCCATATAAAGTTGATTATTGTCCTCTCCAGATCTGTGAAGAATTTTGATGGGATCTTGATGGGGATTGCATTGAATCTATAAATAGCCTTTGGTAGAATTGCCATTTTTACTATGTTGATCCTACCAATCCAAGAGCAAGGGAGGTCCATCCATCTTTTGGTATCCTCTTCAATTTCTTTCTTCAATGCCTTAAAGTTCTTGTCAAATAGATCTTTCACTTCCTTGGTTAGATGTACCCCAAGATATTTTATGCTGTTTTTGGCTATTGTGAATGGTGAAGCTTCTCTGATTTCCCTCTCTGCTTCCATATCCTTTGTGTATAAGAGGGCGACTGATTTTTTGGAGTTGATCTTGTATCCTGCCACATTACTAAAGCTGTTTATCAGCTGTAGGAGTTCTTTGGTGGAGTTTTGGGGGTCGCTTATGTACACTATCATATCATCTGCAAATAACGAAAGTTTAACTTCTTCCTTTCCAATTCGAATCCCCTTGATTCCATTATGTTGTCTTATTGCTATTGCTAGAACTTCAAGCACTATATTGAAGAGGTATGGGGAGAGTGGACAGCCTTGTCGTGTTCCTGAGTTAAGTGGGATGGCTTTGAGTTTCTCTCCGTTTAATTTGATGTTAGCTGTCGGCTTGCTCTATATAGCTTTTATTATATTATGTATGACCCTTGTATCCCTAATCTCTCCAATACTTTTATCATAAAGGGATTTTGAATTTTGTTGGATGCTTTTTCAGCATCTAATGAAATGATCGTATGTTTTTTTTCTTTCAGTTTATTTATATGATGGATTACATTAATAGATTTTCTAATGTTGAACGAGCCCTGCATCCCTGGGATGAAGCCTACTTGATCATGATGGATAATTTTTCTAATGTGTTCTTGGATTCGGTTTGCCAGTATTTTATTGAGGATTTTTGCATCGATGTTCATGAGTGAGATTGGTCTATAATTTTCTTTCTTGGTTGAGTCTTTGTGTGGTTTTGGTATCAGGGTAACTGTAGCTTCATAAAAGGAATTTGGCAATGCCTCTTCTGTTTCTATATTGTGAAATACATTAAGGAGTATAGGTATTAGGTCTTCTTGGAAGTTCTGGTAGAATTCTGCATTGAAACCATCTGGTCCTGGGCTTTTTTTGTAGGGAGGTTTTTGATAACCTCTTCTAATTCTTCGCGACTAACAGGTCTATTTAGATTGTTCACCTGGTCCTGGTTTAACTTTGGTATATGGTATTTATCTAAAAAAGTGTCCATTTCCTTTACATTTTCCAGTTTTGTGGCATATAGGCTTTTGTAGTAAGATCTAATGATTCTCTGAATTTCCTCTGTGTCTGTGGTTATGTCCCCCTTTTCATTTCTGATCTTATTAGTTTGCAAATTCTCTCTCTGCCATTTGATTAGTTTGGATAGGTGTTTGTCAATCTTTTGATTTTCTTCAGGAACCAGCTTTTTTGTTTCATTGATTCTTTGTATTGTTTTCTGTGTTTCTATTTTGTTGATTTCAGCCCTCAGTTTGATTATTTCCAGTCTTCTACTCCTCCTAGGTGAGTCTGCTTCTTTTTTTCTAGAGCTTTCAGGTGGGCTGTTAAGTCTCCAATGTGAGCTTTCTCTGTTTTCTTTAAGTGGGCACTTAGTGCTATGAACTTTCCTCTTAGGACTGCTTTCATAGTGTCCCATAAGTTTAAGTATGTTGTTTCTTTATTTTCATTGAATTCCAGGAAGACTTTGATTTCTTTCTTAATTTCTTCCTTAATCCAGGTATGGTTCAGTAGTTGACTGTTCAGTTTCCATGAATTAGTAGGCTTTCTGGGGGAAGCATTGTTGTTTAATTCTAACTTTAATCCGTGGTGATCTGATAAGACACAGGTGGTTACTAATAATTTTTTGTAACTGTGGATGTTTGCTTTGTTACCGACTATGTGGTCAATTTTTGAGAAGGTTCCATGAGCTGCAGAGAAGAAGGTATATTCTTTCCTATTTGGGTGGAATGTTCTATAGATGTCTGTTAAGTCCATTTGATTCATTACCTCCATTTATTCTCTTATTTCTCTGTTAGGTTTCTATCTGATTGATCTGTCTATTGGTGAGAGAGGGGTGTTGAAGTCTCCTACTTTTAGTGTGTGCGGTTTGATGGCTACCTTGAGTTTTAGCAATGTTTCTTTTATGTACGTGGGTGCTTTTATATTAGGGGCATAGATGTTCAGGATTGAGACTTCATCCTGCTGAACTGTTCCTGTTATGAGTATAAAATGCCCCTCTCCATCTCTTCTGATTGATTTAAGTTTGAAGTCAACTTTGTTAGAGATTAGTATGGCCACACCTGCTTGTTTCTTAGGTCCATTTGCTTGATAAGCCTTTTCCCAGCCCTTTACTCTGAGTAGGTTTCTGTCTTTGTGGTTGAGGTGTGTTTCTTGTAAACAGCAGAATGTTGGATCCTGTTTTCGTATCCAATCTCTTAGCCTGTGCCTTTTTATAGGTGAGTTGTGTCCATTGACATTAAGTGATATTAATGACCAGTGTTTGTTAACTCTGGCCATTTTTTTAGTAGTAGAGTTTGTGTGTTTCCCTTCTTTGAGTTGTGCTGGTGAAGGGTCATTAGATGTCTGAGTTATTGTGGGCAATGTTGGACTCCTTGTGTTGTGATTTTCCTTCTATTACTTTCTGTAAGGCTGGATTTGTGACTGCGTATTGTTTAAATTTGTTTTTATCCTGGAAAATTTTGTTTTCTCCATTTATAGTGAACGATAGGTTGGCTGGGTATAGTAATCTGGGCTTGCATCCATGGTCTCTCAGTTTCTGCAGTACGTCTATCCAGGACCTTCTGGCTTTCATGGTTTCTATGGAGAAGTCAGGTGTAAGTCTGATAGGTTTACCTTTATAAGTAATTTGGCCTTTTTCCTTTGCAGCTCTTAATATTCTTTCATTTTTCTGTATGCTTTGTGTTTTGATAATTATATGGTGAGGGGATGTTTGATCCAGCCTATTCGGTGTTCTGTATGCTTCTTGAACCTTTATAGGTACATCTTTCTTTAGGTTGGGAAAGTTTTCTTCTATCATTTTATTAAATATATTTTCTGGACCATTGAGCTGCACTTCTTCTCCTTCTTCTACTCCCATTATTCTTAGGTTTGGTCTTTTTATTGTGTCCCATATTTCCTGAATGTTTTGTGATGAGAGTTTGTTGGACTTGCTGTTTTCTTTGATGAGTGTGTTTGTTTTCCCTATGGTATCTTCAGAATCTGAGATTCTTTCTTCTAACTCTTGTATTCTGTTGGTTATGCTTGTTTCTGTAGACTCTGTTTGTTTACTTAAATTTTCCATGTCCAGCCGGCCCTCTGTTTGTGTTTTCTTCCTTGCCTCCATTTCAGTTTTCAAGTCTTGAACTGTTTCCATTATCTGTTTGATTGGTTTTCTTTGGTTTTCTAGGGTATCATTCACTGATTTATTCAATTCTTCAAACTTTCTGTTATATTTCTCATCCATTTCTATAAGGGCGTTTTTTACATGCTGTTTAAGGGTGTCAATCACTTTCATGAAGTCAATCTTTTCTACTTCTTCTTGATTAAGGTGTTCATGTCCTCCCGTTGTGAGGTCTCTGGTTTCTGGTGGCTTCATGTTGCTTTTCAGCTTGTTTTGTGAATTCTTGCCTTGGCGTCTGCCCATCTCTTCTTTTAAATGCTCCCTTATGGATCTTCTTTTACCAGATCAGGTCTCCTTGCCTACCCAAGGCTAGCTCTCCCCAATGTTGGCTCTCCTGGCTCCGAGAGATCAGGTCTCCGTGCTGCTTGTGTAGCTCGCAAACACAGCGCCTACCCTGCTTGGTGCAGGCAGGCCCTAGAAACAAAGGAACTCCCGCCCGCTTGGGTGCCCCGAGGATTCAGACCCAGTGCCCAGACAGGCTGGGCTAGGTGATGTTATGTTCCGAAAGAGGGCAGTGGGGCCGAAGTGGGGAGGGTTCTGGATGGAAGCTGGGTGGGCTAGGAAGAAAGCGGCGGTATGCAGGGAGTAGAGGCCCTGCCGAGAGCCCAAGAAGGATAGGGGGCCAAGGAACCTCTGAGCTCCCAGTCCCAGGCTGGCGCTGAGGGGCCCGAAACTCACCCCAACGCTGGCTCTCCTGGCGCTGAGAGATCAGGCCTCAGTGCTGGTTGGGCAGGTTGCAAACAAAGTGCCTGCCCTGCTTGGTGCAGGCAGGCCATAGCCCTCATTTGGATCATAAGATCTCAGTCTGGTGCTCCAATTTGGGTCTCTGTCTCTGTCTCGATCAATTACTAGATGAAGGTTCTAAGGTGATATGCAAGATATTCATCAGTATGGCTATAGGATAGGGTCATTTCAGGTTCCCTCTCCTCAGTTGCTCAAGGTACTAGCTGGGGACATCTCCCTGGACACCTGCGAGACCCCGTAGAGCCAAGTCTCTTGCCACCCTAAGATGGCTCCCTTAATTAGGATATATATTTCTCTGCTGCCATGTCCACCCTTCCTTTATTTCAACCATCCCATTCCCCCAAGTTCCCCCCATTCTCCCCTTCTCACGTTTCTCACCCCATTTCCCCTTAGCCCCATGCCACCTCACCCCCAAGTTCCCAGGTTTTGCTCAGCAATCGTTTTTTTCCTGTTTTTATTGAGAAAAGGAGAAAAAAAAAACAAGTTTCCACCTCCTCCCAGCCTCCCATTTCCCTCCCCCTCCTCCCACTCTTCTCCCCCTCCTCCCACCCTTCTCCCCCTCATCCCACTCCTCTCCACATCCCTCTCCAGTCCAAAGAGCTGTCAGGGTTCCCTGCCCTGTGGTAAGTCCTAGGTCCTCCCGCCTCCATCCATTTCTAGGAAGGTGAACATCCAAACTGGCTAGGCTCCCACAAAGCCCGCACATTACGTGGGTTCAAAACCCCGTGCCATTGTCCTTGGCTTCTCATCAGCACTCATTGTTCGCCATGCTCAGAGAGTCCCGTTTTATCGCATGCTTTTTCAGTCACAGTTCAGCTGGCCTTGGTGAGCTCCCAATAGATCAGCTCCACTGTCTCAGTGGGTGGGTGCTCCCCTCCTGGTCCCGACTTCATTGCTCATGTTCTCCCTCCCTCTGCTCCTCATCGGGACCTTGGGAGCTCAGTCCAGTGCTCCTGTGTGGGTCTATGTCTCTATCTCCATCCATCACCAGATGAAGGTTCTATGATGATACGCAAAATATTCGTCAGTATTGCTATACGATAGGGTTTTTTCAGGTTCCCTATTCTTAGCTGCCCAAGGAACTAACTGGGGACCTTGGCTTGGGCTTCTGGGAGCCACTCTAGGTTCAAGTCTCTTGCCAACTCTAAGGTGGCTCCCTTAACTAAGAATTGTGCTTCCGTGCTCCCCTATCTAACCTTCCTTTATCCCAATCCTCCTTTTCCCCCAAGTTCCCCCCATTCTCCGCTTCTCCCTTTACTCTCCCATCTCCCCTTACCACCATCCCACCACACCCCTAAGATCTCAATTTTCTCCCCGGCCATTTTGTCTACTTCCCATAGCCACGAGGACAACTGTATGTTTTTCCTTTGGTTCACCTTCTTACTTAGCTTCTTTGGGATCACCAATTGTAGACTCCGTGACCCTTGTTTATGGCTAGAAACCAATTATGAGTGAGTACATCCCATATTCATCTTTTTGGGTCTGGGACACCTCACTCAGGATAGTGTTTTCTATTTCCATCCATTTGCATGCAAAATTTGAGAAATCATTGTTTTTTACCGCAGCGTAGTACTCTAGTGTGTATATATTCCATACTTTCTTCATCCATTATTCCTTTGAAGAGCATCTAGGTTGTTTCTAGGTTCTATCTATTACAAATAATACTGCTATGAACATAGTTGAATAAATGTTCTTGTCATATGATAGGGCATCTCTTGGGTATATTCCCAGGAGTGGTATTGCTGGGTCCAGGGTAGGTTGATCCCGAATTTCCTGAGAAACCGAAACACCGATTTCCAAAGTGGTTGCACAAGATTGCATTCCCACCAGCAATGGATGAGGGTACCCCTTCCTCCACAGCCTCTCCAGCAAAGGCTATCATTGGAGTTTTTGATTTTAGCCATTCTGACAGGTGTAAGATGATATCTCAAAGTTATTTTGATTTGCATTTCCCTGATCGCTAAGGAGGTTGAGCATGACCTTAGGTGTCTTTTGGCCATTTGAACTTCCTCTGCTGAGAATTCTCTGTTCAGTTCAGTGCCCCATTTTTTAATTGGGTTAATTATCATTTTAAAGTCTAGTTTCCTGAGTTCTCTATATATTTTGGAGATCAGACCTTTGTCTGTTGCGGGGTTGGTGAAGATCTTCTCCCAGTCAGTAGGTTGCCTTTTTGTCTTGGTGACAGTGTCCTTTGCTTTACAGAAGCTTCTCAGTTTTAGTAGGTCCCATTTATTCAATGTTGCCCTTAAAGTCTGTGCTGTTGGGGTTACACATAGGAAGCGATCTCCTGTGCCCATCTCCTGTAGGGTACTTCCCACTTTCTCTTCTATCAGGTTCAATGTGGTCTGACTGATAGTAAGGTCTTTAATCCATTTGGACTTGAGTTTTGTGCATGGTGATAGATATGGGTCTATTTTCATTCTTCTACAGGTTGACATCCAGTTATCCCAGCACCATTTGTTAAAGATGCTTTCTTTCTTCCATTGTATACTTTTGGCTCCTTTATCAAAAATGAGGTGTTCATAGGTTTGTGGGTCAAAATTCGGGTCTTCTATACGATTCCATTGGTCGACTTCTCTGTTTTTATGCCAGTACCACACTGTTTTCATCACTGTAGCTCTGTAATAGAGTTTGAAGTCAGGGATGGTAATATCTCCAGACAATCCTTCATTGTATAGGATTGTTTTGGCTATCCTGGGTTTTTTATTTTTACATATAAAGTTGATTATTGTCCTCTCAAGGTCTGTGAAGAATTTTGATGGGACCCTGATGGGGATTGCATTGAATCTATAAATTGCCTTTGGTAGAATTGCCATTTTTACTATGTTGATACTCCCAATCCAAGAGCAAGGGAGGTCCTTCCATTTTCTGGTATACTCCTCAATTTCTTTCTTCAAAGACTTATAGTTCTTGTCAAATAGATCTTTCACTTCCTTGGTCAGAGTTACCCCAAGATATTTTATGCTATTTGTGGCTATCGTGAAAGGTGATGCTTCTCTGATTTCCCTCTCTGCTTCCTTATCCTTAGTGTATAGGAAGGCAACTGATTTTTTGAAGTTGATCTTGTATCCTGCCACATTACTAAAGCTGTTTATCAGCTGTAAAAGTTCTTTGGTGGAGTTTTGGGGGTCGCTTATGTACACTATCATATCATCTGCAAATAACGAAAGTTTCACTTCTTCCTTTCCAATTCGAATCCCCTTATGTTGTGTTATTGCTATTGCTAGAACTTCAAGTACTATATTGAAGAGGTATGGCGAGAGTGGACAGACTGGTCGTGTTCCTGAGTTTAGTGGGATGGCTTTAAGTTTCTCTCCATTTAATTTGATGTTAGCTGTCGGCTTGCTGTATATAGCTTTTGTTATATTTAGGTGTGACCCTTGTATCCCTAATCTCTCCAATACTTTTATCATAAAGGGATGTTGAATTTTGTCAAATGCTTTTTCAGCATCTAATGAAATGATCATATGGTTTTTTTCTTTAAGTTTAATTATATGCTGGATTACATTGATAGATTTTCGTATGTTGAACCAGCCCTGCATCCCTTGAATGAAGCCTACTTGATCATAATGGATAATTTTTCTAATGTGTTCTTGGATACGCTTTCCCAGTATTTTGTTGAGGATTTTTGCGTTGATGTTCATGAGTGAGATTGGCCTGTAATTCTCTTTCTTGGTTGAGTCTTTGTGGGGTTTTGGTATCAGAGTGACTGTAGCCTCGTAAAAGGAATTTGGCAATGACTCTTCTGTTTCTATATTAGGAAATACATTAAGGAGTATAGGTATTAGTTCTTCTTGGAAGTTCTGGTAGAATTCCGCATTAAAGCCATCTGGTCCTGGGCTTTTTTTGGTAGGGAGGTTTTTGATAACCTCTTCTAATTCTTCGCGACTAACCGGTCTGTTTAGATTGTTCACCTGGTCCTGGTTTAACTTGGGTACATGGTATTTTTCTAAAAAAGTATCTATTTCCTTTACATTTTCCAGTTTTGTGGCATATAGGCTTTTGTAGTAAGATCTAATGATTCTCTGAATTTCCTCTGTGTCTGTGGTTATGTCCCCCTTTTCATTTCTGAACTTATTAGTTTGCAAATTCTCTCTCTGCCGTTTGATTAGTTTGGATAGGGGTTAGTCAATCTTGTTGATTTTCTCCAGGAACCAGCTTTTTGTTTCATTGATTCTTTGTATTGTTTTCTGTGTTTCTATTTTGTTGATTTCAGCCCTCAGTTTGATTATTTCCAGTCTTCTACTCCTCCTAGGTAAGTCTGCTTCTTTTTTTTTTTTTTTCGAGAGCTTTCAGTTAGGCTGTTAAGTCTCCAATGTGAGCTTTCTCTGTTTTCTTTAAGTGGGCACTTAGTGCTATGAACTTTCCTCTTAGGACTGCTTTCATAGTGTCCCATAAGTTTAAGTATGTTGTTTCTTTATTTTCATTGAATTCCAGGAAGACTTTATTCTTAATTTCTTCCTTAATCCCGGTTTGGTTCAGTAGTTGACTGTTCAGTTTCCATGAATTAGTAGGCTTTCTGAGGGTAGCATTGTTGTTGAATTCTAACTTTAATCCGTGGTGATCTGATAAGACACAGGTGGTTACTAATATTTTTTTGTAACTGTGGATGTTTGCTTTGTTACCGACTATGTGGTCGATTTTTGAGAAGGTTCCATGAGCAGCAGAGAAGAAGGTATATTCTTTCCTTTTAGGGTGGAAAGTTCTATAGATGTCTGTTAAGTCCATTTGATTCATTACCTCCATTAATTCTCTTATTTCTCTGTTAGGTTTCTGTCTGATTGACCTGTCCATTGGTAAGAGAGGAGTGTTGAAGTCTCCTACTATTAGTGTGTGCGGTTTGATGGCTGCCTTGAGTTTTAGCAATGTTTCTTTTATGTACGTGGGTGCTTTTATATTAGGGGCATAGATGTTCAGGATTGAGACTTCATCCTGCTGAACTGTTCCTGTTATGAGTATAAAATGCCCCTCTCCATCTCTTCTGATTGATTTAAATTTGAAGTCAACTTTGTTAGAGATTAGTATGGCCACACCTGCTTGTTTCTTAGGTCCATTTGCTTGATAAGCCTTTTCCCAGCCCTTTACTCTGAGTAGGTTTCTGTCTTTGTGGTTGAGGTGTGTTTCTTGTAAACAGCAGAATGTTGGATCCTGTTTTCGTATCCAATCTCTTAGCCTGTGCCTTTTAATAGGTGAGTTAAGTCCATTGACATTAAGTGATATTATTGACCAGTGATTGTTAATGCCGGTCATGTTTTTAGTAGTAGAGTTTGTGTGTTTCCCTTCTTTGATTTGTGTTTGTGAAGGGTCTCTAGACGTCTGAGTTGTTGTGGTCATTGTTGGACTCTTTGGTTTGTGATTTTCCTTCTATTACTTTCTGTAAGGCTGGATTTGAATCTGCATATTGTTTAAATTTGTTTTTATCGTGGAAAATTTTATTTTCTCCATTTATAGTGAACGATAGGTTGGCTGGGTATAGTAATCTGGGCTTGCATCCATGGTCTCTTAGTTTTTGCAGTACGTCTATCCAGGACCTTCTGGCTTTCATGGTTTCCATGGAGAAGTCAGGTGTAAGTCTGATAGGTTTACCTTTATAAGTAATTTGGCCTTTTTCCTTTGCAGCTCTTAATATTCTTTCCTTATTCTGTATGCTTTGTGTTTTGATAATTATATGGCGAGGGGTTGTTTTTTTTTTGATCCAGCCTATTCGGTGTTCTGTATCGTTCTTGCACCTTCATCGGTATATCTTTCTTTAGGTTGGGAAAGTTTTCTTCTATCATTTTATTAAATATATTTTCTGGACCATTGAGCTGCACTTCTTCTCCTTCTTCTACTCCTATTATTCTTAGGTTTGGTCTTTTTATTGTGTCCCATATTTCCTGAATATTTTGTGATCAGAGTTTGTTGGACTTGCTGTTTTCTTTGATCAGTGTGTTTATTTTCTCTATGGTATCTTCAGAATCGGAGATTCTTTCTTCTAACTCTTTTATTCTGTTGGTTATGCTTGTTTCTGTAGACTCTGTTTGTTTACTTAAATTTTCCATGTCCAGCCGGCCCTCTGTTTGTGTTTTCTTCCTTGCCTCCAGTTCAGTTTTCAAGTCTTGAACTGTTTCCATTATCTGTTTGATTGTTTTTCCTTGGTTTTCTAGGGTATCATTCACTGATTTATTCAATTCTTCAAATCTTCTGTTATATTTCTCATCCATTTCTATAAATGCGTTTTTTACATGCTGTTTAAGGGTGTCAATCACTTTCATGAAGTCAATCTTTTCTACTTCTTCTTGATTAAGGTGTTCATGTCCTTCCGTTGTGAGGTTGCTGGTTTCTGGTGGCTTCATGTTGCTTTTCAGCTTGTTTCGTGAATTCTTGCCTTGGCGTCTGCCCATCTCTTCTTCCAAATTCTCCCTTATGAATCTTCTTTTATCAGATCAGGTCTCCTTGCCTACCCAACTCTGGCTCTCACCAATGTTGGCTCTGCCCAATTTGTCTCTCTTGGCGCCGAGAGATCAGGCCTCCGTGTTGGTGGGCAGGTCACAAACAAAGCGCCTACCCTGCTTGGTGCAGGCAGGCGATGGAAACAAACGGAGTCCCGCCCGCTTGAGTGCCCCGAGGATTCGGACCCAGTGCCCAGACAGGCTGGGCTGGGTGATGTTATTTCCAGAAAGAGGACAGTGGGGCCGAGGTGGGGAGGGTTCTGGATGGGAGCTGGGTGGGCTAGGAAGAAAGAGGAGGTATGCAGGGAGTGGAGGCCCTGCCGAGAGCCCAAGAAGGATATGGGGCCAAGGATCCTCTGAGCTCCCCTTCCTAGACTGGCGCCGCGGGGCCAGAAACTCACCCCAATGCTGTCTCTCCTGGCGCCGAGCGATCAGGTCTCCGTGCTGGTGGGCAGGTCGCAAAGAAAGCGCCTACCCTGCTTGTGAAGGCAGTCGATGGAAACAAACGGAGTCCCGGCCGCTTGAGTGCCCCGAGGATTCCGACCCCTTGCTCTGCAATCTTGTCTACTTCCCATATCCAGGTGGATGACTATATGTTTTTCTTTGGGTTCACCTTCTTATTTAGCTTCTCTTGAATAAATGGGACCTCCTGAAACTGAGAATCTTCTGTAAAGCAAAGGACACTGTCACCAAGACAAAAAGGCAACCCACTGAGTGGGAGAAGATCTTCACCAACCCTGCAACAGACAAAGGTCTGAAACCCAAAATATATAAAGAACTCAAGAAACTAGACTTTAAAATGCTAATTAACCCAATTAAAAAATGGGGCACTGAACTGAACAGAGAATTCTCAGCAGAGGAATTTCAAATGGCCAAAAGACACTTAAGGTCATGCTCTTCCTCCTTGGTGATCAGGGAAATGCAAATCAACACAACTTTGAGATACCATCTTCCCCCTGTCAGAATAGCTAAAATCAAAAACACCAATGATAGCCATTGCTGGAGAGGTTATGGATTAAGGGGCACACTCATCCACTGCTGGTGGGAATGCAAACTTGTGCAACCACTTTGGAAATCAGTGTGGCGATTTCTCAGGAAATTCGGGATCAACCTACCTCAAGATCCAGTAATACCACTCTTGGGAATATACCCAAGAGATGCCCTATCATATGACAAAAACATTTGTTCAACTATGTTCATAGCAGCATTATTTGTAATAGCCAGAACCTGGAAACAACCTAGATGCTCTTCAATGGAAGAATGGATGAAGAAAGTGTGGAATATATACATATTAGAGTAATAATCAGCAATAAAAAACAATGACTTCTCGAATTTTGCATGCAAATGGATGGAAATAGAAAACACTATCCTGAGTGAGGTATCCCAGACCCAAAAAGAGGAACATGGGATGTACTCACTCATAATTGGTTTCTAGCCATAAATAAAGGACATTGAGCATATAATTTGTGATCCATTTATTTATTTATTTATTTTTTATTTTCTTTTTTTGTTGAGAAAAGGAGAAAAAAAACAAGTTTCCACCTCCTCCCAGCCTCCCATTTCCCTGCCCCTCCTCCCCCCTACGCCCCCTCCTCCCACCCTTCTCCCCCTCCCCCCACTCCTTTCCCCCTCCCTTTCCAGTCCAAAGAGCAGTCAGGGTTTTCTGCCCTGTGGTAAGACCTAGGACCTCCCACCTCCGTCCATATCTAGGAAGGTGAACATCCAAACTGGCTGGGCTCCCACAAAGCCATCACATTACGTAGGATCAAACCCCCGTGCCATTGTCCTTTGCATCTCATCAGCCCTCATTGTTCGCCATGTTCAGAGAGTCCAGTTTTATCCCATGCTTTTACAGTCACAGTCCAGCCGGTCTTGGTGAGCTCTCAATAGATCAGCTCCACTGTCTCAGTGGGTGGGTGCATCCCTCGTGGTCCCGACTTCTTTGCTCATGTTCTCCCTCCTTCTGCTCCTCATTGGGACTTTGGGAGCTCAGTCCAGTGCTCCAGTGTGGGTCTCTGTCTCTATCTCCATCCATCACCAGATGAAGGTTCTATGATGATATGCAAGATATTCGTCAGTATTGCTCAAGGATAGGGTCATTTCAGGTTCCCTATTCTCAACTGCCCAAGGAACTAACTGGGGACCTCAGCTTGGGCACCTGGGAGCCCCTCTATGGTCAGGTCTCTTGCCAACCCTAAAGTGGTTCCCTTAACTAAGAATTGTGGTTCCGTGCTCCCCTGTCCAACCTTCCTTTATCCCAATCCTCCTGCTTTCCCAAGGCCCGACCTCCTTCCCTTCTAACTTTTCTCTCCCCATCTCTCCTTACCCCCACCCCACCCCACCCCAAGATCCCAATTTTCTCCCCGGCAATTTTGTCTACTTCCCTTAGCCAAGAGGATAACTATATGTTTTTCCTTGGGTTCCCCTTCTTACTTAGCTTCTTTAGATTCACCTATTGTAGACTCCGTGACCCTTATTTATGGTTAGAAACCAATTATGAGTGAGTACATCCCATGTTCATCTTTTTGGGTCTGGGATACCTCACTCAGGATAGTGTTTTCTATTTCCATCCATTTGCATGCAAAATTCGAGAAGTCATTGTTTTTTACCGCAGCGTAGTACTCTAGCGTGTATATATTCCATACTTTCTTCATCCATTCTTCCATTGAAGGGCATCTAGGTTGTTTCCAGGTTCTGGCTATTACAAATAATACTGCTATGAACATAGTTGAACAAATGCTCTTGTCATATGATAGGGCATCTCTTGGGTATATTCCCAAGAGTGGTATTGCTGGGTCCAGGGGTAGGTTGATCCCGAATTTCCTAAGAAACCGAAACACTGACTTCCACAGTGGTTGCACAAGATTGCATTCCCACCAGCAATGGATGAGGGTACCCCTTCCTCCACCACCTCTCCAGCAAAGGTTATCGTTGGTGTTTTTGACTTTAGCCATTCTCACAGGTGTAAGATGATATCTCAAAGTTGTTTTGATTTGCATTTCCCTGATTGCTAAGGAAGTTGAGCATGACCTTAAGTGTCTTTTGGCCATTTGAACTTCTTCTGTTGAGAATTCTCTGTTCAGATCAGTGCCCCATTTTTTAATTGGGTTAATTAGCATTTTAAAGTCTAGTTTCTTGAGTTCTCTATATATTTTGGGTTTCAGACCTTTGTCTGTTGAGGGGTTGGTGAAGATCTTCTCCCAGTCAGTAGGTTGCCTTTGTGTCTTAGTGACAATGTCCTTTGCTTTACAGAATTTGCTTTACAGACATTGAGCATATAATTTGTGATCCTTTTATTTTTTTAAAAATAACTGTCTATATTCTTTTTCTTCTCTCTCCTATGCCTGCGTATATTTATCTAACACTGTGACCCATTTAGAGGTCTTTTCCAGTTGAATTTGTCTTTACTGTCTATCTGTAATTATTTTCTGACTAGAAGCACTCCTTAAAATGCTAGGTGCTTCTTAAGAATCGAAGCTACAGCATTGCCAGGATGTATACAGCACTGCCTACTTGTTCCACCCAGCCCAGCATGGCTGAGCTGTTCACTGCCATTGAGAGTCATGTACATTGCCCCGTTTTAGGCACACAGGGTGTCTAAGTTGCCATCAAGCTAGTTATAGCAGTCTGCACAAAGAACCCACTTAATGCTCTGTAGCTGGACCTTATGAAAGAAGCGTTTTTGCTGGCAAACCAGGAAGCTGCAGTTTCTAAACAGCTCAGCTTTTTTTTTCTGCTACCACTGAATCAGGAAAACCTTTCTTAAAGGAGCTGCAGTGTTAATCAGGGCAATTGCGATCATTGCTGAGCAAACATCTGTGGAGTAGTGTGTGAGTCCTTTGGGCATGTGTCCAAGAATGGTATAGCTGGGTCATAGAGTTTTTTAGGGTTCTCTGTATTGGTTTCCATAGTGGCTGCACAAATGTTCATCCCCACCAATGAATGAGGGTTCTTCTTTCCCACACAGCTTTGTCAGCAATTGTTGTCAGTTGTCTTATTGATCTTAGCTGTTCTGACTGCAGTGAGGTGATAGAAGCTTTGCCAGCCAAAAATCATAGACGATTAATAGCCACAACACAGAAAAATCAAAAATAAAACACCAGAATCATGGAAAAGTGTGTGAAAGGTCATATGGTTACTCTGTCCAGAATGCAAAAGCACATCCTGGTAGACACCGCTGAGTCCAGCCTGGTGTAGACAGCTAAGATTGGCTAGAGTCTAACCCATAACCACATGTAGCTGACTCTCCTTGGAAGACTTATTATTATTATTTTTTCTGGATGGCAAGTTGTCTGCTTTTGTTATTTTTCTAAATGGTCATGTTTTCAAACTATCTTCTAAATATGCATATTTATGCCATAGATAGTATCATACTGAGCCTTCATGGGAGAACTGTTTGCAACAGTAGACAGTGGTTAATACAGATTCTATACCTGGCCAAGGTTCTGAGAAGTGATGGCGGACCATTCAGCCCACAATATGATACCTATTTCATCCTCTCCAAGGCTCAGGCTCATCCTGGCAGAGAGGTGGGAACAATGTATTGTCGATGTCTTTCTGTGCTCTGAAATCAATCCCTGGTCAGATGAACAAGTGACGGAGGGTGTTTCTCATTCTATCAGCCTTCTATTCACTTTGATGTTGTTTTTCCTTTCTGTGCTTTTAAATTTTCAAGTCATTCTGTTTGTCAGTATTATTCTCACTTCCTGAGCTGTCCTTTCCTATGCCTGGGTTTTCCTCTGTTTTCCTGTTACTAGTTTCTATTTCAGGACTTATGGCCATTTGTCAGGGACCATTGTCCTAAAGATGATAGCAGGGACCATTGTTCTAAGGATGTTTGCAGAGAGCCCCACATCCCAACTATCTTGAGAACTGTTTGTTAACGGAACCACAAATAGAATGTTTCCACTACACCAGGTGTGCTGACTGGTGACCTTTGCTACCCCCTACCCCCCACCCAAGCCAAGTTCTTCATTCAAGGGCTATATAAGCTGTAACCATTACCCTAATAAAAGGAGATCTTGACAATTGAATTCTGCTTGGTCTCCTTCTTTTCTCTAACCCATGATTCATACAGGTAGAAACTCTTCAGACCCTGAATAACTGGACCTGATGGATGGGTTGGCTGATGTTATATTTTGAAATGATTTTTTTTGGGGATGTGGATTATTAAACTTGTTTGTGTTCTACACACATAATGTAATTTTCTGAGCTCAAATTTATTAGTATTTTTCATCCCTAACATATTTTGACACAATAATTGTGAGACTGTTGATGAATGTTTTATTTTTGATTCTTCTAATATATTCCATTGGTTACATCTCTTTTAATACCAGTACCATGATGGTTGTAGTACCACAGCCCAGGAGTTCAATTGGAAATAAGAAAATCTGACACCTTTATCATTGTTCTTTTTTTCTATGGATTGTTTAAGATAATCAGTGGTTTTGGTTTTTCCTTTCAAATATGGAAACTCTTCCTATTTCCTTAAAGATTGCATTTTGGAATCTTGATAGGAATTTCAATGAATCTGTAGTCTTTTTCAGTAATATGGATATTTTAACAACATTTATCTTGCTGATTCATGAGAATGGGTGTTTTTCCTAGCTTCTAATGTCTTACTCATTTTCTTCCCTCAAAGCATTAAAGGCTTCATTGTGGGAGCCCTACACCTCTTCGTTTAGGGGATTGTCATACTGACACAGTCTACTCTCGCCTGGAGGAGAGTTCCATTGAGGTATTGTCTATGTTGAGTGTCCTGTGTGGATGTCTGAGGGAAGTTGTCTTAATTAGGGTAGCAGATGTGGGAAGTCCCAGACACTGTACACAGCACCCTTTCCTAGGCAGAGAACCTTGAACTGTATGAGTGAGAAATCAGCCCAAGCACAACCAGAGAAGCAGTGAGCATGCGTGCATTTGTTACTTTCGGCTCTTGAGCATGGTGCGATTCAGCTAACTTCTCTAAGTTCTGTAACTGTGACTACACCACAGTGATGAGTTGTAACTCTGAGCTGTGTCAAAATAAACCTTTTCTCCCTTGGGCTGTCTTTTGTCAGGATATTTTATCACATCAATAGCAATGAATGTAGGGCAGGCACATCTATAGGCATTTATTTTGAATGGCATTGTATTCTAAATTCCGTCTCAATGTGTTCCTTAGGGGTGTATAGAAATGCTGCTGGGTCTTGTACATTCTGTTTCACATTCTAGTGATTCTCTAGCAGAGTGTCTCTGATCCAAGAGTTTTCTGGTAGAGACTGTTTTAATTATTGAGTCATATCATCTTCAAACAGGGACAGTTTGATTTCTTCCCATGTTATTTGTAGTGTATTTCTTTTTATGCTGTTTTTCTTGGCTGAAAATTCAGGCAACTCTAGCAGTTAGTTTTTGGTTTCTGTGATAAAGTTCTCTGACAAGAAGCAAGTTAGGAAAGAATGGGTTCGTTCTGGTTTAAAGTTCAGAGTGACAGAGTCCATTACAGCAGGAAGGGAAGGTGACAGGCAAGGGTGACATAGCAGTGGGACAGGAAGCTGGCTGAGCACATTTTCTTCTGCAGTCATGGAGCGAAGAAGGGAAATGTGATTTGGAACCAGGCTTTAAAACCCCAAATCTTCTGACTGATGTTCTCTTCCAGCAGGGCTCCACCTTTACCACAGTGGTTCTCAACCTATGGGTTCTGACCCCGTTCACAGGGATCTCACATCAGCTGCCCCTCATACCAGATGTTTACATGACAACTCATAACAGTAGCAAAATTACAGCTATGAATTAGCAATGAAATTAATTTTAAGGTTTCGGGGGTGAGGGTCACTACAATGTGGGAACTGTATTAAAGAGCTGCAGCATTAGGAAGGTGGAGACCTACTGTCCTAAAGCTTCCATAGCCTTCATAGACATCTCCACACTGGGGACCAAGTGTTCAAATACCAAAGCCTATGGGAGACATTTTTTATGCTCAGTCACTACAGGCACCCCAGTGAAAAGCACTTAGAGAACAGACCCACTTCTCTCCTCCTTATTATTAGAGGAAACTGAGAGAGTTGTGGGTGGGGAGGGGCACAGGCCAGGCTCTCCTAGTAGCCTGATGGAAATCTAAGCCTTAGTTTTGGTTCACTAAAATGGAGCAGAGCTAAACAGGCAGTTCTCAATAAACCATTATCTACAGGCAACCAACTAGCAGATACCCCCAGTCTTCTGCTTGCTCAGCAGATCCCCAAAGGCCTTCTACTAGCTCAACAGACCACCACAGGTCTTCTCCTGGCTTAACGGAGACCCAAAGCCCTTCTGCTGGATGAGCAGGCCCCAAAGCCATTCTGCTGGCTCAGCAGATGCCCCCCAGTCTTTTGCAAACTAAAGATAGCTTTCCTATCCTGCTGCAGAAAGGTCCCTAACCACTAAGTCCTCCCACCAGTCAGACCCCAGACTAATCTTTCCCCCACCAGTCAGCCCTACATTAATCCCTCCTCTCTGAAATTCCCCTAACTCTGCTTAAAAGGAGCTTGTGACCTTCTTTGTGCTGTTGCCGTGTTCCACTTAGTGCTGGAATTAATAAAGCGCTCTTGTTACTGCT
Organism: Microtus oregoni; assembly: GCF_018167655.1. NCBI lineage: Eukaryota > Metazoa > Chordata > Mammalia > Rodentia > Cricetidae > Microtus > Microtus oregoni. The sequence continues at coordinate 48,913,038 of NW_024543071.1, read as the reverse complement.
TGCTTGGCTGTTGGCCTTTCCTCAGGGGCTTCTCTCGGTCCCCCACAGAAACAGTTTACTTTTCTTGTGTCAGAATCCTGTTTTTTTTCATTTTATTAAATTTTGACATAAGAAATATTATGTTTGTCATTTCTTTGATTCCTATGTTCATCAAGACGTTTCGCCATTAAGAGAAGTATTTTAAATACTTCCCAAAAAACCCAAACAAACAAAAAGCCTCAGAAGTTCTTCAAAACCCGTTTCTTCCCATGCTTTTTCAATTATAGTCCAGCTGGCCTTGGTGAGCTCCCAATAGATCAGTCCCACTGTCTCAGTGGGTGGGTGCACCTCTCGTGGTCCTGATTTCCATGTTCATGTTCTCCCTCCTTCTGCTCCTCATTGGGACTTTGGGAGCTTAGTCCGATGCTCCAGTGTGGGTCTCTGTCTCTATTTCCATCCATTGCTAGATGAAGGTTCTATGGTGATATGCAAGATATTCATCAGTATGACTATAGGATAGGGTCATTTCAGTTTCCCTAACCTCAGCTGCCCAAGGAACTAACTGGGGACATTGCCCTGGGCACCTGGGAGCCACTCTAGGTTCAAGTCTCTTACCAACCCTAAGGTGGTTCCCTTAATTAAGTTATGTGATTCCCTGCTCCTCTATCCAACCTTGTTTTATCCCCAATCATCCTGTTTCCCCAAGTTCCCCCATCCTCCCCTTCTCACTTTTCTCTCCCCTTCTCCCCTTACCCCCATCCTAGACTCTCTGAACATGGCGGACAATGAGGGCTGCTGAGAAGTCAAGGACAATGGCATGGGGTTTTGTTCCTACTTCACGTTCTGGCCAGTTTGGATGTTCACCTTCCTAGACCTGGATGGAGGGGGGAGGACCTTGGACTTTCCACAGGGCAGGGAACCCTGACTGCTTTTCGGACTGGAGAGGGAGGGGGAGAGGAGTGGGGGGAGGGGGAGAGGGGCGGGAGGAGGGGGAGGGAAATGGGAGGCTGGGAGGAGGCAGAAATTTTTTTTTCAATAAAAATTAAAAAAAAACCAAAAAACCCCCCTTTTCTTCATTTGAGATGATCATGATTTCTTTCCCTGAACACGTGGAGCTCTATTGATTGAGTGGCATATGTGGGACCATCTTTATTTCCTTATTCTTGTAGACACAAAGCCCTGGTGGCAGCAGGACTGGGAGCACATTCCAGCCTCTGACCCCCAGCAGAATGATGCCAAGGATGCTGAATAGAGGTGGTGGTGAGAAAGTAGCTGAGCTCTTCACCTGAGAGGGGACTCAGCATGGCCAGGGAGAGACACTCTCCTTTCTTCTCCATAGAGGGGATTCAGCATGGCCAGGGACAGACACTCTGCTTTCTTCTCCAGAGAGGGGGCTGAATATCCAGGGACACATACTCTCCTTTCTTAGGCTCACTTTAAGGTTGTGAGAGAGGCAGCTGTGGGTGTGTGTCCTAGAGTGGAGGGTAACAGGCCTCTTAAGCCCCCAATTTTAAAAGATCACACAAAGAAGTATTGGTATTTGCAATTAATTTAATGAGTAGAAAGAAATGCCTTTGAGATTCCAACAATAGTCTTGCACTTTATAGACTGAAAGATAAAATCAAGAAAGAAAAGTTATGATTTGTGGTATCAGCTGCTGGCTCATGATCATTCTGTTCATTTTTGTGAGCCAAAGGTCTCGTGGAACTTTTAGGCAGACTGTGGACAGTCTTCACTGTCGTATATAGCATTCTGAAAAATAAAGGAGGAAGTGACATACATTATGATCTTTGACTGACAGCCCAATATTAAAAAGAAAAAATCTTGTTTTTTTAAAAATTATTTTTTTCAGCATTTTCAATTGCTATTAAATATTCCAGAAAGCATCCAGAAAAAAGGCAATTAGGTGCATGTGTTCTATCATTTAAGAGATAAGAAACCATGAAAACAACAGCAGTAACAAACCCAGAGGGTTTTGGTTTCTTCAAAGATTCCCCTTATTACCTTCTACTCTACCTTCCAACCCCTGCCCAAGAGCCGTCTTCATAGGAATTCATTTTATACCCACTCTGAAGCTAGAGGTCTCTGTGGCTGAAGGTATTTGATGACTCTCAGTTTGAATTACTCTGCTACTATTCTTAGCACTCGCTCAATGGAAAGTTTGCTTAACAGAGAGGCTGGCTTGTAAAAATTCTTCAGTGCTCTAAAAAATCGACTAGGGAGTCCTCACCGGTACTTTCAGACCCTGTGTATTCCTGTGGTTTTAGTTAAAACTGGGCATATTTCTAAGATTTGGCATCTGTAGGATGCTTAAATGGAACAGGGACATTTTAGATAAATTATTGGAACTACATTTTTATGCTTGAAAATAGATTATTATTATTAGTGTTATTATTATTATTGTTATTTTTAAAGAGACTCTTAGACATGACATCTTTATACTGGGGTCTTCTGCACTCCCTCTGAGTTGGTGCCAAATGCAAGGGTCCCTGGTCACCGACACAGAGCAGGACTACTTGAGAGTCAAGTGTATTTTTCTCTGACTAAAGCATTTGAGGGCAATTTCTCTGTGTCATGATATGCTTATGTGTGTGTGTGTGCATGTGTGTGCATATGCCCATGTGTGTATGCATGCATGTGTGTACCTGTGTTTGTGTGATTGGGAAGTAATGGATAAGAGAGTGATCTCTGAGTGATCTCCTTTGTTTTTGTGTTTTTCTTTAATTATTTTAAAATCCTCAAAATAATATGGAATATCAGCTGTGTCTTTCAATGGTTTTCCTGAACAAATTGTCACCACTAAATCAAATTATATTGTTCAAAAATAGTACACAGACAATGTTTGCTTAGACTTTATCAGTCACAACATTGGAAATTGTTTTTCCTTATTACTGGAAATATAAACATATGGATATATAAATATATATGTATATATATGTAAATATAAATGTATAAAATACACAAGTATGTACATATATGTATATATGGTGTGTGTATATATGTGTGCATCATAAAATATATATAGTTATGTAAAATACACAAATATGTAAATATATGTATATATGGTGTGTGTATATATGTGTGCATCATAGAAATATACATAGTTATATAATACAAAAAAGGGAAAATGTATAATTACCACCATCACTTTAACATTGTTGAGAGTATCCTCAGACTGGTCCAGGAAACATTGTTTCAATTTGGCCACAGCCTTTCGGTCATAAGGAATAGGTGCATATGACTTAACCACGCCCTGATACTCAGCCACAGACACTGATGAGTTAATAGTCTGTGCAATGACATCATCCATTGCATGGCAGCCAGAACCTGGAAAGACATGGCATTCATCACTGGAGGTCTGAACTCAATAGGGGTCACCTCTCATCACAAACATTTTGCTGAGTACAAGTAGACACAGATTAGCAAAGGTGGTGGGCGCTGCCAAATATAGGACAGAAACTGCAGGTTTCAAGATTCCACTCAGACACTGCAAACTCTGTCCCTGACATGGCAGCACAAAGAAGCCAAACCCTCACACACCCTTCACTGAGGACACTGAAGAGATGGCAGGCTGTTGGGCCGGTTATGGTAAGCATTTTGGATCTTTGTTTGGTCAAAGCCTGGCACATTTTGTTCAAACATCCTACAACTATCATGGCTTGAATAGTATCTGCTTTGCTCTGTTAACTCGAGTATCTGAATCACAGAGCAACTTAAACAGAAACTCTGGTACTTGAAGTGACCTCATGCAGAAAATGGAAGCTGACTGCAAGATTCCTTTAGGTTCTTCAAAATTGTCCCTAACAAGCCAACAAGGGACATCAAACCTCACTGACCTTTGTCAGCAATGACACGCAAGAAATGAGAAGCTTTGTTCTGATGGGACACAGTGAACTTTGTGTCTTTCTTTCTTGTAGCCGTGATGTATTTCAGTGCTACTCTGTAAACCCCGTGAAGTATTTTACAGTAGTTTATAAATATTAGCCATGTCACTGTTAACTCTATCATCTACATCAAAAGTATCATAAACCATAAACTCTTGTACTTGAAGTGATGTCATTGTTCAGCCAGTGGAAGAGAAAGAGGTCAAGGTTAACCCTGATTTTCCTATAGAGTTAACTGCAAACTCCACCTTCTTATCATTTCGCACCAGCCTCTCAGATCAGTGAAATAGACAACATAAACAAAGCAAATTATACAAAGTGTATTACACTTGTGACCTGTTTGTACTGACTACCTTCTCAGGGACAAAGCTTTACTTCAGTCAAGTGGACTTGGGGAATGTGAACTCTCCTCTCTACCAGCAGGACTAGAAAGTTAGTGGCTCAATGCGAAGGGGTCAGAACAAGCTTTGACGGTCTGTTTTGTGGCTTAGAAACTGTTTATTCCTAGGTCACATGCTACAGTTTGAGAAGTAACTCCTTGCACAGTTAAAGAGATTCTTAAGTACAATTTTTAGGACACCCATTTAGGTCCAGGGTCATTTATATTTTCCTCATTTTTTATAAAATAGCTTGTATCCAAATCCAAGACCTGCCATGGATTTCAGGAGAGCTGTCATCTCCTTGGGGTGTCCTGCGTGGTAGTGACACATCACACACAGACAGCCCCAACCTGCATCTGTGATGGCTCTTTGACTATCTGGACTAGTGTTGAGTTTCAGGGCTATTGAGCCAGACACTTTGTACCACTGTTGACAACTTCTAGAGCTCAGGCACTAGGGCTTCTTCCTGTAGAACAGAAACAGTGTGTGGTCTAAAAGCAGCCCACCGCTCCACAGAACTCACTGCCCAACCCTCCCCAGAACCCACCACCCACCCCTCCACAGAACTCACCACCCACCCCTCCATAGAACCCACTGCCCACCCCTCCACAAAATGCACCACCCACCCCTCCACAGAACTCACTGCTGGCATAGCAGCAAATGGGGATGGCGGCCAGCACGAAGACCAGGACCAGCTTCATGTTGAGGAAGCCCTTGTGGGTTGGTCTTTGGTACAAGATGGAGATCAGGGAACTTTCTGCAGTTGAGAGCTCAGTGCTCCGCTATTTATTTCTTGGGCAGGCCCTTTAGTGTCACCCAGGAAATAAAAATGCAAGTCATGAGAGCAACGTGGCATTGTAGCAGACAACACGAGAGAACATGAAACAGAGCCAAGGAAGCCTAGGATTTGTTTGTACAAAACAAGGAAACAAATGATTAAGAATGACAATTGGTGACCTTTCACTGAGCTCTTCCAAAATTATTGCAGATCGCAGCACTGTAGTTTGATGTTTGAAAAGATACTCTCTTCTCCTTCATACCCTCTCTCCTTCATTTGTTCCTCTTTGTCTTCTGTATTCTTCTTCATCTTCTTCTCACTCCTTTCATTCTTTCCCTTTCTTCTCCTTCTTCATCTTTCTTTGCCTATGTCCCTTTCTTCTTTTTTAATTTTCCAATTTTAAGCAGCTGCATTTTATTTAACGTGTTTCTGATGGGTCCAGTGGCTAGGGTCAGTGTACAACCACACACCCTTTTTTAGGCAGGGTTCCTCTTGACCCTCATCTTCTTTGACTTCCAGAGGAAGTTTATTGCCCACAGATCCTTACTATAGAGTCTTACAAAGAGTCATTTTATTAGATGAACATTCACTGTTCATTCTAGATAGCTAAACATATTTCTCCTTCTCTGTCAAGAGTCTAGGGTGTCACCTCTCATGAATCAAGACACTGTCAACTATTAGGGATCCTTATTACTTTATAGGAGGGAGGGATGATTGCATATGGTGAGTGACCCGTGGTTCATGCAGATATGACTTCAAGTCCTGGGGATAGCATCTGCTCATTACTTACCATGACTTATCATGGATCAGCTGTTCTGTCTCTCTGAGCTTCCCTTTACCCTTGGTAAAGTGAGTATAGATAAAACTCTGCTGAAGTTTTATCAGGACAGCAGATTCAGCATGCAAGTAACCCTTCCAAATAGCCTATATAACCACTGATTTGTGGGAGTTTTCTACTGCTGAAACTGTAGACATTAGTATGACAGTCCCTCAAGTTAAAAAGCAAGAAAATCAACAAACAAAAACAATAAAAACAAACACAAAATTACTATGAACTCCAGTTAGATCATGTGGGTACACAGTGGAATGACACAGACGGAATGCACATCCATAATTATTATAGCATTAGTAAAAATAGCCAAGCTATTCAATCAGCCTGGATGTTTATGAGAAGATAACCAGACAAAGAAAATGTGGCATTCCCTCCCTCCCTGCCTCCCTCCCTCCTTCCCTCCCTCTATTCCTTCTTTCCTCCCTTCCTTCCTCTATCCCTCTCCCTCCCTTCCTAAGTCCCTTCATTTCTTCCTTCTGTGTCTAGTTAGTGCTGAGGTTAAGCAGAAGAGCATGTGGCCATCCACTGGGCCTAGGTAATCTACTAAGGACCATATCCCTAAAAAAATAACTTTTATTTCTCCACCAACCATCAACTGCCAATAGGTCTTCAAATTAATTTTTTGTTAATGTTTGGGGAGGTGGACATAGTAGTCCATGGTCCTTGCATGACACAGAACACATTTGTAGAAGTCAGAGAGCAACTTTGTGAAATAAATTATCCTCCTTATGTGGATTCTGGATATCAAATTGATTCCGAGATATCAATCTCCTGAGTCACTGTGCCAGCCCAGAACACTTTTGAATGGAAAACAATATTTCATTGAAGAAATCTTGAGAGAAATTCAAAACATCCTAGAAACAAATGTAGATCACGACTCTGACCATCAGAGCCTCTGGGATATGCCCCACATAGTGTAAATAGGAAGTTATAAGTGCTCACTGTAAAATCTCCATAGGCTCTCAAATAAATAATCTATTATACAGCTTAAAGCTCAAGAAAATGAGAAGCCAAACCCAGTACAAAGCAAAAAATAAAAAATGTTGAGGTGGTTAGTAACAAAACAGAATAAAAGAATATGTAGAATAATGAAAGAATTGACTGAGAAACTAAGCAAAATTAATAAACTCCAGTCAAAGTAAAGAAAGAAGAGAGATTATCTAAGTTAATAAAATTAGACATGAAAAGGGTGAACATAACAAAATACATTCTCTGCATCTAGTATTAGCCAAATACCCAAACTGGATAAATGCATAACAGCAGTGTAATAGGTAAATGATGACAAATATGCCTAAACCCACCACAGCGCAGCCCACTGTGCTGCATATTAAATAAAAATTAGTATAAACTGAAAGTAACTCTTGTCAGAAAGGAGTTGTATGTGCAGAGAGGAAGGACAGTTGGGATAGGATGTGACTGAATAAACGAGCTGCAGTTACAAAGATGGCTAATGTAGGCGTTTGTGTGTTTCAGGTCTTACTGTGCTGCACACAAACACTGTCTCCAGCCCCCGTGTATTTGGGAAGGAAAAGATGGGGGTGAATGGTAGGGTTAGGTAAGAGTGAGGGAGGAAGAATTTATTTATGTTTTAAATTAAAATTAACAAATAAATTATTTTGTAATATAAATGAAAGTAAGATTTCTTCATATGAAGCAGAGGAGAGAGATACTGATTAAGACATACAAAAATTTGGAAGAGTAAAATTTTGCACTTGGACATGAATGATTAAGAGAATGGAGTTGAAGATGGAGGAAGGAAAGGGTCGTGGCATGCGAAGAAGACAAAGTAAAAAGACTAGACATGAAGCTGAGCCCCACACGCTGGAGGACGAATGTGCTCTTGTTGCTTTGGTCAGCTTACTAAACTGAGGGCTCGATTGCCTGAGTGAAAGATCTATATCCGCACTATTCACCAGTTGTCATTTTGTCTGCACTTGGGATCCTTTCTCTGACACAAGTTTGCTCTTTAACTGAAACTAATGATGCTTGAGGAACGTAGGTAGGAAGTGTAGCAGGCTTCTACACACATGATAAGCCAATAGACAGCAGCCATCATCTAGTTCCAACAATAATATATCTCCAGACAAGTCTACAGGGCATGGGGGATGTGGGGAGTAAATCTCTCCCTCGTCTCCCCCTCTTTGAATGACTGATATGAAAGCCTCACACTGATGGTTCCCTTATGGCTCACAGAAAAATGTCGTCATTAAAATGGAAGAGCAAACCTGATGAACTGGATAATATGTCAGGGTAGGCACCAAAAAAAAAATCAAATAAACTATTACTTTGTTAGGAGATTAAAGGTTTAACCATACACACTTGGCCCAGGAAAGTTGGGTAAAGTTCATTTTCATCGAAGGTACCATGGGGAAGCAGCCAGAGGCTGGCTCTTGGCCCTGGCTGTGCTTCAAATTCAGGCTTCTGACCTTAGATGATTCTTTTTTTTGGATCCAGGTTAGAGCATATCATGGTAAATGATATCTCTACTCTGTTGATGACTGCAAAGTCCTCATCTAACACAGTAAAGGGTGATGTGAGTGCCCAGGAAGTCATGCAACATCTGGCTTTAGTATCAGATCTGACATCTCTCTTATCTAAAGTTTAATGCTTTTGTGAAAATCCACTCTCTAAGTGAATATAGTGTTAAAGTTAGACTTATGATTAGTGTAAAACAGAGAGGCCATGATAGGCAGTTCCATTGTCCTTAAATGGCACTCACTGTAATTCTTGTATATGAAGAAAAGTGAATAGACTCTGCCCTCGAATAACACAAGGTGGGAGGATGGGAATTAAAGCCTTGGGAAAATCATGATTTGGTGACATTCCCTCATTTCCTAAACCCAGCCCAGCCTAAAGCACATACACTGTATGCTCACATCTTACTATAGTAGCTTATACCTGCAATCCCAGAACATGGTGGGCTGAGGCAGAGGATTAAAGGCTGCATGAGTTTGCAGCTAGTGTGGACTATATTTAAATTTAGCTTTGGGATAGTCAAACCTTATATTAGAAAATAAGACACACTCTAGAAAACAATAAAAGCAAAGTCCTCCACTGATCTGATTCACAAGGATTTCGTCCCTCTAAAGTTTCCTCCCCGGTCTACTTTCTTTTTTTTTTTTTTTTCGTTTTTCAAGACAGGGTTTCTCTGTGATTTTGGAGCCTGTCCTGGAACTAGCTCTTGTAGACCAGGCTGGTCTCGAACTCACAGAGATCCACCTGCCTCTGCCTCCCGAGTGCTGGGATTAAAGGCGTGCGCCACCACCGCCCGGCCCCGGTCTACTTTCTAGAACAGTTTATTCTTATCTATTTACACTGTGATAGACTCAGTGTTTTATCCTACTGTGTATGTCCCTTTAGTCTTCTCAGGAATATAAAGGGACACAGGCCTTTCCCCATAGATGACTCACTATAGACTCTCTACTGAGGCCATGGCCTCTCTCTTATCCAACCCCATTTCAGACTGGGAACAGATAATCTCTCTCTCTCTCTCTCTCTCTCTCTCTCTCTCTCTCTCTCTCTCAGAGAGATCACAGCTGCCAATTTCACTCTGTTTTCAACCCCCGTGTGCACACATGTCAAGTATCATGTCAGTTACATGCAGGACCATTGGGCAGGTATAGATGGGGCAAGGTGTGGTGTGCTTGGGCCGAGTCACTGTTTTGAGGAAGACATGACAAACCTGAAGGTTCCTCCTATGCTGTGAGGAAGGGCTATGCTGGAGACGGTGTCTTCAGGAGAGCTGAGGATTGTGTTCTTCACATGGAAGAGCTATGAGGAAGTGTTGATACTGGGATTGGTACTATTTATTGAACAATGAGCAAGACAGTAGATCAAGAGAAGCACCTCAAAAAGGGAAAACCACAGTGACATGAAATACAGCCGTCTACCAAAGATGTGTCTGTGTGTGGAGACCTCTGCTGGAATTCCTTTTTTTGTGCTAACCCCATCTCTCTCCATTTCGGAGGTTTCAGAGACTTTTCAGAGAAAGAGGTCCACCTCCGCCGGCATGTATTTGGTTGACCTTCTCTAGTATTAATTATGTTCATATCCCTAGACTAATTCTACTCCCAGCCTTGATTGAAGATCTTCCCTTTGCAGCGAATGGTGATGAACACAAGCACTCACAACTGCTCAAGGTGCTGAGCAAAAGTAACAGTTGGGTGCATATCCAAAACCAAGACATTTATATCACCCATTTTCTGGAAGGTGGTATAGGAGGTCCTTCTCTCTATGTGTTGCTTTCATTGGTTGAATAAAAAAACTGCCTTGGCCTTTAGATAGGGCAGCACTTAGGTAGGCAAAGTAGACAGAACTGAATGCTGGAAAGAAGGGCAGAGACAGAGAACTGCCATGGAGCTGCCAGGTCAGACAAGCTGAATCTTTCTAGGTAAGCCAAGACCTCACAGTGATATACAGATTAACTGAAATGGGTTAAATCAAGAAGTGAGAGTTAACCAATAAGAGGCTAGAGCTAATGGGCCAGGCAGTATTTAATGAATACAGTTTCATTGTGATTATTTCAGGTGTAAGCTAACTAGGCAGCTAGAACAAAGAGCCCTGCTCCTCCTGTTACAGAGAAATGGTGTGGGACAGTTCTATATTCTGTAAATTACATTTTAAATAAACACTGTTTGGCTGGTAGCTAGACAAGAAGTAGAGGTGGGGCAATGAGAACAGGGGTATTCTGGGGAGAAGGAAGCTCTCTCACAGTCCTGCCCAGACCATGAAAGAAGCAAGATGTGACCTACCCCACTGAAAAAGGTACCCAGCCATGTGGCTAACATATACTAGAATAATGGGCTAGTATATGTTATAAGAGCTAATATGAAGCCTGAGCTAATAGGCCAATCAGTTTTATAACTTATGGTGACCTCTGTGTGATTTTCTTTGGGGCATAATGACTGCAGGAACCAGGCTGGACAGAAACCCCAACAAGAAGAACCTCATGCTACAGGATGGTGAACACGTGGATAACTGTATACACAGAAAACCCAAAAGAGCTCGGGAAGTAATTCTAGACAGAAAAGAATAGAGTAACACATGACTTCTTGATAGCAGCAATTTCTCGGGTCTCCTCTGCTTGCTAGAGGCAAATGAGCACTCTCATTTAAGAGAGGCTTCCTGACTCAGCTTTAGCTGCAAAACCTTGCAGTTCTTTTAAGAGATCCTGCCACGAAACACTTAAATGGTATTGGTAAAAAGCTGAGCGCATGCTTTTTGGTTTTCAGTTGTAGCAGGAAAAAAAACGGAGCCATTTTAAAATGTTGGCTTTCTGGGCTGTCCTGTGCTGCAGCCAGCACAGCCTGGATAGCCAAAACTGGCAGTGGGTACTGAGATTGAGACACGGAGGCTTCTTTTCAGGTGGAAGAACAGCAACCTTTATTTTTCCCAGCAACCTTTTATACCTCTACTGCTTCTGTGGAGACCCACCGGCCAGAAAGAAAACAAACATCCTTGTCAATTACAGACCAGAAGGAAGTTCTGCTGTCATTCAGGGGGAGTGAGGGCAGCTAGATCGCAACAACTCCCCCCATTTTATTTTAGAATACCTTGCCTGTCATGGGGAATAGCCCTCTAATATTCCCTGTCTTAGGTAGCATCCTTCCCCCAAAGTATTGCTCATCCGTGGCTACCCAGACAAATAGCCCTAAACCAAGTATCTTCAGGACTGACAGTGCCAAGGAGCCAGACCAGTGCTGCAAACATCTAGAATGCACTAACTGGGTGGTAAAATTAACAAAAGCAGTATTCTAAACCCTCTCATATGACAGTTGAGTTCCATAACAGTAGCAGAAGCATGCAATACAGTGCCATGAGTAACACACACAACATGATTAACTGTTGAAAAGTCCATCGATAGTCCACTTGCTCCTGAACCAGAGCCACTTGTTGGTTTAAGGTCAATATGCCCAATTGAATATGTCCATTAAGATCATTTTGAAGGTCCAAAGCATTGCTGACTCTTTTAGCCTGCTGGTTGACAGTCTCAGCTGTCTGCACAGTCTGTGAGAGAGTAAGTCCTGCAGCTGTAGCTGTGGTGGCAAAACTCTGTTCCACCTGCCTTCTGGCCCCAGCTGCACTTACTATGGATCCAAACTATTGCATGGAATGGAGCAAAACTCAGGGAAGCAGGTTTGCTGCTCCTGCACCATTGAAGGGGCCCCACTTTAACAATCTTTAAGGGAGTTTGGGCACCATCAACCTGTCTGGCTATTTCCCGCTGAGCAGGGGTGCTGCATTCTTAGGGGTATTTTACATCAACATTTTATGGGGTCTCCATGATTCAAATCATGTAAATTTGCAGTGAATTCACAGGTTCTCATCCTCTGTGGAGACAAAAGCACAAACTCTTTTCCAAAGCATCAAATGTTTAGGCCTCTATTTTAAAGTCAAAATACCTTTCTTAGCCGTTTCCAGAATAAAATGTCTTTCTCCAGTCCAGAACACAGAAGACAACAAAATCAACACAATAACATATATCTCTACACACTCTATCTTTTGAGGCCCTCAATTCACCATCCTACCTTCTCTTTATTGCTTTCTTACTGGCCAATCTTCCAGAGGGCATCCCTCAGAGCATCTCTGGGGATGAAGATACACATACTCCTTTTAATCTGACTTGGCTTGTTCCCAGTCTGGAACATTTAAACCCCCTCCTGTACAAAATCTTTGGCTGTCTTCCTTGTTACTTCCTTGCCTTGTTGCTTTAAGAGTTTCAGTTACTTTTTGAGACCTTTCAATTCACCCTCCCACCTCTTTGTACTTGCTTATCTTTTGGAGGATGTCCCTCAGAGTTATCTCTGGGGATGAAAAATAAAAAGACATTACCTTCCCCAATACGCTCCTCGATTTAGCCGGCAGCTGGAGCGACCCCATTCACGTATCCTCACTTTCCAGATCTTGGTGGGACTTCCACTTGCTGCAGCCAGCACAGCCTGGATAGCCAAGACTGGTGGGGGGTGCCGGGATTGAGACACGGAGGCTTCTTTTCAGGTGGAAGAACAGCAACCTTTATTTTTCCCAGCAACCTTTTATACCTCTACTGCTTCTGTGGAGACCCACCGGCCAGAAAGAACATAAACATCCTTGTCAATTACAGACCAGAAGGAAGTTCTGCTGTCATTCAGGGGGAGTGAGGGCAGCTGGATCACAACAGTCCTGCCAGTGCAAACTCTAACTCTTTGAGGCAGGAGGTCCAGCTATAGAGAGAGCATTTGAGTGTTGTTTGTGGACACACTGCTGCAGTTTGCTTGCTGGCAGGGACCTTGAAATGCCATAGAGTTGTGGCAATAAAGATGACTCCTGACAGTACCTCTACCATGAGGCTGAAATCTCAGAAAGCTAAAAAATGGGCTGGTTTCAGCCCTCAAAGCCACGGCTTTAATTGTCTTCATATTGCTTTCCAAATTAAAGACTCATGTGGTCAAAAAAGAGAGATATACAGTAAAGAGAGACTCAAAGATGAAGAAAACCTCTAAATGGTTTACAGTGTGTAAAAAATATATGTTGGCTTGAAAAAAGGTTAAAGTCCTTAAAATAAAAAAAGGAAAGAAAGAGAGTAATTGGGTATAGTGGTACACACCTTTAATCTCAACACTTAAGAGACAGAGGATGACTGACCTCTGTGAGTTCATACCTTTAATCCCAGCACTGGGGAGGCAGAGACAGGATGATCTCTGTGAGTTCAAGAACAGCCTTGTCTAAAGAGGGAGTTCCAGGACAAAGATACACAGAAACCCTGTCTCAAGAAGCTAAAAGTCAAAAATAAAAGAAATAGAGCCACGTAAAGATGGAAAACACACAGAGAATCTTTATACTCTACGTTATTATGCTCTCTTTGAATTGGTTGAATGCTGAGGAAGGAGCAACAGCTGCTAAAAGATATTTGCTTATAAATGCTGCTGAATTAATTCAAGATAGGTATTTTGAAAGTACCTTGACTTCAAAATTGAAGTCAAAACATATGTTACTTTGGATAAGAGATTTTGCTTTTTCTACAGGAAATGAGAGGCTGTGGACTCATTCTGAGTTAAGAAAAATCAGATTTGATCAAGGAAGACCACCTAACGGCCCGGATGTCTGAGTTCTACATCTAGAACAGATTCAAGACTGCTGCCCGAAATAACCAAGACACACAGGATACTCCAGTCAGGACTTGATCATAATTCTAAATTTTTGTTAGGTCCCCATAAGATTATCAGTGCCACCAAACAGTCGGAGGTAGCCAGGAAAACTATGCCCATATTCCCCCAAAATAGACTATGGACGTTCTTGTTTTCTTAAAAAAAAAGAGGGGGAAATGGTGCAAGACAGTTCTATATTCTGTCAATTACATTTTAAATAAATGCTGATTGGCTGGTAGCTAGACAAGAAGTAGAGGTGGGGCAACGAGAATAGGAGTATTCTGGGGAGAAGAAAGCTCTCTCACAATCCTGCCCAGACCATGGAAGAAGCAAGATGTGACCTATCCCACTGAAAAAGGTACCCAGCCATGTGGCTAACATATACTAGAATAATGGGCTGGTATATGTTATAAGAGCTAATATGAAGCCCGAGCTAATGGGGCAATCAGTTTTATAACTTATGGTGACCTCTGTGTGATTTTCTTTGGGGCATAATGACTGCAGGAACTAGGCAGGACAGAAACCCCAACAAGAAGGCCCTCATGCTACAGGAAGGAAACATTGGGAAGAGGGGACAGAAGAATGTGACAGCTGGAAGATATGGAGAAACTAGAAATAATATCTTCTAGGCATGACACGGCCATTGCAATCATAATCTCATAATAGGTTGGTGGCTTGCATAGGACCTGAACAAGACTACCTATTAAGTCAATCATGCATCAAGGCAGGGATCACAAGACTCTTATAAATGGTTAGATACTTATAGATTCTGGATGAAGGAAAGTTGTTATGAATTACTGGTAGCCCACCAAACTTCAGTGGATATCTCCAAACTCAGGGTCACATAGATGATCCTGGTTAAACTCTGTGGATCACAAACAAAACAAAGAAACAATGTGAGAACTGGATCTGAGAGAACAGGGGTAGGGAGTGAGTCATAAGAGTTTAGGGGAAGAACTTAATCCGAATGCAATGTAGAAATAAATGAAATTGTCAAAGAACAAATTCAATAAAAGTGGTCAAGGAAAAGGCATGAGACCTCAACCCTGCATAAAGAACTACAGGTAACTAAGGAGTGCTGAGAGCAGAAGAACTAGTCTTCCCCAGGCAAGAGCACACCAATTGGTTATTCAATAGCAATGATCAGCCCTGAACACTTGTATACAAGTAACACTATACAGACTGAGCAACTTATATTTAAGAATATGTATAAATACAAAATGACATAATTATATTATAATCTCAAAAAAAGGTTTACAAAAAGAAAAAAGTGCAGAATTTTGTTATATTTTGGGTTCTAAATTTGTTAAAAAAAGGTGTGAAATTTGGCTCATGCTTAGTTTTATTTCACAATAGACTTAATTTCAATGCAATAAAAATAGAGACATGATTGTATTTTTAAGAAATTTCCAACACAATGATTTCAGCAATGAGGTTGATCATTGGGAGAAGTTCAGGGGCTCAAGGACAATTGTTACTCACCAAAGTCAGTTAGGCAAGGAACATGGATACACGAGATTAAGAGAATGACAAGAAAAATCTTGTGTCTGAAAACTTAGATCAGCTAAGGACAAGGGGGAAAGTTGAAGGAGCAAGGAAAAAGAAAAGAATAGTTGGCTGATATACTAAAGAATTAAAAAAGCAGAAATAAGTGGGAGTGACAGGAAGGTGTGCATGTTCTGATTATCAGTGAGTGTGCTTTGCTGTGTGATGACATATGATGTTATTCTTTCCATCAGTCAGAAGAACAAATTGTCAAGAACAAAGGTGACTTCTCCAGGAAGTGCTCGTGACCTCTCCTTCATGGATACTCACAGCTGGTTGCCCATAGCTGAATATTCAGCCTCCAGTCAAGCAAAGACCTTGAGTAGTAAATGGGCCACCACATCATTGGCCAGGATGTAGAGAGCTGCTCCACCTGGTGTCCCAGACTTATGTCCATGCCACGGCACTTGCTGGGCTGTAGGTCTCTTAAATGGCGTCCATTTCCAAAAAAATACCCTATTCCACACTGAAGGAACTGTGACTTCATTTTTACCTGGATACTTGGTGGAGACCATTCTCTGGAGAATGAACAATGGTCACTGGGTGAAGACAAATCTTCTTTGTGAAACTGTTTAATAGACAATGAGAGAAGACACAAGGACCAGGGCACTTGTGCTTCAACTCTGAGTTTTTCCCTCTCCAGAAGTGACTTGTCTCAGGCTTCCAAATGGAGGTCAGAAACTGCAGGTGTCCAGCTTCCTTCACATGTGTGGGGCAGGTTTATGTCTCAACTGCTCTAAAACCACATTACAAGGATGATTCAGTCACAGATTCTGTACAAAGAGAGCCAGAGTCTTTGGAAAGATATAAGGTGTGAAGTAGTAACAGCATTGTTGTCCTGCTCCCAGACTCTTGGAAGACCTCAGATATTGAAACAAGTGTAGAGTTGACCAAATGAAATATCATACAACTCTTAACAGTAGGAAACATCTCAAGAGAACTCTTTCTCATGCTTTTCACATTTTCATGATGAAAGCACCCCGAAGCTCTCTAGAGGATAGACTGAGGGCTAGTGTATAGTTCAGAGATGAAATGCTTCCCCAGCACAAATAAATACAGAAGCCTGGCTGAGATGGCAGGCAATACTCTTGTCTTAATATCCCCAAGATGTTTGGCCCTTACAGTGACTAGTAAAATTTTATTCATGAAAAATAAGTGGGGCTGGTGAGATGACTTGGTACATAAAGTTATTTGTAGCCACATCTGAGCATATGAACTCAGTACCTGAGGCACAAACCTTAGAAGAAAAGAACTGGCACAGTTGTCATCTGACCTACACTTGTACACTGTGACATACACGTATTCATGGAAGGAAGGGAGAAAGAGGAAGAAGTAAGAAGGAAAAAAAAAGAAGGAAGGGATAAAGAATGGTAGGGAGGGATATAGGAAAGAAGAAAGGCAGAAAAGGTAAAATATTTAAAGTCAACATATCTAGTTACCCCCATATACATAGGATCTCACTGAATCCTTGCTTTGGCTTTATAATCTACAGGAAAAAGAACCAGAGCAGGACAGTGGTGGTGCAAGTCCTTAATCCGAGCACTTGGAAGGCAGGGTCAGGTTGCTCTCTGAGGCCATTCTAATCTACAGAGTGCATTCAAGGGCAGCCAGGGCTACACACAGAAACCCTGTCTCAAAAAAGCAAACCAAAACAACAACAAAAAGAAGCCAATCTTAGCCATACTTGGTGTTGGAGGAGCCTGCTTGCTCTTCCCGGCCACCCGGCTAGCTTAAACTCGAAATAATCACACAGAATTCGTTTTATTCAAATCACTGCCTAGCCTATTAGCTCTAGCTTCTTATTGGCTAATCCTTACATATTAATTTAACCCATTAATTCATTTCCATTAATCTGTGCATTACCACATGGCAGTGGCTTACCAGAAAAGTTTTGGCATGTCTGACTCTGACCACAGCTCCATGGCATCTCCTTCACTTTCCTTCTTCCAGCTCCTGCCTACCTAAGTTCTGCCCTATCAACAGGCCAAGTCAGTTTCTTTATTCATTAACAAATAAAAACAACACATAAACAGAAGGACATCCCACACTATTTCCCCTTTTACTTTTACATAGTAAAATTACATATAACAAAACAGTTATCAAGCAAGAATTCCAGTTACAATATTTATATCTACTTTATATATTGTCATCACTAAGGAAAATTATGTAACTATAAATTCTTTAATTCCATATAATACTCCAGAAGTATATAAATACCATATTCTAAATGTCTTTGAAAAACTTGAAGAATTCCTATCCACCTGAAATATATCTCTTACATCTAGAAAATCTAACTAACATGACCATAAGTTTGAATAATATAGATGACTCTCTATTCACCTGTATTTCTTAATTATAAATTATATTTTTAAACGAACTACACAATCAGAATACCTTAATCAAGAGCATAAATAAACATATAACAAGATTGACCTTAAATTTGCATAAATAAATCAGGATCCATACCAATGCAAATTATTCATAGCTATATAATATCCCCTTTAAATGTAAATAAACATTTATAGGCAATATTTGGGAATACTGGCATAGTTTTCTCCATACTGTTCCCTGCTGATTGTTGGGCATAGTAATTTTTGGGGGTATTCATGGTGACCTTTGGGGGGGGTGGTTACATCAAACCACAGCAGTCTGGAAGCAATCACGTTCTCATCCTCTGTGGAAACAAGAGAAGAACCTCTTTTCCAAAGCAACATATCCTTAGACTCACATTTGGAGGTCATGATACTTTTATAATATACATGTTGGTTTAGCTTCGCATCCCCTACAGTAAAATGTCTCTCTGTACTTAGTTCATTTACAGTCAAAAACTTCAAAGATAAAACAATAATATACATAATCCAGACTCTGTGAATTTTCCATTTTTTTGTGGCTTATTTTTCCATTCCCATTAATCTATCATTATCTGTACTCTGTCTCTTTAAATACTTTACCCCCCTTTTTTTTTCAAAAAAAATTACCTTTTTTTTCCCCAACTCTCTGCTCTTTTTCTTCTCTCTTCCAAACCTATATACATTTATCCAACAATATGACCCATTTAGGTGGTCTTTTATGTCTGAATCTATCCTACTGTGTATCTGTAATTCTTCACTATCCACAAGCACTTTTTAAAATGTTAAGTGCTTCTTAAAACTTAAGCTGTGTTGTTACTATGGTTTTTATGGTACTTCCTGTTTGCCTGCCCAGTCTAAAACTTAAGCTGTGCAATAACTATGATATATACAGTACTATCTGCTTGCCTTCCTAGACCAGTATGGTGGAGCTGCTTGCACTGCTGAGAGAAGTGCACACTGCCCCATTCTCAGGCACACAGCCAGTCCATGTCGCCATTAAACAACCTGCAGCAGTCTGCTCACAAACCCCACTCAAATGCTCTGTTGTCAGACCTCCTGCATGAAAGAGTCAGAGTTTGTACTTGCAGGGTGGCCCAGAAAGCCAGAAAGTCAAAACAGTGCAGCTCTTTTCCTGCTAAGGCTGAATCAGAAAAACATCTCCTAAAGGAGCCATGCCTCTGCTTGCTTCTACCAAACAGAGCCCATCTAAGAAAATGCCAATCGCAAATAATGCTTAACTCTGTTCTTTTGTGTTTAGAATTAATTTTTAAGCTTTCTCTGGTTTATATGTGGATGTAATTACCCAAATTGGTGTGCCAGTTGTTGCAAGGAGCCACTTGTTTGTCCTGGCTGCCTGGCTACCTTAGACCAGAAATAATCACACAGAAACTAAATTATTCAAATCACTGCTTGTCTCATTAGCTCTAGCTTCCTATTGGCTAACTCTTACATATTAATTTAACCCATAACATGTGCATTACTACATGGAAGTTGCTTACCAGCAAAATTTTAGAATGTGTGACTCTGGCCGTGGCTCCATGGTGTCTCCCTCTCCACTTTCCTTCTCCCAGAATTCAGTCCAGTTTTCCCTGCTTACTTAAATTTTGCCCTATCAAAAGGCCAAGGCAGCTTCTTTATTCATTTATTAACCAATAAAAGCAACACATAGACAGAAGGACCTTCCACACCAACTTGTAAATTAATTAAACCATTAATTTAGAAAGGAAAATGTAATTTAATCTATGTTCACTGGATGTTTTTGTTGATAGAATGTGTAAGTAATATCTGAAATTTGCGTGTACTACTGTCCTGTTAATAATGCCAAAGCACAGTGGCAAGGTTCCACACATCTGAAATGCTTTAACACTCTTTGTACATAGTGACTAATGGACAGATGAAATAAAAATTATAAGCAGTAACCAATATATTTTGATATATGGACATATTCTGAAGTGTGTAACTCAGCCTAACTGACATAATCATGACCTCACACAAATCACACTTCTATGGTGAGCAATAAAGTTTTTTTCCTCTTTTGTTTATTGAATAGATTCTCCTCTCATACAATACTTCTCAATCACAGTTTCCCCTTTCCCCACTCTTCCTAGCTACCCTCGATTGCCACTCTTCCCTAGATCCAGTCCTCCTCTGTTTTTCAGAAGAGAACAGACCTCCAAAAGGAGGCAGTCAATCAGAACAAAACAAAATAATATAAGGCAAAACCCCCGTATGAAGGCTGGACAAGACAACTCAATAGGAGGAAAAGAGTCTCAAAAGCAAGCAAAAGAACAAGAAATACATCAGCTTTCACAATTAGGAAATACACACACACACACACACACACACACACACACACACACCACCCCCAAACCCCACCAAGCTAACAGCTATAATTTATATGCAGAGGACCTGGTGCCAACCAACACAGGCCCCATGCTTGCTTCTTCAGTCTCTGAGAGCCCATTTGAACCCTGCTTAGTTGATTTGCTGGGTCATGTTTTCTAGTGACCTACATCCTCTCTGACTCCTACAATCTTTTTGTCTTCTCCAAGAGGTTCCCTGATTTCCAAGGGAAGGGACTTGATGGAGTTCTCCAATTTAGATTCTCTGCATAATATCTGGATGAGGGTCTCTGCACCTGCTCCCATCTGTTGTCAGAGGAAGCCTACCTGATGATGACTGGACAAGGTACTGATCTATTAGTATAGCAGAATATCATTAGGAATAATTTCATTGATTTTTTCCCCAGTCATGTTTGATTTTTCTACCCTAGATCTCTGGGTAGAAGATATCCTAGATCTATCCAGTCTCCAGTTTCTGGCCAACCAGGCAGTGTAAGGCATGGGCTCCCTCTGGTGGCATGGGCCTTAAGTTAAGCTAAACATTAGTTGGCCCCTCCCACAAGTTCTATGCCCCAGTACATCTAGCTGGAAGAACAGATTGTAGGCAGATGGGCTTTGTTGCTGGGTTGGTGTCCAGGTTTCTATTTCCATAGCCTGGAGAGTACCTTCTTGTGCCAAATACACTAGAATGTAAGGGTGAAGTCTCCAAACCCTCACCAGCTTTACTTCTCTATGTACAATGAGCTCTGTGGATGTTGTCCTAGGCAATGGGGCCCAGTTGTCAGTTTTCAGAGATTAACCTTCTGTCCTAGGAACAGTATGGGTTGTTTAGGGATCTCTATGGGTCATCCTTGGCCAACAATTCAACCAAATGTAACCATGTTCCACCACTGGAAGCCTTGCCTAGCTACTAAGACTGGCAGAGGAAGGGTGAGGAGCAGAAAAAAATGCATAGCTCAATAAAAACAATAAAAAAGACAAAAGAAAAAAAAGTCCCTTGATTTAAAAAAAATAATGGGTAGTCTCCAAACCCTCTGTTGCTAGGAGTCTTCACTAGGGTCATCCTCATAAATTCCAGGAAATTTCTACTATGCTACATTTTCATACCTTTCCCTCGTGTTCCCTGTTTCCTGTTCCTCTCCCCATACTCTTTCTCTCTATCCCTCTATTACCTGATCACTCTTGTTCCCATCCCCTTTGCCCCCCAGTATACCTTTAGAATTTATTCTATTTCCCCTTCCTGGGGAGATCCATACTTCTCCCCTATAGCCCTCCTCTTTATCTAACCTCTCTAGAACTGTGGATTATAGCTTGATTATCAGTTATTTAATTGTTAATATCCACTTATAAGTGAGTACATACCATATTTGTCTTTCTGGGTCTGGGTTACCTCTCTCAAAATGATTATTTTCTAATTCTATCTATTTGTCTGCAAATTTAATGATGTCATTAAAAAACTGAATAACAATCCATTGTGTAAATGTACCACATTTTCTTTAACCAGTCCTCAGTTGACGGACATCTAGATTTTTTTCCAGATTCTGGCTATTTATGAATAAAGCCACAGTGAACATAGTTGAGGCAAGTGTTCTCATGGTAGAATAGAGATATGTTCAAGAGTGGTTTAGCTGGGTCTTTAGGGTGATTCCAAGTTTTCTGAGGAAGTACCGTATTGATTTCCACAGTGGGTATACAAGTTTGTATTCCCACCAGCAATAGAGGAGCATTCCCCTTGCTCCACATCCTAGCCAGTATCAGCTGTCACTTGTCTTATTGATCTTAGCCACTCTGACAGGTGTAAGATGGAATCTCAAAATAGGTTTGATTTTCAGTTCCTTGATGGCTAAGGATGTTGAACATTTCTTTAAATGTTTCTCAGTCAATTGAGATTCCTCTATCAAGAATTCTCTGTTTAGTTCTGTACCCCACTTGTAATTGGACTATATGACTTTTTGACATCTAGTTTTTCTAGCTCTTCATCAATTGTGGATATTATTACTCTACTGAATATGGAGTTGGTAAAAACTTTTCCCAATCTGTAACCTGCCTCTTTGTCTGATTGACAGTATTCTCTGTCTTATAGAAGCTTTTTAGTTGTATTAATTATTGATCATAGTGTCTGTGCTCTTGGTGTTTTGTTCAGGAATTTGCCTCCTGTGTGAATGTACTCAAGGTTATTCCTCACTTTCTCCTCTATCAGGTCCAGTGTCTTTGATCTGAGATGAGTTCTCACATGGTGACAATATAGATCTATTTATATTCTTCTACATGCAGACATTCAGTTTGACCAGAACCATTAGTTGAAGATGCTTTCTTTTTTTCCAGTGTGTGTTTCAGACTTTATAAAAATCAGGTGTCCATAGGTATGTGGATTTAAGTCTGGGTCTTTGATTTGATTCTATTGATCCTTCTATCTTTTTTATGCCAATACCATAAGGTTTTTTTTTATTCTATAGCTCATAGTACAACTTGAAATCAGGATTGGGGATATTTCCAGAAGTTCTTTATTGCTTAGGATTGTTTTAGCTACTGTGGATTTATTAAAGTTGAGAATTATCCTTTCAAGTTTTGTAAAGAATTGTCTTGGAATTTTGATGGGGATTCTGTTGAATCTGTAGATTGTTTTCTGCTAGAATTGCCATTTCTACTATGTTAATCCTAAGAACATCTGCTGATCTTTTGTGTTTTTTTCTACAGTATAATTAGTAGTGGTTCCATTTTGTTTCATATTTTCTTTCAGATTTTTTTCATTTTTTTCAACATGAGTCTAGGAGGGTACGTCTCTGATTTGTTGATAGTTTTCAATAATTGTGTCTTTGTTTCATTGGTGTTTCCTATACTTTCTGCACTATATATTTTGATTTTCTTATTCAGTGTTTCCTTTCTTTATTAATTTGGAGTTTATTTTGTTTTGTTTTTTTTTTTTTTTGTTTCCAGTGCATTAAGGTTATTTATTTCCAATCTTCCGATAAAGTTATATGCTAGGGTTTGGATGAGTGTTGGCCAGGTCCAAATACCTCTTGGTATTTAGAGGTTCTGTGCCCTAGAGAAAGCCATCCAGTTATTTAGAAGCCACTTGTTCCTGTTGAGAAGGAAGCAACACAAGAACAATAATCAAAACTCAAAGGTAGCTGGGACCCAACCCGAACCGGGAGGACAAAGGGGTGGCCGGTAGCTCCTTTGTTCCCATAGCCTGCCCGCAGCGAGCAGGGTGGGCCCTTTGTTCGCGAGCTAACCAAGCGGCGCGGAGTTTCGATCTGGGAACCAAGTGAAACATCATTGTGGTGAGTGAGTGCTGCGGCAGCTGGGAACATACCTCAGCCCGCCCACACTTCCTGGCCAGCCTACAGGGGCTATACTGCCCATACCTCCTCTGTCTTCCTATCCCATCCAGCTTACATCCAGATCCCCCCACCCCCTGTCTCCCTCCCTTCCTCCCTTCTTTGGCCGCATAGCACCTCCCTGCGCAGCCTGCTAGGGTGCTGGGACCCAACCCGAACCGGGAGGACAAAGGGGTGGCCGGTAGCTCCTTTGTTCCCATAGCCTGCCCGCAACGAGCAGGGTGGGCCCTTTGTTCGCGAGCTAACCAAGCAGTGCGGAGTTTCCATCTGGGCACCGAGTGAAACATCATTGTGGTGAGTGAGTGCTGCGGCAGCTGGGAACATACCTCAGCCCGCCCACACTTCCTGGCCAGCCTACAGGGGCTATACTGCCCATACCTCCTCTGTCTTCCTATCCCATACAGCTTACATCCAGATCCCCCCACCCCCTGTCTCCCTCCCTTCCTCCCTTCTTTGGCCGCATAGCGCCTCCCTGCTCAGCCTGCTGGGGCTCTGGGACCGAACCCGAACCGGGAGGACAAAGGGGTGGCAGGTAGCTCCTTTGTTCCCATAGCCTACCCGCAGCGAGCAGGGTGGGCCCTTTGTTCGCGAGCTAACCAAGCAGCATGGAGTTTCGATCTGGGCCCCAAGTGAAACATCATTGTGGAGAAACATCTCTGGGGAGTGACATCACTGGGAAGGTACATCAATGGGCAAGAAGACCTGATCCTGTAAAAGAAGATCCAAAGGGGAGTATTGGGAGGAAGAGATGGGCAGACGCCAATGCAGGAATTCTCCCAACAATCTGAAAAACAACACGAAACCACCAGAAGCCAGTGACCTCACAACAGGAGGACATGAACAACTTAATCAAGAAGAAGTAGAAAATACTGACTTCATGAAAGTGATTGACACCCTTAAACAGCATATAAAAAACGCCCTTATAGAAATGGAGGAGAAGTATAACAGAAATTCGAGGAATTGAGTAAATCAGTGAATGATACCCTAGGAAACCAAGAAAAAACAATCAAGCAGATAATGGAAACAGTTCATGACTTGAAAACTGAAATGGAGGCAAAGAAGAAAACACAAACAGAGGGCCGACTGGACATGGAAAATCTAGGTAAACGAATAGAGACTACAGAATCAAGCATAACCAGCAGAATACAAGAGATAGAAGAAAGAATTTCAGATTCTGAGGATAACATAGAGAAAATAAATGCTCTGATCAAAGAAAACAGCAAGTCCAACAAACTCTCATCACAAAACATTCAGGAAATATGGGACACAATAAAAAGACCAAACCTAAGAATAATTAGAGTAGAAGAAGGAGAAGAAGTGCAGGTCAACGGTCCAGAAAATATACTTAATAAAATTATAGAAGAAAACTTTCCCAACCTGAAGAAAGATGTACCTATGAAGGTTCAAGAAGCATACAGAACACCAAATAGACTGGATCAAAAGAAAACATCCCCTCGCCATATAATAATCAAAACACAAAATACACAGAATAAAGAAAGAATATTAAGAACCGCAAAGAAAAAGGCCAAGTTACTTATAAAGGTAAACCTATCAGACTTACACCTGACTTCTCTATGGAAACCATGAAAGCCAGAAGGTCCTGGATAGATGTACTCCAAAAACTAAGAGACCACGGATGCAAGCCCAGACTACTATATCCAGCCAAACTTTCGTTCACTATAAATGGAGAAAACAAAATTTTCAAGGATAAAAACAAATTTAAACAATACGTAGCCACAAATCCAGCCTTACAGAAAATAATAGAAGGAAAATCACTAACCAAGGAGTCCAACAATGACCACAATAAATCAGACATCTAGAGACCCTTCACCAGCGCAAATCAAAGAAGGGAAACACACAAACCCTACTACTAAAAAAGTGACCGGAATTAACAACCACTGGTCATTAATATCACTTAATATCAATGGGCTCAACTCACCTATAAAAAGGCACAGGCTAAGAGATTGGATAAGAAAACAGGATCCAACATTCTGCTGTCTACAAGAAACACACCTCAACCACAAAGACAGGCACCTACTCAGAGTAAAGGGCTGGGAAAAGGCTTATCAAGCAAATGGAACTAAGAAACAAGCAGGTGTGGCCATACTAATTTCTAACAAAGTTGACTTCAAACTTAAATCAATCAGAAGAGATGGAGAGGGGCACTTTATACTCATAACAGGAACAATTCATCAGGAAGAAGTCTCAATCCTGAACATCTATGCCCCTAATATAAAAGCACCCACGTACATAAAAGAAACATTGCTAAAACTCAAGGCAGCCATCAAACCACACACACTAATAGTAGGAGACTTCAACACTCCTCTCTCACCAATGGACAGGTCAATCAGACAGAAACCTAACAGAGAAATTAGAGAATTAATGGAGGTACTGAATCAAATGGACTTAACAGACATCTATAGAACATTCCACCCAAATAGGAAAGAATATACCTTCTTCTCTGCAGCTCATGGAACCTTCTCAAAAATTGACCACATACTCGGTAACAAAGCTAACTTACACAGTTACAAAAAAATAATAGTAACCACCTGTGTCTTATCAGATCACCATGGATTAAAGTTAGAATTCAACAACAATGCTACCCCCAGAAAGCCTACAAACTCATGGAAACTGAACAGTCAACTACTGAACCAAACCTGGATTAAGGAAGAAATAAAGAAAGAAATTAAAGTCTTCCTGGAATTCAATGAAAATAAAGAAACAACATATTTAAACTCGAACTTATGGGACACTATGAAAGCAGTCCTGAGAGGAAAGTTCATAGCATTAAGTGCCCATCTAAAGAAAACAGAGAAAGCACATATTGGAGACTTAACAGCCCACTTGAAAGCTCTAGAAAAAAAAGAAGCAGACTCACCTAGGAGGAGTAGAAGACTGGAAATAATCAAACTGAGGGCTGAAATCAACAAAATAGAAACACAGAAAACAATCCAAAGAATCAATGAAACAAAAAGCTGGTTCCTGGAGAAAATCAACAAGATTGATAAACCCCTATGCAAACTAATCAAACGGCAGAGAGAGAACACGCAAATTAATAAGATCAGAAATAAAAAGGGGGACATAACCACAGACACAGAGGAAATTCAGAGAGTCATTAGATCTTACTACAAAAGCCTATATGCCACAAAACTGGAAAATGTAAAAGAAATGGACACGTTTTTAGATAAATACCATTTACCAATACTAAACCAGGACCAGGTGAACAATCTAAACAGACCTGTAAGTCGTGAAGAAATAGAAGCTGTTATCAAAAACCTCCCTACCAAAAAAAGCCCAGGACAAGATGGTTTCAATGAAGAATTCTACCAGAACTTCCAAGAAGACCTAATACCTATACTCCTTAATGTATTCCACAAAATAGAAACAGAAGGGTCATTACCAAATTCCTTTTATGAAGCCACAATTACTCTGACACCAAAACCACTCAAAGACTCAACCAGGAAAGAGAACTACAGGCAAATCTCACTCATGAATATCGACGCAAAAATCCTCAACAAAACACTGGCAAATCGAATCCAAGAACACATCCGAAAACTTATCCATTATGATCAAGTAGGCTTCATTCCTGAGATGCAGGGCTGGTTCAACATACGAAAATCTATCAATGTAATCCAGCATATAAATAAACTGAAAGAAAAAAACCATATGATCATTTCATTAGATGCTGAAAAAGCATTTGACAAAATTCAACACCCCTTTTTGATAAAAGTCTTGGAGAGTTTAGGGATACAAGGGCCATACCTAAATATAATAAAACTGTATACAGCAAGCCGACAGCTAACATCAAACTAAACGGAGAGAAACTCAAAGCCATCCCACTTAACTCAGGAACACGACAAGGCTGTCCACTCTCGCCATACCTCTTCAATATAGTGCTTGAAGTTCTAGCAATAGCAATAAGACAACATAATGGGATCAAGGGGATTCGAATTGGAAAGGAAGAAGTGAAACTTTCGTTATTTGCAGATGATATGATAGTGTACATAAGCGACCCCCAAAACTCTACCAAAGAACTTTTACAGCTGATAAACAGCTTTAGTAATGTGGCAGGATACAAGATCAACTCCAAAAAATCAGTCGCCTTCTTACACACAAAGGATATGGAAGCAGAGAGGGAAATCAGAGAAGCTTCACCTTTCACGATAGCCACAAACATCTTAAAATATCTTGGGGTAACTCTAACCAAGGAAGTGAAAGATCTATTTGACAAGAACTTTAAGGTATTGAAGAAAGAAATTGAAGAGGATACCAAAAAATGGATGGACCTCCCTTGCTCTTGGATTGGGAGGATCAACATAGTAAAAATGGCAATTCTACCAAAGGCAATTTATAGATTCAATGCAAGCCCCATCAAGATCCCATCAAAATTCTTCACAGATCTGGAGAGGACAATAATCAACTTTATATGGAAAAACAAAAAACCCAGGATAGCCAAAACAATCCTATACAATAAAGGATCTTCTGGAGGCATTACCATCCCTGACTTCAAACTCTATTACAGAGCCACAGTGATGAAAACAGTGTGGTACTGGCATAAAAACAGAGAAGTCGACCAATGGAATCGTATAGAAGACCCGGATTTTATCCCACAAACCTATGAACACCTCATTTTTGATAAAGGAGCTAAAAGTATACAATGGAAGAAAGAAAGCATCTTCAACAAATGGTGCTGGCACAACTGGATGTCAACCTGTAGAAGAATGAAAATAGACCCATATCTATCACCGTGCACAAAACTCAAGTCCAAATGGATTAAAGACCTCAATATCAGCTCGAACACACTGAACCTGATAGAAGAGAAAGTGGGAAATACCCTACAACAGATGGACACAGCAGATCGCTTCCTATGTATAACCCCAGAAGCACAGACATTAAGGGCAACACTGAATAAATGGGACCTACTTAAACTGAGAAGCTTCTGTAAAGCAAAGGACATTGTCACTAAGACACAAAGGCAACCTACTGACTGGGAGAAGATCTTCACCAACCCCGCAACAAACAAAGGTCTGATCTCCAAAATATATAGAGAACTCAGGATACTAGACTTTAAAATGCTAATTAACCCAATTAAAAAATGGGGCACTGATCTGAACAGAGAATTCTCAACAGAAGAAGTTCAAATGGCCAAAAGACACTTAAGGTCGTGCTCAACTTCCTTAGCAATCAGGGAAATGCAAATCAAAACAACTTTGAGATATCATCTTACACCTGTCAGAATGGCTAAACTCAAAAACACCAAGGATAGCCTTTGCTGGAGAGGCTGTGGAGGAACGGGTACCCTCATCCATTGCTGGTGGGAATGCAATCTTGTGCAACCACTTTGGAAGTCAGTGTTTCGGTTTCTCAGGAAATTCGGGATCAACTTACCCTTGTACCCAGCAATACCACTCCTGGGAATATACCCAAGAGATGCTGTATCATATGACAAAAGCATTTGTTCAACTATGTTCATAGCAGTATTATTTGTAATAGCCAGAACCTGGAAACAACCTAGATGCCCTTCAATGGAAGAATGGATGAAGGAAGTATGGAATATATACACGCTAGAGTACTACGCTGCGGTAAAAAAAAATGACTTCTCGAATTTTGCATGCAAATGGATGGAAATAGAAAACACTATCCTGAGTAAGGTGTCCCAGACCCAAAAAGATGAACATGGGATGTACTCGCTCATAATTGGTTTCTAGCCATAAATAAGGGTCACGGAGTCTACAATAGGTTAACCTAAAGAAGCTAAGTAAGAAGGGGAACCCAAGGAAAAACATATAGTTATCCTCTTGGCTAAGGGAAGTAGACCAAATTGCCGGGGAGAAAATTGGGATCTTGGGGGTGGGGTGGGATGGAGGTAAGGGGAGATGGGAAGAGAAAAGGTAGAAGCGAAGGAGGGGGGACTTGTGGAAACAGGAGAATTGGGATAAAGGAAAGGTGGATAGGAGAGCACGGTACCACAATTTTTAGTTAAGGGAGCCACTTTAGGGTGGGCAAGAGACTTGACCCTAGAGGGACTCCCAAGTGCCAAGATGAGGTTCCCAGTTAGTTCCATGGGCAGCTGAGGATTGGGAACCTGAAATAACCCTATCCTAGAGCAATACTGACGAATATCTTGCATATCATCATAGAACCTTCATCTGGTGATGGATAGAGATAGAGACAGAGACCCACACAGGAGCACTGGACTGACCTCCCAAGGTCCCAATGAGGAGCAAAAGGAGGGAGAACATGAGCAAAGAATTCGGGACCACGAGGCATGCACCCACCCACTGAGACAGTGGAGCTGATCTATGGGGAGCTCACCAAGGCCAGCTGGACTGTGACCGAAAAAGCATGGGATAAAACCGGACTCTCTGAACATTGCAAACAATGAGGGCTGATGAGATGCCAAGGACAATGGCACGGGGTTTTGATCCTACTTAATGTGCTGGCTTTGTGGGAGCCTAGCCAGTTTGGATGTTCACCTTCCTATATATGGACGGAGGGGGCAGGACCTAGGACTTACCACAGGGCAGGGAACTCTGACTGCTCTGTGGACTGGAGAGGGAGGGGGAGAGCAGAGGGGGGAGGGGGAGAAGGGCGGGAGGAGGGGGAGAAGTAGGAGGGGGAGGGAAATGGGAGGCTGGGAGGAGGTGGAAACTTGATTTTTGTTTATGTTTTTTTTTTCTTCTTTTCTCAATAAAAAAAAAAGAATAAAAAGAAAAAAAACTCAAAGGTAAACTAAAACTTCACAAATTGTGTCCTGAGGAATGTAAAAGATCACCTGAAGGAACAGTAATGTTTCCATGGGGCTGTTCTCATGCACTCAGGTGCAACAGGATGTCAGGAAATGGGGAGATCAGCCCTCAGTGATTAAGAAGGTAGGCCTTGGCGACCTGCCCACCAGCACAGAGGTCTGATCTCTTGGCGCCAGGAGAGACAGCGTTGGGGTGCGTTTCTGGCCCCGAGGCACCAGCCTGGGAAGGGGAGCTCAGAGGTTCCTTGGCCCCCTATCCTTCTTGGGCTCTCTGCAGGGCCTCCACTCCCTGCATACCGCCTCTTTCTTCCTAGCCCACCCAGCTCCCATCCAGAACCCTCCCCACTTCGGCCCCACTGTCCTCTTTCGGCACATAACAGCACCCAGCCCAGCCTGTCTGGGCACTGGGTCCGAATTCTTGGGGCACCCAAGAGGGCGGGAGTCCCTTTGATTCTATCGCCTGCCTGCACCAAGCAGGGTAGGTGCTTTGTTTGCGACCTGCCCACCAGCACGGAGGCCTGATCTCTCGGCGCCAGGAGAGACAGCGTTGGGCCCACCCAGCTCCCATCCAGAACCCTCCCCACTTTGGCCCCACTGTCCTCTTTTGGCACATAACAGCACCCAGCACAGCCTGTCTGGGCACTGGGTCCTATTCCTCGGGGCACCCAAGCGGGCAGGAGTCCTTTTGTTTCTATCGCCTGCCTGCACCAAGCAGGGTAGGAGCTTTGTTTGCGACCTGCCAACCAGCACGGAGGCCTGATCTCTCGGGGCCAGGAGAGACAGCATTGGGGTGAGTTTCTGGCCCCGCGGTGCCAGCCTGGGAAGGGGAGCTCAGAGGTTCCTTGGCCCCCTATCCTTCTTGGGCTCTTGGCAGGGCCTCTACTCCCTGCATACCGCCTCTTTCTTCCTAGCCCACCCAGCTCCCATCCAGAACCCTCCCCACTTCGGCCCCACCGCCCTCTTTGGGCACATAACATCACCTAGCCCAGACTGTCTGGGCACTGGGTCCGAATCCTCGGGGCACTCAAGCAGGCAGGAGTCCCTTTGTTTCTATTGCCGGCCTGCACCAAGCAGGGTAGGCGCTTTGTTTGCCACCTGCCCAACCAGCATGGAGACCTGATCTCTCGGAGCCAGGAGAGCCAACGTTGGGGAGAGCCAGCCTTGGGTAGGCAAGGAGACCTGATCCGGTAAAAGAAGATCCATCAGGGAGCATTTGGAAGAAGAGATGGGCAGACGCCAAGGCAAGAATTCGCCCAACAAGCTGAAAAGCAACATGAAGCCACCAGAAACCAGCGACCTCACAACGGGAGGACATGAACACCTTAATCAAGAAGAAGTAGAAAAGATTGACTTCATGAAAGTGATTGACACCCTTAAACAGCATGTAAAAAATGCCCTTATAGAAATGGATGAGAAATATAACAGAAGATTTGAAGAATTGAATAAATCAGTGAATGATACCCTAGAAAACCAAGGAAAAACAATCAAACAGATAATGGAAACAGTTCAAGACTTGAAAACTGAAATGGAGGCGAAGAAGAAAACACAAACAGAGGGCAGGCTGAACATGGAAAATTTAAGTAAACAAACAGAGTCTACAGAAACAAGCATAACCAACAGAATACAAGAGTTAGAAGAAAGAATCTCAGATTCTGAAGATACCATAGAGAAAATAAACACACCGATCAAAGAAAACAGCAAGTCCAACAAACTCTCATCACAAAATTTTCAGGAAATATG
The DNA here is from genome assembly GCF_018167655.1 of Microtus oregoni. Taxonomy (NCBI): domain Eukaryota; kingdom Metazoa; phylum Chordata; class Mammalia; order Rodentia; family Cricetidae; genus Microtus; species Microtus oregoni. The sequence continues at coordinate 48,880,992 of NW_024543071.1, read as the reverse complement.
GGACACAATAAAAAGACCAAACCTAAGAATAATTGGAGTAGAAGAAGGAGAAGAAGTGCAGCTCAATGGTCCAGAAAATATACTTAATAAAATTATAGAAGAAAATTTTCCCAACCTAAAGAAAGATGTACCTATGAAGGTTCAAGAAGCATACAGAACACCGAATAGGCTGGATCAAAAAAAAAAAAAATCCCCTCGCCATATAATTATCAAAACACAAAGCATACAGAATAATGAAAGAATATTAAGAGCTGCAAAAGAAAAAGGCCAAATTACTTATAAAGGTAAACCTATCAGACTTACACCTGACTTCTCTATGGAAACCATGAAAGCCAGAAGGTCCTGGATAGATGTACTGCAGAAACTGAGAGACCATGGATGCAAGCCCAGATTACTATACCCAGCCAAGCTTTCGTTCACTATAAATGGAGAAAATAAAATTTTCCAGGATAAAAACAAATTTAAACAATACGCAGCCACAAATCCAGCCTTACAGAAAGTAATAGAAGGAAAATCACTAACCAAGGAGTCCAACAATGACCACAATAACTCAGACATCTAGAGACCCTTCACCAACACAAATCAAAGAAGGGAAACACACAAACTCTACGACTAAAAAAATGACCGGAGTTAACAACCACTGGTCATTAATATCACTTAATGTCAATGGACTCAACTCACCTATTAAAAGGCACAGGCTAAGAGATTGGATACGAAAACAGGATCCAACATTCTGCTGTTTACAAGAAACACACCTCAATCACAAAGACAGGCACCTACTCAGAGTTAAGGGCTAGGAAAAGGCTTATCAAGCAAATGGACCTAAGAAACAGGCAGGTGTGGCCATACTAATCTCTAACAAAGTAGACTTCAAACTTAAATCAATCAGAAGAGATGGAGAGGGGCATTTTATACTCATAACAGGAACAGTTCAGCAGGATGAAGTCTCAATCCTGAACATCTATGCCCCTAATATAAAAGCACCCACGTACATAAAAGAAACATTGCTAAAACTCAAGGCAGCCATCAAACCACACACACTAATAGTAGGAGACTTCAACACTCCTCTCTTACCATTGGACAGGTCAATCAGACAGAAACCTAACAGAGAAATTAGAGAATTAATGGAGGTAATGAATCAAATGGACTTAACAGACATCTATAGAACATTCCACCCAAATAGGAAAGAATATACCTTCTTCTCTGCAGCTCATGGAACCTTCTCAAAAATCGACCACATAGTCGGTAACAAAGCAAACATCCACAGTTACAAAAAAATATTAGTAACCACCTGTGTCTTATCAGATCACCATGGATTAAAGTTAGAACTCAATAACAATCCTACCCCCAGAAAGCCTACAAACTCATGGAAACTGAACAGTCAACTACTGAACCATACCTGGATTAAGGAAGAAATTAAGAAAGAAATTAAAGTCTTCCTGGAATTCAATGAAAATAAAGAAACAACATACTTAAACTTATGGGACACTATGAAAGCAGTCCTAAGAGGAAAGTTCATAGCATTAAGTGCCTACTTAAAGAAAACAGAGAAAGCTCACATTGGAGACTTAACAGCCCACCTGAAAGCTCTCGAAAATAAAGCAGACTCACCTAGGAGGAGTAGAAGACTGGAAATAATCAAACTGAGGGCTGAAATCAACAAAATAGAAACACAGAAAACAATCCAAAGAATCAATGAAACAAAAAGCTGGTTCCTGGAGAAAATCAACAAGATTGATAAACCCCTATCCAAACTAATCAAACGGCAGAGAGAGAATTTGCAAATTAATAAGATCAGAAATGAAAAGGGGGACATAACCACAGACACAGAGGAAATTCAGAGAGTCATTAGATCTTACTACAAAAGCCTATATGCCACAAAACTGGAAAATGTAAAGGAAATGGACACTTTTTTAGATAAATACCATATTCCAAAGTTAAACCAGGACCAGGTGAACAATCTAAATAGACCTGTTAGTCACGAAGAATTAGAAGAAGTTATCAAAAACCTCCCTACCAAAAAAAGCCCAGGACCAGATGGCTTCAATGCGGAATTCTTCCAGAACTTCCAAGAAGAACTAATACCTATACTCCTTAATGTATTTCACAATATAGAAACAGAGGAGGCATTTTCAAATTCCTTTTATGAAGCTACAGTTACCCTGATACCAAAACCGCACAAAGACTCAACCAAGAAAGAAAATTATAGACTAATCTCACTCATGAACATCGATGCAAAAATCCTCAACAAAATACTGGCAAACCGTATCCAAGAACACATTAGAAAAATTATCCATCATGATCAAGTAGGCTTCATTCCAGGGATGCAGGGCTGGTTCAACATACGAAAATCTATCAATGTAATCCATCATATAAATAAACTGAAGGAAAAAACCATATGATCATTTCATTAGATGCTGAAAAAGCATTTGACAAAATTCAACATCCCTTTATGATAAAAGTATTGGAGAGATTAGGGATTCAAGGGTCGTATCTAAATATAATAAAAGCTATATACAGCAAGCCGACAGCTAACATCAAATTAAATGGAGAGAAACTTAAAGCCATCCCACTAAACTCAGGAACACGACAAGGCTGTCCACTCTCGCCATACCTCTTCAGTATAGTGCTTGAAGTTCTAGCAATAGCAATAAGACAACATAATGGGATCAAGGGGATTCGAATTGGAAAGGAAGAAGTTAAACTTTCGTTATTTGCAGATGATATGATAGTGTACATAAGCGACCCCAAAAACTCCACCAAAGAACTTTTACAGCTGATAAACACCTTTAGTAATGTGGCAGGATACAAGATCAACTACAAAAAATCAGTCGCCCTCTTATACACAAAGGATATGGAAGCAGAGAGGGAAATCAGAGAAGCTTCACCTTTCACGATAGCCACAAACATCTTAAAATATCTTGGGGTAACTCTAACCAAGGAAGTGAAAGATCTATTGGACAAGAACTTCAAGGCATTGAAGAAAGAAACTGAGGAGTATACCAGAAAATGGAAGGACCTCCCTTGCTCTAGGTTTGGGAGGATCAACATAGTAAAAATGGCAATTCTACCAAAGGCAATTTATAGAGTCAATGCAATCCCCATCAAGGTCCCTTCAAAATTCTTCACAGATCTTGAGAGGACAATAATCAACTTTATATGGAAAAACAGAAAACCCAGGATAGCCAAAACAATCCTATACAATAAAGGATTGTCTGGAGGCATTACCATCCCTGACTTCAAACTCTATTACAGAGCTACAGTGATGAAAACAGTGTGGTACTGGCATAAAAACAGAGAAGTCGACCAATGGAATCGTATAGAAGACCCGAATTTTGACCCACAAACCTATGAACACCTCATTTTCGATAAAGGAGCCAAAAGTATACAATGGAAGAAAGAAAGCATCTTCAACAAATGGTGCTGGCATAACTGGATGTCAACCTGTAGAAGAATGAAAATAGACCCATATCTATCACCATGCACAAAACTCAAGTCCAAATGGATTAAAGACCTCACTATCAGTCAGAACACATTGAACCTGATAGAAGAGAAAGTGAGAAGTACCCTACAGGAGATGGTCACATGAGATTGCTTCCTATGTGTAACCCCAAGAGCACAGACCTTAAGGGCAACATTGAATAAATGGGACCTACTAAAACTGAGAAGCTTCTGTAAAGCAAAGGACACTGTCACCAAGACAAAAAGGCAACCTACTGGCTGGGAGAAGATCTTCACCAACCCCGCAACAGACAAAGGTCTGATCTCCAAAATATATAGAGAACTCAGGAAACTAGACTTTAAAATGCTAATTAACCCAATTAAAAATGGGGCACTGAACTGAATAGAGAATTCTCAGCAGAGGAAGTTCAAATGGCCAAAAGACACTTAAGGTCATGCTCAACCTCCTTAGCAATCAGGGAAATGCAAATCAAAACAACTTTGAGATATCATCTTACACCTGTCAGAATGGCTAAAATCAAAAACTCCAATGATAGCCTTTGCTGGAGACGCTGTGGAGTAAGGGGTACCCTCATCCATTGCTGGTGGGAATGCAATCTTGTGCAACCACTTTGGAAATCGGTGTTTCAGTTTCTCAGGAAATTCGGGATCAACCTACCCCTGGACCCAGCAATACCACTCTTGGGAATATACCCAAGAGATGCTCTATCACATGACAAGAGCATTTGTTCAACTATGTTCATAGCAGTATTATTTGTAATAGCCAGAACCTGGAAACAACCTAGATGCCCTTCAATGGAAGAATGGATGAAGAAAGTGTGGAATATCTACACATTAGAGTACTACGCTGCGGTAAAAAACAATGACTTCTCATATTTTGCATGCAAATGGATGGAAATAGAAAACACTATCCTGAGTGAGGTAACCCAGACCCAAAAAGATGAATATGGGATGTACTCACTCATAATTGGTTTCTAGCCCTAAACAAGGGTCACGGGGTCTACAATTGGTGATCCCAAAGAAGCTAAGTAAGAAGGTGAACCAAAGGAAAAACTTATAGTTGTCCTCTTGGCTATGGGAAGTAGACAAAATTGCCGGGGAGAAAATTGAGATCTTGGGGGTGGGGTGGGATGGGGGTAAGGGGAGATGGGGAGAGAAAAGGGAGAAGGGGAGAATGGGGGGAACTTGGGGAAAAAGGAGGATTGGGATAAAGGAAGGTTAGATAGGGGAGCACGGAAGCACAATTCTTAGTTAAGGGAGCCACCTTATAATTGGCAAGAGACTTGAACCTAGAGTGGCTCCCAGATGCCCAAGCCGAGGTCCCCAGTTACTTCCTTGGGCATCTGAGGATAGGGAACCTGAAATGACCCTATCCTATAGCAATACTGACGAATATCTTGCATATCATCATAGAACCTTCATCTCTTGATGGATGGAGACAGAGACAGAGACCCACACTGGAGCACTGGACTGAGCTCCCAAGTTCCCAATGAGGAGCAGAAGGAGGAAGAACATGGGCAAAGAAGTCGGGACCACGAGGGGTGCACCCACCCACTGAGACAGTGGAGCTGATCTATGGGGAGCTCACCAAGGTCAGCTGGACTGTGATTGAAAAAGCATGGGATAAAACTGGACTCTCTGAACATGGCAAACAATGAGGGCTGATGAGAAGCCAAGGACAATGGCACGGGGTTTTGATCCTGCGCAATGTGCTGGCTTTGTGGGAGCCTAGCCAATTTGGATGTTCACCTTCCTAGGAATGGACGGAGAGGGGAGGACCTAGGACTTACCATAGGTCAGGGAACCCTGACTGCTCTTTGTACTGGAGAGGGAGGGGGAGAGGAGTGGGGCGAGGGGGAGAAGGGTGGGAGGAGGGGGAGAAGTGTGGGAGGAGGGGGAGGGAAATGGGAGGCTGGGAGGAGGTGGAAACTTGTTTTTTTTTCTCCTTTTCTCAATAAAAAGATGCAAAAAAAAGAAGGTAGGCCTTAAACCAGGCCTTGTGAACTGCCACATGCAGAATGGTGGGACCAGGAGTTCTTACTGGGTGCCAATAGCCCTTGGGCACTCTGGACCTTCTTTTCTTCTCTAGTGGAGTCTAACACTCAAGAGTCACTAGTCATGAAAGTTTGAAGCAAATAGCATGGCATGAGACTGTCCTAGCTTTCCTCTAGTCCCTCCAGCCGTTTGCTGATTTTAAGGTGAAGAGCACCCTCAATTAGTCCTGTTATAGCTCCTAGTAAGCCTGCTTCTCTAAACTGTATATAAGTCTATTTGTGGTAGATTTGGGGTCACAACCAGGCCACTGTTCTAAACTTTCTCCTGAACTTCATAAGCAAAGCACAGGAAACACAGAAATCACATTTTCTCACACTTAGGAACCTTGAGAAGAAAAAAAAAATGTAATGATAAGAAAGGAAAACCTTATGAAGAAAATCATTACAAGTAAATCTCAAAAGACCTTTTGTGTTTAATTGTGAGGTTTTCTATTAGTTTTGTTTTACCTTTTGAATCTGGGAAGGTGACCCAAGGGCTCCCAGTTTCTCAGAGTCACCATTCTTAATGGATGAGTAATAAACCTTCAATAATTTCAAATAGATTCTGAGATCAAGCATATTGTCTAATCAGTTTTTCTTTTTTTTTTGTAGACAGGTCCTTTATTTGAGGGTAGGCTCTAGACTGGGTTGTAGAAGCATCAGACCTCTGGTACTAAGTTGGTGGCCCAGCAGGCTGGATGAGACATGAAGAGGTTGAAGGCTGCTCTCAGCTACAGACTCCAGGCCCAGGACAGGAAAGAATGTCAGCCATCAACGCTAAGCCTGCCTGGTGCTCTGTGCCTACCGGGACTGGAAACTGGTGTCCAAAGTCCCACCCCCGGTGCCGAGAAGGCAATCAAGAGGGTGGCCTCTGAGTCCTCTGTCCCTTCAAGGTGGAACCAGGACCAGTGGGGTCACATTCTGTGGAGGCCAGAGAGAACACTCAGGGGTGAGGCTCCCCCACCTCACTTTCCAGAGAGCAGGAACAGAGTTTTTGGTAAGTGCTCTCCTTGACCTTGAGGAAGCGAAGCACAAAGAAGGCTGTGGCTTGCAGGTTCAGCACCAGTACAATGCCCCCGGTGAAGCTGGCTGCATCAAAACCTGGTTTGTGGGCTTTAGGGACTAGGGGACTCTCTGTTGTGCTTGTCTTTGGTTCATGGGTGGGATGGTGGTGGGATGCTGGGCATGACTCTGACCGGTTATAGACAGGGCAACCCTCCTTGTCCACTTCAGCTTGGACCACACAATGTCCTGGTTCCTCTAGCCCGCATTGCTGCCAGACGTAATCGGAGAGGTTGTGGGCTCTGTCCACACAGCGTTCAGACTGTGCCAGGTGTTTTCAGCCCCCATGGACAGTCGACCAGACGCTCAGGCGGATCAAGGCAATCGGCCCAAAGCCTGGGGCTCCTTTACCAGCTATAATCAGCACACAGGAGGAGGCAACAACAACCGCCGCAGAGCATGCAACATGCAAGGCGCGGGGTCTGGGTGAGGCCATGGACGCCGGTGGCCGGGATTAGGGGTCGGTGGATCGGACAGCTGCTGTGGCGCATCCTTTCTTCTGTCTAATCAGTTTTTACCAGGGAATACTATCAGAAATGGTGATCAAATGGTGTAATTGTTACATTGATATTTTTCTTTTTCCAAAATTACTTCTAGGTTTTTCATCAACAATACTTTGTGTATATGGAATATTCCTACCTATGCCTTGTCTCCAGAATGAACTGAGTTTCTCCCTTTTCTCTTCCGCATCTGCTCTGCTCTGCCCAGGTTTCTCATCATCCTATGATGATCTCCAGACCTCTGTAATTCTACTTCTTTTTTCCCTTGGTCAAATTGCTTACCTTTTTATTTTAAAATTTTTATTCATTTTTGCATTCCAAACACAGTTAAACCTCCTCCTCCTCGCTCTTCTCCCCCCCAACCTCCAACCCACACCCCCCACATTCACTCCTCTGAAAGGGTAAGGTCTTTCATGGGGTGTCAACAAAGCATGTCATATTACATCTCCACTTTTACAAGGACCAGATGCTCACTTATTCTCAGGATGTGTCCAACCAGAATCTGGTGTGAGCCCTGAGTAAATATCATCAAAATATCAAGAATCAGGGTTTCAGGGTCCCTAGTGGGCCCCGTAATGCCAATGATTTAACAGTACAAGTTCTCTTTAAAATTCAAGTCTCCTAACTGTGGGCTCCTGTAAGCCCAAGATGAATAGCACACTTTCTTTTTAAATAACACTTGTGTTAGTTCTTTGAGACCTCAAATGTATTTAGATCGTGTTCACACCACATCCCCATCTTTTTTCAGATCCATTCCCACCTACATCTACCTAACTTCCTGTTCTCATTATTTTAACTTATAAATTTCAATTTGTGCTTCCCAAATATTCTTTGGTATTGGGCGATCTGCTGTGTCAGGTCATACTGCAAAGGAAAGTTGAATTCTGAACAGTCAATAATTGCCATAGCTCCTAAGGTAGGGGCAAGACTTTGTGCCTATCTCAGCTCTCCATGCTGGGATTTTGTCTGCTTTGAGCTTGCACCAGTCTTGTAGATCCTTTGGGTTGGAACCTGTTCTAAAAAATTAGGCTAGTGTTTCTGGGTAGGGGTATGAGGATCAAGGAAATGTCAGATTGGAAGAAATTTAGACAGAAAACACAGGATAGATCTGCCAGTCTGCCAGCTTAATTTGCATAGCCCTGAATTTGTTTGAGAGCCTATTTATATACAAAACAGAACAAAGCACAGCATAGAGAGTCAACCAGTATCTGACCACAAGGCCATTTCTGTCCTTCAGTGAGCAGGGTTTTCTTTTTATTTCAATGTCTTTAAGTTTTGATATCAGCAGTATTTTTTTCTACTAGATAGTGTATGTGTGTGTGTTCATGGGCAAAATGCTCTTTTCCATGACCTTAATTAGAAATCTTTTCACAGTCCTCAAGTATTCTGGCAGAGCAATCAGTCTTGATCTAAAATTACTTGTAAGTCAGAATGGACTTCAGATGAAAACTGAGCCATATGTGGGCTCCCACAGCTTTGACAACTCCTCTGAGTTATTATACAAATGTCCTGCTCCAGAAGACATTGTTTCCTAGTAGCCATCCACTGCCTCTGGCTCTTACAATCCGTCCTCCTTCTCTTTCTAGATGGTCCCTGAGCCTTGGGAAGAAGGGTTTGATAAATATGACCCATTTAAGGTTGAACAGTCTCTTAGTCTCTGTACATTGACCAACTGTGGTTCTTTGTATCTGTAAAGAAGCAGCCTATCTGCTTAGTATTAAAAGATGCACTAATTTATAGGTATAGTAATTTCATTAGAGCAGTTTAATTCTATATATGCTTAGGAGAATTATACACTAGGTTTCTCCTAAGGCTCAAGACTTCACTAGCTTCAGATCATTGGCCCTGATACTAGTGCCAGGAGTAGATTCAATCTTATGAAGTGAATATTAAATTCAAGCAGAAAGTAGCAGGTTACTCCCATGACATTCATGCCACTATTGCATCAGAGGGCACATCTTACCAGGCTAGTCTTCACTGTAGCACTCAGGGTCCACAGTTAGGCAAAAATGACAATTACCTTTCTCCTTTGATAGTGTGCACAGCATCTTCCAGCACTGCGAAGACTATCCAGTAGTCTTCCGATGAAGCTTCCAGGTGAGAACCAGCTTGATTTCTCAATTTTCTATGGCAGAAGAACATGGTTTCTTTATCAACATGGTCTTAAAATCGTATCCTGGAGGATAACCAAGAGTAATGGCAATAGTCTATAATGTTTGAAGGTTTTTGGGAACCCACTGATCAACAGATCAGAAAGAGGCAACTCAATTTTGGCACTGAGCCATTTGCTAGTGTATGATATCCACTTGGGGTATTATCCCCCATGTAGAGTAACTCCATTTAAACTCTTTTTACATATGTATATGTACATATTTTAGAAAGCTTCTACAATAGAAGTTTAACATATGACTTTTTCAAAATGACTTCAGTGTTTGTTAAACCTTCCCATTATTGTGATTTAGGATTTATATCAGGGCAGGTGACACTGGCAGGTCTGGGTGGAGGTGGCTGTGGCAGGTGGGAGACAAGCAGATACCCATGTGGAGAGAGCTTTGGTATAGAGTTTATTTTTTGGGTAGTGCTGGAAGATGCTGTGCACACTGCCAGAGGAGAAATGTAATTGGGTATAAGGGTAAGGGGGTTATGGAGGAGAGAGAGAATGAGAGAGAGAAACAGACACACACACACACACACACACACACACAGAGAGAGAGAGAGAGACAGAGAGAGAGAGAGAGAGAGAGAGAGAGAGAGAGAGAGAGAGAAAGGAAAGTCAAATAGGTCTTTCACTTCCTTGGTTAGAGTTATCCCAAGATACTTTATGCTCTTTGTGGCTATTGTGAAAGGTGATATTTTTTTCTGGTTCCTCTCTCAGCTTCTTTATCCTTTGTATATAGCAGGCCTACTGATTTTTTTGAGTGGATCTTGTATTCTACCACATTACTGAAGGTTTTTATCAGCTGTAGAAGTTCTCTGGTAGAGTTTTTGGGTCACTTATGTACACTATCATATCATCTGCCAATAACAAAAGTTTGATTACTTCCTTTCTAATTTTAATCCCCTTTATCTCCTCGTGTTGTCCTATTGCTAGAACTTCAAGCACTATGTTGAAGAGATATGGAGAAAGAAGACAGCCTTGTCTTATTCCTGATTTTAGTGGAATTGCCTTGAGTTACCTCGTGGTAATGGCATAAAAACAGATAAGTGGATCAATGGAATCAAATTGAAGACCCAGACATAAATTTACAAACCTAGAGAAACTTGATTTTTATAAAGTTAGAATTACACACTAGAAAAAGAAAGCATCTTCAACTAATGGTTCTGGTCATACTGAATGTCTGCATGTAGAAGAATGTAAATAGATCCATATTGTCACCATGTGAAAAACTCATCTCATGGATCAAAGACAACATAAAATCATACACACTGGAACTGATAGAAGAGAAAGTGAGGAATAACCTTGAGTACATTCACACAGGGGGCAAATTCCTGAACAAAACACCAAGAGCACAGGCACTAAGGTGAATAATTAATACAACTGAAAAGCCTCTATAAGACAAAGAACACTGTCAATCAACGAGGCAGGTTAAAGATTGGGAAAATGTATCCAATTCCATATTTAATAGAGGAGTAATATCCAAAATCTATAAGAACTCAATAAATTAGATGTCAAAAATCCAAATAATCCAATTACAAGTGGGGTACAGATCTAAACAGAGAATTCTTGATAGAGGAAACTCAAATGGCTGAGGAACATTTAAGGAAATGTTCAACCTCCTTAGCCACCGGGGAACTGAAATCAAAGTGACTTTGAGATTCCTTCTTACACCTGTCAGAGTGGCTAAAGTCAATAACACAAGTGACAGCTGATGCTGGTCAAGATGTGGAGCAAGGGAAATGCTCCTCCATTGCTGGTGGGAATACAAACTTATACAGTCACTGTGGAAATTAATATGTTAGTTCCTCAGAAAACTGGGAATCAACCTCAAGACCCAGCTAAATCACTCTTGAGCATATGAGCATATACCCAAAAGACTCTCCATCCTACCATGAGAACACTTGGTTCAATTATGTTCACCGTGGGAACCTGGAAACAATCTAGATGTTCCTCAGCTGAGAAACAGGTAAAGACAATGTGGTACATTTACACAATGGGGTATTACTCAGTTTTTTTTTATGAAATCATGAAATTTGCAGGTCCAGATGGAACTGGAAAAAAAATAAGCTGATTGAGGTAACCCAGACTCAGAAAGACAAATATGGTATGTACTCACTCATAAGTGAATATTAGCCATTAAGTAAATGATAATCATGCTATAATTCACAGACACAGAGAGGTTAGGTAAAGAAGAAGGCGGTAGGAAGAAGCATGGATCTCCCTGAGAATGGAAATAGAATAGATTCCGAGGGTAGACTCTGACACAAAGAGGGTGGGAACAGGAGTGATCAGATAGTGTGCAGATGGAGGGAGGGTGTATGCGGAGAAAGAGCTGGAATCGGGTGACAGTTGGGGAGTTATGAAAACTTAGTGTAGTAGAAACTTCCTGGGATATAAAAGGTTGAACCTAGTGAGGACTCATAGTAATGGGGTATGGAGTCTGACCTGGTCTTCTCTCTTTTTTTTAAATGCAAGAGATATTTTTGTTCTTTTTTAAAAATTGTTTTTATGTTTTTATTGAGCTATGCATTTTTCTCTGCTCCCCTCCTTTTTCTGATTGTCTGTTGTAGCCAGGCAAGACTTCCAGTAGTGGGACACGGTTACATTTGGTTGAGTTGCTGGCTGAGGATGTCCCTTGAAGATCCTTAAACAACCTAGAATGATCTTAGGACAGAAGAACAATCTCTGAAAATGGACAACTGGGCCCCAATGTGTAGGACAGCATCCACAGAGCTCATTGTACATAGAGAAGTAAAGCTGGTGAGGGTTTGGAGACGTTACCCTTACATTCCAGTGTATTTGGCTCAAGAAGGTACTCTCCAGGCTATGGAAATAGAAACCTGGACACCAACCCAGCAACAAAGCCCATCTGCCTACAATCTGTTCTTCCAGCTAGATGTACTGGGGCATAGAACTTGTGGGAGGGGCCAACTAATGTTTAGCTTAACTTAAGGCCCATGCCACCAGAGGGAGCCCATTCCTTACACTGCCTGGTTGGCCAGGAACTGGAGATTGGATAGATCTAGGGTATTTTCTATCCAGAGATCTAGGGTAGAAGAACCAAATATGACTGGGAAAAAAATCAATGAAATTATTTCTAATGATATTCTGCTAGATTAAAAGATTGCAACCTTGTCCAGTCATCATCAGGTAGGCTTCCTCTGACAACAGATGGGAGCAGGTGTAGAGGCTCACAGCCAGACATACAGAGAGAGTCTAAATTGGAGGACTCCATCAAGTCCCTTCCCTGGGAGATCAGTACCTTCTTGGAGAAGGTAGAAAAACTGTAGGAGTCAGAGGGGATGGTGGACACCAGGAGAACATGGTCCACCAAATTAACCAAGCTGGGCTCAAAAGGGCTCCCAGAAATTAAAGAAGCAAGCATGGGGCCTGCATTGGTTGTCATCAGGTCCTCTGCATATATGTTATATCTGCTGTCTTGGTGGGTTTTTGTTGATTATGAGAGCAGACATATTTCTGTTTTTTTTTTCCTGCTGTTGAGACTCTTTTTTCTTCTCTTGAGTTGTCTTGTCAAGCCTTGATATGAGGGCTTTTGCCTTATCTTAAATTGGTGACTGTCTCCTTTTGGAGGCCTGTTCTCTTCTGAAGAGGAAAGAGAGGAGGAGTGGATCTAGGGAAGAGTGGAGATGGAGGGTAGCTAGGAAGAGTGGAGGGAAGGGAAACTGTGGTTGACATGGATTGTATGTGAGAGAATCTATTTTCAACAAACAAAAAAAGAAAGAAAGAACTTCACTGTTCCACCGTAGAAGTGTGATTTGTAAGGTCATGACTATGTCAGTTAGGCTGAGTTACACACTTCAGAATCTGTCCATATATCAACATACATCGATTACTGCTTAAAATTTATAGTTCATCTGTCCCTTAGTCACAATGTACAAAGAGTTTAAAGCATTTCAGAAGTGTGGTACCTTGCCACTGTGCTTTGCGATCATTAACAGGACAATATTACACAAAACTTTCAGAGGAGAAATTATTTACACATTCTATAAACAAAAGCATTTTTTCTCTTTTGAAAAAAGAGAAATTAAACATCCAGTGAACATAGATTAAGTTCCATTTTCCTTTCTAAATTAATGATTTAGTTCATTTCTAAATATGGCTATGTTCTGCCTCTTTTGTTGTTGTTTGGTTTGCTTTTTTGAGACAGGGTTTCTGTGTATAGCCTTGGCTGCCCTTGAATGAGTGCACTCTGTAGATTAGGATGGCCTTAGAGAGCCACCTGTCCCTGCCTCCCAAGTGCTGGGATTAAGGACTTGCACCACCACTGCCTTGCTCAGTTTCTTTCTTTCTTTCTTTCTTTTTTTTAAAGTAGATTATTGTAGAGAGCTGCGTGAGAGCCACGCCTAAAAGATGGCGGTGGCTTCCGCCCTCCACGATCCCGAAAGTGAGGGCTCTCTGATAAACAATTCCTTATTTTGGCTAAGACCAGACTCTTGCGATCATCACATTGCGGTTTGCATATGCGTGGACCAATGGACGATGCCCACATGGCTATCCAGGGTTGGTAGCCCAGGACTACTTAAGGGCTGGGAGAGGCTTGCCTGGGGAGAGAAGAGAGAGATACAATTGTAAAAAAGGTCCTGAATAAAAACTGCTTGCAAGAAGAGCTCCGGTGTCGCATCATCCTTGCTGGTCGAGGCGATCGCGACAGATTATAAAGCAGATGCAGGAATTTCAGTGGGATCCTGTGAATCTGGTAATAACAAGATATACTGACCTTAAATATTTAACTTTTCTTTTTCCCTCCCTCCCTCCCTCCCTCCCTCCCTCCCTCCCTCCCTCCCTTCCTTCTTACTTCTTCCTCCCCCTCTCTCTTCCTTCCATGAATATTTGTATGTTGCAGTGTACAAGTGCAGGTCAGAGGGCAACTGTTTCAATCATTCCTTCTAAGGTCTGTGCATCAGGTACTGAGCTGACATGGTCAGACTTGGCCACAAACACCTTTATGCACCGAGTCATCTCACCTGCCCTACTTATTTATCTTAAATGAAATTTTATTAGTCACTGAAAGAGCCAACATTCTTGGAGATATTATGAAAAGACTATTGCCAAGTTTATACACACACACACACACACACACACACAGACACACACACACACACATATTGGGTACAGGGACAAGCATTTCTTCTCTGAACTATATTCTAGCCCTCAGTCTGTCTTCTAGAGACCTCTGAGATATTTTTATCATGAAAATGTGCAAAACAATGAGAAAGAGTTCCCTTGAGATGTCTCCTACTGTTAAGTGTTGTATGGCATTTCGAGTGGCCAACTCTACTCTGTGTCAGTGTCTGAGGTCTTCCAGGAGTCTAGAAGTAAAACAGCGCTCTCTGTTATTCCACACCTCATATTTTTCCAAAGACTCTGGCTCTCTTTGGGCAGAATCTGTGACTGAATCATCTTTGCAATGTGGTTTAGAGCCCTGAGACATAAACCTGCCCCACACACGTGAAGGAAGCTGGACACCTGCAGTTTCTGACCTCCATTTGGAAGCCTGAGACAAACTGCTTCTAGAGAGAGAAAAACTCAGACCAGAAGCACAAGTGCCCTGGTTCTTGTGTCTTCTCTCATTGTCTATTAAACAGCTTCACAAAGAAGATTTGTCTTCACCCAGTGACCATTGTTCACTCTCTAGAGAATGACCTCCACCAAGTCTCCAGGTAAAAATGAAGTCACAGTCCCTTCAGTGTGGAGTAGGGTATTTTTGAAAATGGAAGCCATTTAAGTGACTTTCAGCCCAGCAGGTGCCAGGGCATGGACATAAGTCTGGGACACCAGGTGGAGCCCCTCTACAACATGGCCAACAATTCAGTGTCCCATTTACTTCTCAAGGTCTTTGCTTGACTGGAGCCTGAAGATTCAGTCTTGGGCAACCAGCTGTGAGTACCCATGAAGGAGAGCTCATGCGTACTTTCTGGAGAAGTCAGCTTTGTTCTTGGCAGCCTGTTCTGCTTACTGATGGAAAGAACAACATCGTTAGTCATCACACAGCAAAGCACACTCAACGATAATCAGAACATGCACACCTTCCTGACACTCCTGCTTATTTCTGTTGTTTTAATTTTTTAGTGTATCAGCCAGCCAACTATTCTTTTCTTGTTCCTTCAACTCATTCCCTTGTCCTTAGCTGATCTAGATTTTCAGACACAATATTTTGTCTTGTCAGTTTCTTAATCTCATGTGTTCCTGTTCATGCCTTACTTGACCTTGGCGAGCAGCAACTGTCCTTGGGCCCCTGAACTTCTCCCACTGATCAATCTCATCGCTGAAATTATTAAGTTCTATATTTTTAAATGTACAATCGTGTCATTTTTTTATTTTCATTGAAATGAAGCCTATTGTGAAATAAAACTAGGCATGAGACATATTTCACACTTGTTTTACAAATTTGGAACACAAAATATAACAAAATTCAGTATTTTATTTCTTTTTACAAACTTTTCTTGAGATTATAACATATTTATGTTATTTTGTATTTATACATATTCTTAAATATCAGTTGCTCAGTCTGTATAGTGTCACTTGTATACAAGTGTTCAGGGCTGATCATTGCTATTGAATAACCAATTGGTGTGTTCTTGCCTGGGGAAGACTATTTCTCCTGCTCTCAGCATTCCTTAGTTACCTGTAGTTCTCTGTGCAGGGTTGAGGTCTCATGCCTTTTCCTTGACCACTTTTATTGAATTTGTTCTTTGACAATTTCATTTATTTCTACATTGCATTCTGATTAAGCTCACTCCTATACTCTCTTGCCTCACTCCCCACCCCTGTTCTCTGCAGATCCGTTTCTCACATTCTTGTCTCTTTGTTTTGTTTGTGATCCACATAGTTTAACCAGGATCATCTATGTGACCCTGAGTTTGGAGATATCCACTGAAGATTGGTGGGCTACCAGTGATTCATAACAACTGCCCTTCCTCCAAAATCCATTAGTATCTAACCATTTCTAAGGGCCCTGTAAGCTCTGCCTTGATACATGATTGTCTTGACAGGCAGTCATGTTCAAGTCCTATGCAGGCCACCAAACCTACTATGAGATCATGATTGCAATGGCCGCGTCATGCCTAGAAAATATCATTTTCTTTGTTTCCACTGTCTTCCAGCTGTCACATTCCTCTGTCCCCTCTTCCCAATGCTTCCTTCCAGAAAGGGGGTTATATAAATGTTTTGGTTTTGGATATGCACCCAACTGTTACTTTTTCTCAGCACCTTGAGCAGTTGTGAGTGCTTGTGTTCATTACCATTGGCTGCAAATGGAAGCTTCTTCAATCAAGGCTGAGAGTAGAATTTGCCTAGGAATAGGAACATAATGAATAATTAGAAGGCAATTTGGAGCCATGGTAATTTAGCTAAACAGCAGTAGTGAGTTCTTGCCTGTCTAAGGCCTCTTCATTCATGGGAATTTGAACAGATTTAAAATGCTAGGCATGAAGTCTCTCTTGTGAAGAGAGCCACAAATCCAATCACTGAGCCGGTGGTTCCCCACCCCTAAATGGAAGAGTTTTTTGTTAAAAACAAGTATTAATTTTATCTACAGCTCTCATTTTATGCATCTTTTCTAATTTAGAAAGCCACCCTTTCCCCTTAGAATTTCTATTGTTTCAATTCTTTGTGAAGATGCAATACTTGATGTCTTCCCTATCTCTGGTTTTGCCATTCCTCTTTGCTTTCAAAGCTTCACCCTTTGCTTATTCCTTCCTTCTCTATCATGTCTTCTTGTGTCATGTGTTTATCCACACCAATGATAGATGCTTTAACTAGAACACCTATCATTCCTATAATAAGTCAATTTGGCATCATCTATTCCATTTTATTCAGTTTATTTATTTGTTTTTTTATTTCCTTATGACAAAACAGAAATAGGAAGCCCACAGAGAACAACTTTGTAACTGATACATTATAATTTGGTATCACTTTTACTATCCAAATCTACAAACTGCCTGCCGTCAGCAACATTTCTCTACTAATAAAAAGCATTTTTTGACTTATTGGGGAAAATTCTACAAGCTAACAAGGATTTTTTTCCAGCAGGGATTTTTAAAAATTAATTTAGAAATTCAGATAAAGTGAATATGTGGAAATGAATTAGTGAGATACTAAATGTAAAAAGACTTTTTATAGGTATCAGTGTGTTCTTTCCCAAAGTTGAAGGATCTTGAAAGGGCCATACATAATAATGAATTTTTCCTTTATTCATTTCTACCTAGATAATTATTATGCCTTTCCATCCAATGTTCTGTATACTATAAGTGCTACGATTAGACAACCATGAATTCTAACTATAATAGTAATTTTCACATTGATTGAAGTGCAGTTCCTTCAAAAAAAAACCCCATTATGGTAATTCTTGAACAAAATAAATGTAGAAATATCACATGATTTATCTCTACCAAACCAATGGGAACCCTAGTCAGAATGCCATAGAGATTCTTGCATATCTGTGATTATTGGAACATTATTTATAATAACTTAGATATATATTAGGCTTAGATTAGGCAGAATTTCTGGTTATTAAAAACATGCTAAACATATATAATGAAAGCTCACTCAGTCTTAAAGTTGAATAAAAATACAAAATTTAAAACCAAAATCAAAGAAACAGAAGGAGATTGTTAAGCAAAGTAAGTCAGACTCAAAAAGATAAATCTAATTTTGTTTCAAATAAAGAAAATCTATTTGTGTGCATGATGGCATTTCATATAGGAAGAGGGCATTTCTCTGTTAATGGTATACTTGTGAACACTATTTGCATGGAGGAATTGGAATAAGAACAAAGAACAATGATGTGCATCTATGAAAGTATCATGGTGAAACCATCCTTTAGTACATCTTCTAAAATTAATGAATATTTAATTAAAGTAAAAGCAGTAAGCCATAAGAAGAAAAAAATACACAGGTGAAGAAAAGTAGAAGTTTTTATCCATCTGTCCAACCAGGGACCCCTTCATGAAGGAGCCCATTGCTAAGAACCATCTCCAGTCAGCTTGAGCCTGTGTAGGCTGCACATATTTTGTGGAGAAACAGTAGTCTTAGTCTTTAGTTTTGCTAAGCTCAGATTCTAATGACAAAGTGAAAATACTAACCTATCAGTGTATGTGAGCAATCAGAATGGTGGTTGCTGGAATATCAATAAATACTCACAAGACCCAGTGAAACAGTGTGTGATTTATTGAGTGATTGATTAATAAGGTGTAACATCTTACAAGCAGTGCTAACCAGAGTTGGAGTAGGGACCACTGAAGCTGAAACTAACATAAACCAATGGAGTGTTGGAGGATCCAGAAGAGGGTTGGAGGCCACAGTGTAGGGTTAGGCAGGAGAACTCGACAGGAATGTTTGGAATACTGATCATCATTGAAATGGTGACAAGAAAACAGAATTGGGTCCCATTTAAAACTGAAGAAATACATGTTTAAGAGAGAGAAATTAGTTCATTCTTATTTGCCTGTGAGTTCATTGTTTAATGTCAGGTTTGTTCTGATATCTTTCTTTCTGGAATTCAGAGGGACCAGAGGATGCCAAGAACAAAGCTCATTTAGGAGGTGTGTGTGCTTTCATAGCCTACTTCATGGCCAGAGTCCTTTAGTACAAAGTCAGGTAAGGACTCTGAGAGTGAAATGGAACACAGTATCTTTTCCCAAGCCATAATAGGATAAACCAAGTGCCCCCATCATTATGGACATTCCTTGTTACTAAAGAGGACACTTCCCCTTAAGAGGATTCTTGTTCACTAGAACAAAACAAGACACAACACTCTCTAAGAAATAGGCCATGTTTTCTCTAGCCTCCACACTATCTTGGCACAATTCATGATGACATTCTCAAAGCAGTCAAATGACAATGACCTATACAGAAATAATGACCCCTTTGTAAATTCAGGAACCAAAACCAGAATAATGATGCTACAGACACTCTCTTTACCCAAGAAACTTTCTTTAGAATTCCAGCCAGTTCTGAAACTAGAATATTCTACATTCTTGATGCCCAACATCCTGAGATAGATACTTATTGATCATCTTATGGGCCAAAGCATGGTACGTTATTCATTGTTCACAGGCTGTATGCTGGATCGATATTTTATTTAGGAGAAGAAGTTAGGACAAGGGAGGGTTTTATTTCTATGAAAACCCATAAAAGAGAGGAGATGCATTTCAATCAACCTCCAGTATGTTAATAAATTTGAGAAACAAGAGACATTATATGACGTGTGTTTTCAAAATATGCATGTCCTTGCTACACTTAACATGAGGAAATGCCTGAGAGTTATAATAAGATAGTTCAACATGTGACCTGTGTGTTTACAGAAAAACCACCATTTTGTTGTTTAATCTTTAAGGGCTTGTAGTCATAAATTGCAAGTATGTAGCTATTGAATAGCATTTGGAATAAGATAGGCCATATTCTTTTCTCATCTATTATCTTGTGAATCTGTATTCTCTTCTATGATTCAGACATGCTAGGAGGTCAACCTCATATGTGTCTTTGGAGGTGGACCTCTTTCTCTGAAAAGTCACCTAAAGCTCAGATATGGAGAGTAGTTGGGTTAGCTCAAAACAGAAATTTGAGCAGAGGCCTTTGCACACAGACATGTCTTTGCTTAGATGGGTATATCTCATGTCTCTGGGGTTCTCTCTTTGTTATGTGACCCCCCCCCCTAAAGATTTATTTATTTATTTATTATGTATACAGTGTTCTGCTTGCATGAGTGCCTGCAGGCCAGAAGAGGGCACCAGATCTCAAGTATGCTTGTAAGCCACCATGTGGTTGCTGGGAATTGAACTCAGGGCTTGTGGAAGAGCAGCCAGTACTCTTAACCTCTGAGCCATCTCTCCATCCTCCCCACAGCCTGGTCTAGTTAGGTGCGTCTCTTGATCTACTGTGTTGCTCATTGTTCAATCGCTGGTACCAAGCAGTATCAACTGGTGTCAACACTTCCTCATAGTAGCTCTTCCATGGGAAGAACATGTTTCTTAGCTCTCCCAAAGGCACCATCTTCAGCCTGGGCCTTCCCCACAGCAAAGGAAGAACATCCAGGTTTGTCATGTCTCCCTCAAAACAGTGACTAGGCCAAGCACATCACACCTTGCCCCATCTATACCTGCTCAGTGGTCCTGCATGTAACTGACATGATCCTTGACATGTGTGCACATAGGAGTTGAAAACAGAGTGAAATTGGCAGCAGATCTCTCTGTCTCTCTGTCTCTCTCGCTTTTATTGTTTTCTAGAGTGTGTCTTGTTTTCTAATGCAGGCTAGCCCAAGCCTAAATTTAAATATAGTCAATACTAGCATGTGCTTTATGTTGGGGTGGGTTTAGGAAATGAGGGAATGCCACCAAATCCTGAATTTCCCAAGGCTTTAATTCCCATTCTCCCTCCTTGTCATTTGAGGGCACAGTTTATTCAGTTTTCTTCATATACAAGAATTACAGTGAGTTTCAATTAAGGACAGTGCAACTGCCTCTCATGGCCTCTCTATTTTACACTAATCATTAGTCTCATTTTAACACTATATTCACTTAGAGAGTGGAAATCCACCAAAACATTAAACTTTAGATAAGGAAGATGTCAGATCTGACACTAAAGCTAGATGTTGCATGACTCCTGGGCACTCATAGCATCTTCACTGTGTTAGATAAGGACTTTGCAAGCAACAACAGAGTAGAGATATCTTTTACCATGATATGCTCTAATCTGGATCCAAAAAAAAAATCATCTAAGGTCAGAAGCCTGAGTTTGAAGCACAGCCAGGGCCACGTGCCAGCCTCTGGCTTCTTCCCCATGGCTCCTTCACTGAAACTGAACTTTACCCAACTTTCCTGGGCCAAGTCTTTGTGGTTAATCCTTTAATCCACTTACAAAGTAATAGTTTATTTGACTTTTTTGGTGCCTACCATGACATATTATCCAGTTCGTCAGGTTTGCTCTTCCATTTTAATGACAAAATTTTTCTGTGAGTCATAAGGGAACCATCAGTGTGAGGCTTTTATTTCAGTCATTCAAAGAGGGGAAGATGAGGACCCTGCTGTCAAGGTTTCCCTCCAGCAGAGCAGTGAATTCCCCACATCTCCCCACTCCCTGTAGTCATATCTGGAGATATATTATTGTTAGAACTAGATGATGGCTGCTGTCTATTGGCTTATCACGTGTATAGAAGCCTGCTACACTTCCTACCTACGTTCCTCAAGCATCATTAGTTTCAGTTAAAGAACAAACTTGTGTCAGAGAAACGAACTCAGGAGCAGACAAGGTGACAATTGATGAATAGTGCGGATATAGATCTTTCACTCAGGCAGTCGAACCCTCAGTTTAGTAAGGTGACCAAAGCAACAAGAGCACATTCGTCCTCCAGTGTGTAAGGCTCAGCTTCAGGTCTAGTCCTTTTACCGTATCTTCTTTGCATGCCACGACTCTTTCCTTCCTCTGTCTTCAACTCCATTCTCTTGATCCTTAATGTCCAAGTACAAATTTTTGACTTTCTGAATTTATATAGGTTTATCTCAATATCTCTCCCCTCAAACCAGCTCCAGATGAGATAGTCATACTTTCATTTATTTTTCAAAATAAACAGAATTTATTTTTTAATTTTAATTAAAACAAGAGTAATTTCTCACTACCTCTCCTCTTTCCTAA
This sequence comes from Microtus oregoni, assembly GCF_018167655.1. Taxonomy (NCBI): domain Eukaryota; kingdom Metazoa; phylum Chordata; class Mammalia; order Rodentia; family Cricetidae; genus Microtus; species Microtus oregoni. The sequence continues at coordinate 48,859,126 of NW_024543071.1, read as the reverse complement.
TCCTTCCGTTCACTGCTCCCCTTTCTCCTTCCAAATACACTGGTGCTGGAGACAGTGTTTGTGTGCAGCACAGTAAGACCTGAAACACACAATCACCTACTTCAGCTTCCTTCGTACCTGCAGCTCGTGTATTCAGTCACATGCTGTCTCAACTGTCCTTCCTCTCTGCACTTACCAACTCTTTTCTGACAAGTGTTACTCTCAGTTTAAACTAATTTTTATTTAATATACAGCACAGTGGGCTGCGCTGTGGTGGGTTTAGGCCTATTTGTTATCATTTACCTACTCCACTGCTGTTATGCACTTATCCAGTTTTGGTGTTTGGCTAATACTAGCTGCAGAGAAAGTGTTTTGTTATCTTTCCCCCTTTTCATTTCTAATTTTATTAATTTGGATAATATCTCTTCTTTCTATACTTTGATTGGGAGTTTGTCAATTTTGCTTAGTTTCTCAGTCAATTCTTTGATTATTCTACATATTATTTTATTTTCTATTTCATTATTATCCACCTCAAGTTCTAGTACTAGGTTTGGCTTCTTATTTTCTTGAGCTTTAAGTTGTATAATAGATTATTTATTGGAAAGTCTGAATAGATTTTACTGTGAGCACTGATAGCTGTAACTTTCCTCCTTGGACTATGCTGGGCATATCAGGAGCCTCTGATGGGCAGAGCTCTAATCTACACTTGTTTCTAGGACTTTTTAATTTCTTTCAGGATGTCTTCAATGATCTGTTGTTGTTCGTTCATAGGTGATCAGGAATGGCACTGTATCTCAGGATGTTCACCACTCAATTTGATGCTCAGAATCCACATAAGTGAAAAGTGAGAATTGATTCCACAAAGTCCTCTGACCTCCACTTATGTGCATTGTGTCATGCATGGACCCTGGCACAACTGTGTCCTCCTCCCCAACAATAAAAATTAATTTAAAGAACTATTGGCAGTTGATAGGAATGAAAGTTACTTTTATTTACGGATATGAACCTTAGTAGATTGCCTAGGCCCCAGTGAGTGGCCACATGACCATGTGTGTATGTTCATCACTAACTGAACTCAGAGGGAATAAAGGGAGGGAAGGACAAAAGGAGGGGTGGAGGAGGGGAGGGAGAGAGGAGAGGAGCGTAGAGTAGAGAAGAAGATAGAAGAGGAGAGGAGAAGACATGAAAGGACAGAACAGGAGGGGAGAGGAGAGGAGAAGAGAGAAGAGGACAGGAAGGCTGTCTACTTTCTCCATACCTCTTCAATATAGTGCTTGAAGTTCTAGCAATAGCAATAAGACAACATAAGGAGATCAAGGGGATTCAAATCAGAAAGGAAGAAGTCAAACTTTTGTTATTTGTAGATGATATGATAGTGCACATAAGAGACCACCAAAACTCTACGAAAGAATTCCTACAGCTGATAAACACCTTTAGTAACGTGGCAGGATACAAGATCAACTCCAAAAAATCAGTTGCCCTCCTATATACAAAGGATAAAGAAGCAGAGAGGGAAATCAGAGAAGCATCACCTTTCACGATAGCCACAAATAGCATAAAATATCTTGGGGTAACTCTAACCAAGGAAGTGAAAGATCTATTTGAAAAGAACTTTAAATCTTTGAAGAAAGAAATTGAAGAGAATACCAGAAAATGGAAGGATCTCCCCTGCTCTTTGATTGGGAGGATCAACATAGTAAAAATGGCAATTTTACCAAAAGCAATCTATAGATTCAATGCAATCCCCATCAAAATCCCAACAAAATTCTTCACAAACCTTGAGAGAATAATGATCAACTTTTTATGGAAAAACAAAAAACCCAGGATAGCCAAAACAATTCTATACAATAAAGGTACTTCCAGAGGCATTCCCACTGGATTTTTTACTTAAATGTTTCTTCTTGGGAAAGCCTGCTCTTTTTATATACCTTCAAGGTTTAGGTAATGGCAAACAATGAATTTCCTTAGGATTTCTACACAGATGCATCATTTACTTGGGTCATTTGGTACCATCCACACCCTCCTTTCCCTTCCTCACTAACACATAGTAAATCCACCACTTCCATGCCATATAAATATAGATAGATATATGCATACATGGTGTGTATATGATAGAAAATGTGATGTTTCTCTTTCTGGCTTCAACTGTTTTGTTTAAATTGATAATATCCTGGCCCATTTATTTCCATGTAAGTGACATTAATTCCAATTTCCTTAGAATAAAAATTCATTGGGTATAAATGCCATATTTTCATTGTTTAGTTATCTTCTGATAAACATCTAAGCTGATCCTAAGTTTGACTATTTTGACTAATGCTATAATAATTATGGATGTACATGCCATCTCTGGCATTCCATTATATACCCACATGAACGATCTGGATTTTATAGTAATTGTTTTGCTTTTGATTTTATTGTTTCTGCTTGCTATTTGCTTGTTTTTTAACTTGAGGGACCGTCATACTAATGCCCATAGTTTCAGAAGTGGAAAAGCCACACGAATTAATGGTTATGTAGGCAATGTGAGAAGGTTATTTACATGCTGAATCTGCTGTCCTGGTGAAATATCAGCAGTTTTATCTATACTCACTTTACCATGGGTAAAAGGAAGCTCAGAGAGACATGATAGCTTCCCCAGGAAAAGCCAGGAGCAGATGCTATCCCCAGGATCTGAAGTCACAGTGGCATGAGTCACTCACCATAAGCCATTATCCCTCCCTCCCATAAAGCAACAAGGATCTCTATTAGTTGGCAGTGTCCCTGATTCAGGAGAAGTGACACCCTAGACCTTTAACAGAAGAAGGAACATGTTTATCTATCTGGAATGAACAGTGAATGTTCATCTAACAAAATGACTCTCCATAAGACTCTTCAGTAAGGTCTGCTGGCCAATAAACTTCCTGTGGAAGTAAAAGAAGAAGAGGCTCAACAGGAATCCAGTTTATGAAAGGGAGAGGGGTTGTGCACTGGACCCATCAGACACAGGTAAACAAAATGAAGGTGCTTAAAATTGGAAGAAAAAAAAACAAGAAAAGGACATAGGCAAAGAAAGGTGAAGGAGAAGAAAGGGAAAGAATTAAAGGAATGAGAAGATGAAGAAGACAGAAGATGAAGAGGAGTAAATGAAGGAGTGAGGGTATAAAGGGGAAAACAGTATCATTTCAAAAATACTACAGTGTTGCAATCTTCATTTTTTGGAAGACCTCATGGAAAGGTCACCAACTGTCCTTCTTCATAATTTGTTTCCTTGTTTTGTACAAACAAATCCTAGGCTTCCTTGGCTCTGTTTCATGTTCTTTCGTGTCGTCTACTACAATGCCATGTTGCTCTCATGACTTGCGTCCTTATTTCCTGGGTGACACTAAAGGACCTCCCCAAGATATAAATAGCGGAATGCTGAGCTCTCAACTGCAGAAAGTTTCCTGATCTCCAAATTGTACCAAAGACCAACCCACAAGGGTTTCCTCAACATGAAGCTGGTCCTGGTCTTCTTGCTGGCCGCCATCCCCATTTGCTGCTATGCCAGCAGTGAGTTTTGTGGAAGGGTGGGTGGTGGGGCTGTGGAGGGGTGGGCGGTGGGTTCTGTGGAGGGGTAGGCAATGAGTTCTGAGGAGGAGTGGGAGGTGAATTCTGTGCAGTGGTGGGCTACTTTTAGACAACACACTGTTTCTGTTCTAGCAGAAGAAGTCCTAGCCCCTGAGCCACAGAATGTCAACTGTGTTACAAAATGTCTGATTAAATAGCCCTGAAACTCAACACTAGTCTAGATAGTCAAAGAGCCATCACAGATGCAGCGCTGGGGCTGTGTGTGATGTGTCACTACCACACAGGAGGTCCCAAGGAGATGACAGCTCTCCTGAAATCCATGGCAGGTCTTGGATTTGCATACAGGATATTTTACAGAAAATGGGAAAAATATAAATGACCCTGGACCTAAATGGGTTTCCTAAAAATTGTACTTAGGAATCATTTTAACTGTGGAAAAAGTTATTTCTCAAACTTGAGCATGAGACCTAGGAGTAAACAGTTTGTGAGCCACGACACAGACTGTCAAAGCTTGTTCTGACCCCTTCACATTGGGCCACTTACATCCTAGTCTTTCTGGTAGAGAGGAAAGTTCACATTCCCCAAGTCCACTTGAAGTAATGACTGAAGTAAAGCTTTATCCCCGAGAATGTAGTCAGTACAAACATGTCACAAATGCAATAGACTTTGTATAATTTGCTTTGTCTATGTTGTCAACTTCACATATGTGACACGCTGGTGCAAAATGACAAGAAGGTGGAGTTCTCAGTTAACTTGATAGAAAAATCAGGGTTAACCTTGACCTCTTTCTCTTCCACTGGCTGAACAATGACATTAATTCAAGTACAAGCGTTTTTAGTTTATGATACTTTTGATATAGATGATAGAGTTAACGGTGACAATGGTTAATATTTATAAACTACTGTAAAATACTTAATGGGGTTCCCAAAATAGCACTGAGATGCATCATGGCTAGAAGAAAGAAAGACACAGCAGTTCACTGTGACCCATCAGAACAAAGCTTCTAATTTCTTGTGTGTCATTGCTGACAAAGATCAGCGAGGTTTGACGTCCCTTGTTGGCTTGCTAGGGGCAAGTTTGCAGAACCAAAAGGAATCTTGCAGTCGGCTTCCATTTTCTGCATGACGTCACTTCAAGTAACAGAGTTTCTGTTGAAGAATAATATATGTCTGGAAAGTGGAAGAAATAAATCCTATTCAACATTACCTTTAATACCAAGGAGTTATGTGTGTTGAAAAAGAGTAAAACTGAAGCGCGAAAGATCACTCTGACTCAGAACATAGAATTCACCATTAAACATGTGACGCTAGCACTATATTTTGGCAGTGAGTGTGTGCACATGTGTACAGGAGCCTGCAGAAGTGTCAAATACCCCTGGAGCTGTAGTTAGAGGTAGGTGGCTTTAAGCTGCCTGACATGGGTTCTTGGGATCAAATTCAGAGCTTCCAGAAGAGGAGTACCTTCTCCTAACTGCTGAACCTTCTCTCTGGCTCATTTTTTTAAAACTTTTGGAGTGGGGAGGACCTAGGACTTACCACAGGGCAGGGAACCTGGACTGCTCTGTGGACTGGAGAGGGAGGGGGAGAGGAGTGGGGGGAGGGGTAGAAGGGTGGGAGGAGGGGGAGAAGGGTGGGAGGAGGGGGAGGGAAATGGGAGGCTGGGAGGAGGTGGAAACTTGTTTTTTGTTTATGTTTTTTTTCTTCTTTTCTTAATAAAAAAATTATTAAAAAAAAGAAATTAATGGTGTATTTGTATATTAATATATATCATTAAAAATAAATATTATAAATTTTAAATATATAAATCTAAATTGGAACAGTATGGTTCAAAAGTTCTGATGAGAAAATGTTTCAATTCAGCTTCCTAAATGATTTTGTGACAAGTCATAATCACTCTAAAAAAAAAAAAAAACTTTTGTATAAGTCTAAGGCAGCATAAGTGACCTAATGTACTTTATAACACAAGAGTTATGTTGTAATAAACATTCACTCCAACATTTTAGTTTACCTAAATGCACAACAGGTAATTGATACTATAAGAAATGTTTAACACAATAAAGACTTCAGCAAATAAAAAAAACAATAAAAAATGTAGCAGGCTTTGACCAAACAATGACTCCAATACTTACCATGCACAGCAAAATGGTCTCCCATCTCTTTAGTGTCCTTCCCAGTGAAGGGTGTGTGAGGGTTTGGTTCTTTGTGCTGCCATGTCAGGGACAGAGTTTGCAGTTTCTAAGTGGAATCTTGAAACCTGCATCATCTGTCCCATATTTGGCAGTGCCCACCACCTTTGCTAATCTGTGTCTACCTGACTCAACATGATGTTTGTGATGAGAGGTGATCCCTAATGAGTTCAGACCTCCAGTGATGAATGCCATGTCCTTCCAGGTTCTAATTGCCGTGCAATGGATGACGTCGTTGCACAAATCACTAACTCATCAGTGTCTGTGGCTGAGTTTCAGAGAGTGATAAAGTCATACGCACCTCTTCCTTATGACAAAAAGGCTTTGGGCGAAGTGAAACAATGTTTCCTAGACCAGTCAGAGGAGACTTTGGCCAATTATCGAGTTATGATGGTAATTATACATTTTCCCTTTTTTGTTTTATATAACTATATATATTTGAATGATGTAAACACACACATATATAGATATATGTACATAGTTATGTATTTTATATATTTATATTGGCGTATATTTGTATATATATATACATACTTATATATTCACATGCATATATTTCTACTAATGAGGAAGAACAGTTTCCAACATTGTGACTAATAAGGTCCAAGCAAACATTGTTTGTGTACTATTTTTGAACAACATAATTTCATATAGTGGTGACATTTTGTTCAGGAAAGGCATTGAAAGACACACCTTATATTCTATATTTTTTGAGGATATTAAAATATTTAAAGAAAAACATAAAATCAAAGGAGATGACCCAGAGGTAACTGTCTTATCAATAACCTCCCAATCACACATACAGGTACACATATGCAACCATTCACGTTCATGAACAAGCACGCGCACACACAGACACACACACACACTTAAACACATAAGCATGTCATGACATGGAGAAAGCCCTCAAATTCTTAAGTCAGTGAAAAATATACTTGAATCTCAAGAAGTCCTGTTTTGGTTCAGTAACCATGGACCTTCCATTTGCACCAATTCAGAGCGAGTACAGAAGACCCCAGTATAAGAACATCAGGACTAACAGTCTCTTTAAATAATAATATTAATAATAATAGTCTCTTTCCAAGCATAAAAATGAAGGTCCAAGAATTCATCTAAAGTGTCCCTGTTCCCATTCAAGCAACCCACAGGTGCCAAGTCTTAGAAATCTGCCCAGTTTTAACTAAAACCACAGGAATACACAGGGTCTGAAAGTACCGGTGAGGGCTCTCTAGTCACTTCTAACAAATCTCAGTTTTAGAGCACTGAGGAATTTTTAAAGCCACTCCCACTGTTAAGCAAGTGGTAAGAGAATAATAGCAGAGCAGTTCAAACTGACGGTCATCAGATACCTTCAGCCACAGAGACCTCTAGCTTCCGAGTGGGTACAGAATGAATTCCTATGGAAACATTTGGGCAGGGGGAGGTTGGAATTTAGAGGCTAAGGTAATCAAGGGGAAACTTTCAAAAAAAAAAAAATAAAAAACATCTGGGTTTCTTACTCTTGTTTTCTTAAATGATAGAGCACATGCACCTAATCAGATTTTTCTCTGGAAGCATTCTGTAATACTTAATAGTAATTGAAAATACTGAAAAAATAATTAAAAAATAAGATTTTTTCTTTTCAATATTGGACTCTACAATCAAAGTTCAAAATTTAAGTTGCTTCCTCATTTATTTTTCAGAATGCTATATACGACAGTGAAGACTGTCCACAGACTTCCTAAAAGTTCCACGAGATCTTTAGCTCACAGGAATGAAGAGCTGATACCATAATTGTAACTTTACTTTCTTGATTTTATCTTTCTGTCTATAAAGTGCAAGACTATTGTTGGAATCTCAAAGGCATTTCTTTCTATCATTAAATTTATTTGCAAATACCAATACTTCTTTGTGTGATCTTTTAAAAGTGGGGGCTTAAGAGACCTGCAACCCTCCACTCTAGGAAACATACCCACAGATGACTCCCACACAACCTTAAAGTGAGCCTAAGAAAGGAGAGTGTGTGTCCCTGGATATTCAGCCCCCTCTCTGGAGAAGAAAGGAGAGTGTCTCTCCCTGGCCATGCTGAGTTTCCTCTCTGGTGAAGAGCTCAGCTACTTTCTCACCACCACCTCTATTCAGCATCCTTGGCATCATCCTGCTGGGGGTCAGAGGCTGGGATGTGCTCCCAGTCCTGCTGCCACCAGGGCTTTGTGTCTACAAGAATTAGGAAATAAAGATGGTCCCACATAAGCCACTCAATGAATACAGCTCTGCATGTAAATAGGTTCAGAGAAAGAAATCATAATCATCTCAAATGAGGGAAAAGGTTTCAGGAAAAGAGAAACTTCAGGGTCTTTTTGTTTGTTTGATTTTTGTTTTTTGCATTTTGTTTGAGATACTTCCCTTAATGGCAAAATGTCTTTATGAACATAAGAATCAGAGGAAATGACAAGCATAATAAATATTTCTCATTTCAAAATGAATAATAAAAAAAATGGGATTCTGACATAAGAAAAGCACCCGTTTTTTTTTTTTTTTTTTTTTTTTTTTAGGGATGGAGACAAACAGCCAAGCAAGCAATAACAAGAACGGTTTATTAATTCAAACACTAAGTGGCACATTGGCCACCCACAATGAAACTCACAAGCTCCCTTTAAGTAGAGTTTGGGGAAACCCATGGAGGAGGGATTAATGTAGGGCTGATTGATAGGGGACAGATTAGTCTGGGGACTGATTGGTGGGAGGACTTATTGGTTAGGGTCCTTTCTGCAGCAGAGTATGGAAAACTATCTTTAGCTTCCAAAAGGCTGGGGGGGCATCTGCTCATCCAGCACAAGGGCTTTGGGGATCTGCTAAGCCAGGAGAAGGTATTTGGGGTGTCTGCTGAGCTAGCAGAAGACTGGGGTAACTGCTAGTTGGTTGCCTATAGTTTTTTTTTTTTTGTTTTTTTGACTGCCTGTTTAGCTCTGCTCCATTTTAGTGAACCCAAACTAGATTTCTACCCGGCCGCTAGGAAAGCCTGGCCTGTGACCCTCCCCCTGCAACTCTCTCAGTTTCCTCTAATAATAAGGAAGGAGAGAAGTGCATCTGTTCTCTAGGTGCTTTTCATTGGGGTGCCCGTAGTGACTGAGCATAAGAAATGTTTTCCAAATGTTGAACACTTGGTCACCAGTTTGTGGAGATGTCTGTGAAGGCTATGGAAGCTTTAGGACAGTAGGTCTCCACCTTCCTAATGCTGCAGCCCGTTATACAGTTCCCCACGTTGTAGTGTCCCTCACCTCTAGACCTTAAAATTATTTTCATTGCTAGTTCATAGCTGAAATTTTGCTACTGTTATGTGTTATCATGGAAATATCTGGTATGGGGGCAGCTGATGTGAGATCCCAGTGAACGGGGTCACGACCAACAGGTTTAGAACCTCTATGGTAAAGGTGGAGCACTGCTGGCAGAAGACATCACTCAGAGGATAGTTTTAAATCCTGGCCCCAAACCACATTTCCCTTCCTGCTGTGATGGACTCTGTCACTCTGAACTTTAAACCAGAATGAACCCTTTCTTTCCTAACTTGCTTCTTGTCAGAGAACTTTATCACAGAAACTGAAAACTAACTGCTAGAGTTGCCTGGGTTTTCAGCCAAGAAAAACTTCATCAAAAGAAATACACTACAAATAACACGGGAAGAAATCAAACTGTCCCTGTTTGAAGATGATATGATTCAATAATTAAAACAGGCTCTACCAGAAAACTCTTGGATCAGGGACACTCTACTAGAGAATCATTAGAATGTGAAACAGAATGTACAAGACCCAGCAGCATTTCTATACACCCCTAAGGAACACATTGAGAGGGAATTTAGAATACAATGCCATTCAAAATAAATGCCTGTAGATGTGCCTGCCCTACATTCATTGCTATTAATGTGATAAAATATCCTGACAAGCGAGGCAGAAATCCTTAATAAATAAATAAATTAAAAAAAACAAGGAAAAAAAACAATAGGAAATTAGAGTAAGCTTTTGGGTAGAGTCTATGTACAGAATGCTACGTTTGGGATTCAGAGATCCTAAGAAGCTATGTGTCCATTATAATTCCTGGTAAAACTAATTTTAATAAAAATTTAGCTGAATTAAAAAAAAATATCCTGACAAAAGACAGCCCAAGGGAGAAAAGGTTTATTTTAACACAGTTGCAAGTTACAACTCTTCATTGTGATGTAGTTATAGTTACAGAACTTGCAGCAGTTAGATGCATCACCATGCTCAAGAGCAGGAAGTCACAAATGCAGGCATGCTCAGTGCTTCTCTGGTTGTGCTCGGGCTGATTTCTCACTCATACAGTTCAAGGTTCTCTGCACAGGAAAGGGTGCTGCGTATAGCGTCTGGGACTTCCCACATATGTTACCCTAATTAAGACAACTTCCCTCAGACATCCACACAGGACACTCAACATAGACAATACCTCAATGGAACTCTCCTCCAGGTGAGAGTAGACTGTGTCAGTGTGACAATCCCCTAATCAAAGAGGTGTAGGTCTCCCACAATGAAACCTTTAAAACTATGAGGAAAGAAAATGAGTAAGACATTAAAAGTTATGAAAAACACCTATTCTCATAAATCAGCAAGATAAATGTTGTTAAAATATCCATATTATTGGAAAAGGCTACAGATTCATTGAAATTCCTATCAAGATTCCAAAAAGTAATCTTTAAGGAAGTAGGGAAAATGTCCCAAATTTAAATGGAAACACAAAAGCCCCCAATTATGCTAAACAATCCATAGCAAAGAGAACAATGCTAAAGCTGTAGCATTATCTTATTTCCAACTGAACTCCTGGGCTATGGTACTACAACCTACATGGTAATGGTATGAAAAGGGATGGCAATGGTTAATGAAATATATTAGAAGAGTCAAAAATAAAACATTTATCGACAGCCTTAATGATTTGGGATTCCCCTCTGTATTCTGTGATTACCATTAATGAATAAAGACACTGTCTTGGCCTTTTGATAGGGCAGAACTTATGTAGCCAGGAAAAACTTTACTGAGTGCAGGGAGAAGGAAGGCAGATAGGGAGACACTATGGAGCCACGCTAGAGTCAGACTTGCCAAAACTATTCCAGTAAGCCACTGCCACATGGAAATACATGAGATTAATAGAAATTGGTTAAATTAAGATGTAAGAGTTAACCAACAAGAGGCTAGTGCTAATGGGCCAAACTGTGTTTTAATTAACACAGTTTCTGTGTGATGATTTCAGGTCTAAACTAGCAGGGTTTCCGGGACTCTCTTCCTTTCAACAAATTGGTGCCAACATGGCCATCTAAATCCATTTAAAACTTTAAAAAGCTTGGAAGGAACTCTAGACACAGAAAAACAAAGTTTAATCTCATTTTTATCTCCGATGGTATCATGCTGCAGCTCCTTTAAGGGAGGTTTTCCTAATTCACTGGAAGCAGAAAAAAAGCCTCGACTTTTAAAAAAGGCAGCTTCCTGGGCCATGCTGTCAGTGCATATTTGGCTTTGGAGTATTTAAATGGCATTTGTGGGCCCAAGTGTTTGTGGGCCCACTTGGGGTCAGGAGTAATGTAGCTGAGACCAGCTCAGCAACCCTGACAGGGGCAGGCAGAAGGATCAGGTCTACAAGGCATACACAGGAGGAGAGCATGGCAGATTCTTGTGCCATACACAGAGAGATTTTCATTTTGCTTTTACTCAGTAAAGAAATGGTTTTTATGCTGCAAGGTGCTACCCAGAGTTTAGGCGGTAGAATGGCTCCTACCTGGAAGTCCTAAAGCTGGAGGTGAATTACCTCCGCCATATTTAAAGCCCAAGAGAGGCAGAGCCAGCACCCAGGGCAACTGAGATCAAGCTGTTTAGCATTTTAAGAAATGCTTTAGGTCAGAAAATATTTACAGATATGAAATGAAGACAAATCAAAATTTAAAAAAGACCTCTAAATTGGTGATATCTTTGGATAAATGTATATAGGCTTTGGAGAGGGAAGAAAAAGACTATGAAGATTATAAGAGGAAATAATCATTTTTTAAAAAATAAAGTCATTAAGAAGACAGAGTACAGACAGTGATAAATTTAAAGGAGTAAATAAAGCCACTTAAAGATGGAAAGTTCACAGAGAGTCTTGATTATGGATATTATTGTGTCTTTTTGATTTTTTTAAATTTATTTATTTATTTACTAAAAATTTACACCTCCTCCCCTCATCCCATTTCCGTTTTCTCCCCCTCCCCTTTCCTCTCCAGTCCTAAAGGAGTCAGGGTGCCCTGCCCTGTGAGAAGTCCAAGGCCCTCCACCCTACATTTGGGTCTAGGAATGCGTGTATCCGATAAGATTAGGCTCCCAAAAAAAGCCTGTACATGCAGTAGAATCAAAACCCAGTGCCATTATCATTGGCTTCCCAGTCAGCCCTCATTGTCAGCCACATTCAGAGAGTCTGGTCTGATCACATGCTTGTTCAGTCCCAGTCCAGCTGGCTTTGGTGAGCTTCCATTAGATCAGTCACACTGTCTCAGTGGGTAGACACACTCTTCGCAGTCCTGACTTCCTTGCTCATGTTCTTCCTCCTTCTGTTCTTCATCTGGACCTTGGGAGCTCAGTCCAGTGCTCCAATGTGGGTCTCTGACTCTATCTCCATCCATCACCAGATGAAGGTTCGATGGTGATATGCAACATATTCATCAGTGTGGCTGTGGGTGAAGGCCAGTTTAGACACCCTCTCTTTTGCTGCCCAGGGACCTAGCTGGGAACATCCCTTTGGACACTGGGAATCCCTCTAAAGCTAAGTCTCTTGCCAAACCTAAAATGGTTCCCTTAATTAAGATATCTTCTTCCCTGCTCCCATATCCACTCTTCCTCCATCTCAACCATCCCATTACCCCAAGCTTTCCAATTCCCCCTTCTCCTTTCTCTCTCCCCATCTCCCCTTTCCCAAGTTCCACCGCCACCCTTGTGCTCCCAATTTTTGCCCGGCGATTTTGTCTACTTCCGATATCCAGGGGGATAAATATATGTTTTTCTTTGGGTTCACTTTCTCATTTAGCTTCTCTAGGATCATGAACTATAGGTGCAATGTCCTTTGTTCATGGCTAGTATCCACATATGAGTGAGTACATACCATATTCATCTTTATGGGTCTGCGTTATCACACTCAATAAAGTATTTTCTATTTCCATCCATTTGCATGCAAAATTCAAGATGTCATTGTATTTTACCACTGAGTAAAACTCTAATGTATATAAGTGCCGCACCTTCATTATCCATTCTTCTATCAAGGGGCACCTAAGTTCTTTCAATGTTCTGGATATTACAAATAGTGCTGCTATGAACATAGTTGAACAAATGCTTTTGTAGAATGATTGGGCATCTCTTGGGTATATTCCCAAGAGTGAAATTGCTAGATCCTGAGGTAGATTGTCTCCCAGTTTCCTGAGAAGCTACCACACTGATTTCCAAAGTGGTTGCACAAGTTTGCATTCCCACCAGCAATGGATGAGTGTTCCCCTTACTCCACATCCTCTCCAGCAAAGGCTATCATTGGTGTTTTTGATTTTAGCCATTCTGACAGGTGTAAGATAGTATCTCAAAGTTGTTTTGATTTGCTTTTCCCTGATCACTAAGGAAGTTGAACATGACCTTAAATATCTTTTGGTCATTTGAATTTCTTCTGTTGAGAATTCTCTGTTCAGTTCAGTACCCATTTTTTAATTGGGTTCTTCAGAATTTTAATGTCTAGTTTCTTGAGTTCTTTATATATTTTGGAGATCAGGCCTTTGTCTGATGCAGGATTGGTGAAGAACTTCTCCCATTCAGAAGGATGTCTTTTTGTCTTGATGACATGTCCTTTGCTTTACAGAAGCTTCTCAGTTTCAGGAGGTCCCATTTATTCAATGTAGCTCTTATTGTCTGTGCTACTAGGGTTATACATATGAAATGGCCTCCTGTGCCTTTGAGTTGCAGACTACTTCCCACTTTCTCTTCTATCAGGTTCAGTGAATTCAGATCTATATTGAGGTCTTTAATCCATTTAGACTTGAGTTTTGTGCATGGTGATAAGTATGGATGTATTTTCATTCTTCTACAGGTTGACATCCAGTTATGCCACCACCATTTGTTAAAGATGCTTTCTTTCTTCCATTACATACTTTTAGCTTCTTTGTCAAAAATCAGGTGTTCAAAGGTTTGTGTGGTATTATCCGGGTCTTCTATTCGATTCCATTGACCAACATCTCTGTTTTATGCCAATATCAAGCTGTTTTCATTAGTGTAGCTGTGTAATAGAGTTTGAAGTCAGGGATGGTAATGCCTCTGGAAGTACTTTTATTGTATAGGATTGTTTTGGCTATCCTGGGATTTTTGTTTTTCCATATAAAGTTGAATATTGTTCTCTCAAGGTTGTTGAAAAATTTTGTTGGGATTTTGATGAGAATTGCATTGAATCTATAGATTGCTTTTGGTAGGATTGTCATTTTTGCTATGTTGATCCTAGCAATCCAAGAACATGGGATATCCTTCCATTTTCTGTTATTCTCTTCCATTTTTTTTCTTAAAGACTTAAATTTCTTGTCAAATAGATCTTTCACTTCCTTGGTTAGAGTTACCCCCAGATACTTTATGCTATTTGTGGCTATATTGAAAGGTGATGTTTCTCTCATTGCCATCTCTGCTTCTTTGTTTCTTGTGCATAAGAGGGCTACTAATTTTTTGGAGTTGATCTTGTATCTTGCCACATTACTAAAGGTGTTTATCAGCTGTAGGAGTTCTTTGGTAGAGTTTTTGGGGTCCTTTAAGTACATTATCATATCATCTACAAATAAAAAAGTTTGCCTTCTTTTTTCCCAATGGAATTCCCCTGATCTCCTTAAGTTGTCTTTTTTTTCTTTCTTTTTTTCCCCATTTTTTTTAATTGAGAAAAGGAGAAAAAAAACAAACTAGTTTCCACCTCCTCCCAGCCTCCCATTTCCCTCCACATCCTCCCAACCTTCTCCCCCTCCTCCCACCCTTCTCCCCCTTTTCCCACCCTTCTCCCCCTCCCCCCACTCCTCTCCCCCTCCCTCTCCAGTCCAAAGAGCAGTCAGAGTTCCCTGCCCTGTGGTAAGTCCTAGGTCCTCCCCTATCCGTCCATTCCTAGGAAGGTGAACATCCAAACTGGCTAGGCTCCCACAAAGCCAGCACATTACGTAGGTTCAAAACCCCGTGCCATTGTCCTTGGCTTCTCATCAGCCCTCATTGTTCGCCATGTTCAGAGAGTCCAGTTTTATCCCATACTTTTTCAGTCACAGTCCAGCTGGCCTTGGTGAGCTCCCAATAGATCAGCTCCACTGTCTCAGTGAGTGGGTGCACGCTTCGTGGTCCCGACTTCTTTGCTCATGTTCTCCCTCCTTCTGCTCCTCATTGGGACCTTGGGAGCTCAGTCCAGTGCTCCAGTGTGGGTCTCTGTCTCTATCTCCATCCATCACCAGATGAAGGTTCTATGATGATATGCAAGATATTCGTCAGTATTGCTATAGGATAGGGTCATTTCTGGTTCCCTATCCTCAGCTGCCCAAGGATCTAACTGGGGACCTCGGCTTGGGCATCTGGGAGCCACTCTAGGTACAAGTCTCTTGCCAACTCTAAGGTGGCTCCCTTAACTAAGAATTGTGCTTCCGTGCTCCCCTATCTAACCTTCCTTTATCCCAATCCTCCTTTTTCCCCAAGTTCCCCCCATTCTCCCCTTCTCCCTTTTCTCTCCCCATCTCCCCTTACCCCCATCCCACCCCACCCCCAAGATCTCAATTTTCTCCCCGGCAATTTTGTCTACTTCCCATAGCCAAGAGGACAACTATATGTTTTTCCTTTTGTTCACCTTCTTACTTAGCTTCTTTGGGATCACCAATTGTAGACTTTGTGAATCTTGTTTATTGCTAGAAACCAATTATGAGTGAGTACATCCCATATTCATCTTTTTGGGTCTGGGTAACCTCACTAAGGATAGTGTTTTCTATTTCCATCCATTTGCATGCAAAATTTGAGAAATCATTGTTTTTTACCGCAGCGTAGTACTCTAATGTGTAGATATTCCACACTTTCTTCATCCATTCTTCCATTGAAGGGCATCTAGGTTGTTTCCAGGTTCTGGCTATTACAAATAATACTGCTATGAACATAGTTGAACAAATGCTTTTGTCACATGATAGGGCATCTCTTGGGTATATTCCCAGGAGTGGGATTGCTGGGTCCAGGGGTAGGTTGATCCCGAATTTCCTGAGAAACCGAAACACAGATTTCCAAAGTGGTTGCACAAGGTTGCATTCCCACCAGCAATGGATGAGGGTACCCCTTCCTCCACAGCCTCTCCAGCAAAGGCTATCATTGGAGTTTTTGATTTTAGCCATTCTGACAGGTGTAAGATGATATCTCAAAGTTGTTTTGATTTGCATTTCCCTGATCGCTAAGGAGGTTGAGCATGACCTTAAGTGTCTTTTGGCCATTTGAACTTCCTCTGCTGAGAATTCTCTGTTCAGTTCAGTGCCCCATTTTTTAATTGGGTTAATTAGCATTTTAAAGTCTAGTTTCTTGAGTTCTCTATATATTTTGGAGATCAGACCTTTGTCTGTTGCGGGGTTGGTGAAGATCTTCTCCCAGTCAGTAGGTTGCCTTTTTGTCTTGGTGACAGTGTCCTTTGCTTTACAGAAGCTTCTCAGTTTTAGTAGGTCCCATTTATTCAATGTTGCCCTTAAGGTCTGTGCTGTTGGGGTTACACATAGGAAGCGATCTCCTGTGACCATCTCCTGTAGGGTACTTCCCACTTTCTCTTCTATCAGGTTCAATGTGTTCTGACTGATAGTGTGGTCTTTAACCCATTTGGACTTGAGTTTTGTGCATGGTGATAGATATGGGTCTATTTTCATTCTTCTACAGGTTGACATCCAGTTATGCCAGCACCATTTGTTGAAGATGCTTTCTTTCTTCCATTGTATACTTTTGGCTCCTTTATCGAAAATGAGGTGTTCATAGGTTTGTGGGTTAAAATTCAGGTCTTCTATATGATTCCATTGGTCGACTTCTCTGTTTTTATGCCAGTACCACACTGTTTTCATCACTGTAGCTCTGTAATAGAGTTTGAAGTCAGGGATGGTAATGCCTCCAGACAATCCTTTATTGTATAGGATTGTTTTGGCTATCCTGGGTTTTTTATTTTTCCATATAAAGTTGATTATTGTCCTCTCCAGATCTGTGAAGAATTTTGATGGGACCTTGATGGGGATTGCATTGAATCTATAAATTGCCTTTGGTTAAATTGCCATTTTTAC
This sequence comes from Microtus oregoni, assembly GCF_018167655.1. Classification (NCBI taxonomy): domain Eukaryota; kingdom Metazoa; phylum Chordata; class Mammalia; order Rodentia; family Cricetidae; genus Microtus; species Microtus oregoni. Next base: position 48,842,126 of record NW_024543071.1, on the reverse strand, counting down.
TATGTTGATCCTCCCAATCCAAGAGCAAGGGAGGTCCTTCCATTTTCTGGTATACTCCTCCGTTTCTTTCTTCAATGCCTTAAAGTTCTTGTCCAATAGATCTTTCACTTCCTTGGTTAGAGTTACCCCAAGATATTTTATGCTCTTTGTGGCTATCGTGAAAGGTGAAGCTTCTCTGATTTCCCTCTCTGCTTCCATATCCTTTGTGTATAAGAGGGCGACTTATTTTTTGGAGTTGATCTTGTATCCTGCCACATTACTAAAGGTGTTTATCAGCTGTAAACGTTCTTTGGTGGAGTTTTTGGGGTCGCTTATGTACACTATCATATGATCTGCAAATAACGAACGTTTCAATTCTTCCTTTCCAATTCGAATCCCCTTGATCCCCTTAGGTTGTCTTATTGCTATTGCTAGAACTTCAAGCACTATATTGAAGAGGTATGGCGAGAGTGGACAGCCTTGTCGTGTTCCTGCGTTTAGTGGGATGGCTTTAAGTTTCTCTCCATTTAATTTGATGTTAGCTGTCGGCTTGCTGTATATAGCTTTTATTATATTTATGTATGACCCTTGTATCCCTAATCTCTCCAATACTTTTATCATAAAGTGATGTTGAATTTTGTCAAATTCTTTTTCAGCATCTATTGAAATGATCTTATGGTTTTTTTTTTCAGTTTATTTATATGCTGGATTACATTGATAGATTTTCGTATGTTGAACCAGCCCTGCATCCCTGGGATTAAGCCTACTTGATCATGATGGATAATTTTTCTCATGTGGTCTTGGATTCGGTTTGCCAATATTTTGTTGAGGATTTTTGCATCGATGTTCATGAGTGAGATTGGTCTATAATGTTCTTTCTTGGTTGAGTCTTTGTGTGGTTTTGGTATCCGGGTAACTGTAGCTTCATAAAAGGAATTTGGCAATGCCTCTTCTGTTTCTATATTGTGAAATACATTAAGGAGTATAGGTATTAGTTCTTCTTGGAAGTTCTGGAAGAATTCCGCATTGAAGCCATCTGGTCCTGGGCTTTTTTTGGTAGGGAGGTTTTTGATAACTTCTTCTAATTCTTCGCGACTAACAGGTCTATTTAGATTGTTCACCTGGTCCTGGTTTAACTTTGGTATATGGTATTTATCTAAAAAATTGTCCATTTCCTTTACATTTTCCAGTTTTGTGGCATATAGGCTTTTGTGTAAGATCTAATGATTCTATGAATTTTCTCTGTGTCTGTGGTTATGTCCCCCTTTTCATTTCTGATTTTATTAATTTGCAAATTCTCTCTCTGCCGTTTGATTAGTTTGGATAGGGGTTTATCAATCTTGTTGATTTTCTCCAGGAACCAGCTTTTTGTTTCATTGATTCTTTGGATTGTTTTCTGTGTTTCTATTTTGTTGATTTCAGCCCTCAGTTTGATTATTTCCAATCTTCTACTCCTCCTAGGTGAGTTCGCTTCTTTTTTTTTCTAGACCTTTCAGGTGGGCTGTTAAGTCTCCAATGTGAGCTTTCTCTGTTTTCTTTAAGTGGGCACTTAGTGCTATGAACTTTCCTCTTAGGACTGCTTTCATAGTGTCCCATAAGTTTAAGTATGTTGTTTCTTTATTTTCATTGAATTCCAGGAAGACTTTAATTTCTTTCTTAATTTCTTCCTTAATCCAGGTATGGTTCAGTAGTTAACTGTTCAGTTTCCATGAATTTGTAGGCTTTCTGGGGGTAGCATTGTTGTTGAATTCTAACTTTAATCCATGGTGATCTGATAAGACACAGGTGGTTACTAATATTTTTTTGTAACTGTGTATGTTTGCTTTGTTACCGACTATGTGGTCGATTTTCGAGAAGGTTCCATGAGCTGCAGAGAAGAAGGTATATTCTTTCCTATTTGGGTGGAATGTTCTATAGATGTCTGTTAAGTCCATTTGATTCATTACCTCCATTAATTCTCTTATTTCTCTGTTAGGTTTCTGTCTGATTGACCTGTCCATTGGTGAGAGAGGAGTGTTGAAGTCTCCTACTATTAGTGTGTGCGGTTGGATGGCTACCTTGAGTTCTAGCAATGTTTCTTTTATGTACATGGGTGCTTTTATATTAGGGGCATAGATGTTCAGGATTGAGACTTCATCCTGATGAACTGTTCCTGTTATGAGTATAAAATGCCCCTCTTCTTCTCTTCTGATTGATTTAAGTTTGAAGTCTACTTTGTTAGAGATTAGTATGGCCACACCTGCTTGTTTCTTAGGTCCATTTGCTTGATAAGCCTTTTCCCAGCCCTTTACTCTGAGTAGGTGCCTGTCTTTGTGGTTGAGGTGTGTTTCTTGTAAACAGCAGAATGTTGGATCCTGTTTTCTTATCCAATCTCTTAGCCTGTGCCTTTTAATAGGTGAGTTGAGTCATTGACATTAAGTGATATTAATGACCAGTGGTTGTTAACTCCGGTCCTTTTTTTAGTCGTAGAGTTTGTGTGTTTCCCTTCTTTGATTTGTGTTGGTGAAGGGTCTCAAGATGTCTGAGTTATTGTCGTCATTGTTGGACTCCTTGGTTAGTGATTTTCCTTCTATTACTTTCTGTAAGGCTGGATTTGTGGCTGCGTATTGTTTAAATTTGTTTTTATCCTGGAAAATTTTATTTTCTCCATTTATAGTGAACGAAAGCTTGGCTAGGTATAGTAATCTGGGCTTGCATCCATGGTCTCTCAGTTTCTGCAGTACATCTATCCAGGACCTTCTGGCTTTCATGGTTTCCATGGAGAAGTCAGGTGTAAGTCTGACAGGTTTACCTTTATAAGTAATTTGGCCTTTTTCCTTTACAGCTCTTAATATTCTTTCCTTAATCTGTATGCTTTGTGTTTTGATAATTATATGGCAAGGGGATGGTTTTTTTTTTTTTTTGATCCAGCCTATTCGGTGTTTTGTAGCTTCTTGAACCTTCATAGGTATATCTTTGTTTAGGTTGGTAAAGTTATCTTCTATAATTTTATTAAATATATTTTCTGGACCATTGAGCTGCACTTCTCCTCCTTCTTCTACTCCTATTCTTCTTAGGTTTGGTCTTTTGATTGTGTCCCATATCTCCTGAATATTTTGTGATGTGAGTTTGTTGGACTTGCTGTTTTCTTTGATCAGTGTGTTCTTTTATCTATGGTATCTTCAGAATCTGAGATTCTTTCTTCTAACTCTTGTATTCTGTTGGTTATGCTTGTTTCTATAGACTCTGTTTGTTTACTTAAAGTTTCCATGTCCAGCCGGCCCTCTGTTTGTGTTTTCTTCTTTGCCTCCAGTTCAGTTTTCAAGTCTTGAACTGTTTCCATTATCTGTTCGATTGTTTTTCCTTGGCTTTCTAGGGTATCATTCACTGATTTATTCAATTCTTCAAACTTTCTGTTATATTTCTCATCCATTTCTATAAGGGCGTTTTTTACATGCTGTTTAAGGGCGTCAATCACTTTAATGAAGTCAATCTTTTCTACTTCTTCTTGATTAAGGTGTTCATGTCCTCCCATTGTGAGGTCGCTGGTTTCTGGTGGCTTCATGTTGCTTTTCAGCTTGTTGGGCAAATTCTTGCCTTGGCGTCTGCCAGTCTCTTCTTCCAAATGCTCCCTTATGGATCTTCTTTTACCGGATCAGGTCTCCTTGCCTACCCAACGTTGGCTCTCCTGTCGCCGAGAGAACAGGCCTCCGTGCTGGTTGGGCAGCTCACAACAAAGCGCCTACCCTGCTTAGTGCAGGCAGGCAATAGAAACAAAGGGACTCCCACCTGCTTGGGTGCCCCGAGGATTCGGACCCAGTGCCCAGACAGGCTAGGCTGGGTGAAGTTGTGTGCTGAAAGAGGGTGGTGGGGCCGAAGTGGGGAGGGTTCTGGATGGGAGCTGGGTGGACTAGGAAGAATGAGGCGGTATGCAGGGAGTGGAGGCCCTGCAGAGAGCCCAAGAAGGATAGGGGGCCAAGGAACCTCTGAGCTCGCCTTCCCAGGCTGGCACTGCAGGGCCAGAAACTCACCCCAAAGCTGTCTCTCCTGGCGCCGAGAGATCAGGCCTCCGTGCTGGTGGGCAGGTTGCAAACAAAGAGCCTACCCTGCTTGGTGCATGCAGGCGATAGAGACAAAGGAACTCCCGCCTGCTTGGGTGCCCCGAGGATTCGGACCCAGTGCCCAGACAGGCTGTCCTTATGTTGTCTTATTGCTATCTAGAACTTCAAGCACTATATTGAAGAGGTATAGAGAGAGTGGATAGCCTTGTATTGTTCCTGATTTCAGTGGGATGGCTTTGAGTTTCTCTCCATTTAATTTGATGTTAGCTCTTGGTTTGCTGTATATTGCTTTTATTATATTAGGTATGAACCTTGTATTCCTTATCACTCCAAGACCTTTATCATAAAGGGATGTTGAATTTTGTCAAATGATTTTTCAGCATCTAATGAAATGATCATATGTTTTTTTCTTTCAGTTTATTTATATGATGGATTCCATTGATAGATTTTCATATGTTGAAATAGCCCTGCATCTCTGGGATGAATCCTACTTGATCATAATGTATAATTTTTTGGATGTGTTCTTGGATTTGGTTTGCCAGTATTTTATTGAGAATTTTTGCATCGATGTTCATGAATGAGATTTGTCTGTAATTCTCTCTCCTTTTTGAGTCTTTGTGTGGTTTTGGTATCAGGGTAACTGTAGATTCATAAAAGGAATTTGGCAATGACTCTTCTCTTTCTATTTTGTACACAGGTGGTTGCTGCATTTTTTTTATCTATGGATGTTTGCTATGTTATCAATTATGTGATCAATTTTTGAGTAGGTTCCATGAGATGCTGAGAAGAAGGTATATTCTTTTCTGTTTGGGTGGAATGTTCTATAGATGTCTGTTAAGTCCATTTGGTTCATTACATCTGTTAGTTTTCATATTTCTCTGTGAAGTTTCTGTCTGCTTGAACTGTCCATTGGTTAGAGAGGAGTATTGAAATCTCCTTCTATTAGAGTGTGGGGTCTGATGTATAGTTTGAGTTCTAGTAATGCGTGGTGCTTTTATATTAAGGGCATAAATATTCAGGATTGCGACTTCCTCCTGGCGAATTGTTCCCATTATAAGTATAAAGTGTCCTTCTCCGTATCTCCTGATTGGTTTTAGTTTGAAATCAATTTTGTTATATGTTAGTATAGACTCACCCGCTTGTTTTTTAGGTTCCTTTGATTGGGGAAACTTTCCAACTCCTTACTCTGAGGTAGTGTCTGTCTTTGTGGTTGAGGTGTTTTTCTTGTAAACAGCAGAATGTTGGATTCTGTTTTCGTATCTATTCACTTAACCTGTGCCTTTTTATAGGTGAATTGAGTCCATTGATATTAAGTGATATTAATGACCAGTGGTTGTTAACCCCGGTTATTTATTTATTTATATTTTGGTGGTAGTGTTTGTGTGTTTCCCTTATTCAAGTTGTGTTCTTGGAGGGTTGTCAGATGCCTTTGTTTTATGGATGTTGTTAGCTTCCTTGGTTTTTGGTTTTCCTTCCAGTACTTTTTGTAAGGCTAGGTTTGTAACTACATATTGTTTAAATCTGTTTTTGTCCGGGAATATCTTGTTTTCTCCATTGATGGTAAATGCAAGCTTTGCTGGGTATAGTAGTCTGGGCTTGCATCTATGGTATCTTAGTGTCTGCAGCACATCTATCCAAGACCTTCTGGCTTTCATGGTTTCCATTGAGAAGTCAGGTGGAGTTCTGATAGATTTACCTTTATATGTTACTTGACCTTATTCCTTTGCAGCTCTTAATATTCTCTCTTTATTCTTTATGTTTTTCGTTTTGATTATTATATGGCGAGGTGTTTTTTTTTTTTTTTTGATCCAGTCTATTTAGTGTTGTGTATGCTTCTTGTACCTTCATAGAAATATCCTTCTTTAGGTTGGGAAAGTTTTCTTCTTTAATTTTGTTGAATATGTTTTCTGGGTCTTTGTGCTGTAATTCTTCTCCTTCTTCTACCCCTATAATTTTTTGGTTTGGTCTTTCATGGTGTCCCAGATTTCCTGGATATTTTGTGTTAAGAATTTGTTGCATGTGTTGTTTTCTTTAATGTATGGGTTTATTTCCTCTATAGTATCTTCAGCATCTTTCTTCTATCTCTTGTATTCTGTTGGTTATACTTGTCTCTATAGTTCCTGTTCATTTACGCAGATTTTCCATATCCTGGCATCTCTTGTTTTGTATATTCTTCATTGCCTCCATTTCATTTTTCAAGTCTTGAACTGTTTCCATTACCTGTTTGAATATTCTTTCTTGGTTTTCTTGGGTGTCTTTGAGAGATTTAATCATTTCTTCTACCGTTTTGTTTGTCTTCTCCATCTTTTTAAAGGAGTTTGTTACATCCTGTTTAAGGTCCTCTATTATTGTCATAATGTTACGTTTAAAGTTGATTTTTTTCTACTTCTTCTGGAATAGGTTGTCCAAGTCTTCTTTTTGTGTGATTTCTGGATTCTGGTTTTGTCATTTTGCCTTCCATGTTGTTGAAGGAATTCTTACATTGGCGCCTGCCCATCTCTTCCTTCAAATGCAGCCAAGAGAGTCTTTGTGTCTTGGTCCAATCTTTGCTGTGACTGACTGCGTATATGGGGAATTTTCTTGGTCTAGCCTCTTTTAGGGCCCCTTGGCATTGGAGCTGGTCATGCTGGTGGATCTAAGGACCCTGCATATGGAAAGGAGTGCTCTCTGGCTGAATCTCCTCAGTGCAGAAGCAGGATCTGTTCCTGGGCCAAAGACCTCACAGACAACAGGGCAGGCTTGGGGGAGGCAACATGTGGAACAAAGAAGAACCTGCAGCAGGAGCTAGAGGGGCCCTGTACTCCCTTCTGGACCCTCTGCCCGGGGGGGGGTATACACTCACTCATCTGAGTGGATCTCCTCAACACAGGAACAGGGACTCCTGGTAGTACAAGGACCCCACAGACAAAAGGACATTCTGGTGGGGGGGTCAGGGTCATGTGGAACAAAGAAGCCCCTGCAGCAGGAGCTGGAAGTGCACTGCACTCCCTTCTGGGGACCTTCTGGACAGGCAGGCCCACACTAACCCCTCTAGGTGGATTGCCTCAGTGCAGGAGCAGGAATTTTTCCTGGGCCAATGACCTCACAGACAATAGGGCAGGCTTGGGGGAGGCAGGTTCATGTGGAACAAAGAAGCCCCTGCAGTCGGAGCTGGAGGGGCCCTGTGCTCCATTCCTGGACCGTCTGCTCTGGGCTGGCACACACTCACCCGTCTGGATGGATCTCCTCAGGGCAGGAACAGGGACTCCTGGTAGTCCAAGGACCACACAGACAAAAGGCTGTTTTTGAATTTTGAGTGTGAAAGAGCTAAGCACAGAGACACATTTCATTCCATGGACTGCTAAGTTATACCAACATAAAGTTATCTCGATCCTAAAATTTGAGTCTAAGGATATGTTACTTTAAAAAAGAGGTTCTTCTTTTGTTTTCACAGAAGGTAAGAACCTGTGAATTGCTTCTAGACCAATATGGTTTGATGGAACAGGACCCCCTGAAAGGTTGCTGTAAACACCACAACAAGAAAAGTACTTTGCCCAATAAACAGCAGAAAGTAGCTTGGAGAAAAACTATACCCATATTCCCTAATATTGTTTACAAATGCTTCTTTACATTTAAAGTGGTATATGCTATAGAGATTTGCATTGGTATGGATCTTGGATTATTGATAAAAAATTAAGGTCAATTTTGTTATATGTATATTTCTGCTCTAGCTTAAGTTATTGTGTTTGTTCAACTCATTTAAAAATGTAATGAATAATTAAGAAATATAGGTTAATAGATAGTCATCTATAATAGTCAAGCTTGTAGTCATGTTAATTAGGTTTTCTAGACTATTCTTCAAATCTTTCAGAGACCTTCAGAATATGGCATTTAAATGTTTTAAAGAAATTTGGACATTCCATGACAGTGAGACACATCTGCTCCTGGCAGCACCAGTCTACTTAAAGAGGATGATGGGCATCAAAGAGGCTCCTTATGAATTTTGTCAGCCATTTGGTCAAGAAACTGCTCTTGCCTGGACTGCTTAACTGGACATGCAGGACCCATAGAGAACTGACTGCAGAACTTGTCTTAAGGTGAGAAAGGGCTTTCAGGGTTCCTACCTCATGAAATAGTCTGTGAGACATTTTGCAGTGCTGTGCCAGCAAGGCAACTGTAGTTCTCTGAGCAAGGAACATTGGGATTAACACACAACACAATTTCAGGCTCTGCAGGCAAGCCTTTATTCCACTTTCTTACAAAGTACATATAGCCCTTAGCAGGGGAGGATGAGCCAGCAAAAGCAGGAAGCTCAACATTGTAACTCACATGGCTTTGGGGTAAACATCCTTAAAATTATTGCTGAAAACAACAGATTGTTCCCATGTTTGTTCCTGTCTTCAGAACAACCAACCAAAAGAATGCAAAATAGGAGGTGTGAAGACCTGTCCTCAAGGAACACAACAATTCCCCCTTTTCATTTTAAAAGCATGAGAGCCCCTGCCTTAGGACTTCCCCAGATAGAGGCTCTTACCTCTCTATGGAAGGCCTTAACCCGTGTCTTAGCCGAGCTCTCTATATCAGGACAGTTGCCCATCATAGGGATCCGTTATGACTTCTGCAGTATCTGCAGTGAGACTTGGGGTGCTTCCTGATGATCAGAAGACAGTCTGAGCAACACTCATTGAGTGACAGTGTGCTTTATGTGGGATTGCCACATAAATTGGCAGATAATCCAAAAACAGATAACCCCAATAGCAAGTGAGAGTGTTACAGACAATTGCTGGGCAATGGCATTCCACTGACTGGATCCAGACACAGCAGAAACCCATGTGCTATTAATACTAACAATATGATGAGCTGTCTGCAGGGTAAAAATGAAAAAGAAGGAATTCCAAGGGCCATCCAAACATGCATTCAACTGTTCAACCACATCAGTAGCACCCACAACATCAGCAGGTGCAATACAAGTTGCACTACAATGATGGAGGAAGGTCATTGGTTAAAAAAATAAAGAACTACAAAAATTGATTGAGAGATACTAAAATCTTCAATCAGGTCATCTTAAAAGCTGAACGCATGCTTTTCGGTTTTCAGCTGTAGCAGGAAAAAAGCTGCACAGTTTAAAAATGCCGGCTTTCTGGGCCGTCCTGCCAGGGCAAACTCTGACTGTTTGAGGCAGGAGGGCCGACTACAGAGAGAGGACTTGTGTGTTGTCTATGGACATAATGCTGCAAATTACTTGCTGGCAGGGACCTTGAAATGCCATAGAGTTGTGGCAGTAAACATGGCTACAGCCAGTACCTCAGCCATGAGGCTGGAAAGCTAAGGAATGGGCTGGATCTAGCTGCCAAAGCCATGGCTTTAATCCCACCCATATTGCTCAGTAATTTAAAGGCTCATGTGGTCAGAAAAAGAGAGATATACAGTAAAGAGAGATTCAAAGACAATGAAATTTCTTTTTTTTTTTTTTTTTTTTTTTTTTTTTTTTTTTTTTTGGTTTTTCGAGACAGGGTTTCTCAGTGGTTTTGGAGCCTGTCCTGGAACTAGCTCTTGTAGACTAGGCTGGTCTCGAACTCACAGAGATCCGCCTGCCTCTGCCTCCTGAGTGCTGGGATTAAAGGCGTGCGCCACCACCGCCCAGCGACAATGAAATTTTCTAAATGGTTTACTGTGTGTTAAAAATATATGCAGGCTAAAAGTTGAGGTTCTTAAAGTAAAAAACAATAAAAAAAGGAAGAGAGTTGTTGTGTGTACACACCTTTAATCCCGACACTCGGGAGGCAGAGGGAGATTGACCTCTGTGACTTCAAGGTGTGGTAGCACACGCCTTTAATCCCAGTGCCTAGAAGGCAGAGACAAACAGTTCTCTGTGAGTTCAAGGTGTAGTAGTGTACACCTTTAATCCCAATGCCTGGAAGGCAGAGACAGGCGGATCTCTGAGAGTTCAAGGACAGCCTGATCTACAGAGTTACTTCAGGTCAAAGATACAGAGAACCTGTCTCAAAAAGCAAAAAGTTAAAAGTAAAAATAAATGAAATAGAGGTTAGAACGAAGCTGTACAAAGATGGAAAATACACAGAGAATTTTGATACTGTATGCTATTATGCTCTGTTTGAATCGTTTGAATGCTGAGGAAGGAGCAACAGCTGCTAAAAGATATTTGTTTATAAATGCTGCTGAACTAATCCAATGTAGAGATTTTGAAAATTCCTTGACTTTGAAATTTGGATCTAAGGACATGATGCCTTGGAAAGGAGTTTCTTATTTTGTTTTCACAAAGGATGAGACCCTGTTCATTTCTTCTATTCCAATATGGTATGATGGACCACGCCCTCCTGAAGGGTTGCTGTGAGCATCTTCAGAAAATTGCTTCACTCAACTGCCAACGGAGATGAAACTAGCACACAAGTTATACCATGAAAGACCTAATTAACGACACCCCCATTCAGCAGGAAGCAGTTTGGAGAGAAAAAACTGCGCCCATGTTCCCAAATATGGTTTATAAATGTTCTTTTACATTTAAAGGGGGATATGATATAGATATGACTAATTTGCATTAGTATAGATTTTGCTTTATTGATAGAGATTTAAGGTCAATTTTGTTATATGTATATGTATTTCTGATATTGATTAAGGTATTGTGATTGTGTAGTTCATTATTAAAATGAAGAGGAAGTGAGCTCAGACTCGACAACTCTCCTCTCAGGGGCAGACGCCTGAGAGAGACGCCATGCCCCGCTCCTGGGCAGACACACGCGATGAAGCTCCGACCCAGGATGGACATAGGCTAGAATCTTCCCGGTAAGACTGGTGCTTACAGATTATTAGAGATGGGTTGATCAGGATATCAGAATTAGCCAGTAAGGGCTAGAGCTAAAGGGCCAAGCAGTGTTTAAATGAATACAGTTTGTGTGTTGTTATTTCGGGGCATAAGCTAGCCAGGCGGCCAGGGTGCTGCGAACACAGCCCCACCAATTACTACACTACAAGAATGAGGACAAGACGCCTGCTGTAGGAGACAAAGGGAATCCATCCACCCCTGCAAAAGTGCAGTCCATCGATCTAAATTCAAAAGTCCATATCCAATATGAGAGTCCAGAGCACTCTGTTTCCAAAGCAACTCACCAACCTCCCCAGACAGCACAGTCTCTGCAGTCCACAGCTGTCTGTGAAATGGCAACTCCAGCAACTGTAGCCGCATGGTCAGCAAGAGCAGCAACAATTGCAGCTGTTATCCCAAAGTCTCACCTGCTGTTGATAAAGGATGCTCTCCTGACATTCTTGAGACACCAGCATGGGCAGAGGAATCACAGCAGGCACTCAAATGATCAAAGCTTCATTAGAACCATCCCAGCAGTTACTCAACTTGCAGATCCTGGAAGTACAGTTAAGAATATTGCCCTCCAAAGTGCCATTCCACAATACAAAGAAAAATGGGGCAAGAATGCAAGCAGATGATAGAATAGTCATATTGGCATTCTGTTCGGCCGTATAATTTATCTTTAGAGAAGTTTACTCATACCCAGGAAGGTGGAATTATTCATCGTTGGCCTATGGCCATACCACAACATATCTTTCCTACCTTTTACAAAATCAGGCTCTTGAGTGATACATTCTCCGCACATAACTGTGGGGTGGACATTAAAATCTCTATCAAATCTTTTTCAGGATGGGATGCAGTACATTTCTAATCCTATCACCCTACTATGAATATGATTATTAGTAAAGTCTACAATAGAAGCATTATGCAATAATAAACATCCATGAGGAAAGGAGGACTCCTTCACCAATGACAGGTTATCAAAAAGTGAGGGAAAGAGGGCTATTTTTACTAATTGGCATTAAAAGTGGGGGGTTTCTCACCAGTCTCCCCATCATCTGTGATTCTGTTGTTGTCACCTGAAGCAGAAGGAGCATAATGTTATTCATCCTGGGTCACTGGCTGTACACACTGCTCTGGTACCCAAATTCAACTCCTGGAGGAAAAACATATACAGCCCCCCTTCACCTTTACGAACAAGGGGATTTTTTCTTTCCATCTTTTGTTTGCAGATCTTTCCAATGAACCCATCCTAGGCTCTGAGCCCTAACTTGTGTATGGCGCTTCATACTCAAGCACCCTTCAGCATCTATAGTCAAAAAAATAAAAAAAAGAATGGTGGATAAATGAGTTGCTGGAGAGAAAATGAACTTGCCCCTTTTTATTTTATTTATTTATTTTTTTTATTGCGAAAAGAAGAAAAAAAACATAAACAAAAAACAAGTTTCCACCTCCTCCCAGCCTCCCATTTCCCTTCCCCTCCTCCCACCCTTCTCCCCCTCCTCCCACCCTTCTCCCCCTTTTCCCACCCTTCTCCCCCTCCCCCCACTCCTCTCCCCCTCCCTCTCCAGTCCACAGAGCAGTCCGGGTTCCCTGCCCTGTGTTAAGTCCTAGGTCCTCTCCGTCCATATCTAGGAAGGTGAACATCCAAACTGGCTAGGCTCCCACAAAGCCAGCACATTAAGTAGGATCAAAACCCCCTGCCATTGTCCTTGGTGTCTCATCAGCCCTCATTGTTCGCCATGTTCAGAGAGTCCGGTTTTATCCCATGCTTTTTCGGTCACAGTCCAGCTGGTCTTGGTGAGCTCCCCGTAGATCAGCTCCTCTGTCTCAGTGGGTGGATGCACGCCTCGTGGTCCCGAATTCTTTGCTCATGTTCTCCCTCCTTCTGCTCCTCCTTGGGACCTTGGGAGCTCAGTCCAGTGCTCCTGTGTGGGTCACTGTCTCGATCTCTATCCATCACCAGATGAAGATTCTATGATGATATGCAAGATATTCGTCAGTATTGCTCTAGGATAGGGTCATTTCAGGTTCCCAATCCTCAGCTGCCCAAGGAACTAACTGGGAACCTCATCTTGGGCACTAGGGAGCCCCTCTAGGGTCAAGTCGCTTGCCCACCCTAAAGTGGCTCCCTTAACTAAGAATTGTGGTTCCGTGCTCCCCTATCCACCTTTCCTTTATCCCAATTCTCCCGTTTCCCAGGTCCCCCCTCCTTCCCTTCTACCTTTTCTCTCCCCATCTCCCCTTACCCCCATCCCACCCCCCCCCCAAGATCCCATTTTCTCCCCGGAAATTTGGTCTACTTCCCTTAGCGAAGAGGACAACTATATGTTTTTCCTTCGGTTCACCTTCTTCCTTAGCTTCTTTAGGTTCACCTATTGTAGACTCCGTGGTCCTTATTTATGGCTAGAAACCAATTATGAGTGAGTACATCCCATATTCATCTTTTTGGGTCTGGGACACCTCACTCAGGATAGTGTTTTCTATTTCCATCCATGCAATCTTGTGCAACCACTGTGGAAGTCAGTGTTTCGGTTTCTCAGGAAATTCGGGATCAACTTACCCCTGGACCCAGCAATACCACTCTTGGGAATATACCCAAGAGATGCCCTTTTTATTTTTTGAAATATTGCTTGAGGGTCTTATTGGCTCTTTCCACAATTGCTTGACCTATTGGGTTATATGGCATGCCTGTTTTATGGGAAATTTCATAGAATGAACAAAAAGATAATTTTTTTTGCTGTTATATGCTGGGTCATTATCTGTCTTAATAACCTCAGGTTTGACAATATAGGCAAAAGCAGATAGGCAGTGCATAATGTCATCTTTTGCTCATTCTCTCAAATGCAAGATTGCAAAAATTATTCCTGAAAAGGTGTCTACTGAGAGAAGGACAAACTTAAGTTTCCCTGCAGCAGGCAGGTGTGTAACATCCATCTTCCCAATGAGCCCCCCTCTTACATCATGGACACTTTCCTGGTCTGGCAGTAGCTCCTTGAGGGAGCTGTGGACAACCCTTTATTTTTAATGTCCAGGGGTACCACAGTTAAGGCAGGTTTTATCCCCAGTTGTCCGGGGTCCTCACCCAGGCCTGATGATAGCGGCAATCACCTGGCCCTGAATGAAGTGCCCATCGATATCCCAGCAGATCTGGATGTATTCATTTAAGGTTTTTGCCTTATGTGGCTGCAAGGCTTCCTTACATTATTTATTTGCATTCTCAAATGCCAGCTGCTTAACTATGGGCATAGCTGTGGTCACATCGCCAAACAATTTCCCTGCCAACTGCAATAGCCTATCCACATAGTCCTGAAATGGTTTTGAAGGCCCTTGTAAAACTTTTGACTGCCGATCACCCACAGCCTTTTTTTGGCTGGGCTTTCCAAGCTTTGGTAGCCACAGTGGCCATTTGGAGATATATGGCAGGATTGAGCACAAATTGATTGACCAAGTCAGCATAAGCTCCTGCTCCAGTTAGCATGTTTAGATTGCACTGTCTATCCTGCTTGAGCATTTAACCTAGCCATTTGTAAACAATTTTCTTGATATTTTCCCCTCCACAATAAGTAATATTCTCCTGATCATACCACATGGCATAGCTGCTGCCGATTGCTAGGTGTAAGATTCAATTCCACAAAAGATTCTACTATGGCAAGAGTAAAGGGGGCCTAAGAGCCATATGCCACTATGGCCTCTTTCAATTGCTTCATCTCCTTAAAGCTCAAGGCCACATGTTGTCTCAGCACCTGTCCTGGATTGTTTGGATCAGATACCTCTATGACTGGAGCAACTGTGTGCCAGGGCTGCAAACAGACACCTCCTCTTTTTCCTGAGCCCTCTTTGGTCTTCCACTCATCTCTTAGTCCCCAATGGGACTCTCTCCTTCCCCAATCCTCATTATAAGCAGGTGGGGCTGATGGCACACATAAGAAATCCTTCACCTTACAGTGCTTCAGGCTCTTCTGAAGTACTTTAATCTCCTGCATTAGCTGTTCTTCCTCATCAGATAAACTATTCTCTGCTTTAGAGCTGAGGCTGTCTTCCCCATTTTCTGACTCAGAGGTTATTGCTATCTGGCTCTGTGCTTGAAAATGTGCAGACTTTGGCGTTAGCCTTGGTCCTGATTCAGATTCCACAGTTCCCCCTGAGACCCCTGACATTTCCTTTCAATCCCTGTGTGCCTCCTCTACCAATCCTATGGACCGAATAGTCTCCTCCTCCTGTATTTCTTCAAGTATTTCTTTAGCTGCAGTGACCTCCTGTCTTATTTTCACTTTATCAGTAAGCAGGGTGTCCTGGACCTGGTGCCATAGTGAAAAGGTAGAAATAGGGAAGCTATCGGCACTCTCCTTTTTGCATCATTTCTACAAGTCTCTTTTTACCTGTTTCCAACCAGATATGTTCAAACCTCCACCTGTTAAAAACCATG
Organism: Microtus oregoni; assembly: GCF_018167655.1. Taxonomy (NCBI): domain Eukaryota; kingdom Metazoa; phylum Chordata; class Mammalia; order Rodentia; family Cricetidae; genus Microtus; species Microtus oregoni. The sequence continues at coordinate 48,826,876 of NW_024543071.1, read as the reverse complement.
GGCTTGCCGGGCGGTGGTGGCGCACGCCTTTAATCCAAGCACTTGGGTGGCAGAGGCAGGCAGATCTCTGTGAGTTTGAGACCAGCATGGTCTACAAGAGCTAGTTCCAGGACAGGCTCCAAAACCACAGACAATCCCTGTCTCAAAAAAGAAAAAGAAAAAAAAAAAACCATGGGCTTGCTGTGGCTATTATCTTAAGAAAATCCTCTGTAGTTCTCTGTTTGACCGCGGTTCCTTGTTGCTCTAACAATTTAGATATTTGATATATCAGGTCTCTCTAACTGCTTGTGTATCCCATTTTACACCAATCCATCCTTACCAGCATAGGACGACCTGGTCCGCTACCCCTTCTTTCTCAGATCTCGGTGGGACCTCCACTTTGCCACGCCAACATGGCAACTGTAGTTCTCTGAGCAAGGGACGTCGGCATTAACGCACAACACAACTTCAGGTTCTGCAGACAAGCCTTTATTCCAATTTCTCACACAGTATATAGAGCCCTCTGCAGGGGAGGAGGAGCCAGCAAAAGCAGGAAGCTCACAGGGCTTTGGGATAAACATTCTCAAAAACATTGCTAAAAACAACAAATTGTTCCTGTTTTTGTTCCTGTCTTCAGAACAATCAACCACAAGAGATTGTGCAAAACAGATCAAGTAGGGGTGCTAGGACCTGTCCTCAAGGGACCCAACATTGCAGGACATAGAAGAAAGAGACTGACAAAATGCCAATATGGGTCGAACTGCCTTTGAAATTTTCTGCTTCATGGAAAAGTCTGCTGGGTACTATGGGCCTGAAGGCTGAGGATGGATGTTCTAACGGTACAGAGGATCTTTGGGTGACTGTCTAGGTAGTGAGATGTCACTGTGAATTATAGAGTTTTGAATGCTGTTTACAGTGAACTTATTGTTTTATTAGTTTATATTATATCCTTCTGGAGTCTTTGATGAAACTAAAGGAAATCTATAGTTATTGTTACAGATTTCCTTAGTTATGATAAAGGATAAAGCAGATATAAATATTGTACCTGTAATTCTTGTTTGATAATTGTTTTGTTATATGTAATTTTAATATCTTAAAGTTAAAACCTTCCTTTTTATTTAAACAGAAAAGTGGAGGTGATGTCGGAGTCCCCTATATGTGCTGTGATAACCATTAATGAATAAAGAAACAGCCTTTGCCTGTTAAAAGGGTAAAACTTAGGTAGGTGGGGAAAACTGGACTGAATGGTGGGAGAAGGAATGCGGAGAGGGAGATGCTATGGAGCCACGGTAGAGTTGGTCATGCCCAAACTTTGCCAGTAAGCCACTAGCATGTGGCAATAAACAGATTAATAGAAATGGTTTAAATTAAAATGTAAGAGTTAGCCATTAAGAAGTTAGAGCTAATGCGCCAAGCAGGGTTTTACATATATAGATCCTCCTGGAAATCGGAAGCAGACAAGATTGCCAGGCAAAAGTTGGGAACATGGGGATGGGGTAGGGTGGGGGAAAGGAAAGAGGGGGAGAGAGAAGGGAGAAGGGGAGGGTTGTGGAGAGCTTGCGGGAGAGGGATGGTTGAAATGGAGAAAGGACAGATATAGAAGCAGGAAAGAAGATATCTTAATTAAGGTAGCCATTTTGGGGTTGTTGAGAGGCTTGGCTCTAGAGGCCTTCCAAAGTTTCTACAGGGATGCCTCCAGATAGGACCCTGGGAGTAGAGGAGAGGGTGCCTTAACTAGCCTTGTCCCATAGTCAGACTGATGACTGTTTTGAATATCACCATAAACCTTCATCCAGCAATGGACAGAGATAGAGACAAAGACCCACAATGGAGCACTGGACTGAGCTCCCAAGGTCCAGTTGAAGAGCAGAAGGAGGGAGAATATGAGCAAGGAAATCAGGACCACAAGGTTGGTCCACCCACTGAGACAGTGTGCCTGATCTAATAGGAACTCACCAAACCCAGCTGGACTGGGACTGAATAAGCATGGGTTCACACTGGACCCTCTGAATGTGGCTGACAACTGGAACAGACTGAGAAGCCAGTGATAATGGCATTGGGATTTGTCTCTACTGCACGTACTGGCTTTTTGTGACCCTAGTCTATTTAGATGCACACCCTCCTAAGCCTGGATGGAGGGGGGAGGGCCTTGGACTTTCCACAATTCAGGGTAACCTGCACTCTCTTAGGACTGGAGGGGGAAAAGGGAACGTTGAGTGGGGGAGCGGGAGGGAAATGGGAGAAGGGGAGGCAGTGGAAATTTTGAATGTTATTATTTCTAAAGCAATAAAAAAATAAAAATAACTTAGTACAGGTTCTGTGTGATTATTTCAGATCTAAGCTAGCATGGTGGCTGGGATAAATGAACAGCTTCTTTTTTTTCCCAACACTCACAATTATTGTGTCAAAATAAGTTAGAGAAGAAAATATCTAATAAATTTGGACTCTGAAAATTGCATTATGTGTGTAGAACACCAAGCAAGTTTAATAATCCACGCCCCTCCAAAAAATCATTTCAAAATTTAACAATGACTATAATATAAGTCCTGAAATAGAAACAGTAACAGGAAAACAGAGGAAATAGTGACCCAGGACAGGCAAGGACAGCTCAGGAAGTTAGACTAAAATTGACAAACAGAATGACTTGAAAATATAAAAGCGCATAAAGGAAAAACGTCAAAGTGAATAATAGAAGGCTGATAGAATGAGAAACACCCTCCGTCACTTACTCTTCTGACCAGGGATTAATTTCATAGCACAGAAAGACATAGACAATACATTGTTTCCACCTCTCTGCCAGGATGTCCGCTGAGCCTTGGAGAAGATGAAATTGGTATCATATTGTGGGTTGAATGATCCTTCATCCCGTCTCAGTACTTTGGCCAGGTATAGATTCTGTATTAACCGCTATGTACTGTTGCAAATAGTTCTCTGATGAAGGCTCAGTATGATACTATCTATGGCATAAATATGCATATTTAGAAGACAGTTTGACAACACGACCATTTAGAAAAACAATAGCAGACACCACCGCATCCAAAAAAAAAAAAAAAGTCCTCCAGGGAGAATCAGTTACATGTGGTTATGGGTTAGACTCTAGCCAATCATAGCTGTTTACACCAGACTGGACTCAGCAGTGTCTACCAGAATGTGCTGTTGCATTCTGGGCAAAGTAACCATATGACCTTTTCACACACTTTTCCATGATTCTGTTTTTTTTTCATTCTTTGTGTATTGTGGATATTAATCCTCTGTTAGATGTAAGGAGTCAAAGCTGCTTTCACCTCACTGCAGTCAGAACAGCTAAGATCAATAAGACAACTGACAACAATTGCTGGCAATGCTGTGTGGGAAAGAAGAACCCTCATTCATTGGTGGGAATGAACATTTGTGCAGCCACTATGGAAACCAATACAGAGAACCCTAAAAAACTCTATGACCCAGCTATACCACTCTTGGACACATGTCCAAAGGGCTCACACACTACTCCACAGATGTTTGCTCAGCAATGATCACAATTGCCGTGTTCACAGTGTCCAGGAAATGTCCTGCAGCAGATGAACGGATAATGAAAATGTGACACACCTACACAATAGAATGTTATTCAACTAAATAAAAGTGAAAGCATGAATTTTGTAGGTAATGACTGAACATCAAAAGATGACATTGAGTAAAGTAACCCAGACCCAGAAAGACAAATGCTGCCAGCTCACTCTCATTTTTTGATTTCTATATCTTCAAATCTTCAGATACAAGTGTAGCTACCATCGCTCATCAAAGAAGCCTTTCTTCCAGCAGGTGGAGACCATTCCCGAAAACCACAACTGGACACAACGCAGAGATCAACTGTCATGGGAAGCCCAGCCCCAACGGACACATCTACATAACTCCTGAATCTATGGTTCAGAAACATTTTGAAAGAGGGAGCAGAAAGTTTGAAAGAGTTGGAACCAAAAGGAATGTGATGTGAAACAGACTCCCCTAGAATAGCTGCATAAACCAGATAAGAACAATGGCAATAACAATGGACAAATTAACATAGAAGGGAGAAGATTCTATGAGTTCCCCCATCTAAACAGGAAACCATAGGCAACCAGTGCCTGCTGGGAAGGAAGGAGAATTAATTACCTTTCCCAGGGATGAGCTCCAAAACAAAGTTGTCAGCCCTGAAACCATACACAGAAACAAAAAGAACAGACTCACTCAGGAAAGTAAAAATTAGTAGTGGCCTAGATGTCACCTGGATTTAGTTGGGTCTGATTGCTGCCTCTAGTAAACTTTAAAACTTTAATGGCATTTGCTTTCTAATCAGATGTAAAATTAAATATAAGTGATATAATTAGAGAATTTATTACAAAACAACAAATTCTGCTTCCTGAAAGTCAATTACACTGTCATTTATTAAGTATTTAATGTATCTTCTTTCTGTAAGAAGTAATAAGGAGCTTCATGGAGCTTCAAGGAGCATGAAGAAGAAGAAAGTGGCAATGGATGAAGGTCTTGGAAATATCAAAAAAAAGTGCTGATGGAGAGTCACTGTGGCCTGGGTATTCAAAAACCACAAGGTAAGTTACAGGAAGGCACATCAAGTATGGACTTAAGGAAATGGAGATGATTTTAATATTTCTATTCATAATGACTTAGATGCAGCAACAAGTAGGGAACTGACAGGAAGCAAAAGGCTCAAGTAGAAAACTGTGGGTCTTGCACATGGGTCAGCACCAGGTCCACATGGCACACACCAGAGTCAAGGACATAGTGTTCCCCTCTATCACGCAGGACCATCTCTGGGCATCAGGCTATGGAGATAAATCTGGAGCCAGGACAGTGGGTTTCTGCCATTCTCTTGGTTCCTGGTAATCACTAGGGATTCATCATAAATGCACATCTCAATTTTGGAAAAATAATTGGGAGCAGCTGACATTTACATTGCACCCATGCCTTGTCAGTCATCATCCCAAGGATGTTGCACACTGTAGCTCATTTATGATCCACAACTCTGTGCTTTTTGTCTTTTAAAAGAGCAGAGAGCCTCAAGTCCACAAAGATATTGTGCCTGAGTTCTCCTCACACGTGTACCTTCTTTTTGGAAACAGTGAGGGGAAAGGGCTGCAAATTTCTCAAAGACCAGAGCAGGCTCCACCAAGCAGAGTCCTAATCCACCTTCCAGGTGTCCTGGGAATGGCAGAATACACTTCCTGTAGTGAGAGGTCTCTGGCCTCCTGGAGCTATCTCCATGTTTTCTCTGAACATATGTTTATCTCCCTCATTTCTTGAGTATCTCCAAATTCAAACTGTCTGTTTTCTCCTCAAAGTCCCTGCTGTAGTTTGGTGGAAAGGTTCACACATGAAATCCCAGCATATGGGAGACTGAAACAGAAGGATTATACAAGTTTACATAAACTTCAGCCTTGTAGTATAGGTTGGACACCTGCCTGGGCTACTGAATGAATCCCGATCTCAAAATTAACAAACAAACAAACAAATGGGAAACTTAAGGCAATCTCTGATCCTGAGACCGCAGAAATATTTTCTTTCTATTCTAACTCCCAGAGCTATTTATCCTTTCCTATATTTCTGTCATATTAGTTGTATATTCTACTGAATGTCTCTTAAAATGAGAAATGATGGTTTTTTAAAAAATAAATAAAAAATAAGAAAATTTAAAAAATACACACAACAGTAAATTAAGAGTAAGATTTTCGAAAGATCCATAGTTGTGCAGGTAGGAAAGGCATCAAAGCAGGTAATAGGGCAGATAAACTGATGATATATTGGATATATTTATGAAATTGTCAAAAATTAAATTTTTATTGTGTTGCAGATTTCCTGAATATTTTGTGATGAGAATTTGTTGGTTTTGCTGTTTTCTTTGATCAGTGTGTATATTTTCTCTATGGTATCTTCAGTGTCTGAAATTCTTTCTTCTATCTCTTGTAATCTGTTGGTAGTACTTGTCTCTGTAGTTACTATTCGTTTACCCAGATTTTCCATCTCCATATTCCCTCGGTTTGTGTTTTCTTCATTACTTCCATTTCATTCTTCAAGTCTTGAACTGCTTCCCTTACCTGTTTGATTGCTTTTTCTTGTTTCTCTTGGTTTTTTGGGTATCTTTGAGCGATTTATTCATTTCCTCTACCTTTTTGTTTGTAATCTCTAATTGTTGATGGCAGTTTTTCACCTCCTTTTTAAGGTCTTCTATTATTTTCATATAATTAACTTTTGAGTTGATTTCTTCTAATTCTTCTGGAGTAGGGTGTACAATTCTTCTTATTTCGAGATCCCTGGATTCTGGTGATGCCATGTTGCCATTTAGGTTGTTGGAGGAATTCTTGCATTAGCGCCTTCCCACCTCTTCCTTCAAATGGGGCCAGGAGAGGCCTGGTGTCTTGGTCCAGTCTTTGCTGTGACTGACTCTCTTCCATGTAGAAGCAGGAACCGTCCCGTCCAGACGGAACTCCCGACCAGATGGAACTCTTCAGCACCTAAACAGGTCCGCCTGGTAGCCCAATGATCCGGGGACAAAAGGAAGAATGTGGCAGACAGGGCAGGGTCCAGGAGATCTCAGGAGACCCTGGAGCACAAGCTGAAGGTGCCCGGGCTCCCTTACAGGGGGACCTAGAGGCCTGCCCTGTAGGCAGGCACTCACCACTCTGGGTGGGTAGCCTTAGTGTAGGAGCTTAAAACTGTTCTTGAGCACTGGTCTTAGCATACAGCAGTGCAGGGTTGGGGGGCTTGGTCGTGCTTAAGAAAGACAGAAGGAGCTGGGGGAGGGGGTTTGTGCTCTCTTCCGGGACAATCTGCCCCTGGATAGCACACACTCGGGATTGTTCATTTCTTGGTGGTGGACAATCGCATGAAAACGTGTTTGATAGAGAAAGTGTAAAATCCAGTTTGAAGCTGCACTACTTCAGCATGGTTGCTGTCACTGTATGGGAATGTGTTGAAATGGGTAGACTTTGGGCCTGGTTTATTTCCCTGCATCCTATTTTCTATTTGCAAGTTCTTTCAATGTTTTAAAGCATATACTGTGGGTGGGATAATTTTCCTAATTTTTTTCTTTATATATCATAATGATAGGAATGTTACTGGCTTTTATGTGTTAATTTTATATTCTGCTACTTTGCAGATCTAAGAGTTTTATCAGCTTTATCAGATCTAAGCATTTTCTGGTAGAGTCCCTGGGTCTTTTATATAAAGAATCATATAATCTGCAAATAAGGATTCCCTTTCCTGCACAAAAATCACCTTCAATTGAATCAATGACTTCAACAAAGTCAGAAAACTCTATGACTGCTGTATGAAAAGGCAAAGGAACATACTATGGGACACAGACCTAGGAAAGGATTTTTCCATAAAAGACTGCTGTCACTCCAAACCCTGCTCACATAGACAGTCCTGGCTCAAATAAGTGGTTCCTAAAACAAAACAATAAGGCATGAAACAGGAGAGGGGCTTCTGGGGAGGAAGGAGGTAGAAGTGAGAGGGTGACAAGAAAGTGGGAGTAGGAGGAGGCCAGGAAGAATGCATTATATACATCAATGAAATTTTAGATGCCAAAGAAGAATTTTAATGGAAGTTTTTTTTGAAAAAATACAGAATTTTGTTATATTTTGTGCTTCAAGTATATAAGAAAGTGGGAAATGTAGTTCATGCCCAATTTTAGCTCACAGCACTCTTCTTTCAATGAAAATAAAAACAGCGAGATGATCAACACGTAAAAAAAATCCAACACGATGATTTCAGCAATGAAGTTGATCACTGGGAGATGTTCAGGGGCCCTAAGACTTTTGCTGTTCCCAAGGTCAAGTAAGGAAATGAACATGTACACATGAGATTAAGAGAGTGACAAGAATTGTGTCTGAAATCCTAGATCAGCTAAGGACAAAAGGACACGTTGAAGGAACAAGGAACAAGAAAAGAAGAGTTGGCTGTTATATGAAAAAAATTAAAACAACAGAAATTAGCAGAAGTGTCAGGAAGGTGTGCTTATTCTGATTATCTGTGAGTGTGCTTTGCTGTGTGATGAATAATGATGTTGTTCTTTCCATCAGTCAGCAGAACAAGCTGCCAAGAACAAAGCTGACTTCTCCAGAAAGTGCACATGAGCCCTCCTTCATGGGGACTCATAGTTGGTTACCCAAGACTGAATCTTCAGGTTCCAGTCAAGTAAAAGTTCTGAGAAGTAAATGAACCATGCATCACTGGCCATGATGTAGAGTGGCTGTACTTGGTGTCCCAGATTTAAGTCCCTGCCCTGGCACCTGCTGGTCTGGAAGACACTTAAATGATTTCCATTTCTAAAAGTATCTGACCCGTGCCTGAAAGTACTGTGACTTCATTTGTTACCTGGAGACGTGGTGGAGGCCATACTCTGGGAGGTGAACAATGGTCACTGGGTGAAGAAAAAGCTTCTTTGTGAAGCTGTTTAATAGACAACCAGAGAAGACACAAGGACCAGGGCACTTGTGCTTCTGCTCTGAGTTTTTCTCTCTCTAGAAAGAACTTGTCTCAGGCTTCCAAATGAAGGTCAGAAACTGCAGGTGTCCAGCTTCCTTCACATGTGTGGGCCAGGTTTATTTCTCAGCTGCTCTAAAACCACATTGCAAAGATGATTCAGTCACAGATTCTGTACAAAGAGAGCCAGAGTCTTTGGAAAGATGTAAGGTGTTGGGTAACAGAGATGGCCATCCTGTTCCCAGACTCCTAGAAGACTTCAGATACTGACACAGAGTAGAGTTGACCACATGAAACTTCATACAACACTTTAGAGTAGTTCAGAGACAAAATGGTTGCCCCATCACCCAATAAATAAATAAACCTGGCAGAGATGGCAGGCAACAATCTTGTCATCATATCTCCAAAACTGTTAGTCCTTGCAGTTACTAATTTAATTTCATTTAAGATAAATAAGTGGGACCAGCGGAATGACTCGGTGCATAAAGGTATCTGTGGCCAAGTCTGACCATGTGAGCTCAATACCCGAGGCACAGACCTTAGAAGGAAAGAACTGACATAGTTGTCCTTTGACTGATACTTGCACACTGTGGCTTTATAATCTGGTTTGTAACTGAGAGCCCTCCTCTGGTGATTTATGAATTGTAAATGGCTTTTGGTAGATTATTTGTATTTTCTACATATAAAATCATGGTATTCTCAGACCCTGACAGCATTCTGTCCTCTTTCCATTATGGCTGCCTATGGCATTTCTATGGATAATTGTTGTGGATAGGACTCCCACATTTTGAATCAACTGAGAAAGTAGACACACTACAGGATGTCTTTGAATTATTATAAGCAGTCTTTTTATATTGAGTCACATTTTGAATGTATAATTCAGTCCATGCTTTTATACTTAATTTTAAAAAATTATTATTGTCAGGCAGTGGTGAAACACACCTTTAATCCAAAGACTCAGGAGGCAGAGGCAGGCGGATCTCTGTAAGTTCAAGTCTAGACTAGTCTACAAAGTGAGCTCCTGGACAGCCAGAACTTTTATACAGAGAAATCCTGTCTTGAAAAACCAGAAAAAAAATATTCTTACATTACTTATATGTTTGTGTTTGTGTATGAGTGGGCATGCATGTGAAGGTCAGAGGGCAATCAGTGGGAGGCAGTTCTCTCCTTTCACCATGGGGACCACCGGGATTAACTCAGGTCAGAAGGCTTGGTGGCAAGCATCTGTATTCACTGAATTATCTTGCCAGCCTATAAATAGGTTCTTGCTGAGTTTACATGATTGTTTAGGAACAATTTCCTACAATGCAATTTTGGAAAAAAATAGTAATGAATAATTTTAGTTCTCTAAATATTTGATAGAATTCAGTAGTAAAGGATTTTGTTCTGGTCTTATTATTTTTGGTTTGTGAATTTTTGCTACTTATAGACTCCATTCACAAATTATTGTCCATTTACATTTTTGAAAATTCTTCATGATTCCATCTTGATACAATAAATATGTTCAGAAAGTGCTCCTGTATTCTGTCACATTGGTTGGCATGAAGTTGATCATAAGGACCCCTGCCAATCCTTTGTTTCATTTCTGTGGTATAACTGCTAATTTCTTTCTTTCCATTTTATATTTTTCATTTTCTACACTAGTCCAGAGGTGCATTTCTCGCGTTTGTTCATAGTTTTCAAGACTCGTGTCTTTGTAACATTGGTTTCCTATACTCTCTGCTCTATGACTTTTAGTTTCTTTTATTCAGTGTTTCCATCCTTAACTAAGTTGGAGTCTACTTTGTTTTTTGTTTCCAGTTCATTGAGGTTATTTCTTTCAGGTCTTCTTGATATTTTGATGTAGTTATATGCTAGTGTTTTGATGAAATGTTGGCAAGTCCAAATGCAAAGCTGGTATTTGGAGGTTCTGTGCTCTAGAGAATGTCATCCTGTTGTCAGAAGCCACTTGTTCCTGTTGAGAAAGAGGGAACTCAAGTGTAATAAGCAAAAGCTCAAAAGTAAACTGCAACTTCAAAAATTGCTTCCTTGTTATGTGAAAGGTCATCTGAAGGAACAGTGATGTTCCCATGAGGCTGTTCTCCTGGACTCCAGCCCAAGAGGATGGAGGGAGGTGAGGGAATCAGCTCTCACTGCTGCAGGTATTGAAAGCTGCCTGAACGGCGGAACCAGTAAGACTCACCACATATAAATACCCCTGGTTTCCAGGGGCTCAGTTACAGTTCATTTGCTCACTGTTTGCTAACCCTGAACACAAACTGAGCACCATGAGGCTGGTCCTGTGTCTTCTCCTGGTTGTCCTGGCTGCTTGTTGCTATGAAAGTGAGTATCATATATGATCCGTCCAGTCAAAACTCCTAGAAAGTTGACCTCTTTGAACAGTTGGTAAGTTTATGTGTGATAAGGTTGAGGTCAGGAAAAGGAAATCTAAAACATCGCTCAACCTCTCTTACTAGCCTCCTAAAAGCCTAAAGTACATTCAACTAATTTTCTCCTACTTAGGACATTTGAAGTGGTAGGGATGGTGGGGACAAGAAGGCCATTAGAAACAAAGTTCAAGAAAGTTTTTTATTGGAGGAATTGTGTTGGTTGTGCTATTTTTCAGTTCATTGTCTTCGTATCTGGGAATATGACTTGAAAGAGATCTGTTCACAGTCAGTATATTACCAGTCTGTGAGTAATACATCTCAAATCGCTACACTGGACTCTGAGAACAAGCAGGCTCATGAAGTCCGATCAGTTTTCTGGTGGTCCTCCAATAACAGGGATAGAAACAGCACAGTCATTACCACAAGATGTCTATATTTTTAAAATTAATGAATTTTTGCAAACAATCCATTTGTGAGTAAACAAAACATCCCTACATGATCTGTACCTTTAAAATTAACCAAGTTTCATGGGCAGTTTCTCTTCTTCTTTTCTGCATCTCCTCCTGTCTGCCTAAATACCCCTCTTCCAACAGTCTACAACACATCCCTACAGACTGATGAGACATGCTTGAGGCTCACATCAGATGCTGTTTGGGCACCTCCTATGGGTAGTATTGTCATGGTCTTGGAAAAACTGGGTCTGGTGGCTCATCCCATTGATCCAAGTTAGGTGAACTGACATAAGGAACTTTGGTCTGAGGCCAGTCGAGGCCACCTCTGGAGATTTGTGAGGTTTGTTCTACTGCTGTTATTTTGTTTTTTAAAAAGTGTTGAAGGGAATGTGGAACCTAGATTAGGAAAGTTGGTTTATTCAATTCTACCCAAATATTCATCATAGATGTTTAGGAATCATAAGGTGGGTGTCAGCTTCCCTTGTCACCATCTCTAGAAGTAAATGTGACCATCATTATGGAAGGACAAAGCTTCTCACAGGTTCCTAATATGCTCTGGTGTGTATCAAAACTGATCAACTCAACTGGGTGGTGGTGCAGGTCTTTAATCTAAGCACTTGGGACAGAAAAACAAGCAGATCTCTGAATTCTGTGCCAGCCTGATCTACAGATCAAGTCCCAGAACAGTCAGAGCTACACATTGAAACCGTATCTCAAAAAAACAAAAAAATAAAATACCCACCTGATCAACTCCTATAACAATAGCTTTTTCCCTTAAATTGTGCTTGATGCCATGACCTAATTCCATCAATTTCAAAATGTGACCTTTCCACACATAAACACTCTGCTTGGTTTTTAATTTTCCCGTCTCTTGTAAAATTCTAGCTCTGTTATTTATGTGAAAATTAGATGAGATAAAAATTCCTTTCATCAACTCTCGGAGACTCATGAAAATGCTATTGAAAATGCAGTCAAAACTCCAATTTTTAATACTAGAAAATAGAATTTCTGCAGTCATAGAAGCTTTGGAAGTTGTGAGAGTGGTTAACGTACAGAAAAAGAGTCAATAATATTCTTCTTCAAACCCTTGCTGTGTGATCCTCAGGAAGTCACGCTGTCTTGTTTCGGTGTCATCAAAGAGTGAGCCATAATACTGTCCTATCCATTCTGCAGCCCTAAGTCAAAGAGACTCATGCAAAAATAATTGGTTAAATATGCACAGTAATTTTGACTAACTGGATTCTCTCCCCTTACACTCTCCAGCTAATGCCGGCCCAGTTTGTAAAGCAGTTAAGCGTGCATGCACCACCTTCCTACTGTTGAATGAGGCAGCAATGAAGAAAGAACTTGAGAGATACAATGCACCTGCAGAGGCTGTTGAAGCAAAATTGACAGTGAAGCGATGTGTAGACAGCAGAGTGAGCTACCTAGGTAGAACTGCCGTAGCAGGTGTATTGGTACGTTCACTTTGCTTTACACACTCAGAAGGCAACTAATAAAGCTGACCTAACATTCTATGGGGAACACATGTATGGGGTGAGGCACTGGAATTATAGGTCACCAACTACAGGTTGGTTCAGGCAAACAAGGCTGATTTGAATTCAATTAGAAACAGTGCCTCACATAGGTGCCTCCTTCTACATCCACCCTGGATACAACACTCCTGAGGCACCCTAACAAGGACAAATGGGTGCCTAAAAAGGGAGGATTGGGGCTAACTCTATTGTCAATCCACTGGAAACTTTGCTGAAGCTGACATATGTACAATGTGTGGATATTATCACTATCCAATGCTGTGGGGAAAATCACACAGATGAGGAAGGAAGCTGGAGGTAACCTCCTTAAGAGCAAAATATCAGCAGGACACATTTCTCTGCCACCTTTGCTCGCCCTGCCAGGAGCCTGTGAACATGCTGTTCCCAGAACTTCTTACCCACTTCTGCTCTGGGTTCCCCCTCGTTATCTCACTGGAAGGAAGGTAGAGTTCACAATTGGAAATCACCAGTGGGAGTTATACCTGGGAGCTGTGATCTGCTCTCTAACCCTCCTGATCACAGAGACAGAGGGACTTGAGCCACACTGTTGAGCCCATTCAGAGTGTATTTGCCTGAATTTGAAAAGAGTTTCCACTCTTAGGCATTATTTGATGTAATTTCCCCAGAAGAATTCAAAACTTCCCCAAAGCACACTTTGTGGGTCTTTCCAGACCTCTCTCTCATGGAGTACTAGTTTGTTAACATTTCTTCTCCAGGAGCTTCCTGACTCTGCTCACCTTTTTTCTCTTGCTTTCTGTTTATTTCCAGACACAAGTTTTATTCTATTGTGCTTTACATCCATAATGAAAGATGGTTCTTCTCGACTCCTTTGGTCCTCACGGATAAACTGACTTTCCTTGCCCAATGTGAAGGTTCCAACGTCTTGCACTAATAAATTACTCTTCCTGCATTTTACCATCTGTCTGTTGTCATCCTAAGACTTGAGTCTTTCAATGAGTGGGTTTTGATTAAAATAATTGGATTTTTAGTGATGGTAATATGTTACAGAAATAATACCTATCAGTGTGACTATCAATGCTGGTGATCAGGCATCAGGAATTCTGATGCTCGGTCAAACACCATCTTGTACTGCCTTGCATGTAAGTTTTATGTAGCCATCAATGAAAAATATCAAATATGATAACGAAAATTGGCCTCTCCTGTGGCCACTGTACTAAATGGTCTGATTGCTCCCCATGTACAATGTGCCGGTCACTGTCTGAGTACTCCACCTCAGTATCTTCCCCATTCAGCCATGGTACTACTTATGACAAGCTCCATATTCTGAAAGAAATGCCCTGGCAGTCATAAGCTTCACTAAAGTGGATCCACCGTGCTCCCCATTCCTTAAGGAAATGCAGCACAATGTAGGCAAGCTTGTGTCCTGATCATATTAACTTATAATTTCCTTCCTTATGTCTCTGAATATTCCCACATTTTCCCCAGTAAAGCAGCCATTGCTTTGTACCACATCAGGGCACAGGAGAAATTGAGAGAGAAAGAAAAGGGGGATTTAGTGACGCCTACGCCCTACAGTTCTAAACTTCCTCCATATCCTCGAGTCTGGTGGGTGTTTGCTCTGTAGGACAATATGAACATGCTTCAGAAAGTTCAGGTCACTAAAATCCCTGTCATTTGTGGCTGGCCAAGTAAACAAAGAAAAGCAAGAACTCTTCCAAGAAAGTGGTACAATCACCAGGAACACTAAAAAAAGCATACACCAGCATAAATGTTCAAATAAAACTGATGTCCCAGCTGCATTACATCTAGTGGTAAAGATTCTGAGATAGAATGTAGTTGTTTTTTTTTTTTTTATTCCAAGGCTATCTTTTTTTTTAATTTTTTTTATTGCGAAAAGAAGAAAAAAAACATAAACAAAAAACAAGTTTCCACCTCCTCCCAGCCTCCCATTTCCCTTCCCCTCCTCCCACAATTCTCCCCCTCCTCCCACCCTTCTCCCCCTCCTCCCACCCTTCTCCCCCTCCCCCCACTCCTCTCCACCTCCCTCTCCAGTCCACAGAGCAGTCCTGGTTCCCTGCCCTGTGTTAAGTCCTAGGTACGCCCCCCTCCGTCCATATCTAGGAAGGTGAACATCCAAACTGGCTAGGGTCCCACAAAGCCAGCACATTAAGTAGGATCAAAACCCCCTGCCATTGTCCTTGGTGTCTCATCAGCCCTCATTGTTCGCCATGTTCAGAGTCCGGTTTTATCCCATGCTTTTTCGGTCACAGTCCAGCTAGCCTTGGTGAGCTCCCCGTAGATCAGCTCCACTGTCTCAGTGGGTGGATGCACGCCTCGTGGTCCCGAATTCTTTGCTCATGTTCTCCCTCCTTCTGTTCCTCTTCCAAGGCTATCTTGAGGGGACCTGCCACTCAGTTCCTCCTTCCCTCCCTTTCCTCCACCACCTCCCCTTCCACATTCCCCATCCAATCCTCAGAGGGGGCAAGGCCTTCCTTGGGGAGTCAATAAAGTCCTAGCCACCATTTCTTAAATTAATCCATCTACCTTCTGCCTCAGGGCTGATAACCTTTCTCTTACTTTCACTTTACTCCATGGCTGACTGTGTGCTTGGGTGGCTGAATGCTAGTGCCCTCCTCTTCTTGCTCTTACTCCTCCTTGATCTTTCTCCCTGCATTTCTCCTCCTATTTATTCTCTTAGCTTCTCAGCCCCACCCATCTTTCTCTTGCTTGGCTATTGTCTTTTCAAATATTTATTAAATCTATCTGATGTTTTAGGCTGACAAAGAAACACAGCCTCACAGAGTTAAACAAATGCAACATAAAAGAATGCAACAAAACTTTCCATCATTAAACAAACATTACACAGAATGAAAATGTGATACCACTTTAAACTAATATTCTATAATCATAGAAGGTTTAGGCAAAAAAGAATGGTAGACATTCTTCTGTGTTTACAACACAGAAGCCAAAATTTAAGAAGGTAGTTACAAAATAGAACTAAAAAGTAACAGAAGGGAATATTTCCAGAATTAATCTACATGAAATTGAAAAGGCCATTGAAACCCAATCCTTCTCCACACCTATGTTTGGGCAATATGGAGAATTTCAGATTTTCTAGGCCTGAAACCAAAGAATATTCTGGACCTATAAGTCAAAGATATTTAGGTCTGTAAGACAAAGATGGAAGCCCCAACATTGCAGAGGTACCTTGGGTGACTGTCCAGGCAGCCAGGTGTGTCTGTCATTTCTATAGCTTTGGAAGTGCCTTGCTCTGCACTGTTTATTCAGGTCATATTATATCATTCTCAGATCTCTGAGGGCTTGAAGAACAGATACAGTTTTACAGTTTTCCTTGTTAACACATTCAGAATAGAAATGTAAGAGATGTAAATTTTATAAGGCTGAGAATCATAAATGCTTAAGTTATTTATCTAAGAAGAAGTTTTAAGGTTTAATTAGATATTTTTAGGATGGTAATACAAGTTAGGACAGAATGTGTTTCAGGTACAGATCTTTGGACTCGTTACTATGACATCAATGACACAATATTTTCTCCTAATTTGCCAAATACATCTAGAGTGGATATTGTGAATGTAATGATTACCTGATAATTGTTTTTGATTGTATATTGTTTTGTTGTTAGAGTTAAAACCTTTTCTTTTTTTTTAAATTTATTTACTTATTATGTATACAATATTCAGTTTGTGTGTATGCCTGCAGGCCAGAAGAGGGCACCAGACCCCATTACAGATGGTTGTGAGCCACGGGAATTGAACTCAGGACCTTTGGAAGAGCAGGCAGTGCTCTTAACCGCTGAGCCATCTCTCCAGCCCCCAAACCTTTTCTTTTTATTTAGACAAAAGGGAGAAATGTTACAGGAATTTTTATTGTACTGTGATACTTTGAGACTGTTTGATAAAGTTTGCCTTGGATTGGGTACAAAGATAATAACTGGCTAGCTGGGATTGTTCAGAGAGAAGCCAGAAATTTGGATAGAGAAGATGTATAGGAAGGAAAGGGTGGGGACTTTAGTTCGACTTTATTTTGATTTTGGGATGAGTGAAGAGACATGTCTATTGCTGAGTCTCTAATCAAAAAGTAAAGTCACCTGTTGCTTCTCAGTTTCTCTGTTTAGCAGGTTTTTACCCCAAATCCGCTTCTGGGTCTTTGTTGGTAAATAGAACAATAGATACATAGTTTAAAACTACAAATATCAGGAATGGCAGACGTGGACCACAGAATCAGAAGGCCCTCCAATCCGTGGCTGGAGTGACTGGCATGGGACTGTGGGCCTCATGCAATAATGAAATTATAGTAGACTCATGTGCAACCACTAAGCCATCAAAAAAAAACCCATAATACTAAAAAGGCTTATTTAGAGTCGATGTAGATGTTAGCTGGTTGGCCTTGGGCTATATGGAGTGCTCTTGTAAAAGTGATGAATTAAGCCTGTTGTGAAGGGACCCCCAGTGGGAGATGGTTGTTTCAGATGTTTTAGTGGAGGCGACCACTGCACAAGTCTCCTGGCATATCTGTTCATGAGAGCTTCCATCAACAAAGAGGGTGAGTTGTGTGTCTGTGAGGAGTTGGTCTAGGAGACAAGGCTACAGTAAGTGAAAGGACTCCATAGCCTCTGGGCAGGAGTGAGAGGAGGTATCAGAGGCTGAAAGGACATGGGTCTAGGGTAGGGCTTGAGGCCAAAGCGGTTATGAGTTTTTCAGGAAACAGTAAATGAAAGACATGGACCCATGAGGGCTCAAGGAGGGAAAAGGAAGAATGAGTCCGAAGTTCTGAGAGGCAATGGATGGAGTACACAGTGAATGGCTGAAACAGGGTGATCTTGAGGGCTTCTTGCATGAGTTCAACTATCGCTGCTAGGGTTCTCAAACATGGCTGCCATCCACACAGGCTGGGGTCTAGCTGTTTGGACAGGAAGAAATGTCCAGATGCAAGAGCCTAATAGTTTGAACTAGAATTGCTTGGCCACTCTGATCTTTCATCTCTAAAGATGTGGTAGGAAAGGATGGAGTCCAGGATATCCGGGGCAGGGACATTAGAAGGGCATCCCAAAACAAGGAGAGGTGACAGTGGACTATGGCTAGGCGGGCTAGAGGCCCCATGTGGGTCTCTCTGGTCACCTGGTACAGGGGCCAGGCCATGATGGCAAAGTTGGATATGTAGTGGCAGGAGAATCCCATTAGGCCCCAAAATGAGAGGATTTGTTTCCTTGTGGTCAGTGGCTGTAAGTCTTGCAGGGATCAAACTCAGTCAGAGGTGAGGGTCATAGATCCTGAGATGAATTGAGCAACTAAATACATAATACAGGATCATAACTGAGCCTTAGACAGGGAAATATGGTATCCCAGGGAGCCAAGGTAGTTTAGGAGCAAAGAGGTGGCCCACTGGGACAGAGACAGGGGGTACTGCAAAGTAGGAAGTCATCTATTTATTAGAGAGTTATGCTAGGGTTGGGATAAAAGGTGGAAAGATCACAGGCCAGTGCATGGCCAAAGAAACAGTGACTATCCAGAAAGCCCTGGGGATAATTGTTCATGTGAATTATCACACGGACTGTGTGTCAGGGTCCTCCCAGGAGAAAGAAAAGAACAAATGACTCAGGATGCAGAAGGACAGAAAGAAAAGTGTCTCTTAAGTCCAGGACAGCAAAGTGAGAAGTTGTTGGCCATGGGGTGGATTGGGATAATGGCCTCATTAATGAGGTGGAATTCAAGAACTAAGCAATAAGCACTGGAAGGATTACACACTGGGAGAATGGGGTTGCGGCAAGGCAAGTTAATAGGGATTAGAAGTCCTGAAAGAACAGGAATGTAATAATGGGCTTGAGGCTGCAGTGATGGGTTTGAGAAAGAGGGTCTGGGGTCTAGAAGATAAGAGAGGGTCATCAATGTGAACTAGGACCAGCTGCAGGTGGATAGCAATTACTGGGGTGGAGATGTCCCATACTTGGGGATTGACCGGATCCAGGAGGATAAGGACAGGGCAGTCTGATTTAGGGACCTGTGAGGCAATTAAGAGAAGAAGAAAATGGAGTCAAGAAAAAGTGTGGGTACCAAGGATAGGCAGACCCCATGGTGGTTGAAGATATTGTGGCCAAGTAAAGGCAGTGGGCAAACAGGCATGGCCAGAAAAGAATGTGACAAGAATCTTCCTGCAGGAATGCAGGGAAGTGGTAGAGTCTTTGGCAGATTGGACGGGGTCCCATCCAGCTATGTGACAGAAATCAGTGTGGAAACCATGGGACCCAAGTGTGAGGTCAAGACAGAAAAGGTAGCTCCTGTGTCCACTAGGAAGGTAATGAACTTACCTGCTGCCTGGAGCATTACCCTGGGCCTTGGTGAGGGTGATGGGAATCTCCGAGTCCGGGTGCCACCTCTTCCATTTGGCTACAGAGCTCAAAGGCTGGAGAAGCCTCAGATGCCTGCAATGGTGGGATTGGGCTTCTGTGAACCCTGACTCCTCTGAAGGACACAGAAGAGTGGCACAGAGGTTGAACCCAGTGGGGTCACTCCAATTTCCAGTGTTCAGGCTGCAACCACACAGGGAATGGCCTGATAGGTGGCCAAGGTTTGGGTCAGCTGCAGAGCCATTGGCCTTCTTGGCTGAATTTGAAGCAGGACACTGGTGGAATTAGTTGACTTTGTCAGGGCCAGAGCAGATTGCCACCTTGTGAAGTTCTGTAGGCCCATATATCTATATGGTGTGGCAGCCAAGCTCTGAAGCCATAGGCCCCACCTGAGGTGGTAACAGAGTCCTGCAGACAAGCTGTCACTGTCCCAACAAAAGATCAGGATATTGTTGTTCCTTTCTTTGTAATTTGGAGGATGCCTTATTATAGAGATGCTGATTCAAGCCTACATGACAGCTAGCATACACAGCAGACAGGTAGATGCGGACATGACAAAACGCCATTCACCTAGTTCCCTAGGAGACAGGTCTGCTGTATTTTCCTGCTCAGTTTATGTGTTGGTATAAAAGCTGTTTGGGAAATAAATGAGAGGAATTCTTCAGGATGTGAACTTAGGACTTCATGAGGGACCAATGAGATTCTCCCTCCCGATTAAGCCATGTGGGTTGTGTCTTTACTTCTGTCTCCTCCACGCCAATCAAGAGAGAGTTTATGTTGGGGTCTGGTCTAGAGAAATAATTTATGGTCCGGGCTAGAACCAGGCCCTGAAAAACTTCCGTTGTTCTCTCTGCAGGAGTACAAGGAGCTGGCCGCAGGGCAGCTACCATGGCTTGAGCTTAAAACATAGCCTTCTCTTGCAGTTGAACCTGCAGGAAAGACTCAGCTGCATACTCTTGGGCATGAAAAACCTTAAAAGCCATTTTCACGAATCCCTGTATGAGGGCTTGGGGACCATCTTCAATCTTTCTTACTTTCTAGTGTCTGGTGATGACTGAAAAATGAAATGGATAGCCAGGACCATGGTGCCTGCTGGGGAGGCTAGGTCAAGGTGGGTATATTGAATCATGGCCTCATGTAATAAATTTAGAAAAAAATGACTGGGTTTGCATCAACTCACTGTGAAACCTCATGATGTTTATCAAAATTAGCGACTTTGTTTCAGACCATTTCCATACCATGAAGGAAGCAGTGAAACATGAGGTCCCTCCTCTGCAGTCCATTTTGATTCAATGGACTCTGTACCTGGCACCACTATGCCATCTAAAGGGACTTTATTGTCCACTAGGAGGGTCTGGTCTGTGTACTGTCTAGCTGATGTCTAAACCTGTCTGTCCTCCTCATGAGTGAGAGTGGAAGCCTGTGTGGATAAAGATCATGTCAGTTCAGGTCATGGGCTTAGGATAGATAGCAGAAGTCTTTATAAAAGCAGAAGGAATCACAGAAAAGGAGCCTAACCACTTTTTTTTTAATCCAAGAAGGGAGAAAGGGACATAGACTTGAACAATTTTTTCATCTCCAGCTACCTCTTAGTATGGGCAGAGGTAGGCAGTGGTCTTCCAAGGCTGCATATGGGAAAACACAAGGGAGGGTTCAGGGGCAATAGACCAGTGTGTGAATGGGGACCAGGGTGGAAGCTGTGGTGTTGCAGAAGATGGAGGGAGCAGCAGGATCTGCAGTGATACAGAAGGGACAGTAGGAGGGAGAGGGAGGCAGGTACTGTGGAGGAGATTGGCTCTCAACCTTTCTCATGGAGGAAGAAGAAGGAGGGAAGGGTGGGTAAAGGGAAGAAGGATGGCCACTAGGTGTAGTATGCAGCAGTGTAGGGGGTGGAAGTGTAGATGGGATTTCGGTACTGCATGGGTACCAGTGACTTAGGTGTCTAGGTCAGGGTAGAGGGCTCCAGGTCCAAGTCCCTGGAAGCAAGGGTGTCTGGAGGTATCACAACACTGACCAACAAGATCTGGGCTGTCAGGCACTGGCTACAGAAGGAGGGACAGGAGCACAGAACCTCAAAACTCGAGAGGTAAAAGTTCAGACAATTTGTCCATACAATAGAGAAAATTCTAAAGATCACAGAGAATGTTAAAGTCAAGAGTGCCCTCTGGTGGCCATTTACTGGTTATCTAGCATGAAAGTAGGCCAGGTCACAGACCAGAAGAAACGGAGATGTTTTGGACATATGGTCTAGGCAGCCCCAGTCTGGATAATTTTCACAGCAGGCACCCAAGAGAAAACTGAGGGTCAGGTTCAGACCCAGTGCTGCCCATTTCCAAGCTCGTGCCAGGGACCAATTGTAGTGGAAAAATTAAAAATTCTTCAGGATCCCTGGCAGCAGCAGGCAGCAGAAATGTTGTAGGTCCCCAAGTGGTGGTAGCAGGCCATGTGGTGGCAGACAGCAGGCACTGAGAGCAGCCAGTCCCAGGCAGAGACTGCTGCAGGTCCTCGAGCGGTTGCTGTTCCCAAGGCAGGAAGACATGTGTCTGCTGGGCAAGAGACAAAGATATTGATAGGTATGATATGCAGAGTGAGGTTGGATATTTATTCAGAGGTTTATGGAAGGGGAAGGAAAAAGGGGAGAAGAACAGAGAGAGAAAGAGAGAGAGAAAAGAGAGATGGGAGAGACAGAAGGGGAAGGGGAGGAGTGGAGAGAGGCAGAATCTACCTCTCCAAGAGCAAGATGGAAAAGAGAGAGAGAACTCAGGCAGCACCATACTGAATGAGGTTGGATATTTATTAAGTAGATTATGGAAATATGGAAGGGAAGGGGGAGAAGAGAACAGAGCAGCGGGGGTGGGGGTAAGTCAAATCTTCCTCTCTGAGTGGGAGATGGTAAAAGACAGAGAGACTAAGGTTGCAAGCAGGAAGGAAGACCTTCCTGCCTTAGTGGATGTGGGAGGGTGGCTTGTCTCTTAAAGTGACAAAAACAACTATTACACCAATGAATAGGGTGGAGCATCTCATGCCATAGACTGCAGTGCACAGTTAGGCCAGGGTAGCCTTAGAAATCTAAAGGCTGCCTGGAACAAACACCATCTCTGCTCTGGAACAGGCTTACCCTGGTGTGACTGCTGCTCTTGGCAGGGGATTTCAGGGGTCCTGCACCTGGAAGAGTGCTTGATACCTCTGAGTCGATGACTCTGAAAAGGGCAATTGAATACTGAGAACTCAAGAACAATCGCAGTGGGGTTCTTGATCCTACTGCACATACTGGCTTTGTGGGAGCCTAGGCCGTTTGGATGCTCACCTTAGGAGACCTGGATAGAGGTGGGCAGTCCTTGGGCTTCCCACAGGTCAGGGAACCCTGATTTCTCTTCAAGCAGATGATGGAGGGGAATTTGATCGGGGGAGGGGGAGAGAAATGGCAAGCGGTTGCGGGGAGGAGGCAGAAATCCTTAATAAATAAATAAATTAAAATAAAATAAAATAAAAAAGGGCAATTTACCTGAAGGCGTAAGTCACAAACAATGCCACATCATTTCGGGGTTATGATTATTAGGGTGGTATTTATTTAAAGAGGAAAAAACTTACAGATCACTGTCCCAGGCAACAGCCCTCTATGCAACCAGGAAAGGAGTCTAGTCTCCGGCGGAGCAGCAAGTGAAGAGAGAGAGGAGAGGGAAGTGGCCGCTTTTTTAAAGGGAGAGAGACCACGCCCCATGAGCTGGTATCTCAGCGGTGATAGGCTGGAGGAGTGGGAGGACCTCCCGCAACATTTACCACAAGTAGAAAATCAATTGCATCTGGTGGAGAAAAGGGGGAAAAGGAGTGGTCCCTAGGTGGCCAGGTCACCCAGTATCTTGGGCAGCTCAACCCATCCCAGATTTTGGCACCAAGATAATAGGTTTCTATCTCCAAATACAAAGTTTTTCTGCTGTCACAGTAAGCCAGATCAAGTCAAATGGAAAAAGTATAGCAATAGGTTTATTGAGGGCAAAGCAACTCCTGGGCAGGTTAACTGGTCTCAGAGACTGAGTCCAGTGAAATCACATGCCTGAGCTGAGGCAGGGAGGTTTAGGAGATTGTAGGAGATAGGTGATGATTCTGTCTGTAAAACTAGGTTTTTGTACAAGGATGATTAAAAGGTGAGCACTTAGGCAGGGACCTTGGAGCTGGCCTCATCAGGGGAGGAAGTTGCAATGGCTTTCAAGAATGCAGAATTGGTGCCTTGACTTTGTTTGGATACTCTCTGTGCAGGCAGGGTAAGAGGAGGAGAAAGGAGGAACTGGGACTTTCTGGTCCATGCAGGGGAGAGCCTGATGTGCTTTCTGAATAATTTAGAGTCAGAGCACTTGGTTACTCTAATGGTCTTAGGTTCTGGTATCTTTTAAGTTGTACCAAAATATTAATTAATCATGTAAAATAGTGAATACTATCTGAAATTTCCACAGACCTCTTGGAATGTCCTACACCCTGCTAAGGATATTACACATTTTTACTCATCTACACCTCTCAAAAATTCGATGAATATTCTATTTTTTGTGGAAATACAAACCACAAGTTTTCCCACCCAGACTTTCAGAGTTAGCAGGAGGTGAGCAAAGATGGTCTGACTTGGCATCCTCACCCATCCCTGTAGCTGAATTTCAGACAAAACCATTGCACCTGACATTTACACTGAGTGATGGTCACTTAGGTCTTGAAGTAATTTCTTGTAAATAATCAGTATTTTTCTTTTAAGCTTATGGGGTTGCTCTTTGTTGGGAATTTCAGAACCTTAGAAAGACCCAAGTCATAAGATATTTCTGGCAAACATGGAATTATTGTAGACTTTGCTTGCTCAGGTAATGGTTCTCAGACAATCTGTATTCAGATAAGTGATTTCAGTGTGTGGCAACTGACTTGCTAAGATGACTTTTGTGTACCAATCAACAAAAGAGCTTCTGCAAGGCTACTTGGTGATCAGCCTATCAGAGGCTGAGCCACCCTGCTGATGAGAAGTCTAAATTCATCCTGCAGTGTCTCTCTTTCTCAGATCATCCTATGTAACTCAGAGCACAGACATGTCCCAACTTCCATGAAGGAAAGAAGCTTAAGAACTCAATTGTGAAAATGTACCACATTTTACTTATCCATTCTTCAGTCAAGGGACATTTAGGTTCTTTCAAGGTTCTGGCTATGACAAACAATTCTGCTATTAACATAGTTGAGGATATGTCCGTGTGGTGCGATTTAGCATCCTTTGGGATTGAGCACCTAAAGTGGTATTGCTAGATCTTGAGAAAGGTTGTTTCCTAATTTTCTAAGAAATTGCCATACTGATATCCAAAGGGGCTGTACCAGTTTGCACTCCCACCTGCAATGGAGGAGTGTTCCCTTTACCCCACATCCTCTTCAGCATAAGTTGTCATCAGTGTTTTTGATCTTGGCCATTCTTGCAGGTGTAAGATGGAATCTCAGAGTTGTTTTGATTTGCATTTCTCTGATGGCTAAGGATATTGAACACCTACCTGCTGAATGGTCCTGGAGAACTGAGTACAGGCACCCTCCTATCCCCTAAGCTTTTCTGGCCATGGAATGGGGTATCTTCCCAGCTGCTGGCCTTTTTTTAAACCACATTTGACCCTGGCCCCCAAGCACTTCTTTTCATCTGCCAGGTCCTTGGATCCCCCAGAACAGACATCTTCAGGGCAGAAAGGATCTGAGAGCCTGCTCCTGTACTGAGGGGACCTAAGAGAGGGCAGACCAAAAAAAAAAAAAACCCTCCCAAGTACACAGTCAGGCACAGCAAAGATTGGACCAAGATGCCAAGACTCTGCTGGCCTAATTTGAAGGAAGAGATGGGCAAGTGCCAATGCAAGAAGTCCTCCAACATCCTGAAAAGCAACAGGGTAACACCAGTATCCAGCGAACATGCAACAGGAAGACTTGAACATTCTAACCCAGAAGAAGTAAAAGAAATCAACTTTAAACATAACCTTATGAAAATGATGGAGATGCTTAAACAGGAAGTTAAAAACTCCCTTAAAAATGGAAGATAAGACAAAAAAAGTTAGAAGAAATTAATAAATCTCTCAAAGATACCCAAGAAAACCAAGGAAAAGCAATCATCAGGTAAAGGAAACAGTTCAATACTTGAAGACTGAAATGGAAGTAATGAAGAAAACACAAACTGAGGGATGGCTGGATATAGAAAATCTGAGTGAAAGAACAGGAACTACAGAGACAAGTATAAAAAACAGAAAACAAGAGATAGAAGAAAGAATCTCAGGTGCTGAGGATACACTAAAGAAAATAGAGTCATTGATCAAAAAAAAAACCAGCAAATACAACAAATTCTTAACACAAAACATCTAGGAAATCCTGGACACCATGAAAAGACCAAACCTAAGAATAAAAAAAGGTAGAAGAAGGAGAAGAATTACAGCTCAAAGACCAAGAAAATAAGTTCAACAAAATTATAGAAGAAAACTTTCCCAACGTAAAGAAGGATATTCCTATGAAGGTACAAGAAGCTTACAGAACACCAAATACTGGATCAAAAAAATATACCCTTGCCACATAATAATCAAAACACAAAACATACAGAATAAAGAAAGAATATTAAGAGCTGCAAAGGAAAAAGGTCAAATAACACATAAAGGGAAACCTATGAGAATTACACCTGACTTCTCAATGGAAGCCCTGAAAGTCAGAAGGTCTTGGCTAGATGAGCTGCAGACACTAAGAGACCATGGATGCAAGCCCAGAGTACTATACCAAGCAAAGCTTTCTTTCACCATCATTGGAGAAAACAAAATACTCCATGACAAAAACAGATTTAAAAAATACGGATCCAAAACCCAGCATTACAGAAAGTACTAGAAGGAAAACGTCAACCCAAAGAAGCCAACAACACCCACAGTAGCACAGACATCTGACAACTCTCTACCAACACAACTAAAAGAAGGGAAACACACAAAGACTACCACCAAAATAATAACAGGAGTTAACATCAACTAGTCATTAATATCGCTTAATATCAATGGACTCAATTCACCTATAAAAAGGCACAGGTTAAGAGAATGGATATGAACACAGGATCCAACATTATACTGTTTACAAGAAACACACCTAAAGCTCAAAGACAGACAGTACCTCAGAGTAAAGGGTTGGGAAAATGTTGTCCAAGCAAATGGTCTTAAGAAACAAGTGGGTATGGCTATTCTAATATCTAACAAACTTTATTTCAAAATAAAATCAGTCAGAAGAGATGGAGAAGGACACTTTGTACTCATAACAGGACCAATTCATCAGGATGAAGTCTCAATACTGAAAAACTATGCACCCACATATGTAAAAGAAACATTACTAGAACTCAAATCACACATCAAACACCACACACTAATAGTAGGAGATTTCAACACTCCTCTCTCACCAATGGACAGGCCAACCAGCCAGAAACTTAACAGAGAAATAAGAAAGATAACAGATGTAATGAATCAAATAGACTTAACAGACATCTATAGAACATTCCACCAAAACAGGAAAGAATATACTTTCTTCTCGGTATCTCATGAATCCTTCTGGAAGAATGGATGAAGAAAGTATGGAATATATACACACTAGAGTACTATGCTACGGTAAAAAACAATGACTTCTCGAATTTTGTATGCAAATGGATGGAAATAGAAAACACTATCCTGAGTGAAGTATCCCAGACCCAAAAAGATGAACATGGGATATACTCACTCATAATTGGTTTCTAGCCATAAATAAGGGTCACGGAGTCTACAATAGGTGAATCTAAAGAAGCTAAGTAAGAAGGGAAACCATAGGAAAAACATATAGTTATCCTCTTCGCTAAGGGAAGTAGACAAAATTGCCGGGGAGAAAATTGGGATCTTGGGGGTGGGGTGGGATGGGGGTAAGGGGAGGTGGGGAGAGAAAAGTTAGAAGGGAAGGAGGTCGGGCCTTGGGAAAACAGGAGGATTGGGATAAAGGAAGGTTGGACAGGGGAGCACGGAACCACAATTCTTAGTTAAGGGAGCCACTTTAGGGTTGGCAAGAGTCCTGCCCCCTAGAGGGGCTCCCAGGTACCCAAGCTGAGGTCCCCAGTTAGTTCCTTGTGCAGTTGAGGATAGGGAACCTGAAATGACCCTATCCTATAGCAATACTGACGAATATCTTGCATATCATCATAGAACCTTCATCTGGTGATGGATGGAGATAGAGACAGAGACCCACACTGGAGCACTGGACTGAGCTCCCAAGGTCCCAATGAGGAGCAGAAGGAGGGAGAACATGAGCAAAGAAGTCGGGACCACGAGGGATGCACCCACCCACTGAGACAGTGGAGCTGATCTACTGAGAGCTCACCAAGACCAGCTGGACTGTGACGGAAAAAGCATGGGATAAAACTGGACTCTCTGAACATGGCGAACAATGAGGGCTGATGAGACGCAAAGGACAATGGCATGGGGGTTTGATCCTACGTAATGTGCTGGCTTTGTGGGAGCCTAGCCAGTTTGGATGTTCACCTTCCTAGATATGGACGGAGGTGGGAGATCCTAGGTCTTACCACAGGGCAGAAAACCCTGACTATTCTTTGGATTGGAGAGGGCGGGGGAAAGGAGTGGGGGGAGGAGTGGGAGGATGGGGCGTAGGGTGGGAGGAGGGGGAGGGAAATGGGAGGCTGGTAGGAGGTGGAAACTTGTTTTTTTGATTTTTTTCTCTCCTTTTCTCAATAAAAAAAGAAAAGAAAAGAAAAAAAAAGAAACTTCTTTGGCCTATAACAAGGCAGAACTTAGCTAGGTGGAGAAAACTAAACCGAATGCTGGGAAAAAGAAGGCAGAGTCAGGGAGAAGCCATGTAGCCTTACTGAAGACAGATGCCAGAAATTTATCTGGTAAGCCACAGCCTTTTCTGACATTTAAAATGTATTTAATCAGTTAATTATAAAATGTACACAATGGAAACAATCTCATACCTGTGTATGAATTATATACATAAACATAAAAAAAATTATCACATGCTCAATAACAAAGCAAACATCCACAGACAAAAAAATTGAAGTACCCCCTGTGTCTTATCAGATCACCATGGAATAAAGTTAGAATTTAACAACAATTCCACCCCCAGAAAGCCTACAAACTCATGGAAACTGAACAGTCAACTACTGAACCCATCCCTGTGTCAAAGAAGAGATGAAGAAAGAAATTAAAGTCTTCCTTGAATTCAATGAAAATGAAGACACAACATACCCATACCTATGGGACACTATGAAAGCAGTGCTAAGAGGAAAGTTCATCGCACCAAGTGCCCACATAAAGAAAACAGACAAAGCTCACATTAGAGACTTAACAGTACAGCTGAAAGCTCTAGAGAAAAAAAGAAGCAGACTCACCCAGGAGGAGTAGAAGACTGGAAATAATCAAACTGAGGAATGAAATCAACAAAATAGAAAACAGAACACAATCCAAAGAATCAGGGAAACAAAGAGCTGGTTCTTTGAGAAAATCAACAAGATTAACAAACCCTATCCAAATTAATTAAGAGGCAGAGAGATAACACGGAAATTAACAGCTAATAAATACCTCCAGTGATATGGCAGGACACAAGATCAACTGAAAAAAAATCAGTACCCCTCCTATACACAAAGGATAAAGAAACAGAGACAGAAATCAGAGAAACTTCACCTTTCATGGTGAAGCATATAGTATCAAGTATCTTGTGGTAACACTAACCAAGGATGTGAGAGATCTATTTGACAAGAACTTTAAGAATTTGAAGAAAGAAATTGAAGAGGACACCAGAAAATGGAAAGATGTCCCATACTTTTGGATTAGTAGGATCAACATAGTAAAAATGGCAATTCTACCAAAGGCAATCTCTGGATTCAATGTAATCCCCATCAAAATCCCAATAAATTTTTTCACAGACCTTGAGAGAACAATAATCAACTTTATAGGGAAAAACAGAAAACCCAGGATAGACAAAACAATCCTATACAGTAAAGGTAATTCCGAAGGCACTGCCACCCCTTACTTCAAACCCTATTACAGAGCTACAGTAATGAAAACAGCTTGGTATTGGCATAAAAACAGAGATGTTGACCAATGGAATTGAATCTAAGACCCAGATATTAATTCACAAACATTTGAGCACCTGATTTTTGACAAAAGAGCTAAAATTATACAATGGAAGAAAGAAAGCATCTTTAACAAATGGTGGTGGCATAACTGGATGTCAACCTGAAGAAGAATGAAAATAGATCCCTATCTATCACCAAGCACAAAACTCAAGTCCAAATGGATTAAAGATCTCAATATAAATCTGACCACACTAAACCTGATAGAAGAGAAAGTGCGAAGTAGACTGCAACACACAGGCACAGGAGACTACTTCCTACATGTAATAAAACAATAAGGGTAACAATGAATAAATGGGACCTCCAAAAACTGAGAAGCTTCTGTAAAGCAAAGGACACTGTCATTAAGACAAAAAGGTTTCCTACTGAATGGGAGAAGATCTTCACCAACCCCACATCAAACAAAGGTCTGATCTCCAATATATATAAAGAACACAAGAAACTGGACATGAAAATTCTAACTAACCCAATTAAAAAATGGGGTACTGAACTGAAAAGAGAATTCTCAGCGGATGAAGTTCGAATGGCCAAAAGACACTTAAGGTCATGTTCAACTTCCTTAGCAATCAGGGAAATGCAAATCAAAACAGCTTTGAGATATCATCTTAAACCTGTCAGAATTGCTAAAATCAAAAACACAATGATAACCTATGCTGCAGAAGATATGGAGCCTGCCCAGTACTTCTCATGGGAAGGGATATTTTAACAAAGGTAGGAGCCTCCATTTCTTTTGCTCCTCCCATTTCCCTTACCCCAGACTCCCCAGTAGCTCCACTCCTCCCACTCCTAGCCTCCCAACCTTCCACCCCTAATGTGCCTTTTTCTCTACCAACCTCCCAGGTAGACCCCCAAGTCTGGGACACCCAAAACCCTCAGTTGCTAAATACCATTCCCCCATTTTTATCGCATTACAGGGCCCTACTAAATACATTACCCAAGCTGAGTACCCTCTCTCTCTCCAGAGCCAAAAGGGACTTAAGCCTATTATTTCTGACCTTTTAAGGAAAAAGCTACTTCACCCCACCCCTTCTCCCTTTAACACCCCTATACTTGTTGTTAAAAAATCTAATGGACTCTATCACTGGTTCAAGACCTCTGGCTCATTAACTCTGCAGTAGTCCCTCTCCACCCAGTAGTCCTTTTTTTTATTATTTATTTATTTATTTATTTATTTATTTATTTATTATGTCTGTGTGTATGCCTGCAGGCCAGAAGAGGGCAGCAGACCTCTTTACAGATGGTTGTGAGCCACCATGTGGTTGCCAGGAATTGAACTCAGGACCTTTGGAAGAGCAGGCAATGCTCTTAACCACTGAGCCATTTCTCCAGCCCAACCCAGTAGTCCTTAATTCTCTCACCCTTCTATCCAATATTCCTCCAGCAACCTCCCACTTCTCAGTTCTAGACCTCAAGGATGCTTTTTTTCTCTATTCTTCTCAGCCCTAAATCTCAAAACATCTTTGTCTTCACCTGGACTGATCCTGACACTTCACACAGCTCGCCTGGACAGTCCTTCCCCAGGGATTCTGGGACAGCCCACACCTGTTTGGTGATGCTTTAGCTTCTGACCTGCTCTCACTGTCTCTCCCTAAATATAAGCTCATACAATATGTGGATGACATTTTACTTTGCAGTCCATCTTTGGAGATCAGCAAAACTGATACCTCCGGTCTTTTAAATTTCCTGACCAAAAGGGGTTATAGAGTCTCTCCTTCTATGGCCCAACTGTCTACCCCTCAGATCATTTATTTGGGATTAACTATAATCCCAACCCAAAAGGCTATTACCCTAGACAAAAAAAACTAATTCAGTCTCTTGCAGTTCCTTTCACAAAAGAAGAGGTTTTATCATTCCTAGGAGTAGCGGGCTTCCTGTGTTCCTGGATCCCCTCTTTTTCTCTCCTCACCTGCCCCTTATATGAGGCAGCTCATTGCTCTCTGCAAGAGCCCCTTCCCCATCCTGTTACTAAACCCTTCCAGAAACTCCAGCAAGCCCTTATCCAGGCTCCAGCTCTTCATCTTCCAGATTTAACTCGCCCCTTGTCTCTTTATGTAGTAGAGAAGGAGGGATACACCCTTGAGTTCCTAGGACATCAACTGGGACCTTCTTTTGTACCTGTAGCATACCTGTCAAAGAAGATGGACCTTACCACTTGGGGCTGGGCACCCTTTTATATGCTCTAGCAGCTGCTGAGCTTCTTATTCTTGAGTCAAAAAAACTAACTTTTGGGTCACCCATCACTCTCTTCTCCCACCATAATGTGTCCCACCTCTTAACTTACAAAGGCTTACAAACCTTGCCCCCTTCCCGATCTCTTTCCCTCCAGGTGGCGCTAGTAGAAAATGCCACACTCACTTTCCAATGCCCAACCCTTAATATCTCAAATCTCCTACCTCAACCTAATGCTAATGATTCTCCATCTCACTCCTGCATAGAGATCTTAGAGGATCTACTGCCCCACCCCTCACATATACAGGAGGGCAAACTGTCCCAGGACAATTATACCTGGTACACAGATGGCAGCTCTTTTTATGTGATGGGACCTATAGAGCAGGCTATGTCATAGTATCAGATACTGAGATAGTGGAAGCAAGGGCACTCCTGGCCCATACCACTAACCAACAGGCTGAGTTGATAGCTCTTACCCCAGCCTTCCAGTTAGCAAAGGAACAATCTTTAAATGTTTACACAGACTCCAATTATGCCTTTTATATCTTCCTGTCCTACATGGCTATCTGGAAGGAGCATGGGCTTCTTACAATGAAAGGAGGATCCATAATTAACTCAGGTTACATTATGAACCTATTAAAAGCCTCCCATCTCCCCAAAGCTATAGGAATCTCATCAGACCAACAGTTCCATTATTTTCAAGCGAAATAATTGGGCTGACCAAGCAGCTAAAGCAGCATTCCAAAGCCCAAACCTACCTCAATCACCTCAGGGGGTTCATACAGTACAGCCCACACTCTCACAGGCACCCCTTGACACCCAGAAAATTCTGTCCTACCTACATCAGCTCTTTCATCCTAATAGCAAAGCTCTGTTTCTGATGTTGTTCTCTGATAAATCATCCTCCGGTTTGGAATCCCAACCTCTCTTTAGTCAGATAATGGCCCTGAGCTTACTTCCCAGATTTCCCAAAACTTGTCTAAGGCTCTTAACATCCCTTAGCATTTTTATATCCCATACCACCCTCAGTCTTCAGGGAAAGTAGAATAAATTAACCATTCCTTAAAAAATGTTCTTGCTACTTCCCATAGCGAAAAGGATAATTATATGTTTTCCTTTGGGTTCACCTTCTTATTTAGCTTCTTTAGGATCACCAATTATAGACTCTGTGACCTTTATTTATGGCTAGAAACCAATTATGAGTGAGTACATCTCATGTTCATCTTTTTGGGTCTGGGTTACCTCACTCAGGATAGTGTTTTCTATTTCCATCCATTTGCATGCAAAATTCGAGAAGTCATTGTTTTTTACCGCAGCGCAGTACACTAATGTGTATATATTCCATACTTTCTTCATCCATTCTTCCATTGAAGGACATCTCGGTTGTTTCCAGGTTCTGGCTATTGCAAATAATACTGCTATGAACATAGTTGAACAAATGCTTTTGTCATATGATAGGGCATCTCTTTGGTATATTCCCAAGAGTGGTATTGTTCGGTCCAGGGGTAGGTTGATCCCGAATTTCATGAGAAACCGCCACACTGCTTTCCTAAGTGGTTGCACAAGTTTGAATTCCCACCAGCAATGGATGAGTGTGCCCCTTCTCCACAACCTCTCCAGCAAAGGCTATCATTGGTGTTTTTGATTTTAGCCATTCTGACAGGTATAAGATGGTATCTTAAAGTTGTCTTGATTTGCATTTCCCTGATCGCAAAATTGCCAGGGAAAAAATTGGGATCTTGGGGGTGGGGTGGGGTGGGGATAAGGGGAGATGTGGAAAGAAAAATGAGAAGGGGAGGATGGGGGGAACTGGGGAAACAGGATGATTGGGATACAAGAAGGTTGGATAGGGGAGCATGGAAGCACAGTTCTTAGTTAAGGGAGCCACCTTAGGGCTGGCAAGAGACTTGAACCTAGAGTGGCTCCCAGGAGCCCAAGGCGATGTCCCTAGTTAGTTCCTTGGGCAGCTGAGGATAGGGAACCTGAAATGACCCTATCCTATAGCAATACTGACGAATATCTTGCATATTACCATAGAACCTTCATCCGGTGATGGATGGAGAGAGACAGAGACCCACACTGGAGCACTGGACTGAGCTCCCAAGGTCCCAATGAGGAGCAGAAGGAGGAAGATCATGAGCAAAGAAGTCGGGACCACGAGGGGTGCACCCACCCACTGAGACACTGGAGCTGATCTATTGGGAGCTCACCAAGGCCAGCTGGACTGTGATTGAAAAAGCATGGATTAAAACTGGACTCTCTGAACATGGCGAACAATGAGGGCTGATGAGAAGCCAAGGACAATGCCACGGGGTTTTGATCCTGCGCAATGTGCTGGCTTTGTGTCTAAAATTTTTTTCTTTTCAAATATTTTAACCCTGATTTCAAGTAGCACTTGAGCTATAGTAATAAAAACCTCATGGTATTGACATAAAAAGATAGGAGGATCAATAGAATCAAACCAAAGACCCAGACTTAAGTCCACACACTTATGGACACCTGATTTTTATGAAGTCCAAAATACATACTGGAAAAAAAGAAAGCATTTTCAACTAATGGCTCTGGTCAAACTGCATGTCTCCATGTAGAAGAATATAAATAGATCCATATTGTCACCATGCAAAAAACTCATCTCAGATCAAAGACAACATAAAACGATACACACTGGACCTGATAGAAGAGGCAGTGGAGAATAACCTTGGGCACATTCACACAGAAGGCAACTTCCTGAAAAAAACACCAAGAACATGGGTGCTATGATCAATAATTAATACCACTGAAAAGCTTCTGTAAGGCAGAGAACACTGTCAATTAGACAAAGAGACACGTTACAGATTGGAAAAAGTTTTACCAATTTCACATTCAGTAGATGAATAATATTCAAAATTGATGAAGAGCTAGAGAAACTAGGTGTCAAAAAGCCAAATAATCCAATTACAAGAGGGGTACAGATCTAAACAGAGAATTCTTGATAGAGGAATCTCAAATGACTGAGAAACATTTGAAGAAAAGTTCAACATCCTTATCCACTAGGGAAATGAAAATCAAAGCGACTTTGAGATTCCATCTTACACCTGTCAGAGTGATTAAGTTCAATAAGGCACATGACAGCTGATGATGGCTAGGATGTGGAGCAAGGGGAATGCTACTCCGTTGCTGGTAGGAATACAAACTTATACGGGCACTGTGGAATCAATATAGTAGTTCCTCAGAAAACTTGGAATCACCCTAAAGACCCAGCTAAACCACTCTTGAGTATATGCCCAAAAACCTCTCCATTCTACCATAAGAACACTTGCCTCAACTATGTTCACTGTGGCTTTATTTATAAATAGCCAGAACCTCAAAAAATCTAGATGGTTGTTAAATGAGGAATAGATAAAGAAAATGTGGTACAATTACACAATGAATTATTATTCATTTTTTAATAACATCATGAAATTTGCAGACAAATGTATGGAATTAGAAAAAATCATTCTGAGAGAGGTAACCCAGACCTAGAAAGACAAATATGGTATGTACTCACTCATAAGTGGGTATTAGCCATTAAGTAAATGATAATCAAGCTATAATCCATAGTCCTACAGAGGTTAGGGAAAGATGTGGGTAATAGGGGAGAAGCATGGATCTCTCCGGGAAGGAAAAATGGAATAGATTCAGAAGGTATACTGGGGGCAAAGTGGATGGGAACAAGAGTTATCAGAAAGTAGAGGGATGGAGAGAAAGAGTATGGGGAGAGACAGCAGGAAATGGGAAAACAAAGGGAAGGCATGAAAACATAGTATAGTAGAAACTTCCTGGAATCTATGAGGATGACCCTAGTGAGGAATCCTAGCAATGGACGGTATGGAGACTGAACTGGCAATCATTTTTTTAATTAAGTGACTTTTTTTGTTCTTTTGTCCATTTTATTGTTTTTATTAAGCTATGCATTTTTCTCTGCTCCCCTCCCTTCCTCTGCCAGACTTAGTAGCTAGGCAAGGCTTCCATTGGTGGAACATGCCTCCATTTGGTTGAGTTATTGGCTGAGGATGACCCATGGAGATCCCTAAATAACCCATACTGTTCCTAGGACAGAAGGTTAATCTCTGAAAACTGACAACTGGGCCCCATTGCCTAGGACAACATCCACAGAGTTCATTGTACATAGAGAAGTCAAGCTAGTGAGGGTTTGGAGACTTCAACCTTACATTCTAGTGTATTTGGCACAAGAAGGTACTCTCCAGGCTATCAAAATAGAAACCTGGAGACCAATCCAGCCACAAAGCCCCTTTGCCTACAATCTGTTCTTTCAGCTAGATGTACTAGGACATAGAACTTGTGAGAGTGGCTAACTAATGTTTAGTTTAACTTAAGGCCCATGCCACCAGAGGGAGCCCATGCCTCACACTGCCTGGATGGCCAGGAACTGGAGATTGGATAGATCTAAAGTATCTTCTACCCAGAGATCTAAGGTAGAAGAACCAAACATGAATGGGGGAAAAAATCAAATTATTCCTAATGATATTCTGCTATACTAATAGATTAGTACCTTGTCCAGTCATCATCAGGTAGGCTTCCTCTGACATCAGATGGGAGCAGGTGCAGAGACCCACCACCAGACATTATGCAGAGAGAGAGTCTCAATTGGAGGACTCCATCAAGTCCCTTGCCTTGGAAATCGGGGAACCTCTTGGAGAAGGCAGAAAGATTGCAGGAGTCAGAGGGGATGTAGGACACTAGAAAACATGACCCAGCAAATCAACTAAGCAGGGTTTGAATGGGCTCCCAGAGACTGAAGAAGCAAGCATGGGGCCTGCGTTGGTTGGCATGAGGTCCTCTGCATATAAGTTATGGCTGTTAGCTTGGTGGGATTTGTGTGTGTGTGTGTGTGTGTGTGTGTGTGTGTGTGTGTGTGTGTCTGTCTGTCTGTCTGTCTGTCTACTGTCTGTCTGTTTGTGTGTGCATTTCCTAAGTGTGTGAGCTGATGTATTTCTGGTTCTTTTACTTGCTTTTGAGACTCTATTCCTCCTATTGAGTTGTCTTGTCCAGCCTTCATATGAGGAGTTTTGCCTTATCTTATTTTGTTTTGTTCTGCCTGACTGTCTTCTTTTGGAGGTCTGTTCTCTTCTGAAGAAGAAACAGAAGAGGAGTGGATCTAGGGAAGAGTAGAGATGGAGGGTAGCTTGGAAGAGTGGAGGAAGGGGGAACTGTAGTTGAGATGGATTGTATGAGAGGAGAATCTATCCGATAAACAAACAAAGAAAAGGCAACTTTATTGCTCCACCACAGAAGTGGGATTTGGGAGGTCAGATTATATCAGTTAGGCAGAGAGAAGGCAAAGGGGGAGATGCCATGGAGGCGTGGCCAGGGTCAGACATTCCAAATCTTTGCAGAAAGCCACTCCATGTGGTAATGCACAGATTAATTATTAGCTTAAATTAATATGTAAGAGTTAGCAAATAAGAAGCTAGAGCTAATGGGCCAAGCAGTGATTTGAATAATATGGTTTTTATGTGATTATTTCTAGTTTAAGATTCCCTGGTGGCTGGGAAGAACAAGGGCCTCCTCCAACACCAAGTATGGCTAAATTCTGCTTCTTTTTGTTGTTGTTTTGGTTTTTTGAGACCCTGTTTCTGTGTGTAGCCCTGGCTGCCCTTGAATACAATCTGTTGATTAGAATGGCCTCAGGGAGCCACATGACCCTGCTTCCAAAGTGCTTGGATTAAGGACTTGCAGCACTGCTGCCCAGGTTGTTTTATTTTTTCCTGTAAATTATAAAGCAGAAGCAGAGATTTCAGTGGGATCCTAAGCATATGGGGGTAACTAGATATTTTGACTTTAAATATTTTACCTTTTCTGCCTTTCTTCTTTCCTCCTTCCCTCTATCTCTCCCTTCCTCCAATTTTCCTCCCTTCCTTTCTTCTTTTATCTTCTTACTTCTTCCTCTTTCTCCCTTCCTTCCATGAATGCCTGTATGTCACAGTGTACAAGTGTAGGTCAGATGACAACTGTGCCAGTTCATTTCTTCTAAGGTCTGTGCCTCAGGTACTGAGTTCATATGCTCAGATGGGGCTACAAATAACTTTTATAAACCAAGTCATCTTACCAGTCCCACTTATATATCATATATGAAATTTTATTAGTCACTGTGTGGGTCAAACAGCTTGGGAATGTTAAGACAAGAGTATTGCCTGACATCTCAGCCAGGCTTATGTATTTATTGGTGCTGGGGAAGCATTTCATCTCTGAACTATATTCTAGCCCTCAGTCTATCTTCTAGAGAGCTTCGGGATGCTTCTATCATGAAAATGTGCAAAGCATTGAGAAAGCATTCTCCTGACATGTTTCCTACTGTTATGAGTTGTATAACACTTCTTCATGTGGTCAATTCTACACTTGTGTCAATACCTGAGGTCTTCCAAGAATCTGGGAGCAGGACAGCCATCTCTGTTACCCCACACCTTACATCTTTCCAAAGACTCTGGCTCTCTTTGTACAGAATCTGTGACTGAATCATCCTTGCAATGTGATTTTAGAGGAGCTGAGACATAAACCTGCCCCACACATGTGAAGGAAGCTGGACACCTGCAGTTTCTGACCTCCATTTGGAAGCCTGAGACAACTTGCTTCTGGAGAGAGAAAAACTCAGAGCAGAAGCACAAGTGCCCTGGTTCTTGTGTCGTCTCTGGTTGTCTATTAAACAGCTTCACAAAGAAGATTTTTCTTCACCCAGTGACCATTGTTCACTCTCCAGAGAATGGCCTCCACCAAGTATCCAGGTAAAAATGAAGTCACAGTCCCTTCAGTGTGGAATCGAGTATTTTTTGTTAATGGAAGCCATTTAAGTAACCTCCAGCCCAGAAAATGCCCAGGCATGAACATAAGTCTGGGACACCAGGTGGAGCCCCTCTACAGCCTGGCCAACGATGCCATGTCCCATTTACTACTCAAGGTATTTACTTGACAGGAGGCTGAATATTAGGCCATGGGCAACCAGTCCCCGTGAAGTAGGGCTCACGTGTACTTTCTGAAGAAGTCACCTTTGTTCATGACAACTTGTTCTCCTGACTGATGGAAAGAACAGCATCGTTAGTCATCACACAGCAAAGCACACTCGCTGATAATCAGAACATGCCCTCCTTCCTGACACTCCCGCTTATTCCTGCTGTTTTAATTCTTTAGTATATGAGCCAACTATTCTTTTCTTGTTCCTTGTTCCTTCAACTTTTCCCCTTGTCCTTAGCTGATCTAGGTTTTCAGACACAAGATTTTGTCTTGTCACTCTTAACCTTATGTGTCCACGTTCCTTGCCTTACTTTACCTTGGTGAGTAACAACTGTCCTTGGGCCCCTGAACTTTCCCGAATGATCAACCTCATTGCTGAAATCACTGTGTTGGATGTTTTATAAATATACAATCATGACACTATTTTTATTTCATTGAAATGAAGTCTATTGTGAAATAAAACTAGGCATGAGCCAAATTTCACACATTTTGTTACAAATTTAGAACCCAAAATATAACAAAATCCAGTACTTTATTTCATTTTGTAAACCTTTTTATTGATCTTATAATATAATTATGTCATTTTGTATTTATACATATTCTTAAATATCAGTTGCTCAGTCTGTATAGTGTCACTTGTATACAAGTGTTCAGGGCTGATCATTGCTATTGAATATCCAATTGGTGTGCTCTTGCCTGGGGAAGACTATTTCTCCTGCTCTCAGCATTCCTTAGTTACCTGTAGGTCTTTGTGCAGGGTTGAGGTCTCATGCCTTTCTCTTGATCACTTTTATTGAATTTGTTCTTTGACAGTTTCATTTATTTCTACATTGCCTTTAGATTAAGCTCACTCCTATACTCTCTTGCCTCACTCGCCACCCCTGTTCTCTCAGATCCGTTTCTCACATTCTTGTCTCTTTCTTTTGTTTGTTTTCCAGAGTTTAACCAGGATCATCTATGTAACCCTGAGTTTGAAGCTATCCACTGGAGTTTGGTGGGCTGCCAGTAATTCATAACAACTTTCCTTCATCCTGAATCTACCAGTATCTAACCATTTATAAGAGCCTTGTGGGCCCTGCCTTGATGCATGATTGACTTGATAGGCTGTCTTGTTCAGGTCCTATACAAGACACCAAACCTATTATGAGATCATGATTGCAATGGCCATGTCATGCCCAGAAGATATTATTTCTCCTTTCTCCATATCTTCCAGCTGTCATATTCTTCTGTCCCCTCTTCCCAATGTTTCCTCCCAGAAGACTGTGATATAAGTGTCTTGGTTTTGGATATGCTCTGAACTGTCACTTTTGAGCAGTTGTGAGTGCTTGTGTTCATCACCATTCAATGCAAAGGGAAGATTCAATCAAGGCTTGGAGTAGAATTATTCTAGGGATATGAACATAAAAAATATGTAGAGGAGATCACCCAAATACATGCCTTTGGAGGTGGACCTCTTTCTCTGAAAAGTAACCAAAAGCTAAGAAATGGAGAGAAATTGGGTTAGCTCAACAAAAGAATTCCAGTAGAGGCCTCCACACACAGACACATCTTTGGTAGATGGCTGTATCCCATGTCACTGGGGTTTCCCCTTTATGAGGTGCTTCTCTTGATCTACTGTGTTGCTCATTGTTCAATCACTGGTACAAATCCCAGTATCAACACTTCCTCATAGCTCTCCCATGGGAAGAACATGGTCCTCAGCTCTCCCAAAGACACCATCTCCAGCATGGTCCTTCCCCACAGCATAGGAGGAACCTCCAGGTTTCTCATGTCTCTCTCAGAACAGTGACTCGGCCCAAGCACATCACACCTTGCCCCATCTATACCTGCCCAGTGGTCCTGCATGTAACTGACATAATCCTTGACATGTGTGCACACAGGGGTTGAAAACAGAGTGAAATTGGCAGCTGTGATCTCACTGAGAGAGAGAGAGAGAGAGAGAGAGAGAGAGAGAGAGAGAGAGAGAGAGATTATCTGTTCCACTCTGAAATGGGGTTGGATAAGAGAGAGGCCATGGCCTCAGTGGAGAGTCTATAGTGAGTCATCTATGGGAAAGGCCTGTGTCCCGTTATATTTCTGAGAAGGCTGAAGGGACATACACAGTAGGATAAAATGCTGGGGCTATCACAGTGTAAATAGATATGGACATACTGTTCTAGAAGGTAGAGCAGGGGAGGAAACTTTAGAGGGACAAAATCCTTGTGAATCAGAAGATCAGCAGAGGCTTTTGTTTTTATTGTTTTCTAGAGTGTGTCTTGTTTTCTAATGCAGGCTAGCCCAAACCTAAAATTAAACATAGTCCACACGAGCTGCAAATTCATGCAGCCTTTAATCCTACTCATCCCACCATGTTCCTGGATTGCACGTATAAGCCACTATTGTAAGATGTTGGCATAGAGTGCAAGTGCTTTAGATTGGGCTGGGTTTAGGAGATGAGGGAATGTCACCAAATCCTGAACTTCCCAAGGCTCTAATCCCGATCCTCCGTCCTTGTGTTATTTGAGGGCAGAGTCTATTCAGTTTTCTTCATGTACAAGAACTACAGTGAGTGCCAATTAAGAACAATGAAACTGCCTATCATGGCCTCTCTGTTTTACACTAATCATTAGTATCAGTTTAACACTACATTCACTTAGAGAGTGGATTTTCACAAAACATTAAACTTTAGACAGGGAAAATGTCAGATCTGACACTAAAGCCAGACATTGCATGACTTCCTGGGCACTCACAGCATCCTTTACTGTGTTAGATGAGGACTTTGCAGTCATCAACAGAGTAGAGATATCATTTGCTATGATATGATCCAACCTGAATCCAAAAAAAAAAAAATCATCTACAGTCAGAAGCCTGATTTTGAAGCACAGCCAAGGCCAAGAGCCACCGTCTGGCTGTTTCCCCATGGCTCCTTCACTGAAACTGAACTTTACCCAACTTTCCTGGGCCAAGTGTGCATGGTTAAACCTTTAATCTTCTCACAAAGTAATAGTTCATTTGATTTCTTGGGTGCCTTACCTGGCATATTATCCAGTTAGTCAGGGCTGCTCTTCTGTTTTAATGACGACATTTTTCTGTGACCCATAAGGGGAACATCAATGTGAGGCTTTTATTTCAGTCATTCAAAGAGGGGGAGATGAGGGCACTGCTGTCAAGGTTTCCCTCCAGCAGAGCAGTGAATCTCAGGAGAGATTTACTCCCCACATCCCCCATGCCCTGGAGACATATCTGGAGATATATTATTGTTAGAACTAGATGCTGGCTGCTGTGCTATTGGCTTATCATGTGTGTAGAAGCCTGCTACACTTCCTACCTATGTTCCTCAAGCATCATTAGCTTCAGTTAAAGAACAAACTTGTGTTAGAGAAACGATCTCAGGTGCAGACAAGGTGACAACTGATGAATAGTGCGGATATAGATCTTTCACTCAGGCAAATGAACCCTCAGTTTACTTAGGTGACCAAAGCAACAAGAGCACATTTGTCCTCCAGCGTGTAGGGCTCAGCTTCAGGTCTAGTCCTTTTACCTTGTCTTTTATGCATGCCACAACCCTTGCCTTCCTCCATATTCAACTCCATTCCCTTAATCATTCAGGTCCAAGTGCAAAATTTTACTCTTCCAAAGTTTTAGACGTCTTAATATCTCTCTCCTCAGCTTCATATGAAATAATCTTACTTTCATTTATATTACAAAATAAACAATTTATTTGTTAATTTTAATTTAAAACATAAACAAATTCTTCCTCCCACTACTCTTTCCTACCCCTTCCATTCACCCCCACCTTTTCCTTCCCAAATACACTGGGACTGGAGACAGTGCTTGTGTGCAGCACAGTAAGACCTGAAACACACAATCGCCCACTTCAGCCGTCTTTATACCTGCAGCTCGTTTATTCAGTCACATCCTGTCCCAACTGCACTTAATACTCTTTTCTGACAAGCATTACTTTCAATTTAAACTAATTTTTATTTTAACATAGAGCACAGTGGGCTGCGCTTTGGTGGGTTTAGGCCTATTTGTTCTTATTTACCTACTACACTGCTGTTATGCATTTATCCAGTTTTGGTATTTGACTAATACTAGGTGCAGAGAATGTGTTTTGTTATGTTCCCCTTTTCATGTCTAATTTTATTAACTTGGATAATGTCTCTTTTATCTTTACTTTGACTCAGTCAATTCTTTGATTATTCTACATATTCTTTTATTCTCTATTATGTTACTATCTACCTCAACATTTATTATTTTTTGCTTTGTACTAGGTTTGGCTTCTTATTTTCTTGAGCTTTACGCTGTATAATAGATTATTTATTTGAGAGCCTGTGGAGATTTTACAGTGAGCACTTATAGTGATATCTTCCTCCTTACACTATGTTGGGCATATCCAAGAGGCTCTGATTGTTAGGGCTGTGATCTATATTTGTCTCTAGGACGTTTTGAATTTTTGTCATGATTTCTTCAATGAAATATTGTTTTTCATTCAAAAGTGTTCAGGGCTGGCACAGTGACTCAGGAGGTTGACCTCTTGGCCTCAATTTGATGCCCAGAATCCACATAGAAGTAAAAAAGGAGAATTTATTACACAAAGTTGCTCTCTGACTTCCACATATGTGTTCTGTGTCATGCAAGGACCATGGGACAACTATGTCCACCTCCCCAAACATTAACAAAAAATTGATTTGAAGAACTATTGGCAGTTGATTATTGATGGAGAAATAAAAGTTACTTTTCGTTAGGGAAATGGGCCTTAGTAGATTGCCTAGGCCCAGGAGATGGCCACATGCCCCTGTGCTTAAGCTCAGCACTAACTAGACTCAGAAAGAAGAAATGAAGGGATGGACAGAGGGAGGGAGGGAGGGAGGGAGGGAGGGAGGGAGGGAGGGAGGGATGGTGGGAGGGAGGGAAGGATGGAGGGAGGAGAAAAGGAATGAAGGAAGCAAGGGAGGAAAGGGAAGGGAAGGGAAGGGAAGGGAAAAGGAAAGGTAAGGAAAGGAAGGGGAAGGGAAAGGAAGGAAATTGTGGGATGAGATACAGGGGTCTTGGGGGATTTAGAAGGGTGGAGTAGAGTTTGTATATGGTCAGCATACACCATCAGCCAACAGTGTAGCCAGGAAGATAGTACACGTGGTTTGACTCAGAGTCCTCACACATGCCCCATTGGTCAACACACTTTGCAGAAAAAGGGATAACAACACTCCAATAAGGTAGCCAAGTAGACATTTTGCATCTGTCAGCTGAAGTCCAGTCTCTCAGTCCCTCCCTTTCCAGTTCCTTCCAAGTAACCTATGAGGGGTTTCTCACTTCCTGTTTT
This sequence comes from Microtus oregoni, assembly GCF_018167655.1. Classification (NCBI taxonomy): domain Eukaryota; kingdom Metazoa; phylum Chordata; class Mammalia; order Rodentia; family Cricetidae; genus Microtus; species Microtus oregoni. The sequence continues at coordinate 48,783,172 of NW_024543071.1, read as the reverse complement.
AAACTTCCTGGGTTTTCTAAAGAATTACCATATTTCTCGGCCCAGAGTCCTACTGGAACTCAGTGAGGTGACCACTGTCTGACACCTAGCACTTCAGGGAGTGAAACAGTATGGTTGTCCCGAGTTAAAAGCCACCTTAGGCTACACAGTGAGGCACTGTCAAAGCAAGCAAGCAAATAGACAAACAAGCCTGTCATAGTCCTTGGAGTCAGAACATGTCTATCCTTTCAAAGAAAGCTTCTGCTCACTCCTCTGTCTTCCCAGAAACATTTATCCACACCTGACGTGCCCTTGTCCCGTGCAGGCTCATACTATACTATATCTCTATTCAGACTTCTCTGAAGCTTAAAAATAGCCAAGTCTCACGAGTGAGTTAGCTGAAACATAAAGCACCATGTGTGCATTCAGGTGGGAGACATTTCTTGTGCCATGACCTAACATTGATGCTGAATTCACTCTCTCTCCAACTCCATGTCAGAAGGGAAAGGCTAACACTTCTTTCTGAGAGGATTCTCATATTCTTTCAAATTCTTCCCAAGGCCTGGTGCCTATGTGAATTCACAGAAATGGAAGAGTCAATCATGTGTAATAAAATACAACAGAAGTAGCCTTGGGGACCTGTGTGTAGTTATCAGACTGGATCTCTGAGTTAAAGAGGCCATGAGAGATAGAGAGGTTCTTCCTGTAGGGTATAGATGGACTGGCTTGGGGTAAATAACTTACTGAATGGTAGACACCTGTGTCTTTAGATGCAAAGAAGAGGCCAGGGCTGAATATGGTATAGATGGTCTAAAGAACAGCATAGCTAAGAAACACAAACACTGGTATTGATAGAAACACAAAACGATCCATGAAGGAAAGGTCTCTGTGGCTTCAACAACAGACACCTTAATGTCATCCAACATTACACTGTCCAGAGTTCTCTCCTTAAATATCTGGTCTGTGTGAGCACCTAAAGCCTGGTTTGGGAACTCTTTATTTCTCTAAGGAGGAAGTTAATCTGCTAAGGCATGTGTGAGGAAGATGAGAATGCCTGGTAGTTCAGTGTGATCCATAAATAGTTGGTCCATTGTGAGGGATATTAAAATATGCTGGAAAGCTTCAGACCCTTAACTGTTGGAAATTTGAACAGAGCCACCTTTGGAAAGGGAAAAATATCAACAGCACCATTATGCTGAGCATTTGACTTCATGAATTTTCAAATGAGTCTTTCTGGTTTGAATCCTTGATATTTGGTTTCTCACGTATAAATCTGCATCAAATGTCTTGAGAAATCATTCAGGTTAAAGAAAAGATGGTCTCTCCATTGTAGACAGCTGTGTCTCATGTGAAGAAGTTTACATATGAGCAAGGAATCTTTTTAGGTTTCTTATTTCAGCTAAAAAAACGAGACAGGTCCACTGGGAAGGACTTGGGAAACAGGAACAGCCCAGTTAAGGATTGGGCAAAGAGATGATATCACACATCATGGTCACTCGACTTTGGATTGAATGAATCCTGCCAAGGACAATGAGATGAAAGTACACAAATAAGACACGTGTTTATACTTAATGTGCTTGACTAAATCAATTTCATTTTTGGCTTCTGCTCCTGCTTAATGATGAGAAGGAAATGCCACAAATGATTGTGACATTAAACTAAGCATTTGTAGGTCATTATTAATGGGTTTTGTCATTCTGGCTCACATACACATCCCCCCTTTTTTATACTGGAATAAATTTTATTTTCTTATCATTGTGTCATTCATGTGACACTATCCACAATCTTTCTGTCTACAATTTGTTTCAAAATCCCTACCTCTCCCACCATTTTGGATGTTAGCAGGTGATATTTTTCCTTTAAGCAAATCCTATCCTATTCCTTCTAGAAGCAACTCCCAAATCTGCTCCACAGTATCATCATACACTTATTTCAGACAACAGTACCTTCTCCAAAATGCTGCCCCATGCTCGGTATAGGATAGTGCCTTCAACCGATGCCAGCATTGTTCTTATTGATAAAGTACTGTTCTTTCCACACATATTTCTCTCTCCTGCATGAGTGTGTGCTTTCTCTTAGATCTTACATTTATTGGTTATGTTGTATAGATTCTGAAATTAAAACGTGACCTACACAAGACCTGGGACAAAGCATTCTTCATACTAAATACAAATTCAGTGCAGGTTAGAGTTCATAGGAGATACCCTTTAATTATGTCTTCTACAACAGACTGGGGTATGTTTTAATGCCTGGAAGAAAATTCCCACTGGATTTTTCTTTTTGTTTTTACTTAAAAATTTTCCACCTCCTACCCTCCTCCCATTTCCCTCCCCCTGCCTTTAACCCCCTCCCCCTCGTTCTCCAGTTCAAAGAGCAGTCAGGGTTCCCTGCTCTGTGGGAAGTCCAAGGTCCTCCCCCCCTCCATCCAGGTCTAGGAATGTGAGCATCCAAACAGACTAGGCTCCCACAAAGACAGTATATACAGTAGGATCAAAACCCAGTGCCATTGTCCATGGCTTCTCAGTCAGCCCTCCTTGTCCAACATGTTCAAAGAGTTCAGTTTGATCACATGCTCCATCAGTTTCAGTCCAGTTTGCTTTGGTGAGCTCCCATTAGATCAACCACACCATCTCAGTGGATGGGCACACCCCCGTGGTCCTGACTTCCTTGCTCATGTTCTCCCTCCTTCTGCTCCTCATTTGGACCTTGGGAGCTCAGTCCAGTGCTCCAATGTGGGTCTCTGTCTCTAGCTTCATCCATTGCCAAATGAAGGTTTGATGGTGATATGCAAGATATTCATTAGTATAGCTATAGGATAGGGCCATTTCAGGCTCCCTCTCATCAGCTGCCCAAGGATCTAGCTGGGGACATCTCCATGGACACCTGGATACACCTCTAGAGTCAAGTCCCTTGCCAATCCTAAAATGGCTCCCTTAATATATACTTCCCTGCTCCCATAATCACCCTTCCTCCATCCCAAACATCCCATTCCCCCAAGCTCTCCTCATCCTCCCCTTCTCACTTTTTTCTCCCCTTCTCTGCTTACCCCCACCCCCAAGTTTCCAACTTTTGCCTGGCAATCCTTTCTCCCTCCAAAATCCAGGAGGATACCTATATGCTTTTCTTTGAGTTTATCTTCTCATTTAGCATCTCTAGGATCATGAATTATAGGCTAAATATCCTTTATTTATGGCTAGAATCCACTTATAAGTTAGTACATACCATATTCATCTTTTTGGGTCTGGGTTACCTCACTTAGGATAGGGTTTTCTATTTCCATCCATTTGCATGCAAAATTTAAGATGTCATTGTTTTTTTACCACTGAGTATTACTCTAATGCGTATATATTCCATATTTTCTTTATCCATTCTTCCATTGAGGGGCATCTAGGTTGTTTCCATTTTCTGGCTATTACAAATAGTGCTGCTAGGAACATAGTCGAACAAATACTTTTATAGTATGATAGAGCATCTCTTGGGTGTATTTCCAAGAGTGGTATTGCTAGATCCTGGGGTAGGTTAATCCCGAATTTCCTAAGAAACCACCACACTGCTTTCCAAAGTGGTTGCACAAGTTTGCATTCCCACCAGCAATGGATGAGTGTTCCCCTTATTCCACATCCTCTCCAGCAAAGGCTATCATTGATGTTTTTGATTTTAGCCATTCTGACAGGTGTAATATGGTATCTCAAAGTTGTTTTGATTTGCCTTTCCCTGATTGCTAAGGAGGTTTGAACATGACCTTAAGTGTCTTTTGGCCATTTGAACTTCTTCTGTTGAGAATTCTCTGTTCATTTCAGTGCCCCATTTTTTAATTGAGTTAATTAGCATTTTAAGGTCTAGTGTCTTGAGTTCTTTATATATTTTGGAAATCAGACCTTTGTCTGTTACATAGTTGGTTAAGATATTCTCCCAATCAATAGATTGCCTTTTTGTCTTAATGACAGTGTCCTTTGCTTTACAGAAGCTTCTCAGTTTCAGGAGGTCCCATTTATTCATTGTTGCTCTTATTGTCTATGCTACTGGGGTTATATGTAGTAAGTGGTTTCCTGTGCCCATGTGTTGTAGAGTACTTCTTACTTACTCTTTGATCAGGTTCAGTGTGTTCAGATTAATATTGAGGTCCTTAATCCACTTGGACTTGAGTTTTGTGCATGGTGATAGATATGGATGTATTTTCATTCTTTTACAGGTTAACATGCAGTTATGCCAGTACCATTTGCTGAAGATGCTTTCTTTCTTCCATTGTATCCTTCTAGCTCCTTTGTCGAAAATCAAGTGTTCATAGGCTTGTGGGTTAAAATCTGTGTCTTCTATTCGATTCCATTGGTAATCATCTCTATTTTTGTGCCAGTACCAAGCCATTTTCATTACTGTAGCTCTGTAATAGAGTTTGAAGTCACGGACGGTAATGCCTCCAGAACTTCCAAGAAGAGCTAATACCTATATTCCTTAATGTGTTTCACAATATAGAAACAGAAGAGTCATTGCCAAGCTACTTTTACGAAGCTACAGTCACCCTGATATCAAAACCACACAAAGACTTAACCAAGAAGGAGAATTATAGAACAATCTCACTCATGAACATTGATGCAAAAATCCTCAATAAAATACTGGCAAACTGAATCCAAGAACACATCCAAAAAATTATACGTTATGATCAAGTAGGCTTCATTCCAGAGATGCAGGGCTGGTTCAACATATGAAAATCTATCAATATAATCCATCATACAAATAAACTGAAGGAAAAAAACCATATGATCATTTCTTTAGATTCTGAAAAAGCATTTGACAAAATTCAACACCCTTTTATCATAAAGGTCTTCTAGAGACTTGGGATACAAGGTTCATTCCTAATTATAATAAAAGCAATATACAGCAACCCGACAGCTAACATTAACTTAAATGGAGAGAAACTCAAAGCCATCCCACTAAAATAAGGAACAAGACAAGACTGTCCACTTTTTCCAAACCTCTTCAATATAGTGCTTGAAGTTCTAGCAATAGCAATAAGGCAAAACAAGGAGATCAAGGGGATTCAAATCAGAAAGGAAGAAGTCAAACTTTCGTTATTTGCAGATGATATGTTAGTGTACCTAAGTGACCCCAAAAACTCTACCAATGAACTCCTACAGCTGATAAACACCTTTAGTAACGTGGCAGGATACAAGCTCAATTCCAAAAAATCAGTTGCCCTCCTATATACAAAGGATAAAGAAGCAGAGAGGGAAATCAGAGAAGCACCACATTTCATGATAGCCACAAGTAGTATAAAATATCTTGGGGTAACTCTAACAAAGGAAGTGAAAGATCTATTTGAAAAGAACTTTAAATCTTTGAAGAAAGAAATTGAAGAGAATACCAGAAAATGGAAGGATCTCCCCTGCTCTTTGATTGGGAGGATCAACATAGTAAAAATGACAATTTTACCAAAAGCAATCTATAGATTCAATGCAATCCTCATCAAAATTCCAACAAAATTCTTCACAAACCTTGAGAGAATAATAATCAACTTTTTATGGAAAAAGAAAAAACCCAGGATAGCCAAAACAATTCTATACAATAAAGGTACTTCCAGAGGCATTCCCACTGGATTTTTTACTTAAATGTTTCTACTTGGGAAAGCCTGCTCTTTTTATATACCTTCAAGGTTTAGGTAATGGTAAAACAATGGATTTCCTTCTGGATTTCCACACAGATGCATCATTTACTTGGGTCATTTGGTACCATCCACACCCTCCTTTCCCATCCCCACTAACACATAGTAAATCCTCCACTTCCATGCCATATAAATATAGATAGATATATACATACATGGTGTGCATATGATAGAAAATGGGATGTTTCTATTTCTGGGTTCAACTGTTTTGTTTAAATTGATAATATCCTGGTCCATTTATTTCCATGTAAGTGACATTAATTCCAATTTCCTTAGAATAAAAATTCATTGTGAATAAATGCCATATTTTCATTGTCTAGTTATCTTCTGATAAACATCTAAGCTGATCCTATAGTTTCTCTATTTTGACTAATGCTATAATAATTACGGATCTGCATGCCATCTCTGGCATTCCATTATATACCCACATGAACTATCTGGATTTTATAGTAATTGTTTTGCTTTTGATTTTATTGTTTCTGTTTGCTATTTGCTTGTTTTTTTTTTTAACTTGAGGAACCGTCATACTAATGCCCATAGTTTCAGAATTGGAAAAGCCACACGAATTAATGGTTATGTAGGCAATGTGGGAAAGTTATTTACAAGTTGAATCTGCTGTCCTGGTGAAATGTCAGCAGTTTTATCTATACTCACTTTACCAAGGGTAAAAGGAAGCTCAGAGAGACATGATAGCTTCCCCAGGAAAAGCCAGGAGCAGATGCTATACCCAGGATCTGAAGTCACAGTGGCATGAGTCACTCACCATAAGCCATTATCCCTCCCTCCCATAAAGCAACAAGGATCTCTATTAGTTGACAGTGTCCCTGATTCAGGAGAAGTGACACCCTAGACCTTTAACAGAAAAAGGAACATGTTTAGCTATTTGGAATGAACAGTGAATGTTCATCTAACAAAATACTCTCCATAAGACTCCTCATTGAGGTCTGCTGGCCAATAAACTTCCTCTGAAAGTCAAAGAAGAAGAGGCTCAACAGGAATCCTGTTTATGAAAGGGGGAGGGGTTGTGCACTGGACCCATCAGAAACAGGTAAATGTTGAAATAGGAGCAGCGGGGCTGTGTCCAGTGGCAAGGGTCAGTGCACAACCCCACCATGTACAAGTAATATGGTACCGCCTATGTCCTTCCCAGTCGAAACCTTTACTGTGATGTTTTTACAGTAATTACGGTAGTTCCTGCCTGAGACCAGCACAGTTCAGCATGGCAGAGTTGAGCCAAGCTGCTCCTGCCTCAGAGCCATTTGGTGCCCCTGAGCCACACAGAGTTCCAAGCACACAGCAGTCCACATTGCCATCAAGCAAGCCATAGAGCTTTACTACAAATGCTCCATTCAAAAGCTCTGTCTCCCGCAGGAGCCAGACAGAGATCGCAATGGCGGCACAGCCCAGAAAGCCGGCATTTTAAAACAGCCAGTTTTTTCCTGCTGCTGAGTCACGAAAATTTCAAAATGGAGGACGTACCATTTTGTGCTAGCTCTGGGGCGGCCAGGTAGGAGCGGCACTCAGCACTTTAATTCTGAGACTGAGTGTGCAGCACAGAAATTCTTTTCATTCAAATTACAGCCAAATCTGACAGGCAGAGCACGGCGCAGTCTGAAAACACGTCTCTGTATGGTGGCAGGAATCCGCCATGCTCTTCTGCCTGCCTAAGCCTGATTCTGCCTTCTGCCCAGGTGCAGGCGGGGAGTGCTGAGCCATCGGCACAGTCTCAGAGCACTCTCCTCCGAGCCCAAGCGGGAACACAAACATCCAGTCCCATAAAATCCATTGAAATGCTTTAAAGCCAGAGTTCACACTGGCAGCACAGCCCCAAGAAGCTGTACTTTAAAATGACACAGCGTTTTTTCTGCTGCTGTTGCCGAATCAGGAAATCTCTTTACAGCACGCCACCAACAAACAGCAAAAATCTGTGTTAAACTCTCTTTATCTTATTTTTAAGCCTTTTAAGGTTTTTAAGTGGATTTAGTCCATCACGTCTGGGCGCCACTCTGTTGAAATAGGAGCAGCGGGGCTGTGTCCCTGCATTCCGGCCACCCACATGGCTAGCTTATGCCCCGAAATAATTACATGGAAACTGTATTCTTTTAAACACTGCCTGGCCCATTAGTTCCAGCCTCTGAACCCATTTCTAATAATCTGTGTAGCCCACGAGCTGGCTTACCAGGAAAGATCATAACCTGCATCTGCCTGGAGTGGCAGAATCATGGCAACTCCTTGACTCAGCTTCTTTCTCCCAGCATTCTGTTCTGTTTACTCCGCCTACCTAATTTTATGTCCTATTAAAGGGCCAAGGCAGTCTCTTTATTTAACCAATGAAATCAACACAAGCAAGAAGACTCTCCCCCATAATTTCCACTTTTAAACAAAATGAAGGTGCTTAAAATTGGAAAAAAAAAAACAAGAAAAGGACATAGGCAAAGAAAGGTGAAGGAGAAGAAAGGGAAAGAATTAAAGGAGTGAGAAGATGAAGAAGACAGAAGATGAAGAGGAGTAAATGAAGGAGTGAGGGTATAAAGGGGAAAACAGTATCATTTCAAAAATCATACTACAGTGTTGCAATCTTCACTTTTTGGAAGACCTCACGGAAAGGTCACCAACTGTCCTTCTTCATAATTTGTTTCCTTGTTTTGTACAAACAAATCCTAGGCTTCCTTGGCTCTGTTTCATGTTCTTTCGTGTTGTCTGCTACAATGCCACGTTGCTCTCATGACTTGCGTCCTTATTTCCTGGGTGACACTAAAGGGCCTGCCCAAGAAATAAATAGCGGAGCACTGAGCTCTCAACTGCAGAAAGTTCCCTGATCTCCAAATTGTACCAAAGACCAACCCACAAGGGCTTCCTCAACATGAAGCTGGTCCTGGTCTTCTTGCTGGCCGCCATCCCCATTTGCTGCTATGCCAGCAGTGAGTTCTGTGGAGGGGTGGGTGGTGGGTCTGTGGCGGGGTGGGCAGTGGGTTCTGTGGAGGGGTAGGTGGTGAGTTCTGAGGAAGGGTGGGAGGTGAGTTCTGTGCAGTGGTGGGCTACTTTTAGACAACACACTGTTTCTGTTCTAGCAGAAGAAGCCCTAGCCCCTGAGCCACAGAATGTCAACCGTGTTACAAAACGTCTGACTAAATAGCCCTGAAACTCAATACTAGTCCAGATAGTAAAAGAGGCATCATAGATGCAGTGCTGGGGCGGTTTGTAATGTGTCACTACCATGCAGGAGGTCCCAAGGAGATGAGAGTGCTCCTGAAATCCATGGCAGGTCTTGGATTTGGATACAAGCTATTTTATAGAAATAGAGAAAAATATAAATGACCGTGAACCTAAATGGGTTTCCTAAAAATTGTACTTTGGAATCTCTTTAACTGTGGAAAAAGTTATTTCTCAAGCTGCAGCATGAGACCTAGGAGTAAACAGTTTGTGAGCCACCACACAGACTGTCAAAGCTTGTTCTGACCCCTTCACAGTGGGCCACTTACATCCTAGTCTTGCTGGTGGAGAGGAGAGTTCACATTCCCCAAGTCCACTTGAAGTAATGACTGAAGTAAAGCTTTATCCCCGAGAATGTAGTCAGTACAAACATGTCACAAATGCAATAGACTTTGTGTAATTTGCTTTGTCTATGTTGTCAACTTCACATATGTGACACGCTGGTGCAAAATGACAAGGAGGTGGAGTTCTCAGTTAATTTGACAGAAAAATCAGGGTTAACCTTGACCTCTTTCTCTTCCACTGGCTGAACAATGACATTAATTCAAGTACAAGCGTTTTTAGTTTATGATATTTTTGATGTAGATGATAGAGTTAAGGGTGACAATGGCTACTATTTATAAACTACTGTAAAATACTTAATGGGGTTCTCAAAATAGCACTGAGATGTGTCATGACTAGAAGAAAGAAAGACACAGCAGTTCACTGTGTCCCATCAGAACAAAGCTTCTAATTTCTTGCATGTCATTGCTGACAAAGGTCAGTGAGGTTTGAAGTCTCTTGTTGGCTTGTTAGCGGCAAGTTTGCAGAACCTAAAGAAATCTTGCAGTCGGCTTCCATTTTCTGCATGATGTCACTTCGAGTAACAGAGATTCTGTTGAAGTTGCTCTGTGATTCAGATGTTCAAGTTAACAGAGAAAAGCAGATACTATTCTAGCCATGGTAGTTATAGGAAGTCTTAACATATTCCATAATATTCTCAAAACAGTGAAAAAATAATAACAATTCAAAGCTTATATGTGCCTCAACTTTTCAAAATATTGCTTAGTATTGAAGACAGCATTCACAGCTTTATAAAACAAGGAATAATATATGGCTGGAAAGTGGTAGAAATAAATCCTATTCAACATTAGCTTTAATACCAAGGACCAAGGAGTTATGTGTGTTGAAAAAGAGTAAAGCTGAAGCGCCAAAGATCACTCTGACTCAGAACATAGAATTCACCATTAAACATGTGACGCTAGCACTATATTTTGGCAGTGAGTGTGTGCACATGTGTACAGGAGCCTGCAGAAGTGTCAAATATCCCTGGAGCTGTAGTTACAGGTGGGTGGCTTTAAGCTGCCTGACATGGGTCTTGGAATCAAAATCAGAGCTTCCAGAAGAGGAGTACCTTCTCCTAACTGCTGAATCTTCTGTCTGGCTTATTTTTTTTTATTTTTGTATAAGTCTAAGGCAGCATAAGTGACCTAATGTACTTTATAACACCAGAGTTATGTTTTAATGAACATTCACTTCAACATTTTAGTTCACCTAAATGCACAGCAGGTAATTTTTACTATAAGAAATGTTTAACACAATAAAGACTTCAGCAAATAAAAAAACAGTAAAAAAAATGTAGCAGGCTTTGACCAAACAATGACCCCAATATTTACCAGGCACAGCACAATGGCCTGCCATCTCTTTAGTGTCCTTCCCAGTGAAGGGTGTGTGAGGGTTTGGTTCTTTGTGCTGCCATGTCAGGGACAGAGTTTGCAGTTTCTGAGTGGAATCTTGAAACCTGCATCATCTGTCCCAGATTTGGCAGCGCCCACCACCTTTGCTAATCTGTGTCTACCTGACTCAACATGATGTTTGTGATGAGAGGTGACCCCTAATGAGTTCAGACCTTCAGTGATGAATGCCATGTCTTTCCAGGTTCTAATTGCCATGCAATGGATAACCTTATTACACAGATTACTAACTCATCAGTGTCTGTGGCTGAGTTTCAGAAATTGGTAAAGTCATATGCACCTCTTCCTTATGACCAAAAGCTTTTGGGCGAAGTGAAACAATGTTATCTAGACCAGTCAGAGGAGACTATGGCCAATTATCGAGTGATGATGGTAATTATACATTTTCCCTTTTTTGTTTTATATAACTATATATATTTGAATGATGTAAACACACACACATATATATACATATATGTACATACTTATGTATTTTATATATTTATATTGGCGTATATTTGTATATATATACATACTTATATATTCACATGAATATATTTCTATTAATGAGGAAGAACAGTTTCCAACGTTGTGACTAATAAGGTCCAAGCAAACATTGTTTGTGTACTATTTTTGAACAACATAATTTGATATAGTGGTGACATTTTGTTCAGGAAAGCCATTGAAAGACACACCTCATATACCATATTATTTTGAGGATACTAAAATAATTAAAGAAAAACACAAAAACACAGGAGATGACCAAGAGATAACTCTCTTATCAATAATTTCCCAATCACACAAGCACAGGTACACATATGCAAACATTCATGTTCATAAACAAGCACACACACACACACACACACACACACACACACTTAAACACATAAGCATGTCATGACACGGAGAAAGCCCTCAAATTCTTAAGTCAGTGAAAAATATACTTGAATCTCAAGAAGTCCTGTTTTGGTTCAGTAACCATGGACCTTCCATTTGCACCAATTCAGAGCAAGTACAGAAGACCCCAGTATAGGAACATCAGGACTAACAGTCTCTTTAAATAATAATAATATTAATAATAATAGTCTCTTTCCAAGCATAAAAATGAAGGTCCAAGAATTCATCTAAAGTGTCCCTGTTCCCATTCAAGCAACCCACAGGTGCCAAGTCTTAGAAATCTGCCCAGTTTTAACTAAAACCACAGGAATACACAGGGCCTGAAAGTACTGGTGAGGGCTCTCTAGTCACTTCTAACAAATCTCAGTTTTAGAGCACTGAGGAATTTTTAAAGCCACTCCCACTGTTAAGCAAGTGGTAAGAGAATAATAGCAGAGCAGTTCAAACTGACGGTCATCAGATACCTTCAGCCACAGAGACCTCTAGCTTCCGAGTGGGTATAGAATAAATTCCTATGGAAACATTTGCGCAGGGGGAGGTTGGAATTTAGAGGCTAAGGTAATCAAGGGGAAACTTTCAAAAAAAAAAAAAACATCTGGGTTTCTTACTCTTGTTTTCTTAAATGATAGAGCACATGCACCTAATCAGATTTTTCTCTGGAAGCGTTCTGTAATATTTAATAGTAATTGAAAATACTGAAAAAAATAATTAAAAAAATAAGATTTTTTTCTTTTCAATATTGGACTCTACAATCAAAGTTCAAAATTTAAGTTGCTTCCTCATTTATTTTTCAGAATGCTATATACGACAGTGAAGACTGTCCACAGACTTCCTAAAAGTTCCACGAGATCTTTAGCTCACAGGAATGAAGAGCTGATACCATAATTGTAACTTTACTTTCTTGATTTTATCTTTCTGTCTATAAGGTGCAAGACCATTGTTGGAATCTCAAAGGCATTTCTTTCTACTTATTAAATTTATTTGCAAATACCAATACTTCTTTGTGTGATCTTTTAAAACTGGGGGCTTAAGAGGCCTGCAACCTTCCACTCTAGGACATACACCCACAGATGACTCCCACACAACCTTAAAGTGAGCCTAAGAAAGGAGAGTGTGTGTCCCTGGATATTCAGCCCTCTCTCTGGAGAAGAAAGGAGGGTGTCTCTCCCTGGCCATGCTGAGTTTCCTCTCAGGTGAAGAGCTCAGCTATTTTCTCACCACCACCTCTATTCAGCATCCTTGGCATTATCCTGCTGGGGGTCAGAGGCTGGGATGTGCTCCCAGTCCTGCTGCCACCAGGGCTTTGTGTCTACAAGAATTAGGAAATAAAGATGGCTCCACATATGCCACTCGATGAATAGAGCTCTGCATGTAAATAGGTTCAGAGAAAGAAATCATAATCATCTCAAATGAGGGAAAAGGTTGCAGGAAAAGAGAATCTTCAGAGTCTTTTTGTTTGTTTGATTTTTGTTTTTGCATTTTGTTTGAGATACTTCCCTTAATGGCAAAATGTCTTTATGAACATAAGAATCAGAGGAAATAAATATTTCTTATTTCAAAATGAATAAAATGAAAAAAAAATAGGATTCTGACATAAGAAAAGTAACCTGTTTTTGTTAGGGACTGAGACCAACAGCCAAGCAAGCAATAACAAGAACAGTTTATTAATTCCAACACTAAGTGGCACATTGGCAACCCACAATGAAGGTCACAGGCTCCCTTTAAGTAGAGTTTGCGGAAATCCAGGGAGGAGGGATTAATGTAGGGCTGATTGGTAGGGGACAGATTAGTCTGGGGACTGATTCGTGGGAGGACTTATTGGTTAGGGTCCTTTCTGCAGCAGAGTATGGAAAGCTATCTTTAGCTTGTAAAAGGCTGGGGGGCATCTGCTCATCCAGCACAAGGGCTTTGGGGATCTGCTAAGCCAGGAGAAGGTCTTTGGGATGTTTGCTGAGCCATCAGAAGACTGGGGTGTCTGCTAGTTGGTTGCCTATAGTTTTTTTTTTTTTTTTTGACTACCTGTTTAGCTCTGCTCCATTTTAGTGAACCAAAACTAAGATTTCTACCAGGCTACTAGGAAAGCCTGGCCTGTGACCTCCCCCTGCAACTCTCTCAGTTTCCTCTAATAATAAGGAAGGAGAGAAGTGCGTCTGTTCTTTAGGTGCTTTTCATTGGGGTGCCCGTAGTGACTGAGCATAAGAAATGTTTCCCAAATGTTGAACACTTCGTCACCAGTTTGTGGAGATGTCTGTGAAGGCTATGGAAGTTTTAGAACAGTAGGTCTCCACCTTCCTAATGCTGCAGCCCTCTATATAGTTCCCCAAGTTGTAGTGTCCTCACCTCTAAACCTTAAAATTATTTTCATTGCTACTTCATAGCTGTAATTCTGCTACTATTATGAGTTATCATGGAAATATCTGGTATGGGGGCAGCTGATGTGAGACCCCAGTGAACAAGGTAATGACCCACAGGTTGAGAACCTCTGTGGTAAAGGTGGAGCACTGCTGGCAGAAGAAATCACTCAGAGGATAGTTTTAAATCCTGGCCCCAAACCACATTTCCCTTCTTGCTGTGATGGACTCTGTCACTCTGAACTTTAAACCAGAATGAACCCTTTCTTTCCTAACTTGCTTCTTGTCAAAGAACCTTACGACAGAAACGGAAAACTAACTACTCGAGTTGCCTGAATGTTCAGCCAGGAAAAACTTCATCAAAAGAAATACACTACAAATAACACGGGAAGAAATCAAACTGTCCCTGTTTGAAGATGATATGATTCAATAATTAAAACAGTCTCTACCTGAAAACTCTTGGATCAGGGACACTCTACTAGAGAATCATTAGAATGTGAAACAGAATGTACAAGACCCAGCAGCATTTCTATACACCCATAAGGAATACATGGAGAGGGAATTTAGAATACAATGCCATTCAAAATAAATGCCTGTAGATGTTCCTGCCCTACATTCATTGCTATTAATGTGATAAAATATCCTGACAAAAGACAGCCCAAGGGAGAAAAGGTTTATTTTAACACAGTTGCAAGTTACAACTCTTCATTGTGGTGTAGTTAGAGTTACAGAACGTGCAGCAGTTAGATGCATCACCATGCTCAAGAGCAGGAAGTCACAAATGCACGCATGCTCGCTGCTTCTCTGGTTGTGCTCGGGCTGATTTCTCACATATACAGTTCAAGGTTCTCTGCCTAGGAAAGGGTGCTGCCTATAGCGTCTGGGACTTCCCACATCTGTTACCCTAATTAAGACAACTTCCCTCAGACATCCACACAGGACACTCAACATAGACAATACCTCAATGGAACTCTCCTCCAGGTGAGAGTAGACTGTGTCAGTGTGACAATCCCCTAATCAAAGAGGTGTAGGATTCCACCAAGACACCTTTAAAACTATGAGGAAAGAAAATGAGTAAGACATTAAAAGTTATGAAAAACACCTACCCTCATAAATCAGCAAGATAAATGTTGTTGAAATATCCATATTACTGAAAAAGGCTACAGATTCATTGAAATTCCTATCAAGATTCCAAAAAGTAATCTTCAAGGAAGTGGGGAAAATGTCCCAAATTTAAATGGAAACACAAAAGCCCCCAATTATGCTAAACAATCCATAGCAAAGAGAACAATGCTAAAGCTGTAACATTATCTTATTTCCAACTGAACTCCTGGGCTATGGTACTACAACCTACATGGTAATGGTATGAAAAGGGATGGCAATGGTTAATGAAATATATTAGAAGAGTCAAAAATAAAACATTTATCGACAGCCTTAATGATTTGGGATTCCCCTCTGTATTCTGTGATTACCATTAATGAATAAAGACACTGTCTTGGCCTTTTGATAGGGCAGAACTTATGTAGCCAGGAAAAACTTTACTGAGTGCTAGGAGAAGAAAGGCAGATAGGGAGACACTATGGAGCCACGCTAGAGTCAGACTTGCCAAAACTATTCCAGTAAGCCACTGCCACATGGAAACACATGAGATTAATAGAAATTGGTTAAATTAAGATGTAAGAGTTATCCAACAAGAGGCTAGTGCCAATGGGCCAAACTGTGTTTTAATTAACACAGTTTCAGTGTGATGATTTCAGGTCTAAATTAGCAGGGTTTCTGGGACTCTCTGAACATGGCGAACAATGAGGGCTGATGAGAAGCCAAGGACAATGGCACGGGGTTTTGAACCTACGTAATGTGCTGGCTTTGTGGGAGCCTAGCCAGTTTGGTTGTTCACCTCCCTAGGAATGGACGGAGAGGGGAGGACCTAGGACTTACCACAGGTCAGGGAACCCTGACTGCTCTTTGGACTGGAGAGGGAGGGGGAGAGGAGTGGGGGGAGGGGGAGAAGGGTGGAAGGAGGGGGAGAAGGGTGGGAGGAGGGGGAGGGAAATGGGAGGCTGGGAGGAGGTGGAAACTTGTTTTTTTTCTTCTTTTTTCTCCTTTTCTCAATAAAAATAATGGAAAAAAAAGAATATTAAGAGCTGCAAAGGAAAAAGTTCAAGTAACATATAAAAGTAAATCTATCAGAATTACACCTGACTTCTCAATGGAAACCATGAAAACCAGAAGGTCTTGGATAGATGTGCTGCAGACACTAAGAGACCATAGATGCAAGCCCAGACTACTATACCCAGCAAAGCTTGCATTTACCATCAATGGAGAAAACAAGATATTCCAGGACAAAAACAGATTTAAACAATATGTAGTTACAAACCCAGCCTTACAGAAAGTACTAGAAGGAAAACCACAAACCAAGGAAGCTAACAACATCCATAAAACAAAGGCATCTGACAATCCTCCAAGAGCACAACTTTAAGAAGGGAAACACACAAACAGTACCACCAAAAAATAAATAAATAACCAGGGTTAACAACCACTGGTCATTAATATCACTTAATATCAAAGGACTCAATTCACCTATAAAAAGGCACAGGTTAAGAGAATAGATACGAAAACAGAATCCAACATTCTGCTGTTTACAAGAAAAACATCTCAACCACAAAGACACTACCTTAGAGTAAGGGGTTGGGAAAAGTTTCCCCAATCAAAGGAACCTAAAAAACATGCGGGTGAGTCTATACTAATAACTAACAAAATTGATTTCAAACTAAAACCAATCAGAAGATATGGAGAAGGATACTTTATATTATAATGGGTACAATTCGCCAGGAGGAAGTCTCAATCCTGAATATTTATGCCCTTAATATAAAAGCACCACGCATTACTAGAACTCAAACTATACATCAGACCCCACACTCTAATAGAAGGAGATTTCAATACTCCTCTCTAACCAATGGACAGTTCAAGCAGACAGAAACTTCACAGAGAAATATGAGAACTAACAGATGTAATGAACCAAATGGACTTAACAGACATCTATAGAACATTCCACCCAAACAGAAAAGAATATACCTTCTTCTCAGCATCTCATGGAACCTACTCAAAAATTGGTCACATAATTGATAACATAGCAAACATCCACAGAAGGAAAAAAATGTAGCAACCACCTATGTACAAAATAGAAAGAGAAGAGTCATTGCCAAATTCCTTTTATGAATCTACAGTTACCCTGATACCAAAACCACACAAAGACTCAAAAAGGAGAGAGAATTACAGACAAATCTCATTCATGAACATCGATGCAAAAATTCTCAATAAAATACTGGCAAACCAAATCCAAGAACACATCCAAAAAATTATACATTATGATCAAGTAGGATTCATCCCAGAGATGCAGGGCTATTTCAACATATGAAAATCTATCAATGGAATCCATCATATAAATAAACTGAAAGAAAAAACATATGATCATTTCATTAGATGCTGAAAAATCATTTGACAAAATTCAACATCCCTTTATGATAAACTTCTTGGAGTGATTAGGAATACAAGGTTCATACCTAATATAATAAAATCAATACAGCAAGCCAACAGCTAACATCAAATTAAATGGAGAGAAACTCAAAGCCATGCCACTGAAATCAGGAACAATACAAGGCTATCCACTCTCTCTATACCTCTTCAATATAGTGCTTGAAGTTCTAGATAGCAATAAGACAACATAAGGAGATCAAGGGTATTCCAATTGGAATAAAAGAAGCCAAACTTTTTTAATTGCAGATGATATGATAATGTACTTAAGGGACCCCAAAAACTCTACCAAAGAACTCCTACAGCTGATAAACACCTTTAATAATGTGGCAAGATACAAGATCAACTCCAAAAAATTAGTAGCCCTCTTATGCACAAGAAACAAAGTAGCAGAGATGGAAATGAGAGAAACATCACCTTTCAATATAGCCACAAATAGCATAAAGTATCTGGGGGTAACTCTAACCAAGGAAGTGAAAGATCTATTTGACAAGAACTTTAAGTCTTTAAGAAAAAAATGGAAGAGGATAACAGAAAATGGAAGGATATCCCATGTTCTTGGATTGCTAGGATCAACATAGCAAAAATGACAATCCTACCAAAAGCAATCTATAGATTCAATGCAATTCTCATCAAAATCCCAACAAAAATTTTCAACGACCTTGAGAGAACAATATTCAACTTTATATGGAAAAACAAAAATCCCAGGATAGCCAAAACAATCCTATACAATAAAAGTACTTCCAGAGGCATTACCATCCCTGACTTCAAACTCTATTACACAGCTACACTAATGAAAACAGCTTGATATTGGCATAAAACAGAGATGTTGATCAATGGAATTGAATAGAAGACCCGGATAATACCGCACAAACCTATGAACACCTGATTTTTGACAAAGAAGCTAAAAGTATGTAATGGAAGAAAGAAAGCATCTTTAACAAATGGTGCTGGCATAACTGGATGTCACCCTGTAGAAGAATGAAAATAGATCCCTATCTATCACCAAGCACAAAACTCAAGTCTAAATGGATTAAAGGACTCAATATAAATCTGACTACACTGAACCTGATAGAAGAGAAAGTGGGAAGTAGTCTGCAACTCAAAGGCACAGGAGGCCATTTCCTATGTATAACCCTAGTAGCACAGACAATAAGAGCAACATTGAATAAATGGGACCTCCTGAAACTGAGGAGGTTCTGTAAAGCAAAAGACACGTCATCAAGACAAAAAGACATCCTTCGGAATGGGAGAAGTTCTTCACAAACCCTGCATCAGACAAAGGCCTGATCTCCAAAATATATAAAGAACTCAAGAAACTAGACATTAAAATTCTGAAGAACCCATTTAAAAAATGGGGTACTGAAATGAACAGAGAATTCTCAACAGAAGAAATTCAAATGGCCAAAAGACACTTAAGGTCATGTTCAACTTCCTTAGTGATCAGGGAAAAGCAAATCAAAACAACTTTGAGATACTATCTAACACCTGTCAGAATGGATAAAATCAAAAACACGAATGATAGCCTTTGCTGGAGAGGATGTGGAGTAAGGGGTGGGAATGCAAACTTGTGCAACCACTTTGGAAATCAGTGTGGTAGCTTCTCAGGAAACTGGGAAACAACCTACCTCAGGATCTAGCAATTCCACTCTTGGGAATATACTCAAGAGATGCCCAATCATTCTACAAAAGCATTTGTTCAACTATGTTCATAGCAGCACTATTTGTAATATCCAGAACATTGAAAGAACTTAGGTGCCCCTCGATAGAAGAATGGATAATGAAGGTGTGGCACTTATATACATTAGAGTTTTACTCATTGGTAAAATACAATGACATGTTGAATTTTGCATGCAAATGGATGGAAATAGAAAATACTTTACTGAGTGTGATAACGCAGACCCATAAAGATGAATATGGTATGTACTCACTCATTAGTGGATTCTAGCCATGAACAAAGGACATTGCACCTATAGTTCATGATCCTAGAGAAGCTAAATGAGGTGAACCCAAAGAAAAATGTATATTTATCCCCCTGGATATTGGAAGTAGACAAAATTGCCGGGCAAAAATTGGGAGCACAAGGGTGGCGGTGGAACTGGGGAAAGGGGAGATGGGGAGAGAGAAAGGAGAAGGGGGAATTGGGGAGAGCTTGGGGTTATGGGATGGTTGAGATGGAGGAAGGGTGGATATGGGAGCAGGGAAGAAGATATCTTCATTAAGGGAACCATTTTAGGTTTGGCAAGAGACTTGGCTTTAGAGGGATTCCCAGGTGTCCAAAGGGATGTCCCCAGCTAGGTCCCTGGGCATCAGAAGAGAGGGTGTCTAAACTGGCCTTCACCCATAGCCACACTGATGAATATGTTGCATATCACCATCGAACCTTCATCTGGCGATGGATGGAGATAGAGACAGAGACCCACATTGGAGCACTGGACTGAGCTCCCAAGGTCCAGATGAAGAACAGAAGGAGGGAGAACATGAGCAAGGAAGTCAGGACCGCGAAGAGTGTGTCCACCCACTGAGACAATGTGACTGATCTAATGGAAGCTCACCAAGGCCAGCTGGACTGTGACTGAACAAGCACATGATCAGACCAGACTCTCTGAATGTGGCTGACAATGAGGGCTGACTGGGAAGCCAATGATAATGGCAGTGGGTTTTGATTCTACTGCATGTACAGGCTTTTTTGGGAGCCTAATCTTATCAGATGCATGCATTCCTAGACCCAGATGTAGGGTGGAGGGCCTTGGATTTCTCACAGGGCAGGGCACCCTACTCCTCTTAGGACTGGAGAGCGAAGAGGAGGGGGAGGAGGAAAGGGAAATGGAATGAGGGGAGGAGGTGTAAATTTTTAGTAAATAAATAAATAAATTTAAAAAAATCAAAAAGACACAATAATATCCATAATCCAGACTCTCTGTGAACTTTCCATCTCTAAGTGGCTTTATTTACTCCTTTAAATTTATCACTGCCTGTACTCTGTCTTCTTAAAGACTTTATTTTTTAAAAAATGATTATTTCCTCTTATAATTCTTCATAGTCTTTTTCTTCCCTCTCCAAAGCCTATATACATTTATCCAAAGATATCACCAATTTAGAGGTCTTTTTTAAATTTTGATTTGTCTTCATTTCATATCTGTAAATATTTTCTGACCTAAAGCATTTCTTAAAATACTAAACAGCTTGATCTCAGTTGCCCTGGGTGCTGGCTCTGCCTCTCTTGGGCTTTAAATATGGCGGAGGTAATTCACCTCCAGCTTTAGGACTTCCAGGTAGGAGCCATGCTACCGCCTAAACTCTGGGTAGTACCATGCTGCATAAAAACCATTTCTTAATTGAGTAAAAGCAAAATGAAAATCTCTCTGTGTTGGCAGCAAGAATCTGACATGCTCTCCTCCTTGTGTATATGCCTTGTAGACCTGATCCTGCTGCCTGCCCCTGTCAGGGTTGCTGAGCTGGTCTCAGCTTCATTACTTCTGACCTACAAACACCTGGGCCCACAAATGCCATTTAAATACTCCAAAGCCAAATTTGCACTGATAAAATGGCCCAGGAAGCACTGTCATTTATTAAGTATTTAATGTATCTTCTTTCTGTAAGAAGTAATAAGGAGCTTCATGGAACTTCAAGGACCATGAAGAAGAAGAAAGTGGCAATGGATGAAGGTCTTGGAAATATCAAAGAAATGTGCTGAGGGAGAGTCACTGTGGCCCGGGTATTCAAAGAACCACAAGGTAAGGAACAGGAAGGCACATCAAGTATGGACTTAAGGAAATGGAGACGATTTTAATGATTCTATTCATAATGACTTAGATGCAGCAACAAGAAGGGAACTGACAGGAAGCAAAAGGCTCAAGCAGAAAACTGTGGGTCTTGCACATGGGTCAGCACCAGGTCCACATGGCACACACTAGAGTCAAGGACATAGTGTTCCTCTCTATCACGCAGGACCATCTCTGGGCATCAGGCTATGGAGCTAAATCTGGAGCTAGGACAGTGGGTTTCTGCCATTCTCTTGGTTCCTGGTAATCACTAGGAATTCATCATAAATGCACATCTCAATTTTGGAAAAATAATTGGGAGCAGCTGACATTTACATTGCACCCATGCCTTGTCAGTCATCATCCCAAGGATGTTGTACACTGTAGCTCATTTATGATCCACAACTCTGTGCTTTTTGTCTTTTAAAAGAGCAGAGAGCCTCAAGTCCACAAAGATATTGTGCCTGAGTTCTCCTCACACGTGTACCTTCTTTTTGGAAACAGTGAGGGGAAAGGGCTGCAAATTCCTCAAAGACCAGAGCAGGCTCCACCCAGCAGAGTCCTTATCCACCTTCCAGGTGTCCTGGGAATGGCAGAATACACTTCCTGTAGTGAGAGGTCTCTGGCCTCCTGGAGCTATCTCCACGTTTTCTCTGAACATATGTTTATCTCCCTCATTTCTTGAGTATCTCCA
The DNA here is from genome assembly GCF_018167655.1 of Microtus oregoni. NCBI lineage: Eukaryota > Metazoa > Chordata > Mammalia > Rodentia > Cricetidae > Microtus > Microtus oregoni. The sequence goes on along the minus strand of NW_024543071.1, from coordinate 48,761,369 downwards.
AATTCAAACTGTCTGTTTTCTCCTCAAAGTCCCTGCTGTAGTTTGGTGGAACGGCTCACACATGAAATCCCAGCATATGGGAGACTGAAACAGAAGGATTATACAAGTTTACATAAACTTCAGCCTTGTAGTATAGGTTGGATACCTGCCTTGGCTACTGAATGAATCCCGATCTCAAAACAAACAAACAAATGGGAAACTTAAGGCAATCTCTGATCCTGAGACAGCAGAAACATTTTCTTTCTATTCTAACTCTCAGAGCTATCTATCCTTTCCTATCATTCTGTCATCTTAGTTGTATATTCTACTGAATGTCTCTTAAAATGAGAAATGATGTTTTTTTTTAAAAATAAATGAATAATAAGAAAATTAAAAAAATACAAACAACAGTAAATTAATGTAAGATTTTTGAAAGATCCATAGTTGTGCGAGTAGGAAAGAGATCAAAGCAGGTAATAGCGCAGATAAACTGATGATATATTGGATATATTTATGAAATTGTCAAAAAATAATTTTTTAAATTAAAAAGAATGTATGAAAGTATTAAGTTGTATTTCTAAAATCAAGTCAGCACACAACACTAAAACACTGTGTGAGGTTCTATGATGATATGCAAGATATTCGTCAGTATTGCTCTAGGATAGAGTCATTTCAGGTTCCCAATCCACAGCTGCCCAAGGAACTAACTGGGAACCTCATCTTGGGCACTTGGGAGCCCCTCTAGGATCAAGTCTCTTGCCCACCCTAAAGTGGCTCCCTTAACTAAGAATATCATCATAGAACCTTCATCTGGTGATGGATAGAGATAGAGACAGAGACCCACACAGGAGCACTGGACTGAGCTCCCAAGGTCCCAAGGAGGAGCAGAAGGAGGGAGAACATGAGCAAAGAAGTCGGGACCACGAGGCGTGCACCCACCCACTGAGACAGTGGAGCTGATCTACTGGGAGCTCACCAAGGCTAGCTGGACTGTGACCGAAAAAGCATGGGATAAAACCGGTCTCTCTGAACATGGCGAACAATGAGGGCTGATGAGACGCCAAGGACAATGGCACGGGGTTTTGATCCTTCTTAATGTGCTGGCTTTGTGGAAGTTTAGCCAGTTTGGATGTTCACCTTCCTAGATATGGACGGAGTGGGGAGGACCTAGGACTTACCACAGGGCAGGGAACCCGGACTGCTCTGTGGACTGGAGAGGGAGGGGCAGAGGAATGGGGGGAGGGGGAGAAGGGTGGGAGGAGGGGGAGGGAAATGGGAGGCTGGGAGGAGGTGGAAACTTGTTTTTTGTTTATGTTTTTTTTTAAATTAAAAAAAATAAAACACTGTGTGAGGAAGGTTCTTTCTCAGTTGTTGTGAGTTTACTTTTGAGGATGGAGTCCCTCACTTCTGCCCCAGTCAGTTCTTATAGGAGATGGTAATGGACCACACTTAGAGAAATCACAGCAACCCCTTTCAGGCTTCTCAGCCCCTCAGACCCACATGGAGACATATCAAGGGAAAAGCCAGTCACTTGCGGGCGCACCTCATCAGTGGTGATTGGGGTAAAGTATGTGTGTGATGAGTATGGGTTTCTCTGTTAGAGAGGGACATGAGGAACCTGGAGCTCCTCCTGTGCTGTGCAGAAGGGCCAGACTGGGGATGGTGGCTCCCAGAAGAGCCAAGGGCTAAATGCTTTCCTGTGGAAAGTTTTTAGGAATGATTGATAATGCAGAGAAGTGGAGCATCTAGGGAGTCCAAACACAAGCAGCAAAGCCAAAGCAAGAAATCAGCTAGCAAAGAAAATGTATCAATGGCTTGAATAACAGACATCTAACTTGGCAAAAGGATGTGTACAAGTCCAAGGGCCCCCCTAAACTCTCTGTCCTGTGAAAGTATACTCCACCCCATTTCTGAATTTCAAAAGACCCTAAAGAGAAAGAACTCTAAACGTGTGCCTGAGTTGATCTAGGGGAGGGATAATACATATCTGCAGAATGACAAGAGAGATAGGAATGTATTTTCTTTTGTTCCTACATGCCACATGGCAGAGACATCCCTATGACCTTTAATTGCAAACACTTAAAGATTATTTATTTTGCTTGTAGGATTTTTAGCACCAAAGTTTAATGTTCTAAAAGAAAATTAAATCTATAAAAGAACCTTTAAACAAGAAAATCTCACTTTTTTGTAGGTTTTTTCTATTAATACAAAGTTGCTTTCTGTTTTTTTCACATTCCTTTAAGTGTGACAAGTATTTTCAGTTGCCCAAAACTGTTAATGTGACTATTTCTTAAATCATCTATTAGCTGATGGATGCATAAACATTTATTCTCTCATATCACAACCTTTATTCTCCGTGAGAACACGAGTTTCTCCAGAACACTACCCTGAGATTCCTAGTTGCACCAGGATTTGCTCGAGAGAGTGCCCCGTAACACTTGGCCCAGGATATGGAATATTCTGTGACCATAACACTCTGAATGCACCCAGTTGTGGCAGGATATGGGGACACTGAGGAGTGCTAGAATTCTCTCATTTCAGATCTTATTTTGAAGACTGGAGACCATCTGTATAGGCTGAGGATCTGCAGGACTGCTGTTCTGCCCCATTTGGCACCCTGAATTTCTAATATGCCCTTTCTGGACCAGTTATTGTCATTTGATTCCTCATAGAGAAAAGTACCAAATGATTCATGAAAATTAGAAAGTCTCCTTACCCGGGACACCTACACCTCATGTGGGATGCTTCTAAAATGAAGGAAAAACCTCTAAAGAGACTCCAGTAGATGACAAGCTGGGTTCATTAAGGTCTGAGGCATCACATAGATCATCATGAAGTCTTGGGCCAGAACACAATGCTATGTTTTGCTCTGAGAGTCCTTACCTGACTTTAGACTGATGGACTCTGGCTGTGAACCAGGAGATGAAAGCACACACCTAGGTAAACACTTGGCTCCTTTCTGTCCCCTCCTAAATGAACTTTGTTCTTGGCATCTTCTACTCCCTCTGAGTGACAGAAAGAAAGATGTCACAAATAATTCTGACATTAAATAGTGCACTCATTATGTGTAATTAAGAATTCATTTGAGCCAGAGAATCAGCTCAGCATGTACTGTGCAAATGAAAACTACTTTGATTCCATCTCACCTTGGTCAGATGACTGTCATAAAGACATGAAATGAAAAGAATTCTAGCCAGGATGCGGGGAAAGATTGACCTTTATTCATTGTTAGTGGGAGGACAAAGCATTCGAACCATTATGAAAGTCCATGTGAAGGCTTCCTCACAAACACTATGAAAGTCAGTGAGAACGCTCCCTCACAGACACTATGAATGTCAGTGTGAAGGCTTCCTCACAGACACTATGAATGTCAGTGTGAAGGCTTTCTCAAAAACACTATGACCATCAGTGTGAAGGCTTCCTCACAAACACTATGAATGTCAGTGTGAAAGCTTCCTCAAAAACACTATGACCGTCAGTGTGAAGGCTTCCTCGCAGACACTATGAATGTCAGTGTGAAGGCTTCCTCACAGACACTATGACTGTCACTGTGATGGCTCCCTCACAGACACTATGGCCGTCAGTGTGAAGGCTTCCTCCCTAAACTGTAAATAAAACTACCATATGACCCAGCTATCCCTCTCTTGGCCATGTAGACTGGAAGGGTCTACAACCTACTCCATTGCCCACTCATTGCTGCTCTGTTCACAATAATTAGAAAATGGAAATAACCCAGATGTATACAAACTAATGACTGGATCATGACAGTCTACATATGCAGAATAAAATTTTATTTGGCCCAAAGAAAAATAAAATTTTGAAATTTGCAGGAAAATATTGGAACTAAAAAAATTCATCCTTAGTGAGGAAACACAGACCCAGAAAGAATCTCATGTGCTCTTACATTTGCAGACCTTTCCTTTAAATCCTTCCATATGTGCGATTAGCTGTGAGTGCCTGTAGACACCAGATCATTAGAAACAGTCCATTGTGAGGGATGAAATGATCTTGAACCTCCATCAGCACATGGCTGGATAATAAAAATATGTTGTCCATACATATGATATTTTGTTCAGACATGAAGTAAAACGAAGTATGCTGTTTCCTTGCAATTAGGTTAGATAAAAAAAATACTAAAAAAGACAAAAGTGCCATATTTTTTTCTCTATTTAGACCCTAGATTTTATATAGATATATAAAACCACAGGCCAGCATTAGCAGGGAGGAGAAACAGACAATCAGGACAGGATGGACATGAGGATAGTCAAAGCATATGATCAATTGAAAGAATGCCCGGAACTAGGTACAATGAATATATGTCAAATAAAACCTAATAATAAATGTTCAACAAAGAATGATGGAAATTTTATATAACACCTGTTAATGGCAAGCACTCATGTAAGTCTCTTTAATATTTATAAGCATGCAGCCTTTCATACAGAAAAGAATAAAATTTATCCCACTATCCAGGGCACATGAAATAATAAAAGGAGATGCAAAATGAATGGCATTCCCAAGGAAAAACATGATCATGAAATTCCCTGAGTAAAACTGGAAACAACAGAACTAGCCTCTGTGGTGGGTGTGTCACTGTACCCAAGCTTCATGGAATGGGCCAAGAACAGTTTAAGATAAACATCTTCATGACACAAATGGTAATTGTCAGGACCAGGGTACAAAGCCAAGTCTCCGGATCAAGAATTCACATTCAATTCTTTCTACCTCCTTGTCTTCACCCTCTGAGATGTTGACTTTATAGCACAGATGGAACTTATGGCCTTGGCTGCACTACCACTCAATGTGACCTCCTTTTAGATGCCCCGGTTTTCTACATGAGGTTTTTTCCATGCAGAATCCCCTCTTCCTTCCCTGCTGTAGTCACTCTGAGCAGAAACATCTTATTCCTTCTCTCAGTCACATCAAAAAAAGGCCATGTCTGCATTTTCTCTTGTCTCTGCATTTCCAGTGACATATCCTTCATGTGAATCCACAACACTCTCTGAAGACCTCTTCTCAACATCTTCAGGACCTGATAACTTTAGAATGTGGCCAATATGGTTCTTATATTTACACTATAGTCATAAAAAGATGCTTAGTAAGTAAGTGTATGATTGATTGTCAGTCCATAATCTAACTTTAACAAAGGTTCCACTCAACATAAGACAAGGTTCATCGCCATCTTCATTTGGGATGAAGTTAGGAGAAAAAGAAATATTTAGGAGAGGGAGATATCAGTCATAGCTCTAAAAATAAATCCTGCATGCATCCCTGTATTGTGACACTGTGAGGCTTTCTTACCAGAATGAAAGTTTAGGGTCTACTGGTTAAGTATATATAGAAAAGGAAATTTCTTTGAGCCCCCACCATTCAAGTCTCAGGTAACTCAATGTCTATCTTCCCCAGAAGGGTACTCAACTTGTTATCCAACCAGACACACTATGTTCTGGGAGATAAGCTGGACTTGCAATCAGAGGATACAGTCACTGAGAGCCACCAAGTGACTCACCCTCTTTGATCCCCTCCTCCAAATTCTGAACTGCACACAATTTCACATTGCTTCATAAGTGTGGTCTAATATTTAACTCTTTTTCCCATGACAAAGTTGATATACTTCGTCATGTCTCTACGTCAGCATCACCATTTTCTTAGTAACTTCTGATTCCCCAAAGCCAGAATACTCCTACTGCTGTTGTTACCCACATTTGTGACTCTGCATTCTGAGAGCTATTTGGGGAGTTGTATGGAGAAGCTGTATGAATGTTTCCTTTCCTCAAACAGGGAATCTCATTCGGGGACAGTTTTGTGTCCTCCATATTTCAAAAAAGGCACTGAGTTTGAATGCAAGCATTTCAGTGATTCAACATGTGAAGACACATGACTTGTGTCTTCAGAAAAGAGGAAACTGAGAATGTGTTGCAATTTATAAAACTAATCATTGCAGTTTAAGATTTATTGCCATCATTGTTTTATGGTTATTAAGGATTTCTCCTACTTTCCTTTTCTCCACTTCCCCATTTCTTCCTCCTCTTCTTTGTTTCTTCTTCTCATTTTCTCTTCAACTATCAAGTTCAGACAGCTGAATGATCTGGTCAACCCTGTTTGGTACAGACAGCTCAAAAGAATCACCTAGCATACTCACTCTACATAAAGGGAGTTCACTCACCAGTGATAGCTTTTTCAGAATGTTTACATTTTAGAGTGAATATATTAATATCTTACATTTATAGGAATCACATTTAATTTTTACTTTTTCTCAAGTGTTCTTATAATCATATATTATACATTGAGTACATTCGCCACACTAGAAATCTAGTATCATTCTTCTACATGTAGACAGACATCCAGTTTTTCCAGCATCATTTGTTGAAGATTCTATATTTTTCCCAAATTGGTAGTTGGGCATCTTGGTCAATATACATTTATATAATGGATGGAAATAGAAAACACTATCCTGAGTGAGGTATCCCAGACCCAAAAAGATGAACATGGGATGTACTCACTCATAATTGGTTTCTAGCCATAAATAAGGGTCACGGAGACTACAATTGGTGAGCCTAAAGAAGCTAAATAAGAAGGTGAACCCAAGGAAAAACATATAGTTATCCTCTTGGCTATGGGAAGTAGACAAAATAGCTGGGGAGAAAATTGGGATCTTGGGTGTGGGGTGGGATGAGGGTAAGGGGAGATGGGGAGAGAAAAGTGAGAACGGAAGGAGGAGGGGAACTTGGAGAAACAGGAGTATTGGGATAAAGGAAGGTTGGACAGGGGAGCACGGAAACACAATTCTTAGTTAAGGGATCCACCTTAGGGTTGGCAAGAGACTTGATCCTAGAGTGGCTCCAAGGAGTCCAGGGTGATGTCCCCAGATAGTCCCTTGGGCAGCTGAGGATAGGGAACCTGAAATGACCCTATCCTATAGCAATACTGACGAATATCTTGCATATCACCATAGAACCTTCATCTGGTGATGGATGGAGATTGAGACAGAGACCCACACTGGAGCACTGGACTGAGCTCCCAAGGTCCCAATGAGGAGCAGAAGGAGGGAGAACATGAGCAAGGAAGTCAGGACCACGAGGGGTGCACCCACCCACTGAGACAATGGGGCTGACCTAGTGGGAGCTCACCAAAGCCAGCTGGACTGTGACTGAAAAAGCATGGGATAAAACCTGACTCTCTGAACATAGCGAACAATGAGGACTGATGAGAAGCCAGCGACAATGGCATGGGGTTTTGATCCTACTTCATGTTCTGGCTTTGAGGGAGCCTAGGCAGTTTGGATGTTCACCTTCCTAGACATGGACAGAGGGGGGCGGACCTAGGACTTTCCACAGGGCAGGGAACCCTGACTGCTCTTTGGACTGGAGAGGGAGGGGGAGAGGAGTTTGGGGGGAGGGGGAGAAGGGTGGGAGGAGGGGGAGGGAAATGGGAGGTTGGGAGGAGGCGAATACTTTTTTTGTCCTTTTCTCAATAAAAAAATTTAAAAAAAAATAAATAGATCGCCTGCCTGCACCAAGCAGGGTAGGCACTTTGTTTGTGACCTGCCCACCAGCATGGAGGCCTGATCTCTGGGCGCCAGGAGAGACAGCATTGGGGTGAGTTTCTGGCCCCGGGGCGCCAGCCTCCGAAGGGGAGCTCAGAGGTTCCTTGGTCCCCTATACTTCTTGGGCTCTCTGCAGGGCCCCCACTCCCTGCATACCTCCACTTTCTTCCTAGCCCACCCAGTTCCCATCCAGAACCCTCCCCACTTCGGCCCCACTGTCCTCTTTCTGCAAATAACATCACCCAGCCCAGCCTGTCTGGGCACTGGGTCCGAATCCTCGGGGCACTCAAGCGGGCGGGACTCCCTTTGTTTCTATTGCCTGCCTGCACCAAGCAGGGTAGGAGCTTTGTTTGCGACCTGCCCACCAGCACGGAGGCCTGATCTCTCGGCGCCAGGAGAAACAGCTTTGGGGAGAGCCAACATTGGGGAGAGCCAACGTTGGGTAGGCAAGGAGACCTGACCCGGTAAAGAAGATCCATAAGGGAGCATTTGGAAGAAGAGATGGGTAGACGCCAAGGCAAGAATTCGCCCCCAACAAGCTGAAAAGCAACATGAAGCCACCAGAAACCAGCGACCTCACAACGGGAGGACATGAACACCTTAATCAAGAAGAAGTAGAAAAGATTGACTTCATGAAAGTGATTGATGCCCTTAAACAGCATGTAAAAAACGCCCTTATAGAAATGGATGAGAAATATAACAGAAAGTTTGAAGAATTGAATAAATCAGTGAATGATACCCTAGAAAACCAAGGAAAAACAATCAAACAAATAATGGAAACAGTGCAAGACTTGAAAACTGAACTGGAGGCAAAGAAGAAAACAGAAACAGAGGGCCGGCTGGACATGGAAAATTTAAGTAAACAAACAGAGTTTACAGAAACAAGCATAACCAACAGAATACAAGAGTTAGAAGAAAGAATCTCAGATTCTGAAGATACCATAGAGAAAATAAACACACTGATCAAAGAAAACAGCAAGTCCAACAAACTCTCATCACAAAATATTCAGGAAATATGGGACACAATAAAAAGACCAAACCTAAGAATAATAGGAGTAGAAGAAGGAGAAGAAGTGCAGCTCAATGGTCCAGAAAATATATTTAATAAAATTATAGAAAACTTTCCCAACCTAAAGAAAGATATACCTATGAAGGTGCAAGAAGCATACAGAACACCGAATAGGCTGGATCAAAAAAAAAAAAAATCCCCTCGCCATATAATTATCAAAACACAAAGCATACAGAATAAGGAAAGAATATCAAGAGCTGCAAAGGAAAAAGGCCAAATTACTTATAAAGGTAAACCTATCAGACTTACACCTGACTTCTCCATGGAAACCATGAAAGCCAGAAGGTCCTGGATAGATGTACTACAGAAAATAAGAGACCATGGATGCAAGCCCAGATTACTATACCCAGCCAACCTATCGTTCACTATAAATGGAGAAAATAAAATTTTCCAGGATAAAAACAAATTTAAACAATACGCAGCCACAAATCCAGCCTTACAGATAGTAATAGAAGGAAAATCACTAACCAAGGAGTCCAACAACGACCACAATAACTCAGACATCTAGAGACCCTTCACAAACACAAATCAAATCAAAGAAGGGAAACACACAAACTCTACTACTAAAAAATGACCGGCGTTAACAACCACTGGTCATTAATATCAATTAATGTCAATGGACTTAACTCACCTATTAAAAGGCACAGGCTAAAAGATTGGATACGAAAACAGGATCCAACATTCTGCTGTTTACAAGAAACACATCTCAACCACAAAGACAGGCACCTACTCAGAGTAAAGGGCTGGGAAAAGGCTTATCAAGTGAATGGACCTAAGAAACAAGCAGGTGTGGCCATACTAATCTCTAACAAAGTAGACTTCAAACTTAAATCAATCAGAAGAGACGGAGCGGGGCATTTAATACTCATAACAGGAACAGTTCATCAGGATGAAGTCTCAATCCTGAACATCTATGCCCCTAATATAAAACCACCCACGTACATAAAAGAAACATTGCTAAAACTCAAGGCAGCCATCAAACCGCACACACTAATAGTAGGAGACTTCAATACTCCTCTCTCACCAATGGACAGGTCAATCAGACAGAAACCTAACAGAGAAATAAGAGAATTAATGGAGGTAATGAATCAAATGGACTTAACAGACATCTATAGAACTTTTCACCCAAAGTGGAAAGAATATACCTTCTTCTCTGCAGCTCATGGAACCTTCTCAAAAATCGACCACATATTCGGTAACAAAGCAAACATCCACAGTTACAAAAAAATATTAGTAACCACCTGTGTCTTATCAGATCACCATGGATTAAAGTTAGAATTCAACAACAATGCTACCCCCAGAAAGCCTACAAACTCATGGAAACTGAACAGTCAATTTCTGAACCATACCTGGATTAAGGAAGAAATTAAGAAAGAAATTAAAGTCTTCCTGGAATTCAATGAAAATAAAGAAACAACATACTTAAACTTATGGGACACTATGAAAGCAGTCCTAAGAGGAAAGTTCATAGCACTAAGTGCCCACTTAAAGAAAACAGAGAAAGCTCACATTGGAGACTTAACAGCCCACCTGAAAGCTCTAGAAAAAAAAGAAGCAGACTCATCTAGGAGGAGTAGAAGACTGGAAATAATCAAACTGAGGGCTGAAATCAACAAAATAGAAACACAGAAAACAATACAAAGAATCAACGAAACAAAAAGTTGGTTCCTGGAGAAAATCAACAAGACTGACAAACCCCTATCCAAACTAATCAAACGGCAGAGAGAGAATTTGCAAATTAATAAGATCAGAAATGAAAAGGGGGACATAACCACAGATACAGAGGAAATTCAGAGAATCATTAGATCTTACTACAAAAGCCTATATGCCACAAGACTGGAAAATGTAAAGGAAATGGACACTTTTTTAGATAAATACCATATACCAAAGTTATACCAGGACCAGGTGAACAATCTAAATAGACCTGTTAGTCGCAAAGAATTAGAAGAGGTTATCAAAAACCTCCCTACCAAAAAAAGCCCAGGACCAGATGGTTTCAATGCGGAATTTTACCAGAACTTCCAAGAAGAACTAATACCTATACTCCTTAATGTATTTCACAATATAGAAACAGAAGAGTCATTGCCAAATTCTTTTTATGAAGCTACAGTCACTCTGATACCAAAACCACACAAAGACTCAACCAAGAAAGAGAATTACAGGCCAATCTCACTCATGAACATCGACGCAAATATCCTCAGCAAAATACTGGCAAACCGTATCCAAGAACACGTTAGAAAAATTATCCATTATGATCAAGTAGCCTTCATCCCAGGGATGCAGGGCTGGTTCAACATCCGAAAATCTATCAATGTAATCCATCATATAAATAAACTGAAAGAAAAGAACCATATGATCATTTCCTTAGATGCTGAAAAAGCATTTGACAAAATTCAACATCCCTTTATGATAAAAGTATTGGAGAGATTAGGGATACAAGGGTCATACCTAAATATAATAAAAGCTATATACAGCAAGCCGACAGCTAACATCAAATTAAATGGAGAGAAACTTAAAGCCATCCCACTAAACTCAGGAACACGACAAGGCTGTCCACTCTCGCCATACCTCTTCAATATAGTGCTTGAAGTTCTAGCAATAGCAATAAGACAACATAAGGGGATCAAGGGGATTCGAATTGGAAAGGAAGAAGTTAAACTTTCATTATTTGCAGATGATATGATAGTGTACATAAGCGACCCCCAAAACTCCACCAAAGAACTTTTACAGCTGATAAACAGCTTTAGTAATGTGGCAGGATACAAGATCAACTCCAAAAAATCAGTCGCCCTCTTATACACAAAGGATATGGAAGCAGAGAGGGAAATCAGAGAAGCTTCACCTTTCACGATAGCCACAAAGAGCATAAAATATCTTGGGGTAACTCTAACCAAGGAAGTGAAAGATCTATTTGACAAGAACTTTAAGGCATTGAAGAAAGAAACTGAAGAGTATACCAGAAAATGGAAGGACCTCCCTTGCTCTTGGATTGGGAGGATCAACATAGTAAAAATGGCAATTCTACCAAAGGCAATTTATAGATTCAATGCAATCCCCATCAAGGTCCCATCAAAATTCTTCACAGATCTGGAGAGGACAATAATCAACTTTATATGGAAAAACAAAAAACCCAGGATAGCCAAAACAATCCTATACAATAAAGGATTGTCTGGAGGCATTACCATCCCTGACTTCAAACTCTATTACAGAGCTACAGTGATGAAAACAGTGTGGTACTGGCATAAAAACCGAGAAGTCGACCAATGGAATCGTATAGAAGACCCGAATTTTGACCCACAAACCTATGAACACCTCATTTTTGATAAAGGAGCCAAAAGTACACAATGGAAGAAAGAAAGCATCTTCAACAAATGGTGCTGGCATAACTGGATGTCAACCTGTAGAAGAATGAAAATAGACCCATATCTATCACCATGCACAAAACTCAAGTCCAAATGGATTAAAGACCTCACTATCAGTCAGAACACATTGAACCTGATAGAAGAGAAACTGGGAAGTACCCTACAGCAAATGGGCACAGGAGATCGCTTCCTATGTGTAACCCCAACAGCACAGACATTAAGGGCAACATTGAATAAATGGGACCTACTAAAACTGAGAAGCTTCTGTAAAGCAAAGAACACTGTCAACAAGACAAAAAGGCAACCTACTGACTGGGAGAAGATCTTCACCAACCCCGCAACAGACAAAGGTCTGATCTCCAAAATATATAGAGAACTCAGGAAACTAGACTTTAAAATGCTAATTAACCCAATTAAAAAATGGGGCACTGAATTGAACAGAGAATTCTCAGCAGAGGAAGTTCAACTGGCCAAGAGACACTTAAGGTCATGCTCAACCTCCTTAGCAATCAGAGAAATGCAAATCAAAACAACTTTGAGATATCATCTTCCACCTGTCAGAATGGCTAAAATAAAAAACTCCAATGATAGCCTTTGCTGGAGATGCTGTGGAGGAAGGGGTACCCTCATCCATTGCTGGTGGGAATGCAATCTTGTGCAACCACTTTGGAAATCGGTGTTTCGGTTTCTCAGGAAATTCGGGATCAACCTACCCCTGGACCCAGCAATACCACTCCTGGGAATATACCCAAGAGATGCCCAATCATATGACAAGAGCATTTGTTCAACTATGTTCATAGCAGTATTATTTGTAATAGCCAGAACCTGGAAACAACCTAGATGCCCTTCAATGGAAGAATGGATGAAGAAAGTGTTGAATATCTACACATTAGAGTACTACGCTGCTGTAAAAAACAATGACTTCACGAATTTTGCATGCAAATGGATGGAAATAGAAAACACTATCCTGAGTGAGGTAACCCAGACCCAAAAAGATGAATATGGGATGTACTCACTCAAAATTGGTTTCTAGCCATAAACAAGGGTCACGGAGTCTACAATTGGTGATCCCAAAGAAGCTAAGTAAGAAGGTGAACCAAAGGTAAAACATATAGTTGTCCTCTTGGCTATGGGAAGTAGACAAAATGGCCGGGGAGAAAATTGAGATCTTGGGGGTGGGGTGGGATGGGGGTAAGGGGAGATGGGGAGAGAAAAGGGAGAAGGGGAGAATGGGGGGAACTTGGGGAAAAAGGAGGATTGGGATAAAGGAAAGGTTGGATAGGGGAGCCCGGAAGCACAATTCTTAGTTAAGGGAGCCACCTTAGAGTTGGCAAGAGACTTGAACCTAGAGTGGCTCCCAGATGCCCAAGCCAAGGTCCCCAGTTAGTTCCTTGGGCAGCTGAGGATAGGGAACCTGAAATGACCCTATCCTATAGCAATACTGACGAATATCTTGCATATCATCATAGAACCTTCATCTGGTGATGGATGGAGATAGAGACAGAGACCCACACTGGAGCACTGGACTGAGCTCCCAAGGTCCCAATGAGGAGCAGAAGGAGGGAGAACATGAGCAAAGAAGTCGGGACCACGAGGCGTGCACCCACCCACTGAGACAGTGGAGCTATCTATTGTGAGCTCACCAAGGCCAGCTGCACTGTGACTGAAAAAGCATGGGATAAAACTGGACTCTCTGAGCATGGCGAACAATGAGGGCTGATGAGAAGCCAAGGACAATGGCAGGGGGTTTTGATCCTACGTAATGTGCTGGCTTTGTGGGAGCCTAGCCAGTTTGGATGTTCACCTTCCTAGGAATGGACAGAGAGGGGAGGACCTAGGACTTACCACAGGGCAGGGAACCCTGACTGCTCTTTGGACTGGAGAGGGAGAGGGAGATGAATGGGGGGAGGGGGAGAAGGGCGGGAGGAGGGGAAGGGAAATGGGAGGCTGGGGAAAAGGTGGAAACTTGTTTTTTTTTTCTCCTTTTCTCAATAAAAAAATGGAAAAAAAAAGAAATTACCCTAGTTAAAAAATAAATAAATAAATAAATAAATAAAAATTTGGGAAGAGGTCATAAATTTGAGAGGGATGGGAGAGCACAGGAAAAGTTGGAGGCATGAGAAGGAGGGATGGGAATGGTGTAAATTTGGTATCCATCCAATTCTCAAAAAAATTAAATTAGACAAAAAGATAAAATTTCAAAAAAAAATTAGGTGGCTGAAGTTACATAGCCTTGTCTCTGGGTATTTCTGTTCCATTGATCTACAGCAGAGTTTTCAATCTGTGGTTCATGACCGTCCCTTTCAAGTGGCCACATATTAGATATTCTGCATATCAGATCTTTACATTACAACCAGTAACAGCAGCAATATTATAGCTATGAAGTAGCAAAAAAATAATTTTATGGAGGGGATCTTCACAGAATGAGAAACTATATTAAAGGGCTGCAGCATTAATAAGGTTGAGCACCACTGATCTCCATTGTTTTGGGCTAATATGAAGTTTTTATTACTCTGGCTCTGTAGTGTGTTTCAAGTCAGGTATTGTAGTAATTCCAGCTTCTTTTTTTTTAACTATTGCTTATTTTAGGTCTTCAATTATTTTTCTGACTCCAATTCAATTGTAAGACTGTTGGATATTTTTCTATTTGTGTGGAAATTTTCTTCAGAATTCTGAGTGAAATTGCATTGAGTCTGTATTTGTTTTGGTAGCATGGACATTTTACAGCATTGAATCTTCTAATCCATGAACACTGGTGGTCTTTCCATATTCTAGCTTTTTCTTCAATTTTGCTTTTTAGAGTCTTAAACTTTCCATTAAAGAGGTCTTTCACATCATTGATTAAGCTTATTCCAAGGTATTATTTTAAATCACTGAATTGTATACTTTAATCGGTAAATTCTTGGCTGTAGCTCTTCAAGTTAGAAGATTCCAATTACTGAAATGACTCATTAAAACATAGTTCTCTTAAATAATCCAAGGGGTTTTTTAACTTGAAAGTGAAACATCAGAGAAAAAGTGAGCCTGAAAGGATCAATATGAGGCGATGAGGAATGACCTCACAGGCAAAGGACACTGGAACCATGAAAATGGAGAGGAAGCTAACTCTTCTTCCAGTTTTAACTCTGCTAGGGATTGTTCATTTCTTGGTGGTGGACAATCGCATGAAAACGTGTTTGATAGAGAAAGTGTAAAATCCAGTTTGAAGCCGCACAATTCAGCATGCCCCCAGATAGGACCCTGGGAGTAGAGGAGAGGGTGCCTGAACTAGCCTTGTCCCATAGTCAGACTGATGACTGTTTTGAATATCACCATAAACCTTCATCCAGCAATGGACAGCGATAGAGATAAAGACCCACAATGGAGCACTGGACTGAGCTCCCAAGGTCCAGTTGAAGAGCAGAAGGAGGGAGAATATGAGCAAGGAAATCAGGACCACAAGGTTGGTCCACCCACTGAGACAGTGTGCCTGATCTAATAGGAACTCACCAAACCCAGCTGGACTGGGACTGAATAAGCATGGGTTCACACTGGACCCTCTGAATGTGGCTGACAACTGGAACAGACTGAGAAGCCAGTGATAATGGCATTGGGATTTGTCTCTACTGCATGTACTGGCTTTTTGTGACCCTAGTCTATTTAGATGCACACCTTCCTAAGCCTGGATGGAGGGGGGAGGGCCTTAGACTTTCCACAGTGCAGGGTACCCTGCCCTCTCTTAGGACTGGAGGGGGGAAAGGGGACGTTGAGTGGGGGAGCGGGAGGGAAATGGGAGAAGGGGAGGCAGTGGAAATTTTGAATGTTATTATTTCTAAAGCAATAAAAAAATAAAAATAACTTAGTACAGGTTCTGTGTAATTATTTCAGGTCTAAGCTAGCATGGTGTCTGGGATAAATGAACAGCCTCTTTTTTTTCAACACTCACAATTATTGTGTCAAAATAAGTTAGAGAAGAAAAAATCTAATAAATTTGGGCTCTGAAAATTGCATTATGTGTGTAGAACACCAAGCAAGTTTAATAATCCACGCCCCTCCAAAAAATCATTTCAAAATTTAACAATGACTATAATATAAGTCCTGAAATAGAAACTAGTAACAGGAAGACAGAGGAAATAGTGACCCAGGCATAGGCAAGGACAGCTCAGGAAGTTAGACTAAAACTGACAAGCAGAATGACTTGAAAATTTAAAAGCGCAGAAAGGAAAAACGTCAAAGTGAATAATAGAAGGCTGATAGAATGAGAAATACCCTCTGTCACTTACTCTTCTGACCAGGGATTAATTTCATAGCACAGAAAGACATAGACAATACATTGTTTCCACCTCTCTGCCAGGATGTCCGCTGAGCCTTGGAGAAGATGAAATTGGTATCATATTGTGGGTTGAATGATCCTTCATCCCGTCTCAGTACTTTGGCCAGGTATAGATTCTGTATTAACCGCTATGTACTGTTGCAAATAGTTCTCTGATGAAGGCTCAGTATGATACTATCTATGGCATAAATATGCATATTTAGAAGACAGTTTGACAACACGACCATTTAGAAAAACAATAGCAGACAACACCGCATCCAAAAAAAAAAAAAAGTCCTCCAGGGAGAATCAGTTACATGTGGTTATGGGTTAGAC
Organism: Microtus oregoni; assembly: GCF_018167655.1. Lineage (NCBI taxonomy): Eukaryota > Metazoa > Chordata > Mammalia > Rodentia > Cricetidae > Microtus > Microtus oregoni. The sequence continues at coordinate 48,744,789 of NW_024543071.1, read as the reverse complement.
TCTAGCCAATCATAGCTGTTTACACCAGACTGGACTCAGCAGTGTCTACCAGAATGTGCTGTTGCATTCTGGGCAAAGTAACCATATGACCTTTTCACACACTTTTCCATGATTCTGTTTTTTGTTTTTTTCATTCTTTGTGTATTGTGGATATTAATCCTCTGTTAGATGTAAGGAGTCAAAGCTGCTTTCACCTCACTGCAGTCAGAACAGCTAAGATCAATAAGACAACTGACAACAATTGCTGGCAATGCTGTGTGGGAAAGAAGAACCCTCATTCATTGGTGGGAATGAACATTTGTGCAGCCACTATGGAAACCAATACAGAGAACCCTAAAAAACTCTATGACCCAGCTATACCACTCTTGGACACATGTCCAAAGGACTCACACACTACTCCACAGATGTTTGCTCAGCAATGATCACAATTGCCGTGTTCACAGTGTCCAGGAAATGTCCTGCAGCAGATGAACGGATAATGAAAATGTGACACACCTACACAATAGAATGTTATTCAACTAAATAAAAGTGAAAGCATGAATTTTGTAGGTAATGACTGAACATCAAAAGATGACATTGAGTAAAGTAACCCAGACCCAGAAAGACAAATGCTGCCAGCTCACTCTCATTTTTTGATTTCTATATCTTCAAATCTTCAGATACAAGTGTAGCTACCATCGCTCATCAAAGAAGCCTTTCTTCCAGCAGGTGGAGACCATTCCCGAAAACCACAACTGGACACAACGCAGAGATCAACTGTCATGGGAAGCCCAGCCCCAGCGGACACATCTACATAACTCCTGAATCAATGGTTCAGAAACATTTTGAAAGAGGGAGCAGAAAGTTTGAAAGAGTTGGAACCAAAAGGAATGTGATGTGAAACAGACTCCCCTAGAATAGCTGCATAAACCAGATAAGAACAATGGCAATAACAATGGACAAATGAACATGGAAGGGAGAAGATTCTATGAGTTCCCCCATCTAAACAGGAAACCATAGGCAACCAGTGCCTGCTGGGAAGGAAGGAGAATTAATTACCTTTCCCAGGGATGAGCTCCAAAACAAAGTTGTCAGCCCTGAAACCATACACAGAAACAAAAAGAACAGACTCACTCAGGAAAGTAAAAATTAGTAGTGGCCTAGATGTCACCTGGATTTAGTTGGGTCTGATTGCTGCCTCTAGTAAACTTTAAAACTTTAATGGCATTTGCTTTCTAATCAGATGTAAAATTAAATATAAGTGATATAATTAGAGAATTTATTACAAAACAACAAATTCTGCTTCCTGAAAGTCAATTACACTGTCATTTATTAAGTATTTAATGTATCTTCTTTCTGTAAGAAGTAACAAGGAGCTTCATGGGGCTTCAAGGAGCATGAAGAAGAAGAAAGTGGCAATGGATGAAGGTCTTGGAAATATCAAAAAGAAGTGCTGAGGGGGAGTCACTGTGGCCCGGGTATTCAAAGAACCACAAGGTAAGGAACAGGAAGGCACATCAAGTATGGACTTAAGGAAATGGAGATGATTTTAATAATTCTATTCATAATGACTTAGATGCAGCAACAAGAAGGGAACTGACAGGAAGCAAAAGGCTCAAGTAGAAAACTGTGGGTCTTGCACATGGGTCAGCACCAGGTCCACATGGCACACACTAGAGTCAATAACAGTGTTCCTCTCTATCACGCAGGACCATCTCTGGGCATCAGGCTATGGAGGTAAATCTGGAGCCAGGACAGTGGGTTTCTGCCATTCTCTTGGGTCCTGGTAATCACTAGGAATTCATCATAAATGCACATCTCAATTTTGGAAAAATAATTGGGAGCAGCTGACATTTACATTGCACCCATGCCTTGTCAGTCATCATCCCAAGGATGTTGCACACTGTAGCTCATTTATGTTCCACAACTCTGTGCTTTTTGTCTTTTAAAAGAGCAGAGAGCCTCAAGTCCACAAAGATATTGTGCCTGAGTTCTCCTCACACGTGTACCGTCTTTTTGGAAACAGTGAGGGGAAAGGGCTGCAAATTTCTCAAAGACCAGAGCAGGCTCCACCAAGCAGAGTCCTAATCCACCTTCCAGGTGTCCTGGGAATGGCAGAATACACTTCCTGTAGTGAGAGGTCTCTGGCCTCCTGGAACTATCTCCATCTTTTCTCTGAATATATGTTTATCTCCTTCATTTCTTGAGTATCTCCAAATTCAAGCTGTCTGTTTTCTCCTCAAAGTCCCTGCTGTAGTCTTGTGGAAAGGCTCACACATGAAATCCCAGCATATGGGAGACTGAAACAGAAGGATTATACAAGTTTACATAAACTTCAGCCTTGTAGTATAGGTTGGATACCTGCCTGGGCTACTGAATGAATCCCGATCTCAAAATTAACAAACAAACAAACAAATGGGAAACTTAAGGCAATCTCTGATCCTGAGACAGCAGAAACATTTTCTTTCTATTCTAACTCCCAGAGCTATTTATCCTTTCCTATATTTCTGTCATATTAGTTGTATATTCTACTGAATGTCTCTTAAAAAGAGAAATGATGGTTTTTTTAAAAAATAAATAAAAAATAAGAAAATTTTAAAAATACACACAACAGTAAATTAAGAGTAAGATATTTGAAAGATCCATAGTTTTGCAGGTAGGAAAGGGATCAAAGCAGGTAATAGGGCAGATAAACTGATGATATATTGGATATATTAATGAAATTGTCAAAAATTAAATTTTTATTGTGTTGCAGATTTCCTGAATATTTTGTGATGAGAATTTGTTGGTTTTGCTGTTTTCTTTGATCAGTGTGTATATTTTCTCTATGGTATCTTCAGTGTCTGAAATTCTTTCTTCTATCTCTTGTAATCTGTTGGTAGTACTTGTCTCTGTAGTTCCTGTTCGTTTACCCAGATTTTCCATCTCCATTCTCCCTCAGTTTGTGTTTTCTTCATTACTTCCATTTCATTCTTCAAGTCTTGAACTGCTTCCCTTACCTGTTTGATTGCTTTTTCTTGTTTCTCTTGGTTTTCTTGGGTATCTTTGAGCGATTTATTCATTTCCTCTACCTTTTTGTTTGTAATCTCTAATTGTTTATGGCAGTTTTTCACCTCCTTTTTAAGGTCTTCTATTATTTTCATATAATTAACTTTTGAGTTGATTTCTTCTAATTCTTCTGGAGTAGGGTGTACAATTCTTCTTATTTCGAGATCCCTGGATTCTGGTGATGTCATGTTGCCATTTAGGTTGTTGGAGGAATTCTTGCATTAGCGCCTTCCCATCTCTTCCTTCAAATGGAGCCAGGAGAGGCCTGATGTCTTGGTCCAGTCTTTGCTGTGACTGACTCTCTTCCATGTAGAAGCAGGAACCGTCCTGTCCAGATGGAACTCCTGTCCAGATGGAACTCCTCAGCACCTAAACAGGGCCGCCTGGTAGCCCAATGATCCGGGGACAAAAGGAAGAATGTGCCAGACAGGGCGGGGTCCAGGAGAGCTCAGGAGACCCTGGAGCACAAGCTGAAGGTGCCCGGGCTCCCTTACAGGGGGACCTTGAGGCCTGCCCTGTAGGCAGGCACTCACCACTCTGGGTGGGGAGCCTTAGCGTAGGAGCTTAAAACTGTTCTTGAGCACTGGTCCTAGCATACAGCAGGGCAGGTTTGGGGGGCTTGGTCGTGCTTAAGAAAGACAGAAGGAGCTGGGGGAGGGGGGTTTGTGCTCTCTTCCGGGACAATCTGCCCCTGGATAGCACACACTGGGGTTGTTCATTTCTTGGTGGTGGACAATTGCATGAAAACGTGTTTGATAGAGAAAGTGTAAAATCCAGTTTGAAGCTGCACCACTTCAGCATGGTTGCTGTCACTGTATGGGAATGTGTTGAAATGGGTAGACTTTGGGCCTGGTTTATTTCCCTGCATGCTATTTTCTATTTGCAAGTTCTTTCAATGTTTTAAAGCATATACTGTGGGTGGGATAATTTTCCTAATTTTTTTCTTCATATATTATAATGATAGGAATGTTACTGGCTTTTATGTGTTAATTTTATATTCTGCTACTTTGCGGATCTAAGAGTTTTATCAGCTTTATCAGATCTAAGCATTTTCTGGTAGATTCCCTGGGTCTTTTATATAAAGAATCATATAATCTGCAAATAAGGATTCCCTTTCCTGCACAAAAATCACCTTCAATTGAATCAATGAATTCAACATCAGTCACAAAACTCTATGACTGCTGTATGAAAAGGCAAAGGAACATACTATGTGACACAGACCTAGGAAAGGATTTTCCCTAAACGACTGCAGTTACTCCAAACCCTGCTCACATAGACAGTCCTGGCTCAACTAAGTGGTTCCCAAAACAAAACAATAAGGCATGAAACAGGAGAGGGGCTTCTGGGGAGGAAGGAGGAAGAAGTGAGAGGGAGACAAGAGAGTGAGAGCAGGAGGAGGCCAGGTAGAATGCATTATATACATCAATGAAATCTTAGATGCCAAAAGAAGAATTTTAATGGAAGTTTTTTTTTGAAAAAATACAGAATTTTGTTATATTTTGTGCTTCAAGTATATAAGAAAGTGGGAAATGTAGTTCATGCCCAATTTTAGCTCACAGCACTCTTCTTTCAATGAAAATAAAAACAGCGAGATGATCAACACTTAAAAAATATCCAACAAGATGATTTCAGCAATGAAATTTATCACTGGGAGATGTTCAGGGGCCCTAAGACTTTTGCTATTCCCAAGGTCAAGTAAGGAAATGAACATGTACACATGAGATTAAGAGAGTGACAAGAATTGTGTCTGAAAACCTAGATCAGCTAAGGACAAAAGGACACGTTGAAGGAACAAGGAACAAGAAAAGAATAGTTGGCTGTTATATGAAAAAATTAAAACAACAGAAATTAGCAGAAGTGTCAGGAAGGTGTGCTTATTCTGATTATCTGTGAGTGTGCTTTGCTGTGTGATAACTAATGATGTTATTCTTTCCATCAGTCAGCAGAACAAGCTGCCAACAACAAAGCTGACTTCACCAGAAAGTGCACATGAGCCCTCCTTCATGGGGACTCATAGTTGGTTACCCAAGACTGAATCTTCAGGCTCCAGTCAAGTAAAAGTTTTGAGAAGTAAATGAACCATGCATCACTGGCCATGATGTAGAGTGGCTCTATTTGGTGTCCCAGACTTATGTCCCTGCCCTGGCACCTGCTGGTCTGGAAGACACTTAAATGATTTCCATTTCTAAAAGTATCTGACCCGAGCCTGAAAGTACTGTGACTTCATTTGTTACCTGGAGACGTGGTGGAGGCCATACTCTGGGAGGTGAACAATGGTCACTGGGTGAAGAAAAAGCTTCTTTGTGAAGCTGTTTAATAGACAACCAGAGAAGACACAAGAACCAGGGCACTTGTGCTTCTGCTCTGAGTTTTTCTCTCTCCAGAAACAACTTGTCTCAGGCTTCCAAATGGAGGTCAGAAACTGCAGGTGTCCAGCTTCTTTCACATGTGTAGGGCAGGTTTATGTCTCAGCTGCTCTAAAACCACATTGCAAAGATGATTCAGTCACAGATTCTGTACAAAGAGAGCCAGAGTCTTTGGAAAGATGTAAGGTGTGGGGTAACAGAGATGGCCATCCTGTTCCCAGACTCCTGGAAGACTTCAGATACTGACACAGAGTAGAGTTGACCACACGAAACTTCATACAACACTTTAGAGTAGTTCAGAGACAAAATGGTTGCCCCATCACCCAATAAATAAATAAACCTGGCAGAGATGGCAGGCAACACTCTTGTGTCATCATATCTCCAAAACTGTTAGTCCTTGCAGTTACTAATTTAATTTCATTTAAGATAAATAAGTGGGACCAGCGGAATGACTTGGTGCATAAAGGTATTTGTGGCCAAGTCTGACCATGTGAGCTCAATACCCGAGGCACAGACCTTAGAAGGAAAGAACTGACACAGTTGTCCTTTGACTGATACTTGCACACTGTGGCTTTATAATCTGGTTTGTAACTGAGAGCCCTCCTCTGGTGATTTATGAATTGTAACTGGCTTTTGGTAGATTATTTGTATTTTCTACATATAAGATTATGGTATCCTCAGACCCTGACAGCATTCTGTCCTCTTTCCATTATGGCTGCCTATGGCATTTCTATGGATAATTGTTATGGATAGGACTCCCACATTTTGAATCAACTGAGAAAGTAGACACATTACAGGATGTCCTTGAATTATTATAAGCAGTCTTTTTATATTGAGTCACATTTTGAATGCATAATTCAGTCCATGCTTTTATACTTAATTTTAAAAAAATTATTATTTTAAAAAATTATATTTTATTATTTAATAAAAAGTTATTAAAGGTGAAACACACCTTTAATCCAAAGACTCAGGAGGCAGAGGCAGGCGGATCTCTGTAAGTTCAAGTCTAGACTAGTCTACAAAGTGAGCTCCTTGACAGCCAGAACTTTTATACAGAGAAATCCTGTCTCGCAAAAACAGAAAAAAATATTATTACATTACTTATATGTTTATGTTTGTGTATGAGTGGGCAAGCATGTGAAGGTCAGAGGGCAATCAGTGGGAGGCAGTTCTCTCCTTTCACCATGGGCACCACCGGGATTAACTCAGGTCAGAAGGCTTGGTGGCAAGCATCTGTATTCACTGAATTATCTTGCCAGCCTATAAATAGGTTCTTGCTGAGTTTACATGATTGTTTAGGAACAATTCCCAACAATGCAATTTTGGAAAAAAATAGTAATGAATAATTTTAGTTCTCTAAATATTTGATAGAATTCAGTAGTAAAGGATTTTGTTCTGGTCTTATTATTTTTGGTTTGTGAATTTTTGTTACATATAGACTCCATTCACAAATTATTGTCCATTTAGGGTTTTGAAAATTCTTCATGATTCCATCTTGATAGAATAAATATGTTCAGAAAGTGCTCCTGTATTCTGTCACATTGGTTGGCATGAAGTTGATCCTTTGTTTCCTTTCTGTGGTATAACTGCTAATTTCTCTCTTTTCATTTTATATTTTTCATTTTCTACACTAGTCCAGAGGTGCATTTCTCGGGTTTGTTCATAGTTTTCAAGACTCGTGTCTTTGTTTCGTTGGTTTCCTATACGCTCTATGACTTTTAGTTTCTTTTATTCAGTGTTCCCATTTTTAACTAAGTTGGAGTCTACTTTGGTTTTTGTTTCCAGTTCATTGAGGTTATTTCTTTCAGGTCTTCTTGATATTTTGATGTAGTTATATGCTTGTGTTTTGATGAAATGTTGGCAAGTCCAAATGCAAAGCTGGTATTTGGAGGTTCTGTGCTCTAGAGAATGTCATCCTGTTGTCAGAAGCCACTTGTTCCTGTTGAGAAGGAGGGAAGTCAAGTGTAACAATCAAAAGCTCAAAAGTAAACTGCAACTTCACAAATTGCTTCCTGATTATGTGAAAGGTCATCTGAAGGAACAGGGATGTTCCCATGAGGCTGTTCTCCTGGACTCCAGCCCAACAGGATGGAGGGAGGTGAGGGAATCAGCTATCACTGATGCAGGTATTGAAAGCTGCCAGAAGGGCGGAACCAGTAAGACTCACCACATATAAATACCCCTGGTCTCCAGGGGCTCAGATAGAGTTCATTTTCTCACTGTTTGCTAACCCCGAACACAAACTGAGCACCATGAGGCTGGTCCTGTGTCTTCTCCTGGTTGTCCTGGCTGCTTGTTGCTATGAAAGTGAGTATCATATATGATCCGTCCAGTCAAAACTCCTAGAAAGTTGACCTCTTTGAACAGTTGGTAAGTTTATGTGTGATAAGGTTGAGGTCAGGAAAAGGCAATCTAAAACATCTCTCAACCTCTCTTACTAGCCTCCTAAAAGCCTAAAATACATTCAACTAATTTTCTCCTACTTAGGACATTTGAAGTGGTCGGGATGGTGGGGACAAGAAGGCCATTAGAAACAAAGTTCAAGAAAGTTTTTTATTGGAGGAATTGTGTTGGTTGTGCTATTTTTCTGTTAATTGTCTTTGTATCCGGGAAGATGACTTGAAAGAGATCTGTTCACAGTCAATATATTCCCAGTCTGTGAGTAATACATCTCAAATCCCTCCACTACACTCTGAGAACAAGCAGGCTCATGACGTCCAATCAGTTTTCTGGTGGTCCTCCAACAACAGGGATAGAAACAGCACAGTCATTACCACAAGATATCTATATTTTTAAAATTAATGAATTTTTGCAAACAATCCATTTGTGAGTAAACAAAACATCCCTACATGATCTGTATGTACCTTTAAAATTAACCAAGTTTCATGGGCAGTTTCTCTTTTTCTTTTCTGCATCTCCTCCTGTCTGCCTAAATACCCCTCTTCCAATAGTCTACAACACATCCCTACAGACTGATGGGACATGCTTGAGGCTCACATCAGATGCTGCTTGGGCACCTCCTATGGGTAGTATTGTCATGGTCTTGGAAAAACTGGGTCTGGTGGCTCATCCCATTGATCCAAGTTAGGTGAACTGACATAAGGAACTTTGGTCTGAGGCCAGTCGAGGCCACCTCTGGAGATTTGTGAGGTTTGTACTACTGCTGTTATTTTTTTTAAAAAGTGTTGAAGGAAAGTTGGTTTATTCAATTCTACCCAAATATTCATTATAGATCTTTAGGAATCATAAGGTGGGTGTCAGCTTCCCTTGTCACCATCTCTAGAAGTAAATCTGACCATCATCGTGGAAGGACAAAGCTTCTCACAGGTTCCTAATATACTCTGGTGTGTATCAAAACTGATCAACTCAGCTGGGTGGTGGTGCAGGTCTTTAATCTAAGCACTTGGGACACAAAAGCAAGCAGATCTCTGAATTCTGTGCCAGCCTGATCTACAGATCAAGTCCCAGAACAGTCAGAGCTGCACATTGAAACCGTATCTCAAAAAAACAAAAAACAAAATACCCACCTGATCAACTCCTATAACAATAGCTTTTTCCCTTAAATTGTGCTTGATGCCATGACCTAATTCCATCAGTTTCAAAGTGTGACCTTTCTACACATAAACACTCTGCATGGTTTTTTAATTTTCCCGTCTCTTGTAAAATTCTAGCTCTGTTATTTATGTGAAAATTAGATGACATAAAAATTCCTTCCATCAACTATCGAAGACTCATGAAAATGCTATTGAAGATGCAGTCAAAACTCCAATTTTTAATACTAGAAAATAGAATTTCTGCAGTCATAGAAGCTTTGGATGTTGTGAGAGTGGTTAACGTACAGAAAAAGAGAGAGTCAATAATATTCTTCTTCAAACCCTTGCTGTGTGATCCTCAGGAAGTCACGCTGTCTTGTTTCGGTGTCATCAAAGAGTGAGCCATAATACTGTCCTGTCCAGTCTGCAGCCCTAAGTCAAAGAGACTCATGCAAAAATAATTGGTTAAATATGCACAGTAATTTTGACTAACTGGATTCTCTCCCCTTACGCTCTCCAGCTAATGCCGGCCCAGTTTGTAAAGCAGTTCAGCGTGCATGCACCACCTTCCTACTGTTGAATGAGGCAGCAATGAAGAAAGAACTTGAGAGATACAATGCACCTGCAGAGGCTGTTGAAGCAAAATTGACAGTGAAGCGATGTGTAGACAGCAGAGTGAGCTACCTAGGTAGAACTGCCGTAGCAGGTGTATTGGTATGTTCACTTTGCTTTACACACTCAAAAGGCCACTAATAAAGTTGACCTAACATTCTATGGGGAACACATGGATGGGGTGAGGCACTGGAATTTTATGTCACCAACTACAAGTTGGTTGAGGCATACAAGGCTGATTTGAATTCAATTAGAAACAGTGCCTCGCATAGGTGCCTCCTTCTACTTCCACCCTGGATACAACACTCCTGAGGCACCCTAACAAGGACAAATGGGTCCCTAAAAAGGGAGGATTGGGGCTAACTCTATTGTAAATCCACTGGAAACTTTGCTGAAGCTGACATATGCACAATGAGTGGATATTACCACTATCCAATGCTGTGGGGAAAATCACACAGATGGGGAAGGAAGCTAGAGGTAACCTCCTTAAGAGCAAAATATCAGCAGGACACATTTCTCTGCCACCTTTGCTCGCCCTGCCAGGAGCCTGTGAACATGCTGTTCCCAGAACTTCTTACCCACTTCTGCTCTGGGTTCCCCCTCGTTATCTCACTGGAAGGAAGGTAGAGTTCACAATTGGAAATCACCAGTGGGAGTTATACCTGGGAGCTGTGATCTGCTCTCTAACCCTCCTGATCACAGAGACAGAGGGACTTGAGCCACACTGTTGAGCCCATTCAGAGTGTATTTGCCTGAATTTGAAAAGAGTTTCCACTCTTAGGCATTATTTGATGTAATTTCCCCAGAAGAATTCAGAACTTCCCCCAAGCACACTTTGTGGGTCTTTCCAGACTTCTCTCTCATGGAGCACTAGTTTGTTAACATTTATTCTCCAAGAGCTGCCTGACTCTGCTCACCTTTCTTCTCTTGCTTTCTGTTTATTTCCAGACACAAGTTTTATTCTATTGTGCTTTACATCCATAATGAAAGATGGTTCTTCTCGACTCCTTTGGTCCTCATGGATAAACTGACTTTCCTTGCCCAATGTGAAGGTTCCAACGTCTTGCACTAATAAATTACTCTTCTTGCATTTTACCATCTGTCTGTTGTCATCCTAAGTCTTGAGTCTTTCAATGAGTGGGTTTTGATTAAAATAATTGGATATTTAGTGATGGTACTATGTTACAGAAATAATACCTATCAGTATGACTATCAATGCTGGGGATCAGGCATCAGGAACTCTGATGCTCGGTCAAACACCATCTTGTACTGCCTTGCATGTAAGTTTTATGTAGCCATAAATGAAAATTATCAAATATGATAACGAAAATTGGCCTCTCCTGTGGCCACTGTACTAAATGGTCTGATTGCTACCCATGTACAATGTGTTGGTCACTGCCTGAGTACTCCACCTCAGTATCTTCCCCATTCAGCCATGGTACTACTTATGACAAGCTCCATATTCTGAAAGAAAAGCCCTGGCTGTCATAAGCTTCACTGAAGTGGATCCACCGTGCTCCCCATTCCTTAAGGAAATGCAGCACCGTGTAGGCAAGCTTGTGTCCTGATCATATTAACTTATAATTTCCTTCCTTATATCTCTGAATATTCCCACATTTTCCCCAGTAAAGCAGCCATTGCTTTGTACCACATCAGGGCACAGGAGAAATTGAGAGAGAAAAAAAAGGGGGATTTAGTGACGCCTACGCCCTACAGTTCTAAACTTCCTCCATATCCTCGAGTCTGGTGGGTGTTTGCTCTATAGGACAATATGAACATGCTTCAGAAAGTTCACGTCACTAAAATCCCTGTCATTTGTGGCTGGCCAAGTAAACAAAGAAAAGCAAGAATTCTTCCAAGAAAGTGGTACAATCACCAGCAACACTAAAAACAGCATACACCAGCATAAATTTTCAAATAAAACTGATGTCCCAGCTGCATTACATCTAGTGGTAAAGATTCTGAGATAGAATGTAGTTGTTTTTTTTTTTTTATTCTAAGGCTATCTTGTGGGGACCTGCCACTCAGTTCCTCCTTCCCTCCCTTTCCTCCACCACCTCCCCTTCCACATTCCCCATCCAATCCTCAGAGGGGGCAAGGCCTTCCTTGGGGCATCAATAAGGTCCTAGCCAGCATTTCTTAAATTAATCCATCTACCTTCTGCCTCAGGGCTGATAACCTTTCTCTTACTTTCACTTTACTCCATGGCTGACTGTGTGCTTGGGTGGCTGAACGCTAGTGCCCTCCTCTTCTTGCTCTTACTCCTCCTTGATCTTTCTCCCTGCATTTCTCCTCCTATTTATTCTCTCTGCTTCTCAGCCCCACCCATGTTTTCTCTTGCTTGGCTATTGTCTTTTCAAATATTTATTAAATCTATCTGATGTTTTAGACTGACAAAGAAACACAGCCTCACAGAGTTAAACAAATGCAACATAAAAGAATGCAACAAATCTTTCCATCATTAAACTAACATTCCACAGAATGAAAATGGGATACCGCCTTAACTACTATTCTATAATCATAGAATGTTTAGGCGAAAAAGAATGGTAGACATTTAAACAATTGTTTACAACACAGAAGTCAAAATTTAAGAAGGTAGTTACAAAATAGAACTAAAAAGTAACAGAAGGGAATATTTCCAGAATTAATCTACATGAAATTGAAAAGGCCATAGATCCCCAATCTTTCTCCACACCTATGTTTGGGCTTTATGGAAAACTTCAGATTTTCTAAGCCTGAAGCCAAAGAATATTCCGGACCTATAAGTCAAAGATATTCTAGGTCTATAAGACAAAGATGGAAGCCCCAACATTGCAGAGGTACCTTGAGTGACTGTCCAGGCAGCCCGGTGTGTCTGTCATTTCTATAGCTTTGGAAGTGCCTTGCTCTGCACTGTTTATTCAGGTAATATTATATCATTCTCAGATCTCCGAGGGGTTGAAGAACAGATACAGATTTACAGTTTTCCTTGTCAACACATTCAGAATAGAAATGTAAGAGATGTAAATTTTATAAGGCTGAGAATCTTAAATGCTTAAGTTATTTATCTAAGAAGAAGTTTTAAGGTCTAAAAAGATATTTTTAGGATGGTAATACAAGTTAGGACAGAATGTGTTTTATTTTTTTTTTTTTTTTTAAATTTATTTATTTATTAAGGATTTCTGCCTCGTCCCCACAACCGCTTCCCATTTCCCTCCCCCTCCCCCGATCAATTCCCCCTCCCTCATCTGCTCGAAGAGCAATCAGGGTTCCCTGACCTGTGGGAAGCCCAAGGACTGCCCACCTCTATCCAGGTCTCGTAAGGTGAGCATCCAAACTGCCTAGGCTCCCACAAAGCCAGTACGTGCAGTAGGATCAAAAACCCACTGCAATTGTAATGACCCTATCCTATAGCAATACTGATGAATATCTTGCATATCATCATAGAACCTTCATCTGGTGATGGATGGAAATTGAGACAGAGACCCACACTGGAGCACTGGACTGAGCTCCCAAGGTCCCAATGAGGAGCAGAAGGAGGGAGAACATGAGCAAAGAAGTCGGGAAAACGAGGCATGCACCCACCCACTGAGACAGTGGAGATGATCTACTGGGAGCTCACCAAGGCCAGCTGGACTGTGACTGAAAAAGCATGGGTTAAAACTGGACTCTCTGAACATGGCAAACAATGAGGGCTGATGAGAAGCCAAGGACAATGGCACGGGGTTTTGATCCTGCGCTATGTGCTGGCTTTGTGGGAGCCTAGCCAGTTTGGATGTTCACCTTCCTAAATATGGTCAGAGGGGGGAGGACCTAGGACTTTCCATAGGTCAGGGAACCCTGACTGCTCTTTGGACTGGAGAGGGAGGGGGTGAGGAGAGGGAGGAGGGGGAGAAGGATGGGAGAAAGGGGTGAAGGGTGGGAGGAGGGGGAGGGAAATGGGAGGCTGGGAGGAGGTGGAAACTTTTTTTTTCTTCCTTTTCTCAATAAAAAAAAAGAGAACTCTAAAAAAAAGAGAAGATGCATAGGAAGGAAAGGGTGGGGACTTTAGTTCGACTTTCTTTTTGATTTTGGGATGGGTGAAGAAACATGTCTATTGCTGAGTCTCTAATCAAAAACTAAAGCCACCTGTTGCTTTCCAGTTTCTCTGTTTTAGCAGGTTTTCACACCAAATCCAGCTTCTGCATCTTTGTTGGTAAATAGAACAATAGATACATAGTTTAAAACTACAAATATCAGGAATGGCAGACGTGGACCACAGAATCAGAAGGCCCTCCAGTCCATGGCTGGAGTGACTGGCATGGGACTGTGGGCCTCATGCAATAATGAAATTATAGTAGATTCATGTGCAACCACTAAGTCAACAAAAAAACGCATAATACTAAAAAGGCTTATTTAGAGTCGATGTAGATGTTAGCTGTTTGGCCTCGGGCTATATGGAGTGCTCTTGTAAAAGTGATGAATTAAGCCTGTTGTGAAGGGACCCCCAGTGGGAGATGGTTGTTTCAGATGTTTTAGTGGAGGTGACCACTGCAGAAGTCTCCTGGCATATCTGTCCATGAGAGCTTCCATCAACAAAAAGGGTGAGTTGTGTGTCTGTGAGGAGTTGGTCTAGGAGACAAGGCTACAGTAAGTGAAAGGACTCCATAGCCTCTGGGCAGGAGTGAGAGGAGGTATCAGAGGCTGAAAGGACATGGGTCTAGGGTAGGGCTTGAGGCCAAAGCGGTTATGAGTTTTTCAGGAAACAGTAAATGAAAGACATGGATCCATGAGGGCTCAAGGAGGGAAAAGGAAGAATGAGTCCGAATGCTCTGAGAGGCAATGGATGGAGTACACAGTGAATGGCTGAAACAGGGTGTTCTTGAGGGCTTCTTGCATGAGTTCAACTATCACTGCTAGGGTTCTCAAACATGGCTGCCATCCACACAGGCTGGGGTCTAGCTGTTTGGAGAGGGGAAATATCCAGATGCGAGAGCCTAATAGTTTGAACTAGAATTGTTTGGCCACTCTGATCTTTCATCTCTAAAGATGTGGTAGGAAAGGATGGAGTCCAGGAGATCCAGGGCAAGGACATTAGAAGGGCATCCCAAAACAAGGAGAAGTGACAGTGGACTATGGCTAGGTGCGATAGAGGCCCCATGTGGGTCTCTCTGGCTACCTGGTACAGGGGCCAGGCCATGATGGCAAAGTTGGAGATATAGAGGCAGGAGAATCCCATTAGGCCTCAAAATGAAGGATTTGTTTCCTTGTGGTCAGTGGCTGTAAGTCTTGCAGGGATCAAACTCGGTCAGAGGTGAGAGTCTTAGATCCTGAGATGAATTGAACATCTAAATAAATAATGCAGGATCATAACTGAACCTTAGGCTGGGAAATATGGAATCCCAGGGAGTCAAGAAGTTTGGGAGCAAAGAAGTGGCCCACGGGGACAGAGACAGGGGGTACTGCAAAGTAGGAAGTCATCTATTTATTAGAGAGTTATGCTAGGGCTGGGATAAAAGGTGGAAAGATCGCAGGCCAGTGCATGGCCAAAGAAATGGTGACTATCGAGAAAGCCCTGGGGAAAATTGTTCATGTGAATTATCACACGGACTGTGTGTCAGGGTCCTCCCAGGAGAAAGAAAAGAGAAAAAATGACTCAGGGTAGGGTGCAGAGGGACAGAAAGAAAAGTGTCTCTTAAGTCCAGGACAGCAAAGTGAGAAGTTGTTGGCCATGGGGTGGATTGGGATAATGGCCTCATTAATGAGGTGGAGGTCGTGAACTAAGCAATAAGCATTGGAAGGCTTGCACACTGGGAGAATGGGGCTGCTGTAAGGCAAGTTAATAGGGATTAGGAGTCCTGAAAGAACAGGAAAGTAATAATGGGCTTGAGGCTGCAGGGATGGGTTTGAGAAAGAGGGTCTAGGGTCTAGAAGATAAGAGAGGGTCATCAATGTGAACTAGGACCAACTGGTGGTGGGTAGCAATCACTGGGGTGGAGATGTCCCATACTTGGGCAATGACCGGATCCAGGAGGATAAGGACAGGGCAGTCTGATTTAGGGACCTGTTAGGCAATTAAGAGAAGAAGAAAATGGAGTCAAGAAAAAGTCTGGGTACCAAGGAGAAGTTGACTCCATGGTGGTTGAAGATATTGTGGCCAAGTAAAGGCAGTGGGCAAACAGGCATGGACAGAAAAGAATGTGACAAGAATCTTCCTGCAGGAATGCAGGGAAGTGGTAGAGCCTTTGGCAGATTGGATGGGGTCCCATCCAGCTATGTGACAGAAATCAGTGTGGAAACAATGGGACCCAAGTGTGAGGTCAAGACAGAAAAGGTAGCTCCTGTGTCCACTAGGAAGGTAATGGACTTACCTGCTGCCTGGAGCATTACCCTGGGCCTTGGTGAGGGTTATGGGAATCTCCGAGTCCGGGTGCCACCTCTTCCATTTGGCTACAGAGCTCAAAGGCTGGAGAAGCCTCAGATGATTGCAATGGTGGGATTGGGCTTCTGTGAACCGCGACTCCTCTGAAGGACACAGAAGAGTGGCACAGAGGTTGAACCCAGTGGGGTCACTCCAATTTCCAGTGTTCAGGCTGCAACCACACAGGGAATGGCCTGATAGGTGGCCAAGGTTTGGGTCAGCTGCAGGGCCATTGGCCTTCTTGGCTGAATTTGAAGCAGGACACTGGTGGAATTAGTTGACTTTGTCAGGGCCTGAGCAGATTGCCACCTTGTGAACTTCGGTAGGCCCATATATCTATATGGAATGGCAGCCAGGCTCTGAAGCCATAGGCCCCACCTGAGGTGGTCACATAGTCCTGCAGACAAGCTGTCACTGCCCCAACAAAAGATCAGG
This sequence comes from Microtus oregoni, assembly GCF_018167655.1. NCBI lineage: Eukaryota > Metazoa > Chordata > Mammalia > Rodentia > Cricetidae > Microtus > Microtus oregoni. The sequence goes on along the minus strand of NW_024543071.1, from coordinate 48,728,437 downwards.
ATGTTGTTGTTCCATTCTTTGTTATTTGGAGGATGCCTTATTATAGAGATGCTGATTCAAGCCTACATGACAGCTAGCATACACAGCAGACAGGTAGATGCGGACATGACAAAACGCCATTCACCTAGTTCCCTAGGAGACAGGTCTGGTGTATTTTCCTGCTCAGTTTATGTGTTTGTATAAAAGCTGTTTGGGGAATAAATGAGAGGAATTCTTCAGGATGTGAACTTAGGACTTCATGAGGGACCAATGAGATTCTCCCTCCCGATTAAGCCATGTGGGTTGTGTCTTTACTTCTGTCTCCTCCATGCTAATCAAGAGAGAGTTTATGTTGGGGTCTGGTCTAGAGAAATAATTTATGGTCCGGGCTAGAACCAGGCCCTGAAAAACTTCCGTTGTTCTCTCTGCAGGAGTACAAGGAGCTGGCCGCAGGGCAGCTACCATGGCTTGAGCTTAAAAGATAGCCTTCTCTTGCAGTTGAACCTGCAGGAAAGACTCAGCTGCATACTCTTGGGCATGAAAAACCTTAAAAGCCATTTTCACGAATCCCTGTATGAGGGCTTGGGGACCATCTTCAATCTTTCTTACTTTCTAGTGTCTGGTGATGACTGAAAAATGAAATGGATAGCCAGGACCATGGTGCCTGCTGGGGAGGCTAGGTCAAGGTGGGTATATTGAATCATGGCCTCATGTAATCAATTTAGAAAAAAATGACTGGGTTTGCATCAACTCACTGTGAAACCTCATGATGTTTATCAAAATTAGCGACTTTGTTCAGACCATTTCCATACCATGAAGGAAGCAGTGAAACATGAGGTCCCTCCTCTGCAGTCCATTTTGATTCAATGGACTCTGTACCTGGCACCACTATGCCATCTAAAGGGACTTTATTGTCCACTAGGAGGGTCTGGTCTGTGTACTGTCTAGCTGATGTCTAAACCTGTCTGTCCTCCTCATGAGTGAGAGTGGAAGCCTGTGTGGATAAAGATCATGTCAGTTCAGGTCATGGGCTTAGGATAGATAGCAGAAGTCTTTATAAAAGCAGAAGGAATCACAGAAAAGGAGCCTAACCACTTTTTTTTAATCCAAGAAGGGAGAAAGGGACATAGACTTGAACAATTTTTTCATCTCCAGCTACCTCTTAGTATGGGCAGAGGTAGGCAGTGGTCTTCCAAGGCTGCATATGGGAAAACACAAGGGAGGGTTCAGGGGCAATAGACCAGTGTGTGAATGGGGACCAGGGTGGAGGCTGTGGTGTTGCAGAAGATGGAGGGAGCAGCAGGATCTGCAGTGATACAGAAGGGACAGTAGGAGGGAGAGGGGGGCAGGTACTGTGGAGGAGATTGGCTCTCAACCTTTCTCATGGAGGAAGAAGAAGGAGGGAAGGGTGGGTAAAGGGAAGAAGGATGGCCACTAGGTGTAGTATGCAGCAGTGTAGGGGGTGGAAGTGTAGATGGGATTTCGGTACTGCATGGGTACCAGTGACTTAGGTGTCTAGGTCAGGGTAGAGGGCTCCAGGTCCAAGTCCCTGGAAGCAAGGGTGTCTGGAGGTATCACAACACTGACCAACAAGATCTGGGCTGTCAGGCACTGGCTACAGAAGGAGGGACAGGAACACAGAACCTCAAAACTCGAGAGGTAAAAGTTCAGACAATTTGTCCATACACTAGAGAAAATTCTAAAGATCACAGAGAATGTTAAAGTCAAGAGTGCCCTCTGGTGGCCATTTACTGGTTATCTAGCATGAAAGTAGGCCAGGTCACAGACCAGAAGAAACGCAGATGTTTTGGACATATGGTCTAGGCAGCCCCAGTCTGGATAATTTTCACAGCAGGCACCCAAGAGAAAACTGAGGGTCAGGTTCAGACCCAGTGCTGCCCATTTCCAAGCTCGTGCCAGGGACCAATTGTAGTGGAAAAATTAAAAATTCTTCAGGATCCCTGGCAGCAGCAGGCAGCAGAAATGTTGTAGGTCCCCAAGTGGTGGTAGCGGGCCATGTGGTGGCAGACAGCAGGCACTGAGAGCAGCCAGTCCCAGGCAGAGACTGCTGCAGGTCCTCGAGCGGTTGCTGTTCCCAAGGCAGGAAGACATGTGTCTGCTGGGCAAGAGACAAAGACATTGATAGGTATGATATGCAGAGTGAGGTTGGATATTTATTCAGAGGTTTATGGAAGGGGAAGGAAAAAGGGGAGAACAGAGAGAGAAAGAGAGAGAGAAAAGAGAGATGGGAGAGACAGAAGGGGAAGGGGAGGAGTGGAGAGAGGCAGAATCTACCTCTCCAAGAGCAAGATGGAAAAGAGAGAGAGAACTCAGGCAGCACCATACTGAATGAGGTTGGATATTTATTAAGTAGATTATGGAAATATGGAAGGGAAGGGGGAGAAGAGAACAGAGCAGCGGGGGTGGGGGTAAGTCAAATCTTCCTCTCTGAGTGGGAGATGGTAAAAGACAGAGAGACTAAGGTTGCAAGCAGGAAGGAAGACCTTCCTGCCTTAGTGGATGTGGGAGGGTGGCTTGTCTCTTAAAGTGACAAAAACAACTATTACACCAATGAATAGGGTGGAGCATCTCATGCCATAGACTGCAGTGCACAGTTAGGCCAGGGTAGCCTTAGAAATCTAAAGGCTGCCTGGAACAAACACCATCTCTGCTCTGGAACAGGCTTACCCTGGTGTGACTGCTGCTCTTGGCAGGGGATTTCAGGGGTCCTGCACCTGGAAGAGTGCTTGATACCTCTGAGTCGATGACTCTGAAAAGGGCAATTGAATACTGAGAACTCAAGAACAATCGCAGTGGGGGTTCTTGATCCTACTGCACATACTGGCTTTGTGGGAGCCTAGGCAGTTTGGATGCTCACCTTAGGATACCTGGATAGAGGTGGGCAGTCCTTGGGCTTCCCACAGGTCAGGGAACCCTGATTTCTCTTCAAGCAGATGATGGAGGGGACTTGATCGGGGGAGGGGGAGAGAAATGGCAAGCGGTTGCGGGGAGGAGGCAGAAATCCTTAATAAATAAATAAATTAAAATAAAATAAAATAAAAAAGGGCAATTTACCTGAAGGCGTAAGTCACAAACAATGCCACATCATTTCGGGGTTATGATTATTAGGGTGGTATTTATTTAAAGAGGAAAAAACTTACAGATCACTGTCCCAGGCAACAGCCCTCTATGCAACCAGGAAAGGAGTCTAGTCTCCGGCGGAGCAGCAAGTGAAGAGAGAGAGGAGAGGGAAGTGGCCGCTTTTTTAAAGGGAGAGAGACCACGCCCCATGAGCTGGTATCTCAGCGGTGATAGGCTGGAGGAGTGGGAGGACCTCCCGCAACATTTACCACAAGTAGAAAATCAATTGCATCTGGTGGAGAAAAGGGGGAAAAGGAGTGGTCCCTAGGTGGCCAGGTCACCCAGTATCTTGGGCAGCTCAACCCATCCCAGATTTTGGCACCAAGATAATAGGTTTCTATCTCCAAATACAAAGTTTTTCTGCTGTCACAGTAAGCCAGATCAAGTCAAATGGAAAAAGTATAGCAATAGGTTTATTGAGGGCAAAGCAACTCCTGAGCAGGTTAACTGGTCTCAGAGACTGAGTCCAGTGAAATCACATGCTTGAGCTGAGGCAGGGAGGTTTAGGAGATTGTAGGAGATAGGTGATGATTCTGTCTGTAAAACTAGGTTTTTGTACAAGGATGATTAAAAGGTGAGCACTTAGGCAGGGACCTGGGAGCTGGCGGCATCAGGGGAGGAAGTTGCAATGGCTTTCAAGAATGCAGAATTGGTGCCTTGACTTTGTTTGGATACTCTCTGTGCAGGCAGGGTAAGAGGAGGAGAAAGGAGGAACTGGGACTTTCTGGTCCATGCAGGGGAGAGCCTGATGTGCTTTCTGAATAATTTAGAGTCAGAGCACTTGGTTACTCTAATGGTCTTAGGTTCTGGTATCTTTTAAGTTGTACCAAAATATTAATTAATCATGTAAAATAGTGAATACTATCTGAAATTTCCACAGACCTCTTGGAATGTCCTACACCCTGCTAAGGATATTACACATTTTTACTCATCTACACCTCTCAAAAATTCGATGAATATTCTATTTTTTGTGGAAATACAAACCACAAGTTTTCCCACCCAGACTTTCAGAGTTAGCAGGAGGTGAGCAAAGATGGTCTGACTTGGCATCCTCACCCATCCCTGTAGCTGAATTTCAGACAAAACCATTGCACCTGACATTTACACTGAGTGATGGTCACTTAGGTCTTGAAGTAATTTCTTGTAAATAATCAGTATTTTTCTTTTAAGCTTATGGGGTTGCTCTTTGTTGGGAATTTCAGAACCTTAGAAAGACCCAAGTCATAAGATATTTCTGGCAAACATGGAATTATTGTAGACTTTGCTTGCTCAGGTAATGGTTCTCAGACAATCTGTATTCAGATAAGTGATTTCAGTGTGTGGCAACTGACTTGCTAAGATGACTTTTGTGTACCAATCAACAAAAGAGCTTCTGCAAGGCTACTTGGTGATCAGCCTATCAGAGGCTGAGCCACCCTGCTGATGAGAAGTCTAAATTCATCCTGCAGTGT